>NC_031986.2:17707366-19174866 GCF_001858045.2 Oreochromis niloticus
AAGAGTGACCAGTTTGTTGATGAGGATGTCCGGGATGATAGTATTAAAGGCTGAGCTGTAGTCCACAAAGAGCATTCGGACGTAGCTCTGCCGCTGCTCTAGGTGACTCAGCACAGCGTGGAGGGCTGTGGCGATGGCGTCTTCTGTGGATCTGTTTGCACGGTATGCAAACTGGTGGCGGTCGAATTCTGGGGGGAGGTAATCCTTGATGTGCTGAAGGACTAGTCTCTCAAAGCATTTCATGATTACCGGTGTGAGGGCCACAGGGCGGTAATCATTCAGGCTGGAGATGGGAGACTTCTTCGGCACTGGGATGATTGTGGCTGATTTTAGACAGGATGGGATGGCTGCCTGATCCAGTGAGAGGTTGAAGAGTCTGGTGAAGATGAGGGTGAGCTGGTGTGCGCATGCTCTTAGTACCTTGCCAGGTACTCCGTCTGGACCGGCCGCCTTCCTGGGGTTCACTGCTAGGAGCACACGTCTGACATCGTGCTCCGTTACAGTGAGTGGAGCGGTGCAGGAACCAGGTGAGGATGAGGATGGGAGCAGGGCTGAAGCAGATGAGTGTTGCTGTTGTGGTGTTTCAAAGCGGGCGAAGAAGCTGTTTATTTCCTCTGCCAGCTGCACACTCAGATTTTCTGTTTTCGCAGTGCTGCCTCTGTGGTTGATGATGTCTTGCATTCCCTGCCACACCTCTCGTGTGTTGTTGCTGGACAGGTGGGACTCGATGTTCCTTTTGTGGTCTGACTTGGCTTTTTTAATCCCCCTTTTCAGGTCAGCTCGAGCAGCCCTGTACAGAGCTCTGTCACCTGACCTGAAGGCGGCATCACGGGCTTTGAGGAGTGAGCGGACCTCGCTGGTCATCCAGGGTTTTTGATTTGGGAAAACCCGAATGCTTTTGTCCACTGTCACATTTGCAGTACAGAACTTGATGTAGTCCAGTACTGATCCTGTGAAAGTTTCTAGGTCCTGGGCCCTGTTTCAGAAAGCGGGTTTAGAAAACTCAGAGTTAAAAATGATACTCAGGGTTGAGTAACCCCGAACTGTCCAACTCGGAATATTTGGTTTCAGAAAGGCTGATAACAATTAGTTCAATCAACGCGCAGTTGCTTTAACCCCAAGTTAAGCGCACGGACGAGGATACATAAAGCCCTGATTAGTGGAGCACAGATTAAGCGAGTCACCATGGAGACGGAGGGAAAGAAGGCGCGGTCAATGTATTTTACAGCGCTTGAGGCCGAAATTCTGATGGCAGCATATGCCGATAACATGCAAATTTTGTGGAAAAAAAGTAACAGCTCAGCTGCAAAAGAAAGGGAGCATGCATGGCAAAACATAGCCGACAGAGTCAATGCGTGAGTGTTAATTTAAACATTGATCTAGGGATTTCCACCCATTTAACACGTTATTTTATCATATTTCATTTTATTTTTTATTTTATACATTTTATTTTGTGATGTGATGTGAGCGCAGGTGCAACCCAACAGGCCCCAAACGGTCCTGGCAGCAAGTAAAAATGAAATATAAAAATATAGTCCAAACAGGTAAGGTGTAATTGTATTATGAGCCATAGTGCTTGGTCTGTTTGTCCTATGTAAATCAATTGTAGTTAGAGGCTACATTAATTTTCTTTCTGTAAGCACTTGAAATTATCTGAGCACATTACAAGTACATATTTGCTTACTCTGTATGCTCAAATGTGACCCGTTATAGCCAACAGAAAAAAAGCGGAGGCCTGAAAAACAGGTGGGGGCTGATGTTATTCAAATAAATCTATAATTTATTTGAATAACATCCTCAGGCCTTATATGAGCAATATAATGCCTGAGGATGTTATTCAAATAAATTATAGATTTATTTGAATAACTGAAAAACGGTAACGTTCACACAGAAAATCATCAGGAAATGATAAAAAGTCCAAACGCGCTCTAATCACTCTCTCCCGGCGGAGAGCTCTGCGGAGAATTTGGGCTTCAACATCTACTGGCTCTTCAAGGAAGGGGCACGCCATGTCTGACACTTCCTACAGTCAGGTTTCCGACAAAGAGGCGGAGAAAGTCAGGGTTAGTTGAAGTAAACCTGCTAGGGGGCAGGTTAGCTTCACGGAGTGTGTCGTCATAGTAACTCACTCAGAATTAATCTAAACTTGCTTTGTGAAACCGAAAACCCAGAGTTTTCGTTAACTCAGGGTATACTTACTCAGAGTTTGCACTAAACCAGCTTTCTGAAACAGGGCCCTGGTGTTCAAATATGTCCCAGTCTGTCTCTGTGAAGCAGTCTTGTAGTTTGTGGAGAGCATTTTCCGGCCAGGTTGTAACAGTCCTTGTGGTGGGCCTGGCACTGCGCCTGGGGAGAGGCTGGGGAGAGCAGGAGGGAGAGATGGTCGGACTGACCGAGGTGGGGGAGGGGTATGGCTCTATATGCATTCTTGATGTTGGAGTAAACATGATCTAGAGTGTTTTCTCCTCTGGTGGGACATTTGACATGCTGATAGAACTTTGGGAGTACAGTCTTTATGTTGGCCTTATTAAAATCACCTGCAATAATGTGAACACCATCCGGGTGGGCCCGCTGCTGTTCGTTAATGGTGTTCAGCAGGATAGAGAGCGCCGTGTTTACGTTGGCATCGGGTGGAATGTACACAGCCGTGATGATCACTACTGTTAGCTCTCTCGGTAGAAAAAAAGGCCGGCATCTTACCGACATGTACTCGAGGTTCGGGGAGCAGTGACTGTTTATAATTGTCCCGTTGTTGCACCAGCTTTCATGCACGTAAATACAGAGCCCTCCCCCCCTGCTCTTACCGGAGTCCTTTGTCCTGTCCCAGCGGAGCAGAGTGCGGCCTGCTAGCTGAACGCTAGCATCGGGTATTCCCGGGTGAAGCCAGGCAGTGTTGCCAACTTAGCGACTTTGTCGCTATATTTAGCGAGTTTTCAGACCCCCTAGCGACTTTTTTTCTTAAAAAAGTCGCTAAAAAAAGACGTGAAAGCGCGTATCGCTTTTACTCTCAACAAGCAGCGGGTGCTGTAACACAGTCAGTTCTTCTTTTACTCTTTTACTCTTATGCTGTTTTGTGGATCACAAGGTTTAAAACTACTTATAAACACACACACACAAAGTAACTCCACCAGAGTGCCTATTTCGGATCACTTTTGCCGGTCCAAGCCCGGGTAAAGGAGCAGGGTTGGAATTGTGACATTAAAAAAACCAATAATTGCTAAAAAAAATTTAATTTGTAGTTCTAAATAAACTCTAAATGCATTTAGGACGTTTTTTACTCACTTTATGTCTCTTCCACAATGTTATTTCTCTCTCCAACAACATAGGTTACAATTATATTAGCATGACCAATTATGCAAATTAGGTGATGACGTCATTTAGCGACTTCTAGTGACTTTTAGGACAGCCAATAGCGATTTTCCTTACTGAGGAGTTGGCAACACTGAAGCCAGGTTTCAGTGATGATCAAGGCACAGCAGTCTCGAACATAGCGATTTCCCACTAGTTGTAATTCCAGGTCGTCCGTTTTTTGCACGAGGGATCTGGCGTTGGAGAGATAGAGGCTCGGCAGAGGTGGCTTGTGTGGTTTGTTTTTTAGCCTCAGCATAATGCCGGACCTACGGCCCCGCTTTTGCTTCCTCTCCCTCCGTCTGCGCCTCCGCCTAGTCCCGATAACAATCCACGGGGAGCCCGGTGGTCTCTCATATATTCATATATATATATATATATATATATATATATATATATATATATATATATATATATATATATATATATATATATATATGTACAGTGTTCCCTTATTTATCGTGGGGGTTACGTTCTAAAAAAAACCTGTGATAGGTGAAATCTGTGAGGTAACTTTATTTTTTTTTACAATTATTATAGATGTTTTAAGGTTGTAAAACCCCTCACTACACACTTTATACACTTTTCTCAGACAGGCATGAACATTTTCACACTTTTCTCTCTTGTTTAAACACCCTCAAAGTTCAAACATTCGTAGAAAAATAAGTCCGGTATTATAGAAAGAAACCAAAGATCAAACCCTGTTTTCAGGTACAGAACATGGGAATAGAGCAGTTGCCAGAGAATTCAACATTATTGAATCAATGGTACGGAAGTAGAGGAAGCAAGAAGAATGAGTTGAGTAAAGTTTGTCTTATCTAGCTGTTTTGTTTCGCTTAATACACCTTATAATCCGGTTAGCCTTATGGTCTGAAAAATACGGTTACTTCTACCTTCCTTTAGCATATCCGGAGGTCCAACTTTTTTTGCAATGGTTAGAGCTGGGTCTTAACAGTTAGCATCTTCCTCTGTCTTTTGGGTGCTACTGCAGGTGCCTTTGACGGTACAAAACCTTTCGTCGACATTGTTGTGTTTGTTGGGGAGAAAACTTACAAACATACCATGCAGCACTTCAGAGTCATACAGCTAGCGATCAAAGATTTATGTAAATTTGACAAGCTGAACGCATTCTGTACTGTACAGGAGACACGGCATGGAGATTGATTGACAATGGTCTACAGCCAATCAAGATGCAGAACACAATGTCCCGAAGAAAAAAAGCATGAAAAGTTGCGCAAAAAAATCTGTGAAATAGCAAGGCCACAAAAAGTGAACCGCGTTATAGCGAGGGACCAATGTGTATATACATATATTCTATCCTTCAAGGTTGGGTCCTCTACCAGAGGCCTGGGAGCTTGAGGGTCCTGTGCAGTATCTTAGCTGTTCCTCAGACTGCGGTCTTCTGCAGAGATCTCCGATGTTGTTCCTGGGATCTGCTGGAGCCACTCGCCTAGCTTGGGAGTCACTGCACTTAGTGCTCCAATTACCACTGAGACCACCGTTACCTTCACCCTCCACATCTTCTCGAGTTCTTCTCTGAGCCCTTCTCGTGTTCCTTCTTCCTGATGTTGCTCTCATTCAGAACCGCTACATCAATCTTCTTCTGTTTGTCTACCACCATTATGTCAGGTTGGTTAACCACCACCATTTTGTCCATCTGTATCTGTAGGTCCCGCAGGATCTTAGCTCGGTCATTCTCCACCACCCTTGGGGGCGTCTCCCATTTTGACCTCGGGACTTCCGGGGTATACTCGCACAGATGTTTCTGTATACTATGCTGGCCACTTTGTTATGGCGTTCCATGTATGCCCTGCCAGCTAGCATCTTGCACCCTGCTATTATGTGCTGGATTGTCTCATGGGCATCTTTACACATCCTACACCTGGGGTGTGCCTGGTGTGATAGACCCCAGCCTCTATGGATCTTGTGCTCAGAGCTTGTTCCTGTGCTGCCATGATTAGTGCCTCTGTGCTGTCTTTCAGTCCAGCTTTGTCCAGCCACTGGTAGGATTTCTGGATGTCGGCCACCTCCTCTATTTGCCAGTGGTACGTACTGTGCAGGGGCCTGTCCTTCCATGATGGTTCCTCTTCTTCCTCCTCTTTCTTGGGCTTCTGCTGCCTGAGGTATTCACTGAGCACGCCGTCGGTCTGTGGGCTATGGGGGGGTTACAGAGAGGTGTGAAGAGCTCTGGTGGATGGGGGAGGGAAGGGCTACTGAATCAAACCTGTTAAAAAACTGGTTCAATTTGTTAGCCCAAACCTGGTCTACAGACTCTGGACCCCCACCACTCCCAGTGCTCCGTCCAGTGATGGTGTTCAGTCTTCTCTTACCATTCTTCTTACCATTCAGCTGACTCAGGACTTGCCTGACCCTCTGCAGGTACTTGGTGGTTGCAGCTTTCTTAGTGGCATCTACGTTGTATCCATTAGCCTGTGGGAACCCCAAGTACATGTAGTTGTCCTCTACGTCTGCAATGTTGCGTGTGTGTGTGTGAGAGAATGTGTGTCCTGCGTTCAGCCTGAGAAAGTGACCTTTTGCCATAACTCATGTCCACAGGCTACGCAGGTGGCCTTTAGGGATCGAGCAAGAGAGTCAGTGACTTTTCATTATCGTTTCTCAGGGAAGAATTGTTTTGTTCTTATCGGCGTCTACCTTCAACCATTGTCAGCGTTGGCCTTCAAACGTCTACCTGGCGCCATTGTTGGGGGAGGGGGGCACATGAAAGATGTTGGTTGTGTTGTTTTAGGACAAACAGACTGCATCTGAATTTTACAGTTGCTCTTAATATCCATCACTGGTCACCAGTTGTATTAATCTCCCGTTGAAGAGCCATGAGCTTCTTAAAGATCTTTTCCATATTGCATTCAATAAGAACAGTCTGAGCACTTACAGCTCTTCCCAGACCTTTGATCATAGCGACCTTTTCTACCGCTGTGCCACTGAGAGCATCCTCACTGAATACATCACCACCTGGTATGGCAACAGCACTGCCTACATCTGCAAAGCTCTGCAGAGAGTAGTGCGGTGTGTAGAAAGGATAATTGGAGGTGAGCTTCCCTCCCTCCAGGACATCTACAGGATGCGGTGCCTGAGAAAAGCGGGGAGGATCATCAAAGGCTCCAGTCACCCCGGCCATAAACTGTTCAGACTACTTCCATCAGGCAGGAGGTACTGCAGTATCCGGTCCTGAACCAGCAGACGGAGAGACAGCTTGTTCCATCAGGCCATCAGAGTGCTGAACACTTCATAGACACCTCACCTTTACTTACCAGAACTTCGACATCATGCACTCCATACTGTACATAAATGCCATTTTGTTTGTACATACATTTTTTCTTATAATTCTCATATTCCTATCCTTATATTTTGCTTATATTATGTCTTATTATGTTTCTTGTATTTTGCACACTTCTGTTGCTTATGAAGCTTGCACACAAGAATTTAACTTCCATGTGCTGTACCAGTGTACCAGCATATGTGATGTGACAATAAAAGTGATTTAATTTGATTTGAATAGACAGTCCTGCTAGGCACACAACGCACCACTTCTGCCACCCATCCATCGTGTATCCAGCAGGGAACATCCCTCCAGGATACTCAGGCTCTCCTGAACCCAGGCTTCTCGTCGAGAATAGAGTGTCAATTGCATTAAGGGACCAGTTGATCAAATCCATAGTTCTTCTTTAGGTTTTAGAGAACGAGACTGAGAGGCTCTCTCAGGGTTAGAGTCAGACAAGACTAGAAAAGGACATAGAAGCTAAGCAGAGAAGATAAGGGGACAGGGTGAAAGATGCGTCCGCCGCCTCCAAGAGTTAGAAAGATTGCCTTTAGACAATAATTCTGATGGCAAAAGAACCAAATGGGACAGGCGGGAAAAAAAAAAAAAAAAAAAAAAAAGAATAGCAGAGGGGACAGAGCCTCTCCTTGGTAGATCCTGCTCTTGATACTGACTTGTGCTATGGGCTTGAAGTTGGCCTCTAGCCTTCCTGTCGTGCTCAGGTCAAATCTGACAACTGACAACTTAAAACACTCATAAATATTGTGTTTTACATCTGATTGCCTCAAGGCCTAATGACATCCTCCACACTATGCACTTGATTGATATACCTTTATTAGTCCCACAAGGGGAAATTTCATGTTAAGGCTGCCGACCTATTGCATGCAATGGCGGCGCCATCTTACCCTCCGACCATACATACATACACAAACATCACATGGGGAAGACAGGTCAGAGAGGTATAACAATGGAAAATGCACCACATGAGGAAAGATAAGGAGAAAAAAATAACTCCCCCCAGACTGAGCTCCAACAGGGAGATCAGTTTGAGAACAGAAAAAAAAACACCTCTGCACATAGCACATGAAAAAACTCTTAATACACCAAAGAAACACATGACAAGCAACAGGGGTGGGTAAAGGGTGAGAGACAGCCAATGTAGACAGTACATCCGGGCCTGCAGCCTATGCGGTGGTCTCCACGATCCACCGTCAGCATCGGAAGGGAATAAGCGTCAAAGGAGTTTGGAAGGGGAGGGGGGATGAGTGTATGTCTGCATGTGTATATATATGTTTGTGTGCGTGTGTGTGTGTGTGTATGTGTCCAGAGTTCAGCTGAGACAGTGTCCTTCGCCCTGCCAGGCTAAGTAAACAGTCTTCCAGCCAACCTAGGTGGCCTTACATAGAATGGGAAGAACAGTCTAAACACAGTCGTTATCAGGGTGTTCAGCTCCAGCCTTGAGACCGCAGCTGGCGCCAAAGGGGTATCCGCATGAAGTAAAGGTGGTTTTTACTTTAGTGCAAACAACTCATATGAATTTCAAAGCTGTTCTAACACACTGGTCTCTCAATCTCCCGTTGGAGAGCCGTGAGCTTCTCCATGATGTTATCAAACTTACACTCGTGATGTTGTCATTCTTGTGCTCAAAGAGCCGATTTCTGAGAACTCACGACCGCAGTGAGCTTCTCCAAGATGTGATCCAATTTGCGCTCAGAGGTGTTATTCCGAGCGAGCCCCTCCAAGATGTAATCCAGTTTGCACTCAGAGTATTCACGGCAGCCGTAAGCTTCTCCAAGATCTCATCCGTGCTGCTCTCAATGAGCCAATTTTGAGAAACTCACGCCTCGTCCCATCGTTTCAATCCCAGCGGGCAGCCTTGTGGGGGTTTGAACAGCCGGTTCCGCTTCCTTAATTCTTCGATAAGCCAGGGCCAAGCCAGCTCCGATCAGCAAGAACCCTGTTATCATGGTTCTGAATAGGTAGATATCTTCAGCACTCAGGCTCACCCAAGCCCAAACTTCTCGTTGAGAAAGGGGTGTCAATTGAATTCAGGGACCAGTTGATCAAATCCATAATTCTCTTTTAGGTTTTAGAGAACAAACTGTGAAAGAGTGTTCCAGGGAAAAGTAATACAAAAAACACGAGACTAGACAAGGACACAAGAGGCTAAGCAGAGAAGCTAAGGGAAGGGAGGAGAGGAGAAAAGTGCAACCGCCTTCGTCAAGAGCAAGAGCACTTGAACATACAGCAGTGATTACCGCCTCTTTCATTGAATTTCGAGTGTTTTAATCAACTTTGTTACATCTGTGGTCTTCCCTGTCAAAAGTGACCACCATAAAAAATGAATAAGTATCCCACTGAATGGGTCAATCAGCGAATGGGCACTGAACAACCCACTGAACGGCACCCATGAAATAGGCCACTGAACGACCCATTAAATGCGCCACTGAACGACACCCACTGAACGACACCTGCTGAACGACACCCACTGAATAAGCCACTGAACGACATCCACTGAATGACATCCACTGAATGAGCCACTTGAATGCGCCACTGAACAACACCCACTGAATGGACCACTGAACAGGTTCGTGAAGCGCCTACCAGTTATGCACATTCCAGGCACTGAGGTGACAGTTGATGAACGCCTGGTTCCTTTCAGAGGTAGCTGTTTCTTGAATGTATACATTCCAAGCAAACCAGGGAAATATGGAATAAAGATCTGGGTAGCATGTGATGCCAGGCGTAGCTATGCCTCGAATATGCAGGTATACATGGGGAAACCCAGTACTGGAAGAGCCGAAAAAAAAACAGGGCATGCGTGTTGTGCTGGACATGACAACTGGTCTCCAAGGACATAATATTGCATGTGACAACTTCTTGACATTATATGCTTTTGTTCAGAAGCTGCTGAAAAGAAAGCTCACCATCGTAGGGACAGTGAGGAAGAACATGCCTGAACTTCCCCCTGTTTCCCCCTATCGACCAGAGGAAGAGAGGGACTCTAATCAATATTTGCTTTCGCTGACACACACACACTCTTGTGTCATAAGTTTCCAAGAAAAATAGAAATGTCCTCCTGATGAGCACGCTACACAAAGACGCCGCTGTGGGCACCACAGAGGACAGGAAGCCCCCTTTGATCCAGGACTACAACAAGAACAAAGGAGACCTTGACTGCCTTGATAAGGTAATCTAAAGTTTTATCGTCTGTGAAGGTTCTGAGTCATCTAGGTCATCATAGTCAAAGGAGCTTGCAAAGAAAAGCGTCTGGACTTCTTTAAGTTGCTTGAAGACGTTTCACCTCTCATCCGAGAAGCTTCTTCAGTTCTAAGGTCAAATGGCCGAGAGTCCCAGATTTAAACCCAGTGGGAGTATCCGTCAAAGAGGGACAAAAGGACCCCCTGATGATCCTCTAATCACCTGAGCAAAGGTGTGGCTCAGGTGATTAGAGGATCATCAGGGGATCATCAGGATCACCCTAACCCACACCCGCTTTCAAACCTTGGCTCAGGTGATTAGAGGATCATCAGAAAAAGAAGCACTGTGAGCTCTGTGCCCCTAGAGACAACAAAACAAGCCTAAGATGCTGCAAATATGATGCCTATGTTTGAAAGGCCCACCTCACCTGAGTGTCACATGCCACTCATGTGCATGAATACACACACACACACATACATATCCCCACACACAGACACACAGACAGACAGACACACACACATGTTGAGCTCCATGTTGAGTTTGGTCTAGGGATGCAACGATACCAATTTTTTCAAACCGATCCGATACCGATACTTGGATCTGAGTACTTGCCGATACCGAGTACAAAATCCGATACTTCTACCACACACGTTAAACTTAACCAGTAGTAAAGAAACGACCCCAGACAACTCTTTAACACAAACGAAACGTTTACTGAACGTAAGGGCAGAGACAAATACTGTACAACACATCCCTTTTTTAAACTCAAATGATATTCCAATTCCTTAACCAAATGAAATACACTCTATAAATGAAATAATTCCCTTTCAAATTATATTAAACAACCCAACTTATGTTATCACCTTTTGGTAAGTGACTCACTAATATACACTCCAAAACACGTTATATAAATCCACTAAACATACAATATTCACACATGGGCTCCACACACTCACATTCACACTTGTTGCAGGCCTGTTTGTTGCTCACGCCGGACGATGGAGTTAAATCCTCTTCTCCCCAGTAAGAGCACAAAAGTCTGACTTACAGTTCAGCTGATCGGTAGGTCGCAGTGCACCAGTCCCACACTAAATCCACTCCCTGCGGACCGATGCTGTCTCTGCTACAGCACGTTAGCGAGTCACTGTCCAGCTCTCCGACAGTCCATAGCGGCTGCCTCCTTGGCAAAGCCAAGCAGTCCGGGCTAGCCTTTAGCCTCGGCGGTCGTAGCTGGAAACACAGTTTTCCACGGTGGTGCGACCGTTGAAACAAAAAGTCACTTCACCCACACTCTGTTGTGAAGCTCTCACACGGTCAGCTTTCTAGTCACACACTCTTTTGTGCTGGTTAACCTCAGTAAAACTAGCCGAGTCTCTCACTTTGGTTCAGCTAACCTCGTGCATCTCCCCATGCAAGGTCCCGTTTTATGCTACCTTCACAGGCCTCCAGAAAATTAGAACTCTGAACAATATTTTAACTCCCTTCAGAGTTACATACCATAAAATAATACTTTTATGATTAACATAACAGTTTGATTGCTCTAATTACCTGTATTTACCTTGCGACATATTACAGGGCAAATTATATTCAGGGTAGAGTTACATCACATAACATCAACTGTGAACGCCTTATGTTACCGTGGCGTTTAAGTCCATGGGAATTATGAGTATCCACTTCCAAATTCCCTTCCGGGCTACATTAGTATCGGTTCATGGTATCGGTTAACTTTTACGAGTACGAGTACGCACACATTTTACAGTATCGGCCCCGATACCCGATACCAGTATCGGTATCGGTGCATCCCTAGTTTGGTCTTTGGTTTTCAATTTATTTTTTACATTACATGTTCATTTTGTAATTCATTTTCAGTGCATATTTCTATTTTTGCTGCAGTTGTTTTATGTCCAATTCTATTTATTCATGTTAAACACTACTTTGAGACACTGTTCACAGCTAAATAACGTTGAATAAAAAATGTGGTGGTGAAAAATGTTTTTTTGCCAATTTAAGAGCAGTTAACAAGGACCTGTCAATTTTGATCGGCAACACTAAAGTAAGGGAGGTGGGGGTGTTTACATTGCTGTTTACATTGCTGGTAGACTGGTAAATCACAAAGTGAAGCTGTTGTGAAAGCAAATTTTATTGTAGCAGAGGAGATAGCCAAATCAGCCGGGTGTTCTCAGAAACCATCCTACTCTGACAAAATGTCCTACCCGTATTATAATTTGACGGTGACTTGCGACTAAACCTAACCCTACCCCTAACCATAACCTTAAGAAGTATTCCAGATGGGTGAGAGAAAAACAATTTAATTCGGCGTTGGTGTTGTGCGCATGCGCCGCGTCTGTGCAGAAACATTGGGTAGGATGTTTTTTCAGGTAGGATGGATTCCCAGAACACCGGCACTCTGAAGAGCTGCATGATGAAGGTGTGCGACATCTTGTGTCCAGACAAAATGCAGATTTTGGCAAATGTGAGCCTGAGGAGAAATACGATTGCTGATCGGGTTTGTGAGATGGCCACTGATTTAAGAACACAGTTGTGTGAAAGAAGCAAAAACTTTATTGCCTACTCTCTTGCTGTGGATGAAAGTACAGACATGATGGACATTGCACGGCTGGCCAAATATTGGACATTAAATTGATGCACGGGACAACGACAGGAAAAGACATTTTTGAAAACGTATGTCAAAGTGTAACTGACATGAAACTGCCCTGGGACAAACTTGTTGGACTTACAACAGATGGAGCGCCGGTGTTGTGCGGTGAAATAAAGTGGACTAGTCGGCAGGATGCGAGTAAAGATGCAGGAGGAGAACTGTACCGGTGAGTTAACAGCATATCACTGCATCATACACCAGGAAAGGCTGTGTGGTAAAGTCCTAAAAATGGAGCATGTAATGATCACCGTAACGCAAACCGTAAATTTTATCTGAGCTAAAAGTTTAAATCACCGTCAATTTCAGTCTTTTATGTGGGAAATAGATTCAGAGTTTGCCGACATTCCTCATCATACAGAGGTCCGTTGGCTGAGTTGGGGAAAAATTCTCAATTGGGCTTTTGAGCTCAGCAAGGAAATCTGTCAGTTAATGGACATGACATGTATGATGCAGTGAAGGCATTTCAAGTGAAGCTGTCACAAATGCACCAGTGCAGCTTGCCTCACTTTCCCTGTTGCCAAGTAATGTTGAACCAAGTCGGCGCACTTTGCTGATAAACTGAGCGCACTGAGTACACCCGGCGCTTTGGTGAATTTGAAGCACTAAAAGAGAATTTCGAGCTGCTTCACAACCCATTTACGTGGAAACTGCACCTGTGCAAATTCAGATGGAGCTGCACTGTAATGGGACACTCAAGGCAAAGTACAACACTGAATGGCCCGCACAGTTTATTAGTTCCATTCCTGAAGCAATGCCCCAGCTCCGTCTACATGCGGCTCCAACCTTCTGTATGCTTTCATTTATTTTTTCTGGGGTTTTTGGCAGCATGTTCATATTTCTACTTGTCTAGGATATATTTTTATGAAGAGCAAAATATTTAAAGTTAAAGTTTATTTTTTTAAGTTTGTTTTTTCTGGAATAATATTCCTGTCTGTTTTTATTCATATTTATGTTTAAAAAACATTGTTTAAGTGTGTTCAATAAATGTTTATCTTGTTTGGCCCGTGACCTAAAGTGTGCCTTGAGTTTTTTTATCCTGTCTTCCTTCTCTCAACCCAACCTTCGTGGCAGATGGCTCCGCCCCTCCCTGCACCTGGTTCTGCCGGACGTTTCTTCCTGTTAAAAGGGAGTTTTTCCTTCCCACTGTCGCCAAAGTGCTTGCTCGTAGGGGGTCATATGATTGTTGGGTTTTTCTCTGTATATATTATTGTACTATCTGCTGTCCAATATAAAGCGCCTTGAGGCGACTTGTTGTGATTTGGCGCTATATAAATAAAATTGAATTGACGTCTTGGTGCATGCTCAATCATCCAGGTAAGTAAATCTCCAAAAGTTGATTCTGTTCATCTGGAAGTAGCGTTTTGTGGGAGAAACGAGTACCATGAGTACCATTCACAGAGAGCTGGGGAATGGCTGCAATCACAGCATTGTAAAATGGCAAAAGATGTACCCTTAGGCCCCCTCCTCGATTCAGAGATCCTAAAAGTCTGCAAATGAGCTCTTCAGTTAAATGCTTCCAGGTAACAAAAATCCTCCAGAAGGCACAGCATCAGCTGCTTAATGAACGGGTGAGGCAAATAAATTTTACAATCGACATGCTAAAATCTCAAGAGGAGCGGATCCAACAGAGACTGACAATGCTTTTAGATGAGAATACTCTTAAAAAGGTGTTTGAATTTACTGAGAAGGCTCGTCTAGCACAGCACAGTACTATTGTAGGGTCTACCTTACAATATCAAGCGGGTTGAGTCTGTTGTTTTGATTTGGCGCTGTATAAATAAAATTGAATTGAATGGATTGAATTGAAATTTATCTTTCTTGCATATTCCTCCTGTTTGTGAATTATGATACTGGATGAGTTTAACATATATGATTCAGACAGCTATGGTTAGCTCTGCATTTCTAATCTGCCGCTAATATGCTCAGACATCAAGTACTGAGGCAACAGAAGTTACATGTTACCCAGACAGTTAACAATTAACAGCTAGTAAACTGAAGATTACAATATACTGAAGAAGCTTCTCGGATGAGAGGTGAAACGTCTTCAAGCAACTTAAAGAAGTCCAGACGCTTTTCTTTGCAAACTCCTTTGACTACGATGACCTGGATGACTGAGAACCTTCACAGACAATATACTGAAGGTATATCCAAACAACAGTTGTCTTTTCATTGAGCAGTATGTTAAAAATGAAGGCGTTATAAGCAAATTATATGCACCTGCAAAGTACTATAAGTACAAACCAGTCGATCCCGTCAGATCAGTAGGTGAGCTTACCTTACGTGTTCTCTGAGGTGTTACTATCTCGTTAGGAATTCAATGAGTTATCATTATGAGGGTAGTGTGGATAAACCGGCTATTGTTCTTACTTGGGATCATTCTCAGCCGAATGTAAGTGCACCACAGTCGGTACAACTACTCGATCTCACCAGTTTAGCACCTAGATTCAATTTATGTCTAAGTGTGTCTAATGTTTTATTTTGCTGACTAGGAGGTCAGTGTGTTATCACTATGAGGGGAGCGTGGAAAACGCAGTCGTTCTATTTACTGGGGACCATAGTGGGGATCCTCTTTTTGGGCATGTTTCTGAAGAACGGATACCAACATGGTGAAGATACCGATAAAGATTTGGGCACATCGCAGATGTTATGGAGTTTTTCCAGCTTGGAGACAAGCATCAGCAATCTAAGTGAGTTCAGTCACATATAAATATTACTTATGATTTCATGGCACCCATAGTATTTGCACCACAAATAAAGAGAGATCCAGTAATAAAAGAAGTTAAAATAGTAAAAATAAGTTGAGAGGCAGGAAAGGGTATTGCCTGCACATGTATTGAAGACGTAATATTTAAAAATGTTTATTAAAAAGTAAGAAAAAATATAAAAGACTGTCATGGAATGACAATATGTGTAGTTATGAAAAAAAGATGAATAGCTTTTAACTGAACTTTTGCACATTATTAATGACAGATGAGGTCAAATTATAATGTGGATGATTTTACTTTTACTATAAATGTGTTTTATGCTGTAATTTTAACTTTTGTGCAGTGTGTCTGTCTTGTTTAGTAGGAATATTAACTTTGCCATTTCCTTGATCATTTTTTGCTCATGTTCTACTGAAGACGATGCACTTAGACGTTTTGAGCAAAAGCAGGATGACATGCAGAAGATGTTAGAAGAAGACAGGCACAGACATAGAAAATCAGCAGAGGTCCAACAGCAACCAGAGAAGCAGAAGGAAGGTGATGCAAATATCCAACCCCAAAACAAGGCAACCCAAATGAAAAAGTCTGAAAAACTGTTCCCTCAGTCAGCCTTGTTCAAGAAATGGGGGGAAGATCTCTCTGAGGATGACCAAAGAGAGGCTCAGAGCCTGTATGAGAAGTATGGGTACAATGTTTTTCTGAGCGATCGCCTCCCTCTGGATCGACCTCTTCCAGATACCAGGGATCCTCGGTACAACTTTTAGTTTTATATGATTTTAATCTTTCTTTCTCGGTCATGTACATTCAAAGACAAAAACCAAAATAATGAAGTTCACCCAGTTCATTTCTTGCTAAAATATTTCATATTTGTGATCAAATACAGTAGTATTTCATATCATTCTTTTCTAATAAATAGGTGTTTGAAAAAGAGTTACCCCAAGGACCTGCCAAGTCTCAGTGTGGTGCTCATCTACCTGGATGAAGCCCTGTCTGTTCTCCAAAGAGCCCTGCGCAGCATCATCGACCAAACTCCTAAAAACCTGCTGAAGGAGATAATAATGGTGGATGACAATAGTTCTAATGGTAATTTGGTTATTTTAAAAAACAACTCTAATTATAGACCATGCAAATTACTGCCAATGAGTGCAGACTGTAACTGTTGTCATATGTAAATGCCTCTCAGAATCCTTTCCTGTATATGTCTACCAGTTCAAGCAAATCATTGAAAGCTATGTGAAGATTATCTGTTAGATGTACAAAACACTTCTAATCATCCACAAGCTATGTACAAATAGCTAATTAAGCTATTGAAAATGCTCTGAATTATATTACAGTTGATCACTCTGATCAGTTAAAACTTTAAAACAGTGGTTTTGTAAATGCACTTCTCCTGCAGAGGCTGTGACATGTCACACACGTTTGTGGTCAAACTAGTTTTCTTGCTTGGTTGATTTAAATTGATCCATTCAGCCAGTTTCTTCTGCTTATCAAGTTCAGGGTCACAGGATGGCTGAAGCCTCTCCCTCATGTCATACAGCAAGAGATAGTGTACACTCTGAATGGGTCTCCAGTCTGTTCCTGGCAGAGGTTTAGATCAATTACTATAGTATCACCGACCCAGCCGAAAACTCAGGGAACAGCAAAACAAATTCTACAAAGTATAATTTTCTCTTTACAATTCAGAAAATCTGAAGGGTGACCTTGACATGTATGTGAAGTCGCTTGAGCAGGAGAACCCTAATCTCCGTATTGTGAGAGTGAGGCACAGTGAGCAGAGAGGTCTCGCTTCAGCAAGAGCATCCGGGTGGAGGGCTGCTACTGCTGACGTGGTGGCCATCCTGGACGCACACATTGAAGTCCATGAGATGTGGTAGGAACATGGCAAAAGTGCATGTTTTCATTCACTTGTTTAGGTGTTATATTTTCTGTTATCAGGACATTTTTAAGTCAGATAGCTAGGTGTGTGCTCACATTTAAGTCTTTAAGTGTCTAACTTCTAGTTCTTACATGTAAAGTTTTTCCCCTTGTTCATACAGGGCTGAACCACTGCTGACACAGATTAAAGCTGACAGAACTGTGGTGGTTTCCCCAGTGTTTGATAAAGTCAACTTTGATGATCTCAAGGTTAATAAATATCATCCCAGTGCACACGCCTTCGACTGGGCTCTGTGGTGCATGTATGAGAGTTTTACACCTGAGTATTACAAACTTAATGATGGTTCACTGCCTGGCAAGTAAGTTCAGTTCAAATCAGTGTTTAACCAATATAACAGCCATATTAACTCTATTGTTATCATACATCAATTAATTTTTTTAATTATAATAAAAATATATAAAGTACTTGTAAAATAGAGATCTTTTCTTTGACTTTAGGAGTCCATCTGTCATGGGGATCCTGGTTGCTGATAGAAAGTTTCTGGGGGAAATTGGAGTCCTTGATGAAGGAATGAAAGTGTATGGTGGAGAAAATGTTGAGCTGGGAATTCGTGTGAGTAAAGACCACAACGAGTCATAAAATCATCTTTCATAGTAATGATTTTAAAGAATAGTTGTGGAGCTAGACCTGCTGGATTTTGTTATAGTCGACGGATCATTTAAAATGCCTTTTTTACCCTTCTCTCCAAAGGTTGATTCTGTTCATCTGGACGTAGCGTTTTGTGGGAGAAACATTTCGTCACTCATCCAAGTGACTTCTTCAGTCTCAGCTGACTGCAGGTTTCCCCAATCTTACAAATAGTACATTTGCATAATGACTGAAACCAGCCCACTGAAGGAACAATAGGCTGGGAGGTCGGTTCCTTCATCCTGATTATGCAAATTCTCATGACCATTGATCAAAACCCACTGATTAAAGTCCACTGATCAATGGGCATGAGTACCATTCACAGAGAATTGGGGAATGGCTACGATCACAGCATTGTAAGATGGTGACAGATGTACCCTTAGGCCCCCTCCTCGATTCAGAGATGGTCTTTCCCTTTTCACGTAAATGGCCTCCTTGACTCTGCGCTCGAACCAGCGTTACTCCCTGTCCAGGATGTGTACATCCTCATTATGAAAGCGTTTCCACTGGCCTGTAGGTATAAATAGACTGCAGAGTCCTGGCCTGACGAGGTAGCTCTTCTTTGTTGTGCCATCCTCTTCGCCAGAGGTTGTTTGGTTTCCCCGATGTATAAATCCTGGCAATCCTCCTGGCACTTAACAGCGTACACTATGTTACTCTGTTTGTGTCGGGGGACCCAAATTCAGGAGACCCTGAATTCATCATCTATCTGTCTGGTAGAAGTTGAAATAATCCCGTCCGATTTTCAAATGCCCGGGATATGGTTCATACTGTACTAGACTTGTCCCACAAAACGCTATGTCCAGATGAACAGAATCAACCTTTGCAGATTGACTTACCTGGATGATTCAGAATGCATCAAAACATTTTTACCCATGCACAGTCATTAGTGATCAATTATCTAAATTTTGCAATACACATTTTTTCATGTAGGTATGGACATGTGGAGGCAGTATTGAAGTTGTTCCATGTTCCAAGATCGCCCACATCGAGAGGGCCCACAAGCCCTACATGCCTGACCTGGCTCCTGCCATGAAGAGAAATGCCCTCAGAGTTGCAGAGATCTGGATGGATGAATACAAGCACAATGTTAACTTGGCTTGGAACTTGCCATTTGAGGTGTTTTCAGGCACTGACACAAACAGCAAATTATGTTTTCTATAAAGGATATTTTATTCTCCTGTTCACAGCATCATGAGGTGATATCAGGCGTTGAGCGCTCTTTGTGTTTTTAACATCAACACTTAAGGAAAATTTTTCTTCAAATTCTTCCTCAGTCAAAATCAATGAATTGATTCACATGTTTTTCTGTGTTCCTGCAGAATCATGGAATTGACATAGGCGACATTTCAGAGAGGAAGAAACTCAGAGAAAGGCTGAACTGTAAACCTTTCAAATGGTACCTGGATAATGTGTATCCTAAGCTGGATCCCTTGAATAACCTACTCGCATATGGAGGAGTAAGTTTACTTTTCTGTGTTGCTTAGTATGTTGGGCCCAGTCAAGTCCTGCGGGATGTGTGGGAATCAGTGTATTAGATGATTTGCGTGTTTCCATTTGTAATATTCATAGTGTTCTCCTAATGACAGATGAAGAACCTTGACGCTGACATGTGCATAGACCAAGGTCCAGTACCAGGTCACACACCTATTGCCTACAATTGCCACTACTATCAACCTCAAGTAAGTGAAGTGCCTTATAATCATAATCATGTTGGTGATCATGATTATGAGGCAGTGCAGTTGTAAAGTTGAAATAAGAACAAAAAACACCGAAAACTGATTTAACCTTTTAAAGCCTAATGTCACATTTGATACATATTTATGAGTTTTTCAAACTTCTTTCAGCATGAATCCCATCCCCCCCCTCCTCCAACTACCTTAACAAATTGCACAGCACAATATATTTTTACGCAATAAATTTAAAATGAAATTTAATTATGAATTTATTTATGTGAGGTTTACTTTGAAAAATAAACAGTGAAGTGTAGACAGGTGCCAAAACCCTGATTCCTTCCAAACTCCCAAAAACTGCGAGGTGAAATCCAAACACAATATTTGCAGCTGTGCTCAGCTCCCACCGAAAGTCCCCTTTCCAGGTTCCTGGCAAAGCAAGACATGAAAATTAGTTAAACATTTCTCTCAGACGAAGGACAAAGATAGGTTCACCTCAGAGCCGGGACTGTACTAACTGTGTCACTCAACAATCCAGCACTAGTGATGTGTCGGTCCCGAACGAAACGGCTTTTAGAGCCGGCTCTTTGAAGTGAACGACGCGAGTGGGTTTTTTTCTTTCTTTCTCTCACCCTCTCTCTTGCACTTTTTTCCCGCTTCACTCCGCACGCGAGCCTTGTGCTTTGCGCTGGGAAGAGGGGGGAGGGGCTGTAGTTACACTTGCAGTAGCACAGGAACAGAGCGGGAGGGAAAGAGAGAGAAAGAGAGCCAGGGACAACAATGTCACATTAGAAAGGTATAGTAATCATCCACAACTATTTTCAGTAGCGGATGATAAAGGATTCAGAGTTTATTCATGCAGGCCCATATGACAGAGAATGTGCATCTTCTTTTTGTTTTCATATTTTAATTTATATTGTATTGTGTTGTGGTTTGCAGTGTTTTGTGTTGTTTCACTTTAAATTTGTTTAAAAGGAAAAAGCTGAAAATTGAAATAGTTAAAAGTTGAAATATAAATAGTTGTTTTTGTATTATATGATTTATTTATTACATTTTATGTAATAAATAAATCTGGCTACACAAGCCAGGAAGTACCAACGACCGGATTTGGTGTGTGGTAGTAACAGGTAAATGAACATTTTTTAAATTATTTGAATATATATGAGCGCTTGTGTATAAATACACAAACAATACACATATGCTTTCAATTGTGTAATTTAAAGGATCTAGGTAGCTCTGTTTTGGAAGTTCAGTTAACGCTAGAAATGTGTTTTGGAGTTTGTACATGCTTTGGAGTTTGTACGTGCTTTGTCTCTAGGGACCACCGTATATATTTATATATAAACATATATAAATAAAACCACTGGGTTTTTTTACATTAGTAATTCCATTTGTGCATAATTTTATATTGTTGTTAATAATAAATTAATTAAAGCAACAAAACAACCTGAAGAGCCGGTTGGGAGCTGAAAGAGCCGGCTCTTTTTAGTGAGCCGAGCCGAAAGAGCCGCTTCTCTAAAAAGAGCCGGAAATCCCATCACTATCCAGCATCAACTGAAGTCCAGCCACTCCATTAACCCTTGTATGGTGTTCGGGTCTGTGAGACCCATGCCATTTAGAGGCCGTTGCCCCTTTAGGCAGTATATACCATCAAAACCTGCAAAATATGGGATAAGGATATGTACACTTGATTAGAACTGATTTTATTTTTTTTATAACATTTTATTGACAAAAAACGAGAAGCACATTAATTCATAAATGTGATCGAACAAAGGTAAAAGGAAAAAATTAACCATGTTTGATGTTCACATGGCTCGTAATTGGGATAAAGTAAACATCTGCTGAGTAATTTAACATAAAATTGTTTGATAGTGTTAATTGGAAAGCCAAAACTCTAGCGGGTCCACCAGACCCATGAACACTGGCTGAGTAAAAAAAATACGAACACCACACAAGGGTTAAGTAGCGAGCTGCTGACAGGGATCATCAGTAGCAACAGGTGAATCCTGATTGACAACAGGTGTGGCTGGCTTTAGCGCTGGAACATCTCAGGCCTGGCATTGCCCACAAATCAACACACACACACACACAGAGGGAAGCAGTGGACCAGGAGGGAAGTTGACAAAAACACAACAAAAAGGCACGTTAACCATCGAGGACTGACAGACCATGAGAACTATAGAGTGCAAGATATTTATTTATTACAAAATTCACTGGGATCGTGCACCATGAATTCAATATCCAACATAAAATTGTTTGCGTGTACACTAAATTCCTATTTTCAATACACTGTGTCCCTGGACGCAATGACATTCATCATAACTGAGGTTATAAGTACTAAATGTTTTCCCTCAGGCAGACAAAAGGGCAGAATATGCTTTTTTTCATATAAATCAAGCATATTGGGAAATGGGAGAAAAGCCGAGCTGTTTACATCATCTTAAACAGAAAGACAGTATGAACCATATCCCGGGCATTCGACAATCAGACGGGATTATTTCAACTTCTACCAGACAGATAAATGATGAATTCAGGGCCCTTTACAATAATCTTTGCTCTAAACAAGGTAGTTAAGACGAACGTGAATTTGAATCGTTCTTTACCGATATAAATCTGCCAAAGCTTTCTATAATTTAATTGGGGGGACACCGGTTGACTGGCTAGAGTGGCATGAGGCAGGTATCCTCTATGTATCAGATTTGTTTGACTGTGGGACCAAATGTTTTTTAAGCTTTGATCAAGTTGTGGAGCAGCTTAATCAATTCTGGAGATGTTCAAATACACAGCTCACTATCAAAGTGGCTGGGAACCCCCTTGAGTTGTCCTATGGGCAGCCCTGTAGAAGTACTGCTCTCGAGATCATCCTTGGGTAATGGTATCACTTCTGAGATTTATTATTTATTGCAGGATCGGTTAGTTGATCCTCTTCTTAAACTTAAGGGCTATTGGGCCCAGGACCTGGCATTGGACATATCTTCAGTTGAATGGGACGCTTGTCTCCATAACATTAATACTATGTATAAAGAAATAGGCAGTAGATCTATCTAACTTAAGATAACCCATAGGTGGCATCGAACACCGCAACAATTGTATAAATGGAACTTGGCCCCTACAGACAATTGCTGGAGATGTGACGGTCAAAATCTTTCGGTTTTACATGCCTTATGGAGCTGTTCTGCACTTCAGGACTGGTGGGAAAAGATAATGGAGGTCATTTTCAGTTTTTTGAAAAGAATATTTGGTATCTCATCAAAATTGTCCATACTTGGTATAACTACAGAACTCTCTAATGGAGACTTTTCCTGCTATACAAAAAAATTGATTATCCTGGCTCTTACTACGGCACAACGGGTCTTGTTAATGAGGAATGGCTAATGACGATGGTTAAGTTCGCATCTTATGAAAAAGTGACTTATGGTTTATTAGACAAATTGTACCAATATAATTGTATTTGGTCCCCCTTCACCTGTGTTGGGAAGTAATGGAATACATGTACCGCCGTTACGTATTTAAAATACAAAACATGAGTAACTGTATTCTGTTACAGTTACCGTTTAAAAATGTGGTATTAGAATACATTTACTTTGTTGAAATAAATGGATTACACGGCGGTATTTTCCTGTTTCATATTGTCGCGGGTCAGGACTGTTTGGGTTTTGTTTGACAGCTATGTTCTGTTGTTCCAGGCGGCAGCGTTATGGTTGCCATGGTTACAGGGTGACGCACACTTTCTCTGCGACTGTGTGTTTCCTGGGTGAGAGAGCGCCTTTAGCTGTGTCCCAAAACGTCAGTTGCATCCTCCGGAGGCCGCATTTGAAGGCCGATTACGTCACAGCCCGGCGACGAAGGCTGTCCCAATTCGTCGACTCCTTCAAATGCGGCCGACAAATGCGTCCTTCATTTTCCCGAATTTGAAGGATGGGTCGGGTGTGTCCTTCGTGGCCCACCATATCCCAGAATTCATAGCGCGGCCCAGCCAAATTTCAGCTGCCAACAATGGCGGCCGCTACTAAGTTTTAAAATTAGTCTTATTAATCTTTCTGGGTCACAAAATAAACTTTTAACATATTTTCAGGCGAGAAAGTAGCTGTGCAAATTACAAATATCTGCTTGGTTTATCAAGACATCGTATATTTGCAAAAGTGTGCCAACATTTTCGGAGACGTCTGTTACCCACCCGCTCGATAGCAAGCCGGGGGGGTTCAATGGTCACTCCAGCCGGCGAGAGCAGCGGACTCCCGGCTTCATCGTTTTCAGACCCCCGCTCTTTCGCTACTCAGGTTAAACATGATATATAAGTCACTCGGATAACTTAAAAATGTAATTGTTTGCCTTTTCGGTGTTTTATTTGTTCCGGAGTAAATCGGTTTGGCTGAGATCAAAATTATTAGATTAAATAAAACTTTATTAATCCATCGGGTGGGTTCCTCCGGGATTTTCACACAGCTGAATAAACGTTAAACAGAAAACTGATTAAACAGAAGTGTGAGACGGTCGAGAATTTACGCCAGTGTCCTGTTATATTTTAGATAGCAAGGAGCAGACGGCCGAGTTTATTAAACTCCACCGACACAGCGGTGACGCAAATCTGAAGGCTAGACCGTCCCATTTCACAGCCTCGCACTTCCGGCCTTCTCGGTCTTTGAAGGACCCGGCCCATGTAGACCGCGAAGGCTGGGTCCTCCGAAGGATGCAGCCAACGTTTTGGCACTAGAGCTGGGCGATATAAGATTTTTTCATATCACGATGTTTTTTTTTTTCATTTCAGGCGATAACGATATATATCACGATATAAGCCAAATAACTATATTTGTAAGATTTAAATGTGCCATTGCTCACAAGTAAAATGTGAAATAATTAGCAGCTTGTTTTAATTAAAATATTTATTTCCCATAATAAGTTCAACAGGGCAGATGTACTTAAGGAACATGAGACTTCAGTTTCAGATAAATAAAGGCAAATATTGCAAACTACACAAAAGGCAGCCGCTAAAGCGTTTAAGTGTCAAAATAGAACAAACAAAACAGACCACTAAATTGTCAATTCCACTTAGAAACAAAATATTAATTCTAAAAATAAATCTTAGTTCGTTTTACAGAAGAACAGACAAAATTGACTAACTTTTGTCAATATCAAATAAACTGAGAACTAAAAGGAAATTCTTAATCTCTCCTTGTTGTATAGCCTAGCTTTTCAAACAGTTTTAACAGTTACTTTAGTCTGACAAAAGCCGAATGACGAATTAGTGCTTTCAGTCAGAGATTGAGCATGCACCGCTTTATTGTATTTCCAGACTTGCTTTCGGCACAATTTACAGTGCGCGCTACTCTGTTTTTTGTCAGACTTGAAATAGCCGAAATACCTTCACACTACGGAACTTCTGTGGCCCTTCCGTTCGACAAGCTCTCCGGTATTGGAACCATCATCTGTTTTTTCTTCGGTAACCTTCGCTCACGCTCTCGGTTGATTTTTCTGTAGTCGGCAAACTCATTTCCTTCATTACCCGGGCTGCACGGCTGCAAAAACAAATACACATGTGCGCCTTGGCGCTTGTGCTGTACGTAACAAGTCACGTGACGTGACGCTGCGGCTGTGATTGGTTCGGCTCTGCGCTACTTAATTTGGATTGGCTGTTCTTTTTTCTTTTTTTTAAGAGGACAAGAGAGATGAGGCCTATCGCAATAGTTTAATTTTTCTATCGAGAAAAAGTTATTTCGCAATACATATCGTTATCGTTTTATTGCCCAGCTCTATTTGGGACGCAGCTTTTTTGTTGTTGTTGTGCTAAGCTAATAGGCAGAATGCTACAGGCATAGCCCTAAAGAATGTAGCCTCATGGGCAGTGTAGTCCGTGCTGCAGGGAGAATGGACTGCCATACCCGTTATGCGTCTGTGAGCGCGAGGAGAGAGAAAAATGAGAGTGGAAAATTACGAGTTATCATCGAGCAGAAACGGGAGCTGGAAGCATGTAAATATAATAATAACCACTGCAGCCAAAAAGAGTGCCTGACGAGCCCAGTTGTAACTAAGCTATTAAGACTCGACTGTACACCGTGTTCGTGTTTTCCTCCGAAAAAATAAGTTCAGTTGGAGCAGCCTTTCAACGCCTCTCTCTGTCTCAAACTTGACCCAGACAACAAAGTACAGCTATTTTTCGGCTACGAGCCCGACACGGAACCGACGTATTAGCCAGAGGTTGCTTTACTATGGTTTGGAGCCGCGGACCTTCAGTAATAGTAATAAATCACACAGCAATAGTACATTCATGTAGTTGTAAAAAGCATGATAATATATTAAGTAATCCAAAGTATTCAGAATACCTTACCCTCATTGAGTAACGTAACGGAATACGTTACAGAATACATTTTGGGGCATGTATTCTGTAATCTGTAGTGGAATACATTTTAAAAGTAACCTTCCCAACACTTCCCTTCACTAGCTGGCTTTCTGTAACTTGAGGGGGAGAGGGGTAATTAGAGAGTGGTTGGTGTGGGGTTTGGTATGTGAAGAAAGAATATGATAAGTGAGTTTTTTGTTTGTTTATTTGTTTGTTTGTTTTCTGTTTTGTTATTGAAGTTCAAAACAAAAATAAAAATGGTTGTAGATAAAAATAAGTGCTGAATGTTCTCCCTCAGACACCTCAGGATGTTAGACTAGAACTTAATATTGAAGTTCTTTTAAATTAAATCACCTTTTTAATTTACACACTGGTGGAGAAAGCAGGTACCATTGCAAGACAACAGAACAGAAATAACCAAATTCAAATTAGGTGTAGTCATTGCAAATTTTAATGGCTGAAGCTAATTATTGTACCCTGTGCTTTACAAAGCTGTTGTCATTTGATAGCCTTTTTAACACCTAATCTCATTTTGATCTCTGTGTCTCTCTATTTCTTTCTTTCTAAGTTCACATATTATCGTGGAACGGGTGAGCTCTACATTGGCGGCATCAAGTCACATAAGTACAATGACAACCGATGCTTAGCTGACATTGGCACAAAAGAAACTGAGCCTGGCCTGTACAACTGTAAAGAGGCTATACAGAAAGGAATGGGGATATACTGGGACTTCACTCAGGTACTACAAAGTTATTTGCTGCATCTCAGAACAGGTTGAATGAGCACTGTTAGTCTTAAAACTGTACAAATTGGCAGAATTTTTTAACACTTTGTTTTCTTTCCCAGGGCAAAGAACTGAAAAACAGACAGACAAAACGATGCCTGGAAATTATAAACCAGAAACTTATAATACAGGAATGTACAGGTCAAAGATGGCAAAGTAAACAGATAATCAAATCCTTTTAAAGTGTATTTTACCTCTTCTCATAGAGCAGTGTATAAGTTGCACCTGGGTGCTCTATTGAGAATATCACTTTTACTTTTGCTTCCAATATTTTTAATGTGTGTGTTTATTAAAGTTTTTTAAAGGCAAGATATTTGAATAAGCAGACACTAAATATAAAACATTTTTGTATCACAACACACTTTGAGTCTTTCTCAACATTTGAGTTACAAGAGTTACAAGTGACACAGGTGTAAAACTCTAGCAAGGTGTTGCCAAGTATACTTGCCTTTACTAGAAGTGGCATGAATTACACTGCATTTGCCTACAACACTATATCTTATGCAGCTATGCACACTATACAGCAAATCCATTTTCCTCAGTGACATCTTCACATATTCTGTTCAAGTACAGGTAAAACTTAGAAATTTGGGTTTTAAAGTGTTGTTTTATTCTTTAAGTTTCAGCTACATTAGAGACCATAAAATAATGTTTTTTAGTTTTTAGTTTAATTACACATTTAATGTGTCTCTTACAAGTTTGAAGTACATGGGTTTCCAGTAGTTTAACAGGCAATATTTATGGTTTATATTCATCCTTTTGGGGCTAGTGGGTGGCTAAAAGGTTTTGACATCTATTTTTATAGATCTTATGTCTGATATTATCAATGAAAAATAAATTAAGTAAAGCCGAATGATCATCATTTCATTGGAAAAATGTTTCATATCATCATGACTAACATTAGGTTGCATGCCTGAAAGGGAACAGAGGTCTGACTGTTTTGTGTTCTGTGGAATGTAGTGCATAATAAAATTGCAATACAAACATTTTCCCTATATATGAAATCTCGATGACTGTTCTCCTGGACTTGGAGTTTTTATTGCTACTGTTTAAACAGGTTTTTCTTGTGTGGTCGTCTGAAGTTTTACAAAGTTCAGCTTTCATAATGAACTAATCTTTAAAAAAATGGATCTTTACCTTTGTGATGTCTGGTGGTTGGTATGTTGTAATACAGCTGAGTAAGATTAGTGTGTAACAACTCTGTTTATTGGATTACTTGAATTGTTTAAAGTGTCCGGGTCGTACTCTGGTTTGTACTTTCTCTCTCGCAGAACTTTTTTTTCCCATCAAGTAAAAATAGGCCTATATTTGGGCCTTTGTTTCAGTTAAGTTGGCTCAATTCTTATTTCATATAGAATGTATGTCTGTTATTAGTTGAGGGATTAGTGATCTGAGGATTAAAACTGATATGTTAACATTTTTTTCAAATACTGGAATACTTGGAAATAAAAAGAACTTATGAAAAAGGCTAATGTTTGTTTTTTAAGCTCAGTAAAGGTGCACCCCAGAATAGACTGTGATGCAATTACATAAAGAATTCTTCATTTATTTATTTATTTATTTTAATTAAAGGATTGTACTAGAAGCAGGATTCATTAGTCATTAAACTATTGGCTCATGAATTTACAGGATTTTTGCCAGCATTTCTTTTATTTTTGTATTCATAACAACGAAGTTGTATTTTATAGTTTGTGGAAGGGGTGCTTGTGTTACATGTGATTATGTACCCATGATTTTATATTTTATATTGTAGGTGTAGAAGATTAGAGAGCTGGGGTTTGTTTATTTGATCTAGAGTGCTGAGGTGGGGAAGACCGGAGGCAGGACACTTTAAGGGGTGGTACAATTGGCGGGACACCATACCACAAGATTGTGTTGGCTTTTGGTTGTGAGCCAGACCTCGCTAGGCGTAGCGGAAGTAGGCTAGTTAGCTGGGTCTACGGATGCATCTGTATTTTATTGTAAAGCACAAATAAAGACATCTGATTTTGGAAGTAAAAGTCTCCGCCTCATCAAAAAGAATCTGTGAAGCCGGTGTACTTCGATCGTGGCTCAAGAGTTGGGTGTTCGCCTTGTAATCGGAAGGTTGCCGGTTCGAGCCCCGGCTTGGACAGTCTTGGTTGTTGTGTCCTTGGGCAAGACGCTTCACCCGTTGCCTACTGGTGGTGGTCAGAGGGCCCGGTGGCGCCAGTGTCCGGCAGCCTCGCTTGCCTCTGTCAGGGTGGCTGTGGCTACAATGTAGCTTGCCATCACCAATGGGTGGATAACTGGTTGTGTAAAGCGCTTTGGGGTCCTTAGGGGCTAGTAAAAGTGCTATATAAATACAGGCCATTTACCATTTTTACTTCAACAAGTTCTATCTCTATGTTCTCCCATGGTCCAGTTTAAAGTGTCAAACACCCTTTGTACATGCTGTGAACGCTAGTTACATTCAGTGGCACCATCCATCCATCCATCCATCCATCTTCATCCGCTTTATCCGAGGCCGGGTCGCGGGGGCAGCAGCCTAAGCAGAGAAGCCCAGACCTCCCTCTCCCCAGCCACCTCCTCCAGCTTATCCGGGGGAACACCAAGGCGTTCCCAGGCCAGCCGAGAGATATAATCTCTCCAGCGTGTCCTGGGTCTGCCCCGGGGCCCCGGGGCCTCCTCCCAGTGGGACATGCCCGGAACACCTCACCCAGGAGGCGCAGTGGCACAATTCATTCAATTTTCTTTTAAGTTATATATTAGCAAGTAAAGATGAAACACATCACAATACTGTTTGATATTTCTAAAGCACTGAAGTTAATTTAGAACAATGCATTTTCTCCTTTATTTACACAGTGCTGAATATAACTGCATGTTTCTTTTTCCTTATGTTTCAGTATAATTGATTGCTCTGCTTACTTTCAAGCAGATCCTATTCTGTTAAATTAATTATACTGTTTAAACAGACTCAACATTTCCTGTTCAATTTCAAATCAAAAGCACTCTACTATTTTACTGAAAAAAAAAATCTTAATGCTTCTACTGTGAATCACATGAATATTATATGTATTAAAATATAGATTTTAAGAAATTATTAAGGTTGGTTAAACTCGGGTAGCTTAGCTTAGCTAGCTAAGCTAACTTTTTTTGGGCTTCATATTTCATGACTTTTCCTAATTTGATAGAGACAAGCATCACATGTTTAAGATATTTTTTCAATGTGCTGTACACATTTTGCATACACCGGTGTTCTTCTGGGCTCAATTTGACCCCAATTTGTTGTTAGCTACACTGAAAAAAAAGGGATTGGCCAGCTCTTGGATTTATGTAAGTATCTTGCTTGTATTTATCACAAATGCCTCATGCTTTAAAGTTAAGTGTAACTATATAGTGTAGAAACGACATAATATGCAGAGCGGGTAGATTAAATTGTTCATATCATGTTCAAGTGAAGTAAGTCAATAATATAGCAATGTTAAACCCTGCGACAGCGCACAGGATTTCAGTCTTGCGCGCTTTGGATCGTGGTTTGAGGAAGGCATTCATCTCAGTCAAGTCGAGCAGCCGCCTCTACTTTTTTTGGTATACCGAAAGAAGTAAATTAGGTGGCTGTTACATTAAAAAAGTCTACCTTGTAATTTGAACACAAAAATGTCATGTGTCTATCTTGAACGTAATTAAATCATGTAGGATCTGTACGAAATTCAACAACTTAATGTGTTCTTGTTGAGATGACCTGATACAATCTAGTGGTTAGTTGCTGGACTCATGAAATTAACAAGCTCACATGAGATTTCAAACTGCAGGAAAATCACTGGAGTTATAAGAGGCAGACAACTAAACACACACCACGTGTATGCTATTGCTTTTTATTGTGGTTCAACCTGTCATGGACAAAAACGTACAGAAAATTCTGCATTAAGCCTGGATTGGTGGCATGGCGGTTTGTGCTGTTGCCTCCCAGTAAGCAGGTCCAGAGTTCAAATCTATAATCTGGCTAGTTTGCAGCGGTTTCTCTCTGGGTATTCTGGTGTCCTCCCACAGTTAAAAGTAATATAGTTGTTATAGTTCGCTTAGGTTAATAGGGGATTCCAAATTCCCAGTGAATGTGAGTGCAAATGGTTGTTTGTCTCTATGTGATAGACTGGTGAGCTGTCCAGGCTGTACCCTGCCTCTTAACCTATCACTTCAGGGTTATACCCCAGTCCCCCTGCAACCAGGATAAAGATAGGAGGACGGTAGCTGCTGTAAAGCCATTAAATTTTTATGGTAACCTCTTGACTAGGGATGGGTATCGTTTAGGTTTTATCCGATACCGGTGCCGAACCGGTACTTTTGAAACGGTGCCGGTGCTTAAACGGTGCTCAAACCGGTGCTTAAAGAATGGAGAACACAAACTTTGTCCTAAAACCTCTCATGTTCAGCTGTTTTTTTGTAAAAAGAATACAATGTTAGCCTTTTCTGCAGCTATAGGGCATATATGGTCTCACTCTTGGCTGGAAGCAGTGCTTAAACAATGGAAAAAAAAAAAACTTTGTCCAAAAACCTCTCATGTTTAACTGTTTTCCACTTTTTCTTTGGTCATTTTAGCCTTTTTGGCCAGGGTGAAGGGAGTATCTGCCATCAAACAAGAAGACAGCCGCATGTAACTATGACGGTGTTTGCTAGTTCACCTTACATGCATTAATGTAATAATGTGGTTAGCCTACTCAACGTTAATTACACACGAACAACATGAAGCTACTCACGCAGAGAAGAACGGCTGCTGCTGCTGCCATCATCATCCGTCATCATTTCTGCTACGCTGACAGGGCTAGGGGCCAGGACTCTACTCTTCGGGTTCTTGGGGGATGTTGCTAACTCTGGGTCCGATAACAGGCACCACACCCGCAGTAGATGTGTACGGTATGAGGTCTCGCAGCAAGCTATCAAACACGGCGCATTTCTCGGCTTTAAAAAAAAAACGCTATGCGTCGCCAGGTGTTTCATCAGATTTGAGGTGTTACCTCCTTTGACAGTATCACAGTATCAGCTTAAAGCACTTGTTGCAGGCTGCTGAGTTTGCATCTTTTGCTGTGAAGTACAGCCAGACTTTTGATCGCTTTGCCTTGGGCATTTTTAATTTGTAGCTCTGCTCTAAAAGAACGTACGTACCTGGCCCCGCCTACTATCCTCGGAAACATAAAATGATTGGCTAGAATTGGCTCAGGAAAAAAAAAGCACCGAAATAAAGCACCAAAATGTGCGCTGCTTTTCAGTCTGGTTACTACCGTTTATGTCAGATCAGGCACCGGACACCGGTACCCATCCCTACTCTTGACTTTGTTGAACATTATGTAATATGAAGACAACATGTATTATTTAAGTGACCAAGTAGTACTGGGGTAAAAGCTATTGATTAGTGTTGAAATAAAATGACAAAATTGTGAAGGATTAAAATATTCCAAGAGCTCAACTTTCTACATCTAAACATGTTTCAGTCACGTCTTATAAGCACAAAATGCACAGGTTTATTGAATATGAATAAGATGTGTTGATTTAACTCAGTTGTTTAAGTTTCTGCCAAAGCAAAACATTTGTGTGCAACCAATGTCCACTATTGAATCAAGTGAATCCAACATGGCCTTTTTTTCAGTGTATGTAAAGCACGTCTGTGTGTGTGTGTGTGTGTGTTCCTTACACCTGCAGGTGCAAAGTTGGTCCTTTGAAGTTGATACATGAAAGGGCGTTGGGGAAAACATTCCCATGAGAACTTCGATACTTCTCGCGGTGTGGCTAGGGAGTTGTTCACATCCAAGTATTGAAGGTGTGTGAGTGTGTGTCTGTGACCTACTATATTCACACCTGCTGAATTAGAACTGATATTCCTTGTGCGGTGGTGGGCAGGAATTTCCCCTGAGGACATTGACAGCTCATGCAAAATAAGGGAGGAGCAAACTTATAAAAGGTGCACTGTGTTTTCTGCAATCTATATGCTCTATTAAAAATGTCCTCTGTGAAAAACCTTACTGTCAATGCGGTTTTGAAACAACTCTTTGAAAGTGAAAGTGACATAGAGGAGAATGTGTCAGAGACAGAGGATTGTTTTGAGGAGGACCCTGATTCTGAAGAATTCTCATCTGATGAGACAGAGTGTTTACCCTCCTGTTGTCTGTCAACTACCTGCAGACACAATCCCTCTCAAAAATGTAAAGATAATATGGTCCCTTTCCCAACTCAAACAACAGGGTAGAATTATTATCAAAATTTCTTGGAAGAAGTAGTTGCAGCAAGAACAGGTAGAACAGATAAAAACCAGTATGTACAACCAGTAGCGGTTTTAGATACGGGCGAAACGGGGCGGCATCGTGGTGGGGGGCGGCATCACGGGCATCGGCAAAAAAAAAAAAAAAATGCTCATATTCATGCTGCCCCAACGTCAGCCAGCGCATATTGGGAATGGCATGAGCACCAATCGGTTTTCTATCGCCCATTTGCTGGGAGTAAGGGCGCCCTTCGTTTGCGAGGTGCGCCTGCTGCTTGCGGTGCAGAGAGGAGGGGGCGGGGCGGAGGGGGATTCTCTGACTGGCTGGAGCAGCATCTAATAACCAACTCGCAAAGTAAAACAAAATAAAAACAAACCAACAAACACGAAAACACCAGACATTATAATACAGACCTATAATTTGCACCGATGTTTTTTCGAAATTCTATACATGAAAAGTGAGCGCGAGAGCCCTCGGTGCGCCTGCTTGCTGCTGAAGTCAAAGTAAACTTTATTGTCATCTCCGCTTCATACAGTACAGTATATAGAGAGACGACCAGGCTCCAGTTACAGCAGTTCAAGTAAACAAACAATATATATAAGAAGAGTAAGAAAATAAATATACACTTTAGGACTCGGGGTAAAGGGATCAATAACAATTTAACATTTAAAATTTACAGTTTGATGATTTAAAGTCTCACACACAACCCGTCGAAAGGGGAGGGGGGGCTGCTTCCAAATAGAGCACATTTCATTCATAATGTTGTAAATCCAAGCCCATTATGTATTCATGATTTGAATCCTGGGTTGAAATAGAAACAGAAATAAACCCTAGACAAAGTGAATCTGTGAACTAAGGTGTAGGTTTATTAGGTTATGTTGTGGTGATCCTCGGGTTGGGGGGATGGGTGTTCATACTGGAGTGCAACATTAAAACCAATGGAAGATGGACAAGAAAAGTTCAAAGCCATCAGGTGCTTAGTTTAGAAAAAAAGAGAAAAGAAGAGGAGGAGAAATGAGCAAAAGATACAGGTAAGCAGATGTGTCATTGGATAATGGCAGGTCATCCTGAAACAATCAGAATCAGAATACTTTATTAATCCCTAAGGAAATAATGTGGGTTACAGTTGCTCCAAGAAGAAATGGTAAAAATAGCAACAGTAACAGACTAAACTCCAAACAATACATTATGTTACAGATTTTAATATTAATTAGTCAGTGTCAATTGTTGATTTGTCCTCATTGTATTAGGAATTATGATGGCTGTTTGATGGCAGAGGGAGTGTTCGCCCAGGGCGCCAAACAGGCTAGGACCGCCACTGTGTACAACAGACCTGTAAAGGGTGCCCTTACCAGAAATAAAATATATTTTAATAATGTAACCCTATAAGGAAGATCTGTTTAATGAAGATATAAAAGACACGACAGCCTAACCAGAATGATTCAACTCTGACCAAAAACAACGACTGCGTGGTAAATGTATCCACTTATTTGACTACCAAATTTAAAATGCAGTCTGGAAGGTTTACAGGTGTGTAGTTGCCATCAAAGTGAAGCCATTGTTTAAAGATCTGTTGGATGTGAATCATGAATACCCAGAAAAGGGCACCAGAAGTAGAGATATGTTCATCTGGTGTAGATAATTATAACCTGAAAATATAGTGAAGTTAATGTTGTTTTCACCAAGTGATTTTGTCTGTGTGTGCCATTGTGTAAAATAAGGTCTAGATTACACCTATTATAGTAGGAACTCACACAGTTTTGGCTTTAATTACTTTAGCAGGCTTTTGTCTACTTGTATGTGAGCCTTTCTAGATATGGAAAGAATTTATAAACATAATAATACAAATAAAAACAGGATGCAGTTAAGATTAACTTTACAGGTATGTAGCTGGGAGCAAAACGCAGGCACAGTTCAAAAATAGGTGTGTCCTAAAAATTCACTGGTAGGTGGAATGTGTAACCTATGTCATGATTAAATCATGTCAACCGTGATAGCATTCTCTGTTGTTGTTACTAGTTCTAATGGTAGGTTGGTTATAAAAATAAAGGATCCTATTGTGCAAACACACAAAAAAGTTATTATGTGCCATGTATATTATTGTGAATCAGGGCAGACTGGTATCACACATGTTGTGTTAGTGTGGGAAAGAAATATTTGATCCCCTGCTGAGTTTTAATCATGTTAAGGGTACAAAATGCTGTCTGATCTATTGTTGATCATTACATCCAAAAGGCAGAACACCTTCACATGTAGAGTTTTTGTAAGTAACAACTTTAATACCTTACATTTCTTATAATTCAAATGATTTTTCCAACCCTTGGAATACCTTGAATATTTCAGAAATGTCCTCTTCTGTGAAGCTGATGGTGAACTGGAACACATTAAGACTACTTTTACAGATGTTTATTTTCTTTACACACTAACAACATGGCAGCAGTGGCTCCATGCTCAATGTTCAGACTTTAACTGTAGAAGAAAATAATATAAAGACTTACAGATGATTGATGCTAGCATGCCAAAGATCAGACACGTGTGATGTATTCTTTAGGTACAAGAAAAGGGCTTTATTTGGTCTGTGGTAGCCCATATGGAAAAGAAATAGTAAAAACTTATAAGAGACTTGCATAAGATGTGGCCTACTTCATATAGTGAATCATATAAGGCTTACATGATTTACTCATGAAAGGGGCCACTTTCTCATTACTTTCATATATTGTTTTAGTAAGTATCCAAAACATACAAGTTTCATTTATATAATTTTTCAAGGGATCTTATATCTGTTTTCACTCTTGTATGCTTTTCATACAAGTTTAACACAAGACAGATACAAACTTTCTAAGATTTATATATATCTTTTCCATACGGGAGAAAACAGACATTTTTAACCCCTTTTTTCATGTATTTGTAGATGTGAATGTGCATAACTTCATTATTTTTCCAAAAGAGCTCAATTGTGATTATCTGCACTGTTGTTGGAGGCGAGTATCATATTTGTAAAATCATGAGAACAAAGACAATAAAATTATTGAGATTTATCGGAGCTGTCATGTCATGCTTCTTGTTTAATTGATTTCATGCTTTTATCAGTTACAGGACTGAGGGTAAGGGCTGCACAACTTATCACATGTAATTCTTCTCTGACTACTGTAGTATGGGTTTTATGATTCTGGTGGTGGCTTTGAAGACGCTGGGTGGTAACTCAGGTGAGTTTTGGATACTCTGTGTGGAAGTTTGATAGATAATTAGAAAAAACAGGACTGGGACGGGTTGGTGTACTTTTCACTCTAAAGTGAAACAGTCCCACTGGTACAAACTGAAAGTTTCAGGTAAGCAAACAAAAATTTAAAATGTTTATATATAATGTTTGTATCCATGATTAAAGTCATACTGTGCACTTTTGGCAACCAACCACAACCACGGGATTGGCTGCCATACATATAAAAAATGCTACAGGTACAACAAATGAAGTGACAAATGACATATTTATTGAATATAAACCAGAACCAGAAAGTACTGCATGTTCAACACAGTTTGTGCCTAACTTAACCAAAGAACCATTTTTTATTGGTGTGGTGTGTTTGTGTATAAGTGTGTTTTCTCCTTCTTGTCATCAGTCTCATATTATATGTTTACTATCCAGAATACTATGTTAACGTCCTGTAAGCTGTACTGTGCATACCTTTGTTTTGAGTCTGCCCGGTTGCCCGAGGCTTCGCCTGTGCTGCATTAAGTTTTAAAAATACACAATAACAATAACACTGCTATACAAACAAGTGTTCATGAATAAAATTAATTATTTTAATGTGCTGTTAAGCTACAAACCTGAATAAAAGTAATAATAATAACATAAAGTATTTGTGATGTAACCTACCACTTATAATTGTATTAGTATATTTAAAATTAGTGATGACATTGTGAAACACTGAAAGGTTTGAAGCAACTTAAGTTTTCTAACAGTCCGACAGCCAACTCCACAGTGACCCCTAATGGCCACTTTTGCTACCATCACATCTTGGTAATATAATTCTGTGAAACAACAAGACAAACCAGTGCTGCACAACTGTAAATAAGGCTCCATACTACAGTATAGCAATCTATCAGTAATCAAGACTGACACATGTTTTGGAGAAATCCATGTATACAAACAAGGAAAGAAAAAACGCTGAGACTGTTAAAGACAGAAACCTGTGACTGTGGTGAATGGTTCACTTCACTAAGGAAATCCTTGTTGTGCTTCGATGGTAATCAGTGTTATGCTGTAAAAGAGGATCTTTTTCACAAGCATGTTCACTTAGATTTCAGTGCAAAGTATTGTACATTTCACTTCATTTACTACTGATGTAATAAATGATTCATCACATGAAAGTACAATGTTGTAAAAGGCTGATGTATCATTTTTAGCATCAGGATGAATGTTTATACATTTTTGTTTTGCACATGGAATTCATGTCTATAAAGTCATAAATAGTTACAGTGGATCTGCTGCTTAAGCTATTTAGTGTGATCAATAAGTACTGTAAGTAGTATAAATTTGCCTTTTCTTATACAGTAAATTAAATTTGCTGAAATTCCTCCCACAGCTGACTAGACTCAAGAATACATAATAGGAATGCTAAAAAATAAAAAAAGGAAATTAAAATAGAGCAGTCAGAGTTTTGAAAGTGTTCTGGGGGAAGCTGGGGACACTGAGTCAGAATGGTTCATGCAGTGGTCGGTGTCTACCATGGCAGAAACCCCCAAACGAGAAGTAAAGAGTTCTGTCAAGCTGAAGAAGGAGTCCTATCCAGCTTTTCTGGCCCATGAAACTCTGGAGGTGGCTGACAGACAGCCTCCTGGTAGGAGTTGAGTTTGGCCATGGAACCAGACTTAAGGGTGGTGTTGAAGCAAAGATTCGGGTAGGGGAAGCTGCTCAGTGCTGACTTCCAACTCCAGGAGTATCGTGCTTCTTAACCTCTCCTTGGAAAGGTTTATGTCAGGGTGCTGGAGATGAGAGTCTGACCATTAATCAAATCAGACTGAAGAGGAATTGATCAACCGGTTGACATGTGTTTTGTGCACTTCAACATTCTACTACAGTTGTCAGGGTATTGTGTGGGGGACGCTCCAGGAGTGGCTTTTTGTTACGGGCTTTTTGGTCCCTGATCAACAGTTAGAGCTTGGCTCACAAGTGTTGGACTCCACCCAGGCTACCCTTTGTCACTGATTCTGGAAGTAATTTCTAGGCACAGCCGAGGGATGGAGCAGATCATGTTAGGTGGTCTCAGGATCTCATCTCTGCTGTTTGCAGATGATGTGATTCTATTCTCTGCATTATCTCCTGCTAACACTGCGATGAAGGTTTGTTGCTGAGGGCCGGTCGAGCCATGCTTTCACCTATGACCATGAGCTGTGGGTAGTGACCAAAAGAATATAACCACAGATACAAACGGAGAAGATCTCAGAGTAGACATCCTGCAGAGGTTACAATTCTCAGTTTGCTTGGAAATGCCTCGGTGTATTTTCAAAAGACTTGGAGGAGGTGGATGAGAAGAGGGAGGTCTGAGCATCTACACTTATACTGCTGCCCCCACAACCTGGATGTCTACATTGCATAAGACCAAACTGTAAATTAAAGCAATAGTGCATTTAAAGAATTGAATGTGAAACTCTTAACATGTTGATTTTGCAGAGAAAGAAGGCGTCTACAAGAAAGTGGGTGACAAAGTCGTCTTCACACCAGGCTCTGCGCCTGCTTCCATCACCAGGATCAAGTGGACACATGATCAGGACATTGCTCTGGAGTGGTCCAGACGAGAACCTTACACTTCCTGGCACTTCCGAGGTACATTCACTCAAGATTTAAATCCATATACATACACAGATTACACATTTTTAATGTTTACATGTAGCATATTTAGAAAAAAAGTCTTGACTCTCATTGTAAAACTATGAAGCCTAAAAGTATCCTTACATTTTCCCTTTAATTTAACCCTTGAAAATACACCAAACATGAAGGTTTTGGTACTGACGACCTTTAAATAAACTTAAACCTTTGCTTAAATAATATTTTAAGGGACACATTTACGCAGACCAAGAGACTAGTTGGTGACTGCCTGACAACCATCGGTTGCCAGGGAAAAATGTGTTTTCCCTTTCTGATTGGGTGGCAAGTAGTTGTGGGAAGTTGCTGACTGTAGAAAGGTGAAATTGGTTGCAAAGACGTATTTGGTGCTCCACTGAAAACCTGCTTGCAATTGGTTTGGTAATGAGCAGTAGTTTGTAATTGGAATTTTTAATTTCTACTTTCAAAGATGCAGACTTGTCTGCCGACATGCGCCATCTGCTCTCAAACAGATGTAAAACTCAAAAGTGTGACACAAACTGGAAACAGAGCTCGTTTGCCTTCAAAGTAAAAGTTGCAGGTTTTGAAACATGCTGATTTCGCAGGTAAGGCAGAAAAGTATCTGCATTTTTTCAACTTTGACTTCCACTCACTGGTTAGTTGGCAAGTTAGTTACATCTTAAGTCACACAGACAATTCACCGCCTTTATGCAAACTACTGGTTTCCACGTCAATGTGATGTGTGCAATCACAAGCAGTCTTGATGCCTGCTTAATCATCCAGGTAAGAAAATCCCAGCAAGTTGATTCTGTTCATCTGAACATAACACATTCAGTGAGTGGAAGTTTTTTCGAAAGAAGTCTCTCATCCAAGTGACTTCTTCGCTCTTTTTCGGTGACTTCACTGAAAAAGACCTGAAGAAGTCACTTGGATGAGAGAGTGAATGTTTCAGCCACTGTAATTGCTACACCCAGATGGACAGAATTAATTTGCTGGCACCAGGAGGTTTGTGGTGAAGCACCCTCTTTGTGAGTATTCACCCCGGGACATCCCGGGACCTTCAGCAAACACTCACCAACTGGCCAGAGAATAAATATCTTTCGATAGCAACCAGAGGTTGCAAGGACTGTGTAACTTAAGCCTTCATGAACAAGCTAAGTAGATTTTTAGGGGATATTTAAAGTGTTATGAGGTATTAACCTTTAAATAACTCTTGGATTCCAGTGATGTAAATTTCATCTACTGGTTAGCACCTTAAACGATGTTTAAGTTTAAGGGAATTTCTGTGCTAACATATTGAAATGATCCACGATGATACCTTTGCTTCATACTTTTAGATGGCTGTGAGGTGGATACCTCCACTGGGGTCCTGAGGATCTCAAACCTGGCTCTAAACGACAGCGGCAGCTACACGGTGGAGATTAATGATGAAGTCATGAGCACAACAGAAATCATTGTTATCAGTAAGTGGGAGGAGGAATTCATACTCTAGCTAGCACGGACTAGTTCACCTGATTTTACGTTAAATCTTTGTTGGTTTTCTCCCTTTTCTACCAGCCACTGTCCCTAATCCCACTGTGTCCACATGGTGCAACCCTGAGATGACCTACTGTATTCTCACTTGTGAACCCAACGTCACAGACGACGCCAAACCGATCACCTATTACTGGGTGACTGGTGATATGGTGAAACAGTCTCCAACCAATCAGTTCAACATCACACAGGTATAAACAGGATCTGATTACTGAATCACATGACAGCTCTGTTGGTTATTTTTGTCATTTTATCCAAACCTAATGAATCCAAAACTTTGTTTTGATCTAAATACTTTCAAGACATTTTATTGTAGCTTTATGTGCATTTGGCCTTTACACAATATATAAAGAACCTGTTTGCTTTTTCTTCATTATTTAAAGACCAAAAGTGACCAAAAGTCAAGTAAAAGCTTCAGTTTATTACACATATACTGTGTTGTACATGGCAACACTTATAGACCAAAGAAGATAACAGCTTAAATGCTGAATTTTGTACACTGTATTCAGAAGAGTTATCCAGATTTTCAGACCTCCAGTGTGCAGCCTTCATTTGAGAAACAAACAGCAGCGATTAAAAAAATAATCATCATCTGATAGTGATCTCTCATAGGGATCCCTTTGTGCTCTAAAAGTGTCTCTTGATGCATGAAATGTCCCTTTTTTGTGAGCGCACAAATAGCTGGAAGCAGAAAGAGCTTAAAAGAGAAATTTGATAAATTTGGCTTTTACACTTGCCTGTTTTTGGAGTCTGTATTTGGCTCTTCTTTCTGCAACTCTCATGACAGCACTAATGAAAATTCACAAGGATTACACTGATGTTGGCACATCCAAAAATAGCCATATAATCTGCCTTATGATAAATGCATTAATAACATGTTTTACAGTATTATTTTATCAGTAATATTTCTTACAGGGTTCATATTGAATATGTTTGTCATCACATTGACCTTTCTATTCACAGGTTTAGTTCATTTTATACACATTGCATATCTGTGCTTGTTTAGAGTTGATGTTCCATCCAAGAGGGTTTTAAGCTTCACTGGTGAGAGTGTCCAGGTGATACATGTTGAGGGAAGATGAGAACATAGCAGGTTAATTGCATGCATGCTTACAATACACATAAATCTAGCAACAGGCCTGAGCGAAGGCCCAAGTGTCTTCTGCTTTTCTTTGAGACCTGCGCCAATTTTGTCTACTTAGTGATTGATGACGAGGGTCCATTATTAGCCCTTAGAGACCCTGAAGCTTGAAGTTTATTACCTTAAAAGGCAGGTGTTATAGAAAAGAGAAGTTATATGTCTGTTTATAGTTATTAAGATGTACATGATGTACTCTTGTCTGTAAACGACGTATTTTTGACCTGTATTTGACGTGTATGTGTGGGCGTTAATTTTCTATGCTATAAAACCCGCATCCATTGTATTTTTGTCAGAGGAAGACATATGCTGATGTTTCCTCTCCTGTGCTAATAAACTCATCGTTTGATTGCACTTGTCTGGTGCCTCCGTCGTTTGTTTTTCTGGTCTCCAGTTGATCGATCTCGCTTCAGTGTATTCTGGCACCCCTGAGCTCCACTGTAAAAAAACAAAAATTCAGTCATTGGGAAATGGTAAAATTCAATATGTGCTTAAAAAAAAGTTAAACAATAAAAAGGAACTCTGTTATCTATTTAAAATGCTGTGTGTGTGTGTGTGTGTGTGTGTGTGTGTGTGTGTGTGTGTATGTGTGTGTGTGTGTGTGTGTGTTCATTAGCCCCTTTTTTCTTATCATTTGTAGGAAAACAGAGAGCGTTTGATAAGCTGTCAGCTGGAAAACCCAGTCAGCCATGAATACAGTGAAAAAATCCTGAATCCACTCTTAATCAGTGAGTTATCAGCTCAACAAATTATATATAAGTAAAATATTAAATTTTATATTACTAAAACAACAGAGACTGTGGTAGTGTATCTATTAATTACTGATACATTTTCACATGTAAAGACTGGAACAGATTGTTCGTGTAAACTTAATTTAATCTTTTTATATTTTCTTAGGGAATCGGGCTTTACTGAGCTTACCATTTGTAGGGATTCTGGTGTTCCTGTTTGGCCTTAATTGTTGCAAATGCTGGTAAGAATCCACAAAAGATTACTCTGTACAAGTTTATCAGCATTATTTTATTGTACTGTTTATTTGTTTTTCACTTATTAATTTTATTTAGCTATAATCAGATGGACTTCATTTTATTTTACTTTAGTTCTTTGTGATTCAGCTTTGCTCTGTAACGTACCCCTGCTCTAACTGGTGTCTTTTTCTTCTTGTCCACGTAAAAAGTTGTTGTACCCACAGGACCCGAAGACATCGCTCCTCCACCACCAACACTGTGAGATAGAGCAGTGCTGGATCAAACTGTGATGATGAGGATGAAGAAGAGTTGGTGTTGCATAAGCCACCAGCCAAATGTCTGCCTTAACTGATCCTGGAAACACAGGAAGACAATAATATGGAGGCTTCAGAGGACCAAAAAAAAAAGAAAAAAAGAAAAGAAAAATATATGTATATATTATGTGTAACAAATTGTAGTAATAAATAAAACAATATATAGTCAGAAGTATTTCTATTAGGGAAAAAAACGAAAATCACTATGGGCAAAAAAACCAAACCAAAACAAAACAACAACCTTAAATTTACAGATTAAAGTCACAAATTTGTACACTGGGAAAGTTTATTAAGGAAAAATAATAACTATATATTACATGTTTTTTTTTTTTTAAATCAGTCAGATTATGAATGTGTTGTACAGATAAAGTTCCAGAAGTATCATGTTTGTAAAATCAGGAGAAAAATATAATAAAACTTTTCATTATAAATAATATGACTTTATACATTTATTGAGCTTCGTTAACATAGTAACATCTTGCTTATTGTTTTTTAATGTTGTGTTGCCATTAATCAGTCTGGGTGCAGTCAGAACTCCATGCCAAACGTGAGAGGTTTATTCTTCATGTGTGAGGACAAACAAACAGCATTTAAATACTTCATAAACTTTATAATCATCTTAAATAGCCCTCTAAGTCTATACGATATAATATGTGGTATATCATTGATGTATTAAAGTAGAGCTGGTATAAAATGTGGCTATTAGCATTATTGAAAATGTGCTTCAGAAAATGACCTTGGTCAGTAGCAGTTTGATTTCCTGTACTTATTCTGGTGACACCTCTGGACACACCCTTCAGGTTTTTTTTTTTTTTTTTGTTAAGTTTTTTAAGTCTCACTTTCGGTTTGTCAGTGTCGCAGTTTAGCTTCCCACTCTTCCGCTTCTCTGATATATTCGAAGTTTAATTTTTCTCTACTTGTCTCTGATATTATTAACCGACTCTCTCTTGTTCTTCGTCTCGTTTATGCCGTGGTTTAAGAGGATGTTACGATCCTTGGGGTTAGGAATTCTTCTCTTAAGCGTGGGGTTGGTCCTTTCAGGTAAGATGGACACTGTGTGAGTTTTCAGTGGCGTGAACAATGGCGCATAGCTTCATACTAACCGTGTATGTTTTATTCTTAGTGTTATTTACATTTCGCCACTGTGTTAATGGTAATGTAAAGGAGTGGTGGGGGGTGTTCATGGCGAACCAGATGTGTCGCTATTCTTGAGCCATTAAACACGAACCAGGAAATAAAAGAACTTTTTATTAGTAGTTTATTAATAGTGTAAGCTGGGGTCTACTTTAACTGGTGGAAGATTAACATAAGAGTTCGAGTCAAAAGATATATTGATATGATAAAAGATTAACTCCCAGGTGCTGATTAACACCTAATAGTGTGAAATGGAAGTTTTTAATGTTATGACGCAAGCAACCCGCTTCGGGACGACGCCCAGTAAATAGCTGGTGAAACAAAAAAGCACAGAAATAGTTGAAATATGCTTGATATTTATTTCTGGGGTGTCTGTAAAGCAGCTAAAAAGACACATCTGTTTCACCCGTCAGTCCAGCACCGATTAATCTGCAGCACCGGATGAAATTAGAATAAAACCGGTCCTACTTTGGTAAATCGTCCTACCCGTATTATAATTTGACGGTGACTTCTGACTAAACCTAACCACCTAATCATAACAAATATTCACAATGGGTTAAAAAAAAAAATGAAGTAAATTTGGGCTTCTGTTGTGCGCATGCATAGCGTATGCGCAGAAACAAGGGGTAGGATGGGTTCAAAGAACACCGGCAGCGGTCATTTTGAGGTCATTCATTTCAAAACGATCCCATCATTTGTAGGCCCAGCTCGCTCGCTCGCACAGAAAGTCCAATAAAAGTATTTGAATGTGTTCATGAGAGTTTTAGGGAACAGTAACATTTATTTTATGATGTTATGTATGTTTTATAATGTCTGACGAACCGATAATGGGATTGTTACTTTGTGTGAACTTACCAGTACACCCCTGAAAAAGAACAGAACTCAATAGTAAACTACATTAAGCAGTATTTTACTCTAAGATCAACAAAACAGGAGCACAAGATAGAAGATTAGTTGTCAATCTCCTTCAGTGGTGCACATTTTGTAACAAATCTGTGGTAATTCAACTCTGTATGCTGTACTCCAGTATTCCCTGCTATGCTACAGTTATTGTTTTGATGTTATCAAAATGCTGTTTTTGTGTATATTTGGGGAAGTTTAGATTTTACAGCCAATTAATCCCAATCCCCTGCATTTCCTAGTACCAGAAAACCATCAATAATATTCAAAAGTACCTTATATCTGTTATATTGAAATCAGTTGAATTCATTTAAATGTGATAAAATGTAAGTATGTTTTGCTGATGATGCTTAAAAGCAAGCAAAAAAGACCAAATCTGATAAATGTAATTATTTACAGTGCTCCCATATAAACTGGGATCATCATTAACATCTTTTACAGCATTTTGCAGATGCCACACCTACAGCTAAAGTGTGTTTGTTTAGTTCTGCAAATTAGTTTTGTAAACAAAATGTTTAGTTACAGAACTAAATATGAAAAATCATGTTGATTTTGGTTTTATTTTGCCATTGACAAAGATACTTTCAAGAAAGTGGGAGACAAAGTAGTCCTATCTCCAGGCTCCGTGTCTGATCGCATCACCAGCATCACGTGGAAACATGGCCCAGACATCGCTGTGGAGTGGTACGGAGGTGAAATAGTTGCGTACCGGGACTTCAGAGGTACGTATGCTCAGGATTTAACATCAAATGCATGCAAGATAGTGGCTTTAGATTTGAAAGATCCTGGATAAATGGGAGGGCTGTCCAGAAGGACATCATGTGTGGAATCTGTGCCAGATCAAGAATATGGATCAATAAGCTTGTGCATCCAAGGTTTATTTTGAAGATATATTTTTTTTAAAAAGTCATGACCCTCAAATGAAGTGGGATCAAATATAGCTAAATGGACTTATCTCAAAGAATTGAAAATCCCTTTTAAAACATTTTTTCTGTCATTGTGCTGTACATGAATGAACTTCTTTCATGGATTTGATGCATTTTAAAATGCTAACTTTATGCTACAGAGATAATTGAATTACCTTGGTTCATTACATATATTTACTAAAATTCCATTAAAATAATTATCTAATGTGTTAATTATGTAACTGTGATGTTTTTAGGTCGGTGTGAGGTGAGTACTTCCACTGGAGCGCTGACCATCTCAAACCTGACTGTAAAGGACAGCGGCATCTACACAGCAGAGATCAACAACAGAGTCATGAGTCCGACTAAAATCACTGTTATCTGTAAGTGGAGGAAATCAGACAGAAGTTTGCTTTGAATCATTTTTTCACCATATTTGAAATAAAAAGCTTGTTTGTTTGCCGTCTTTAATTATCAGCTGCTGTCCCCAAACCCACTGTCTCCAAATCGTGCAACCCTGAGATGACCATCTGTACTCTCACCTGTGAAGCCAGCATCACAGATGACACCAAACCAGTCACCTATTCCTGGGTGATAGGTGATAGCCAGACACCTCAGCCTTCAAGCAGTCAGCTCAGAATAGCAAAGGTAAAAACAGGATCTGATTGTTCACATAACTGACTGTGGCTCAGGTGGTTGGGAAGCGTATCTGCAACCGGAAGGTTGCCAGTTCGATCCCCGGGCTCTCTGTCCTGGTCGTTGTGTCCTTGGGCAAGACACTTTACCCTACCGCCTACTGGTGTTGGCCAGAGGGGCCGATGGCGCGATATGGCAGCCTCGCTTCTGTCAGTCTGCCCCAGGGCAGCTGTGGCTACAACTGTAGCTTGCCTCCACCAGTGTGTGAATGTGAGAGTGAATGAATAGTGGCATTGTAAAGCGCTTTGGGTGCCTTGAAAAGCGCTATATGAAATCCAATCCATTATCATTATTATTATTATTATAACAAGTCAGCTGCTCATTTTTTCCAGACAATTTCTCACATAAATCACAGTAACAAAGCAATGACTAACAAATTATAGAAAATTTAAGACATCAGAAAAAGAAATGAATCAAAATATTTAAAACATTATTTATTTATTTCTAGGTTTATGTACATTTATCCTTTTAGGCATTTCAAGTGAATTTATTTGTTTGTTTTTTGTTTCACCCATTTTTGATAATTGACATTTTTGACATTTTTGATCATTATTTAAAGTTTTAGGAAAATGGCAAAAACAAAACATAACCAATGAAAGTAAATAAATGACCACAAAAAATAAATAAAACACTAGAAAAGTAAATAAAACACGTTTTTCTACTTTTTACACAGTAGCTGAAACAGCCACTCTTAAAGACCAAAAGAAATCAAAAATTAAAACAAAGCCAACACAACTTATTTTAAAACACAGTGAACAACATAATCTCAGTTTTAAACTGCTCCAAAAGTTTACCTGGATTATAGATATACATCTTTATTTATTATGTGTTCAGACCCTCAGGCATTTTTAGTGCACGTAGTTTAATAAACAATCAGTTCATACCTAACATATGAAGTCAGGGTCACTTTATTGGGTACACTTTGCAAGTATTGTGTTGGACCCTTCTTTAGTCTTCAGAGCCTTCCTGGCATAGCTTCAACAAGGTGCTGGAATCGTTCTTCAGACATTTTAGTCCATATTGACATGATTTGTCCCCACAAAGGTGCTCTGTTAGACTGAGATTTGTTGACTATGGAGGCCATTTGAGTACAGTGAACTCATTGTCATGCTCAAAAAACCAGTTTGAGATGATTTGAGCTTTGTGACATGGTGCGTTATCCTGCCGGGAGCGGCCATTCTCCTCTGCGCTTTGTCATTAACAGGGCATTTTCTGCAAGACAATTGTTGCTCACTGGATATTTTCTCATATTACGATCATTCTCTGTAAACTCTGGAGATTGTTGTGTGGGTAAAATCCTAGTAGATCTGCAGTTTCTGAAATATTTAGACTAACAACCATACTAGAGATGGCACGATACCACTTTTTTATTTCCGATACCGATACCGATATCATAAATTTGGATATCTGCCGATACCGATATGAATCCGATATAGTGTGTTTTTTAATCAATAAAACTGTTTTTTTAATATCTTCCTGGATTTTGTATAAGTTCATACTCAAGTTTAAATAAACAACAACACTAAAGCTATTCTGTTATACCTGTATGTAAAAAATACACTGCACCCAAAATATTTCATAGCTCAGCAACACTGATCAATCTAATAAACTTAAACCTACTCCATCCTTCCTATTCTGGTATTTTAAAGAGTACTTAGCAGAAATATTAAGCAACCTAACTAATAGGGTTGGAAACTCCCAGCAAAAAAAAATAGAGAACCACCCCCCACCCTCCACCTCATGATGCTTAATCGACGTAATCAACTTTAATTTAATGCAGGGTGGAAAAAAAATGCACAGAAATAAATTATTTTTCAAGAATAATTAAATAGATTCAACATCTTCTTCAATTGCAGAATTCACAGATGGTATCTTCCCAAAGGAAAAAGTACTATAGCTTACTAGGGTATATTAGATTTAACAGTTACTATATACAGTAATGGACTTCTATACATTTTACATCAGATTAAAACTTTGGGTGTAAGATTCAGATAATTATTTATTAAAAGCTAGACATTTTAAATGAGAATAAGAAAGAAAAGTATGTCTTTGTGCCCCCTTTTCCCTGTTCATGCCCTATCGGCCCCCCTGGCTAAACTTTGCTAGATCCGCCCCTGCACAGTTACCAGCCGTCAGCTGCGTAGAAAAGGATCCTGGTGTAGAAAGTAATGTTAAATAAATTCTAACAACAGCTTATCAAGCTTAAACGTGCTGCTGTTGTTCAGCCGCTGGTTTCCTCTTTCTGTTGCAAAGTGGGCCAAAAACAAAGAAGAGAGACGGACTCGCGACAGAAAAGCCGATCAGCTGATCGTTAAGCAGTTTCACGATTGAAGTAGCGGCAGGAAGGTGAGGGAGAGAGAGAGGCAGTCGCTCCATATATCGGTTGTTAAGCTTAACATGGGAATGCTTTACAAACATTCAGAGATGAACTTACACACTTGCTTTACTTCTCTCTGGGATAACTTCCTCGGAGATGAAATGCTGGTTTGGTAGCGAGGCTACAAATACACACAGCCGCTCTATCACGTGACGCATACTGCTCCGACGTGCTACGGTTATGAGCCGAGTTACGCCATGTCGCAAGTTTTGTGAGGTGTTTTTTTGATATTTAATGGATCGGGTTACATTTTTTATTTATCGCCGATATCCGATCCAATAATTTAGGTCAGTATCGGACCGATACCGATACGTAATATCGGATCGGTCCATCTCTAAACCATACCATGTTCAAGGTCACTTAAATCACATTTCTTCCTCATGTTGATGCTCAGTTTGAACTTCAGCAGGCTGTCTTGACTGTGTTTGTGTGTTATAGAGTAGTTGAACCTGTAGTTCAGGGGTAGGCAACTCCAGGCCTCAAGGGCCGGTGTCCTGCAGGTTTTAGATATCACCCTGGGTCAACACACCTGAATCAAATGATTAGTTCATTACCAGGTGTCTGAAGAACTTTAAGACATGTTGAGGAGGTCATTTAGCCATTTGAATCAGCTGTGTTGGATCAAGGACACATCTAAAACCTGCAGGACACTGGCCCCTGAGGCCTGGAGTTGGACACCCCTGCTGTAGTTAAAGTTAAACGAAATATTTCATTATGCAGGATTTTCGTATTTATGGGAACACAGGAGTGGTGAATACCATGTATATAAAAGCGAGGATATCTGATATCCTGAGGCAAAACTGGTATTATGAAATGTTTAATAATAATCTTTTTATAAAGTGCAGAATATTTAAGCGAGAGTTCCAACTGCAAAACTATGTGTGTAGTTTAAATCATTCCATTATATAGACAGTGTGTAACTGTGAGGATATTATTATACAGGGTAAACTTGCAAATATTTCTAAAGAAATTGTGTCATTTATTTGGACATAAGCGATTTGTTGACAGATGTATTTATTTATTTATTCCTTTTTAAAATTGATGATATTGATATTTCATCCCGGTGGGGGGGATGAAATAAAAGTGGATGGAAATGGCTGGTCTTGCACACTTTTATTTTACATTTTCTGAAAATATAGTTACATTTATCAGGGTGTATGCAGGCATCTTTCAGCCTGTCCCTGTGCTATTGATGTAATCTGTTTTTCACACATAGACAAGTGTCCTGTAATCTGTTTAAAATCTAATGAATGTGTTTGGTTTATGTGCTTCTCTCTTTTCTCTTTAATTCTAGAACGATACAGGATCTGTTGAAAAATCAATCAGCTGTCAGCTGGAAAACCCAGTCAGCAGTGAAAGGAGTGACAATATAATCATTTCATTTGCAAGTGGTGAGTTATCACACCAATATGTATTTGTTTTTTGTTTTTGTTTTTTTGTTTTTTTGGCCTGTCCTGTTTGTCTAAAGGCGAAGAAAGATGCCCAATGGATTTACTTTACCAAATGGACCATCCCAGCCTTGCCGTAATGGTCTATTTGATTCACCTTTTATTGTTTATTTTATTTTATTTTCACTTGCTAAATACGGGACAGACTTGACTGGGGAAAAGAAAGGGGAGAAAGAAAGAGGGAAAGAAAAACAGCAGGGAAGAGGGACGGGGATAAAGGGCAAAAAACAAAAACCAACAAAATAAGCAGACAAAAAATACATATATCAATCACCTGGATCACCTGTTGAGAAAGAAAAAAGAGAAAACAAGCAGAAGAAAAAAAAAAGAGCAACATAATAAACAACATCACGATGATCTATGGGAATATAACAGTAAATACTAAATATTAAACATTATTGTGCAGCACGTAAGATCGACAGCGCATAGTGTGCTTTGAGGTAGGAACCAAAAAGGGTGTAGTTTGTGTGTGTGAGCACCCGTGTGTACACCTGTGAGCATGGACGTGCTTGTATTTAAAAGGTTCCTTCATGTAACGATCTGCTAGAGGGTGTGGCCAATATGTATTTGTGACAGAAAGTGTTTCTTTTGATTAAAGATGGATTTTACAGACATTTAAAGATTGGGATATATTGCTTTGGTAATCATTTGCAGTTTTATTAATTTATTCTTTGTTCTTTTATTTTTGTAAGGTGATCCACTGCATTGGATCATACCAGTAGTAGTAGCAGTGATTGCTGCTGCGTTGCTAGGGGCTGGAATTGGCTTCTTTCTTTGGAAGAAAAACAAAAAAGGACACCTAGGTAAGAACCCACAAAATATTTGTGAATCTTACCTTCTGTTTTTTACATCTTGATTTAATAATCATTATGTAGATGTGCATGATGAATGTACTGACTTTTAAGTATGTTTAGGTAAAAATAATTACATTGTAATTAAAAATTAAATCCATAGAAATTACAAGTAATTACAGAGGAATTACAGGGCTATATTAGAAAGTGTTAAAAAAATCTCGACATGTAAACTAGACAAGCCTGTACTTCAGATAGTGTGATAAACCTATGACTCATGTATTTTACTTACAGATTGAGTCTCAGGGTAAGAGAAATGGTGAAAATTGCCACACTTATGTGTTTTCTTGTGTATCAAAGTCATCCAGTCACACTTGTATGTAGGTTCATTATAAACACAATTTCTAGACTAATTTTAATGGTGCTGAATGCAAACATCTACATCTGTCTACAACTTCCCAGGTTCAAAAATCCTCCAAATTATTAGACTTTGTCTTTATGTATTCATCAGAAACACAAAGTCACACATTTAAAAGCAAATAAAAAAGATGTGAGTGATGGATGAACATACACCAGGGAATTTTCCTCTTAACTTCATGTAGATGAAAAGCTGAACATTAAAACAGTAACAGTATCCTTTGCTCATATTATATGTTTGAGCTCAACAACCCAAAAAATAAACTAAAATCGGAAAACAAGCAATGATTGATATTTCTGTCAATCAATAAATGTCTTTGTCTTCAATTCCCCAGAAATCGCACCACAAAATGTAGCAAATACATCAGAAGGTAAGATAATACAGTATAAAGCCTCTCTATAACTTATATTAGGTGATGGTGTTAAAATGGGGATTTATTAAGACATATGGGACAGAGTCCACTGGTCTGGGAACAGTAAAAGAAGAAGTTTGGTAGATCAGTTGATTAACCAACTGCTGACATGTTGGGCCCAGCAGCCCAAAACAGGCAAAGCGTATTTGCTGAAACAGACCCTCAATAATGATTAGTTTGCTCTTAGAGACAGCATGTCTTTCATATGTGTGCATAGTTTAAATGTATAAGTAAAGCACTGTTTTTAGCTGCTTCCTACCACCACTGGCCTGTTTTAGATTATGTCAGAAGAAACTAAACTCAAAGCTGCCTTTATGCAGATAAACTTGTAGACATTTAAATCTGACATATTTCAGGTACATATTTACTCCACTGTGTTTATTTTAAAGCTTTGGATACTACTTATTTTTCTGATAAACTAAGTGTTTGTTCATCAATAAATGATTCTATATTCTCATAGATTAAGCTGGCAGTATATTAGTTAACAGTAAAGCTGTAAAAGTGTCTCAGGCTGAACATTGTTATAGGGTCATTTGTCTGTTGTGTTACGTCTGTGTCCTTACAGAACTACAGTGACACTGAAGTTAAAACAAAATACAACATCAGGAACAGCAGTATAGTAGACTTTACACCAATTTACAGATAATGTGCTGTTCATGACATACATTTCTTTTATTATCTGACAGAGACTGTACCATTGGTTGATATAAAGCCCAATGGAGCAGGTGAGTAAAATCTTATTTAATGGGGGTCAAAACAATAATAAAGTAAATGTGACAGCAGGTGATGGATGCTTAAGGTCCTGATATTTCTTCCAACACCAGATTTGTCAGTCCAAGGAACATCATCTTCCTCTGTGGTCCCAGCATTAAATTCACCCAACACTGAAGAGCAAAATGTTTTCATAACAGCAGTAACAGCGAAAAGTTCCAACTCTTTGAAATTTCCCAGGACTTTACAGCACATGAACTGTAATTAGCAACATGTAATCACTTCATCTTGTATAACTTGGTTGTTTTTTTAAAAGTAACATCAAAGCTGTGACCGTAGCATCGACCTGTATGAGCCTTAGAATTTGCAGGTTTAGCTGGACGGATCTGTGACCTGCAGGCCGAGCATAAATTCCTCCTGTGTTTATTAGAAGTGAACAGAACGTTTGCTGTGTCTCATATGTATTGTGATTCTGTTTTCAGTAGTGCCAGCTCCTGAGATACACAATGAAAACGAGTTGGAGTCCGCAGATGATGAAAATGAAGGAGGTGGGTAAAATCAGGGGAAAAAAATAACAAATTATGTGATCAAACTCTGCAGCCTGTTTTACCAACAATGCAGCTTCTGTGTGGACTTTACAAGTTAAGATCAGTTTATCTTGTGTAATTTGAGAACTTTTTGCTGAACAAAAGAAACATCAAATCAAAACTCAAACTTGTCAGATGTTCAGTGATTGTGACAGGGTTTTTAAATATGTCTTCTTTTACATATTTGGCCGAACAAATACCTGAACAGTGCACAGCTACCAGAGGTAGACCTGTTGGGTAAACTGAAAATGAGACAAGCAAAATCTTAAAACTCTAAAACCAGGAGAGCTTCATGTTTTTGTCTTAAAATTTTGAGGCCGCAAGTAAAAACAAATGTGGTTAATCCTAAAAGCTCAGCCTGCACTACCAAAAGATCAGACAGTTGCACTGCAGCACAGATCCCTTCTGTCCCTGATCAGTTTTAGTCCACTTAAGTTTCTGAGGCTCTGCAAGCTCAACTCACCTTCATCCCAACATTAGTGCTTATGACTGAAATAGTGATAACATTAACAAGTGAGATATTTGGTTTTAATGTGAAGCATTTAAATAAATAAAATAAAATTAATACCTGTACCAGAAAGAGGAAGATTGTGCACCATGAGACAAACAAGAATTGCCTTGCCCAGTTCCTGATGTCTCCTGTGTCCACGAACACAGTGTCAGTTGTTGTACAACATTGAAAGATTTTCTACAACTATTTTGAAACTGTAAGTAAACTGAAGGAGTTTCAGGGACATGTTTTTATTAAAGCATATGTTCCAAATGAACGATCATCTACAATAAATTTGTTTTCATTTTCATGAGAATTAAAAATATCATTTTAAGAGTCAGCCATGTGAGAAACTGGCAACCTGTTTATTTGAAATTGATTTAATCCTGAGGGATAAACCTACAGTATGAGATGCACTTTAATAGGCTGAAAATCAGTTTTGCAAACATCTACAAATTCTCAGGCTCAAAAATCCTCCAAATTATTAGACTTTGTCTTTATGTATTCATCAGAAACACATTTCAAAGCCAATTTCAAAGATGTGAGTGATGGATGAAAATAAACCAGGGTAAATTTCCTCTTAACTTCATGTAGATGAAAAGCTGAACATTAAAACAGTAACAGCATCCTTTGCTCATATTATATGTTTGAGCTCAACAACCCCAAAGAAATAAGCTAAAATCGGAAAACAAGCAATGATTGATATTTCTGTCAATCAATAAATGTCTTTGTCTTCAATTCCCCAGAAATCGCACCACAAAATGTAGCAAATACACCAGAAGGTAAGATAATACAGTATAAAGCCTCTCTATAACTTATATTAGGTGATGGTGTTAAAATGGGGATTTATTAAGACATATGGGACAGGGTCCACTGGTCTGGGAACAGTAAAAGAAGAAGTTTGGTAGATCAGTTGATTGACCAACTGCTGACATGTTGGGCCCAGCAGCCCAAAACAGGCAAAGCATATTTGCTGAAACAGACCCTCAATAATGATTAGTTTGCTCTTACAGACAGCATGTCTTTCATATGTGTGCATAGTTTAAATGTATAAGTAAAGCACTGTTTTTAGCTGCTTCCTACCACCACTGGCCTGTTTTAGATTATGTCAGAAGAAACTAAACTCAAAGCTGCCTTTATGCAGATAAACTTGTAGACATTTAAATCTGACATATTTCAGGTACATATTTACTCCACTGTGTTTATTTTAAAGCTTTGGATACTACTTATTTTTCTGATAAACTAAGTGTTTGTTCATCAATAAATGATTCTATATTCTCATAGATTAAGCTGGCAGTATATTAGTTAACAGTAAAGCTGTAAAAGTGTCTCAGGCTGAACATTGTTATAGGGTCATTTGTCTGTTGTGTTACGTCTGTGTCCTTACAGAACTACAGTGACACTGAAGTTAAAACAAAATACAACATCAGGAACAGCAGTATAGTAGACTTTACACCAATTTACAGATAATGTGCTGTTCATGACATACATTTCTTTTATTATCTGACAGAGACTGTACCATTGGTTGATATAAAGCCCAATGGAGCAGGTGAGTAAAATCTTATTTAATGGGGGTCAAAACAATAATAAAGTAAATGTGACAGCAGGTGATGGATGCTTAAGGTCCTGATATTTCTTCCAACACCAGATTTGTCAGTCCAAGGAACATCATCTTCCTCTGTGGTCCCAGCATTAAATTCACCCAACACTGAAGAGCAAAATGTTTTCATAACAGCAGTAACAGCGAAAAGTTCCAACTCTTTGAAATTTCCCAGGACTTTACAGCACGTGAACTGTAATTAGCAACATGTAATCACTTCATCTTGTATAACTTGGTTGTTTTTTTAAAAGTAACATCAAAGCTGTGACTGTAGCATCGACCTGTATGAGCCTTAGAATTTGCAGGTTTAGCTGGACGGATCTGTGACCTGCAGGCCGAGCATAAATTCCTCCTGTGTTTATTAGAAGTGAACAGAACGTTTGCTGTGTCTCATATGTATTGTGATTCTGTTTTCAGTAGTGCCAGCTCCTGAGATACACAATGAAAACGAGTTGGAGTCCACAGATGATGAAAATGAAGGAGGTGGGTAAAATCAGGGGAAAAAATAACGAATTATGTGATCAAACACACATAATTGTTCGAACGTTATTACAATATACATAATTATCATGTTCGTACAATTAGGGTTGGGCCATATCATACTTTCACGGTAATACTGGTATAATGTTGCTATAGAATATGGGTAAAATGTGCATGCGCAGTGCCTTTGTTTTCATACGCACATGGCGGTGACGGAGAATGAGAAGGGCGAAAGTGGATCGTTGAATGAAACGGATGAACCAGAATTGGTTTGTAAAAATGCTGCAACTTCAGTCGTGTGGAACTGGTTTAGCTTTTGTCCGTCAGATACACAACACAGCACTATTTTTGGTAGAGCATGCTAGCAGGCCGTCGTTATTACCGTGTTTTTTGGAAAATACGGCACACTTAAAATCGATCCTTTGATTTTTCTGAAAATCGACAGAGCCCCTTATAATCCCGTGTGCCTTATGTATGAATTCTGGTTGTGTTTACTGACTTCGAAACGATTTTATGCGGTACACTGCGCTCGAAAAATCTGTCAAATGTTTTAGTAAAACTCTAAAAGAGGTTATACACACACAATATGGTAATACAGTGGAACCCCGACTTACGAAATTAATTCGTTCCCGTGGGTCTTTCGTAAGTCGAAGCATCCATCGCGCCTTCTGAGTGAACGATAGGCTATAGGCTAATTGCTAACTACAAAAACAATACGTCGTTCACGTGGAACAGCGAAGCGCAAGTACAAAAGCCAAGGGGGTTGTCACATGATTCGGAAGGCATTCTGGGCATTGTGGTCATTCTGGGCTCAGCCAATCAGAGCCAGGGGATTTCGTTACACGGGCATTTTGCCGTAACACGGGCAGAAATATTGCCGTTAAGTGCCTTTGTAACTTGAATTTTCCGTTAAATGGGGTATTCGTAAGTCGGGGTTCCACTGTATTATGTTGAAGCACAATACGTATCACTCCGCATGGCTCCTGCCTACGAACCCGCACCACTTGATGGATTGTCGGAGCATTACGGCTATCGTAGGCGGGAGCCTCGCGGAGTGATACGTACTGTGCTTCAACATAATATTACTGTATTGTGTGTGTATAACCTCTTTTTAAGTTTTGTGGATATTATACATGGTTACGCTGAGGATATGTCGGCCAATTTCCACTGGAAATGCCTTTTGGTTAAACTCAGCAAGGAATTTGCAGTGTTACATTTTTATATAACTTTAATGCACATAAAAAACAGCTGCTTGTTTAAGTGAAAATACATTGATGGGTTTTTTTTTTTGCACTAATAAAGTTGTGGAGTTGTAAAGACGATATAATTGTCTAGTGTCAATTATATCGTCAGTTATATCGTTATCGCAAATTTTCAAATGTATATCGTGATAAATATTTTTGGTCATATCGCCCTGCTCTACGTACAATATAATATTTGTATTGTACGAACGTGAAAGGTTTTTTGTTATGACGTGATAATTATGCATATTGTACAAACATGAAAAGTATATTGTTAGAACAAAAACTTTTCACGTTTATAATGTGATATATCTCTATTTTTCATTTGCCTGGGCAGCAGCTCTACACTTCTGTATCGACCTGTTAGGGTTGTGATATTTTATTTATTTTTTTAATCATTTCACAGAGAAGTTTACAACTATCTCAGAGGTCAAGGTTGAATCTGGTAAGGACCAAAAACCTGCAGCATCCACAGATTCCAGCAGTAAGCCTGGTGAGTAAACTGAAAGTGAGATGAGTACGAGTAGATTACTGATTGGCAGAGTAACTCGAAATTTCGAGTTATGGATACTTGGTTGTTTTTTGTGGCGGAAACAGGCTTCCATATTAAACCTTTTGTTTCTGTATTATTTAAAAAACGTTGAGTTAATACAACCTTTAAAGTGCTCTGGGTCAATCTGACTGTAAGTAAACTGAAGGGGTTTCGGGGACATGTTTTATTAATGCATAGGTTCCAAATGTACGATCTTTTACAATAAATTAGTTTTCATTTTAACGAGATTTAAAAATATCATTTTAAGAGTCAGCCATGTGACAAACTGGCAACCTGTTTATTTAAATGTGATTTAATCCTGAGGGATAAACCTACAGTATGAGATGCACTTTAATAGGCTGAAAATCTGTTTTGTGAAACTCAAACTGGAACTCTGTGACAGATCTGCTGTTGTTCTGATGCTTTTTTGTTTTTTAATCACTTCACAGAGACGTCAAAAACTACCTCAGAGGTCAAGAATGAACCTAGTCAGGACCAAACACCTGCAGCATCCACAGATTCCAGCAGTAAACCCGGTGAGTAAACTGAAAGTGAGATGAGTACGAGTTTAAAACACATGTGCACAATCAGACATACACACACTTACTCAAAACTCTGCCTGGAATACTGACAGATCAGCTGACACTTTTCTGTCCAGTGTTGAAGTTAATCATTTCTAAATGACAAATCTAACTTAGATCCTGATGTTTGAGATCACATTAGTTTCTGAGACTCAGCAAGCTGCTCTGAAACAAGCCAGGAATTCAATATTGTCTAAGATGAAGATCTGCAGGCATATTTTCTGAACTTAACATCTGGTTGTTTTTGTTTTGTTTGTTTTGTTTGTCGTTGATTCTTTAAATGTGCGATGGTTTGACAGACATGCCAGCGCTGGACTCAAAGAGTAATGAGACGTCAGATTCTGAGGCGAAACCTGAAACTGGTGAGAAAAAAAGTCGTCACAGCAGAGAAAAATTTTTTAAATGTGATTTAATCCTGGGGGATCGATCTGTTATGGTTGTGATATTTTATTTATCATTTAATTACTTCACAGAGACGTCAAAAACCACCTCAGAGGTCAAGAATGAACCTAGTCAGGACCAAACACCTGCAGCATCCACAGATTCCAGCAGTAAACCTGGTGAGTAAACTGAAAGTGAGATGAATATGAGTTTAAAACACATGTGCACAATGAGGACAACTTCATGTTCTTTTTTTGTGTGAGTTAAAAAAAAATGTGGCTAATGCTGTTTGATCTGTTTTAGCCCGTTTTATTTTCTGAGACTCTGCAAGCCACTTTGCAACCCAGCTGCACCTGCATATTAGTGCTTATGACAGAAATAAGCATCAAATTAACAAGCAAGAGTTTGATCAATAAAACTTGACAGAGTGAATCCTTACATTAAAGTGGGATGGGTCTTTGTAGCACCTAACCAGAGATAGAGTCCGTAATAATCCTTTGACACAGGCACCTGAAACATTTTATCCAGCTAAAGGCATTTTGTTAGCATTTAAGCTCTCAGCTGAATGTTTTGTCCTCCAGTGGTTTTTCAAATGGGGCACATTGCACTCTGTCTCCACTGGATATTATAACCAGGATTTTAAACAATCTTCTGACATTTTACAGTCAAATAAAAAGGTCAAGAAACAGGTGAAACATCATACAGCAACTCATAAAATACAAAATGGATTTGATGTGACGGTGCAAAATGTTCAAACTAATGAGATCAATGGAGGATTGGCTACTTGGTGCATTTCCTACTGACATGAGGGCGTTGTTTTTTGTCCTGTTGTGAATTTGATCAGAAATATTTAAAAACTGAAACGAGCAGAAGCACCTCTCAGACTCACCACAGCGTCTCCAAAGAGTGCTGTTTGTGGGAACTTGACTTTTTCAGTGAACGTGTGAATGTAAGAGGATTTCATACTTACAGTCCCTCTGGCTAATTGTTAGTTGCGTGTCTCCCTCTGTATGCTAGCATGTGTTTTAGTGTACTGTGGGGTTTACACATTCACCTAATAAGTAAAAAATCTCTGGTTCAAGCCCAGGAGGAGACACATTGAGGGTCGTGTCAGGAAAGGTCACATGGCATCTCTTATGACTAAGGGACGCAACACTTTCAGTGTATATATACGTTACACAACAAGTTCGGGCCCGAAAAATTTGAATTTGGGCTCATTTTGTCGCAACGTACTCGGCGTGTCAAAGCTTTTAAAGTGAGGAGAGTGTTTCACAAAACTAATTTTCAGCCGATTAAAGTGCATCTTATACCGCCGTAGGTTTATCCCACAGGATTAGGTCACATTTAAAAAGATTTGACTTTTACAATTATAATTACTGAGAGCTCTCAACATGTCACGTGAGTAACATGTTAAGACCAGTGAGATGAGTGGCACACTGTCCATGTGGGACATTTCCTGGGGGCCAAAGGATCATTTCTGCCAGATGTGAATTTAGCCAGTTGTGTTTTAGCTGAGGGTGAAAATATATTTAAAGCCACAAAGTCAGCATTGAGCAAATAATGTATGAAGTATATTCCAGGTTAACTAATCACTGGAAACAAATTAAGCTCAGTGGTTAATATGTATTTACACGTAAATGTGTTGATTACAAAAAAGCCTATCGCATCAAAAAGACAAAAAAATCAAATAATATGAAAGTATTCTTAAACCTTTTGTTTCTGTTTTATTTAAAAAACGTTGAGTTAATACAACCTTTAAAGTGCTCTGGGTCAATCTGACTGTAAGTAAACTGAAGGGGTTTCAGTGACATGTTTTTATTAATGCATAGGTTCCAAATGTACGATCATTTCCAATAAATTTGTCAATGAATTTGAATTTGTATCATTTTAACGAGAGTTAAAAATATCATTTTAAGAGTCAGCCGTGTGACAAACTGGCAGCCTGTTTATTTAAATGTGATTTAATCCTGAGGGATAAACCTACAGTATGAGATGCACTTTAATAGGCTGAAAATCTGTTTTGTGAAACTCAAACTGGAACTCTGTGACAGATCTGCTGTTGTTCTGATGCTTTTTTGTTTTTTAATCACTTCACAGAGACGTCAAAAACTACCTCAGAGGTCAAGGATGAACCTAGTCAGGACCAAACACCTACAGCATCCACAGATTCCAGCAGTAAACCTGGTGAGTAAACTGAAAGTGAGATGAATATGAGTTTAAAACATGTCCACAATCAGACATACACACACTTACTCAAAACTCTGCCTGGAATACTGACAGATCAGCTGACACTTTTCTGTCCAGTGTTGAAGTTAATCATTTCTAAATGACAAATCTAACTTAGATCCTGATGTTTGAGATCACATTAGTTTCTGAGACTCAACAAGCTGCTCTGAAACAAGCCAGGAATTCAATATTGTCTAAGATGAAGATCTGCAGGCATATTTTCTGAACTTAACATCTGGTTGTTTTTGTTTTGTTTGTTTTGTTTGTCGTTGATTCTTTAAATGTGCGATGGTTTGACAGACATGCCAGCGCTGGACTCACAGAGTAATGAGACGTCAGATTCTGAGGCGAAACCTGAAACTGGTGAGAAAAAAAGTCCTCACACCAAAGAAAAAAACAGTATTCCTTAACCTTTCTGTTTTATTTTTAAAACCTCAAATTTGTGCTCAATAACTCACCTGTAGATGACCTGTAATGTGTATGACAGACAAACAACAACTTATCTAAGCTAATTTCACCGCCCACCTTGCAGAAAAGGGTGAATGTGTCTGTCAGATGAACCATTGTGCTGAAAGATTTTTCCATATTAAACAGACAATCTACAGGAACCACAGCAGGGGCCAGAGAGGACAACATAGGACCAGAGACTTCTTCACCGAGTGTAGAAAGAGCCAAATCTTTATCCTCAGTCACTTAAGGACTGTTTGTATTACATAAGTGCACAAGGTGGAGGAAGGGAGAGGTTACATGTTTGATATTTAATGCTGTATGTGTCAGAAATGCTGTAGTATCATTATTGCTTTTTCTTCCATTATTGCGATCGTGGCTCAAGAGTTGGGAGTTCGCCTTGTAATCGGGAGGTTGCCGGTTCGAGCCCCAGCTTGGACAGTCTCGGTCGTTGTGTCCTTGGGCAAGACACTTCACCCGTTGCCTACTGGTGGTGGTCAGAGGGCCCGGTGGCGCCAGTGTTCGGCAGCCTCGCCTCTGTCAGTGCGCCCCAGGGTGGCTGTGGCTACAATGTAGCTTGCCATCACCTGTGTGTGAATGGGTGGATGTCTGGATATGTAAAGCGCTTTGGGGTCCTTAGGGACTAGTAAAGCGCTATATTAATACAGGCCATTTACCATTTATTTATTTCTTCCTGCCCTTTCATCAGCATGATTTTTTTGACACATTTAATTATGCATTTAAGCGTTAGCAAACATCACTGATGTTCAGCTAACAAAACAAACTGGGCTAAAAGCATCTGTGCATTTCTGAACATGTTTTTCTGTAAGATTCGTGGTCTTGTTCATTTGCTGTGAAAATCACTTCACTACCACCCATGATGGCAGCTCGTAACAAGCTTAGTTAAGTCTCTAATTGGCTTCATTTATGGACCTTGAAAGGGAGATGTCCATATATGTGGGTATTAGAGATGTGAAACAATGACAGGAGAAAAAAAACATTAGCGATGCAGCTGGGTGAGGTGAGGTGACTTTGACAGGAGCAGCTGGGATGACTAGCAGTGTTACTGAGTGACAGATGAAGGGTTTTGAAATCAGAGCAGGGGTGTCAAAGCTGTGTTAGCTCATAGGTCAAATATAGCTCTACCTGATCTCTGGTAGGCTGGACCAGTAAAAGCATTGCATAATAATGATTTTGGCTCTGAAAGTGCAAAGATTCACCAGGGACAGTGCCGAGATCATCAGATGAGAAGTTTTAAAAATTCCTTTTAAATTATTAAGGTCATTTAATGAGTGCTCTGTCAAAAAAAAAAAAAAAAAAAAACAGACAGTAAGCTGCCTGAGACATCTTAAGATAAAATAGGTGCAATTTCAACAACATATCATTTTTTTTCCACTTTGAATTGAGAGCACTGTCATTAAATGCACTTTATTCTATAGTCGAAAGACAGAGCACCTTCACATGTAGAGCTTTTGTAAGTAAACAACTACAATATTTTACCTCTTATGATTCAAAAAGCTGTCTTAGACTTAAAATACTTTACTTTTTTCAGACACCTCTCTTGTGCATTAGATCAATACTGGCATGACCACACGAGGAATAACATTAATTTAGAGAAAAACAGGAGGAATTAATGACACTGTGCAAAGCCTTCCAGTAAACTGATTCCTTCTCAGGCCTGTTGTGGCATGTTTGACACTCCTTGCGCTTGAAATGTCCTTTCATTTCTATGATAAGTATATGTGTGTATATATATGTATGTATGTATGTATGTATGTACATATATATATATATATATATATATATATATATATATATATATATATATATATATATACATATATATATATAGATATATATATATATATATATATATATATAGATATATATAGATATATATAGATATATATATATAGATATATAGATATATATATATATAGATATATAGATATATATATATATATATATATAATTTCATTGTTTTCTGACAGTGACAATAAATATTTGAATTGAAATTGAATTGAATTGATATATATATATATATATTTAGATATATATATATATATATATATACATATTTATAAGGTCAGAGACTCAGTCTGACATTCATTTTAAAATAAGATGTTCCTTTTATTCTGCTGCTCTGACTGACTTTATGTGTGTAAAAATCACATTTATAATTGAATACGTTATCCCACCTTGAACCTTTATAACACTCCTTAGTGTCACCTAAAAGCAGCACTGATTGAAGTATTTTCTTTAAACTGGTGGAATAAGTTTGAACACCTGGTGCGACATTGAAGGTCACTGTTAGTGGTGCTTAGTGCTTCATCACAAATGTACTCATGGGAACCTGGAATGCATTTGAGATCACTTTTATAGGTTTTTCACTTCACCAGTCTCCATGCTCAGTCACATATTACATATTCCAGAGGTACAGAAGAAGAGGGGAGGTGTTTGTACCATGTGTGTGACATCAGCTTGCTCTTGAACTTTGAGTTCTTCCAGCCTGAGTGAGGTATTTTGTAGCGCTATCACAGTTAACTTGAATTTCACTGGTCACAGGACACATATGGTTACTGACTGTGGTGCACTGATGGTGAAGTGGAATGTGTTAAGAGTATGTTTTACAGATATTTATTTACTTTACACTAACAACATGGCAACAGTGTCAATGTTTAGACTTTAACTGTAGAAGAAAATAATATAAAGACTTATAGATGAAAATGCTAAAATGCCAAAGATCAGACATATGTGATGTATTCTACAGTGCAAAAAAAGTGATACTTTTGTATCACTTTTTTGCACTGTAGGTGAAAACTGTCATTTTGTACCCTGTGTTTAATGTATTTAAGGATGTGAATGTACATAAATCCATTATTTGTCAATCAGAAGTCAATTGTTAGCATTTTTACTGGTAGCGAGCGTCATATTTGTAAAATCATGAAAACAAAGACAATAAAATTATTGAGATTTATTCGTGTAGTCATGTCATGCTTCTTCCTTTGATAAATATTTTCATTCTATCAATTACAGAATGGCGGGTAAAGGCTGCACTAGATATTCCATGTGATAACTTTGATAGGGTAGTTATCAAAGATTGGTATTCACACTTTACTCTTACATGAATTGCTGATCCATGAAGCATCTTTTGATAACCATCAACATCAAAGCTGAAGATTTGCTGTCTCCTTTTCCTGGTATACTTTTCATTTTTGCAATTAATTGTAACAAAAAGTAATCAACCACCAACAACACACTGACGTAAACACTCATCTTGTATAAAAAGCCTCAAGGTTTTGCAAACGAGTAGATGTCTTTTAAAAGAAAAACAGGTAAACGGAGATTTTAAAACTTGATGCATGCTTAATGATCCAGGTAAGAAAATTTTCTGATTTCTCCATTTCACGTTTGCTAGTCTTGATCTAGCAACCCTGTGAGGCCAGACTCAAGATGTACTTCCTTGTGGCTCACCACAAACTATTTTGTCAACAGAGACTTTCCTGGCCACAAAAATATTTCTCACACTCACAGGCTGTGAATATGTGCGACAACCAACCCCAAATGATCTCTTGGTGAACATTTTAAGCTGGCTACGACATAGCTTTAGCTTGCCAGTAAGAAAAACTGGTTGAAATCTAAGCAAAAGATTTTTAAGTGTCTATTCTTTAAATGATTAGTGATGTGTGGGCTTTCGTCCCAAAAACAAAAATACAAAAAATTACTCTGACCCATGAACATTACAAAATACCTCCTGCCCTCAAAGATTTGTGCCTTTTCCATAAATTGACTACAACAAAGTGGACAGATTGCTAAGTCTAGCTCAGTGTTGCATCAGATAACCAGTCTGGGGCCCAATCAGGACTCAGTAACAAAGGAGCAAATGGTATATTTGAAAGGATTATTCTTCATGTTTGAGTTGTGCTTTCTTGTTTGCTCAACCTGTATGGAAAACCTCAATGTTTCACAAACTAGTAGATGACGTCACTGTGGCTGCTATCTGTGCTTACTAGTCTGATGCAGGGTTCAGCTGCTCTGCAACTGGGCTATTTTTTTTTTATTTTCAGCTTCCTGTTTTATTTTTTAAATTTAAATTTCTAACAACTCAATGGCGTATGCATCAAATATATTTATAGTATCTAACGTAAAATGACTCACTGTGCAAATCATATCAATAATATTGTGACCGATGAATGATTATTAATGTGTAAACTATCACTTTAATATTGCAGTGCAGATTATATTTGTTACTTAAACTTAAACTTCTGGTTATTTTATAATAATACAGCATAATTCATTAGGCTTATATTTTAAATATATATATATATATATATATATATATATATATATATATGTATAGAGAGAGAGAGAGAGAGATAGATGTATAAATATATTCAAAGATAATGTAAAGGAATTACACACATCATATAAACACTTGAATATGTAAAAGTACAACCAAACTGTATTTCAGTAGATGAGTCATCGAGCCGCCCTCTGCAGAGGAGGCACCTTTTAATTCCTCTTCTTGTCTTCAGTTTGTCAGTCTCTGCTTGTTGCACTTTTCTCTCTGTTTTCCCGTATTTTTGCAATTATTTATTCACAGTTTATTTGTAGCTTCCTGCTGTTGTTACTGATATTATCAGCTGATTCTTTGCTGTTTTCAGTCTTGTTTTTGACTCGTTTGACAGCATGTTTCTGTCTGTGGGACTGATGATGCTGACCATCGCAATGGGAGTCATCTCAGGTGAGTTGGGGAATTTTGTATGGACACTTAACAAATACTGTCTCAAACTAAATGTCATGTTTTGCGCTGTGTAGCAGGCAGGAGGTAGGACCCAAACAGTACTCGGAGACTGAGTGATTAACTAAAGGCAGCAGCTTTATTGCTGGAGAATACTCAAACATGAAATACCAGAGAACTAAACTAGAAAACCGTGAACCAGCAAGCTAGCCCAGTACCAGAAACACAGAGGAAAAACAGCACAGTGAGGGTAACGCGTAACACAGAGCATGGAAAAAAACAGGGCTTAAATACACACTGGCGTAATCAGGGAATGGGAGACAGGAGGGAGACACAGCTGGGAGAAATTAGACCTAACGAAACAAGGGGAAGCAAAACTAGAAACACTACCATGAGACAGGGACTTTCAAAGTTAAACAGGAAACACGACAGGCACAGACTTGACACTGAACAAAAACATGGAGCACAGAGACAGGAGTGACATGAGACATGACTGAATGGAGAACAAGATAAATAATAATAATACATAATCAGAGAATATAACTTAAACAGATACAAAACACTAGTTCACTGACCTAGGACAATAAAGGTGTATATTTTGCACACATATAACCTACAGTTTTATATGTCAAGGTTTAAAGAACTTCCTCCACATAATTAAAAGTGATGTTTAAACGAAGTATGTATGATGTATGATTACAGCTATTTTAAATATTCATAAAATTTTAATTCTTTGCATTTTAAAAGGTATCAGCTTGTCCTCATATAACCTAGGTTGGGCCCATAAATGACTGAAAACAAGAAGTGAAATATATATAAATATATACAAACAAACTAAAAGTATATTTTCACTCTAAAATCTGAAAAAAATAGAGCGTTGCAAATTTTCATTCACCCTCCAATAATGTATGTTAGGTGTGAATAGTGAAGTGCTTGCAAACTGCTTGCAAACATATTCAGTCCTTTTCACTTTTATAAGCCACAGTTCAACAGGGTTCACATTTTAATGTTACCTTTGAAAGCAGCGCAGTTATTTAGATGACATTTGTAGTGTCTAAGAATGATTCAGAGTGAATAATAATAATCAATTTTCAGTATAATATACCAGTTTTAGGATGAACACTTTAGTTATCAAACCTGAGGCAAAGGCTCAAAAGTAAGTAAGCTAAATAACTGTTTTTGGTACAGCAGATAAGAGGGGAAGCATACACAGCGTTGTTTCTTTTCCCCTTTTTTTCAGTCGCTTAACCACATGAAGGCAGTCTGTCATGATCGGAGGCAATAAGACGCAGCGTTCTCAGGCACAAACCGCTTTTATTGAATTGTAGCCGCTGCGTACGTGCCAACATCAATTTCTGAAGGAAAACATATACACACCAGTATTGTAGCGACCTCTAGTGGCTGCCCCCATGGTAGCCTTACTAGGACAACATAAACAGATTTCACAACATCTCCCCCTTTAACAAAAGTACTTTAAACATAAAACAGTGTTGTCAGAATGCAGGACATCACAGGGGTAGACTACCCTCAGTCCTGATAAGGGATTATTCTGCCCTTAGAACATAGAAAGGAGATAGCCCTCAGTCTCTGAATCTGAGAGGTACTTTAATCTCCCGCCCCCTGGAAGTCACTCTCACAGGTGTGGTAGGGCGGAGAGGAGACCCCGGGACAGGGACTGGCAATGCCTGCCTTACTGGTGGTTCTTGGGAAGCAACCGCCCCTTTAGTTGGAGTAGTCGGTGTAGCTGGAACAGTGCTCTGCTGCTGCTCCTCAGGATCAGCGGTGCCTGGGACAGGCTGAAGGTGTCGTCTGTTGCGGCGAGTCACGTTCCCATTCGCCATCTCCACCAAGTAGGATCTCGGCTCTTTAGACTTACTGATGACATTGGCTGGAGTCGTCCACCCCTTTTCCCCGTCAAGCTTCACTACAACATCCTGGCCTGGGAGAAGCTCAGGAAGTGGACGAGCTGAATGTCTGCGGTTGTAGAAGAATCTGTAAGAGTTCTTAGCTGCAGCATCCCTTTGGCACACCGTGTCCCTATTGACTGGACTGGGCAGCAATGTCTTGTCAAGTACTGGGATGGTGGTGCGGATTTGACGTCCTGTCATAAGTTGAGCTGGGCTTACACCAGTTGCTGCAATTGGTGTAGAGCGGTAACTCATTAAGGCTAAGCAGGCGTCAGGCTGTTTGAGAATGTACTTGGCCGTTTGGACAGCTCTTTCAGCAGCTCCATTTGACTGGGGGTAATGAGGGCTCGACGTAGTGTGGGTGAAGCCATAACTCAGTTTGAAGTCGTGGAACTCGATCATGTGAACTGCGTCCCATTATCACTGACCAGTTCTAACGGGATGCCCCATCTAACGAACATATGTTTAAGCTTGTTAATGACCTGTCTGCTGGTTGTTGTAGTGAGGGAAGCAATCTCAATGTCTCTTGAAAAATAGTCAACAACGACAAGAAAGTTCTTACCCTCGAGCTCGCACAGATCAGCTGCAATCTTTTGCCAGGGGCCATTGGGCAGAGGAGTAGTCACGAGAGGTTCCCGTCGCTGTGTAGGCTTGTGCTCTCTACAAAAGATGCATGACCTCACCTTGTGTGTTATTTGAAGTCCAATGTTGGGCCACCACACCGTTGATCTTGCGCGCTCTCTACATTTAGTTAGTCCTTGGTGGCCTTCATGTAATTGGTCAAGGACGCTGGGTCTGAGTGCTGTGGGAATTACGATGCGATCGTGGTAGAGCACTAGACCATCTGATTCTGAAAGGTGGCTTCTGGCTGCATAAAAGCCTTGCAGTGGTGAGCTCTTTGCCATTCTCCGAGGCCACCCTTGTCTGATGAAGATGATTGCTTTTTGAAGCTCTGGGTCCCTCTGTGTAGCTCTACGAATTTCCTCCAACTTATGTGACTTGATAGGTTTGCTTGTCACTACGTTGCTCACATATGCCTTGACCTGGCTGTCTGTCTCAGACGGGTAGTATCCATGCAGTGGATGTCTGGAGAGTGCGTCTGCCACCACTAACTGTTTACCGGGAACATGCTCAGCAGTGACATTGAATCGCATCAGCCGCATCAGCAGTCTCTGACATCTCAGTGGCGTTTTATCAAGGTCGTATGAGTTGATCAAAGGCACCAAGGGCTTATGGTCAGTTTGTAGACGTACATGACCCATGCCTTGGATGTAGCGGGCAAAACGTTCGCAGGCCCAGACAGATGCTAAACACTCTTTTTCGATCTGCTAATATCTTTTCTCTGCGTCTGTGAGCGTGCGAGAACAAAAAGCAACGGGCCGTAATTCCCCCTCATGGTCCTGTAACAGTGCAGCACCCAGGCCATAGCTGCTGGCGTCCGCACTGACAACTGTTGGTCGGCCTGCATCATAATAACAAAGTGCTGGTGCAGCCACGACCATTGCTTTTGCTTTGTTGAATGTTTGCTCCTGAGGCTCGCCCCATGCCCATACTGTCTCTTTCTTGAGAAGACTGGAGAGGGGGTGCAGCACCGTGGACAGGCCCGGCAGGAATTTTCCAACATAGTTTATTAATCCGAGTACCTGCCTGAGTTGTTCTACATTGGTGGGGCTGGGCATCCTAGCAATAGCCTCCACCTTGCCATCATCAGGTTTCACACCATCCGCACTGATGATGTGACCAAAGAACTGTAGTTCATTCTTTCCGAAGTGGCACTTGGACCTGTTAAGCTTAAGGCCTGATGCTTTGATTGTGTGTAATACTGCATCTAAGCGTTGGTCATGTTCCTCTTTGTTAGCCCCAAAAACCAGTATGTCGTCCATCACGACGACAGTCCCCTCTAGGCCCTTGAGCAAAGTGCTCATGAGCCGCTGGAAGATCTCGGGTGCTGAAGTTATGCCAAATGGCAGGCGTCTGAAGCAAAACCTGCCCATGGGAGTTATGAACGTGGTTAGTTTTTGGCAGCTGGGGTTCAGTGGTATTTGCCAGAACCCACTGGAGGCATCCAACGTGGAGAAAACTTTAGCCCCTGCTAACTTGGGAGTTATGTCATCCAATGTGGGCAAGATATACCGTTCGCGCTTTACTCCCTTATTCAGACGTTTTAAGTCCACACACACTCTGACCTCATCCTTGTTGCGCTTTGGAGCAGGCACCATTGGTGCACACCAGTCTGTTGGCTCGGTGACTTCCTCAATGATGCCAAGTTTGAGCATGCGCTTTATTTCCTTTTCCACCTTTGGGAGGAGCGGAAAAGGCACCCGGCGTGGGGTGGTTACGCTGTACGGCACTGCATCTTCGGTCAGCTCGATTTTTACAGGTTCACAGTTCAGCAGGCCAGTTTCTCCAAACACATCCTCTGTTAAGTCACCACTGATTTTGTTAACTCTAGCAACTAGTCCCATGCGCTTCGCCACTGTCTTCCCCAGTAGGTTACTTGCGTATTGCCCTTTTATAACTGTAATCCAGTACTGGTACTTTTGGCCTTTGTACACTGTAGTAGCAAGGAATTTACCCATGCACTCGACTTTTCCACCAGGGCTGTACACCGTTGGCTTACACTGGATAAGTTTGGGTCTCTGCTGTAGCTTATTAAAGGTCGTTTCTGTCATAACAGTGGTGTCTGTGCCTGTATCAATTTTGAAATCAACTGGATTGCCATTTACCAGTAGCTCAATGTCCCAGTCAGCATCTGAGCCTGACTCCTCAATGACTGTTGTTTTTGGCTCAGTTACTGCTCCCAGGAAAAGCTCCCCTATGAAGAATGAATCCTCATCTGAATCCACTACAGCCTCAGCCCTGACCTCTTTTAGCATTTTGGTTTTGCATACACCTTCAAAATGTCCCAAATTATTGCGCTTTCTACATCTTTTATTGCGGGCTGGGCAGTTTTCTCTTTTGTCATGCACCCTGTTGCATCTTTGGCACTTTGGTTTACTCTCACTATGTTGTTGCTCACGTACCTGACGAGGTTGGTAGTAACTCCTTCTCGTGCTGTTATAATGCCTCTGTTTCACCTCACTCACGGTGCTTTCCACTCGCTCCGCACTTTGCTGTTTGACTTGTTCGCTCTGGCGTGCCAGTTGAATGGCTCTATCCAGAGTTAAGTCCGCCTCGAGCTGCAGTTTTTGTGAAACATCTTTGTCAATTAATCCAATGACGATACGGTCCCGGATCTGCTCGTCTTTACTGCCGCCGAACTCGCAGTGCTGCGCGAGCTCGTACAGGCTCCGCACGAAAGCCTCGACCGTCTCCCCGGCCCTCTGGCTCCGTTTGTGAAAACAGGCGCGGTCGTGGATAACGTTTCTACGGAGCCCCGCAGGGGACATGGGAGAAAAAAAAAATTAAGACGGACTTTTGCGGGATCTCGCAAAACAAACTCGAGATCTCGCAAAACTTTTAGCCGCATTCTTCGGAGGCCGCCAGTTCGAAGCCAACCGGGAGGTCGAGGCACGATGTGCCGGGAGAGCGGTGTTCCTCCCGGCTGTAGTAGGTCTCGACCTCCCGTTAGCTTCGAGATGGTGGGTGTCAGATCTCCGAAAACGTCGGAGCACTTTTGCAAATATGTGATGTCTTGTAAACCGAGCAGATATTTACGGTGGCCCCTAGAGACAAAGCACGTACAAACTCCAAAACACTTGCAAACTCCAAAACACATGCAAACTCCAAAACACTTGCAAACTCCAAAACACTTGCAAACTCCAAAACACTTGCAAACTCCAAAACACATGCAAACTCCAAAACACTTGCAAACTCCAAAACACATGCAAACTCCAAAACACTTGCAAACTCCAAAACACTTGCAAATTCCAAAACACAACGGAAGTGCTCCAGGACGCTAGGGGCAGTGTTGAGCTTTTGTTACCTAGTAACTACACAAGCCAAGAAGTACCAATGACCGGATTTGGGCTCTATCCCAATTCAGGGTCTGCAGCCTTAAAGGCCACATTTTAAGGACGATTATGTCACAGCGACACGACGAAGGCTGTCCCAATTCAAAGGCTGCTCGAAATGCGGCCCTCAAATGCGTCCTTAATTTCCCTGAATTTTAAGGATGGGTCGGTGTAGCCTTCATGGCCCAACATATCCCAGATTTCATAGCGCGGCCGTGGTGTGGATAATTTTGCCGAAAAAAACGGCGGAAGCGGAGCCGCCAAACAGTAAACTTTCAGAAGTAAGTACTGAATATTATGTCACTTATTTATGCGCAAATGTTTTTATAATGAAGAACATTAAAACATTACTGTTGGCCACATGTCAGCAAAGTTAAGTGACATTAGCGATGTTTGTACTAACTTGGTTTTAAAGCCTTTACTTCAAAATATATGCCGTTCAATAGTTGACTTTAATCTTACAGAGAATGTGATGATTTTATGGATAATTAAAGTCAGTCATATATCCACAAACACAACAAGCTGAAAGTCAGTGATGCTGCTCGGTTTGTAGTCCTGAATATCACGGCACAAGCAGGATTCACTGCACTGTTAATGTTAGCTATGTTATATTGCTGCCTCTGTTCGGTGGTGTCGAGCCAAACGGACTTTAACGTGTGTTTGAACGAGCTGACGGTTCACTCGTTAAGCTGAAAGAAAGATGCTTTAATCACAGGAGTCACACGTGTCCACTGTACCATCTGGGAACTCTTCTTGTTTAGCACTCGTAATAACACAAACACTAAATCCTCCTTCTCTTGTGCTGTTTTGTAGCAGTGTGTACACCTGAGACTGTCACCTGTCTGTCTGTCCTGCACTCTCTCTCTGTTTCTTTCTCTCTGATTGTGGAATAAAAGTATGAACATGTATTTATAAGTTACACTTGTGTTTGAATCCTGCAGCTTATCACACATTTGATTTCCATGTGTGACAACTGCAAGTGTCCAGAGTGAGGACAGACTGAGGGACCCACTGCTGCACATCATCTGTGAGGCTTTGCACCCCTGATGATCCACCAGGACAAACTCAGCAGTGTGTGAGGAAGAGGAGGAGGAAGAGCCAGCAGCAGCTGACAGATGGAGAGAATAGACAGACTGTTCCCTGTTTGTGAAGGACTGCTAGGAAAGTTTAACATAACTAATTGTCTGTCCTGAATCAGTCTTATTAGGTAATGTTCAAATAATGTTATCATCCCAGTGTTTTCAGTGTGGGAGAAAGTACTCAGGGCCTTCAAGTTACACACTATGAAAGGCAGCAACAAGTTTAATATTCAGAAACCTAAAGTATGTATCAGCAGCAGAATGGAGCTAAAAATACATGTTTTGTTTCAGTTCTATGAAGCTTTGAGTATTTTGGATTAGTAGCACTGCTGTGTTTGTTGCATCATATTGCTGTAATTGTTTATATGCTTTATATATTCTGAGGTAAGTTGATCTATAGTGTTACATCATATTCTATAAGGATGTTATGTGTTTGTAGACTTTCTGCCCAGTTTGACCCATTTAGCAGAAGTCAGCCTGTTTAAGGCTCTGATATCTATTCTGTATGACTTAAAGCAGCTATGACATGGTCTGATTTTCTCACCCAATAAAGGAATATTTAATATATCAGTCTACTCTTCATTTTATCAGAAACAGTTATCACAGTTTGTACATTTTCTTTTTATAAATATATGTAAGCAATGAGCCAAATTTAGCAATGCCAACATACTGAAGGAATAACATTTGTCTCTTATATATGATACACCTATATATGCACTGTCAAAGATACTTCTCTTTGAGTGAAGATTTAAGGTGATAAGACATATAGATAACTGCAACTTGAATCTGTACTGAGGCTCAGTATTTGACACAGAGTTCATGTTCACTGCTGTAATAGCTAATAATGATTAATATAATAACTATAATATTGGCCATATTATATTTACATTACCAAAGTGATATGACTTTAGTCTCATGAACAACATTAGCTAATTGTTATTTACTAACTAATCTTAAATGACTGTTCATTACAGAAATGAAGCCCAAAAATCATGTTTTACAGTCCTGTGGTCTCAGCCTCAGATACTTATCAAATCACACAAAGCTCTTGTAGAAACAAACAAACAAATGAACAAAATATGTTCTCCTTCATTTCTGTCAAACAAAGTTGTATGACACGTTTCCAGCGGTTAGTATCATGGTTGCTAGGCAACCTGGGAAGCGCGACGGAGACTAGACCGTCCCATACAGACAAACTTGCCGTTTATTTTGCAAATTGAGCTCAACACTGCCCCTAGCGTCCTGGAGCACTTCCGTTGTGATTTGGAGTTTGCATGTGTTTTGGAGTTTGCATGTGTTTTGGATTTTGCAAGTGTTTTGGATTTTGCAAGTGTTTTGGAGTTTGCAAGTGTTTTGGAGTTTGCAAGTGTTTTGGATCTTGCAAGTGTTTTGGAGTTTGCAAGTGTTTTGGATTTTGCAAGTGTTTTGGATTTTGCAAGTGTTTTGGAGTTTGCAAGTGTTTTGGAGTTTGCATGTGTTTTGGAGTTTGTACGTGCTTTGTCTCTAGGGGCCACCGTAGATATTTGACGTTTACACAGCTACATTCACGCCTCAAAATATCTTAAAAGTTTATTTTGTGACCCAGAAAGAGTAATATTACAACTAAGTAGCTGCCGCCATTGTTTTGCGAGATCTCGCAAAAGTTCATCGTAATTTTTTTTTCTCCCATGTCCCCTGCGGGGCTCCGTACGTTTCTCTTTGGGACGAAGTGCTCATCGAACTTTTTTATAACCAGATCATACTCAAACTGCGGACTTGGCCTGTCCTCTGTAGCAGCAGGAAACACAAATGAGCCATATATTGGTTCGGCATCTCTCCCCATGGAGTAAAGAAGCGAGTTCACCTGCACTTCGCCGCTCTCCATCCCTAGCTTGGACGCCACCCGAAAACGGGAGAATCTCTGCCGCCATATCGGCCACTCTGCTGGCTGTGTAAAGTCGAACGGCTCTGGAGGTCCAAATTTAGCCATTTCTCCGTGTAACTCGGCGTGAAGTCCTCAATTCTGACACCATGTCATGATCGGAGGCAATAAGACGCAGCGTTCTCAGGCACAAACCGCTTTTATTGAATTGTAGCCGCTGCGTACGTGCCAACATCAATTTCTGAAGGAAAACATATACACACCAGTATTGTAGCGACCTCTAGTGGCTGCCCCCATGGTAGCCTTACTAGGACAACATAAACAGATTTCACAACACAGTCCATTTTACTTTCAGCAATTAAAGTAAAAGACATAAAAACCACATTGCCACACTTGGACAAGAGCTGCTTTTACATTAAGGTTTTCTAATTCATACAAATTCTCCCTTGTGTCCTTATGCCACGATTTAACCTCCTAGGACCTGGCGTCCACATGTGGACATCACATTTTGGGTTGTCTAGACCAAAATACAAAATTTTTCTCTACAAGGGCCTGATATCCACTTGCCAGGACATTATACTGCCACTGTTCTATCGAAATTTAAAACGGATGTCCTCACAAAAATCAGGTAATTCTTTGTTTTTACATTCATCAGGTCCCAATCAGCCCAAATAGCAAAGAGAAATCAAAAATGCATGCCATGACAGAGTTCGGGTCTTAGGAGGTTAAGAGGATGTTACGATCCGTGGGGTTAAGAATTCTTCTCTTAAGCGTGGAGTTGGTCCTTTCAGGCAAGATGGACACTGTGGGAGTTTTCAGTGGCGTGAACAATGGCGCATAGCTTCATACTAACCGTGTGTGTTTTATTCTTAGTGTTTACATTTCGCCACCGTGTTAATAGTAATGTAAAGGAGTGTACAGGGATGGGGGTGTTCATGGCGAACCGGATGTGTCGCTATTCTGGAGCCATTAAACACGAACGAGGAAATAAACGAACTTTTTATTGGTAGTTTATTAATAGTTTAAGCTGAGGTCTACTTTAATTGGTGGAAGATTAACATACGAGTTCGAGTCAAAAGATATATTGATATGATAAAAGATTAACTCCCAGTGTGAAATGGAAGTTTTTGTGTCGCAAACAACCCGCTTCAGGACGATGCCCCGTAAATAGACCCTGAAGCAGGTGAAACAACAAGAACAGAAATTGTTCAAATATTCATCACATTTATTTCTGGGGTGTCTGTAAAGCAGCTAATATAAGACACATCTGTTTCACCCGTCAGTCCAGCACCGATTGATCTGCAGCACCGGATCAAATTAGAATAAAAAAAAACGGCAGCGGTCATTTTGAGGTCATTCATTCCAAAACGATCCCGTCATTTGTAGGCCCAGCTCGCTCGCACAGAAAGTCCAATAAAAGTATTTAAAGGGGTTCATATGAGTTTTAGGGAACAGTAACATTGATTTTATGATGTTATATATGTTTTATAATGTCTGACGAAAAGGTAATGGGATTGTTCCTTTGTGTGAACTTACCGAAAAAGAATAGAAATTAAAGTAAACTACATTAAGCAGTATTTTACTCTAAGATCAACAAAACAGGAGCACAAGATAGAAGATTAGTTGTCAATCTCCTTCAGTGGTGCACATTTTGTAACAAATCTGTGGTAATCAAATTCTATATGCTGTACTCCAATGTTGCCTGTTATGGTCCAGTTATTGTTTTGATGTTATCAAAATACTGTTGTTATGTAAATCTGGGGAAGTTTAGACTCCTTCATTTGTACATTTTACAGCAAATTAACAGTACTGTTGCATCCCCTAGATTCCCCTAGTACCAGAAAAGCATCAAAATTATTCAAAAGTACCTTATATTTGTGTTTAAAAACTTCATTGAAATCAGTTGAATTCATTTAAATCTGTTTAAATGTGTTAAAATGTAAGTATGTTTTGCTGATGACGCTTAAAAGCAAGCAAAAAAGACAAAATCTGATAAATGTAATTATTTACAGTGCTTTATAAACTGGGATCATCATTAACATCTTTTACAGCATTTTGCAGATGCCACACATGCAGCTAAACTGTGTTTGTTTAGTTCTGCAAATTAGTTTTGTAAATAAACAAAATGTTTAGTTACAGAACTAAATATGAAAAATCATGTTGATTTTTGTTTTATTTTGCCATCGACAAAGATACTTTCAAGAAAGTGGGAGACAAAGTATTCCTATCTCCAGGCTCCGTGTCTGATCGCATCACCAGCATAACGTGGAAACATGGCCCGGACATCGCTGTGGAGTGGTACGGAGGTGACATAGTTCCGTACCGGGACTTCAGAGGTACGTATGCTCAGGATTTAACATCAAATGCATGCAAGATAGTGGCTTTAGATTTGAAAGATCCTGGATAAATGGGAGGGCTGTCCAGAAGGACATCATGTGTGGAATCTGTGCCAGATCAAGAATATGGATCAATAAGCTTGTGCATCCAAGGTTTATTTCGAAGATATATTTTTAAAAAAAAAATCTTGATCCCCAAAATGAAGTGGGATCAAATATAGCTAAATGGACTTATCTGAAAGAATTGCTAACTTTATGCTGCACAGATAATTGAATTACCTTGGTTCATTACATATATTTACTAAAAATCTATTAAAATAATTATCTAATTGGTTAATTATGTAACTGTGATGTTTTTAGGTCGGTGTGAGGTGAGTACTTCCACTGGAGCGCTGACCCTCTCAAACCTGACTGTAAAGGACAGCGGCATCTACACAGCAGAGATCGACAACAGGCACATGAGTCCGACTAAAATCACTGTTATCTGTAAGTGGAGGAAATCAGACAGAAGTTTGCTTTGAATCATTTTTTCACCATATTTAAAATAAAAAAAACTTGTTTGTTTGCTGTCTTTAATTATCAGCTGCTGTCCCCAAACCCACTGTCTCCAAATTGTGCAACCCTGAGATGACCATCTGTACTCTCACCTGTGAAGCCAGCATCACAGATGACACCAAACCAGTCACCTATTCCTGGATGATAGGTGATAGCCAGACAGCTCAGCCTTCAAGCAATCAGCTCAGAATAGCAAAGGTACAAACAGGATCTGATTGTTCACATAACACGTCAGCTGCTCATTTTTTGTCTGCTTAAATGTATCAACTTGCTGTCATTTACCTGATTAGCCATGCGATTGGCTAATCAGGTAAATGCATTAACAAGAAGTTGAACAGGCAGAGGCTATATAACCCAATCTAACGCTAGCTTGAATAAAAAGTGAATAATGCAGAGCTGTCCAAATTGAGTGATGTTTTGTTAGACATACAGTATATTAATACACCTCACAACAGGCACATAACAGTAATGGATAGAAATGGTCAGTCTCACACACTTTTATTTTACATTTCTTGTAAATTCAGTTACAATACTGTTGATATTTTGATTCTTTACAAATAAAAAAACTGTCCTGTAATCTGATGTAATGTGTTTTGTTTATGTGCGTCTCTGTTTTTTCCCTCTTCATTTTTAGAACGGTACAGAGTGGTCTGGAAAACCGATCAGCTGTCAGCTTGAAAACCCAGTCAGCAGTGAACACAGTGATGACATCATCATCCCATTCACAAGCAGTTAGTTATCACACCAACACATGTGCATCATTCTTGTAAACATTTACAGTTTTATTAATTTATTCTTTCTTTGTTGTAGGAAATTTTCCTGTTATGTTCATGCGATTAGTATTTATTGTGTTGCTGATTGTGGTGGCCCTGTCTGGCTTCTTTATTTGGCACAAGCACATAAAAACAAATACAGGTAAGAATCCAGAAAAAGATTACAGTTACTCTGCCGTCCTTTTTTTAAAAAATTACATTTTATTTATTTATTTTTTTGCATACTTTTTCTTTTTTTATTAAAATTTCAACTTATGAGATTCTTTATTTTATTCTTTTATTTTACTTTATGTTTGAGCATCAAGACCCGACCACAGAGACACTGATTACATCAGAGACAGCAGGAAAGAGGACAAAGAGGAGATAAGGTGGAGATTTTGTGCTGAAGTTGGTCTAAAACTGCTCAGATTTAAAGATCAAATCTATTAATAACACATATATCCTAAAAAATGTACATCTTTTGTACAGTTATTATATTTTTTATGTTTTTTTCTATGGTAGATGTTGAACAATATCAATAAAGCTATTTTATTTTCATTACATAGAGGACACATGCTCAGCCTGAGCGACCTGTGATGAAGTCAAATGAATTCTGAGTCATTGTTTCAATCGATCTCTCAGTGAGACGGACTACAGGTGGGACTCACAGGGTATGGGAAATGAATTTTCGGTTCTTTGTTGAATGTATTCATGAATGTAATCCTTGTTTACATTGTTGTGCTGCTGCAGGCGAGTATCATTATCTGTCCACCAGAGGTCGCCATACACTCAGATGGTTCAGCTTTTACTCGTGAATGGTCTGTGTCAAAGGAAAATCGTGTATATGTGATCAGCTATATGAAATGTATCTTTTTATTTTATCATTAAGCACATGTCTATGTGACTTTTCACCTAGTAACTTGTGTGATGAACTTATGCAGATACTAACCGCTTCCTGTTTAAAGAACATTTAGATGTAGAGAAGTGAAACCTCAGCTCTTTTGCTAGAACATACAAATGTAGAGAAAAGGGGAAAAACCCGCTGTTTTGAGTGACGTTGTTATCTTTGTAACACACACAACACACACACACACACAGTACAATCTTGTATAAATAAAGGATGCAGACAGTCATGAGGCGCAGATCCTGCGTTTCATGGCTGCCCTCGCGAGTTAAAGAAAATCTGCAGTGTTTGTGTGTTTTCTAACTCAGGTGTCTCAGCTGAACAAAGAACGGCAGGGTGATTTAAAGAAATCCCCTGTCAGTCTGTAAAGCTGGATGACAGTGACTGGATTTGGAGGTTTATTTCCTTATTAATGGATAGTTTGGTTTCATATCTTTAGCAAACAATAAAACAATACAAATCTCCAGCTGACAATATTTAAAAATGAATTTGTATCATGCTTTATTAACACTGATGTAAAGTGCTTTGTGTTTGTAATAAGATCCAGATTATGTGAGCATGTTTAGTGGCAAATTGGTCTTGCACATAATTTTTATTTTGGGTGCTGAAATAACAAAGCATGGAACAGCTGGATCTTTTCCTCCTGAGTCATTTTAATTTGTCACTGTCCAAAATAATAAATCGCTGAGTCACAGTAAGTGAGTGAACCTGCATCTGATTCTGTTTGGAGTGATTTACTCTGCATTCATGTGTTTCCAGGAATTTCTCACTGCCATTCAAACACATCTGGAAAACTTAAGACTGTGGTGTTTTCCTGTGTTTTACAGGAACTTTTTGTAGTTATACTATGCAGAATTTAACTAAAACTTTAGCCACCAGGGGCAACATTTTATCAGTTGGATGCTCCTGTTTCACTTTTTTATCTTTTCTTTTTAGCCTAAAATGTATTGAACGATTGCACAGACACACTGCATCATCTAGTGGTACAAATTGGAACTGCATGAAAGTACAGCCCAGGCCTTGTTTAATTAGGATCTTTACATTATAATGCACACATGTGTTGGTGCTTGGTCCCTGCTTTACTAAGCTAGTCAGTGGATTGATAATTCCCTGGTGGTCACTAGCATCCCTTTGTTAGTCACTGGGATTCCAAGGATAATGACTAGCATTCACTCTGTTCCTTAGCTAGTAGTCATTTGCACTTAAATGCCAAAGAAATGTAGAATTATTATGCACATAGTTGTTTTGAAATGAAAATACAGTGAATAGTTACAAAAACATGTGGTTAGAAAGGTTGGGGCTGAGTAGCCGAGGGATGCTGGTGACTAACCTGTCCACTGGGTTGCAGAGGTAGAAGAATCAGGCCCTGGCTTTGACACAGACAGCATCTTCTCTGTCTTCAGATTTATGGCCTCTGATAGCGACTCCAAACTCATGAGCTCAGTGGCTTACAGTATGTAAACTAATGTGTCTGAACACATAAGAATGTCCTCCCAGCAGCTAGGGCAGCTAGAATCTGCAGGGGTGAAAAGGTGCAATGATGGCGCAAAATATGCAAGGAAAGTTTCCAGGTTTGAATCTGGCCGTCTCCTAGCAGTTTATCAGCCAGCAGGATATTTGTGTCACCTGGCGGCTGAAGGTCAACAAGCCTTCTTTAAAAAAGTGACACGGAGCTTATTTTTCTTCTCCTTTGGAGGTTGGTGGGAGGACACACTTATGTGTTCAGACATATTAGTTTACATATTGTATGCGCTAACTTCAAGACGAGTCTTCCTGAGCTTGACAGCCCAGAGCAGGAAAGAAGATGGATGAAATTTAAATTTTGAAGCATAAAGGACAGGGAGGTCTCACCAAACAACACCTTTCGAGGAGAGCGAGTGGTGATTGAACGACAGTGGAAAATGTATCTACTTTTACATGTGCGGACGGGACTAACAGGGAAATGAGGAGCATGGGAACCAAACATGGACAGATTTTTCTGTTCAGTCGTATAGTTCAGTTCTGAATACAATTTGCTATAAGTCTCACCTGCTTTCTAATCTAAATATGAGCTGCTCAAGTGACAAGTTTGTAGGTTGATGGATCCTAGATTGTATATGTTTTTTAATGATTTGGTGGTGAGGAGTGAAAAATACAGAGAAATTCAGAGAAAGTGCCCACCAAGGTGCATACATATCATCATGACTGACTTTTAGAGGAAGAAATGAGTCTCCACAAACAGGAAAATGCAAAGACTTCTTTGCAGATAGCAAAGTGGTTTGAAAGTTTAGACTCAAATAGACTAGAATAGAATAGAATAGAATAGAATAGAATAGAATAGAATAGAATAGAATAGAATAGAATAGAACAGAATAGTCCTTTATTGTCATTTTTCCTCATAATGGGATGTTTTGTTCCAAATTTATTTGGTGTTGTACTTAAGGCTCCAAAGGTCCCCCTTCCCCCTTGCAGATAGATTGTGGGTGTAGTTCAGGGGCATCTGTCATCATGCAAAGCTTTACTCTAATCATGGAATGCAGATTTTAGCACAAACAGGTGCCAAACTGCAGGCAAACATGTCTTAACAGAGACTGAAACACATGGAGAGCATAGTATCAATCTGGATTTTTCTTTTATTTCCCCATCATCCAAAATCTCTGCATACATTTTATATTAAGAAAAGTCTACTTTGTTGAATTTAGGGCCTCCATGTTTGGAGACGTTCTCTAAAATTTGCTGAAATACTAATTGTTTTAAGAGCTTTTTTTGGATCCTGAGGGGATATTTGTGAGAGTTCAAACCTCAGAAACCTCAGAAACTTATTTGAAAACGTGCTCCTCAGGCTTCAAGTCTGCAGATTGACTGAAGTCAGCAAGAACTCTTTGGCAAACTTGCTCAAATGTGGATTCAACTCTGTTTGCACCACTTTGTTATGAGCTGCTGCATCTTTCTGGATGCCAAAGACAAACCTTTCATAATAATGACTGGATACTGACCTGACTCTACCTGTCTCCCATGTGTAGCGCAAGCGTTTACTAGTATAAGCTATAGAATTTAAACTTACAAAGCCAATTACCAAAACTGTTAATAGTTCCATGAACCATTGAGCAAGGCATATGACTTGATAGATGCTATTATGAATGCTTTCAAAAGGCATCAACAGCACAGATACAGTGGAAATCATTCACAGAACAAAGTTTTCAGCCAGGCTGTACACATTTTAACACAAGATGTTATAATACTCTGGTTCACTCAGTGACTCACTCCGTCTCCCAAAAATCTTCTTTAATTCAGTTCAGTTCAATTCAACAGTATTTACATACAAATGAATTGAACTGAACTGAATTAAAGAAAAATCCCAACAATCCCATGTGAGCAAGCACTTGGCGACAGTGGGGAGGAAAAACTACCTTTAAAAAGGGAGAAACGACCGGTTGGGGGGGGGGGCATGACAAATTTATATACAACTAAATGTTTAAAGAAATATGGCTTAAAATGTACATTTAGGCACTGGAAGTAGCTGTTAACATTTAGTTGTATATTACTGTGATTTTATAGGAGACTGAGTTGAAGTCAGTCTAAGTGAATAGTCTAAAAAAAACAGTTACGCTTCTTTTTCTCTTTGGGATTTTCTTCTGGCACATTTTCATCTTGGGCCTCTGGATTTTCTTGTTTGGTAACCTCCTCTTTTTTGTGCTGATTCTCCTGGAGTGTCTCATTTTGGGCTGGAGAATTTTCTTTTATGTTAACACTGGCCTCTTTTTCCAAACTTGACCGATGTATTGTCTTGTTTTGGGCTGGAGAATTATCTTGTTTGGCAACGTTGGACCCATTTTCTTGTTTCTTTCTTGTCTCTTGCAGTGACTGCAAAGACTCCTGAAGTAATATCTTTTCTTCTTCTGTTTGCCTGAGTTGGTTTTTCATGGCTGTGTTCTCATGGTTTTGCTTCTCTCTGATTTCCAAGTAGGAAGCTTTGTTTTTTTTGCTCTTCTTCTAAGTTTTGTGCCTTTAAATGATTTTTCTCACCAAGAGCCTCACTGGTGCAGAGTTTGAGCTCACTGAACTCACAGCGGGCTCTTTGTTCTTGTTCTTTGTGCTTTGCAACTTCCTCTTCTAGATGTTTTTGAGTTTTAAGAAGCTGCTCGCAGAGTTGTTCAGTCTCTTCGTGCTGTTTTGTACATTGGACCTCCAACTCAGCTTCTCTAGTGGTTTTCTTGTCTGCAGAGTCTGTGTGTGGAGCTTCTGTAGTTTGTGTTGAAGCGTCCACACTCAGCTCTGCAGCTGTGACAGCTGTGTTGCTGTCTTCAACAGGAGCCTCATTTACCTCAGGGGTGAAGTTCTCCTCTGGACTCGGGTCTGTTTCTCTGAGCCTGTTTCAGCTGTTCTTGGAGCTCGAGAATGTTTTTTTTTTTTCCAGCGTTTTCTCTGCAGCAGGCGAAGCCAATCCTTCTGTGTTTTTTCCAGTCATTATGCAAATGTACTGTTTATAAGGTTTGGGGAAACCTGCAGTCAGCTGAGACTGAAGAAGTCACTTGGATGAGTGACGAAACGTTTCTCCCACAAAACGCTACGTCCAGATGAACAGATTCAACTTTTGGAGAGCTTCTGTGTTTTTGTCTTGGCAGCTTTGTGGTTTGCAGCTACCATTTTGTAAAGATTGGTTTTCTGCATGTGCTGAGACTCCTGCAGGTGGAATCTCAGCGCAGCCATTTCGTCAGTCATATCATATGGAGGTCTGCTCTCATTTGGTATGAAGTGAGGGTTAGGCTCTGGTTGAGACGGCTCATTATTGGGTCTAAAGTGGGCATTGGGCTGATGTGGCCAAGGCCCTTGTCCAGGGTGTCTTAGGGTTTGCATTTTTCTACATATTCTTTTTATTTCTACCCTTTGGTTTGGCAGCCTCATCTGGTGCTCAGTTTTTGCCTATCGGCTTTGGGTTTTGCTCCATCGCTTTTGTTTTAGGCTGGACAGCGGCCGATGAAGTCCCTTCCTCAAGATCAGGGTTTTGCTGCATACGTTGCATTTTTCTTGTTTTCGGTCTTACAGTGTCCATTGAAGTTTCAGGCTTGCTGTTTGTGTTTTGCTGCATAAACTGAACGTTTCAAATCTTTTTTTTCCTAAAAGTTGGCTCGTGGTATGTTCCTTAGCAGTTGCACAGTTCTGAGACATACTGAGAGCATGCTGGTGTTCTCATCCAGTGGTTCTCATCCAGGCTTTTACTTTGAAAAGCCCACGGTGGAAGTTGTGCTGTGACTCTCCTCCCCGGCTTGAAAGTTTTTTGCAAAGTGCTGTGCTGTAAAGGTGCGCTCGTCCTCCTCAGGTAGACAGGCGGTGGGTGAAGCTTCTGTCACGGTGGTGTTTATTTTTCCTCCACCAGCTGCTGGAGATGAGAGCAACCACACGACTTCCTCGAAGCGTCTGAAGGGATTTTATTTGCTTTCTGTGTCAGACTCACAAAGTGATAATCACCGCAGGGATGCGTGCACGCGACAGGTGCTGGACCTGCATCCTCGCGCTGCTAGTGGCCGCACAGACGCAGTCTCAGCAAACTGGTAAATGGATGCATTTATTTTATTTTCTCATACGTGTGTTTAAATACTCTTTTGAGTGTTTTTTGTAAAACTTAAAAACCTGAAAATGGTGCAAAATGTCGGAGTTTCTAATAATTGTTCATTCAAAAACGTCCAGTTTTGTAACTTCAACTGTTAATTCTGACTTCATGAACTATTTCTGAGCAATGAGTTCAGTCACGTGACCTGAAAGCTTGGAGTTGTTGTTTTTTTTTTCCAGGCTGGAATGAGATCGTGGTCGGTGTGAATGTCTGGACTTGTTTATTGGGAATAATGAATAGCTCATCATCTCCTCCGCTGTCAGAGGCATGCACTACTGTCCTGTCTGTAAGAGTGCACCTACTACAGAGGGATGCGATTTCTACAGATTGTGCACTGACCTGTTCTGAAATAAGAATTGCTGGTGCTTTCCTCCATTTGAGGACTTTGCATTTATTGTATTGGCTTCCTTTGGCACCATTTTGCACATGGGCGTCTATGAGACGCTGGGCCCCGGGGCACAGACAAATAAAAAGGCCCCTCACAGCTCTGAGATAAGGGACGCTTTATTCCGCTGTGGTTGATAGTGTAGCTGTTGTGCATTCAGAAAGGTCGACCTGAAGTTAAAGCGGTCAGTTACGGACCTCTAGACTCTGTTTCCAGGCTTTAGATAATATGTGACGGCCGGACGTCGGCCAGTCATAACTTTTATACTGTCTGACGATAAATGTCAGCGCTGACTCATTTTCAGAATGGTCCCATGATTATTTTCTGTCACATACATGCTGCTCCAATGGTGATACTCTAAACGTGGCCATAGCTTCAGATATTCAGGGCAGAGTATGTTTCTTCAAAAGCTTTTACCTCTTTTGGCTCTCACTGACATTCCTGATGTGTTCAGCTCAACCATACAACGATGGCTGTGAGCACAGAAACCCCACCCACCTGTTGTTCAGACCTTCTGTTTGTATGGGACAGCCAATCAGAACAAAGACGGCTTAAAGGAAGTGGAGCTAAAACACCTTGATTTAGATTATAGACTCTATTAAAATAATGGATCTGAAAAGTGAAACCAGTACTGAAGTACCTTAAACCGGCATTATCTCTAATGGCCAACAGTCTCGTTTCAAAAAGAGGTCTGATTGTTTAGAAGTCTGTGGGGAAAATCACCTTGGGGTTCACTTAATGAAGACCTCAACAGTCAATTTTCTGATGAGTTCATGGCCTCAGGCTCTAGTTTTGAGTCTTATTCAATACAAGCCTAATCTTTATGACATTATAAATTATTTAAAGTAATAAATGGATAATAATGAGGGTTGTCCTTTAAGCTTGATTTAGACTTTGGCAGTAAATCTATGCCCTGGCTTTTTAACGCTTAAATCTAAACCTCACGCTGTGACCTTCCATGCCAATTGTTGTGTTCTCCATTGACCCGATGTGTACTTACATTTCTCGAGAGGTACACCTGAGGAAATATGGAAGATTACAGCGCAGGTTTAAGAGACGCTTCCAGTTACATCCTTAGTTGCGTTGTAGATTTAGAATAGGATTACTTATGGCTGACAAGCCCTTGATTTTCTGATCCACCCCTTCCTTCAAACTGTAAACCTGGTGATGTCCAATGTTCAGCTTGACTTTACAACAGGATCTCACACACTAGTGTGCGACCTGTCGCCCATCATCCGAGTTCAGGAGTTGCACCAATGCCCAATAAAAGATGAATAAAGATTAATAATCTAGTAGATTACTGTAACAGCTTTTCATCAGAAAAAGATAGCATTTAGGTGTTTAAAGGTTTACTTTTTTTAAAGAAACGCAGCTAATGAAGTAACAACCAGGTGCAGCAGAGCGGTGTCCCCCAAACATAATCATAACATCTTCCTCTCGTAAGTTGTCTCAGCTCCACAGCTTCATGTTGAATCACTTAATCATTATCGTAATCTTCTCCTTGTGCATGTTTTGCATCTCCAAGAACATGTTGGACCTTTGCTTTCTTATTTTGCACCTCCTTGTAGTTGTTTTAATCCTCGCTGTGGTTTTTTGTCTTTTTTTACTTGTTTGAATGACTTTCTGTGAAAACACACATTGACAGTGGCTTCAGTTTGAGGCTCTGACTCACTCATACCCACAGCCATGTCTGTGTGTGTGTGCTGGTGTTTTATACAAATATTACACTTTACAGCTAAGCTCCTCTTTGAGACCAGTATTTAAGGAAAGATTACAAGTAAGTTCAAGGGCTAAGGCTAATGCAGGTGTGTGTGTGTGTGTGTGTGTGTGTGTGTGTGTGTGTGTGTGCGTGCGTGTGTGTGTTCGGCTGGTGATATGCAGTTTGTTCAGATTTTCCCCTCTTCAGGGCTCATCGTTCCCTCCCAGACACACTTCAACTCGTCTAATTTTACCTGGCTGTGGTTTCCCTCCTCTGCAGGCTACACACACACACACACACACACACACACACACACACACACACACACACACACACACACACACACACACACACACACACACACCAAACATTATGCTGACATTCAGGCATGCCCGCACAATCATGTAGAGACAAAGCACTGTATATGCAGAACTGCTTCAGCTACCTTCATGGAAGAATCCAGGCCTTTGAACTGAGCGTGTAGTTTAGGGATACAACTATAATTTCTTAGATTTATAATAAATAAAAAAGAAAATTATTAAAAATGTGCCCTAAATTCAATAAAATAAACCTACAATTCTTAATATCGATGAGGATTTCACTATAATAAGTTTTCCTTACATTGGCAAAAAAAGACAGAGCTCTTCAGTGAACTTTTAATATTTGAACATGCTTTTTTTTCCTTCTGTCTGTTAGTGGCCGGTTAGCTCAGTTGGTTAGAGCGTGGTGCTAATAACGCCAAGGTCGCGGGTTCGATCCCCGTACGGGCCATGTCAAGCTTTTAGGCCAGGGATAGCTCAGTAGGTAGAGTTGGCACCCCATGATCGGAAGGTTGGGGGTTCGAATCTACTGAACGGCTACCCTGAGATACCCCTGAGCAAGGTACCGTCCCTACACACTGCTCCCCGGTGCGCCTGCTTAGTGGCTGCCCACTGCTTCACTGAGTGAATGGGTCAAATGCAGAGAGAGTAATTTCCCCACGGGAATCAATAAAGTATACATTATTATTATTACATTATTATTAGTGAGAAATGACTCAAAGGTGGGATGTATTATAACAGGGTAACAAACCCAGAACAATGTTTTATAAGATATGTTTTTTTAAAAATCAGAGAAATTTTAACCATCAGCAGAACTAATACACAGTTGCACTTTTTGATCATACCAACGTAACTAATCCTAAAATCCAGAAACTAGTTGGCATTTTTACAGCAACAGTTCAATAGGCTATGTTGATTTGATTTTTGGCAGTGTACATGAGGTACGCTTTAGATACATTCACATTACACTTTTTGCCTGTGCCCAAGACGGTGTTTGCCAACAAGTGGTTAAATGGGACTGAGAGATTGTTGGGGACAATTGAACCAGCATTGCTGTCATGCTGATCACAGGAACTTAATACAGGTGACATTATCATCATGTGACTGTGGTGTAGTTCATCTACAGCTTCCTTACAATTACACAACTCTAACTCTAACAAACACTATATAAAATCCCACTGGCTCTTTGTCCAGGGTATGTCGGCAATACTAACTTTTAGGTTAGTGGCTGAAATGAAAAGCAAAGGTAATGTGATAGAAATGCAGCAGGTTTCACAGGATTTCTGGGAAAGCAGGTTGAAGAAAAGCGAGTCAAAGAATGAGGATCATAGAGTTATACTTTACTATCTGTATCAATATGAAGGTGAATTCTCCAGAATTTACACCCTCTTGGTTGTCTTTCTCTGAATTTAGTGCCTCCTAAATTTACTGTAGCTGTGTTTATATAATATATAAGCAGTTGGGTCCACTGGGTGGCCAAATTGCGTCTTTTCCATCATATACGATCCTACATACAAGAAAAGGGGATAATAAAACCCATGTACCGTGCTGCACAAAATGAATGGCTGTAAACATAGCTGTCAGGTGCCTTAGGGTCTAAAGCAGGGGTAATACAGGGGAGCTTATGGGATAATTAGACGTTTTTTTCTACTTTCTAAATGTACCACTAGACCAGCCTGTCTGAACCCAAGGCCCATTTCTACCATCAAGACTGTCTGTGTTGCACTTCAGGGGAAATCTCTTGTTTATGCCTCGAGCCCGTGAAATGCAAGCCCAGGTTGAACATTATTGCCTGACTGTGGGAATTCCACACATTTAAATGTTATAGCTGCAGGCCAGGTTGAAGCTTATGTAAGAGTTTACAAGCAAACACTCATTATAACAACGTTTTTCACAATTTTCTGGCACTGAATCTTGTTTACTGATATAGAAAATAATTAGCGACAAAGATTTTCATCCTGTACGGCAGTGAAGACATAACTTAAATCAAGATTAAATCATTGTTTGACTCTTATCAGTCGGATTTAGATTTGAATGAGACATTTGTTTATGTGAAAACACCAGTTGTGGTTACTGTAAGTCAGTGTGGTGTCTCTAAATGTGATTTATAAACACCCATCTCAGCAATAATGACTGAATGCTGCAGTCAAGTCCTGATAAACACTCACTGTTTGACTCATCTGTTTCAGATATAATCTGTCATGACATTTTAATCATTCCTATCTAACGGACCCTCATCTGTGGTGCTTTTGAAAAATTTGGGGATTTATTTTTTTACACAATGATCATACCTTATGAGCTGCATGTTTCTGTCATAGGTGTCATTAAGATTAATCTTTGATTCACATGTCGTGACTTATCTCATCCAAACCTACGTTGAATTATCTTGACTTGTCTTTATTTACAATATCTTGACTAGTTGCTTAGCTTGGCTTATCTTAGTCATGTGGCAAATTTCAACACCAACCAAAAGTTGGATGTAGCTTGTTGGGAGCTACGCCCGTCTTTTTTATTCAGCCCATGATCTTGACTGATCTTGCCCAGTAGAAAATGATATTTTTGCACCAACAAGGTGATTAATAAAGAGCTCTCAGCTAAACCCTTGACATATCACAGCGTGGTGTGCAGTGTGTCCTTAAAAAAATTGAGGAAACAAGAGAAGTGTCAGTCATGTCCTTAAGAAACAGAGAAAAGTCCAGAAAAGACCTGACACAGAACCTGAGATGCATCTGGACCTTCAGTTGAAATGAAAAAGAAACTGTCATCAAAAACCGTGGACCACCTGGAAAGGATTGACAGCTTAATTTTCCAGCATGACAGTGACCCCAAACACTTTGATTTGATGGATTGGCCTCAACAAGGCAGAAACATCCAAAGAAGAGCTTTGAATGTCCTTCAAGAAGGCCAGAGAACTATTCCTGAAGACTACTTAAAGAAATAGCAAGAAAGCTGCCAAATATTGACCGTCAAGCTTGCTTGAATTGTACAAACTCTATTTTTGTCTTATATGTATTTCACGTTTTCCTAGCAAGATATAAAGAAGAGTTGTTGCACATTTGTTTCTTAGAAGCTGCTACAGCTTTGGGGTGATGGAAAGCTTAGGTCAGGGTTTGGTTTATGCGCAAACAAACTGTAGATGTTCACATGGCAGGTGGTGCAACACAAAGAAGCAAATCTTGTGCCATGTTCAAGTCCCAAACACTGGGACAAACTCCAAAGCCAGGACCTCCATACATTCACATACTATTTGTGGATGTCTGCTGATTAGATCTTAAAGAGCAGAGCAGGTGAGAGCACCGAGCCACGGCCGAGTGTGCCGGGACCATCATCACCACCTCAAAGGACGAGCACTGCAGCTGGGAAAACAAAGCATTCCCCAGTAACACGGAGCGCTTCTGACCAGCCGTTTCAGATGGCACATCTGATAGGCTTCACAGAAAGATGGAGGACGGAAAGCAAAACATCCTCTCGTCCCTCAGCCTGAGCTCTCACCTCAGCTGTGTGACATTTACATAACTGACAGCAGGTAGAAAACACCCATTAGTGCCTTTTTTAAAAAGAGCTTTGAAGTTTCAGTGGTTACAGTGTGCAGGTCTAATCGTCTCGATGATGTAGCAGAGCTGAAACTGAAGCACACAAAAGGACAAAAGGTGTAATCACAGATAAACGTGGGTGGAGAAATTTCCTTGAGGCGATGTGGAGAACAAGGAGTGTCAGGAGTTTGTTTTATGAAGCTGATCTGCTGGAGTTTATTCATCCTGCAGCTACAACACCTTATTCTCTGCTGGGTCTGACCAAATTCAGGCCAAAAAAACACCAGGATAAGACAAGTTGTTATAGTGTTTTTAAGCTTATTAGCACCAGAGGAAACAATGGCTCCTTTACCGGGCTGTATTTATTATGTAGGCATAGTTACTGGTTATATTTCAGAATACAAAATCATGTTACAGACTGATCCAACTTAGGGTCATGGAAGGGACAGAGTTTATCACAGCCTACATTATATTATTAAATTCAATATCTGCTTCCCAGCCTTTCTGGGTCTTACTAATATTTGCTTGAGGAAAGCATAAACTAAGAAATATGAGTCTGTGTGCTGAACTGCATTTTCCCCTCTTTTCAAGTCCAGATTCCTGCATGAATGCTGCTATCTGTCTGCTATATCCTCTTGTTTACATGTTACTGCAGACTTATCAATAAGTCCAAGGTCTTTAGTTGCACAGCTGTGAGCAGGAATTGTTCCTCTCAACCTTGAAGTTGGCTGATTATAAAACATTCATCTTTGAACTTTGGTGGAAAAAAGTGTGTAAGTTCCCTGTGTTTCCAGGTGCTTTCTGTTATAACATCACCGCTTTTGCAAGTTGAAGAACTCTGCCTGAAGCTAATGTCTCCAATGCACAATCGCAGGTTACGCCACCTCTCACACAGAAGCTGCTTGTTTATGACTGAGAGGTCATTAATCATAGCTTTGTGCGCTGGCTCGCTCATTGCTATCAATTTGCTGGCTACAAAGGCACTTTACGATGAAGCATCACTGGGTTTTATGAGTGGTGCCTCGCATCATTTTTCTTTTAGTGCATTACAATCTGTCCTGGAAGCGTCATGAGGAGGAACCACTGTTTCATTTCCAGTGCTTGAAACAATCAGAGGGGGCCGGGCCAGCTGCCAACAAAGGCTGCAAATCTTTTAATTCACAAGGGTTTTAGTGGAAACCACAGCATGACGAGTTGGGGAAAAGCACTTTAGAAACACAATATTGCTGATGCTAGAGTACTTGTCAATGTCTTAAAGCATTTGTGGAGGGGGTCTACAATATGAAATGTTAATCTAGACCTAAAAGCACATCCACATCTGACTCCATGCCATAGTCTGTGAGTTTTGTGGTTATTTGGTGGCATTTTAATCATTATTATTTGGTCTTTTATCTGGCTGTTGTTCTTGGATTTTAGTTGGGAAGAATGGTGCGTGGTGGTTAACACTATTGCCTCACAGCTAGAAGGTCCTGGGTTTGACTCCACGATCTGGCTCGGGTGTCTTAGCGTGGAGTTTGCATGTTCTCCTTGTGTCTCTGGTGCTCTGGCTTCCTCTCACAGTCTAAAGACATGCAATTAGTGAGGTTTGGTTAATTGTTGATTCTACATTACCCGTAGATGTGAACATGAGTATGAGTGGTTGTCTTGCCTCTCTGGGACCAACTGGCGTCCTGTCCAGGGTGAACCTTGCCTGACGGCCGTTGGTAGCTGGGATAGATTCTATTCCCGCTGCGACCCTGATGAGGATAATTGGAATAGAGTGGATGGATGAATTGCTTGGGTAGTTTAGTTCTCTTAGTTTTGATAGACTATTACAGATATGTGTTACATGTGCTTTAGTTTATTCTAGCCTCTCTAGTGTATTCGTGCATCTTGTCATTTTGGTCATGTGACTCCTCATTTTGTTACTTCCAGTTTTATTTTTATTAGCCCTCTGTTGCTGGTGCCTTGTTATTAGTTTTATTTCTTTTGTTGTTGTCTTGATTAGTTTCACTTGTACACAGTTACCCTGGTGTTTCCACTCTCCCTGATCACCTTCTGTGCCTAAACCTCAGCTTTTTATCTGTTCTTTGTGGACTCAAACTGTGTCCATGTTGCACACCTTTTTGTGTGTTCTCTCAATTAAGGCTGCTCTTTGGATTACCTGCATCAACTGAATAAAAGTTTTTTTTTCTCACTCACAAGTCTGCATATGTGAGAAACCTTATTTAACACGACTCAGCAGCTGAAGTGGTTTTCTGATTCTTGTTCATCACTTGTCTGTCTTCCTCTCATTTTGGCTTTTATTAACTTAACCTGCTGTGGCCTGTAAGAAGAATGAAAGTGGGGTTTTGGAGAACGGTGGAAGTTCTCTTCTGGAAAGGAAAAACACTGTCACAAAACAGTAGAGAAAAATAACTGGTTTATCTTGATTACCTTGTAATTGTCTACCAGTAAATCAATCATGTTGGCATCTTAGATGGATAAAAAAATGTTTTTTAAACTTATTCTTATTCAACTTATTCTTCAGGGACCACCAGTGTACCTGGTTGATGTCTACAAAACACTGGCGGGCATCTGAGCCGATTACTGTAGTGGATGTGAATGAAACTGACATCTTAAAGGCGGCACAGAAGAATCATGAAGGACACAGAACGGATGGTTTTCTTGACTAGATTTCTTGAGTTTGTGTCTGTTTGGTTTTGATATCCCATGTTGTACTCATGTTGTGCTTTAGCAACACTAGTTCTTATTTCCTCAGCTTTGCTGCCTAAACAGTACCAAAACTAGGCCTTAACGCGGTATTTTTGTTGGAGTGGGATGGTGTCTGATGTTCGTATCGTGTTTTTGAGAAGCTCTCTTTTGTGTGCCTCAGTGCTTTTGTGCTCTTTGTCATTTTATGACTCAGTGAGAGCGCCACAGCGCTTATGAGGACTGAATTCCAGTATCTGGGTTGCAGGAATTTGAACCTGCAGCACTTGAGGCCTTGAGTTCACGTCCCCTCGAGCTCCTGCTGCAGAGTGTCTGGCAGGTGAGACCACAGCGAGGATTGAGGCATGAAGATAATATCACAGATGTGGGCTGTTAAATCATTTTCTTCTTCTTTTTTTAAAACTTTTAATCATTTAGAAGGCCTGGTTATTGCTTTTTAATTTTCTCCTGTCAGTCAGCTCATTAGAGGCTTCACTTCTCATTTATTCTTGCTGTCTCACATTCAGGAGGAGCCACCAAGCTCGACGCCACGCTGCTTAATGTCTCTTTACCACCTGCTTTCTTTAACAGAGCTCCTTAGTTGGGGATTGCCCAAAAAAGGAGTCGACTGTGTTGCCTTCAAGCTCCCGTGCTGCTTTGTGAATCCCAACCGTCACAGCCACTCATGTTTGTAAATGCCCCGCTCGTGTTCGTGCCAGAAACTCACTTTGACATACCGCAGGGGGGGAGGAGGAGAGAGGAAGAGGAAGGGGGGTCATGGGTGTTGATTTCTGCTGAGCTTCTGCCAAAGATGCCCTGCAGGGAACTTTCTTTTATTCTGCTCGTTGACTTTGGAGAATTTGAGTTATTTGATAACTGGGAAAAAAAGCAGCCAGGAGCACAGTGAAATGTAGTTATCGAGATACACGTGTAAATACAAGTTGATTTCTTAGTTTGCGCATTAGTTTTTCTTGGTACGACTCCAAAAAGCAGGTGGGAGCATTTATTTTATTTTTTTTGGCATCAAGAGCCTCTTTAAAATAATAGCTGCCCGCATTAACGGTGAGTGAAATGCGGGTAAACGCATTCAACTGTAAATTTAAAACAAAATAATAAATTCATTTAAAACTGTGGCACTCCCATCTGTTGCTAGAAATTGAGATATAAATCACATCAGACTAACTGCAGGTTAAATGAATGACCTGTGTCCTGATGTTATTCAAACCTCTTTCAGCCCTGGGCATCCAGGCTGTTGGTTTTAGGTCCATAAGTTTATGAACACTTTTTTAAGATTCCACGGTGGGTTTTAATCAAACAATCAATGTGTGACTAAAGTGCAGAGTTTAATCTTCAGTTCAAGTGGTTTAACAGAAGTATTTAGGCATCACAGCTGTTTTTATATACGCTCCTCATTTAAAAGTAATTGGACAATTGACTAACAAGCAGTTTCTTGTCTGGTTGAGGTCTGTTCCTTCATTATTTCACAAGATATGAGGCAGGTAAAATACCTGGAGTTGATTCCAGGTGTTGCATTTGGTAGGTGTTCAATGAAATTGTCAATATGGCATCCCAGAGAGATGTTGGTGCAAGTGAAAGAAGGGTGTCATCAGACTGAAAATCCCAAATAAATCTGCCAGAGAGATGGCAGAAACCTTAGGAGAGGCCAATACATTGGTACGTTGTTAAAAAGACTGAATGCACAGACCAGCTCAGCAACACCAAAATGTTTGGAAGAGAGCAGAAGATAATCAAAGTAGATGATCACAGAATTATTTCAATGAAAATCAACTTCACAACATCTAAACAAGTAGAAAAACTCTCCAGGAACCTCTTGAGAAGGAAGGAGTATCACTGTCCAGGTCTAGAAACCAAGAGACACCTTGGTGAATGTAAACAGATTTACAACAAACCACTGGTTATGATCAAGAACAGGAAGGCCAGATTAGACTTTGCCAGAAAACATCTAGAAAAGCCTGCAAAGTTCTAGAAAAAAGTCCTTGGACAGTTAAAACCAGAATTTACTACTTTAACTGCTACTACTAAGATAATATGTCCTTCATAGTGCAGTGGAGGAACCTAACAAGCAAAAGGTTGCCAGTTTGATCCTGGGAGGAAACACAAATCCCTTTGGGATTGGATCTGGGAGGGCATTTGGTGCCAAATCAAGGATGTGGAGCTACCCATTGTGTCTTAAAACGGTTGCAATTTCTAAACAGCTAATGGAAAAGTGTAGTATAGTGTTAGCCAAAAAGTACGGTTATTACCTTAAATATATCGGCATCGTAAGAAAGTGAGGAAAAAATATTTGCACTTTTTGACTCCATACGAGAGCAAAAATTTTGTCGTGATTTTGTTATGTTTGTTTTTTTTGTTTTTTTGTTTTTTTCCTCTTTTCAGTGTTTTTAAGCTGGTGTTCTCAAAATGTGGCCCGCAGTCCAATGGTAGCCCACCAAAACCATTTTTCTGGTGATGAGCTCTTCAAGGCCTGTTACCTGCCTGTTACTGTTTCTAAATCAGCAGAGAATGAGAGCGAGCAGGTCGTTAACAAATACAGCCAGGGTCACCATAAAAAACCTATTTTTTTGTGACTTGTAAGTATTAAATTAAATGTTGGTCTTGTTTCTTTACAGTTTGATAATTTTTTAATGTTTACTTGACAGTTAGTAAATTTACTTATCTCACTCTGGCATTACTTCTTGAGTTTATTTGACCCAATTTAAAGCCCAGAATGATGGTGATTTGACTTTTTGTGCGATTGTTTTTGCATTTTTAGAAACTGCACTGTGTGCCCTTTTTGCAGTCATGCTGAAGCTGCCTCTGGTAATGTATTGTAATATAATGTATGCAGTTATTAGTACTTATCTGATCTTATTAAAGAAGAACAGAAAGCTTTTAAACTGCTGTAAATGTGAGCCCGGCAGCCTCTGTGCTGCTGCCATCTGCTGGGCCAGTCTAGTACTGTCAATGAAAGGGCATGACAGAAAGTATGTGGACGTGCTGCAGATGTTGACCTGAACTGAAATGAATAAGCAAGAAAAGTTGTTGTTTTTTTGTTTTTTTAAGTGACCAAAGTGATTTTCAGAGTAAATCTGATTGTGTTGGACGTGTTTCTGGAGTTTAACAGAGAGGAAACAAGACAAAAGGACGAATGTTAACAAATAAAACCGAGTCAGCAAATTCAGTATTTATTAAATTAACTGAAATTTAAAGATTTAGAATATTATAACATAGTTCTAATTATTTGCAGTAAACATTTACCTCTTAAGGTCCAGAATCTGTTTAACATGAGGTACAACAAATACACATCACATTACACCTGATGGTAGGACTAACATAATGTAATTGTGGCATATCAAAACTTTAAAAAATCATACAGAAATAACACAATTATCCAGTATTGTGGTAGATTTAGAGTAAAGATGCTTTGAATACAAAGATTTGACATGAATGGTTTGGGAAGATTTTGTATTTCAGTCCGAGGTTTAGCTTTAGCTTCAGTCTACACACTTTCAGTTTGTGACAGCAATTAAAAAAATAAAGATAAAGATGAAAATCAATTTATAGTCAGAGAAGGAACTTCAGAGCAGAAATAGGTTTTCTAGCATCTTAAATGCATAATTCAACATTCCTTTGAGATAGAAGATAAGAAAAACTACATATGCTATCTTAGTGTGCACATTTGGTCACATTAGTGCACTTTACCTCTGCATCACAACTTAAGATTTTGCTATGTTTGTCATAAATTTTGAAAATGCTGCTTTCCCAATGCTAATATGAAGTTTGAATTAGATGTTGCACCATATTAGAAGTTAATATCTCACTGCTCTGTTGTGAAATAGACACATTTATCTGTATCTCGGCCTCAGTTTTCTTTCACGGTGTTGCATTTTAATGGATTAAATCTCCATATTTGGAGGCTGACTCACCCTGCAAAGTTCATTCCTGTCACCAGCAGATTTATTCCAGCGTTTATATCTTTGCATCTGCTGCACAGACCACCAACATAAATGGCAACATCATTTGAGCCTCTTCCTCACACATCTCATCTTCCATCTTCGATATTTTGTGTAATAAATAAATGAAATGATCTTGTTGGACCGGGAACTTCGTGCTCTCTCTTTGTAATTGCTGTGTCGTGTTTCTATGTGACTGAACTCGCTTCCCACAGTTAGCACGGATGACTGTCTTGCTCTTCCCCCCCTGCTTTGGTGTCGACCCCAGTTCTTGACAAAGATGCACCGAAACGCTCAATAATGGAGCCTCTGTAGCTTTTTTTTTCTTTAAAGTTCGAGCCAAGGTGAGGCTGACATCTTTTCGGGACCTGCTGTTTGGCAAAGCCAGAAATGTTTTCAGAAGCGTGAAATTTATTAGGAAGAGTCATGAAACAAAGCAGCGTCTAGTTGGGGCTTGTTGCAGAAGTTTCCTCTCCAAACCTCTCACGTGGTCATGTTTAAGTAACCAGAGTTACCTGAAATAAAAAGAAGAAATGCAGTTTTAGGTATTAAGTTTTCTTCTTTCCTCCTCCAGTAATCACCATGCTTGTCATGTGAGCTTTAGGAGGAAAATGCTGCTTGTGTGATGTGGCAACAGCAGAACAAATGTCACTGGTGCTTCAACATTCAGCTGCAGCTCACCACATATGACTGCACCTCGCTGTAGCTACATGCGAATGTATGTGTGGAAGTGTAAATGTAAGCAACAGCTGCCTACATAATAAAACACAATGCACAAAGGGACCGTGCCCGAACGCAGCCGTGTGTTTACTTACCCTGCTTGTGGCCCTGTGCAGGTCAGAGTCAGCTGACAGCTGACGGTGATGAAAAGTGCTGGGAACGCAGAGGGAGCGTTAACACGTATGTTTGAGAGCCTGCAGGGCATTTATGGTGATGTATGACGGACACGGAGAAAGCGTCTGGGGTTGTGTTATTTGAAAGAAAAAACTTACCTGATGTTTTTGTATTTTTAATTTAAAAAAAAGTATTTTCTTGGCTTTTAGTCAGAACGATGCATCCAGTGGCGTAAATGTGAAAACAATAAGTAAAAACTTCATAGAATTCTAGTTTATGAAGTTTATGTAGCTTTTGATTCATGCGTCTGTTGTTGAGATGCAAGCTTTTAATTCCCTGCTGATGAAAATCAACAGAAACCTCATCAAAGAAGGAGCTTTGTCACAAAAGAGAGACAAAAAACGCAGACAGGAAGTCTGTAACTGCCTGTAATTACTGTAAAGCTGAAACATATGAGTGTTTTTTGGTGCACTTGGTTTTCATTTTTTAATGTTTTAGTCATATTTGTCACTACTGTACTCCTCAGTATGTCTGGCTTCAACCACGATTTTACTAATGTCAGCTGGAAAGAAATTAGTAAACAATGCAAGCAGAACCTTTCTCATATATCCAAAGGGGACTGTGTTTGCAGTTAGAATGTTTTCTGTAGATAATAAATCTCTTTGGCATAAGATCTGCAACAAAAAGTGCCTCTGGTAATAGAAATAGAAATAAAAAAGGTTTTTATAAGCTGGTTTAAACCTGAATTTTTTTGCTTTTGTTTATCTTTTGCTCTTCTTATGAATTCCTCTCCCAAGGCGACACCTGTTGGCAACAACTTTTTATGAAACTCAGTGGAGAGGTGGACGATTTGGTGATGGCTGTGCTCTCTTAAATCCTACCTAATCCTTTTGTTGGCTGGTTTAGACTGGAGAACCAGTCCAAGTTTTCCAGTATCTGCTCTCTTTTACCTCTGCTTTTGGTCTCCACCAGCTCTGGAGGGACTTCAGCTGCTGGCAGTTTGATTTTTTTTTTCATCAAACCTAATGGACTCTCTAAGGAGGCTATTGTATAAAGGTTTAAATGTGAAAACAGAGCTGATCTGTTATTCAAAAAAAGCTAAAAGTTGCAAAAACCTAGCAACCAAATCTCACGGCAAAGTAACAAACATGCCGGTCCACAATGTCCATTTCATGCTTTGCCTGTCTAAAGAGTAAAATGGAGACGTTGCAGTGCTAACAGGGGGAGATAACATATTTAAAGCCAAGAAGTCGGATGGATATCCATTTCAGGCTTTGAAGAAGCAAAGTGTGAAACGGACGGGGTGTCTATTCCACGCTTTGCTCGTAGAAGTGGGGAAAACAGTGCATAGTAACATTAAAATCTTCACCAAGAAAAGCTAAAAAGACCCAGACACTGATCATGCAGAACTCTTTTTACTTAACTTTGATTTACATATAAATCAACTTTAGTTATTTAGTTTCTTACTTTTAGGGCAAAATACTGATTACCCTTGACCTAAAAACTGCTTGCAGACGATTCCCAGGAGTGTATTCATTGTTGCCTTTGCGTGTTTCTGACTTCACACAGTCTCATGTTTTTTCAGCCTGATTCGTGCTTAGTAGTGCGTTCTGTTTAACGGTGGCTGGCAAACTGCTTCTTGGGGATGTAGCCTTTACAGCCAACCAGGCATTGGTAAAAACGGGTACTTAAACATGTCCTAGCCATGCATAAACCATTCAGCTTTTGTCAAATGTTAAAAACTCATACGTAAATCATTTACTTTTATGAACAGTCAGGGTTGCGCAAGACTTACTTAATACAGAACACATTAAAATATGCTGAAAACCAGTGCATGAAGAGGCCTCTCTGAGAGCAGCTCTCGTCTAAGTGCACAGGACTCACATTAGAGTTTAACTTCACATATGAAGCAACAGCTCAGGGAATTACACATTAAGTAATCACATAACTTTATAGTGATGTCTGATGCTAACAGTTAAGTCACTATAATGTGGACAATAATGTCCATTGTAAAGATATTATGAAATAAATTGTTTCAAACACACAAGAATCTTGTATAACTGTATAACTCCTCCTTTGGAAGTGCAATGAAAGATTAAGACTAAAGAGGGGAAATGATTTAAAATATATTTATGTATACAACCTGTAGATCTTTAATAAGGGGGATGTAAAGTAAGTTGGGTCATCTGTTAATATTTTTAAAGGGTTTATGTGCACAGATTTCCTCACTGAGGTTCGGGTTAAGTAAAAAAAAAACATCCACAATACGGAAACACATAACTGTAAAGACGTGTGTTTAGAAATGGAGAAAAGCATGTTGAAGAATCAGTGTAGATATATAAATATGAACCCTAAACTGTAGAGAAACAAGACAACGTACTGTGCAAAAGTCTTGAACCACTCCTCGTTACCTCCGTTAAGGAGGTTATGTGTTTGGTAGCATTTGCATGTCATTCTGTCTGTAAACATAATAGCACAAAAAGTTTTTAATGAATTCTGATAAAACTTTCTAGAGGTGTAATTCATGATTTAACAAGGGGGGTGCTGACCTTTTTACACAGGGCCAGGTAGGTTAGGAAAGCCTTTTGCCTTATTAATGAAATCAGTATTTAGAAACTGCATCTTGTGTTTACTCTGGTTATCTTTGTTGAATATTTTGTGTTGAAACAAGTGCGAAAGCAAAGAAATCCTACTTTTCACAGCACTGTAAACTGAGTTTCACACTGTATATGTGTGTTTGTGAATGCTTCAATAAATTGCTGCAGCTAGTAACATTTATATTTTCCTAGCAAAGATATAAAGACACAAGACGTGGCTCTTAATTTAAGCACAGTTAGCTTGTTAGTTGTGTATTTAAATTTAACAAATAAACAGGTAATAGCAGTTTTTCAATGCTAGCCTTATAAACAAACATGCAGTTCTGCTTCTAAGAAAGTTTTTTCTTGATTGGAGAACCCACTGTGACACCCACTGGTGCAAAGCAGGAGGAGGAAGGTGCTGCAACTACTAGTGAGGAGTGACAAAAGAAGCAGAAGCGTGCAGTATCACCCTAATGAAGGTCAAATAAAAGCATAGATTCTAAAACGTTCTATGAGTAGCAGAAGAAAAACAGTGCGTCTGTACAAAATTCCAGTGTTTTCCTTCAGTTTTCTTGATCTTTCACAAATGTGTTAAAAGATAGTCCAGTATCCAGCCTATTCAATTCAATTTTATTTTATTTTATTTTATTTATATAGCTCCAAATCACAACAACAGTTGCCTCAAGGCGCTTTATATTGTAAGATAAAGAGAAAACCCCAACAATCATATGACCCCCTATGAGGAAGCGCTTTGGCGACAGTAAAGGAAAAAAGTCCTTTAAACAGGAAGAAACCTCCAGCAAAGACACACTGTGGAAGAGAGCTAGAGATTAATAATAACTAATAATTCAATGCAGAGAGGTCTATTAACACATAGTCAGTGAAGGTAACTGAAGAAGAAATACTCAATGCATCATGGGAATCCCCCAGCAGCCTTGCAGCATAACTAAGGGAGGATTCAGGGTCACCTGATCCAGCCCTAACTAAATGTTTTATGAAAAAGGAAAGTTTTAAGACTAATCTTGAAAGTAGAGATAGTGTCTGTCTCCCGAATCCAAACTGGAAGCTGGTTCCACAGAAGAGGGGCCTGAAAACTGAAGGCTCTCCCTCCCATTCTACTTGAAAATACTCTAGGAACAGCAAGTAGGCCTGCAGTGCGAGAGCGAAGTGCTCTAATGGGGTGATACGGTAGTATGAGGTCTTTAACATAAATGGGGACTGATTAGTCAAGACCTTGTATGTGATTTGAAGGATTCCAAATTTGACTCTAAATTTAACAGGGAGCCAATGAAGAGAAGCCAATATGGGAGAAATATGCTCTCTCCTAAGTCCTTGGTATTCATAACAATCATCATTTTCAGTTTTATTGGACAGGACGGGTTTGAATGTGGACTGTAGGCTGAATACTTTTACATGAGGCAGAATTTAAAACAAGCTTATGTTTGACAAGAGATTTCTAAACTGTATCAAAAGCACACTGTCGATTTTGAGCAGAGCGAGCGGCACATTAGCTGGTCATTTAACAGCATGGTTTTTACAAACCACTGGCCTGTTCACGGCTCTTAAATGTCAGTTTTATGGATTTTCCTGCTGTCAATTTGACACCTAGGACTTTTGGATGGTCATACTGATAAAATCAGACACTTGGAGACACCAGGTTTTCTTAGATTTGGTTGGCCTAATGATCAATTAATAGCCTTAAATACAGCACCATTAGTTTGGCAGTGCAAACAGGAGCCCCTTAATGAGGCAGATTAGCAGATTATAATCTCTCCTGTTGCTGTTCTGCTCTGGAAAATAGGAAGATAAAGAAGTTAATGATGCATTAAAGAAAGCAAAGTTTCACCAGAGTAAACTCCAGTGACTCTAATGTTCCTCAGCACTGTTCGTTAGCAGCAGTTATGTTGCATGAATGCACAAATGATGGGGATGAGGCAGCGTGTCATGCAGCGTGGGTGTGGAGGTCCACCAGCTGGAATGTGTAACAGCTGGTTGTCCGAGTTTGGCAGATGCTGGATGATGAGGACACTCTGGGCCATGTGGAGGAGGAGGAGGAAGAAGAGGAGGAAAGGGAGGAGGAGGAGTGTTGGTGGAGAGGAATCCTTTTGCCCCAATCGCCCGTCTGTGAGAACCTGGAAGGAGTGCTTTTTCCGAGGATTTTCTCCGATGAGGCAATGGAGTCGGTCTCTCGGGAGGGCAGCTGCTGTCTCTCATTCATCCCTCACATTGCTGCTCAGCCTCTCTCCAGCTGCGTTCATGCCGTTTATCCGATTATGTTCCTCCCAAAGCTTCAGAAAGTAGACTTGCTGGTTTAATTTTTGGTTACTGTAGTTATCGGGAAAACAGAGGCATAAATCAGACAGCTAAACACACCGAAGCCATCGGCGCCGTGTGACTGAACCTCCCTTGTTTTCCCTTTTCTTCCTGAGAGATGAGATAATTTCTCTTGCTCTGTCACTCACCGTGCCCTTGATATTCTCACCATTGTAGCCTGTCAGCTGCTGTGCTCAGTTTTCCCACCTTTTTCCTCCTTTTGTCCCTTTTTCCCACTCTAACACGAAGTCATGCAAAGTGGAAGTACCCAGATCTTTTACTTAAAAGTAGAAAAGTTTTTAAAATACTGCATGAACAGTATGAATCCTGGAATAAAATGCTTCCATTGTTATAACTCTGTTGTTACAGTCTGCTGTCCTTGCTTGTACTGTTGCATAGTTTAGTGTACTGATCTGAACCTGGGGGCCACGGGGTAATCTGAGTACCGAGTACTTCTTAACTTTCTCTAGTAGTTGGTTTAGAAATCTAGCTAAATTTTTGTTTGAATAAAAACACGAGAAAAGGAAAAAGTAAAACATTCAGAAGTGTATTTTGTATTTTTATGTTTTTTAAAAATCAACAATATGAGCTAAGCAAAGTAATGAATTACAGAAAACAAAAAGTAAATAAATAAATCTTGGGGCAAATTTTCCTTTTTTAGTTCCTTTTGTGTGTTTGTTTACATTAGTAAAACTTCAATTTAAAATTTAAATTTAAAGTAGGAAATAGTGGACATTTGGAAGCTAGAGGGCACCATTCACACCATATTAAAAAAATATTATTTTTACTCTTAAGCTGAGTTTTTATTGACTGTTTACTTCCCTTTGCACTCACTTGCTTTGGCAAAATCTGTTTGTTAGGATCAACAAGGGTTTAAGGGTTTTGAAGATTTCATTTTCGTGGGTGACTCAGAGACTCAGAGAAGACTTGAAAATAAACTGTGTTGCAGGCATAAAATATACTTCAGCTGAAAGGGGTTATTTCTCAGAGCTGTGCTGACTGTAACAATAAAATGAAACGATTTGTGTCCACAAACTCGACCAGATTCCTTCTGCTTTGCCATGAGAGGGACTGAAATTTGCAGAAGCTGAAAAAAAAGTGTATTTTTGCGTGATTGTGAAGTTTAATGCTCAAACTTATGAGCTAATGCCGCCATCTCGTCTTCAATTAGTGATTCATTTGTTTATTTTGAAAATTTCAAAACCCAAGGAAACAAAACACTGTCAACTGTCATTATCGCTTTAACATGAGGATATCTGCATATCTGTAGTGTCTCCAGATATGCTGTCATAAACAATAAGAAAAAGGACAAATATGAACAGATGAAAGATATTCACAAAACATAATTTTGGTCTGTTATTTTTATATCTTAACTTAAGCTTCTCTGTAACAAAAGCATATTTTTTAAGATTGAAGCAAAAGTTTCTGTAATGATAACTGTCGAGTTATGTACAAGCGCAGTTCCAAAAAAGTTGGGACTCAAAAAGTGTAAAATGTAAATAAAATCAGAATACAATGACTTGCAAATCTCATAAATCCAGATTTTATTAACATTAGAGTATAGAAAATATATTACAACATTTTACTATTTAACCCTTTCATGTATGAATTATGACATCTTTAGGCATGAAAAGATGAATAAAAATACTTGAGAAAAAAATCCTGATTGAGGTTGTCATAATTCATGCATGACAGGGTTAAATAACAATAATTACAATAAAACACGTCATACATCTATATTAGCATTAAACAACCAGTGGGTGGCAGGGTATGGAGGGACACATCACTGTCAAATGTAGTGGTTTATGTGCAAGTATACCATCAACACTGACACAAATACAAGAAAACAGACTATGAATAGCTGTCCACATTTAACCCTTTCACTATGCGTGAAAGGGTTAAATGAAAATATTAGTTCATATTGTATTTGATGAAAACAACACATCTGGAAAAGGTTGGACCTTGTTTACCCCTGAGTAGCATACCGCCATCTTTTAACAACAGTCTGTAAACGTCAAGGAGCTGAAGGAGAACAGCCGACGGACTTTTGGGAGAGGAATGGTGTCATATTTTTCCTCTCATGATGCTCCGAATGGGTCCAGTTGCCTGCAGTGCAGACCAGTCAGGCAACTGGACTCTTAATCTGTGTTGCTGTAACAGATGTAGTATGCAGTTTAGCACTGCCTAGCTGAAATATGTGAGACTTTCCCTTAAAAAGACGTTGTCTGGATGGGACCATGTGCTGCTCTAAAACCTGTATATACCTTTAAGCATTGATGGTGCCCGTCCAGGTGTTCAAACTGCCAATCCCACAGGTGCTGATCCTCCTCCACACCCTCAGAGATTCAGGCTTTTGAACTGAGCATTGATAACTGATTTTAAACACAGGTTTTGGAGGGTGGTGAAACTCTGCCTCTCTGAAGTTGCTCTTTTTGTACCCAATCACCTGAGCTGTTGCTAAGTAACCTAATTAGCTGCAAAATGTTCCTGCAACGGTTTCTTTTTAGTACCACTCACTTTTTGTCCACTGTAAATATTTCATGTTTTCTGTGTAGTATTGTGAAAGAAATATGGGTTTAAGAGATTTGGAAGTAATTGCACAGTGACCCAGCTTTTTTTTAAGAGTCGTACATATTTTGGAAGGATTTTTGGCATCTCGGCTGCTGGAAATGGCTTTAGGAGTCATTTCTTTGCTCTGAAGACACAGTTTAGTTTTCTGCAGCTGCTTAGAGTTACCATTCTTGTGCCTTTGTGGTAAAAAACCAATATAAAGCCTGCATCCAGTTAGTGTAGTTTTGCGTAAAGACTCAAAGCAGCAGGAAACAGCGAGCCTCGTCCTTTTAAAAAAATAAAAATACAGTTAGTAGAAGTTTATTAATGTAACCTGTCATTATGCTTTATCAAATTGTGGTTAACTAATTATTGCCTATAAAATAATATTTAATATTTTCTTTGGTTAATTTACTTGTTTACTTTTATTTAATTGCATTTATTCAGTCCTGCTCACCAATAAAATGAGCTTTTCCTTTAGAGTGTGAACTAAACCTTTTTTTATGATCTGCAGTGCATTTATGAAAACTCCACATTTCTGCAGAGCACACGTCTGTCTAGGCCGGGTGTGCCTGTGTGGTAAAAAGCATGCCTGTATGCTTTCTAAGGAGACCCACAGGAGTCATGCAGGGGAGGAGTTTTAGTGTATTTGAGCCCTTTTTCTTTTTTTTTTTTGAGGGAGTTTGCGCTGGGAGCTCAGTGGGGAGGGTCCCAGAGTAGTTTTTATGCCTCTGCTTTCATTCACTGGTTGCTCAGTGGCCCTTGATCAGCCTCGATTTAACTGCTGCCCGGCTGGCACAGGTGGTGCTTTGAGGAATCAGTGAGAGCGCTGTTGCAACAGCCAGCACCATGTGGAGGAGGCTCCAGACTGCGACGCTGCTCCTCATCCTCTGCTCTGGGAGCTTGGAGGCCTGGTTCTGGGGAACCACGGATGAAGAAACAACGACAGAAGCGGTTACGTTTGATGCTACCACTTTAACCTCTTACACAGCGACGAACAGCAATTCTGTAGCAATGACCGCCAGTACAACAGAAGAGGATGAAGGTTCTACAACCACAGCTAGTAGTGCAAAGATGGAACTGGAAGATCCCACCGTGACCAGCTGGGCAAAGGAGGAGGAGGAACTTACTACAATGCCATTCAGTGGGGCAAAGGAGGAGAAAGAAAATGCTACAATGACGGCGAGCAGTGTAAAGATTGAGGCGGAAAGTCCCACCATGACAACCAGTCGTGCACAGACGGAGGTGGAAGGTGCTACAAGGACATTCACTGGTGCCAGTGAAGAGGAAGAAGGTACCACCATGACAGTCAGTGTTATGAAGGAAGAAGGTACCACCATGACAGTCAATGTTGTGGAGGAAGAAGGTACCACCATGACAGTCAGTGTTATGAAGGAAGAAGGTACCACCATGACAGTCAGTGTTATGAAGGAAGAAGGTACCACCATGACAGTCAGTGTTGTGGAGGAGGGAAAAGAGCCTACAATGACAGCTAGCACTGTGATGACAGAGGTGGAAGAGCCCACTGTGACACCCACTGTTGCAAAGCAGGTGGAGGAAGGTGCTACTACTACCAGCAGTGTAATGATGGAGGAGGAAGGTTCTACTAAGACTGCCGCTGGTGCAAAGGTGGAGGAAGAAGAGGAGGATGACAACTTGTCCGGGGTTGGGGAAGAAATCATCAACGTGGCCACAGGCATCCGTAAGTTTGTCGAGGTGTGGGACGCGACCACGACCACCTGGACTGTTAGTGCCGGCCTGACGGAGAAGACGGAGAAGTCTGACGTGACGATGAAGCCAGGCAGGTTTTTGGGGGAGAGGGTGGAGGAAGGGTCTGGGGGTGGGGAAGGGGAAGGGGGTGGATCTGAGTCAGACGTGACGATTAGAGGTGTCGTTTCTAAATTGAATGGCCCACCCTGTCTCCCCGCGCCCTCTGATTGGCCCGTTTGCAGACAGCCACGCCTTTTCTCGCTGCCCAACTTTTTCAACCACACCTCTGTGGAGGAGGCGGGGCGGTCCTACAGGAGTGGGCGTGGCTCACCAAAGCAGGATGTCACCACAGCGCAGAGCTATTCCTCTGCCTCCTCCTGACTCCCAGGTGTCCATCCCCCGTCTCTCACCTGCCCTGCCGCAGCTTCTGCCACACACTGCAAGACAGCTGCTGGGCGTTCCTGGAAAACGGGCGTCTCCCAGTGGAGTGTGACCTCCTGCCTGAAAGAGCTCATGAGCCCGGGCGTCCGGTGTGCGTGTCAGTTAGTAACTGGAAAGGTAACCGCGGCGGGTTAGAATGTATCCTGTGTGACGATACATTTTGAATCCGGAGCGTCTGTGTGTGTTTGTTTTGGTGTCCAGCTGGATCATTGTCTTTGCCCATCACGTGATTCACTTTAAACGGGATTTTGCATGTTTTTACCATTTTAATGTGATCATATGGAGCCCATAAAGTACTCTGGCTCATGTGACTACAGGTGCTATACATTACAGCTTCACATATATTTGACCCCCTACCATGAAACCACTGGTGGGTTTGTTTTACTAGAGGAAGATAATGACCCTCACATTTACTGGGGCTCTAGCTAGTGATTATTTTTTGATTATTTTGTTGCTTGTAAGAAATTTCAATTTCCCAAATCACAGGATACAATTATTAAATGTCTTTTTCATCCAGAACTCCCAAATATATGAATTATTATAATGTAAGGCTGTAAATTCACAAGTTTTAGAAACCATCATCATCACTTTTTTATCTAGGTTCAAATTACTGCAGTTTAGTTAATAAAGTTTTCTGTTTTGGATAATGTTAACTGAAACAAATCACAATTAATGCACAAGAGCATTCATCATCTTTAAAAAAAAAAAAGTTATATTCTTGTGCCTACATTACCCACAATGCAACATCAGTTTGCTTTAGAGGATCAGGTGTAGTAAGTAGCAACCATGTAGCTCACAGTCTCAAGCAGGGTTCAGTTCAGGCTTCACAGTCTTCACACGCCTCCTTCTGAGGTCACAAAGGGCTTTAATCAACTTTCTTACATCCATATTCTTATCAAAGTAAACTTTAAGTGCAGTTCCATTTGATCGGTAGTATATTAAAAGTGAATGAAGGCATCATATTCACTGTAATAAATATCGAAATTCTGTATTCGGAGGACCCAGAGTACCAAAAAACAGGTTTATCATATGATCAACTATTTTGCGGTTAGTTAATCAAGTTAGGTATGTGAGGCACTAATGTTTTTGGTATATTTTATGTTTATCCAAAAACACCCAAAAACATATCTAAACGTAAAATTGTAATAATTAATTATTAATATACTGGTAAAAATCAACTGAGAAACTACCAACACACATAAGTGTGATGCGTTATGTATAGACTGTCATACAGCTGACACATGTTGCCCACATAATTTAAAAATGTAGATGATTATCTTTATTTTTCACTTTCTAATTTTTAATGTATTATTTTATTTAGGCGGTTTTGGTCCTCCGTATATTTAAAGTCAGAAAAAAGCTTGCAATTTGGAAGATGGGTTTGATTAATGTTAAGTACACACTTTTTGTAAATCAAGGGTCAAAACATGCAAAAACATTGATGTTGCAACTGCTGAAGTGGCTGTGGTGTCACTTTCTCCCCTGACGCATGATAAAACACCTGAGTTCACGCCGTTGTCACCAGGCTGCATGCAGCAGTTCATGTTGTTGTCTTGTCTCCTGCAAACGAGGCATTTTTAATGTGAGGAGTCAGTAGCGGTCAGCAGCAGCATGCCTGCAAGTTGTTTGATGGTAGCTGCATCTTTTTTATGACACTTAAATCTATTCTGGTCACGTTAGATGTTTATACTGTAAACTAGAAATCATATATACATTAGGTTAGAAACTTTTGCAGTGAGTATAAACCCTGACAAATATATCAGAGGCTCTTGTTCAGCCTTTTAATGGCTTAATAAATTTAGCAGCACACGTCATTGGCTGTACATTCCTGGGGGGTTTTTAAATTAAAACTTTGACCTCTGCCACATGAAAACCTTCTTCATCGTGTGTTTCCCGCGGGAATGCTTACTGCAAATGTTTGAATGACCTTTACAACAACTTGTGGCTTTAAAACACCAACACAGCTATGTTTCACCCCACAGCAGACTCCTGAATCTGCATTGCAGTACGTTTTGGAGACTTTGGTCTATGCATGCAGCCAAGCTTTTGCACTGTTATTGCTCGGGGTGTACGGGTTATAACACGTCCCCTGTGGTTGTCAGTCAAACTGTTTTTATTGCTTGTGATTTTCCAAACACCTGCACAAGGGATGACAAAGGGGGTTAAGGGCGCCTACATTTGATCAAAAACACTCAGTGTAAGCTCTCAGTTGTGATGTTGTCTTTGCATTTAGATGTAGGTTGGTTTCTCACAGCAGGCAGTAATCCTTCTATTGCTCCCATCACATCCTACTCCTGCATGCCAGCCACACTTTTCTGTCTCGAGTTATCATGTCATCATTTCTAATCAGCTGGTGTGTTATGTAGATTTACAGATGGATGGCGTTTTGTAGTTTCCCAGAGGGAGAGGAAACAATCAGGCCGTCTGTGGTGGCAGTGGCGGTGGAAGTGGGGGGAAGCTTGTGGAAGGTATTTTTGATAACCGCTGTGGGTGGGAAAATGGTCTGCTCCGAGAGATTGAGTGTGACAATTGTGTGCTCGGTTTGGGAGAAAGGGCGGTGATCTCGCGGTCGGTAACAAGAGAGCATTGTGATGGGATGAGACGGGGAGGCTTGCAGTCTCTGCCAGGAGGGCAGAGGGCACGACAGTCACCCACTCTTTCACCCAGTCACACTTGATGGATGGCAGTTGAGTGTTTGGGACACCATTAGAAGATGAGCAGGGATTCAAAATGAGGCACAAGTGTGAGAAAGACTTTTATGTGAGTGGGGAATTACTGGGTCTTCAACTTAGAAGCAATTTAAATGCATTTTGGGCCATTTATGTGTCATTTATAGTGTCTCAAACTGACACTGAGTCACTTCCATTTGTTTAAAGTTCATCTTTTTCCAGCTGATGCTGAGGTTCAAGAGGCCACGCCCACCCTGGAGGGCCTCTGGGTTCCCCTGCTGCATGGTTAGTGCTCAGTTAGTACTCAGGCATAAAAAAAGAGACGGCAGTTTAATGAGCCGGTTGTGAGCTGCTTGTTTATCTTTATTTCTCCTTTGCTGCTGATTGGTTCCCTTATTAGTTCCCCAAAAGACACAAACTGTGAAAGCATGAAGGTTTTCAGCCTCTCTTCATCCCATAAAAATAAAAGGTAGTGCCACCAGCAGCCCAAGCTTTAAGGTTTCAGCATCACTGAAAAGAAAAGCAAAAAACTTTTAAGTGGCCTGAAAGGTCAGTCTTTGCTATTTGCGTTCACGCTGTTGGCGAGCAACTGAAGAATACGACAAATTGACAGATGACTTGGCAGTAAATACATTAGAGAAAGGGTGTCAAACATAAGGCCTGGGGGTCAAAATCGTCCCAGCAAAGACTCCAGATCAGACCTCCCCTCATGTAATTAACCATTAAATGACAGATAATATATAAAAATGTTTTGAACAATTTTTTTTTTATTGACAAAAAAACCTTGGAGCGTTGGAGCCTGTTAGAGAAGGAAACTGGACACAGTGTGCAGGTAACTGTTAGAAGCAACAAGCTGTCAAAATACTCCGTATTAGGGCTGTTTGCTTTATCAAATTATATTTTCAGTTCTCAGTTTTCAGATCTGTTTTGCAATAAGTCCCTAGTTTTGCCTTCCAGCACATTGTTTTACTGCACTTTTTCCTCTTTTTAAAAGTCAGATTTGGTGCTTTTAATGAATCCAGTTTTCAGTACATTCATTCTGTGAGTAGTTTTTGCTTCATGCCTGTAACACATGTATCACGACAGCAACGGTTAACGTTTGACCCTGTAGCAAATTGGAGAGTAAGAGAGCTAACACAGACTTAAAATATAAAAACTGGGCTTTAGACACATTGAAATATGGTCCTGTTAGCAAAACGGATGATGAAATAAATAAATCATGCACTTCGACATGTGCTGCAGGCTAAATTTATGAACCAGTGGTACCTGTCACCGTCCATACTTCTCAAATTCTTCACATAGACACATTTGTTTTGGAGGGCAGCCAAAAGCCCGAGCTTTTCAGCTCTTCTGCCTCTTCGAGGAGCAAGATGGGGACAAAAAGAAGAATCCAGCTGATGTCATCTGAGCCGCACGGATCCCCCTCACTCAACTTTAATTGGCTCTGGGCTCTGGGCTCATTCAGCCGTGGATTAGAGTCTGAGCAGGGATCAGAGGCTGGCTGAAGGTGTCACGGGCTCCATTTGAAGTGTTAACTGATGGCACAGCCGAGACTCGGTGCAATTAACAGCCCGAGTCTCAGGCCAGCTGTGTGAATGAAGTGTTTGGTGTGTTTTAGGATAAAGAGTCCTGGATTTAATTCTTACCCACGTCCTCAATTCTCCAAATCAAGACCTGCAGGTTTCTGCTGCAGATATATTAAGATCTGCTTTGGGAATACCAGGACAATGGCATAATATTCCTCATGCAAAACACTGAAATTACTGAAATTGTTCAGACACAGTAGATGATTTGGTGTAATTATGGAAGGCGGATTGAGTTGCTTTTGCAAGTAAAGGACATTTCAGGTCAAGCAGAGAAGAATGAGGGTGTAGTTTCTTACATTTTTCTCTATTTTAGGCCACTTTAACCATCATATGCTTGCATTACTTTCCCCGTTGCACTTTGTAATTTAAGCACACAGTGTGGTTACATTGACTGCAGTAACACTGAGGCTTAGGCGCAGATTTTACAGGATAGTATAAACTCTTCTTATGCTCCCCCTCCAGGATGAGGGAAGGTCTCTGCACTGCTAACCTCTGGAGGAGTTCATTAGTTCCACTGTGACATTTCTGCATGTTTTAACTGGCGTGTTGAGTCAGTTCGGGCTGCTGGGCCCGTCCACTTTGTCCCATTAACAGTCCCTCATGGTTCACTTTCCCATGGACAGTTGCCGTGCATTTCCTCCCTCCCGCCCTCTGTCTGTCCATCTGTCAGTCCGTGCCTCTCCTCATTGCCTGTGTCTTTTTCTTCACACGATAAAACAGGCAGGCGTCGGATTTCTCTGGAGTTACATGTTGGAAAATACAGACATGGCACCCCAGTAATCCCCTGTAACCGAGAACATGAGGTCATTAAGGCCGCGAAACATTGATGTGGGCTGTTCTTGCATACAATGGGGACTGTTAGCGTGGAGAAAGGAAGTCAGAAATTAGCTTCCTATGAATGGTTCAACAAAAAAATCTGTATTTCATTATTCGATGGTGTCCCATGCAGAGATCTGAGCTGATGTCTTAAGAGCATAAAAAAACAATTTGAACAGCTTAACGTGAGGAGATCCTTCATGAACATAATTTACTGCCCAATTTGCAACAGTTCTGCTCATTCCACACACCAAATTTCTGTGGTTTTAGCTTTGTTTGTTTGTCATTATGACTTATATAAAATAGGCGGGGCTTCACTTCCTGAAATGCACAAATCAAAATGTAGCAACATTTGAATTAAACATTTGTTTTTTTTCTTTTTCGATCCAATGAAACTGCAGTTTTTTCGTGTTTTTGATAAACTCAAAGTTACGTTTTATGTATATTATGACAAACACTTACCATCCGCTTAGCACACCTTAAACACACTAGGTTGGCATAGATTCAAGAAGGTTCTGGAAACATTCCTTCAGAGATTTTGGTCCCTACAACATGTGATGCATGTCAAAGTGCCACGGACACAGGATCACATCCACAATGAAAATCTCCTGTTCCACCACATCCCAAAAGTTGCTCTATTGGACTGAAATCTGGTGACTGCGGAGGCTGTTTGATTACAGTGAACTTATTGCCATGTTCAAGAAACCAGTTTGAGATAATCTGAGCTTTGTGACATGGTGTGGCATCCTCAGAAGATGGTACACTGTGGTCATAAAGTGATGGACATGGTCAGTAACAACACTCAGGTAGGCTGTGGTGTTTAAATGATGCTCAGTTGGTACTAAGGAGCCCACAGTGTGACAAGAAAATATCCCCCATATTATCACACCACCAGCAGCCTGAACTGTTGATATAAGGCAGTATGGATCCATGCTTTCATATCGTTTGAGCCAACTTCTCACCCTCCTATTAGAACGTTGCTGCAAAACTCAAGCCCAGACCAGGCTACGATTTTCCAATCTTCTGTTGTCTGGTTTTGGTGAGCCAGTGTGAATTGTAGCCTGAGTTTCCTGCTCTTAGTGGACAAGAGTGGCACTCGGTGTGGTCTTCTGCTGCTGTAGTCCATCTGCTTCAAGGCTGGACATGTTGTGCATTCAGAGACGCTCTTCTGCTTTGCTTAGTTGTAACGGCTTGAGTTAATGTTGCCTTCACATCAGCTCACAGCAGTCTGACATTCACCTCTGAAGTCTGGCATCAACAAGACATTTTTACCCAGAGAACTGCCGCTCACTGTGGATCAGCACTTTCTGAAATAGTCTCAAATGAATAACCGCGCCACATACAGAGTCACTTAAAATCACCTTGCATCATCATTTTGATGCTCAGTTTGAACTTCAACAGGTAGTCTTGACCATGTCTACATGCCTAAATGCATCGATATGTTGTCGTGTGAGCAGTTGATCTGGTGTACCTAATAAAGTGTATAATAAAGATAATCGTGGGCATATATGATAACTATTCCATTATTAAATGAAATTCCTGTAGAATTTAATGAAAGTATCTTACACATGGAGACTCCTTTCCCTCAGCTCAGCTCATAAAGTTGAAGCTATGTCAAACTGCACTGTCCCTTTTTAATAAGTAATTAAATATATCTATTGCTTTATACATAATATTTTGTGCTGTATGAAATCAAAACATGTTTAAAAGTTTTTTACAATGTCTGAAGAGGTAAAATGATATAAAATCCTGCCAGGAAAAACTCTAAAAATAAGCATGTTCCTTATTCCCTGTTGCTTCCTCTGCATTCTGGCTCACAGGAAAGAAACAGAAATACATTAAGACCCTGAGACTAGATTGCAGCCCAGATAAAGAAATGAGAAAACTTTGCGTAATTGTTATGTAATGGTCTTGTAACCACAGTGCTAATGGCTTGCTGGCAGACATTAGCCTCCCTCATGGGAGGGTTCGCTGTTACTGGGCTGCAGAGTTGGGTTAGTGGGAGAGCTGTGGTAAAACTAGACAGCTTCCAGATGTGAACATGTATGGAATTAGAGTAGGGGCCTCCCTTGAGAAATTCATTTTCAGTGTACCATTTTTGATTAACTGTAAGTTCACATTTGTGCTGTCATTTGTCATTTTCTGAAACTGCATAAATATATACCACTATGGTTTAGCTCACACAACAGCTGCAGCAGCTGTGCTGCCTTGAGAAGAACCAATAGCAGGTGCCTTCACTGAGAAGCCCTCCACCCTGCTGATCTCAAGCTCCAGTTGGATCAAATCCTATAATCCCAGAGGAGCCAGGCTTCTTGTAGCTGCTGTGCAGGTCGAGAGAGTTTACAGGCTGACAGCAGTTAGTTATGATGTGGTTGTCCTGTTACTATCCATGACAGCAGCATAAGCAGGTGGAAAGCGAACAAAACCTCCCAAAGTCCTTAAGAAATCCTGGGAACAATAAGGTGGCTTAAATGGCATCAAATATTGACCACACGTGAACATATAAAATTCACATCACTAAGAAATGTGGGAAACCCCCACTACTGATGACCTCTGTACGCCTTTAATGCACAGATTGCACTTGTGCAATGGCAGGCCTCAAACCCTACCCTGGTCCAAAAAATGCTGCTTCTCCCCCGTGAGGCTGATTTATGAGAATGTAAATCTGCTGCTTCTCATTTCCCTTTTGGGCTATTTTAGTCTGTGGGAATTGAAACTCAAGCAGTTTTTCCACTAATGTGACCCACTCTCGAAGTCTCAGAGTGTGTCCCATAAATGTCTTGTAGCCATGTTTTTTTGGACAGTTTTGTTCTTAAATCACCCTCATTGCTGAATTTAGGATCTGTGGTTTTACCATGTGACCTGCAGTGTCAGTGCACTTTTCGGTTTGTTGTTCCAGACATGGGATCTTCAAGGGTCACTTCAGTTGCAGCAGACTGGTAACTCGGTGAATCTTGCAGTGAAAAGCACTTGTGAAATTCATGTATTCCTCCTCTCTCAGTAAAAGCCAGTCTTAGAAAACATTCAAATACCTTTAATGTGCCAGAAGTATATGAATTTTCTTTCGGTACAATCACAGATGCATTTTTATACATTATTCTATTAATGGTTCGGTGAGTACTTAAGTTTAGATAGTCTGTGGTGGGAAATGAACCAATATTTAAAACTTTGTCCACTTTTAGCATTTGAAAATGGGCAACTGTGTAAAAAAATGACTAGAATAACTTTAGAATAACTTTTTTTAAGTCCTTGAATTTAAGCTGAATCACATCTTGATCCTTTGATTTACTGTGGTGGTGTACAGAAGCAAAATTGCAAAACAAGTGCCATTGTCCAAAAACCTGATCGTATACAGTGGTTTAAGACCAGAAAGGTTTTTTTGCCCTCGCCATCTTGCTGTCTTGAAACACGACGCTGCTTGGGATGACTATAGGCCATCTTGTTGGCCTTTACAAAGGATGCAGGTTAAAATGACTTTCCAGTGGCTTAAGTTTGTAGACCAAGAGGCTACATATATCTGTCACATGCACTATACTCACAACATCCCAACAAAAAGACCAGAGTCTTATAAACCCTTCAACGTTTAATTCTACTGCGCAAAGATAATACTGCATCTGTACTATCGGTTCAGTCCCACATATGAGAGTGTAATACTAATTACACTGGCTGGTTTGTGAGTTTTTATGTATATTTTTCTTCTTATGAAGGATTTTTACTTGATACTCAACAACATGAATGTCACCCAATTGATATAAACCATTGAAAACATTTTTTTTCAATGGCTGGCAACTGAAAGCCAATTTTCTGTTTCCTATGTGTGCACTGACTATGTTTTAACTTCCTGTCTCCTCCCTCTCACAGAAAAGAGCGGCATCTCTTTACTCCAGTTGATTGGAGAACCTCCACTAGAAGAGTTCACCGCCGCCTATGGGCCAAATGGGGAGCCTGCCTATCGGTTCACTCCTTCAGTGGTCCCGGGCCAGCCAGCTCTGGTCCATGTCCCCAGCCCTTTCTACCGCCACTTCTCCCTCCTCTTCCATGTCAAGCCCTCCACTCCTGCCGCCTCCATCCTTTTCTGCATCACAGATGCCACCCAGAAGCTCATGTATGTCGCCGTCAAGCTCAGCGCGGTGAAGGCTGGCCGTCAGAAGGTTCAGTTTTTCTACACCGAGCCTGACTCTGAGGCTTCGTACGAGGCTGCCAGCTTTGAGGTGCCGAGCATGGTGGACACCTGGAGTCGCTTCTCGCTGTCAGTCATGGAGGAGCAGGTGGCCTTCTACCATGGCTGCGACTCTGAGCCACAGGTGGTGAAGTTTGAGCGCTCGCCGGATCCCATGGATCTCGACCCTGCATCGGGGCTCTTTGTGGGTCACGCGGGAGGAGCTGACAGTGACAAGTTCCTGGTAAGTGGATCCACAGATTTGATGTTCCTTGGTGATCGCCAGATGATAACCAACCTGTAGGCCTATGTGACTGGGATTTCAACAATCATTTACTTTGGGACTGCCAGCAACCAGTCCAGAAATATTAATCTTTCCATCTTGGCTTGTGGTCGTTAGATGGTCACTGACAGGTCCCTGGGCCTGTGTGACTGGGCCTTATTCCCCTGATCCTACACCGTCACCATGATTTTGACATGTAAAAAATGGCAGCGAAGTTAACATCATATGGTTAATGGCAGTGTTGGGGAGTAACGGAATACATGTACCGCCGTTACATATTCAGAATACAAAATATGAGTAACTGTATTCCGTTACAGTTACCGTTTAAAAAGGTGGTATTCAGAATACAGTTACTTTGTTGAAATAAATGGATTACACTGCGGTACTTCCCTGTTTCATATTGTCGCGGGTCAGGATTGTTTGGGTTTGTTTGACAGCTATGTTCTGTTGTTCCAGGCGGCAGCGTTACGGTTGCCATGGTTACAGGGTGACGCGCTCTCTCTCTGCGTGTTTCCTGGGTGAGAGAGCGTTTTTTTGTTGTTGTTGTTGTGCTAAGCTAAAAGGCAGAATGCTACAGGCATAGCCCTAAAGCATGTAGCCTGATGGGCAGTGTAGTCCGTGCTGCAGGGAGAATGGACTACCATACCCGTTATGTGTCTGTGAGCGAGGGAGGGAGAGAAAGGAAAAGTCCGAGCTGTCACGGAGCAAAAACGGGAGCTGGAAGCATGTAAATATAATAATAACCACAGCAGCCAAGAAGAGTGCCTGACGAGCCCATTTGTAAGTAAGCTATTAAGACTCAACTGTACACTGTGTTCGTGTTTTCCTCCGGAAAAAATAAGTTCCGTTGGAGAAGCCTTTCAACGCCTCTCTCTGTCTCCCGCAAGCAAAGTTGACCCAGACAACAAAGTAAAGCTAGTTTTCGGCTACCAGCCCGACACGAACCCGACGTATTAGCCAGAGGTCCCTTTACTACGTTTCGGAGCCGCGGACCTTCAGTAACAGTAATAAATCACAGCAATAGGACATTCATGTAGTTGTAAACAGCACGATAATATATTAAGTATTCCAAAGTATTCAGAATACGTTACTCTCATTGAGTAACGTAACGGAATACGTTACAGAATACATTTTGGGGCATGTATTCAGTATTCTGTAGTGGAATACATTTTAAAAGTAACCTTCCCAACACTGGTTAATGGTCAAATGTCTCCAAAATCTCAGTGGGTTGCGTAGTAACAATGACACAGTCATATTTATTGAAGGTTACATGAAGTCCAAAAATGCATAAAGAAGATTTCAAGTATTTACAAATTTTAACTGATGCTGCTCTTACTCAGGTCTGCTTTGAAACACAGCTGATAGCTTCTTAACATGGTCTTTACTGAACGCTGCTTAGTGATTAAAATAAATAAGTAATAACAATAAAACAGTCTCTGTGTGTGTTACTTTGTAGCTTATGCAGTTTTAGCATGATTAGTTTTGTTCGTTGGGCATAAATGACTGGAGGATGACTCATCCAAGCCGTGGCTTAACCTGCCTACAGCGGCTCATCTTGCTTGTAGATTGGACTGGATCACTCTACCTGATCCTGTGAGTGGAAGTATTGACCTACAGTCATTCATTTACCCTGCAAAACCTACTCCTGGAAAATGACTTTTGCAGTTCCTCAAAGCGCTTGAGAAGAGCAAGTTGTAAATTAAAAAGTGAGCCAGGTCAAGGGTCACCAGTGACCATTATTCTTTTGGAAAGATCCTTTCAGCAGAACTTGGTTGACAAAAATCACATTTTTAAGATTTCTTGAGTATCAAAATAATTCATATACAGTTACACGTACATTTACATATATGCTGCAGACAGGAAATGCTCATGGCTAATTCGGCATACTTTCAGTTGCTCCAACATACAAATAAATGTGCTAAAATAAAGATGCCAGAAAAGATTCCTTCTTTATGTGTTGAGGATTTGATCACTATCAATATTTAGGAAATATGAAAGTTTAACGCATTAAAAATTGGACAAAACAACATGATGGCACTCATCTCAGAAATAAGCATAAAGCTACAGCAATGCTATAAAACAAGAAAGACAAATTATCACTTTTAAAGACCATAGTTTTTGTTTTATACAACAGTGTGGTGCAAAAGGAAGAGACGTCTGTTTTGTACGCATAATCTCCAGGGTACCAGCAGAGGAAATGCTAAAGAGATGTTTCACAGTTCTGACAGGAAAAAATGAAAAATAGCAACGAATCCTCCTCCAGATGTATCTGGGAGTCTGCTCTTTCTTGTTTGTGACGTCTCCCTGCGGCACTCCATCCAGGGCTTGTGTCAGGGTCATTAACAATAAGGAGGTAGTGCCACCTTCAACCTCTGAGACAGGGACTCTGGTGATCATATGACTCTCTATGAAGTGGAGAACTGTGGACGAAATTAAGATGGCTGCAGTTAAAGCTCATAAAATCTGCATGCTTCTGATAATACCTATGGTGGGATTCACTGTCTGTGTGTTTTAGGGTGACATGGCAGACCTGAGACTGGTGGGAAACCCTCGGGCAGCTGAGCGTTTATGTGACTATGAGGACGACTCTGACGCCGTGAGTTCTTGTTTTTCTGATATTCCAGTCAAACCACCAGAAGGCTTTTGTGAAACACAGTTTTTTTCTGTATCGCAGGGCTCTGGTGACTATGGCAGCGGCGATGGTGAGAGGAGGCAGATGGGAGGCAGCGTGAAGGTCTGTATGAGCTTTGTGGATGTCTTATATGAACATACAAGAGTGATTTACAGTCATCTCATCTCGAGATGTTTTTCAAGAGGAACAGCAGGGCCTAATTGCATTATGGGAATTGTAGGCATTGAATTGCTTATTAATGGCTTTCTGGAGGTCTCTCAAAGTTTTCTTTAGACATTAGCTACTTTTTATCAGACCATTATCAGAGGAAACTTTTTTGTTTGTTAAGCCATGTAACACTGACCTATGAATCATTCAAGCTTAAAAAAGGCACCTAACTGAAGGGATGAACCAGTGTTTTGTCTACAACAAAAAATTTAAATTCTATCTTTAGTCGCTTTGTTGCTACCAGCCTGTCGCAAAAACACATCATTTGTTCCCATTTCTTTAGTTGAATCTATAAAAAACTCCAAAGATAAGTTTCACAGACATAAACTAGTATTTCAGCTTGACAGTGATCCTAAACACACTGCCAGTGCAGTAAAAGCACACTCACTGTGCCCAAGGTCACACCAGGTTTAGATAAATCAGTTTCCAAATTACAGGAGTTCATGTGGGGCGATCATTTGGCTTAACATTATTTAGTAGTTTAGTAGTAGTTTTTTTTTTTTTTTAATTTATGGGTCTCTTTCAGTTAAATCTCTTTTGCAGTGAAATATTTTTACACTAGGATCCTTTATATATATGGGAGACCATAGAGAATATGAAAAACAGTTGGGTGAACTTAAAAAACACACATACCCCAAAACATCATTAACACATCAGCTGGTGACACACTGCTCGCTAGTGGTGAACATTTCATTTAAACTTCGTAAAAAAAAAAAGTACCTTCAACTTATTATAATAGTATCATAAGAAATAATTAGGATTAAGTGAAATCCATTTGTAATAAATTTCAACTGAATGCAAATTATCTGCTTTCCACCACCTGGTGGCAGTATTTGTCTGCTCTTGTGCACAAATATTGTCTGAAAATTACGTATAAATGTAGATGTACATGTGACGTGGCTGGATTCTATTATGTGAATTTCCAGATGTTTTAAACTGTTGTATTTGTGTCCCGTTCCCCCCACAGACCACCCCTCCACCTTTCCGTCCACTGCCTGAACCTCCGCTGATTTCCTCACACATAAACACACTCGCACAAACAGGTAAAGAGAAAGTGTGTTAATCTATAACTACAGAGCTTAAGCGTGCTCTTCCAGGACTCTCAGCACCGCGCTGTGTAAATGTGTAATGGAAGTTTTTAACCATGCAGCAGACGCTGCCAAAGAAACATCATGTAGACATTTTTAAGCCAGAAAAGTGTGCGTCAGGTTGCCTGTCTGGACCCGTGTGAGGAGATTGCTGCAAGGAGTGTGTATGACTAGAAGTTCTTCAGCTCCCTCTAGTGGATGATAAAAATTTCTCTTTGAGTTGCTCATGAAATGAGAACGTTTCTTCCTCCGTCACGCCACAAAAATGTTTCATGAGTTCTCTGAGCAGCAGGTAAAGGTATGTTTGTGTTCAGATGTCAGGTATCAGCCCTCCGTGGAGTACAGCAGGCAGGACTTCAGCAAGCCTGGATTATTAGGCTCAAGAGGTGGGTCACGGGGCAAAAGGGTCCTGATAACGCCTGGCAGCACATCAGATTAGGATTATGTCCTAATCAATCTGTGGCCTTCCTATCACAGTAAAGGAGGAGTGCTCTGGCTGTTGCTGCTTTCTCATTCTGCTCAGTGTATGGGTGGAGGTTGATTGATCGTCAGCATCCGCTCAGCAGGCTTCAATGTGATGGTGTCTTATGTTTGTCCCCAAGAGAGCAAATCTGGATTACTACTGAAGTAGCTGACTACTTACTACTGAAGTTGTAGCACAACATCCAACATTATTTCTACTTGTAGTGCCACTCTGAATAGTCCTCAGGAACTCTGTTTAATCAGATTGACTTAAATTAAAATCACAAGATGGTAGAAATGACATTTTACAGGTTTATTAAAATCTCTGTTCCAGTCAACTTTGGTGCAAAACATGATATAATAACTTAAGTTTAAGGCTCTATCGGACATTTCTTGAGTAAAACGTTCTGTTGTATAAGTGATGATGGGCAACGCACATGGAGGTCCAAAACTGACAAAATAATAAAAGAATGAATAAATGGCTCCAAAAAGTGCCATATACCAAAATACATAAAATAAGATGAACATTGGTATTTCAGATTTTATGATTTCCATTAATTGTGTTATTTCCTCCTTTTTTTGCTCAGTTTTTATTTATTTATTTATTTTTATTTATTTATTCCATTCTCCTATTTGAACTTTTTTTTACTTTCCTCTTTCTACTTCCTGTTTTTTATTTGTTATCTTCTTATTTATTCTTCTGTGTTTTTTATTTGACTGTTGACTTATTTATTTATGTTCCTGTTTTTACTTCTTCACTTATTTTATTTTATTTACATGGGTTTTAATTTTCTATTTGTCTTTTTGTTTGTTCATTCTTATTCAGTTTATTTACTTTCATCTTTCTACTATCTCATTATCTTATTTGTTTACTTAGTTATTTTCTTATGACTTTGGCAGTTTTGTTAGTCCACAAACAAAACTACTGTAACTTTTTATTGTGAAGCAGGAGCAACGAAACCTACTAGTTTAAATATAAAAAACAGTAAAACATGCATGTTCTGCCTCTCGTGACCCTTTTGGGCTCATAAAGACATTTTGACTCCAGCCATCACCAACAATAGAAAACCAGCATTTATTGTAAGCAGCACTAATGTGTCTGCTTTAATATTTGTCTCTTTTGTTTCTTTACCAAAAGCAAACTTACAGATCAACATGGTTTTATTTTATTTATTTATCTATTGTTATTTATTTAAGTTAAATATAAAACCCTGAAGAAACGACACAGCTAACTCCAAAAGTTGAATCTGTTCATCTGGACGTAGCGTCGTCCAGATGAACAGATTCAACTTTTGGAGATTTACTTTCCTGGATGATTGAGAATGCATGAAGACGACACAGCTAACCTTGAAATGAGAAGCAAGAATTCCTGCTTCCCTCTATAGGACTGATCTCTTAACTGCTTCCCGTAAATAAAATTTGCCTTTTTTGCAGAGAAAAATAAATAGAAGCCAGTTTTATTAAAGACTTTTTTTGGCTTTTGCTTTGGCATCTTCTGTGCTTTCATTTTGTCATTATTGCAGTTCCAATTTCACATTTTGCTCCGGGTGATGGTGAAGGACTGTTTGCTGATCATCACTGGATCAGCGTGCTTGACATCCATGTCCTATAAGAGTAGATGATGCATTGATAGTTGCTGGTCTTATATTTACACATATCACATGTGTATTTAAGCATTCTTGTCCTGCAGCACAGTCTAGATATTCCTAACTTGCTAAATTACTTCAGGTACAATCGGTGCTAAAGGTGAAAAAGGAGACAGAGGAGAGAAAGGCTCAAAGGGGGACCAGGGCCCTGTAGGAGCAAAGGGAGATTCAGGTATCAGCTCTGGCTCTAATTTCTCTGCACAGGGTGGAGTCCAAGGACAGAAGGTAAGACGCCACTTTGTGTCTGTGAGTGTGTTTTTAGTGACCGTATGGCTGATGCACTCAACTGTTTCTTCCTGTTTTTCAGGGTGAAAAAGGTGAAAAGGTATGTAAAGTGTCTTGTCCATTTACTCATACACATGTAGTTTGGCTTTGATACATAATGAGCTAAACAAAAATAAGGAAGTCAGCATGTGTACAAATAATCCCTGCAATGCAGAAGCTCAGGACTCAGAAAACTCTAAACTCTCGAGTTTAGATAGAGTTTTGTTTTTCACACTCGGCTCTGTCCAGTGTCACAAAGAAAGGATAGCTTCATGTCCTCAGCTATAGACGTGAGGAAAGAAGGTCCGTTCACCTGCTATTTAAACCCTCTGCTTTTGAGAGGCTGCCAGTCAGAAAAAGGTGGTAGTACTGATCACAAGCCCTGGCTGCTTCCTGAAGTTGGTCAGTCACAAAAAAGGCATATAGCTGAAAAGATGGCCTTATAGGGGGAGGAGCTAAAGCTAGTTTGAGTTCTGAATCATTGAAAGCTGCTCTGGTCGAGTCAAGGAATAAAAACATGTTGGAGATGAGCAGAAAGGCTCATGTCAGAATGAATGAATTGAAGCACAAGAGCAGAAATGTCTAAATGCCTATCAGCCAGGAGCAAAACTTATGATACAGATTGAATTTGAAATTTTATTCTTGCCATTAGAAATGATAGAACTTATTTCAGGTTCATCTATAACAAGATGTTTTGTTTCTGCTGTCAACAGATCTACTGTGTCTCTGCTAGAGAAACTATTCTGATGACTTTATTATACACATAAAGCTTAAAACTATAATTCACATTTAAATTATGTAAACCTGTAACTTAAGTATTAACTAAGTATTAAATTCCTTCCAAATGCAACATTCTCGCTCACAGGGTGATCTTGGCAAAGGCTACGCTGGTAAAAAAGGAGATCGTGGGGCTCAGGGGCCTCCCGGACCACCTGGTCCTCCAGGACCTGCAGCTGAGGTGGTCCGACTTGGAGATGGCTCTATTGTGCAGCAGATGGCCGGACCCCCTGGACCACCAGGACCGCCAGGGGTGGATGGGCCTGCAGGACCTCCAGGAGCTGATGGGGAGCCTGTGAGTACAAAGAGGTTTACAGCTGTTCAGTGTTTGGAGGTTCATGTTGCTCAGAGGTTGTTCATTAATCTTTCAGGGTGATCCAGGAGAGGATGGAAGAGCTGTGAGTTTCTCTGTTTTCACATTGAAATACTTCTACAAAAGAAGAATTATTTATAGGCTTTTCCAGATAGATCGATTGAAATATTATCAGTGTAATTTGGGGTTTTTTGCTTCTGTTTCCAGGGTCCTCCTGGGCTGCAAGGTGTTCCAGGAATTCCAGGAGTTCCTGGTGCCAAAGGCGAAAAGGTGCTCTATTTAAGTCATCTGTTTAAAGAAAACACATGGCATTATGTAGTGTGATAATCTGTGGTCTTAAAATCCTCCAGGGTGAACGTGGAGAGGGTCAGCCTGGACCCAGAGGCCCCCCAGGTCCACCTGGACCTCCTGGACCTGGTACTGGTGATCGTCCAGTAAGTCCAGGCTCCACACACTCTTTTCATTCACTTCATAACTTCCAAACCTTTTCACTAAATTTATGCTTCTTACAGACATTTGTTGACATGGAGGGCTCGGGATTCCCAGACTTGGATAAAATCCGGGTATGTTTTGTTTTTTTTAACATAAGTAAACAGTAGTAAGTTTTCTTGAGGTGGTAATATGATTGTTTTGGGATTTGTTATCTAGGGTCCACGTGGTCCACCGGGTCTCCCAGGTCCTCCTGGCCCTCCTGGGATCCCTGGTACTTCAGTGGCAGTGGGCCTTGATGGTCCAATAGCTGTTGGACCTCCTGGACCACCTGGGCAAGATGGTGCTCCGGGATTGCCAGTGAGTATTTTACTTTGATTACTTACCATTTTACGTACTTACCACCCAATGCCTCCATTGTGCTGCTCTTAAATGTTGTTGGTGTTTATTTTAGGTGTAGTTTGACTACTGACTCTGTTTTGTGTTTGCTGCTGTAGGGACCCCCTGGTCCTCCTGGTCTACCTGGTCCACCTGGACCTGCAGGAGGAAAGGTAAAAATAGACTCAGTCTAAAGTTTTAGATTGTTATAAACCAATCTGTGGGGCTGTACTATGGTACATGCTAACAAGAGACAGTGTACTCACTAAAAGACTTAATCATTTATTAATAAAATCTGAATGAGAAGTTCATTAATTTTATTTAGTGATTAACCAAAATATTTTAAAAATTGTTATTTTGACCACAGAACAGCTAAAAAAAAGTTCAAGAAGGATTAAAATGAATACAACCTACAAACCTGGACTAAATGTAATGATTCAATAGACATTTCTTTTAAATGTATTGACTATCATATATTTTGTTTTAAATCTTCTTTCCCCAGGGTGACAGTGGTGACCTCGGTCTTCCAGGACCAGCTGGAGAAAAGGTGAGCTTAATTTTAAGTTTCAGCCCTTAAAACTCTCATCATTGAAAGCAGAAAGATGTTCCCCACTAAGCTGATATGAAAACGTTGTACTTGGTGGCCCATCCATGTACTCTTCACATTCTTTGTTGCTTTCCTTTAGCAAGACACGCAAGGCTCCAGCTTTTTCACCGGCTTGTTCTCTTACTTTACTCCATCCTCTACGGTGTGTAATGGGTTGGTGGTGCTGAGGCACGTCTCTGCTGTGATCATTTATTTTCTTTCCTCAAGTTTTTGGCATTATTTACTCTTTTTTATTATTATTATAATATTACTATGATTTTCTGTTTTCACAGAATCTTTCGAGACAGTGTAGCTGTGAAAGATTCTGTTTCCATAAAAGACCTTTCTTCACTCATTTAAGGACCTACTATGCGTTTCCTTAGTTTCTGTCATGTATATACCAAGTAAGGTGTTCATATTAAACACGAGTTTTAATAAGTCAGGCTTCACACTGCTCTGAATTTTAGATACTTTCACCGAAAATGGTTTCTTTAAATAGTTACTTGGTACAGGGACCTATGAAGAACAGGGCATACAGCTCACAAGCACTGGGTACTGCCCCTCAGCAAGCTTCCAGAAGCTGGCTAATCATATTACAGTGTCCTGTTAGAAAGAGACATGCACTAACACGACTTGCTTCAGACATACATTAGGGCGATGATAAAGAGGCATTTTTTGTCCATTGTTGAATTATACGATCAGCTCTATTACAATCCAAAACTAAATACAGGCACATTAATGAGCATAGTAGGTCCCCAAACCTTAACTGTAACCTTCATCTGCATCTCCACTTAACCTCCAGCTCTGCACGTGCCTGTGTCATGCCACCGTTTGCTCTTCCTGTCCTACTTTTCTTCTCCTCTTTATACAGTGTTGAACATAATCTGACATTACAACTGACCTCTGCCACCTTAGGGCTCTCAGGGTGAACCAGGACAGGTGGGGACATCAGGACAGACTGGTCTGGCAGGGCTTCCAGGTCCAATGGGACCGGTGGGACCACCAGGGCCCCCCGGACCACCTGGGCCACCATATCGCATTGGCTATGTGAGTAGATTGTTTTTTCTCCTTTTTTGGGGGTTTTCTTTTGTTTTTTATGGACAGATGAGAGCAAGTACCAAGCTAAAAAGGTTGTTAATTTGAGGATGCTGGTAGCAACCATTGATATCTACTCTGAAATGTCAACCAGTCCAAACAGTCTGAGTGGATGAGAAGCTAGCAGTGATCAGTTGTTTTGACTTCAAATTATCTCCATACAGAGTGATCAAGATGGATATGAGGTACTCAGTGATCTGCCTGGACTCAGAGGCGAACCTGGACCACAGGTAACAAGTTACAAATATAGGAGATTGTTGTTCCTTTGCTCACAGTGCTGTAAATATTTGTATATCTCATGCTGTCCTGTGCCATATTTTTCCAGGGCCCACCTGGTATTGCGGGTCATCCTGTAAGTATGCCAGAGAAACTGTATGGCTTGAATAAGTTATCTCTTTATGTCCATGATACCGTAAATTAAAACGTCACACATTTTAAGATTTCATAAAGTACATCAAAGTACAAGGGTGTGAATCAAATATAAAAAGGTGTGCCTCAAGGTTCGACTTTAGGGCCACTTTGGTTTTCTGTTTATTACTGATATAAGTTATATGTGTGTTTTCAAATGATTTGTTCAATTATTTGCTCTGCTGTGTATCTGTTAACCACATATTCATTTGGCTTTTCAGTCTAATAAACTCTGGATTAGTTAAAAAAATCTAAGACAAAATCTTGTCTTATTAGACCTGACAATAAAGGTTACGTTAGTATTTAGCCTAGTTTTAATATCAATAAATTATATATATAGAAAAATAAAGATCTTCTAAAAAATGCTTACAATATTTTTTATAGAATCTTACTATAGAGTAGCATAAATGTCTGTATTTCTCTGTATATACAGTATTTCCTCCTTAATGTGTAGATCAGTCTTAGTGCATGAACATCGTCACACACAAAGTGATTATTAAAACGTGTATGCTTTGGGATTTATAATAAATATTTTTAGTTTTTAAAAAAAAAATTCATATTTGTAATCCATCATTCACGCACTTTCATCCAAGCACTTTTTTCTAGCCCACATTCACACTCTGATGAATACATCACAGAACAACTTAAGGTTCAGTATCTTGCCCAAGGATACTTAGTCATTACATCTACATGAGTAGATGTCCTATTCACAATTCATAAGCACAGTTTTTTTTAACCCCCCAAAATCCTGGATATTAAGTGAGAAACCATATCTATGTTTTATACGTACATTAACATAAATGAAAAAAGTCTTCCAAAGTTTGTCTTATTAACAATATTAGTAGCAGCATTCCATTTTAATTCAGTGAATTTATGTTATACTTTTATGAATTCACCACTCCTGTAAAGAATATGTTTTAATGGGGTTTTTTAGGGAAATCCAGGTTTACCAGGAACACCTGGTAGCAAAGGAGCAGAAGGACCACGAGGACCTCCTGGGATCCCTGGCGTAGATGGTTCAACTGGAGAAAAAGTATGGCTAACATTAGTGTTACTGTACACTTAGTAGTATTAATGATATGGTCTTCTAATACAGTGTCCTGATTATTTTTTAGGGTCCAAAGGGAGACAGAGGCGAGAAAGGAGAGAGGGTGAGTTAAATGCAGAGTTAAACATTTTGCCGTGAGCTAACATATTTTAATTTTTAAATGTGTTAAATACCTCATCTGTTGTGTTGTTAGTACAATATGCAATCAGCAAGATTTTTGTGCTTGATGTTGAAAGGCAGTAATACTTTAGCATCTATGTAGTTGTTGTTCTGAAGCTCTTCATTTCATATGAGCTTCATCAGCATATGCAGTTCCCAAATAACTTTGAGATGTGTGGGTTTTTTTCCAGTTATTATAATTTATCTAGAGTGTACTGTCTATCTAAATTGATGAAAGTAATGTGTATATAGGACAATGTATTTTGTCATAGATCATGTGATCTTTTTGAACATTTCTTTAGAACAGAAGCAACACGTGCAAGATTGCAAGTCAGTCAGAAAGTTGTGCCTCAAAGTTCTGTTTGGGCCTACCTATGTTTTCATTAGTTTTATTCAATTCATGCAAACTTTCCTTTTGTGGAGTTTAGTTATATGCCGATGACAGCATTATATTTACGTACAAAACATTGTTTGAAGGTTTCTGCTTTAGGTTCTTTTACTTCTGTATGTCTCAATGGTATGATCGCTGACCATCGGATTCAGTTATATGCAGATGATGCCTTTATTCAGTACCAGTCAAAAGTTTCAAATGCATGTTCAATATTCAATAATGCAATATTCATTCAGACAGGGACTTGATTAAACTATGCTCTGAACATATTGCATATTCACCCATTTCTGCCTGATAATGCACCAATTTGTAACAGGGTTTGCCAGGAAGAGATGGTGGACCACCTGGACCTCCAGGCCCTCCTGGACCTCCAGGACAGATCATCTACCAGCCAGGAGGAGATGTGAGTCTTCATTCAACTTGTAAATGTACAGAGGTTGAATGATTCTGGATTAATATGTGAAATAACACTAACCCACACAGCACAGCCTGTCTAAATCGATTTTTCTCCTGATGTTCTCATCGTCACTAATAGCCACAGCATGCTTGTTTGCTAATTCACATTCATACTAACTGACCTAACTTTGTCTTGCTAGTATAACGACCTTTATTGGAATGAAGCAGGGCAGGTAGGTGGATGCGCCCCTCGGTCCCCTAACAATCTTATCAAAGCGTCGCCACAAAACATAAAGTTGAGAGAATATTTTAGCTTTTTCAAACTGCGTTTCTTTTTCAGGTTGGACCAGGTATTCCAGGCAGGGCAGGATTCCCAGTACGTATCACCATGATCATCAAACAGTTGAGCCTGTAGGAATCCAACTGATTCAAAATAATGCAAATAAGTGATTATATTGTGTGTATGGATTTAGGGCCCAATGGGACCAAAAGGGGAAAAAGGGAACCCAGGGCCACCAGGATATGCACCTAAGGTAGGTGCATATCTTTATTTGTTCATTTCACATTTTAAAACATGTATATTCATTATATTTTGTGCAACATTGTTTTTTTTAATTTAATACATTTTCATATTAACATGATTTAACATGATTTTTATTTACATTCCTCTCAGTAAGTGACATACTTTTTACTTTCCAAATTATTTAACGCAATTTGTGTTAAAGTAACAGGAAACGAATGGAGTTCAATATTTTAATAGCAACAAGATTTTTTAAAAGTCTTGTGACTTAAATACTGTTTCCAGTAGTATTTTTGTAAGTTCTTGCTTTTTGTTCAGGGAGAAAAAGGAGAGCCTGGTGTCATCATGGGGCCTGATGGGAGACCTCTATCCCTGGGAGGCTTGACAGAACAGCCAGTAAATAAATCAAGTTTTATCCAACTGCCTTAGTATCGATCCGATACCGATATCAGTGTTGGTATGGATAGTTCTAGTTCAGGTTGTCTTGAAAAATAAAGGTGATCATTCCTAATATGTTTCTTAAATCAAAATATCATGGTGTGTGATGTTTACAGTGTGCTTGTGTCTTAATTTGCAGGGTGAGAGAGGGAGTCCTGGCCCAATGGGATTTCCAGTATGTTGTCTAAATTTTAAAAGCTCACAACTTTAGACTTGTTTAACAAGTTAGCAAAATCAGATTAGTATAACGAGCTTCAATGTGCATTTTTTTCCAGGGTCCACAAGGTCCTCAAGGCCAGAAGGGGGAGATTGGTTTTCCTGGCCGACCGGTAAGCTTGGCATCTTTACAAAGATTTCATGATAAGCCTTCACATAGTTAGGGAGGTATTTGACTGGAGTAATGACACAAACAACTGCCCAGTAGGGAAAGATCACCCTTGATGCTGATCTCTTGGTTACAAATATAAAGTATATAAGTATAAAGTCAGAAATGTAGTGGTTTGTGCAAATACTATTGCAATCAGTTGATTCTTCATATTAGATTTATGTTCTGACGGCAACTGTGGAAAGAGAACAACAGTGGAGTCCAATCTTAGGGAGCTTTGATTTGCAGGGTTGAGAGGGAAGAAATTATTAATAATTAATTATTTTTTTTTAGAAGTTCATTATGTCGTAACGTAACTGTGACATTCTGCATCATTTGTCTTGTTTTAGGGTCGACCAGGACTAAACGGTGCCAAAGGAGAGAAGGGAGATGCGGGCAGTGGATCTGGATATGGATACCCTGTGAGTGCTGAAGATTTGACTTTGCCTTTTTATCAGATCCTGATTTCAATCCATTTTTTAATCTTGTACAGAGACAGTAATCAATATTCATTTTTGTGTCTCAGGGGCCACCAGGCCCACCAGGGCCCCCTGGGCCTCCAGGACCTCCTGTTCCCATTGATAGACTCGGAGTGAGTCCAGACATGAAATTTTCCTGTTGTGGTGCATATATCAGTCAAAATGGGTTAAAGTTCCCTAATTCTTTCCTTTTAATTTCAGGGATATGATTACTCCAGGTATTACGCTGGTGAGTTCACTTCAAATTCAATGTTAGATGCCAATGTTATGAGAAAAATTTTAAAGGAGTAGTGCAACATTTTAAGAAGTACAATACAATACCTTAATATCTGTATGGTGAATGTGAAGCGTCATGGTTAGCTTGGCTTAGCAGAAAGACTGGAAGACGGGCAACAGCTGTCCGATCTCGGTCCAGCGGTTAAAGAAAAACTCCAAAAATCTCTGAAAGGTTTCTCTACACAGTGATTTTAGACTTAAAAAGGGTTTAGGTGGAGAGCTGTGTTTGAATTACACCGTCCCACTGGTGGAGTTTAGCAGTAACTAAAAGGTTCAGAAGCAGCAGTTGTTCTATGTTTGGACTCTAATAACGGGTCATTATCCTTTGCAGTTACAGTAAATAAAGTCAGGATTTGAGGAAATGCTTTGTTCTTGCGTTTGTTTAACTTGTTGTTTTTTTTTACAGTTAAAGGAGAGAAAGGAGATCGGGGACCACCAGGTAACGTCACTGACAGACGTGTAAATGTTTAAAGTTTTCAGTGTGCGGACAAATTTAAAGCAAGACATTTTTGTTTCCAATCCAGGTTTTGGATCAAACATTGACATTTACAGTTTAAAGGTAATCCCTCGCCTTTGCACACAGATTTTACGTCTTTATATTTTAAGATTAAGCTGTTCAAATCGGTTTGAGTTTTTATTGTACTGCTGGCTTTTTCTCTGATTTTTCATGTGTCTACCCAGAATGAGCTGAAAGGTGAAAGTGGCGTGAAAGGAGAGAAAGGAGAGCCAGGCGGAGGATATTATGACCCCCGGTATGGAGGAAGCGGAGTCGGAGCCCCGGGAGTGCCTGGACCTCCAGTACGATCACACTCTGGAAAACATACTGCCACTTCATGTTTTTAAAGATGCTGTAAATCAGACTCTGTGTCCTCCTGTCTTATTAGGGCCCTAAAGGAGACTCCATTATTGGCCCACCAGGCCCTCAGGGGCCATCTGGACCACCTGGAAGAGGGTATGATGGACCACCTGGACCACCAGGGCCACCTGGACCTCCAGGACCGTCACTGGATGGATCTTACAGAGGCACACAGAGTGAGTTAAATTAGAAAACGTCCTTTAAATATGAAAGACTTCCTTAAAAGAAGGTGATTTATATATTAAAATTTGAATGACTTGTTGCTCCTTTAATTTAAACCCCACCTGGAATACCAGTCTTGCATTTTAAAGTGGTTCTCTGAGTTTTTGTGCATGAAGAGCTGCTTATCATTTTTAAAAATTTCCCTTATATACAAGAAACCTTTCTGGCAGGTTTGCCATGAACAAAAGCCACTGATACAAAAGTGCCTGTAAAAGCTAAGTAAGCCTCCTGCTTATATTCGCTTTTAAACTAGTTTTTTGGTTTTTGCTTCTAAGAATTTGGGCAATGATGTAGAATTTAAAGTGTGCTGAATTATCTGTTCATTGTCTAACCATAGATAACTATCATTTGATTACTTTATACTGAAGAAAACTTCACTGCATCATTGCGTTTCATCTCTGTGTGCTCAGATTAAATTCTTTTGAGAAGGCGTTCTCTTTTCCATGTCTGCTGCCTGCAACGATAATGATAATGCTTATCCAAGCATTTAGCCTATGTTTAACAAATCTGTGCTTGAACCACAGCTATCAGTATACCTGGACCACCAGGACCTCCTGGACCTCCTGGACTGCCTGGTGTCACCTCTGGTGTGAGTAAAACTTTTAGTCAGTTGTTTATTTTCTGGTTGTCTGTCATGAACTTTAAAAAAATGTTGGGTGTTCAAATTAAAGAGCTGGAAATTATGGTTAATTACCTCAATGGATTAGCATTAAAACTTGGAAGTCCATCCAGTTTTTGGGGGGTTTTTTTGAATAAATTTCTAAAACCACAACAAAAATACACGTCTCGGCTGCACAGTAATCCACATTGTTGTCTGTGTTTGTAGGTGACAGTGTTGAGGTCTTATGAAACAATGACAGCTACAGCTAGAAGACAACCTGAGGGCTCTCTGGTGTACATACTAGACCAAACAGATCTCTACCTACGAGTCCGAGATGGAGTTCGTCAAGTCCAGGTGAAACATTCATCTTCATAAATCAGCCGGAAAGACGCAAAAATACTTTAAATGTGTATTTTTTTTGTATATTAATTCTGTTTTCTTTCTTATTTTTCAGCTTGGGGAGTACATCGCTTTCCCCAGGGAGGATGTGAGCATAATTTTATTTGTCTTTTATCTGGTAATTAAGGTATATAGCATGTCCAGTTTTAACAAGCCACATGCTGCATTTTTAGGTTAATGAGGTTGCTGCTGTGGAGCCTCCGCCAGTTGTCCCTTACTTCCAAGACCACCATTCCCACACGGGCACCTCCACCAACCACTTCAACCAGCCGCATGAGAGTCCGGCCCAACCACATGCTGAGCCTGAGTATAAACCTACTTACGTCGATCCCAGATATCAGCCTGATTCGCGGTATCAGTCAGAACCACGGTATCCAGAATTAACAGATCCCAGATTTCCAAGTTATACAGACCGGTTAAACTCACCTGATAACAGGTATTATGTTGTGGACACTCGTTACCCGATCACCACTCCACGAAGACCACCCCCACATCAACCCCAGAGTCCAGTCCACCATCACACTTCTGGGCCAGTGGTAAGACAAACCACTTGGCTCATCTCAAAGTCTAGCTACTCACATCGTAAGAATACATTTTTACTTCTTGGCACGTTTCCCCACAGCTCCACCTGATTGCTTTGAACAGCCCTCAGACCGGCTCCATGCGGGGCATCCGCGGTGCAGACTTCCTGTGCTTCACCCAGGCTCAGGCCATCGGGATGAAGGGAACTTTCCGGGCCTTCCTGTCCTCCAGACTCCAGGATCTCCACAGCATCGTCCGCAAAACTGACAGACAGAATTTATCAGTAGTCAACTTGAAGGTAGTTAAACAGTGTTTTCACCCAACCTGACATGACTGGTGTCCCTTGCAAGTTTATGTATTGCTCTCACAGACTGTATAAAATAGATGGACATAATCTCAGTGACATCACCTGTTCTCTTCCTGCTGTGGCTTTGTCCTTACAGTTGTAGCCATGTTGGTTTTTAGAGCCAGGAGGGACTATATTTAAATGGAAGGGTACAGATTAGTGCTAAATAATAGACTAATAAAATATAGAAATTCATTCAGTAAAACTGGAGCACAAGAAGCCAAGATATTCATCCATTAAAAATGCTCTAGAAGACACCACTGACTCAGGAGCAAGCGAGCAACTACAGCTGCCCATCAGTCAGTCAAAGATACCGCTATGCTAACTTTCAGAGTAAAGCTCGCTTCAGCTGTAATCACTCTGTTAGGCTATGATTATAAGAGGGCAAAAACCTGCAGTTCCTCTAATGGCCACTTGAGACTGGTCGCAGAAGTGAGTCAGTCGCCCTAAAGTTCCTCGTTTAAAGGACAAAAATCTACAGCAGAAGTAAACATATGTACAGCCCAGTATAAACACATAAAGTTTATGAATCACTAATTTGCCCCTTCATGTCAGCTGTACAGCGGGCTAATATTTTGCATTACTGTGCTGTTTGGATTTTGTAAAGACTTAAATTGAGGGTGTGCCTGTTTTTAAAATGTGTGCCAACACAGGACACTCTAATTTGTAAAGCATTCTTCAGCAATAGTTCTCCCGCTTTTAAGCGCTATTAGCTGAAAACTTGGCATATTTTAGGATATTGTGTAGTGTGTCCTTAAAACAACTGAGAATGAATACAGGGAAACAGGCAGAAAAGCCTGAGATATAAATATATCACACAAAAGCTGGTCTGAGCAGATGCCAGTTTAGCTCAGTTGGATGAGCAGGTGACCATATGCTGCATGGCTGAGGGTGGCCGGCCCAGGTTCAAGTCCGACCTGCGGCCCTTTGCCCCATGTCTCTCTTTCCCTTCGCTTTCCTGTTAGTCTTCACTGAATCTGTCTAATAAAGCCAAAAAAAGGCCAAAAACAATATGTTGAAAGAAAAAAAACTAAATTGAGTCAGTGGCAAAGGGTCTCATGGAGTGATGAATGCAAATCGGTGCGCACAGAGGTGTGTGGCACTATGACGACTATTTCCATCCTTTTCATACAGTCTGTGGAACTGAGTCTCTATTAAAGCCAGCCTCTGATACTCGCTTAAGTGTGGACTCATTTTAAAGCTTTGACATTCCCAACAAAGTGTAATTTGACTCAATCATGTGTCTCACGTTCATCAGGACGAGGTTCTGTTTGACAGCTGGGACGACATCTTCAGCGGCGGCAGAATGAAGGAAAACGTGTCAATCTACTCGTTTGATGGCAAGGACGTTCTTTACGACAACACATGGTGAGGCTCAAATCAACATGAATCGTAACATTACATTAACATTACGTCTTTAAGGCTTGCTACGGAATGACGCTTTTCTGTTTCTTCACAGGCCAGAGAAGATGGTCTGGCACGGATCGACTAGCAGAGGCGAGCGGCACGTCGACAGCTTCTGCGAGACGTGGCGCGTGGGCGAACAGGCGCTGACCGGCATGGCGTCGCCGCTGCAGAGTGGCAGTTTGCTGCAGCAGAGCTCCAGCAGCTGCTCCAGCTCCAACGTCGTGCTGTGCATCGAGAACAGCGCTGGGCACTCCAGGAGATAGACACGGACACAGTTTTTGTCCACACACACACACACACACGCGCACACACTATGATGTGCCTTTGTAAATATGAATTTAATAAAGAATAATAAGTGTATGTATGTTAACCCCTACTCTGTGGTGCTACACAGGATTACCCACGCAAGTTAAGCTCAGGTGACCTACTGTAACTGTCTCTGGCAGCCATGTTGGTGCAGCTTCTCTGTCATTTCTTTTGCTGTTTGAAAGTTGCCAGCTAGCAGCGTCTCTAATAATCATAACCACCGCTAGTTTAAGCAAGGTTGTGCACCACAGAAGAAGTAGACTGATAAATATATCAGTGATAAGTGAAACAGAGAAATCAGTTTTTAGAAAGAATTCTGCTCTGTGACTTAAGTCCATATCTGGTCTTATTCTGAAAGGACAGGCTGCTGTTAAACTGTCATTTTTCAATTTCTGTGACCCCCTTGGCAACTTTCAACACCCTGCAGCAGAGAACACATCGTGACTAGTGTGACTGGATCTATCTCAGAGAGGTTATACTGTACCACTAGAAACTATGTCTGAACCACTGCAATGTTTGTGTTTGTGTCTCTGGGCTGAGAAAAAGTGTTAAAATGGTTTAAATAAGGTTTTCTGTGCCTTTAACTACACAGCCAGTTTTTATATAGAGTGAAAAATGGATATTAGACATACAAATTATGATAATGTAATGTTCAGTGTCCAAGAGCAAAGTAAACATTGATTATTTTGTATGTGAAATGTGTGTTTTAAGCTTCTTTACACTGATTTTATCTGTAACCCACAGACTTTTACTTTGCTTCAAGGGAAGATATTTTCAATTGTATTTTTAGCCATAACAGAGGGATATTTATTTTTTTTCTAAACTATGCTTTGCCTATAATTTGCGATGTGAGTCCAGTACATGTGCAAAGTAAGAATGAGTTTGTTTGCAGTCACAGGAAGCAAACAAATCACATACATCATGCCGAGGATTCAGCCATAAATCTGTCATGTCATGTGTTTTTGCTGGCTTTTTGCCCACTGCCATCTCTAGTGGAGAGGATTCATCCTCTTCGTGTGCTAACAGAGCTGTAACGAATGCAGTGAAATGTGCATTAACTGTTGTGCCTTCTGTCATGTGAGCAACACGCTGAAATGCTTCGTTTCTTTTAATAAATTTGTGTGGAAAAAAGTGCAGGAAGCTCTGAGATGTTGCTGTCTGACACTGGCGGTCCTTCTGTACGAAGACGGGAACAAAACGAGCCGTAAAATCCAAAAGAAGTCATTAAGTTTAGAAATGAATGGAGGATGCGGTGATATTATCTCATGAAGATATATATTTGCACTTAGTTACATTTTTAAAAGTTATAAAGACAATTTACGTAAGTTTAAAAAGTCATGTTTAATCATAAGTCATGGATCTCATCATCTGCTAGTTTACCAGCGGCCTTTAAGAAGTTTGCACATGTGCTGATTACTTCTGAGACCTAATGGGACAAAACATTAATCACAGTTTGTTTACACTCTGTATACACTATATTTCTCATTTAACTGTAGTCTTAAAAACTGTATTTGTATTAATGCTAAAGTATTATTATGCTTATTTCCAACTCCATGAGTAAACTAAGTTTCTTCTGATTGGCTGTCCATCACGAACAAAGTTTGAACAACAAATGGTTGGAGTTTCTGCATCCTTGAGACGACCATATTTGAGATCGCCATTCTGTATGATGTGATGCAGAGCCAACAGTAGAATAAACAGCGGAAATGGAGCATATAGACTAGTTTGAAATCCACTTTTTTAATGATTGAGACTTTTATTTTATTTTGACAAAAGACAGAAGATGACCACAGAAAACACCACTTGTCAGCATAACTTTGTTTATCCTTCAAACACCTCTACAAGTCATCACCACCCAACAGTTATCCTGGGCTATAATTAAACCACCACTTTAACTGATCCACCACTCATATTAATAAACCAAACAGAATAAATAAAAAAACATATATACATATAAACCGACATGTAGAGATACTCATTAACACAGTGGGGCAAGAAAGTATTTAGTCAGCCACCAGTTGTGCAAGTTCTCCCACTTAAAACGATGAGAGACGCCTGTAATTTTCATCATAGGTGTACCTCAACTATGAGAGACAAAATGAGGGGGGAAAAAACCTAGAAAATCACACTGCAAATAAATTCTTTAAAAATCACGCAAATTATGGTGTATTATGTATTATGGTCTTGAGGCAAGTTCATAGATTTTGGACTTGTAACTGTTTTTACTGTTTTTTACTGATCTTCTTTAAAGTGACAGAAAGGGGAGTTTCAGTGGTTCTGCTCACTTAAGATCAAAGTGTCCCACGATGTGAAATGAGTTGGACATTCCTGCTGTAGAGGATTGCATTTCCATATACCACTCTTTCTGATTTGTCACCATCTTTTCCATCATGTGACCTCTTTTTCATCTCTGTCTTCAAGAGCTTATCCCTCTGTGCTGCCATCATCACTAACATCGGCAGCAGTGTTGTCCTTGCTGCAGCAGCACAAGCATGCCAGCAGCGTGTCAACAGGCCAGGAAGGGCTTTTAGGGTCTTTGCTATAGAAAAGATGAACACAGGGGCAGGGAGTAGAGCATAAATGAAAATGACCACAGACTGCTGGAAGGCTATGGTAAGAGGAATGGTAAAAATAAAAAGGACCCTAATCAGAAGATAGAGTAGGAAACAAGTGTTTTTTCTTATGCAGCCCAACTGTGGGAACATAATGAAGACACAATGAAGTACATAACAGTATACTTCCAACCATAAGGATCCTTCACTGTACTCGATAATGCTCAGAAATATCCAAGCACACACAAACTTAAAGACAAATGGGTACCTTTCCAGAGCAATACATATCCTGAAGTTTAGACCGGCAATCCCACCATAGAGGTACATAATACCACAATAACTGCAATCCAGTCCTGCCATCCAAGTAAAACTTGCGGAGAGCTGGAACAGATTAGTGATGAAGAGGTTTGTGTAACAGATTACATGGATCTTATCCTTTCACACCTGGTGGAAATAAACAAAACTCTCTTACCAGTTTACGAGATAGTGTGTGGCCTTAAGGAAAATCTGTGACTTAGGTTACCCAAGCCTTTGTTTTGTTAGTTTTACTCTTTGACTTAACAAGGCTTTTATTTTGGTGCACTTCCTGCTGATTTAGGATTTTGCATCTAGGTGTTTTCTAATGACTTTCTCTTGTGCAGAGTCAGGTGCAATACTATTCTGCAACTCGATGCCTTGATGATTTAAGGAACTGAAATAGAAACAGGTACTGTTTTGTGTTCTTGTGCACTGAACTTGAGTTAATTTAACAGTGAAGTGGCTAAAGTTGTTACTGTTGTGTAGGGCTGCCACGATTAGTCGACTAATCACGATTACGTCGACTATCAAAATCGTCGACGACTGATTTAATAGTCGACGAGTCGTTTGAAGCTTTGTAAGATCACAAAAGACGCAGGAATAAGTAGTAGGATTTAAGAGTGTAATAACGGACTGAAACAGAAGATGGCAGCACTGCATGTACAAGGATGCCAGCTGCCGTTAAACCCCGAAGAAGAAGGAGGAGTAGCTCCGTCCCAGAATTCATAGCGCAGCCCAGCTCAGTTTCCATCAATGGCGGCAGCTAGTTAGTTTTAATATTACTCTTATTATTCTTTCTGGGTCACAAAATAACTTTAACATATTTAACATGTTTTCAGGCGAGAATGTAGCTGTGTAAACCGCAAATATCTGCTCAGTTTATCAAGACACCACATATTTTCAAAAGCGCTCCGACGTTTTCGGAGACGTCTGTTACCCACTAGCTCGATAGCTAGCCGGGGGCAAGGCTCACTAGCGCCCGTGAGAACACCGGACTCCCGGCAAATCGTTTTCAAACCCACCGTGGTCTTTCGCTACTCAGGTTAAACGTATATGAGTCACTTAGATAACTTACAAATGTTATTGTTTGGCTTTTTTTTTAGTATTTTAGTTGTTCCTGAGAAAATCGGTTTGGCGGAGATTAAAGTTATAGGTTTTACACAGCAGCTAAATAAACGTCAAGCAGACAACTGATTATCAGAGGTGTGAGATGCTTGAGAATATACTCCAGGGTCCCGTTATATTTTAGATGGCAAGGAGCAGACAGCTGAGTTTATTAAACTCCACCGAAACAATCTGCAAATGTCATTAAAATTTAATAAACTATCATCTTGTCTTTATTTTTACTTGGCACATACCTTAAACACTTAAAGCTGTAAGCTAATGATAGTTATATAAGAGCAGATGCATGCTGGTGCAATAAGCTGTACGTTTTACGTCCAACGGATGCATGATCTGATTAGTCGACTAATCGCAAAAATAATCGGTGACTAGTCGACTATCAAAATAATCGTTTGTGGCAGCCCTACTGTTGTGATAGTAGTGCAACTGTTAGCTTGTGTACATCCTGATAATGCTCGCCTTCTTGCTTTGTGTTTATGTCGAAGTGTAAACATGTTTAAAGAATGTAGATATCTTTTGGTCAGGCTAACTTCAAGTTATCTAGCCATCCTGACACACTTACTATATTTTCTGGAAGAAAATATTAATTATGACAATAATAACTTTACTTGTTCAGCAGTTTGTAAACCAGATGGTTACAAAGTGCCTCACAATTTAGATAAAACATTTTCAAAATAAGTGACTAAAATAAAGAAAAGAGAATTTCTGTTCTACTGAAACTTACAACTATCACCTTAGATTGTGACAGTTGAAGACAAATGAATATTTGAATACTTCTTTTAACTTTAGGACTAGCTGTTTTTGCTCTTGTTTAACTGACTAGTAATATAATAATTTTAATGACACTTGGGTCCATCTACTGAATATAGATGAGTGATAAATGAAAGTTTAAAAAAATCCCCTAAACTTTAAAGACTTGACGTCTTTAATGATTCTTTGTCTCGTGGGTCACTTCCACAGACAATGACTGAAGCATCTATTTTCCTCTTGCTGAAATCAGGTAAAGACAGCACAGAACCTGGTTCATACCGTCCCATTTCATTCCTAAACTGTGATGTAAAAATCTTGCCAAAGGCTCTTGCCCTACGCCTAGAAACCACAATCCACGACGTAATATCTGCTGACCAAACTGGCTCATTTACGAATGTCCGTCGGCTCCTAAATGTTATCTCCTGCATCCAGAGTGGTGCCTGAGGTGGTTATCGCGCTGGATGCAGAGAAAGCATTTGATAGGGTGGAATGGGGTTATTTATTCGCTTGTTTAAAAAAAATTTGGTTACGGCCCCAACTTCATTTCATGGATAAGACTTTTATATACATCACCCAAAGCCTCTATAATCATAAATGGTAAATGTTCATGTTATTTTAAGTTGACAAGGGGTACCTGTCAGGGCTGTCCAATCAGTCCATTGTTATTTGCCCTGGCCATAGAGCCCCTCTCTATTACACTCAAAACCTCGCAATCAATTGCAGGTATCCATAGGATGGATAAAGAGCATAGAGTGTCCCTTTATGCAGATGATCTGTTAATATATGTATCTGATCCTGTTTCATGTGTCCCCCATATTATCCACACCCTAAGCAGCTTTGGCTCCTTTTCTGGGTACAAACTGAACTTCAGTAAAAGCGAATGCTATCCTGTTAATGATCTGGCTCTTCAAATACAGAGCAGTGCTATACCTTTCAAAATAGCCAAAAACGGCTTTAAATATCTAGGCATAAAAATAACAAGAGATTTGCATAATCGCTGTGAAAAAAAAATTTCTGTCCATTACTTGAAAAGGTCAAATCAGACTTAAAGAAATGGAAGCCACTTCATCTATCGTTGGCAGGGAAGGTAAATTGTATAAAAATGAATATACTCCCCAAGTTTCTTTATCTTTTTCAGTGTATCCCACTTTACCTTCCAAAATCATTTTTTAAATCTGTTGATAAAGCTCTGATCTCATTTATATGGGATGGGAAAAAACCTAGAATACACCTGGATCTGTTACAGAGGCCTAAAAACCTAGGCGGCTTAGCACTTCCAAATTTTCGCCATTACTATTGGGCCCCAAATGTTCAAAAAATCATATATTGGCTCAATACCCCTGATGAAGACTGGTGCCAAATTGAAGCAGCGTCTTGCATCTCCACTTCTCTTAGAGCCTTGGTCACCTCCAGCCTTCCAATTTCCTCACGGCAGCACACCACCAGTCCTATAGTTATTAACACCCTCAAAATATGGGCTCAATTTCGAAAGAACTTTGGGTTTGAAAATCTTCTCCATTTAACCCCTATACACAATAATCACCTTTCCTTCCCGCCAGATTGGACTCTGAATTTGCTCTGTGGCAGAGACGAGGCCTCCATAACTTCTCTGACATGTACATAGACGGGGTCTTGGCAAGTTTTCAGGATTTGTCACACAAATTTGACCTCCCTCGGTCCAGCTTATTTAGATACTTTCAAGTTCGCCACTTCCTTCAGCATCATAACCCCGACTTTCCAAATATAACTCCATTTACTGCTGTAGATGATGTGTTGAAACTGACATTTAAGCCTAAAGGCCTTATCTCAAGAATTAATAATTGTATAGCCTCCTTTAAGAATATAACAATGGCAAAGATCAGAGCAGACTGGGAGAATGAGCTGGGGGTGGACTTAGAGGAGACCTGGGAGAGCGCTCTTTTAAGAGTAAACAACAGCACTCTTTGTGCTAAATTAAACATCATACAGTTCAAAATTTTATACCGGATTCATTACTTTTGACTTAGAGGTCAAAAGAGAAGCTCAGATGGAAGGGCTCAAAGACTCAGTAGACCAGCTGATGAATCACTACTCATACTGGACAAAGCTAAAGTGTGCTGTAGCCTGGTTCATGAAACTGAAAAGTTTGCTTAAGGAATTAATAGCAAAGAGAAAAGAAGCACAATGAGTGAGGAAATCAGAATGAGCCAAGGGAAAAAATCTAACCTGTGATGATTTGGCTGAAGCAGAAAGAAGTCATGTGAAAATGACACATCCCTACTTGTCTTACTACACGAGCTGTACATCTGGAGGTTGCATCTTCGCTTGACACTGATGCGTGTCTCAACGCCATCAGAAGATTCCTTGCCAGAAGAGGACAAGTAATGCTGGGCATACACTGTGCAATTTTTGGCCCATTTTGAGCCAATTTTTGAGTCGTGCGACAGTTTTGGTGATCGGCCCGAGTTTTGCCTTCATCGTGTGTCGTGCATCGTGTAGTATACATGGGGTAACGAGAAGCGATTAACACCTCACGACCAGCTCCCGATCATCAATCGTTTGGTCGTAAGAAAATCAAACCTGTTTGAAATCCTGTTGGCCGTCGTGACGGTGTCACCGCAGCCGCGCACACTGTGCACGCGCAAACACAGAAATGAAAGTGAAAAAAAATGGAGTAGCACGGCAGTGCAGCGTGTGATCTGGACACAAGCGATGGAGGCACAGCTTGTAGAACTTTGTCAAGCTCATCTGAGCCTTTTCGATTTGGCCTCAGAAAATTATCACGACCACAACAACCGTGAAAATAGTTGGATGGACATTGCTGCTCAATTGCAGCTGCCTGGTCAATGTTTTTCATTAGCAATTTAGCTAAGTTGATGGTGGTGGTGTGTGTGTCTGTGGGAGTGAAAGACACAGAGGGAGAGGGGGAGAGCGAGTGACAGATTTTCTGTTATAACCTTCATGTTATGGACGCACAGTGTGAGCTCTCAGGTCGCATCAGAGTATCGGGCCATATAGTGTGAGACCCTGCATCGTGACCTACGAACTTCTAACCCCTGTGAGTCAATTGTACAGTTTGAGCAGAAGCTGAATAACACGACTGAAAGAAGAAAAAAAAAAAAAAAAAAAAAAAAAAAAAATCGCACAGTGTATGCCCAGCTTTAAAGAGATGTACTCGGATTATGAAACCAACTTCCGATTAGCTAACAGTGAGTTAAAGAAAGCAATCAAAGAATGGAACTCCAGTATGATCGTAAAATCATTGCAGCAAAGGGGGATCCAATGGCATTTTAATCCACCAGCGGGATCTCACCATGGAGGAAGCTGGGAGAGACTCATCCGCTCAGTGAGAAACATTTTGAACTTCACAGTAAAAGAACAACTGTTGGATAAAGAAGGTCTCCACACCTTGCTGTGTGAAGCTGAGGCTATCATAAACAGCAGGCCTATTACAAGGGAATCTTCAGATCCCAGTGACCCGGAGGCATTAACACCCAACCATCTCCTATTGCTGAAGGTTAAGCCAGAATTACCTCCAGGAATCTTCAACAAGGATGCCCAATATGTAAATCGCAGGTGGAGACAAATCCAATATCTTGCAGACATTTTTTGGAAACGCTGGTGCAAGGAATACCTCATGCAGCTCCAAGAGCGTCAACAATGGACTACACCTAAGAGAAATTTCCATGCTGGTGATGTTGTGCTGATCGTAGATGACACAGCACCCAGAAATTCATGGCCACTAGGAGAATTGTAGAGATCTTTCCAGACCAGAAGGGTCTGGTGCGTCAGGTGAAAGTAAAGACCAAGACCAATGAGCTTTGTCGACCAGTTACAAAGCTGTGCCTTTTGCAAGAAGCCGAAGATAATTGATGCACTCTTTGAAAGTCAAGAACTAGCAAGTTTCCTCTGGGTGGAGGAAAGTGAAAGAACATTTCTTTAAGATAGTTGAAGTTCAATTAAAGTAATGTAGCCATAGACCTTTTAATTTAAGTTAAAGATTTAGGAGTAATTGTTTCAAAGACATTGATAATAATTAGGGGCCGGTAATGTAGGAGTCTACATGCAGTTAATTTGAAATTGTGGTGTCGCGAAAATGAGATAACCGGGGACGGTTACTAAAGTAGTGACAACGCCACCTGGGGGAGGGCGCTACAACCCCAGGAAAGATTTCTCTAGCCAATGAGAAGATTGTATTGGCTACCAAAGCCCACAGACTCGTTATTTAAAGGCAGAGGTGAGACAGAGGGAGTTTAAAATGCAAAGTTTATTAAGAGAAACTACTAAAACATAACTAAAAGATTAAAAAGGCACCTAGGGTAGCAGGGGTAAGAGAGTAAAATAAATTAAAACCCTTTATTACCAAACGATAATTAAAACAACATACTCCCTACCACAATGCTACCCTAAAACAAGCACAATATATTAAAAAAGCAGCAACTAAACAAAATGGTGGAGACCGGCCACTTGAGGAGGCAACCTACAGGGAGGAGTGCCCAAGGGTGCCACCAATTACTCACCCGTGTGATTTCACAGCAAACCTCACTCACACTAAACTCTAAAGGGTGCAATCTGCCTATGCCCGGTGTGTACACTCGCATGCATCGGGGAGGGGATTCCACCTCATGTGCCTAGCCTCTGAACAAGCGGCCGCACCTCCACTAAAACAATAAAAGAAAAGATAAAACGTTAAACAATCAATAAAAGATCAACATAAAACCAACACATCCCAAATCACTATACATTATAAAAGTAGTGCATAACAAACAAAATGGCATCTGACAAGACAGCAGCAGTCTAATGCACACCTGCAACAAGAGAGGGAAACAGTAGTCAGAGTCCACCCTACTATGCCACAGTATGATAAATACAAAGATCACACTTACCACTCTCTAAGGGCAACTGAGTAGCTTTCCTTAAGAGATATGTGGAGCTCAACTGCCTAGTGCTGCAGCCACCTTAGATTGCCAAGACTGCCAAATGCCTTCTCTCAGTAGTGAAGCGCAGCTGTTTCTTATAGCCAGGTAATTGTCGGCTGAAAGGTGTGGATGTCAGTGGTGCGTTTAGGGACATCATGTAACATCCTAACCCCAGAATCTACTTCACTACAATCTGTATGCTTTTATTTTGATAGTGCAGAAAAAAACAGGAAGTTGGGCGAGAGGAGAGTGGAGCCACATGGTTTTTTGACCTTGCAATCGCTCTTCATCCATTTTCAATTGAGCTTAATAAGTTTTCTTAATTTGGAATTCTGCTGCTGTGTACCTGTTTGGACTTTTAAAGTAAATATTGAGAAACTATCAAGGACTGTTGTTTCTTTTTGTTGTTTTTTTTTTTTGGATATGGAAAGAGGGACTAAGCGGAGCGTCAAGCTAAGGCTCCCACACTCCACATCTTCTCCAGCTCTTCTTTGAGCCCTTGGGACTTCTGCAGCTTCTCATATTCCTTCTTGTTCGGAACTGCTACATCTATCACTATGGCCATCTTCTTCTGTTTGTCTACCACCACTATGGCCGTTTATCAATGCCCAAGTACGCGAGTACGTACTCGCGTTCTCGGTGAGTACGTACCCGCCGAGAACGCACGGGAGTACGTACCTGCCGAGAACGCGAGCACGGACTCGTCGGCCGTTTCTCAATTCTCAAGTACGCGAGCACGGACTCGTGATTTGTACAGTCGGAACACCTGCGTGCGTGATGATGTCACAGGTCCGGAGTTTTTACTGCCGTCCCCTCCTAATTTAACTGTGAGTAACATGTTATGAAGCTTAACTTTAATCACAGCCAAACCGATTTACTCAGGAACAAATAACACACTGAAATAAACCAAACATTAACATTTAGAAGTGATCTAAGTGACTTATATATCATTTTTAACCTCAGTAGTGAAACCTCTATTAATAAAAGTAGTGTACATGTACATACGTGTACATACCTTAATAAAAACAAGCAGGTGAGATGTTAGAACGCTTTTATTTCTATTCTAGTGGACACTCAATACTATAGACAGCTGCTGGGGTTTCTTTAACCTGAGTAGTGAGAAGTCCGCGAGCGGTTTGGGGGGGGGGTTGGAAACGATGTGCCGGGAGTCCGCTGTTGAGTTTTGGACGAAATGCATTCTGGGATATTTAGCTGTCCCAAGTCCACACCGATGCATGCTCGATAAAACGGGCGGATCGAGAACACATCCGGGACTTTTTCGCGTTCTCGGCGTGATGCGTACTTCGAATTGGAACAGTACTTGGTCTCCGACTGATGACGTATCACGAGTACACGAGAACGCAAGTACGCACAAGTACGCATATTGATAAACGCCCTATGTCTGGTTGGTTAGCCATCACCCTTGGGGTCGCCTCCCATTTTGACCTTGGGACTTCCAAGCCTTATTCGGCCCCTGGTAGTACTTCTGGGTGTCAAGATGAAGGTCTGTGTTTCTGTGCTCATTAATAACTGATTTTTGGAAATATGTGGCCAATCTGCAGCAGCAATTTTAATCCCTATAACACAGTTTTTTTTCTGCAGAATAATTATTTTTACTTTTGATAAATTAGAAAGTTAGTGAATCAATCCCTGGTTCTTCCTGTCCATGTGTTAAAGTATCCTTGGGCAAGACACTAATCCCAGAGTTGCACCCAGTACATATATCAGACTGTGAACGCTGGATACGCTGGATGTATTCATGTGTGTGAGACTTGTAGTAGAAAGTTCTACTCAAATGGAGTAGAAATCTACTATATAAGTACCAATCCATTTACCATGGATGATTTCCTAATAAAACAGTTTTATGTGTACTGAGGTGTTTTCATGGTGTTTTATTGCTTCTTTTCCTTAAGGAATGGCTTAAAAATTCTTTAACCACTCATCTTGATGCATGCTCAATCATCCAGGTAAGTAAAACTCTAAAAGTTGATTCTGTTCATCTGGACGTTTTCAGTGGGAGAAACGTTTCGTCACTCATCCAAGTGACTTCTTGGATGAGGCATACAGCATGTTCAAAAGTATAAAAAGCAGCCAACAGAAAAGAGTATGTTTTAATCCTATCCAAGTGGTGTTGTTAAACAGTGGAAAAATAATTTCTTCACTTTATTCATCTTATAATGGACAAAAAACAAAGTCATACATCAATACATACATTACACATACATTTGTAAAAGAATACAGTCTATACTCTAAACTTATGAATACAGTCTATATTTTCTGATAAATGCATAACTGAATGACATGTTTGTATATTTGTGGAGTAAAAAAACTAAAAATGTCAATACTGTTAAACAAAAAAGCACATGGGAAACTGTAGAACAGATTTTCTTGATGGTGACAAGCTGGTCCCAATAGCAGCCCCTTGTACCTATGCTATTTTTAACAAAAAAGAAAAAAAAAAATAGTGCTAAAGATATTTTAAAATTACAACCCAGATTCAGTAAAATACTTAAGACTAAATGCAACATGTCACTATACTGACTCTTTTGGGATATAATGGTAAATTATTCTAATAATAGTATACTTTAGATATCTTTAGTCATTAATTCTTAATCTGTCACAAACTTAATTTAACTAGATTGAAAATTAGAGTGTGATAATGATTCCCTACTAAAATTTGGAATAACTGCATTTCAGGAATGATTTCTTTAATGAGCCATAAAGGAAGCTGGTGATACAAGAAAAAAGAGGGAAAGAGAAAGATTTACCTCTAGGATCAGGCTGTGTCTGCAATGAGGATTTGTCAGTGAATTCACAAATACAGACACTGATTTAATCACAAACTCTGTGGCCAACAATTACTGACCAGTTCTTATGTTCGCGTACTCAGAGGCACAATAGAACGAACTGAAAATGGGCTTTAAAACAAGAAAACAAACAGAAAATCAATCTGAACTTTCAAGTTAAGGGTTTTTTGTTTTTTTTTGTTTTTTTAGCTAAGAAAGGTGTAGTTTATGTCTACGAACAGTGAACACCCGTGTGCACACCTGTGTGGATCAACGCGCTTGTATACAAAAGGTTTTCCCATGTAACGGTCTGCTAGAGGGTGTGGAGGCCCATAGCCCCGTCCCCCAGGGCATGAAGCAGGCATGGAGGAGATCCAGGCTCCAGACATCCAGAGGACCCAGAGTGCGAGAGCCCAAGGAGTACCACCGGAGGGGCATCCGTGCCACCTTCCTGGGAAGGGCTGAGGAGATCCCCAGACGAGGGGGTCACCCAGTAGCCAGTTAAGGTTTTTAAAGTGTGATAACTTCATTTGTTGATGCACCTCCGCTGTGCATCAGTTGATTTTTTTTTATTATTTTGCCCTTATACTATTGAAAAAGATTTTTAATTGCAGTCCAAAAGCTGTTTCTGTTTTCTGGTTCAACTTCATTCAGAAGTTCCTCTATCAGGTGACTTAGTTGATTTTCATGTTTTTCTTGCAGAGGTTTCTTTTCCTTTTCATATTTTACATTCTTCAATTCTTTTTCCTGTTTATCCAGTAATTTGCTGATTTTTCTCAGTTTGTTGCTTCTTTTGGACATTTTTTTCACAACATCACGGATTTCTCCTTGGTGTGTATTCTTTAGTTGTTGTTCATTGTGAGCAGTCATTGCCTTGAACATGTTGTACTGCTCATCTTTCTCTTTCATTTCTTTCCCATGATTTTGCTCCATAGTTGAAATTTCTGCTTTGCATTTTTCCTTAAATTCATTGAACTCTTCAGCTTGTTTTCTGGCTGCTTCTTCATATGTTTTCTTCAGATTTCCCATTTTTGTTTTATAGTTTTCCTCCAGCTCTTTTCGTTCTTTCTCCTCCTTTTCTCTCCTGATCTGATCTTCAACTTTTCTTTTCTTTTCATAACTTTCTTTTTCCTGTGTGTACTTTTCTTCAAGTTTTCTCATTCTTTCTTTCTCTTCTTGTATTTTCTGTTCATCCTCTTGTTTTTGTTTTTCTCTTTGTTCTCTTTGTTCTTTCTCCCAGGCTTCTTGTTTTCTTCTTGTTTCTTCTCTGCTCTCTTCCAGTTTTTGGTCAATCCTTTTCTTTTCCTCTTTTTCTGACTGAATTTGTTTGTCCAACATTTCAAGTTGCATTTTAAAATCCTGCCTACGTCTTTCTTCCTCCTCTTTCCGTTTCCTGTTCTCATTTTCTCTCATTTCCTGTTCCTTGTTTCTTGCTTCACGCTCCTTATTTAGGTATTCATTTATCTCCATGATTTTCTGGTTTTTATCTTGCTCTATTTTTTCTTTCTCTTCTTTCAGTCGTTTTTCCTCCTCCTGTCGTCTCTGTTCATCTTCTTTTTTTTGTTTCTCTGAGGCTTCTCTTTGTTCTTTCTCCCACTGCTCTCTTTTCCTTCTTATCTCTTCTCTGCTCTTTTCTAGCTCTTTGTTCACACTTTTCTTTTCCTCTTTTTCTGACTGAATTTGTTTGTCCAACATTTCAAGTTGCATTTTAAAATCCTGCCTACGTCTTTCTTCCTCCTCTTCCCGTTTCCTGTTCTCTTTTTCTCTAATTTCCTGTTCTTTCTTTCTCTCTTCACGCTCCATTTCCATTTTTTCTTTCATCTCTCTGATTTTCAGTTCTTCCTCCTGCTGCATTTTTTCTTTCACTTTGTTCAGTCTTTCTTCCTCCTCCTGTCGCCGCTGTGCATCTTCTTGTTTTTGTTTCTCTGAGGCTTCTCTTCGTTCTTTCTCCCAGGCTTCTTGTTTTCTTCTTGTTTCTTCTCTGCTCTCTTCCAGTTTTTGGTCAATCCTTTTCTTTTCCTCTTTTTCTGACTGAATTTGTTTGTCCAACATTTCAAGTTGCATTTTAAAATCCTGCCTACGTCTTTCTTCCTCCTCTTCCCGTTTCCTGTTCTCTTTTTCTCTAATTTTCAGTTCTTTCTTTCTCTCCTCACGCTCCTTTTTGATATTTTCCTCCATCTCTTTCAGTTTCAGGTCTCTTTCCTGCTTTAATTTTTCTTTCTCTTCTTCCATTCTTGTTTTGATGGCTTCCTTTTCTTCCTCATGTTTTCTTCCCAGCTCCTCTCTCTCTCTCTTCATCTCTTCTTCCTTCTCCTTCAGGATTCTCTCCATCTCCTTCTTTATCGCTGCTTCAGCTTCTTGTAGCATCTCATTGGTGAAGTATTTTCCTCCATTTTCTTTCACCATGGTGTCAATCTTTGCTATCAGCTCACTGACTTGTTGGTGGTTCTCTTTACCTACATTATCGAACACATGGTATCTTCCTCCACAGTCAGAAAGTAACTTCTTGAATAAATCATCACAGTCCTGTTCAATATATTCTTCGATGGAGCGCTCATCACGTTCTAGTTCATCTCCTCTAGTTATAAGAATGATGGTGAATTTTTCAGAGTTCTTCCCAAATCCTTCCTTGATGAGTTTTAATGTTGTCTTCTCTTCATCTGTGAATCTGCCAATCTTTAACACCAACAGAAAGACATGTGGTCCTGGAGCCAGGAGACTGACACATTTCACCATCTCCTCATGAACTTCTTCATTTGACAGACTTGTGTCAAACAGACCAGGAGCATCAACCACAGCAACAGGACGACCGTCCACTTCACTCTCTTCTTTCTGACAATATTTGGTGACTGATTTTTGACTTGACATGGCTTTAAACAGTTTTTTTCCTAGAATGGTGTTTCCTGTAGAGCTCTTTCCACTGCCAGTTTTTCCTATCAGGAAAATCCTGAGACACTCTGGGCTCTCCTGTTCTTCATCATTTACAGCTGTAACAGAGTTAAGACACACTTTTAAAATTTACCTTTGAATTGAAATTTGCATTAAAATTAATCATATGTATTAGTTAGTTGGTTATGAAAAAGGACCTTTATCAACCATTTACTGGATCAGTTTCTGTAGAAGACATTGTATGAAATACAACATCACTTGTTTCTAGTATAATGTGAAGATTACAGTCTAGAACATGCTTTGTAAAAAAAAAAGATAAGAAATTACTTACTACTGTTTTTGCTCTTTTTCAGCTTTTCAAGTTCATCCCTTTGAACGTTGATCACTTTCTCTTTCTGTATGACCCTTTCAATTTGAGCATGTAAGAATGTTTTAGTTGTATAGGAGAATGGGTTGTCACTGGAGAATTTGATTTTTTCCACAGTGTCCAACATCTCTGGGATCTGCTGTTTGTCCTTGATGTTGAGAACAACAGATCTTCCTCCACAGCTCTCACAGAGCTCCTGGATGTTCTTGTCTTCCTTAACAAAGTTACCAACAGCTGGATCTGTAGGATCTGAGTCCACAGTGAACAGAATCATGGTGAAGTCATTGAATCGAGAGCTGTATGTGTTCTGGATGGTCTCTAACTCTCTCTTGTCTTCATCAGTGAGGGGGGCCACAGGTAGGACCAGGATGAAGGCATGGACACCCTCAGGATCACAGAGGGAGATACACCTGAGTGATTCCTCCATCACTGCCTCCTGAGGTTTTCCATACAAGGCAGGCAGCTCCACCAGGGAAACCAAACGTCCACACACCTCCCCCTGATGTTTAACACACTCTGATGAGTTGGAGACGGAATAAAGCTCGGTCTGACCTAAAATGACCTTGGCTGCTGAAGTCTTCTCTGCTGCTCTCCTCCCACACAGAACCAGGTTTACAGATGGTTTGATTTTTTCAGGCTCATGTGAGTGGGGGTGGGCATTGTATTCATCTGCAGTTTTCTGAATCTTCTCCATTAATGATTCATAATTATCTTCAGACATGTTGTAGTGCCTTTCCCCACATTCTCTGACGAGTTCTTTCAGAGACACTCTAATTTGATCCTGATGGGTGTTGATGACGATCGTGTGTTTAAAGGCATTGCGACCAAACAAACTCAAGATGAACTTCAGAGTTTTTCTGTTCTGCTCAGTGTATTTTGAGGGTTTCACCAAGAACAGCAGCGTATTTGGTCCAGGATGACAAAGATTTACACACCTCTTCACTTCTCTTCTCATGTCATCCTCAGACAGACTGAACAAGTTTGGAGTTTTCACTACTGTTAATTGATTTTCTCTCCACTCTCCACAGGAGGCTACAGAGTGCATTATGGGTGATTGTTTCTGGAAGTAAAAGCCTTGGTGCCCAATGATAAAGTTACCAAGCTTTGTCTTCTTATCCTCACTTTTGCCCAACAGCACAATCCTGAATGCAGACACTATGATAGAACAGAGAGAGGATTCAATAACAGAAACACAAAACGGGCTGAAATCACAACACATTTTGAGGAGAACTCATCTGGACAATTTGTAATGCTATTCATCTGGTCATTTGGTCAAAAGTATCTTTCCAACTCAGATTAAGATTAAAATCCAGTTACCTACCCAGTCAGTAAAATGTATTCATGTACAACTTTATATGGAAATAGTGTTTTCTCCATTCAAAGAGTGTGCAAATTACTGTAATTATTTTTAATGAACAAATTCAGATTTTTTTCAAGTAATTGTGGCATTGTATATTGAAATCTAGATAAAAAGTTTTGGTGTCCAATATTTTGGTGTCCATACTTGGACACCAAAATATTGGATCATCGACGACTACTGATAGAGACTTTTCTTGATTTTAATTTGAAGCCAAAACACCACTATATTGAACATTATAGTCATCTTGTGCGTTGTTTTGGTCCCTTAGTTGATTTGTGGACTATTCGATTTGAATCTAAGCACAACTTTTTCAAGAAAACTGTGCATGATGTCCAGTGCTTTAAGAATATACTACTAACACTTTCTTCAAAGCATCAACAAATGATGGCATACTTCTTAGATGGTCACAGTCTTTTTAAACCAAGTCTGCATGTTGATAATATTGACACAGTTGACATCTGTTTCTTGAATGAAAATCTTCAAAAGTGCTTGAAACTGAAATATCCACAGGTAAAAGCTGTGTCATTTGCTAAATGTGTTTATCTGTATGGGGCCCAGTATGTTAAAGGCATGATTATTTCATCAGAACAACTGAGTGGACTGCCTGAATTCTACAAGATACTGAACATTTTGGTAGACTCTGGGAAAGTGTCATTTGTTGCTACAAAGCTCTCCTCTTGGTTTATGGAACACTACAGATCATATCGGCTTGACAGCAGCTACAAAGATCTGGAAATACTTGACCAAGAAGATTTGAATGATTACCACCCTTTAGCTGAATACTGCGTAGCTGGACAACTGATGGTGACACCTGTTACGTGCCTCCTGCATTGAAAGTGATGGTATGTATTATTCTTAAATAGTTTTCAGTTGATTACTTTGAATTTGTCAATTATTTAGAATTGCGCCCTTTTTTGGTTTGTCTTCACAGGCCCTGTTACTGCGAGTCCACATCAGTCCAAAACTTATCAGAAAAATCCAACTGTCCACTGTTCCAGAATCTGTGAAGCAGCTTCAAGATGAACTGCAAGCAAAGCTTGAACTTGAAGGTGACCTTGCAATACAATATGAAGACCCAGATTTTGGGAAAGCACTTTGCAACCTGATGGATATTAATGAGCTACCTGCTGGACGGGCAGTGTTGCACCTCATTTGAGAGGAAAATGCATCAGCCTCGCCACCACATCACCACCACCGGTCTCTAGATGTGCAAAGCTGGTAGAGACATACCCTAAAAGACTGGCAGCTGTAACTGCAGCAAAAGGTGGTTCTACAAAGTATTGACTCAGGGGGCTGAATAATTATGCACACCCCACTTTTCAGTTATTTATTTGTAAAAACTGTTTGGAATCATGTATGATTTTCGTGACACTTCTCACGTGTACACCACTTTGTATTGGTCTTTCACGTGGAATTCCAATAAAATTGATTCATGTTTGTGGCTGTAATGTGACAAAACGTGGAAAAGTTCAAGGGGACCAAATACATTTGCAAGCCACTGTATTATTGTAGGCTCTACCTTACAATATAAAGCGCCTTGAGGCCACTGTTGTTGTGATTTGGCGCTATATAAGTAAAATTGAATTGAATATTATAGTTTTAGAGATTCAGCAGTTTGCAGTGTAATGTGGGAAATATATCATTTTTTACTAAGCTTTAGTAGTGGCATTTTGTGAAACTTTTATTAAATAAGTAGCTATAATCATTTTCTTACACACATTGCAAATGTGCTCATGAAGAGTTAGCATTCAGTCTTCTGAGGGTCATAAGCTTCATCTGGCGGGACTGTCCAGATGACATACTGTGAAAGCTGACTTAGAGTGCAGTAAAGGTCAATGCAAACACGCTTACAGACACAGACAACATGTATTATCTTTTTTAGGTGAGAGGTAAGATACATTTTGCTTGCAACTGCATTTTGGGCCTGCATAGCAACAGTTGGGACAGGATGTGCTCATGATGTTCCAGAGATAAGCATGAGGAAGAACTGAACAACAGGAAACACCTGGAGTGAAGACGGTTAGAACTGTTAAGACAGCTCTTTAAGTCTGTGAAGGTTCTCAGTCATCCAGGTCATCGTAGTCAAAGGAGTTTGCAAAGAAAAAAGCGTCTGGACTTCTTTAAGTTGCTTGAAGACGTTTCACCTCTCATCCGAGAAGCTTCTTCAGTTCTAAGGTCAAATGGCCGAGAGTCCCAGATTTAAACCCAGTGGGAGTATCCCCCCAAGGAGGGACAAAGGACCCCCTGGTGATCCTCTAATCACATGCGGCAAGGTGTGAACGCGGGTGTGGGACCTAATCAGCCAGGGTTTCGGGTGAGCCCATTGTGAAACCTGGCCCCACCTTGTCATGTGAATTCCTGAGGTCAGATGGCCCAGGATGTGAGTGGGCGTTAAGGCGTCTGGGGAGGGAACTCAAAACTGGATTATAAATGGCAGACAGTTGGTGTCGTAAACCGGCCATTTGACCTTAGAACTGAAGAAGCTTCTCGGATGAGAGGTGAAACGTCTTCAAGCAACTTAAAGAAGTCCAGATGCTTTTTTCTTTGCAAACTCCTTTGACGACAGCTCTTTAAGTATGCTAAAAGGTCGTCAACAAAGGAGAAGTAGCAACTGTCATTTACTGTAATTTATGCATGTTATGTATTCTGCTGACGCAAGAGGGGGCTTAAACCCTGACATACAAAAGTAAATTGAAGTGTACTTTCTAGTGAAAATCTATGCTGATGACGGCACGGTGTACATCTTCCCGCGCGTGTGTTCAATAAATCATTGTTTTGACTAACTCATCTGGAACAGTAGTGGTTTGTTCTCACACCTCAAAGAATCGGGACAGTAATTAATCAAATCCCTGGGACACACAAACCCCTCCAACTCTACCTTTTAGCCAAAGGGTAGATGTCAAATGTAATCAAAATCTTAGAGTTTTGATAAGTTTCAACTTTTCATCAACTTATTTTTGATTATTTTTCTGCTAACTTCTTTGGATTTTACAATGTATACAGACTTTATTGGTCAATCTAAAAATGGGTTTGAGAAGGGCTCCAAAATACCAAAAGGGCAAAGACTGTTTTTGCTGCACTGAGGTAAGTGGAGTATGGCAGACTACTCTGTCGAGTTTTGGATATTGGCTGACAAGGCAGGATAGAAAGAATGGGCTTTGTGGGGAGCCGTTCTATATGGACTGTCTGATATTAGAAATTAGTTAACTCTCTGGGGTCCAGGGTATAATTGGCTGTTTTTGACTACTTTTGACTTTACCTCTATATTTCACCTTTAAAAACGGTTTATCTTGCCTTGTTTGGTATCATTCTTTTCAGCATAACCTCACATATCTGAATTTGGAGTTAGATTTTCATTTTGACATACTGTATTAGCACAATTGATCTAAATTCAGGCAAAAAACATAAAATAAGAGTAGAAAAAAGTTTTATATTATAAAATATTTTCTACTGTAAAAACCACAAACATGTTTAACAAATCACTTTTAAAACTTCAAATACAAATAGAAATTGTACATTTTTAACAATTATTTTTAAGATTATGCACAAGTTGTGCAAAAAACAGTAAAATGGTACTATTTACTTAAAAATGCCGCCAAGGCCTCAGGCTTTTTTTAATATAACCATTTAAAACTATTTACAGAACAATTAGGTGTTCTGCATGAAATAAGATGCCAAACATTTATGCAACTCCAAAAAAAGTTTCTTTCCACTATAAGACAGAGGAGAACACCACAGGCCTAAACTCTGCAGGTCTGAACAGAAGGTGCGTTTACATTTCAGTCTGTCTTTGATGGTTTTTGGAGCAACTGTGACATTCATCAGTATAACTGACACACAAAACAAAAGGGAAGTGTTGTATTTTTCTTTTTTGCTCACAAGCAGAGAATGTTTGCTAGCGCAGTCCTTAGAAAACGCAGTTTTTATTGTTTCTTCCCTCAGTAAACTCCACTGTTTTATTCAGAATAAAACATTGCGTGTATTTTTGATTATTACTCTGGTTTTACGTGACCACCAACATGATTTAAAAATTGGTATATAGTTTGAAGTCCGGGCTTTCGACACAAGTTGAAATGGAGACTGTGTTGTTGTATCTTGTTGATGTGTCGTCTTAAATGGGTTATGTGATTTTGACATGGTGGCGGGTCCGTTGACCCGAGAGGGTTAACTGGAAAATTACTCCAGGAAAGTCAGTACCTCTACTGTGGCAAAAAAGGATACTTTACTGATTCCTTCCCCCCTGTCAGCCCAAAAGAGCCTGGCAATACTGGTGGGGATACTGGTGAGCAAGACTGAAAACAGTTCCTCCCTACCAAACTGCTAGTTCTGCTTAATTGTGTATTTGGACTCTCTCACACTCCCTGCAGGCTCTTGTTGAGTCTGAATGCAAAACAGAACTTTGTGGATAAAACACTGGCTTTTGATCTCAGCATGACTCTCAAACAGTTACCCGAGCTTCTTCAAATGTCAGCATTAGATGGCTTCTGAATTCCTGGATGACATTTTGATCTTTATAAATCTCTCTCAGAGCATGAATCCTGCATCCCCTGGTTATGCAGGGCCTGCTTTAAAACACACTCTTCATCAAAGGTGAAAAATTCAAGTTCTCTTTCTCAGGATCTGTTCCCCCTACCAAAGGAACAGATCAGGGCAGATGCCAGTAAAGATCCAAGTGGTATTAGTTTGGCCCGAATGAACAACCTGGAAGCACCTGCCCTGCCTAAACTTCCTTCCTGCTTGGAGACTGCCCAGCTCATCATGGCTTATGTGTTTCCACTTCACTGAATTTCCATGGACTATGTTTCCAATCACAGAGCCCAGTTCACCTCACAAGTAAGAATTCTGTACTTCTCTTGGAGCTCAGGTTAGTCTCTCATCTGGTTTCAACCTTCAGAAAAATGGTCAAGCTGAGAGGACTAATCCGGTGTGCTCTCCAGTGTGCTGTTACCTCCAACCCATCCACCTGGAGCACTCACTGGGCTGGGCTGAGTAAACACAATTCTCTGACCTCCTCTGCCACCACCCTCTCTTTCTTCAATTTGTCCTTATCAGCCACCTCTGTTTCCATCTGTCGAAGGTGAAGGATCTGTTCCCTCCATCCAGCCCCGCCTTCAACGATGTTGTCGGCTTTGAGGCTGTCATAGTCCTCCAGTACTCCTGTGCATCTCTGCCATTTCTTTCTGTCTCTGTATCTCTATCTCTATATCTCTCTATATCAATTTGTGTAAATAGTTGCCATTCTGACATGCACTGTAAATAAAGTCACTGAATCTGCATATTGAGTCATGTCTTTGAGTATGACCTGCTTATTAGTTATGGCATCAGCAGTGGTAAGTTTTGAATAGATGGCTGTTGCTGCCCATTGTGTATATTACAACATAGAATTAACATAAAGTGGTATCAACAGTAAATAGTATTTGCAATGGTGAGAAAGGAGACTGTTATTTATATTACTAAGAAAATATAAGTGAACTCACCAGATGCTGCAGTTGCCATGATGTCTCTCTGCTGGAACATCAACTGTTCTGCAGGTACAAGAATATGAAGGAGATAATTATTAGATGCTGTTTACTCCACTCTTTAACACCTGACAGCATTCTTTATAGGTGATAAATACAGATAATTGTCTCAAGTGAGCATTATTATTGCATCAAGAAAACCAGACTTTTAAAGCAGAGGTTTTGGTTTTTTTTTTTAAATAAATGTTTGACACAAATGTGACTTACTGATGTTGCTGAGTTAAAGTGAGTCTGGCTCCTGCAAAAACTATCAAATCAGAGATAGCATGACAGTCAGACCACATCTGCTCTCTAGCCACAACTGGTAGCCATAATGGGTAGCTTCCATGTGTTTGATTTGGGAGATTTCCACCAGATGTCCAGCCTAATGCAACACCAAAGGGGGGTATTGGACCAGTTCACTTTCACTCATGAAGCAAAGTGAAGTGCTGTGTTATTATCTGACCCGTTTCTCTCCCTAGATTACCATCTTTATGTTCCACCTGAAAAAGGACATGCTTGATCTGCAGTACGGATTTTAAGAAAACTGGAAGTACAAACAATTCCCCATCACATATCCAGTTCCAATCAGTGTAAATTGCTGCTTTTATATAGTCTAAAGGGTGCAATAACAGATATCAGACCAAATATTGAAAATGTATGTTAGTCTGTATTTGAATAGCACCAGTAATGAAGCTGGAACTCTCTAAATCTAGAATCAGGGTTTTTAATGTTATTTTTAGCTAGTCACAGTGTAAGTTTTTCTATTCCTTCTATGCCTTTCTTCGGGCTCTGTGTTGCATGTCTTTTCAGTTACTTCCTGTTGTTGTTTGCTTCCTTGGTTTTCCCCTTAATTGTTTGTCTCATGTCCACAGTGGCCTTACTCATGTCTTTCCCACTTTCTTTTGTTGAATCATCCATATGTTTTCGAGATTTCTAGCATTCATCCCCAATGCCTATATGTCTCCAGAGCCCAGTACTATGAAGCAAGGTCAACACACCCTGGGGATCTCCAAAAGTTGAATCTGTTCATCTGGACGTAGCGTTTTGTGGGAGAAATGTTTCGTCACTCATCCAAGTGACTTCTTCAGTCTCAGCTGACTGCAGGTTTCCCCAATCTTATAAACAGTACATTTGCATAATGACTGAAACCAGCCCACTGAAGGAACAATGGGCTGGGAGGTCAGTTCCTTAATCATAATTATGCAAATTCTCATGACCATTGATCATTGATCATGATGTCCACTGGCCTGTAGGTGTAAATAGACTGCAGAGTCCTGGCCTGACGAGGTGGCTGTTCTGTGTTGTGCCATCCGCTTTGCTAGAGGTTGTTTGGTTTCCCCGTTGTATAAATCCTGTCAATCCTCCTGGCACTTAACAGCGTACACTATGTTACTCTGTATGTGTCGGGGCGACCCGATCCTTGGGGTGGACCAGTTTTTGGTGCAGTGTATTTTGGGGTTTAAAAGCCACAGAGACCCGGTGTTTAGAAAAAATGCATCTCAGGCCCGCTTGGGCGGGGATTGGCCTTCTCTCCTGGATCGGCTGGAGCTTTGTTTAGATGCCTTTCCAGCTTTGACAAAGGTCCAGCTGGGATAACCACATTTACTCAGGGCCTTCTTGATGTGATGTTCTTCTGCCTCCCTGGACGCTGTGTCTGTGGGGACGGTGTTCGCTCTGTGTTGTAGCGTCCTGATGACACCCAGTTTGTGCTCCAGTGGATGATGAGAGTCAAACCTTAGATACTGATCCGTATGTCTAGGTTTACGGTACACGTCAGCTTTTAGATTTCCCCCATTACTGATAGAAATTTCACAGTCTAAGAAGGCTAACCTGCCACTTTTCATATCCTCCCTGGTCAAATCACAACATAGAACATGGAGATTTACTTTCCTGGATGATTGAGAATGCATCAAGACACCCTGGGGATCTTTCCATTAGCTGGATTCACTTAATGTGAAAATGGGCAATCGGGAAAAGTGGTCACCAAAGCTGGTTGTCAACCTAATAAGTTAACACAGGGTTTTACCTGCACATTCACATTGAAAGGGGGGTGTTGACAAAAGGGACATTGATTGAACCTAAAAAATTAGGGGCTTAGTCCATCCTTGAATTCTTTTGGATTTTCATTTGAAAATCAAAAATATTTTTTCACTATATTTTATTAAGTACTTTGTATAAAATTTGTAAATAATAACTAATGTCATTTAGTAAATCAATAATTAAAACAAATATAAAATAAAACACTGATCAAAAAAAAAAAGCAGTCATACACAAGATTGCATACCGACATAATGAAATTGGTTTTATAGCTTCTGCTTCTGTTGTTCCACAATGGCGCCTTTTAAAATTGTGTCATCTCTGTCTGGTCTTTTAAATGCTCAGTTCTTCTTCACCATTCCTGTTCTTTTGGTGTCTCATCTGCTACATTTTAATTAGCTCCACTCTTCACTACTCTGATTGTAAAATTAATCCAACTAGATTCTGTGCATTTTCCATCAAATGGTATCTGTCTTCACAGCCACATCACTTCTTCATTTTTTAACTTCATTTTTCATTTCAATGTTGCACTAAGTGCTTTAATAATAACTTTTTTTACACATCTGGACATACAGTATTTTTGTCATTGCACAGAATTTGACTGTCTCTAGTTTATTTCACATAAACTGCTATGTGTACTGTATTCAAATGTCTATTAGATTTTGTTAATTAAAAATGAACTACAAATATAACACAGTAGATTAAGACCTAAAATTGTCTTCTTTAAAGCTTAATCTGAATGCACAAACACCCCACCTCTGTGGGGAGAGCAGGGTGGTCTAAAGCAGGGATACTCAACTTGATTTGCCTAATGGCCACATTAGGAAAATGAGGAGAGGCTGGAGGCCAGTTAATAAACTACATTTGTAAAGTTTGAAAAAGTTGGAATATTGTCCTCGTACAGACTCCGTGCCGCTGTTGAATCCAAAAACTAAACTTGCACACTTTCACGAGCTGAGCATCCATAAATGGTTCAGGAGTTTTAGCAACATCCCAGGTTACACGCAAGCGAAGCAGTGGTGGATTTTTCTGCAGCAGATTTGTCACCACATCAAGGTTGTAGTTGTGGTAGAATAAGACGACTTTGAACCCGCAATCTTGTCTTTTTGCGCAGTGCTACCAACTGGGAAACCTGCACTGAAGCTTGAACCTTTTGTCTCAAAATGGCGCTGAATATGAACAATTTTGCATATAGCAACTGTCATTTGGTAAATGAAACACACCGGCTTTGTGTTGACATCAGGTGGCAAAATGACCCCTGACATAAAGGCAGGGACTTTTGCAGTGCAGATTCTCAACCTGAACAAACGACCTAAAAGGAATTACTGAGTATTTACCACATCACCAAAGGAAAAACCTGTGTGAATATTTTAATTTTGAGCAATTTTTGGAATGACCGCGGGCAGTCAGCAGCCAAACACCGGGCGCATTTGGCCCACGGGCCGTTACACGAATATGACTGGTCTATAGTCTTCGTGTTTCCTCGTCATGAGGATCAGTAATAAATATAGATTATTTGAAACAACTGTATGCCTTGATTTTTTCTTCCCATCGGCAGCAAGATATTTTATTGTTCTATAATCATTAATATGTGATCCTAGAATAGGACCTACACTGTATCTGCTGACCTCATGTCTGTGCATACGCTGAGCCTTTCTTTGAATTCTTCCTTTCTTTTATATCTTAACTTTTTTAAAACTTCAATCGTTACTGTCAAACCATAAACAGCAGAGAGTCTGCAGCTGAGAGAATAAAAATTAAAACTGTCAGAAGCAGTTTCACATTCAGATCAGCTGGAAAGCCAGAGTTTACACTGTTAGATTGATCCAGTTTAAGGTTTCAGAGCATAGAGCTAAAATAAGCTGGAATTAAAATGTTTGTTGTTGTTGTTGTTGTTGTTGTTCCCGCAAGTTACTCTGATAGAAAAAAAACAACAGCAACGATGACAGTCTGGTTGCAGCCAAAAGACACAATTTAAAACATTTCTTTTGCAAATGTGTCTGTTACGTGCAGACACAACACTGATTCGTCAGTTGAGTTAGGAGCCTTTTTTATGCTTGATTCATAGGTCAGATTTAAGTGGCTTAACAAGCAAAGCAAAACAAACTATCACTGTGAAAATGGTCAGCTATAAGGACTGGATGGGAAATTAGTGGAAAAATCAGGCAATATATAAAGAAAAATGTTGTAAAACTAAAAATATAAAGAAATGAGCGGTGACTGAAGACTTTTGCACAGTACTGTACACATCAATTTTACATATCAACAAGAATTACTAAAACTAAACCTATAAAAAAATATTATTACCATTATTACCATTCCTCCCACGGACATTATGAAAACCTTTAAGAATAACTGTAATATCATCAAAAACAATTATGTGCGTGTGTGTGTGTGTGTGTGTGTGTGTTAATTTGATTATATCTGTCACATCTTCGTTCTTTCATTTAAACCATTACTTTCAGTTTTGACATCTCTAATTAATAAGCTGGAAAATTCAAATTAAAGACAAAACAGTCAAAATTTTAAAAACTTTATTAATCTTTATTTTCCAAAAACACCTGAATCAGAGAGAATGAGACATCATTTTAGAGTCTTGTGTAGTAATCTGCTTGCGGAAATTGCTGAAACATTCACAGGGGGTAGCAGGAAGTGACAAATTGTTCTCAAACATTTTTTGTAATACTTTGAAATCTAATAAAAAAATGTGACCGACTTCTGTGATCAAGGTTCAAAGGAGGGATTTTGGCTGTAAAGAGTTCCAATGTTTTACATTTCTTTACTTTACTGACATTTTTTTTTTTTTTTACCAATGTTTAATCATTTGTTCTTTCTTAGTTGTTTTACATTTTGTATTTTTTGTATTAACGACACAGTCTGATTGTTTTAAAGGTTTCACATTTTTTTTTAACAAATGAATATTGAGCTGAGGTCCAGAGTCTTGTGCAGTAAAAAACAAAAGCCAGCTAAATGTCTGGATTTTGTTTTTTAATGTTAAAATATAACTATTAAGACTTTAACAACCTGAAACTGATCACAGTAATGAGAGCTCTGCTGTCGCTGCTGAGGGTGTGGTATTTCTGGTTTATTGCTGAAAGATAAAATGGCTATGATTGACACAATAAAATAAAATATGCCTTAGGGTTATAAGTTTAAGATGTTTTAGGACCAAGATTAAAGTTTCACGTTAAACACGTTAAATAGTTTCACGTTGAAGCAAAACACTGAGCTGAGAGATTAAAATATTAATTACAACACAAAGTTTTACATAATATTTTTACTTCAGAGGTTTTTTGCTGAGCACGATTCACAGCCTGTTTTTCTTCATCATCATGTGCGACAGAGCAAAAAGGACTCGGATTACAGATTTTGTCACCAATAGTAACCGTAAACTTCTTACATCTACTTCACTAATTTGGAAATCACTTACCAGCTGAAACGTCGCAGCTTCCTTCAATATGGCAAAGTGAAAGTAACGGTTCATAACAAAGAAGCAGGAAGAAGAAAGGGTGTGGCAGATTATTATTAAAATAACGTCTTTGTTAAAAAAGAAAACCTAAAACTTGTTTAAAATAATTATAACTAAGTTTTTTTTATTTTTAACAAAATAAATAAACTTAAATAACTCGCAAAATTTTGATAAGACATCTTTTCATTGTCGCCTTTGCAAATAGCTCTTTACATTTATAAATAGACACGGTAATTGTCAGGTCTTCCGCCTCCTTATGCAGCAAAGTGCAGTTCCAATACGTTCTCACTCCTAACTCTTCAAACGTGCGACGCATGGTCCGGTGTTCCAGATTAACTGGCGTCGCAGATTAACTGGCGTTGGTCGAACGGATGTGTGGTAGACTTGCTTTTCAGGAGCTGCTACCGACAAACCAGCAAAAAAAAAACAAAAACAAAAAAACGCCAAATGTGTCATCTGTGACACTTGTGAGGTTACCTCAAACACACTCCGTCAGTCCGTCAGATGCTGTTGAACAACTAAATGTTTAAAAATGTCGTGAGTTTACCTGGTGATATTCTCATGCAGGAGGCGATCGTGAAAACGGCAAACAACTAACACCACGCCGGTGCGGTTCACAGGACAGCAAGAGTAAACGATTGGGAGAACCTTCATCGTTATCGTCCCCCTCGTACGTGTTATTACTCCGATTTCATTTTTTTTGCTTCACAATTAAAGCGTGCAGTTTACTTTGATCTGTTTGATCTGATTTTGAGTGCGGGGGAGAGCAAGAAATGTTTACTTTTAATGCTAAGTAAAGAATATTCAGGATTTATTTCCAAAACTTGCATATGATCTGCAATTCGTAGCAGATCTACTATCACATAGCAGCTGGAGCAGTCTCAAATGAAGGTCAGTCCACTACTGCCACCTGTGGCCAAATGCCATAGCTTACTACTAGACTAACTTGTGACACATCTGCAGTAGAGGCTGAGTGGCTGCACTTACATCTGAATCATTCAAATCGACCCACAAACATGTTAAAAGATGCAATGCCAGCAATGTGGATTGTCAGAACTAAAACCAATCATTAAGCAAAGACAACGGACATCATTCTTTTCTGTTTGTTACACAGACAGATTAACTTGAGACACACACATCTGCAGCTGACTCTATCCCCTATTTTGGATTTGTTTCATGAACAATACAATTGTAACTTTCAGTGCTTTCCGTTTGTGTTGATAGGAGTTATGTGGGTTAGTTCAGCTTCACCACTAGGGGGCTGTCTAAACCAAATTGTGATTTATACTGTGTCGTAGAAGCAGCGGCAGGTTATGTTTACTTGCATGGATGTGAGCTACGTTGAAATAAAGAAGCTTGCTCACTACTACTGATGTTTTATTAAAAACACGACATGGTACCAGGAGTGAACCAGTAAAGCAGGTCATCATGGACAGTGTTAAGCAGCCAGATGCCGTCAACTGGAACGGAAATGTGGACTGTGAGTGGCGAACTTTTAAACAGCGGTTTATGCTATACCTGCAAGCTGTCGGCCTAGATAGTAAGCCTGATACACGGAAGATTGCATTGCTTCTTACCGTAGCAGGTCCACAAGCGGTGGAAGTATGTAACACGTTTGTGTTCGCAACTGCAGAAGACAAAGAAAAGTTTGACGAAGTAGTGAGAAAGTTTGATGAACACTGTTCGCCCAAAAAGAATGAAACGTTTGAGAGGTACGTCTTTCGGTCACATATACAACAACCTTCAGAGAGTTTTGATACGTTTCTGACCGACCTCAAGTTAAAGGCAAGAACATGCAATTTTGGACAGCTGCAAGAATCTATGATAAGAGATCAGATCGTATTTGGAATAAAAGATACAAAGATAAGAGAGAGGCTTCTGAGAGAGGCGGCTCTGACTCTAGCAAGTGCTGTGAAAGTATGTCATGCCAGCGAGCTCGCAATACAACATGCAAAAACCTTCAGCGGGTCGCCGAGGGAAACAGACACGGAAAGCACGGCTGTAGCTGCAGTTAATACATGGCAGGCAGGGCGCACGTACAAAAAAGAACAGAAAGAATCAAAAGACACGTTCTTGTGCATAAGATGTTGCACAAAACATGGAAGGAAACAATGCCCAGCTTTTGGTAAAATATGCAAAAAATGCAATGGACAAAACCATTTTGCCAAGCAAAGTTTTTCAAAGAATAAGCAAAAAGAAAGAGTACACACAGTAGAAGAAACTGCTCTCAGTGACACGTTTTTTGTGGGAATGGTAATGCAGCACGATACACCCATCGACCAACCTGCAGTACAGTGAAGCAGGACAAATGGACAGAGACGTTACCAGTGAATGGAGCCCTGGTAACTTTCAAAATGGACACAGGAGCCAAGGCTAATCTAGTGAATGAGCTGGATGTGAAAGCAATGAAAACGAAACCACACATATTCCAAAATAACAGTTTACTCCAAGCATATAATGGAGAACCAATCAAAACCAAAGGTAAATGCAGGCTCAGGGTACAAGTAAAAGGAAAATATCACAGTCTGATGTTTATCATTGTGCCGGAGGGACATGAATCTCTGTCGGGAGATAAAGCATGTGAGAGACTCGGCCTAGTCAGACGGGTATACAGCATAAACAGCTCTGATCCCAAAAGTGTGAAAGAAATAGTGGATCTGTACCCAGACATATTCAAGGGGTTTGGAGTCTTACCCTTCACCTACAAGATAAAGCTGAAAGAAGGAGCTCAGCCTGTGGTTCATGCACCTCGACGTGTTCCAGCTTCTCTTAAAGACAAGCTTAAAGAGGAACTAGAGCGGATGGAGGCTCTGGAAGTTATAAGAAAAGTTGAAGAACCTACTGAATGGGTTAATTCCATGGTGTGCATTAAAAAACCAACCGGCGCTCTTAGAGTTTGCATGGATCCGAAAGACTTAAATGCCAACATACAAAGAGAGCATTACCAGATACCTACAAGAGAAGAAATAACAAGTGAAATGGCTGGTGCAAATTTTTTTTAGCAAACTAGATGCGTCTCAAGGATTTTGGCAACTCAAGCTTCATGAGGACAGTACAAAATAATGCACGTTCAACACGCCATTTGGGCGTTACTGCTTCCTGAGAATGCCTTTTGGAATTTCTTCAGCTCCTGAGATATTCCACAGGACCATGGAGCATATGATCGAAGGAATCGAGGGAGTCAGAGTTTATATGGACGACATCATTTTGTGGGGATCCGCACTACAGCAGCACAATGAGAGACTAGCAAAGGTTTTGGAAAGAGTGAAACGTTATGGACTTAAACTGAAAAGAGCAAAATGTCAGTTTGGTGTGGGTGACATTACCTTTCTTGGTGACAAGCTGACAGCTGAAGGCATCGAGCCGGACAAGGAAAAACTACGAGCTATACTGCAAATGCCACGTCCTGAGGATAAAAAAAGGTGTGTTGAGAATCCTAGGAATGGTTAACTTTATTGGAAAATTCATCCCAAGCCTGGCGGCCAAAACAGTGCACCTGAGACAGCTTCTACACAATAGCTGCGAGTTCAGATGGAATAGAGAACTGGAAAACGAGTGGCAACAACTGAAAAAGACACTTACAACAGAGCCAGTTTTGGCGTATTTTGATCCAAAAAGAAAAACAAAAGTGTCAACAGATGCATCGAAGGCCGGGATCGGCGCGGTGTTGTTGCAGGCTTATGGAGACCACTGGAGGCCAGTGGCATATGCCTCAAGAGCAATGACAGAGACAGAATCTCGCTACGCCCAGATAGAAAAAGAGACATTGGGGCTTGTTTTTGGATTCGAAAAGTTCCACACCTATGTCTATGGTTTGCCAACATTTGTGGCAGAGATTGACCACAAGCCGTTGATAGCCATAATCAAGAAAAACGTAAGTGAAATGTCTCCACGCATTCAAAGATTGATGATGAAGCTACAGCGCTATGATTTCAACTTGATCTACACACCAGGTAAACACATTGTGTTAGCAGATGCGCTCTCTAGGGCCACAACCCCAAACAAAAAGCAAAGCTCCACAGAGATGGATGTAAATATACATGTAAACCTGGTAGCAGAGTCACTTCCTATGTCAGACAGAAAATCACATCAGATCAAGGCTGAAACACAAAAGGACTCTAGTCTGCAAAGAGTTATAACACTGTTGAATGGGAAATGGCCAAGAGGTCAATGCAAAACATACTACAACATAAGAGCAGAACTAAGTGTTGTGAATGGACTTCTGCTAACAGAGTAGTAATTCCACACTCACTTAGAGGAGACATCCTGAAAAGACTGCATGAGGGACATCTGGGCATAGAGAAATGCAAACGGAGAGCCAGAACAGCAGTCTATTGGCCAGGTATAAATGCAGACATTGAGAAAATGGTTTCAACTTGTGATACGTATATCAAACACCAGGCCAAACAACCAAAAGAGCCTCTGACCATAACAGACATATCGGGGGAACCATGGCAGAAAGTCGGAACAGACATTTTCCAGCTTGGAGGAAAAAACTACCTGCTGGTTATTGATTACTTGTCAAACTATCCAGAGATGGCATTATTGTCCAGCATGTCAGCTACTTGTGTCATAACGCACATGAAATCAATATTTGCTAGACATGGGATACCACAGATTGTTCATAGTGACAATGGACCTTGCTATAGTTGTAGAGAATTCCAACTATTTGCTCAGGAATATGACTTTAAACATGTGACCTCAAGCCCCCTGCATCCACAGTCCAATGGGAAAGCAGAGAAAGGTGTGCACATTGTGAAACAATTACTAAAGAAAGCACAAGATAGTAATGCAGATCCTTATTTGGCACTACTGAGCTACAGAGCATCACCACTGGAGCATGGCAAGTCACCAGCAGAAATATTAATGGGAAGAAAACTACAGACCACTCTTCCTTACACAACAACCAGGAAACACAAACAAGTGAGAGACAAAATGAAACAGTTGCAGAAGAGACAAAAGGTCAACTTTGACAAGTCCTCAAAAAGTCTAAAACCACTCGCACCCAATGAAGCAGTCAGAGTGGAAGATGCAACCACCTGGACAAAGAGAGCAACTGTACTGGAGGAGGTAAACCCAAGATCATACAATGTGAAAACTGAAGATGGACTGATATTAAGGAGAAATCGGAGGAGTTTACTGTACACTCAAAAGACAATGGGACCATCGGAAGGACAGTGTGATGACAACAACACACCATCGGAAGGACAGTGTGATGACAACAACACACCACCTGAACCAACAACACCTGTGAAGGACAGTGTGGAGCAAAGAGACCAGTCAACCATTGTCAGAAGATCAGCACGCTCTATCAAGCCACCTGATAGACTAAACCTTTAGGTATATATATAAACATATATAAAAAAAAGGAACTTTATTGTGTGTTCAGTAGTTTACACTGTCACAAATGTTTGTGATGTAATTCAAGCTATGCAATGTTAGGTATGCTTCCACAGTGTTGTTCAGTAGTTAACATCTAAAGAAAAGGGGATGTGTTGATAGGAGTTATGTGGGTTAGTTCAGCTTCACCACTAGGGGGCTGTCTAAACCAAATTGTGATTTATACTGTGTCGTAGAAGCAGCGGCAGGTTATGTTTACTTGCATGGATGTGAGCTACGTGGAAATAAAGAAGCTTGCTCACTACTACTGATGTGTTATTAAAAACACGACACCGTTCTTTCAACAAAGCAAACCCATTCAACTACATGAAATGCAGTTGTGTATTTTTTTTACTTTATCATACACTTGAAGTTTTAGAAATCACCACTCCTTTTGTTTATATCATTTGACAGCAAAAAAATATCTATTTCATAAATATATGACACATTTATATTTGGTCAGTGTTGTCACAACACATTCTGTCAGCATAGTCAGCATTTATATGTATATCCTCATTGTGGCATATGTTGTCAAAGACCTTTCCCAGCTATGCCATGCCTGTGGTGAGAGAAGTTCAGGTGCAGAAACTGATGAGTGTGTAACATAACCAAATCAGTACCAGAGTCTGAAGCACTCTGAATGGGTTACTTCAATATCACTGGGTGACATATCAGTGTGATGCACCAATAGAACAATTATAGTTTAGGTTTTGCACAGAAATCTGCAGTATCTGCACATTTAAACATGTTTAGTCGCTTCACTCAACAGCCTGACTTTAGATGAATGACTGGGACAATCTAATTTTTCTTGCAGATTGAATGCACCTTCTGCAGAAGGTGGTACCACACAGTGTGTGTGTGGACTTCCCCTGTACAGAAGGCGACTACAAATGTTGTTCATGCTAAATAAACAGAAACAAATGATGTCCGTTGTCTTTGCTTAATGATTGGTTTTAGTTCTGACAATCCACATTGCTGGCATTGCATCTTTCAACATGTTTGTGGGTCGATTTGAATGATTCAGATGTAAGTGCAGCCACTCAGCCTCTACTGCAGATGTGTCACAAGTTAGTCTAGTAGTAAGCTATGGCATTTGGCCACAGGTGGCAGTAGTGGACTGACCTTCATTTGAGAATGCTCCAGCTGCTATGTGATAGTAGATCTGCTACAAATTGCAGATCATATGCAAGTTTTGGAAATAAATCCTGAATATTCTTTACTTAGCAATAAAAGTAAACATTTCTTGCTCTCCCCCGCACTCAAAATCAGATCAAACAGATCAAAGTAAACTGCACGCTTTAATTGTGAAGCAAAAGAATGAAATCGGAGTAATAACACGTACGAGGGGGACGATAACGATGAAGGTTCTCCCAATCGTTTACTCTTGCTGTCCTGTGAACCGCACCGGCGTGGTGTTAGTTGTTTGCCGTTTTCACGATCGCCTCCTGCATGAGAATATCACCAGGTAAACTCACGACATTTTTAAACATTTAGTTGTTCAACAGCATCTGACGGACTGACGGAGTGTGTTTGAGGTAACCTCACAAGTGTCACAGATGACACATTTGGCGTTTTTTTGTTTTGTTTTTTTTTGCTGGTTTGTCGGTAGCAGCTCCTGAAAAGCAAGTCTACCACACATCCGTTCGACCAACGCCAGTTAATCTGCGACGCCAGTTAATCTGGAACACCGGACCATGCGTCGCACGTTTGAAGAGTTAGGAGTGAGAACGTATTGGAACTGCACTTTGCTGCATAAGGAGGCGGAAGACCTGACAATTACCGTGTCTATTTATAAATGTAAAGAGCTATTTGCAAAGGCGACAATGAAAAGATGTCTTATCAAAATTTTGCGAGTTATTTAAGTTTATTTATTTTGTTAAAAATAAAAAAAACTTAGTTATAATTATTTTAAACAAGTTTTAGGTTTTCTTTTTTAACAAAGACGTTATTTTAATAATAATCTGCCACACCCTTTCTTCTTCCTGCTTCTTTGTTACTTTCACTTTGCCATATTGAAGGAAGCTGCGACGTTTCAGCTGGTAAGTGATTTCCAAATTAGTGAAGTAGATGTAAGAAGTTTACGGTTACTATTGGTGACAAAATCTGTAATCCGAGTCCTTTTTGCTCTGTCGCACATGATGATGAAGAAAAACAGGCTGTGAATCGTGCTCAGCAAAAAACCTCTGAAGTAAAAATATTATGTAAAACTTTGTGTTGAAATTAATATTTTAATCTCTCAGCTCAGTGTTTTGCTTCAACGTGAAACTATTTAACGTGTTTAACGTGAAACTTTAATCTTGGTCCTAAAACATCTTAAACTTATAACCCTAAGGCATATTTTATTTTATTGTGTCAATCATAGCCATTTTATCTTTCAGCAATAAACCAGAAATACCACACCCTCAGCAGCGACAGCAGAGCTCTCATTACTGTGATCAGTTTCAGGTTGTTAAAGTCTTAATAGTTATATTTTAACATTAAAAAACAAAATCCGGACGTTTAGCTGGCTTTTGTTTTTTACTGCACAAGACTCTGGACCTCAGCTCAATATTCATTTGTTAAAAAAAAAAGTGAAACCTTTAAAACAATCAGCCTGTGTTTCCAGTCGTTAATACAAAAAATACAAAATGTTAAACAACTAAGAAAGAACAAATGATTAAACATTGGTAAAAAAAAAAAAAAAAAATGTCAGTAAAGTAAAGAAATGTAAAACATTGGAACTCTTTACAGCCAAAATCCCTCCTTTGAACCTTGATCACAGAAGTCGGTCACATTTTTTTATTAGATTTCAAAGTATTACAAAAAATGTTTGAGAACAATTTGTCACTTCCTGCTACCCCCTGTGAATGTTTCAGCATTTTCCGCAAGCAGATTACTACACAAGACTCTAAAATGATGTCTCATTCTCTCTGATTCAGGTGTTTTTGGAAAATAAAGATTAATAAAGTTTTTAAAAATTTTGACTGTTTTGTCTTTAATTTGAATTTTCCAGCTTATTAATTAGAGATGTCAAAACTGAAAGTAATGGTTTAAATGAAAGAACGAAGATGTGACAGATATAATCAAATTAACACACACACACACACACACACACATAATTGTTTTTGATGATATTACAGTTATTCTTAAAGGTTTTCATAATGTCCGTGGGAGGAATGGTAATAATGGTAATAATATTTTTTTGATAGGTTTAGTTTTAGTAATTCTTGTTGATATGTAAAATTGATGTGTACAGTACTGTGCAAAAGTCTTCAGTCACCGCTCATTTCTTTATATTTTTAGTTTTACAACATTTTTCTTTATATATTGCCTGATTTTTCCACTAATTTCCCATCCAGTCCTTATAGCTGACCATTTTCACAGTGATAGTTTGTTTTGGTTTGCTTGTTAAGCCACTTAAATCTGACCTATGAATCAAGCATAAAAAAGGCTCCTAACTCAACTGACGAATCAGTGTTGTGTCTGCACGTAACAGACACATTTGCAAAAGAAATGTTTTAAATTGTGTCTTTTGGCTGCAACCAGACTGTCATCATTGCTGTTGTTTTTTTTCTATCAGAGTAACTTGCGGGAACAACAACAACAACAACAACAAAAAACATTTTAATTCCAGCTTATTTTAGCTCTATGCTCTGAAACCTTAAACTGGATCAATCTAACAGTGTAAACTCTGGCTTTCCAGCTGATCTGAATGTGAAACTGCTTCTGACAGTTTTAATTTTTATTCTCTCAGCTGCAGACTCTCTGCTGTTTATGGTTTGACAGTAACGATTGAAGTTTTAAAAAAGTTAAGATATAAAAGAAAGGAAGAATTCAAAGAAAGGCTCAGCGTATGCACAGACATGAGGTCAGCAGATACAGTGTAGGTCCTATTCTAGGATCACATATTAATGATTATAGAACAATAAAATATCTTGCTGCCGATGGGAAGAAAAAATCAAGGCATACAGTTGTTTCAAATAATCTATATTTATTACTGATCCTCATGACGAGGAAACACGAAGACTATAGACCAGTCATACTCGTGTAACGGCCCGTGGGCCAAATGCGCCCGGTGTTTGGCTGCTGACTGCCCGCGGTCATTCCAAAAATTGCTCAAAATTAAAATATTCACACAGGTTTTTCCCTTGGTGATGTGGTAAATACTCAGTAATTCCTTTTAGGTCGTTTGTTCAGGTTGAGAATCTGCACTGCAAAAGTCCCTGCCTTTATGTCAGGGGTCATTTTGCCACCTGATGTCAACACAAAGCCGGTGTGTTTCATTTACCAAATGACAGTTGCTATATGCAAAATTGTTCATATTCAGCGCCATTTTTGAGACAAAAGGTTCAAGCTTCAGTGCAGGTTTCCCAGTTGGTAGCACTGCGCAAAAAGACAAGATTGCGGGTTCAAAGTCGTCTTATTCTACCACAACTACAACCTTGATGTGGTGACAAATCTGCTGCAGAAAAATCCACCACTGCTTCGCTTGCGTGTAACCTGGGATGTTGCTAAAACTCCTGAACCATTTATGGATGCTCAGCTCGTGAAAGTGTGCAAGTCTAGTTTTTGGATTCAACAGCGGCACGGAGTCTGTACGAGGACAATATTCCAACTTTTTCAAACTTTACAAATGTAGTTTATTAACTGGCCTCCAGCCTCTCCTCATTTTCCTAATGTGGCCATTAGGCAAATCAAGTTGAGTATCCCTGCTTTAGACCACCCTGCTCTCCCCACAGAGGTGGGGTGTTTGTGCATTCAGATTAAGCTTTAAAGAAGACAATTTTAGGTCTTAATCTACTGTGTTATATTTGTAGTTCATTTTTAATTAACAAAATCTAATAGACATTTGAATACAGTACACATAGCAGTTTATGTGAAATAAACTAGAGACAGTCAAATTCTGTGCAATGACAAAAATACTGTATGTCCAGATGTGTAAAAAAAGTTATTATTAAAGCACTTAGTGCAACATTGAAATGAAAAATGAAGTTAAAAAATGAAGAAGTGATGTGGCTGTGAAGACAGATACTATTTGATGGAAAATGCACAGAATCTAGTTGGATTAATTTTACAATCAGAGTAGTGAAGAGTGGAGCTAATTAAAATGTAGCAGATGAGACACCAAAAGAACAGGAATGGTGAAGAAGAACTGAGCATTTAAAAGACCAGACAGAGATGACACAATTTTAAAAGGCGCCATTGTGGAACAACAGAAGCAGAAGCTATAAAACCAATTTCATTATGTCGGTATGCAATCTTGTGTATGACTGCTTTTTTTTTTGATCAGTGTTTTATTTTATATTTGTTTTAATTATTGATTTACTAAATGACATTAGTTATTATTTACAAATTTTATACAAAGTACTTAATAAAATATAGTGAAAAATATTTTTGATTTTCAAATGAAAATCCAAAAGAATTCAAGGATGGACTAAGCCCCTAATTTTTTAGGTTCAATCAATGTCCCTTTTGTCAACACCCCCTTTCAATGTGAATGTGCAGGTAAAACCCTGTGTTAACTTATTAGGTTGACAACCAGCTTTGGTGACCACTTTTCCCGATTGCCCATTTTCACATTAAGTGAATCCAGCTAATGGAAAGATCCCCAGGGTGTCTTGATGCATTCTCAATCATCCAGGAAAGTAAATCTCCATGTTCTATGTTGTGATTTGACCAGGGAGGATATGAAAAGTGGCAGGTTAGCCTTCTTAGACTGTGAAATTTCTATCAGTAATGGGGAAAATCTAAAAGCTGACGTGTACCGTAAACCTAGACATACGGATCAGTATCTAAGGTTTGACTCTCATCATCCACTGGAGCACAAACTGGGTGTCATCAGGACGCTACAACACAGAGCGAACACCATCCCCACAGACACAGCGTCCAGGGAGGCAGAAGAACAGCACATGAAGAAGGCCCTGAGTAAATGTGGTTATCCCAGCTGGATCTTTGTCAAAGCTGGAAAGGCATCTAAACAAAGCTCCAGCCGATCCAGGAGAGAAGGCCAATCCCCGCCCAAGCGAAAACCTGTAGTGATCCCATATGTGTCAGGACTATCGGAACAGTTGAGATGCATATTTTTCTAAACACCGGGTCTCTGTTGCTTTTAAACCCCAAAATACACTGCGCCAAAAACTGGTCCACCCCAAGGATCGGGTCCCCCCGACACAAACAGAGTAACATAGTGTACGCTGTTAAGTGCCAGGAGGATTGACAGGATTTATACATCGGGGAAACCAAACAACCTCTAGCAAAGCGGATGGCACAACACAGAACAGCCACCTCGTCAGGCCAGGACTCTGCAGTCTATTTACACCTACAGGCCAGTGGACATCATGATCAATGATCAATGGTCATGAGAATTTGCATAATTATGATTAAGGAACTGACCTCACAGCCCATTGTTCCTTCAGTGGGCTGGTTTCAGTCATTATGCAAATGTACTGTTTATAAGATTGGGGAAACCTGCAGTCAGCTGAGACTGAAGAAGTCACTTGGATGAGTGACGAAACATTTCTCCCACAAAACGCTACGTCCAGATGAACAGATTCAACTTTTGGAGATCCCCAGGGTGTGTTGACCTTGCTTCATAGTACTGGGCTCTGGAGACATATAGGCATTGGGGATGAATGCTAGAAATCTCGAAAACATATGGATGATTCAACAAAAGAAAGTGGGAAAGACATGAGTAAGGCCACTGTGGACATGAGACAAACAATTAAGGGGAAAACCAAGGAAGCAAACAACAACAGGAAGTAACTGAAAAGACATGCAACACAGAGCCCGAAGAAAGGCATAGAAGGAATAGAAAAACTTACACTGTGACTAGCTAAAAATAACATTAAAAACCCTGATTCTAGATTTAGAGAGTTCCAGCTTCATTACTGGTGCTATTCAAATACAGACTAACATACATTTTCAATATTTGGTCTGATATCTGTTATTGCACCCTTTAGACTATATAAAAGCAGCAATTTACACTGATTGGAACTGGATATGTGATGGGGAATTGTTTGTACTTCCAGTTTTCTTAAAATCCGTACTGCAGATCAAGCATGTCCTTTTTCAGGTGGAACATAAAGATGGTAATCTAGGGAGAGAAACGGGTCAGATAATAACACAGCACTTCACTTTGCTTCATGAGTGAAAGTGAACTGGTCCAATACCCCCCTTTGGTGTTGCATTAGGCTGGACATCTGGTGGAAATCTCCCAAATCAAACACATGGAAGCTACCCATTATGGCTACCAGTTGTGGCTAGAGAGCAGATGTGGTCTGACTGTCATGCTATCTCTGATTTGATAGTTTTTGCAGGAGCCAGACTCACTTTAACTCAGCAACATCAGTAAGTCACATTTGTGTCAAACATTTATTTAAAAAAAAAAACCAAAACCTCTGCTTTAAAAGTCTGGTTTTCTTGATGCAATAATAATGCTCACTTGAGACAATTATCTGTATTTATCACCTATAAAGAATGCTGTCAGGTGTTAAAGAGTGGAGTAAACAGCATCTAATAATTATCTCCTTCATATTCTTGTACCTGCAGAACAGTTGATGTTCCAGCAGAGAGACATCATGGCAACTGCAGCATCTGGTGAGTTCACTTATATTTTCTTAGTAATATAAATAACAGTCTCCTTTCTCACCATTGCAAATACTATTTACTGTTGATACCACTTTATGTTAATTCTATGTTGTAATATACACAATGGGCAGCAACAGCCATCTATTCAAAACTTACCACTGCTGATGCCATAACTAATAAGCAGGTCATACTCAAAGACATGACTCAATATGCAGATTCAGTGACTTTATTTACAGTGCATGTCAGAATGGCAACTATTTACACAAATTGATATAGAGAGATAGAGATACAGAGACAGAAAGAAATGGCAGAGATGCACAGGAGTACTGGAGGACTATGACAGCCTCAAAGCCGACAACATCGTTGAAGGCGGGGCTGGATGGAGGGAACAGATCCTTCACCTTCGACAGATGGAAACAGAGGTGGCTGATAAGGACAAATTGAAGAAAGAGAGGGTGGTGGCAGAGGAGGTCAGAGAATTGTGTTTACTCAGCCCAGCCCAGTGAGTGCTCCAGGTGGATGGGTTGGAGGTAACAGCACACTGGAGAGCACACCGGATTAGTCCTCTCAGCTTGACCATTTTTCTGAAGGTTGAAACCAGATGAGAGACTAACCTGAGCTCCAAGAGAAGTACAGAATTCTTACTTGTGAGGTGAACTGGGCTCTGTGATTGGAAACATAGTCCATGGAAATTCAGTGAAGTGGAAACACATAAGCCATGATGAGCTGGGCAGTCTCCAAGCAGGAAGGAAGTTTAGGCAGGGCAGGTGCTTCCAGGTTGTTCATTCGGGCCAAACTAATACCACTTGGATCTTTACTGGCATCTGCCCTGATCTGTTCCTTTGGTAGGGGGAACAGATCCTGAGAAAGAGAACTTGAATTTTTCACCTTTGATGAAGAGTGTGTTTTAAAGCAGGCCCTGCATAACCAGGGGATGCAGGATTCATGCTCTGAGAGAGATTTATAAAGATCAAAATGTCATCCAGGAATTCAGAAGCCATCTAATGCTGACATTTGAAGAAGCTCGGGTAACTGTTTGAGAGTCATGCTGAGATCAAAAGCCAGTGTTTTATCCACAAAGTTCTGTTTTGCATTCAGACTCAACAAGAGCCTGCAGGGAGTGTGAGAGAGTCCAAATACACAATTAAGCAGAACTAGCAGTTTGGTAGGGAGGAACTGTTTTCAGTCTTGCTCACCAGTATCCCCACCAGTATTGCCAGGCTCTTTTGGGCTGACAGGGGGGAAGGAATCAGTAAAGTATCCTTTTTTGCCACAGTAGAGGTACTGACTTTCCTGGAGTAATTTTCCAGTTAACCCTCTCGGGTCAACGGACCCGCCACCATGTCAAAATCACATAACCCATTTAAGACGACACATCAACAAGATACAACAACACAGTCTCCATTTCAACTTGTGTCGAAAGCCCGGACTTCAAACTATATACCAATTTTTAAATCATGTTGGTGGTCACGTAAAACCAGAGTAATAATCAAAAATACACGCAATGTTTTATTCTGAATAAAACAGTGGAGTTTACTGAGGGAAGAAACAATAAAAACTGCGTTTTCTAAGGACTGCGCTAGCAAACATTCTCTGCTTGTGAGCAAAAAAGAAAAATACAACACTTCCCTTTTGTTTTGTGTGTCAGTTATACTGATGAATGTCACAGTTGCTCCAAAAACCATCAAAGACAGACTGAAATGTAAACGCACCTTCTGTTCAGACCTGCAGAGTTTAGGCCTGTGGTGTTCTCCTCTGTCTTATAGTGGAAAGAAACTTTTTTTGGAGTTGCATAAATGTTTGGCATCTTATTTCATGCAGAACACCTAATTGTTCTGTAAATAGTTTTAAATGGTTATATTAAAAAAAGCCTGAGGCCTTGGCGGCATTTTTAAGTAAATAGTACCATTTTACTGTTTTTTGCACAACTTGTGCATAATCTTAAAAATAATTGTTAAAAATGTACAATTTCTATTTGTATTTGAAGTTTTAAAAGTGATTTGTTAAACATGTTTGTGGTTTTTACAGTAGAAAATATTTTATAATATAAAACTTTTTTCTACTCTTATTTTATGTTTTTTGCCTGAATTTAGATCAATTGTGCTAATACAGTATGTCAAAATGAAAATCTAACTCCAAATTCAGATATGTGAGGTTATGCTGAAAAGAATGATACCAAACAAGGCAAGATAAACCGTTTTTAAAGGTAAAATGTGGAGGGAAAATCAAAAGTAGTTAAAAATGGCCAATTATACCCTGGACCCCAGAGAGTTAAACATTTTTTTTAAAGTAACGCAATAGTTACTTTTCAAGTAATTAATTACTTTTAGAATATTGTAACTCAGTTACTAACTCAGTTACTTTTTTGAAGAGGTAACTAGTAACTATATTTGAATTACTTTTTCAAAGTAACTTGCCGAACACTGAAAGTGGGTGTCATTAGGACGCTACAACATAGAGCGACCACCATCCCCACAGACACAGCGGTCAGGGAAGCAGAACAACATCACATCAAGAAGGCCCTGAGTAAATGTGGTTATCCCAGCTGGACATTTGTCAAAGCTGGGAAGGCGACAAAAGAAAGCTCCAGCCGATCCAGGAGAGAAGGACAACCGCTGCCTAAGTGAAAACCTGTAGTAATCCCGTATGTGTCAGGAGTATCCGAACAGTTCAGACGCATTTTTTTCTAAATACCGCGTCTCGGGGGCTTTTAAACCCCAAAACAAAAAATTGGTCCACCCCAAGGATCAGGTCACACAAACAGAGTGACATAGTGTACGCTGTTAACTCCCTGGAAAGGGAGGAACGGTGGTTTGCGCGCAGAGTCAAGGAGGCCATTTACGTAAAAAAGGCAAAGACCATCTCTGAATCGAGGAGGGGCCCTAAGGGTACATCTTTCACCATCTTACAATGCTGTGATTGCAGCCATTCCCCAACTCTCTGTGAATGGTACTCATGGCCATTGATCAGTGGGCTTTGATCAGTGGGTTTTGATCAATGGTAATGAGAATCTGCATAATTATGATGAAGGAACTGACCTCCCAGCCCTTTGTTCCTTCAGTGGGCTAGTTTCAGTCATCATGCACATGGTAAATTGCCTGTATTTGTATAGCGCTATTGGATAACAAGAAGACACCCTTAAATCTGCTTATTTATTTTATTAAGAATAATCAAGACAGGATCGAAGTGGCAAATGAATTTAAATCCTTTTTTGTAAATGTTGGACCTACTTTAGCGAACTTAATTGGAAAAAACTATGATGCAGAATATAAGGAAGTCTGGAAAAGAGAAAGTATGGTTAGAAAGAAAAAGAATGGAAAGAAGGAAAGGAAAGAATGGTTAATTCTATATTCTTGGCTGATATTACTATAAAAGAAATAGTAGCAATTGTAGAAAACTTCAAAAATAAGACATCTATTGACTGTGATGGTGTAGACACGGTCATAATTAAAAAGACATTTGATTGTATAATTATTCCTATTCGCTATATTTTTAATCTCTCGTTACATTCAGGAGTATTTCCCGATCAAATGAAAGTGGCAAAAGTGATACCCTTATATAAATTAGGAGATAAGCATAGTTTTAACAACTATAGGCCAGTGTTTCTTCTGTCACAGTTCTCAAAAGTGCTTTAAAACTTTTTTGCGCAAAGACTCGATAGTTTAATTGAAATAAATTTAACGTGGAAATCTCATATTGAGTATATTAGAAAGAAGATGGTCAAAAACTTTTTGACATTTTAGAGATTTATTAGACTACATATCAATGCGTATCTTATACTTTTCATTGTTTTTCTCATATCTTAGTTATTGTGTGGAAGTTTGGGGGGATACATATGTGAATACTATAAACCCTCTAAACTTATTACAGAAGAAAGTGATACGAATGATTCATAATGTTAAATATATAGAACATACAAATAAATTGTTTATAAAATCGAAACTATTGAAATTAGAAGATTTAGTGAAACTACGGACACTATTATGTTTAAGGCTAAAATAATATATTGCCTTTCATGTTACAAAGTTTATTTTCAATGTATTCGGGGGGTGAGGACAGCAGAAGGAAATATCATTTTAAGCATCAGCTAGCTAGGACTACACAAAGATTAATGAGTCCAACGGTTAGGGGTATACGACTGTAGAACTCTCTTCATTATAATCTAAAGAGTTGTACAAATTTACATTATTTTAAAAAGTGTTACATGTTTAAAACAATAAATCAATATGAAAGAAATTGGAGTTAATTGAAGAAGGGAATTTTTTTCTCCCTCTTTCACTCTCCTTATTTTATTCTATTTACTTATTTTTTTCTCCTTGTTATTACGTATATTATGGTATATTGCTGACTGTAATTTTGTTGTTTGGTTTGCATTAGGATCAGGAGATAGATGCTAGTGTGTTCCTTGGTTTATGGTGCCCATTTGTAATATTAGTTGGATCACAGATAGGGGGCAGGGTTTAATAAGAATATTTTCTTCTTCCTGCTCCTTTTCACGCACGGTTGCAGTGTTATATCAATGAAAAGCAGGGTTTGTGTTTATGAAAGGATGAAACTGTTGGAACTGTTGAACCAAGTGTGAAATAAATAAATAAATGAAAATGAATAAAATAAATGTACATGAACAAATTAGAGTCTATTAGATAGATGTGATTCAAACCACTGCAGCACAGTACCTGTTAAATCTACAGCGTGCTCTAATCGCTCCAGCAGAATATTATGGTCGACAGTATTGAACGTTGCACTGAAGTCTAGCAGGACAAGCACAGAGAGGAGTCCACTGTCAGAGGCCATAAGAAGATCATTTGTAACCTTCACTAAAGCTGTTTCTGTGCTGTGATGAGCTCTGAAACCTGACTGAAACTCTTCAAATAAGCCATTCCTCTGCAGATGATCTGTTAGCTGTTTGACAACTACTCTTTCAAGGATTTTTGATATGAAAGGAAGGTTGGAGATTGGCCTGTAATTAGCTAAGACAGCTGGGTCTAGAGATGGCTTTTTAAGTAAAGGTTTAACTACAGCCAGCTTGAAGGCCTGTGGTACATACAGTGTTGGGGAGTAATGGAATACATGTACCGGCGTTACTCTTATTTTGTATTTTAAATATGTAACTGTATTCCATTACAGTTACCGTTTTAAAAGGTGGTATTCCAAATACAGTTGCTTTGTTGAAATGAAGGGATTACACGGCGGTCTTTTCCCGTTTCATATGTTAGGCTATGCCCTCTCTATTTTTGGTAATTCCACAGAATTCCCATGCCACCACTACTTACCACCACTACTCTCTTTTTTTAATTATTGTTCAAAAAATTATGTAATATGAAGGCTATAGGCAGAGTGTTAGAGGCATAGCCCTAAAGAATGTAGCCTCATGGCAGTGTAGTCCAGTTGTTAGTAAGCTGCTAAGACTCGACAATAAGTTTTTGGTTACGAGCCCAACACGGTACCCGACGTATTACCAAGATGTCCCTTTACTACGGTTTGGAGCCACGGACCTGTTTTATATATGCACGGAATCGTTTTCTATACGAGATCGCTGCAAAAAGTGACCTAATGTCCACCCTACTGTTACTCATGTTATATTAAGATTTAAATATCTAGTTGGTATTGGCCTTCAGTAATAGTATTAATTCACATAGCAATAGTACATTCATGTAGTTGTAAAAAGCTTGATAATATATTAAGTAATCCAAAGTATTCAGAATACATTACATTCATTGAGTAACGTAATGGAATACGTTACAAAATACATTTTGTGGCATGTATTTTGTAATCTGTAGTGGAATACATTTTAAAAGTCACCTTCCAAACACTGGGTACATAGCAGATTATTAGAGATAGGTTGAACATATTTAAGATTGAAGCATTAATTAATGGCAGGACTTCTTTGAGCAGTTTTGTAGGAATGGGGTCTAAAAGACACGTTGATGGTTTGCAGGAAGTAATTACTGAAGTTAACTCAGAAAGATCAATTGGAGAAAAAGAGTCTAACTTAACATCAATGGTACTAAAGGTAGCTGTAGATAATATTACATCTGTGAGATGATTATGAGTAATTTTTTCTCTAATGGTTAAAATTTTATTTGTAAAGAAGTTCAAGAAGTCATTACTAGTTAACGTTAAAGGAATGGTTGGCTCAACAGTGCTATGACTTTTTGTCAGCCTGGCTACAGTGCTGAAGAGAAATCTAGGGTTGTTCTTATTTTCTTCAGTCAGTGACGAATAATAAGATGTTCTGGCTTTGCAGAGGGCTTTCTTATAAAACAGCAAACTATTTCTCCAGGCTAAATGATGATCCTCTAAATTTGTGACACGCCATTTCCTCTCCAGCTTACAAGTAATCTGCTTTAGGCTACGTGTTTGAGAATTGTACCACGGAGTCAAATACTTCTGATTTTAGGCCTTATTTTTCACAGGAGCTACAGTATCCAGAGTCGTATGTAGTGAGGAGATAAAATTATTAACAAGATGATCGACCTCTGTTGGAGTAGCGTTCAGGTAGCTGCTCTGCTCTGTGTTGGTACAGGGCATTGAAGATGATAACAGTGGGTGGATTATATTCTTAAACTTAATTGCAGCACTTTCAGAAAAACATCTACTGTGATAAAGTCTACTCCCCACTGCTGTGTAATCAATTATTGTAAATGTAAATGTTAAATAATCAGACAGGAGAGGGTTTTCTTTTTTGCCTGTCCCGTTTGGTTCTTTTGCCATCAGAATTATTGTCTAAAGGCCAAGAAAGATGCCCAACAAATGTACTTCACCAAATAGACCATCCGTATTGGTCCATTTGATTGACCTTTGTTTTTATTGTTTATTTTATTTTATTTTCACTTGCTACACACGGGACAGACATGACTGGGGAAAAGAAAAGGGAGAAAGAAAGAGAGGTAGGGAAAGTAAAACAGCGGGGAAGAGGAACGGTGCTGAGTGACCCCTCATCTGGGACTCTCCTCAGCTCTTTCTGGGATAGTGGCGCGGCTGCCCCTCTGTTGGTCTTCCTTGGTCTCTTGTGTTCTGGGGGCCTCTGGATGCCTGGAGTTTTGATCTCCTCCATACCTGCTTCATGCCCTGGAGGACGGGGCAGTGGCCCCCCACACCCTCTAGCAGATCATTACATGAAGGAACCTTTTAAAAAACAAGCGCGTCCATGCTCACAGGTGTACACATGGGTGATCACACACACAAACTACACCCTTTTTGGCTCCTACCTCAAAGCACACTGTGCGCTGTCGATCTTACGTGCTGCACAATAATGTTTAATATTTAGTATTTACTGTCATATTCCCATAGATCATTGTGATGTTGTTTATTCTATTACTCTCATTTTCTTCTGCTTGTTTTCTTTTTTCTTTCTCAACAGGTGATCCAGGTGATCAATATACTGTATGTATTTTTTGTCTGCTTATTCTGTTCTGTTTTTGTTTCTTGCCCTTTTTCCCCGTCCCTCTTCTCAGCTGTTTTTCTTTCCCTCTTTCTTTCTCCCCTTTCTTTCCCCCAGTCAAGTCTGTCCCGTAACCTGAAGGTTGCCGGTTCGATCCCCGGTCGTTGTGTCCTTGGGCAAGACACTTCACCTACCACCTACTGGTGTTGGCCAGAGGGGCCGATGGCGCGATATGGCAGCCTCGCTTCTGTCAGTCTGCCCCAGGGCAGCTGTGGCTACAACTGTAGCTGCCTCCACCAGTGTGTAAATGTGAGAATGAATAGTGGAATTGTAAAGTGCTTTGGGTGCCTTGAAAAGCGCTATATAAAATTGAATCCATTATTATTAAAAAAATTACCAAAATTACCAAAGATTACCAAAATAATCCAAATATCAATGTAAAATTTGTCACACATACAAATGCATTTTTAATGTCTCTTAATCTTTTCCTGAATTATAAGACTCTTCCAGGGTAATGTGGATGGCATGTGGGACTTGAAAATAAGAATTTTGTTCTGTTTGGATTAGACTGTCTGCTGATCCGAATGTATCATATGTCCTCAGTCCAGCATTAAAGATAAAAGATGAATGAAAATGTGTTAAAAGTAAGTAATTTTAAATCACTGATTACACTCATAATTGTGTTTTTGCTTCCTGCCAAAAATGATCATGTTTCGTTTTCCTAAAACCAATAAAAATGTTAATATTGGAAAAAAAAAAAGAAAAAAAAGGGAAGAGGAACGGTGATAAGGGGCCAAAAACAAAAACAAACAAAAAAACAGACAAAAATTACTTATATCAATCACCTGGATCACCTGTTGAGAAAGAAAAAGGAGAAAACAAGTGTCCCGATTCGAAATACTGAGATCCAAAACAAAATACCAAAGGCCCAGAAGGATGCAATCAAACGGAAGAGTTTATTGAATACACATGCGGGGAGGTACGAACTGCCAAACATCAGTTGTAGAACTCCGCCCAAAAAGACACTTCAGATTGCTTTTGATTCATCAGGGTTGACGCCCCCTCATGCGTTTACAAAGATTGTGATATATCAGATACAGTAAATATTCATTTTCATAAGCTAAAATAGACATAGAAGTTCCTGTCTCTATCACATTTTCCATATAAGGCCACTCGCTGCATCCTCCAGATGGTCCTTGGGGATGGCAGTCATCTGGCCACCTCTTCTGTCACCTGTATCTGGGCAAACTCAACTGCAACAAGAAGCTGAATACATTCAGGCCTTCACTCCAGCCTGTTTCTTGATTAAATGTATTATATGTGTTTTGTAGGTGTGTATGCATTGAACCTTCCATAGCTCCAAGCCACTTACTCCATGTTTCGCCGGGACATTCACACCCAACGGAGCTTTCAACCTTCTGATTAAGTGACTGAGCCACAACTCTTTAATAAGCACCAAATTGCAATGTGTATAGCATGATTACAGTTGCGCCTGCAATGAGAGATTATTATGTGATTATGATAACACCTGTAATACAGACTTTAATGTAATGTCAGCAGCTTCAATAACTGCTTCAATGAAGTGATTATTATATGGTTTAATGCAATGATCATGACTTTAATGCAAAGTTAATTAATGCAATGATAATGATAAGAAGCATAACTAGCAGTAAGATATTTCCCTTATTCCACACTCCCCCTTTTGACCCTGTTCACAAACAGGGTCACCCCACTGCGTTGAGTCACTCCTCCTCCCAGTCGGTCACCCCCACATCCATCAGTGGCATCATGGCCACCCAAGTCACCGATTCAGCGTTTACAGCCCTCGTTATTACCTTCTCCAGCAGTCCTCTGGCACAGGGAATGAAACAACAACCTCAGGTGTTCGAGGTGGTCGACCAGAACACACTTCGTAATAAGCACTCTGTGTACACAATTATTATAGTTGTCCCGTTCAGTGCTTTCCTCAGTATGCAGAATGCTTCGTAAGGTCCAGCGTGTTTAACATGTATGGTTAGATGTACTGATGTGCTTATGTCATGTGCGTTAGATGTGAGTTGTCATGTGTCCATCTCTCTGCTCGGCTCGTGTAGTGTGTTCTGCCGTCTTCCATTGCGGATAGCATGATGAGCAGAGCCGTTGCCAGTAGTAAGTTGCCAGCTTCCACCTGAGAACACTCCATGCTTGGGGTTGGTCACACCCAAATGTATCAGTACATTACAATATACTACTATACTACTAATATACAATAGTCCATTATAATATTTTATTCATATTTCATTTTGTATCCATCAAGGGCTTCGGGTGATCTGCAGTTTCACCCTTTCCCAAGCTGGAGACATTTTCCTTTACACATACATCACTCCCTTGTCATCGAACTTCCCTGAGCTATCCCTCAACTTCAAGCTTTAAATGTATTTTATTAAACATTCACACCATTCTATCACTCATACAAGTAGCAAGCTGATCTTCATTGCATATGCTTGTGTTCTTAGCCAGGTTTAATCAATGTCTATGCATTACTCCTCATGAGCTTGTCTTTGTAAGGTTAATGCATTCTCTATTTGTATGTGTGGTTTTGCATATGTTTCTTTGCAGTATTTCAGACTCCTTGACAATTCTCCACTTAAGCAGTCAGTTTTTCTCTTTCCCCGAATTACTAACCCAAACTTTGATTTCCCACTTTAAATGACCACCCTCCTGGTCTTCAGCCAGGTGTTAGGGCTTGCTTTTCAGGTTCATGGACACATCATGCTGTGAACAATTCAACCAGAAACTTGCCTTAACTTATCCATTGATGTTAACCTACAATTTCCTTCCGACTGCGGCATCTGGAGAACTGGTCCGGGTCTGCTTTACTCCTGAAAATAACAAACTAAGACATTTTCATTATTATCACGAGTGTTTAAACGACCCACTTTTCTCTCTTTCCTGCCACAAATACCAGTTATGTCATGTTTATGTCATGCACCCGTGTTTTCACCTGTGAGCATGAGCACACTTGTATTTCAAAAATTCCTTTATGTAATGATCTGCTAGAGGGTGTGGAGAGAGGGTTTTCAAGAAACACTGTTAAATGTTCAGTTTCTATGCCATATGTTAAAACAAGATCTAGAGTGTGATTAAAGTGGTGGGTGGGTTCTTTTACATTTTGAGAGAAGCCAATTGAGTCTAATAACAGATTAAATGCAATGTTGAGGCTGTCATTTTTAGCATCTACATGAATGTTAAAATCACCCACAATAATTATTTTATCTGAGCTGAGCACTAAATCAGATAAAAAGTCTGAGAAATCAGACAGAAACTCTGTGTAAGGCCCAGGTGGACAATAGATGATAACAAGTAAGACTGGTTTCTGAGTTTTACAGCTGGGGTGGACGAAGTTAAGCATCAGGCTTATAAATGAAGTAAAAGTCTGTCTTGGTCTTTCGTTGATTAATAGACTGGTGTGAAAAATTGCTGCCACACCGCCCCCTCGGCCTGTGCTTCGAGATTTCTGGTAGTTAGAATGACTCGGGGGTGTTGATTCATTTAAACTAACATAATCATCCTGCTGCAACCAGGTTTCTGTAAGGCAGAGTAAATCGATTTGTTGATCAATTATTAAGTCATGTACTAACAGAGACTTGGAAGAGAGAGACCTAATATTTAATAATCCACATTTCACTGTTTTACTCTTTGGTTCAGATGTGGATACTGTGTTGTTCTTTCTTTGTGATTTTTATGTATAAGTTGTTTTTTGCTGGTTTTTAGTTTGTTTTTTGTCTGTTTGGGAGCTGACACAGTCTCAATGGAGATGGGGTTTTGGGGGATAACAGGAGGTCTCTCCTAGCACAACCAGGTTTCCTCCAGAAAGTTTCCCAATTATCTATGAAGCCGACATCGTGTTTTGGACACCACTCAGACAGCCAGCAATTTAAGGAGAACATGCGGCTAAACATGTCACTCCTGATCTGATTGGGGAGGGCACCAGAGAAAACTATGTACATTTACCACTGTCCTGGTTCTGTTATTTTTCAATACCTGGTTGGTTTACATTTATATAAATAAATCAGTATCAGAAATTGTTTGTAGTGTATTTATTGCAACAAAAAAATGAAATAAAACAACAGCAACAAACAAAACAAGATACTGTGTTCCGATGATCCAGACTCTTGAGTCTCTAAGTTGAGTAACAGTTTACCAGCAACCAGAGTACTATACTCTAAATAAATATGCTGTTATTCAGTCCCTTGGTAATAATTCTATTAGATGTAGTGTATAGATCACTCCAAACATTACCAAGAAGTTCATCAGCAGTTCTTGGGTGACCTCCAAGAAGTCACACTGGATGACTTTCACAGGCTGGCAATGAACTCGTTCGTTCACATGGATTACTTTAACCAGGGCTGCTGTGTCATCTCAGATCTGGCTCACCAGACTGTATGATTGAGAAAGTGATCACAAACTAATCCACTAATTCACAGGATGATTTTATAACAAATAATTTCTCCAGTTCATCATCACAATAATCTTCATCAGAAAGATGGTTTACATTAGTTGTGATCCAGAGGATTCTGCAAATCATCATAATATTTTTGTCTTTAAGTGGCACCCAGCAATTTTTAATGTGTAGGACTTATGTTTGAAAGCTATGCATTATTTTAGTTTCGACTGTGGGGTTTGGGTTTTTTTTTTTTTTTGGTTGTTGTGAGTACAAACTACATACAGTTTGGTAAAAACAGATGATTTTTGTTCTAGACAGTAATCATTTCTGAGGCTACCGAACCAAGTGACAAACAGAGAGGCAATGCTGAGATGGTTTAGATATGTGCACAGGAGGAATAGTCGATTTAGTGGACAAAGGCTGTTGAAGATTGAGCTCTAAGGCACAAGAAAAGAAAGAAAGAAGAAAAAAATGAAAACAAAATGGCCTAATGCTAGAATTCAAAATTTTAGTTTGAGGTTCATGTTAAATGTCATTCCCTTGTTAAAGTTGTAAATGTCAACCAAAACTTTTGCAATCTTACCTGTATTGGGACCCTTCTTTTTTAATAATGCTATTGGCTAAATAAGGCGACTGTCAGGTTTGTCGTGAAACAGGCATGCTCTATTTTAAAGTTGGAACTCTGAGTACACCTGCACTGGGGGTGGGAAGAAAACAAAGGGTGGAATACAGCTAAACTACTTAATCATTTCATCAATAGTGATAGTTATGACTGTTCTCCATACAGTGATATTTGTTCTTCCATACAAATGTACGCCAAGTTATGACCTGCCAGCATCTTTGCTATTGTGAGAACAAAGTGAGTGAAGTGACTCAGTCAGCTAATGTAATCAAATGGCTGTGTTAGCTTATTAGCTGTTAGCTAATGGTAACACTGAATTAGTCTTGCTTTACTCGCACTTCACTAAAATGGCTTGGAAAAAAGAGACAGATAAAAAAAAATTAGAATACTTACTGTGATGCAAGGAATGCTGTTAACAGTCAACAGTGTTTCGATGCATGCTCAATCGTCCAGGTAAGTAAATCCCAAAAAGTTGATTCTGTTCATTTGGATGTAGCATTTTCAGTGGGAGTCAGCAGTGGATGTCAACAGCGATTAATGCAGAGCCACCTTATAGCCGGTGTCTCTGGCCTTTCAACAATTCTCAACCCCACCTGCTCAAACAGGCGGGATTTCACAATCAAACAACTGCAGAGAAATGGGCAGAACTCCATATATAATAAAAAAAATTACTTTGCTAGTCTTTGTAAGAAGATAATATTTTTTTAATTTTTAAAAATTAACAACCCAGATAAAAAAGTCAGTTGACTGTTTTTAAAGCTTGTAGTTAATGCAGTTTTTTTTCAAATGCCCCAATAAACTCATTGCAGTAAATTAATTATTTTAAGCCAAACTGTCTTTAAAATGCTTATGTAATGTTTAAAAATAGGAAAAAAATACAACAAAAAAGGAAAAAAATGGGAACAAACAAAAACAACAACAACAACAACAACAACAATTTCTTAAATGTTGTGCATAATGTTAATGCAAGAACCGGTAAGCAACTGATAACAACAGGGACATTTTACTTTTACTCTATTGTCTTTTCTCAGAATCTGAATCAATACAGCTATTATTGTTAGGATGCCTGGGTCGTTGACCCAGGGTTTTGAGTTTATTATATTATTTATCATTTCTAGTCTTTGGTTTCTTTGTTAGAGTTCTGTCTTATGGTTTATGTCTCTGTGTTCTCTAGTTGCTCTGTCTCCCCTGTCAGCTGTATCCCCTTGTCAAGTTCACGTCTCTGTGTTATGTTTCCTGTTTTACTTTAAAAGTCTGTGTCTCATGTAAATGCGTCTGGTTTTGCTTCCTTTGTCTCATTAGGCCTGATTTGCCCCAGCTGTGTTTCCCTTCTGTTACCCATTCCCTGATTGCTCCCTCTGTGTTTCCGTGTCGAGTCTACCCTCATCTTGCTGTGTGTTCTGTCTGTTTGCTAGTTGAGGTTATTGTGTGGATGCTTTAAGCATCCACACTATTGAGTTCCTCTTGGGACTTCCGTACACTTTTCGCCGTGGATCTACTTCCACAATTTTCAGCCGATTTTCACCGTTCAAATTTTAAACTATTCTGCTATTTCTGCTAATGATGGCTATGTCTTTTGGTATTTTATACTATTATACTTTTTAAAATATTAAGCTTAAATTGTCCCATTGAAATGAATGGGAAACTTCTACAATTCTGCTAAAATTTGCTTGTTTTTGAAACTTAACTACTTTTTCCTACTTTCACGTAGAACAACCATTCAAATTTTAAAATGTTCACAAATTATTGGGCTATTCAGGAATAAATCAGCTTTTTCAAATCTTTTACCATTTTACTTTTATGCCTCTTAAAGTTTTCAGTTGCAAAATTGTGATTTTTCACAAAATACATGCGTTGTTATGGTTGCTATGCACTTGGCTTCCAGTGTGCCACTGAAGGTTTTGCAGTCTTCTCTTCATGTCCGAACAACTTCTTGCTACTTGCTCAATTGTCACTCAACTTCCACAAATTATACATCAAAACGTAGGTATTTTTGCTGGCTTTCCGAAAATGTCACTATCATTGTTGTGGGATTTATAGAATTTTGGCAAATCTCCTCAGACCAACACAAAGTCTGAAAACTCTCCATAGAAAGTCAATGGAGAGTTTGTTCAAAATCACCGCTGGATTTCTGTAATGAGAGGCATTTTCGAATCGCCATATCTCCTTAACGAAGCAAAGTTAAGACATATGGCTTGTCCCAGTATATCTTCAGACACTCCTGACGCTCACAATTCAAGAATTTCTTTCTCACCTATTACCGTTCTGAAATGAGTTAGACTTGTTTGAGGGTAGGAAATTCGTCCTTCGCTCAGATTTCTTCAGATTTCAAACTCTGGAAATGAACCACTTCTTTCTCTCGTCATATCTTTTTGATAGATTTCCACAAAGACCTGAAAATTTCCATGACTGTTCCCCAAAGCCTGCTGTCTCTTACGGTGAAAGAATTATATCGATACTCCAAATAGATTTAGAGTTAGAAAGCGTTGTTTGAGGGCAGGTCAAGGCAGTTTTTGCTTCGCCTCTACTCAGTTATGGTGCATTACAAGTCAAATATCTTTAATAATTCATATTTTAATGATAAATTGTTAACTCCTGAAGATTCCCCCATCGCTTCTGAACAAAACGGTGTAAGAATGACCGTTCTAGCCCCTACGGTTAGGAAATTATGGCCATTTGTTTGAGAGGAATCCTCACTATGAGAAATACACTGCAGAAATCCTGTGTCTCTCTGTGCTGCGTGCACCTGTTTTGGCGGGAAAAAGTGCACAGGCTCTCTGATTGGTGGATTCAAATTCAGCAGCTCCCAGGCTGCTTGACTGAGCTAGAAACTTACTTCTCTCTCCCTGTGTGTGTGTGTGTGTGTGTGTGTGTGTGTGTGTGTGTGTGTGTGACAGAGAGAGGGAGAGAGAGAGAGAGAGAGAGAGAGAGAGAGAGAAAGCCTTTTTATGGGATGATCTCATTGTAAGATTCAAAATCAATATATTTAGACTGGTTGACTGAATTAGATCTTGTGTGTGTGTGTGTGTGTGTGTGTGTGTGTTTTAAATTCAATATATTTAGACTGGTTGACTGAATTGGATCTTGTGTGTGTGTGTGTGTGTGTGTGTGTGTGTGTGTTTTAAATTCAATATATTTAGACTGGTTGACTGAATTGGATCTTGTGTGTGTGTGTGTGTGTGTGTGTGTGTGTTTTAAATTCAATATATTTAGACTGGTTGACTGAATTTGATCCTGTGTGTGTCTGTCTGTGCATGTGTGTTACCATATGTGTACATATTTGTGGTTGTGTGACTGTTATACTTTTTTTTGCTGTTTTTTTTTTTTCATTTAACAATTACATTTGAGGGACCCTTAGCATGTTCGGGATTTTTTCAGCTGTCCATTTTTCTTTTCCAATTTTTCTATTTAGGTTATTACTATTGTGCTAAGTCATAGCATTTCTGCTGCTTTCCAGTATTTCTGCTAAATACAGCATTTCTGCTAAATCATACTATTTCTTCTATTTCATCAGATTTGTGCTAAATATAGTGTTTCTGCTACAAAATAGTATTTCTGCCAAATATAGTATTTTTGATTAATTATAGTTTTTCTACCAAATCATAGTACAGTTTTACTGCTTTTTATATGGCTTCTAAGACAACCAATCATATCCGAGGGCTTGCACATTCAAATTTGCATATTGTTGCCTTCATGGCTTCCCAGCCAGCCAATCATATCTTAGGCCTTGCACATTCAAATTTGCATATTGGGGCAATCATGGCTTCTAAGACAACCAATCATCTATGTCATATATCTATGATATTTCATATTTTTATTTTAAATGGTCAACATTTCAAGATTCTCCCATGTCTTCTGAACACAACGGTCTAAGAATGACTGTTTTAGCCCCTACGGTTAGGAATTTATGGCTGTTTGTTTGAGGGGAGTCCTCACTATGAGAAATAGACTGCAAAAATCCTGTCTCTCTCTGTGCTGTAAAAGCCTGCACTTGGTGCACCAGTTTTGGCAGGAAAAAGCACACAGCCCCTCTGATTGGTGGATTCAAATTGAGAATCTCACAGCTGTTTGACTGACCTAGAAACATGCTGTTAACAGCCCCTGTTCACTTGCTGATGCTATGTGTGTGTGTGCGGGCGCGTGTGTGTGTGAGCCTGAGTGTGGGTGTGAGTGTTTGAGTGTGTGTGTGTGTGTGTGTGTGTGTGTGTGAGAGAGAGAGAGAGAGAGAGAGAGAGAGAGAAAGAAAGACACACAAAGCCCTTTTTAGGGCAGCATCTCATTGTTGGATAAAAATATAATATATTCAGACTGGTTGACTGGCATAGACCCTGTGTGTGTGTCTCTCTCTGTACATTTGTGTATCCATATTTGATTTTGTGTGTATTTGTTGATTTGTGTATCCATATTTAATTTTGTGTGTATCTGTTGGCTGTTCTTATTTGTATTTCTAAATGTATTTTTATTTTATTTTTTCACAGGTGAACAAAAATTAGTTTTGAGCAAACTTAACCATGTTCCTTTTTATTCAGCTTGTCATTTTACCTTTCCAATATTTTCACTTAAGTTATTACTATTCTGCTCAATCATAGTATCTGTTCTAAATCATTGTTATTGAGCTATATTGTAGGATTTCTGCTAAATCATAGTATTTCTACTATATTATATTTTTCTTTCTAAATATATCATTTCTGCTATAGAGTAGTATTTCTGTAATGTTTAAGAATGTTTGGCTAAATATATTCTTTCTGTTATCTTATACTATTTCTCCGAAATTCTTGTATTTTTGGGAAGTTATCGTGTTTCTGGTAAGTTACAATATTTCTGCTAAGTTCTGCTATGCTATTGTATTTCTGCCAAGTATTATGTTTCCTCTAAGATATTGCAGTTCTGCTAAGTTACTACATTTTAGCAACGTTCCTTTGCTTCTGCAAAGTTTTTACAATTTCTGCAACTTTTCAGCTTTTTCAGCTAGTTTCAGCTGACAGCTTCAGCGTTCCAGCATCCACACTGCATTTTCGCAGGAAATGCAAATTTTTCTAGTTGTTGTTTTAAGTTTAGTATTTGTATTCCCGGTTATGTTTGGGGTTAAATTGATCGAAGGAATCAAAACCTTCTAAATAAATAAATTAGTAAAATTAAATTGTGTTTTTTAATTAGCAGGTACTTAATGTGCAAAAAAGCTCAATAAATTTTAATCATCAGCTAAGTAAAATGGGAAAAAAATTTTTAGATGAACTATTTGACCTAGGAATGTATAAAATAAATTAAGTTTACATTATCCATCCATCCATTCGCTTCCGCTTATCCTTTTCAGGGTCGCGGGGAGCGCTGGAGCCTATCCCAGCTGTCATAGGGCGAGAGGCGGGGTACACCCTGGACAGGTCGCCAGTCTGTCGCAGGGCCAACACACAGGGACAGACAAGGACAGGACCTTCTTGCTGTGCGGCAACAGTGGTAACCACCGTGCCACCGTGCTGCCCTAAGTTTACATTACTTAAACGTATTTAAGTACTCTGAGCGTTTGGGTGTACAGTGTAGGAAAGGTTGGCGTACAGGTTTAACACCACGCGGGCCCAATTTAATGTGCAGTAGATAGGGTTGCCAACCGTCCCTTAAAAACGGAATCGTCGCGTATTTAGAAACAAAAGTACACGTCCCGTATTGAGCTAATAAGGGACGCACTTTGTCCCGTAATACAGTGAGAATCAAAAGTAGTCTATAAATGTTAATGGAATTATCGCTTTGTTTGAAAACATAATTCCCAGCCCCTCTCCTGCTTTGTGATCAATGAGCTGACAGCACACTTATGACAATTCAAGTATGACCGTTCAGATTACCGCTCATTTCACTGGTCAAGGAAAGGTCGCTTGCGGAGAAAATACCGGAAGACAACAGATGACCACAACAAGAAGCATGGCCAACAGGGAAAAAAATGCCGACACTGCGGTCCAGTACACCTAAAGCTGGGCATACACTGTGCGATTTTTTTTCAGTCACGTTATTCAGCTCTTGCTCGATTAATAATGGATTGGATTTATATAGCGCTTTTCAAGGCACCCAAAGCGCTTTACAATTCCATTATATCCGTGTTCATGTGTTGGGCCAGATACAGACTGGACCAGATTAAGAGAGTCAAAAAGGCTTAAAGAATCCTTTACCAGAGGTTTGTCAGCAGACAGCAGATACAAATCTCCCACAATAAGAACATGCTCATAGTTGGGCACAATCCTAGCTAGAAATTCTGAAAAGTAATTTATGAAGTTCTAATTGTATTTAGGGGGAGAATAAATAACAGCAAAGAGCATGGAGTTACAGACACTGATTTCAAAAAGCTGGAAGATGAAGGCTGTACACATTTAAAATCCTTTTTAAAGACAACTGCTGTAACTCCTCCTCTCCCTGATGTCCTTGGTGTGTTAAAATAGGAACAACCCGCTGGTAAAAGTTGGGATAAAATACTGGACTCACCAGTGTTAAGCCAAGTCTCAGTGACACCCATGAAGTCCAGGTTCCAGGAGGTGAATAACTCCTTCAGAATAAAAGATTTGTTTAGCAGCCATCTGGTGTTCACCAGGCCAATCCTGACAGGAGCTGGGGCAGGGCAATGAGCCTCATCAGCAGTCAGGTTTCAGAGGTCATCACAGCACAGAAACAGCTTTAGTGAAGGTACCAAATGATCTTCTTCTGGCCTCTGACAGTGGACTCGTCTCTGTGCTTGTTCTGGTAGACCTCAGTGCAGCATTCGATATTGTTGACCATAATATTACAGGTACTGCGCTGCAGTGGTTTGTATCATATCTGTCTAATAGACTCCAATTTGTTCATGTAAATGGAGAGTCCTCCTCACATGCTAAGGTTAATTATGGTGTTCCACAGGGTTCAGTGCTAGGACCAATTCTGTTTACACTATACATGCTTCCCTTAGGCAGTATCATTAGGAAACATAGTATACATTTTCACTGCTATGCAGATGACACCCAACTCTATCTGTCCACGAAGCCAGATAACACACACCAATTAGTTAAACTGCAGGAATTTATTAAAGACATAAAGACCTGGATGACCTTTTAATTATCTGCTTCTAAATTGAGGCAATACTGAGGTTATTGTACTCTGCCCTGAAGGTGTTTTCGGAATGTGTTGAGGGCTTTCTCCTGAAGCCCACTGTCATCTCTACAATCTTAACTCCTCCTCTACAGGAGATAAGACTGTAGAGACTGTCATCTCTACAGTCTTAACTCCTGTAGAGACTGTGTTCAACTCCAGATTGTGCTGACTGCATCAGAGTACCAGCCGCTCAACTTCCTGTTGATATGCAGACTCATCACCGTCCTGAATGAGGCTAATTACGGTGTCATCTGCAAACTTCAGGAGTTTAACAGCCGTGTTCTTGGAGATGCAGTTATTGGTGTAGAGGGAGAACAATAGTAGTGAGAGGACACATCTTTGAGGGGCACATATACTGAAGGACCGAGTTTCAGAGGTGATCTACCCCAGCCTCACTTGATGCTTCCTGTCTGTCAGGAAGCTGGTGATCCACTGACAGGCAGCCTGTGATACGCTGAGCTGTGAGAGTTTGGAGGAGAATGGTATTAAAAGCCGAACTAAAGTCCACAAACCAGACCCTGGCATAAGTTCCCGAGATGTTGCAGGATCTAATGCAGTCCCATGTTCACTGCATCATCCACCGACATGTTTGTCCGGTAGTCATAGTACCATATCACCCCATTTGAGCACTTGGCTCTCACAGGCTTACTTGTTGTTCGTAGAGTATTTAAAAGTATAATGGGAGGGAGAGACTTCAGGTTTCAGGCCACTCTTCTATGGAACCAGCTTCCAGTTTGGATTTGGAAGACATAATCCAATTCCTTCCCACTGTCGCCAAAGTACTTGCTCATAGGGCGGTCATATGATTGTTGGGTTTTTCTCTGTATGTATTATTGTAGGGTCTACCTTACAATATAAATCACCTTGAGGTGACTGTTGTTGTGATTTGGCGCTATATAAATAAAACTGAACTTAATAGAGTTAAGCGTAAGAGCATAGTAACTTTCCATTTTCCAAAAATTCAACACAGGAACAGAATCTTCTCCACAGCTGTCTCTCACACACACAAATCACTCTTGCAGGGAAATGCTGGGGCTTCTGTACAAAGGAGATGACAAGTTAGTAATTTTTGAGGTGACAACGGGAAAGCAGACTTACAGATTGGCAATGGTTTCAATAACACAGCCTGCACATCACTCAGGCAAAGACTCAAGTTTTATTCCCAACTCAAGTAGTAGCTAGCTGATCAGCAGATGACAAATAGGTGATTGTTTCAGGTGTGCCCATGAAAAGGGCGGAGGTCCTGAAAGGATCCCACCCCTGCAAGGTAAGGTGTGGTTAACAGAAACACACACAGAAACACTACACTTTCATACAGAGAGAGGGAATGAGAGAGAGTAACCAAAGTAAAGAGAGGCAGAGAGAAATGGCAGAGATGCACAGGTAGACCGGAGGACCATGATTGCTGCGCCACTGGTCCTCAGTTTGAATCCAGACTGGCACTTTTCTGTGTGGTGTTTGGATGTGCTGTCTGTGCTTCCTTTTATCTTTGGTTATCGTTGGGGTACTCCAGTCTACTTTCGTGATTCATTGACATGGATGCAGTTATAAAATTGGCCATAGGTATGAATGTGAGAATTTATGGTTGTCTGTTTCTCTGTGCTGATGGACTGATGAATTGTAAATTCGTCCTCTTAACCTGGTGGAAGAGGGTGGATATTCTCTGTTGTACCAAAAGGTCTTTTTGTTACTTAGTCAAAATTTTCTGATATAAATAGGCAGGAAAATATCAGTACGCTCAAAACCAAAACTTACCATGAACAAGAACAAAGCATAACAGTTACAACCTTTGCAGGAGGATTCATTGGAAGGCTTTTGATTTATGATTTAACTAGGTAAATCTGATACATTAGAAAATTGCAGATTTCATGTGAGTTAATGAATGTTAAATTTCACCAATATTATATTCAACTAGAAAATGCATTTTCTGAAGAAACTGCAGTGTGAATGCTGATAGCTGAATGTTCTGAGCTGAAATGAAATAATTGTTGAATGTTAAGTTAAAAATGTTGAATGAGCTGAAATAGGCCAATCATTCACCTGAAGGCTAAATTGTAGAGCTGTTGAAATCACACAGTTCGTACAGAAAAGGTTGGAAAGTAGCTGGACATCCTTAAAATGTACAAAAGCTGAGTAATGACAAAAGAAAATTTAGATTTACAAAACATCTGAATGAATATTAAAAGTTTATATTCTTTTAATTACCAAATCACTAAAATGTGAGAGAATTCATTACAGACAGGTAAATGCTGTAAGTTTTAATCATCCAGTCAGAAAAGATGATTCTAAAAGTCATTAACTTACTCCAAATGCCCAGATCTGAACCATCTGTGCACAAAAGAGAAAACCACCAATGGAACGGATGCCTGAATTTCATCGGCCAATCAGAATGCTCGATCCAGTTGGCCTGCACAAACTACTGACATACTATTACTCAGGGGCAAAACCATGTCAAATCTGCCTTGATGCACCTGTTAAAAAAACTGCTTCTAAATCCAAGACCCTAACTCCTATCGAAATCATGTTCAAACCTTGATTATTCCGAGGACTTGTTCTGCACAACAGTGTGTTCTTTGTGTTCCTGCTGTCAAAAATGGGCCCACAGGAGCAATTTAAAAAGTGGGGACATACCTGCTGAGACAAACTCCTGACTAATAATACAAAGTGTCTCTATGGGTCAGTTAGAAGCTGCTCCCTTCACTTGGATCTAGACAGTTCCAAAAGTTTACTTACTCTGAGCTTTGAAAGACACTCTGTTGGAAAGGAACAATGATGATGGCTATGTTTTGAGGGTAAAATGATGGCTGTGGAGCAGAAACTGTGCACATAGCAGCAGTTGAAACATAATTTTTTAAGATTAATCTTGGCAGAGTGACAGACAGAGCTCAATAAGCAGGAAGGTGTGAGCCTGATTGCTATAGCAACTCCAACCAGTGCAACACACACACACACACACACACACACACACACACACACACAGATATGCGCCTTTCTTCTGCCGCTTTAAATAAAGAGAAAAGTGACCTTGAAACAAATGCTTGCCAAGAAAAAACTACATGTTGTATTGACAAAAGTATTTCACTGTGACCACCAGCAATGTCTACAGTATTCACAGTTTTCATGCCTGTGGAGTTTATTATATGGACGTGGTGACAGCGTAAAGACAGCCTGTACTTTTAGGAGCCATTTTAACACTGGACTCTATGGAAGAGTTGCAGGGAGGAGACTGTGCATTGGTGGCATTTATGAAAGAACCATAACATCTATTACAATACTAATAACATTAGATGAAAGAGGACAGTGATGGCTACGTTGTGAGTGTAAAATGATGGCTGTAGACCAAACGCTGTGGACACAGCAGCAGTTTAAAGAGAAGATTTTAAGGGACATTTTCCCCCTCCTACCACTTTGGCAGTTGAGCTGTCTCACTCTAACTAGAGATGGCACGATACCACTTTTTACTCTTACTGGTGCAAAGTGGGTCAAAAACAAACAAGAGAGATGGACTCGCGACAGAAAAGCCGATCAGCTGATCATTAAGCAGTTTCATGATTGAAGTAGCAGCAGGAGAGGGAGGGAGAGAGAATGAGAGGCACTCGCTCCATATATCGGTTGTTAAGCTTAACGCTGGAATGCTTTACAAACATTCAGAGATGAACTTACACACTTGCTTTTCTTCTCTCTGGGATAACTTCCTCGGAGATGAAATGCTGTTTTTTTTGTAGCGAGGCTACAAATACACATAGCCGCTCTATCACGTGACGCATACTGCTCCGACGTGCTACGGTTATGAGCCGAGTTACGCCGTGTCGCAAGTTTTGTGAAGTGCTTTTTTGATATTTAAAGGATCGGATTACATTTTTTATTTCTCTCCGATATCCGATTCAGTAATTCATGTCAGTATCGGACCGACACCGATAGGTAATATCGGATCGGTCCATCTCTAACTCTAACCTCCAACATTCTGTCCCATACACACATATTATAAACTTTGAAACGGGTGGAAAAAAGCATGAAACTTAAACTGGAGCTGATGAAAAAGTAGAAATGATATTAAAAAGATCAATATCAGCCGAATAGTTTTGGCTTTATTTTAAAGTTTAAATGGTGGCTCTACGTCAACATATGTGGAAGTAGATAGAGTTGAAAGATGAGTAAATTGAATGGGAATTTGAAGATTCTCCCATTGAAATACATGGTATATTTTTGTTGAATAAAGTTGAATAATTTAAAAAGTATAAAATTTAAAAATAAGAAAAATACAAGCACACATGTCCAAAAGAAGGGGAATCTAACGGTGGTTGAATGGTTTTTCTAAGTTGAACGGTGTTGAAGGAGATAGATGCCGAAAAACGTACGGAATATGAAAAGTAGAAGAACAATAGAAGAACAATACTGTGGATGTTTAATCAGCATCCACACTAATGAAAGGTGATCAGTCTCCAACATAGCAGTTTTGCTTTCTTGCCAAAAAACAGCGAGTTAAACTGATCTTTTTCATTCTGCTCTTTAAAATATGTACGTTTACAGGATTTAGTTGGTGTAAGAAACTAAAACCTAATTTAAACAGCACTGAATCTAAAACTCAGTCAATGCAGGTGTATATACAATTACTTACTTCTAAATATGTTTTCCACAGTGTCTGAGCTGAGGGTTGTTCTGCTGGGGAGCAGATGGACTGAGAAAAAGCAAGTGGGAAATTTCCTAGAGCTGACTGAGCTGAACAGTCAACCTAAACATGTTGTGAAAAATAGTAGGACACTGAAGAACAAAGAATTAGTTGTCATCTACACCCCCTTTCTGCCTCCTCTTAACACCTCCCAGCATGATCTGACAGAGTTTATAAAAGACTGTGCAAAACTCTCTTCTCCTGGACCTCATGTGTTCCTACTGCTTGTGCAGCCTGGAAACTTTACAGAAGAACACAAACTGAGACTCTGCAGAGTCCTTCAAGGTTACAGTGATCGATCATTTGATCATTCGCTGATACTGATCTCAGCACCAAGAGAGGAGAACTCTGGTTCTGTGGAAGATTTCATGAAAAGTCCAGCATTAAATGAGATGATCAAAACATGTAAATTCAGATACTTGAAGATGAACAACATTGAACTTCCAGAGCTGTTAACACATTTGGGAGAAATTATGAAGGACAACAATGGAGAGCATGTGAGCTATAAAGCTTTAGAGGAAACAACACAAACATTAGTAGAAGATCAAAAAACAAAACAAAAGGAGACAAAAACTCAAATCACTGATGCTGTTAAAGCTACAGGTAAGAGGAGAAATCAGGTCTGTCAAGATTAATATGCATACAATATACATAAAACAGTAATTTACATAGTAATTTTATATTTTTAATAGGCTCACTCAAATCTCACCGTCTCAAAAAATCCTTGTCCAAAAGTATGTCAGAGAAAGTCCTTTAGTTGAAGATTTCAAAGACATTTATCTTCCTTAGTTCTAACCTTAAACATTCCACAATTCTTCAGAACCAAACAATTTCAGCAAATTTAAATTCAAATTCAATTGATTAAAACTTTTAATCTAGATTTCAATATACAATGCCACAATTACTTGAAAAAATCTGAATTTGTTCATTAAAAATAATTACAGTAATTTGCACACTCTTTGAATGGAGAAAACACTATTTCCATATAAAGTTGTACATGAATACATTTTACTGACTGGGTAGGTAACTGGATTTTAATCTTAATCTGAGTTGGAAAGATACTTTTGACCAAATGACCAGATGAATAGCATTACAAATTGTCTGAGTGCCCAGATGAGTTCTCCTCAAAATGTGTTGTGATTTCAGCCTGTTTTATGTTTCTGTTATTGAATCCTCTCTCTGTTCTATCATAGTGTCTGCATTCAGGATTGTGCTGTTGGGCAAAAGTGAGGATAAGAAGACAAAGCTTGGTAACTTTATCATTGGGCACCAAGGCTTTTACTTCCAGAAACAATCACCCATAATGCACTCTGTAGCGTCCTGTGGAGAGTGGAGAGAAAATCAATTAACAGTAGTGAAAACTCCAAACTTGTTCAGTCTGTCTGAGGATGACATGAGAAGAGAAGTGAAGAGGTGTGTAAATCTCTGTCATCCTGGACCAAATACGCTGCTGTTCTTGGTGAAACCCTCAAAATGCACTGAGCAGAACAGAAAAACTCTGAAGTTCATCTTGAGTTTGTTTGGTCGCAATGCCTTTAAACACACAATCGTCATCATCACCCGTCAGGATCAAATTAGAGTGTCTCTGAAAGAACTCGTCAGAGAATGTGGGGAAAGGTACTACAACATGTCTGAAGATAATTATGAATCATTAATGGAGAAGATTCAGAAAACTGCAGATGAATACAATGCCCACCCCCACTCACATGAGCCTGAAAAAATCAAACCATCTGTAAACCTGGTTCTGTGTGGGAGGAGAGCAGCAGAGAAGACTTCAGCAGCCAAGGTCATTTTAGGTCAGACCGAGCTTTATTCCGTCTCCAACTCATCAGAGTGTGTTAAACATCAGGGGGAGGTGTGTGGACGTTTGGTTTCCCTGGTGGAGCTGCCTGCCTTGTATGGAAAACCTCAGGAGGCAGTGATGGAGGAATCACTCAGGTGTATCTCCCTCTGTGATCCTGAGGGTGTCCATGCCTTCATCCTGGTCCTACCTGTGGCCCCCCTCACTGATGAAGACAAGAGAGAGTTAGAGACCATCCAGAACACATACAGCTCTCGATTCAATGACTTCACCATGATTCTGTTCACTGTGGACTCAGATCCTACAGATCCAGCTGTTGGTAACTTTGTTAAGGAAGACAAGAACATCCAGGAGCTCTGTGAGAGCTGTGGAGGAAGATCTGTTGTTCTCAACATCAAGGACAAACAGCAGATCCCAGAGATGTTGGACACTGTGGAAAAAATCAAATTCTCCAGTGACAACCCATTCTCCTATACAACTAAAACATTCTTACATGCTCAAATTGAAAGGGTCATACAGAAAGAGAAAGTGATCAACGTTCAAAGGGATGAACTTGAAAAGCTGAAAAAGAGCAAAAACAGTAGTAAGTAATTTCTTATCTTTTTTTTTTTTTACAAAGCATGTTCTAGACTGTAATCTTCACATTATACTAGAAACAAGTGATGTTGTATTTCATACAATGTCTTCTACAGAAACTGATACAGTAAATGGTTGATAAAAGTCCTTTTTCATGACCAACTAACTAATACATATGATTAATTTTAATGCAAATTTCAATTCAAAGGTAAATTTTAAAAGTGTGTCTTAACTCTGTTACAGCTGTAAATGATGAAGAACAGGAGAGCCCAGAGTGTCTCAGGATTTTCCTGATAGGAAAAACTGGCAGTGGAAAGAGCTCTACAGGAAACACCATTCTAGGAAAAAAACTGTTTAAAGCCATGTCAAGTCAACACTCAGTCACCAAACATTGTCAGAAAGAAGAGAGTGAAGTGGACGGTCGTCCTGTTGCTGTGGTTGATGGTCCTGGTCTGTTTGACACAACTCTGTCAAATGAAGAAGTTCATGAGGAGATGGTGAAATGTGTCAGTCTCCTGGCTCCAGGACCACATGTCTTTCTGTTGGTGTTCAGGATTGGCAGATTCACAGATGAAGAGAAGACAACATTAAAACTCATCAAGGAAGGATTTGGAGAGAACTCTGAAAAATTCACCATCATTCTTCTAACTAGAGGAGATGAACTAGAACGTGATGAGCGCTCCATCGAAGAATATATTGAACAGGACTGTGATGATTTATTCAAGAAGTTACTTTCTGACTGTGGAGGAAGATACCATGTGTTCAATAATGTAGATAAAGAGAACCACCAACAAGTCAGTGAGCTGATAGCAAAGATTGACACCATGGTGAAAGAAAATGGAGGAAAATACTTCACCAATGAGATGCTACAAGAAGCTGAAGCAGCGATAAAGAAGGAGATGGAGAGAATCCTGAAGGAGAAGGAAGAAGAGATGAAGAGAGAGAGAGAGGAGCTGGGAAGAAAACATGAGGAAGAAAAGAAGGCCATCAAAACAAGAATGGAAGAAGAGAAGGAAAAATTAAAGCAGGAAAGAGACCTGAAACTGAAAGAGATGGAGGAAAATATCAAAAAGGAGCGTGAGGAGAGAAAGAAAGAACTGAAAATTAGAGAAAAAGAGAACAGGAAACGGGAAGAGGAGGAAGAAAGACGTAGGCAGGATTTTAAAATGCAACTTGAAATGTTGGACAAACAAATTCAGTCAGAAAAAGAGGAAAAGAAAAGGATTGACCAAAAACTGGAAGAGAGCAGAGAAGAAACAAGAAGAAAACAAGAAGCCTGGGAGAAAGAACGAAGAGAAGCCTCAGAGAAACAAAAACAAAAAGATGCACAGCGGCGAAAGGAGGAGGAAGAAAGACTGAACAAAGTGAAAGAAAAAATGCAGCAGGAGGAAGAACTGAAAATCAGAGAGATGAAAGAAAAAATGGAAATGGAGCGTGAAGAGAGAAAGAAAGAACAGGAAATTAGAGAAAAAGAGAACAGGAAACGGGAAGAGGAGGAAGAAAGACGTAGGCAGGATTTTATTTTTTTATTTTATTTTTTATTATTATTATTTTTTATTTATTTTTTTTTCATTAAAGCTTTATTAACAGCACATAAATGTGTTTGGCAGTGTGCCTCCAACACCAGTATTAGTATTTGTTTCCATGGTATCTGTGAAAATATTTACAGCTTTGCAGGCTTCTTTACTGCGTATGTTTAAAAAAGAAAAAGAAAAAAAAAAGCCTGTATTATATAGTATGAATCAGCAGTGAGTCAGTGGCAGAACCTGAATTGTGTTTGCACATAATACTACTGCAGTTCATAAAGGGAAAGGAAAAGCCTGTGATTCACAATTAAAATGTGTAAATGTCTGGTAGTTATTTACAGGCAATGCTCCAAATGATCCACACAGCGGAGCTGTTGGGTTAAGCATCTTCAACCCTGCTACTTTCACAAGCTGTAACACTCCTGAAGGAAGCTTGTGCTTGTTAACAGATGTCAATGAAGACTTGATACCAGCAGAGAGAGATTTAGTGCTGGTAGCTGAACTGTCACGTCTCTCTTTTTTTTTTCTTTTAAAGTTTTGTAATTATGACAGTCATCCACATGGAAAAAAAAAAACAAAAACAGCAAAAAAAAACCAACAACACCCAAACAAAAAAACAAAAAAACCCCAACCAAACAAACAAACATGATACGCACTCACAATAACATTATAGCACAGTGAAACCCTCAGATCTGCCCAGTCTGGGGGAGTTCCCCTCCACCTCTTTACAGGTCCCATATCGTCATGTTTTTGCTACTGTCCACGCAGCACCTTACAGTCCATCCCTGATGATATTCGGAAGGGTATTTCCGTCTCTTTTATGAGCTGCCTTCTAAAAAACAGTGACCACGTCCTTAGCAGGCCTTCCTTCTTCCAGTATTGCGTGAAAATACTTAGTTAAGCTCTCGTTATATAACCCACCACCCATCATCCCACATTACCACCTTCAACAAATCTGTCCCACTTCCTCCAGTTTTTTACGAAATTGGTCCATTTTGAGGTTAAAATAAAAAGTAAGTTTTTCCATTCTATATATTTCCTCCATTATTCCTATCCAATCTTTCTTTGTTGGGGGCTCTTTCTCCAGCCACCTCCTGGTAAGCGCTTTTTTGCCCGCTCCCAACAGGATGTTTATCAAATATTTGTCCCTTAAGAAGGCTGATGATGGGATATCGCCCAAATACACAGTACAGAAATCCAAATTTAATTTGAGACCAGTCACCAAGTAAACTGATTCGACCACTTCACTCCAGTATGGTTGGATTATTGGGCATTTCCAAAATATATGAAAATGATCTGCCATGTTTTCCCCACAGTTTCTCCAGCAGTATCCATCTGACAGTTGACCTTTTTGTTTGTATTTTATTTTGGGTGTTAAACTAGTAGTTTCCATCTGTGTTCTACATATATTTAACCAACTGTCCTCTGATATGTTGATTTTAGCCTCCGTCTCCCATTTAATTTTAATATAATTGGTTGATTGATCCTTAAGTGATTGTAAGTTCCGATAAACTTTAGCAATGAATTTATTTTTAATCTGACCTTTATAAGCTTCTTTTATAACGGGGACTAGGCCTTCACTATGTTCTTCTGTAGTTTTTATATTGCTATTGAAATAGGACCTGACTTGGAGATATCTGAAAAAATCTTGGTTTTCCAAACCATAGGTGTCTCTTAATTTTTCAAAACTTTGTAATCCTTCTTTTCCTAACAATGAGCAAAATGGTCCGATCCACTTTGTTAACTAAATTATATAACGTCTATCTATTTGTGCAGGGATAAATTCCTTATCATGTGTGACCCATCTGAGTTGTTTAATTCCAGCTCCTGATTTAAGACTTTCACATTCATCAAACCATATCTTTACAGGAGTTTTAGTCCATTAGTTTAAATTATTTTTCTGTTCTAAATATAATTTTTTATCTCCTAGTATTGTTTATAGTGGTAATTTTAATTGTGCCACATCTAAATATTTCCATTTTGCTTCGTACGACGGATCACACCAATAAATTAAGTATCTTAATTGTGCTGCTTTAAAATAGCTTTCTAAGTTTGGGAGGGAAAGTCCACCCCATTCCTTAGGTAGTTGCAATGTTATATATCTAACTCTTGGTTTACGGCCCTTCCATATAAATCCCGAAATCATTCTGTTCCATAACGCAAATTGTTTGGCTGGTATGTGTACCGGTATAGATTGAAAAAGGGAAAGCAGTAGCGGAAGTATATTCATTTTGATCAGGTCAATCCTATTATACAGATCAAGTGGGAGTAGGCTCCACCTTTGAATGTTTTCTTTCAATTCCCTTGTAATTGGTGAGTAGTTTATTTCATAGATTTCTGTCAGTGTTTTGGGAATCTTAATACCTAAATATGTAATTATTTTATTATTCCAATTGAATTTAGACATACTTTTGATCTTTGTTGTGGGTACATAATTGTATGTGATCACCTGTGTTTTTGAATGTTTATTTTATATCCGGAAAGTTCTCCAAACATTTCCATCTTTGACCATAACTTAGGTAAGCTTTTTTCTGGGTCTGTGAGGGTCAGCAAAATATCATCTGCATATAAACCCGTTTTATATTCCATATTCCGTATCCATATCCCTTTAATTTGTTCATCCTCCCTAATAGCTTGCGCCACTGGTTCAATAAATAAAGCAAACAAGGCTGGGCTAAGCGGACATCCCTGCCGACATCCTCTCTGCAAGTCCACTGCTCCAGTTAAGCTCCCATTTATTTTTATTCTTGCTGAAGGTAAATAATATAAATTTTTTATCAGTTGAATAAAAGGGTCTCCGAAACCAAACCGCTCCATAACCAAAAATAAGCAGTGTTGGGTAAGTTACTTTAAATTAGTAACTTAGTTACATTACTAGTTACTTCTCTAAAAAAGTAACTCAGTTACTTCAAGTTACTCGTTACTTTCAGAGTAACTAGTTACTAGGGAAAGTAACTTTGGTTTTACTCAGAATTCTCTTGTTAATGTGTTGCTTCCGTAACTGGATACCCAGCAAGATTGCCAGTCTTCTAGCTCGCTTACTTGCCACAAGTGCACTGTGCCACCTACCAACAGAAAGGAAAAAATAATGTGCACATTTCCACGAGAGAAATCCCACGCCTGGACCGTCGTTGACCGCCGCCATGATTCTAGCCTGCTTTTTACATCCAACACAAAAACTGCAGTCGTGGTGCTTTTGATTGTACTCGGAACTTGGAAATTCTGCCTTCTGAATAGGAAGATGTAGGTAACACCAGACTGCAGATGAGCTGCATACAGGGCTGGACTGGGACAAAAAAATCATCCCGGGCATTTTGACTAGAGACCGGCCCACCATTATAGGAAAAATCATAAAGCCTTTGAATGAAAACAAACACTGTTGTGACAGTGATGTACACTGTTCTGATGGTATATATGTATCAATCTATCAATTGTTTGTTGTAAGACTCAGATAATTATTTTTTTTAAAAGCAAGACATTTTAAATGAGAATAATAAAGAAAAGTATTTCCTTGTGCCCCCCTTTCCCTGTTAATGCCCTTCCTGGCCCCCTGGCAACACTTTGCTAGACCCGCCCCTGCACAGTTACCAGCTGTCAGCTATGTAGAAAAGGATGCTGGTGTTATTTGTCTCTCAGAAACAGTTCATAACTTCCCTTCAACTCATTCATGTCACCTAACAGGTAAACCTGTTTCTACATCACCTGTTCAGCTCTGATGATTCAGTAAGGACATCTCCTGGTTTCATCTGCATCTTTCCCTCTCACCAGATAACCAAATCGATATCATGACCAGCAGCTTTACAGCTGTGGCTCTAGCAAACATCAGCTGATACTAGAAATTAATATTAAATAAATTCTAACAACAGCTGATCAAGCTTAAACGTGCTGCTGTTGTTTAACGCGACCTCCGCTGGTTTCCTCTTTCTGGCGCAAAGTGGGCGATAAATAAACAAGAGAGAAAAGCCGATCAGCTGATCATTGATCAGTTTCGTGATTGAAGTAGAAACGGGAGAGAATGAGAGAAGAAGAGGCAGCTGTGCAGCTTCAGCTTTGTGTCTTTTTCATTGTAGCTGAAGTCCGGGACAAACTGTGTTCCTTTTCACCTCAGTACGAAACGCGTAATATTTTCTCTGAATACGAGACGATTCTGTTTTTTACAGGACGGTTGGCAACTCTAATAATTAACCGTATGAACAAAATAAAGTTCAACATCAGTAACATAGCACCCACACAGCTGTATAGAAACTCCGTCATGCTAGCTAGCACGCAGTACGAAAATGTCAGCATACCGAAAATAAACTCCACCTAAACTTGGTTTATATCTGACCCAGATAGACTGCAGGTCATAACTTCTTACCTGAAGTTCAGTTCACCTGACACGCGGACCGGCGGCCGCTTCGGGTCTCTCCTCTTGCCTCCCTTTTCCTTCATCCACCTGCTGGCTTCCACCACTTGCTAATGTTATTGAATCTGTGGAAGCTCCGCGATATCCACCACACGAAGTAACGAGTAACGAGCCTATCTAAATCCCAGTAACGAGTAACGCGTTCCTGGTTTTGGCATAATAACTAGTTACTGTGCTCGTTACCACAATAATAACGTAGTTACTGTAACGCGTTACTTAATAACGCGTTAGTCCCAACACTGAAAATAAGTAATCCCACCGGACGGAGTCAAACGCCTTTTCTGCATCAAGGCTTAATGCAATTGATTCCCTTTGGGATTTATTCATATAATCCATTAAATGTAAGGCATGTCTTATACTGTCTTGTATCTGTCTGCTTTTGAGAAATCCTGTCTGATCTTCATCAATAATTTCTGGTATTGTATTTTTAAGCCTTTCTGCTATTATTGAGGTGAATAATCTATAATCCATATTCAGAATTGAAATTGGTCGATATGAACTGCATTCCCTTTTGTCCTTGCCCACCTTTGGAATTACTGAAATAATTGCCTGTCTCCAAGATGTTGGTGACTCCCCTCCCTCCAACACATAGTTAAAACATTTTAATAATAGCGGTGATAATAACTCTCTAAAGGTTTTATAATATTCTGATGTAAATCCGTCCATACCCGGCATCTTATTTGTTTTTGTTTTTCCAATGGCTTTATCCAGTTCTTGTTTAGTAATTTGTTGCATTAGTCTTTTGTTTTGTTCCTGTCCAATATAGGTAAATCCAGAGAATGCAAAAATTTCTGAATGTTTAGAGGGTCAGCCCCTTGTGTCTCTGAATATAATTTTTTATAATAGTTTTCAAATGAGTTTTGTATTTCTTTAGCAGTGTAACACATTTTTTGAGTCTCTTCATCTTTTATACTGTAAATTCCTCTTTCTTCTTGCTGTTTTTTAATTCTCCAGGCCAATAGTTTCTTTGCCCTAGGGTCGTAATCATAATACTTTTGCTTAACAAATCTAGCTTTTAGTTCTTCTTGTCTATCATATATATCATTTAATTTCCGTTTTGTTAAATTTATCTCATCCAGTGTCTGAGAGTCTTTAACAGTGGCGTGGTTAGTCTCTAAATTCTTTAATGTAAGTAGTAACTCATTAATTTGCATTTGTTTCTCTTTCTTTTTGTACGAGGACCACATGATCAATTTTCCTCTCATTACCGCTTTAGATGCATCCCATATAACACTTGGGGACACCTCTTGATTAGCATTTAGTTCACAGTAGTTTTTATCCTCATTTCTTACGAATTGTATACACTTGGTATCATTTAACAAGCTCATATTCAGCTTCTAGCTAGTCTGCTTTATTTCAGTCTCCAAATGTATAGTGTAGAAATGTTTAGCTTATTTTAGAGTTTAGACATGTAGGAATGTTTAGTTTGCTTTAGAGTTTAGAAATGTGTTAAGATAGAATGTAGAATTATGGTAGAGACACTGACACTGCCCTGGATATAAATAAAGGCCTGACTGTGTCATGAACTTAGGAGTAGATCTTAGGAGACCCTCCCCAGTTGAACTGTGAAAGTAACACAAAGAGGAGTTAATGCTGAGTGGAAATTCCCCAGAGGATACCTGTGTGGGGGTCTCAACATTGTAACTTGATAACTGTGGTCTGGAAGGGAGATGGTTTTTATGGCCCCTAGGAAGAGACACACACCCACAGTGTTTTAACTGTTACTCACACATCCACATACACACAGTCACTCACGAGCACTCACATAGACACGTGGGTACACGCACACACAGGCACTCACGTGCTCGTGCATACACACACAGACATACAGAGTTTCCAGCACACTGTGGGGGATTTATGATGGGGTCGCTCCTATAAAGCTGGGTGTAACTAACAAAGAGGTGAAGATTGTTTCAGAGGGACACCGGCCTTGTCTTCCCTTCTAGAAGTGCATGCTTAAATGAAGATGAAATAAAGATGAATAAAGATTTTGTAAAAATGACTACTGGGTCCGGTGCCATCTCTGAAGGCCCGAGGAATAATAAAGAACCGGGGTAAAACTGATTTCCCAACAATAGACAAGTAAACACCTGCATGGTCTGACACATCTTTTACTCCTAGGTTACATCTGAGAATTCTATGTCTATCAGTGTTAAACATAAAAAAAATAATCTAACCTGGAGTGTACTTTATGGGGGTTTGAGAAAAACATGTAGGCTCTTTCTTTGGCATGTAGCTCCCTCCAAACATCTATCATATTTCCTTCTACAAGCTTTTTAACTGTTTTTGTCTCCCGAGTCGTCCTTTTAGTTTTGTTGTTGGAATCTAAGTGGGGCTGTAGTTGTATATTCCAGTCCCCACCACAGATAAGGGTTCCTTTTGTGTGTTCCGTGATCAGATTAAATAATTTCTTAATAAATTCCTGATCATTGCCTGGCGGCCTGTAAACATTTAACGGAGTCACTAGTTTATGATCAATTTGACCCACTGCCATAACGTATCGTCCTTTTCTATCCCTTATTTGTTGAATTAATTGAAAATTTATTTTATTAGCAATCAGTATTGTAACCCCCCTTGCACACTTTTGTCTATATGATGAGTAGTATACATGTTTGAACCCCAAGTGTTTTAACTGCTCATGTTCCATATTGTTTAAATGGGTCTCCTGCCAAAATACTATATCATGCCTTTCCCTTCTCATTTTAGTTCCTATCTTTTTCCTCTTAATGGGGTTTTGAAGACCATTAACATTCAATGATATTATCCTATATTCCTGGAATCACATGGTTTTCTCCTAAGATACCATCTATGAGATAAACTCTCCCCACCCCAAGCGATCAGTCCTGAAAAAAACAACAATTAGACTTGCAAACTAAATATGACTTCCAAATAAGAAGTAAAAAGCTAACTTCTAAATCAGCGAGGGGGATTCTCCGTGTGGAGGGCCCCTCATGGAAGTATGGTGTCCGTTCCGGTTCCATCACAAGTCCCAATAGGTGGCAACAGCGCGCTTCACTCATCTCAGTTCGGTGGTCCTTTGCTAAAATTCTATCAAACCACAGCTGTCTACTGATAAATTAACAGGATAACTATCCTAATGTACTTGTTGAACTATAATAATAATAATAACATCTGTCTTTAATTATTCAAAAAGTTTTTCCTTGACTCTATTTAACAACCATTAACGGAGTGTTTACTCACAAGAAGCCTCTCAACTAGTTTAGTCTTTCAGAAGAGATGAATGAGAAAATCTCTTGAGTTTTTCCCGCGCCCATTTAACATCCACAGCTCTTCTCTGTCCTTCATCCCGTCCACTGACCTTCCACGAGTTGTCCTCTATCCTTGCTTGAGCCCCGTTGATCCCTTGAGCTGGATGCCGGCTGAGGGATTCCTCCGATCCACCATCTTCTCCTCTGTTCAGCAATCCTTTCTTCTGAAAATCTAGCTTTGCTGATAACGCGCTCTCGTAGGTAATCAGACCATCTTTGTAGAAGACCCAGAGCCTTGCTGGAGCCTGTGTCTGAAATCGGATATCCTTTTCCTTTAACATTTTCCGCAGCGGGGCGTATTCCTTTCGTTTCTGGATGATTTCTGCCAGGTAGTCAAGATCCAGATAAATCCGATGTCCGTCTATGCGTATATCCTTCTTCATCCATGCTTTTTTCAACACTTGCTCTTTGATACTATATTCGAGGAAGCAGACAATCATGGATCTGGGAGGCGCCTGTGAGGGAGGCCTGTGACCGAGTGATCTATGGCAGAGTTGTATCCCCAACTCCCGGTCCTGCAAATCTAGTTCAGTTTTGAAGAGCTTCTCCACATATTTTGTCGGGTTATCAGATTCCTGGCCCTCCGGTATTCCAAATATACGAAGGTTGTTCCTCCGAGACTGAGCTTCTAGGTCAGTTAGTTTAGCCAGCATGCGTTGTTGTTCCTCTACGGTCTGAAGGAGCACCTCCCTAGCACTCGTGCTCCACTCCTCCACCTTCCCCACTCTTTGCTCTATTTCTTCTACTCTTGTCTCCATGTTTTTCAAGTTGGCCCCTACCTCATCCAATTTCTTATTCATCTCCTCTTTAAAGATCCCAAGTTCTTGCTTCATGTCGCCCCTCACCGTCTCCCAAGCTTCGCTGAAGTGTTTTTTCATATCCGTGTGACTTGTCATAATTTCCTCTCGGATAGCCTCCATGCTAGCTTGGAGGGCGGCCATCGTGGTCTGGGTGACTTCATTCCCATCTCCTGTCACCATTTCCTCGCTGTCTTCGTCAGTTTTCCTTTCTGTGGTTTTTATCTTTTTAGTTTTATATTTCCCCATAAATATTTATCAGGACTTAGGGTTTTGTTTTGTGCCTGCCTGCTCCCACTTCTCTGTGTTCCCTCTGTCTGTCTATGGTGTCACTGTGTCTGCTTGTGAGTCTGTCTGTTCAGTTCAGTGTCTTGTCTGGTTCTCTGTGTCTGTTAGTTTCCTGTTTTATTCTGAAGGTCCTTGTCTTATGTGAGTGTGTTCAGTTTACTTTTCCCCTGCCTCGTCAGTTGTGATTTCACCCAGGTGTGCTTCCCTCCTGTCTCCCATCCCCTGAATACTGCTGTGTGTATTTAAGCCCTGTGTGTTCTCCTGCCTGTTGCTGGTTCGTCTGTGTGATTTGGTGTTTTCTTGTCTGTGAATCTCCCTCCGTCATCCTGTGAATTCTCCCTGCAAGTTGCTTTCTCTCGTGTTCAGGTTTGTTGTTTAGGTTTTAGTTTTCCCAGTTTAGTTTATTGCTATGTCCACACGTACACGGGTATTTTTGAAAACGAAGATTTTCCGTTTTCGTTTTTTAAAAAAATCCTGTCCACACGTGCAGTTTTAAAAAATATTTCTGTCCACACGTAAACGCCAAAAACGAAGGCAAACGCTGTTATGAACATGCCAAAGCAACAGGCGGCGATATAATCCGAACCGTGTAGAAATGTTGGCCAATCAGAATTCTAGAAGCCAGGGCGGGAAAGTGTACAGAGTACAGAGTACAAGATGGCGAATAGAAGTAGGACTGAATCGTACGTGTGGACAGACCATGAGGTGGAATTATTCCTCAACCTAACACTGGAATATAAAACGGCAAAAACACAAGAAAACGTGGACTGGGAGACTTGTCAGGGGAAATACGCTGACATTCACGCTCTTTTTTTAGAGCAGTACCCCTCTGAAAAGTCACAAGAATTTCCTCATCGCAAGGAGGATATAACCAGGGCCATCATCACCACCAAGATGAAGGCAATAAGGGGGAAGTATAGGCAAGCGGTAGACTCCGGTCGAAAAAGTGGTCATGGTAGAGTGGTCCTACTATACTTTGAGCTGTGTGAACAGATATGGGGTGGCTCGCCAGCGACTACTGCCATTCCGTCAGGTATAGAAACAGCAGATGTTGACACAGCTTCTCACCGTTCGGAATCTGCATCTACCTCGTCTGCACCTGACATCTCGACTGTTGAACTGTCAGATGTGTCTGATCAAGCACAGTCTGGGGATAGCGATTTGCCCACTTCTGTGGTAAAGGAACGAAGAGATCTGCTTAATGTAAGTATGGCGTAAATATCGCTTTTTGAAATTGATTATGATAATAAGGTTAGCCTACCGTACATGTATAAATTAATGCCTTACTATATTTCGGTAGCCCAATTATAGATGCCTTTAGCACCTTTCAAGCTTGACCTAGTAAAGACGCAGCTTAGCTTAATTTCATGTTGGTGTTGAATCCCTACTTCAAAAATGTTGTGGCGTTGAAAGTAGAGGGAAAGAAAACGCCTAACTTAAAATATTTAAGTACAGCACTTAAGTAAATATTAATTTGTTGTTCCACCACTGATCTATTGTGGTTAATTTGTTTTTCATTATTTTATTCTACCTTTTGTCAAGGCAAAACTCAAGGGCCACAGACAGGACAGACTTAAAAGAAGACTTTCAACTGAGACACAGCTGCTGAATGTTGCCGAGGTGGACATACAGATGAAGAAAAGAATTCTGGATATGATGGAGACATCTGAGAGGCGAGCTTCTGAACATTACAGTACATTGTCAGTCACTCTTGAGAGACTTACAAGTTCAATTGCAGATGGATTTTCACTGCTAAGACAAGCCATGCATCCACCACCACCACTACCTTTCAACATGCCACCATACCATGGTGGGCACATCTATCCATGTGCACCATCACCACACACCGTATCTGGCACATTTCCACCCAACACTACCATAAATGAGCAGCCAAGCACCGCAACTAGCTCACCCTTACCTTTGCAGGGAACAGGGGAGTTTTCCTTCACACGAGCACTTATGGAGGATGATATTTGAAATAATCTGCATCATTACTTTTGCTGGGCAGTAAATGTAAAAAAGTAAAAGTAAAGTGGGATGCTGTTTGGGCTGCATCTGTACATTTTATTTCATTATTTTAATTTATTTTCATTATGCTTTATGTTAAAACGTTGAAAATATGTTTAGGTTTTTTTTTTGCATTTTAAGAATGCTCAACTGTTTACATGTTATGTGTTCCATTAGCTGTTCTGCAGCTCCAATGTTTTATGTTTAAAACAGCTGTTAAATGTAAGAGGTCTTCCTTGTGTTCTCAAAAAACATTTATCTTACTGCTGAGAAGTTTGTGGGTTTGTTTTTTGAAAGGCAGCTTCTTTTGTATAAGTTTTCAAGTGTCTTCTTGATTAAAAATGTCAATAACTTAAGACAGTATTATGGATTTTGTCTCAATGGCTGTTGCAAGAGTTTATTTCAGTAAAGCACTAAACTGAAAATATTACAGGGGTCACAAAACGTGTACAAGATGTTTTAAAAAAAGGGTCTTATTCCCTGTAAATAACATTTAACTGAAGCAAGGTCCCACTTATTGAACATGGTCAGGATCACACTGGCTGCCTCACTGGCTCTCTTGGCCAGAGTTTATTCAATAAAGAAATAAACTGAAACTTTTACATGGGTGAGAAAATGCATACAATGTAACAAGAAAAAGTCTTATTCCCTGTAAAAACAAAAAAAACAACAAAATTTTAACTGAAGGCAAGGTGCCACTTTCTTATTGAACATGGTCAGGATCACAGTGCACAGATTGAAGTGTCACATACCCTGACTTACAATGTCTGTAGATATGGCGGTGTCCTACAATAGAACAAATCGTTTTTTATGGATCGATGAATTCAGTAAGGACTCTCCTGACTCTCTTCCCTTCTGATGTCATGCAGTCAGCTCTGTGGTAAGTCTGTGTGGCTGGCTGGTTGTCCTTGTCCTGCTGAATTACTTCAGTGACTGTATTCTCATCCATCATGTCTTTGTTGGCCTCACAGTAGTTATGGAGCACAAAACAAGCATAAATGACAAGTGGAAGTTCATTTAGATTAATGTCCATTGGCCTTCGCAATGCTCCAAACCGTGCTTTCAGTCTGCCGAAAGCACATTCAATGACCATTCGAGCTCGACATAGGCATAGTCCAAAATACTGTTCCTGAGCAGTGCTTCCCCCGTTGGCGTACTCTTTCATTAGGTAAGGAAGCAATGGATATGCTGGATCCCCAATAAGAAAAACTGGAATTGCCTCCTCATGTTCCACAATTTGTTTTTTTGAAGACGGAATCCTGCCAGTCTTCAAATGTGTGTTCAGCGTGGAATTTGCAAAAATGCGGGCGTCGTGTACACTGCCTGGCCATTTCACCACAACATCAATAAATGAATAACTATAGTCACAGGTGGCTTGTATGTTCAGAGAAAACCTCCCCTTCCTGTTAACATAGTCCATAGAATTCGTGGATGGTTGCTTTATTTCCACATGGGTCCCATCCACAGCACCAATACACTGAGGAATTCCATAGGCTCGGTAAAAACATGCTACAAGTTCCTCTACTTTGGACTCTGTGAGTGGTAACTGTATAAACACAGGCCCCAAGTGAACAGTAATTGCTGTGCAAACTTGTCTTATTATTTTCGACACCACTTGCCTTGATAGCCCGAAAGCGTTTGCAGTCTTTCGTAACCTCCCCTCATCAGCCAAATAATACAGTGTGCATGCCACCTTTTTCACAACGCTAACAGGCAACCTCATTTCGGTTTTTTGGCCTTCGATGTGCGGACGAAGTAGCTCACAAAGAGCCAAAAATGAAGTCCTCGACATGCGAAAATTCTCTCGCCATTCTTCTGGAAGAACCGCCTCGCTTTCAAAGTTGTCCCACCAAGCAGTGGTCCGACCCGGTCGAGTCCAAAACCGACGAAGACGTTGGCGTCGGGGTTGTGGGAGTGTTTGTGCAGAAAGAAGCCACGTCCGGAGTTCACTGTGGCGCCGCTGTCTTTCGAAATGGAGGGACAGTAACTGTGTGTGTATATGTATGCCTGTTAAAGCTGCAGAGAGTAAAATTAACAATAAAAGTATTTTGCCTAAGTCCGCCATTGTACAAAGTCATCTCACCAAAACAAAGTGGCGCACACTGTGACGTCAAAAAAGGCGCACACCTTTGACGCTGCGTTTTCTCCGTTTTTCTCGTACACACGTAAATGCAAAAACGGAGTTTTAGAAAATATCCACCCTGGCCGGAGTTTTTAGAAATCTTCGTTTTCAGTGACCGAAAACGCCGTTTACGTGTGGACGAAAGGTGCAAACGCATAGAAAAATCTGCGTTTTCAAAAATACTCGTGTACGTGTGGACATAGCCTATGTCTAAGTTCGGTTTTTCGCCACACTCTCCTTTTGTTTGTTATCACTCGGGTTCTGTGTCAATAAAGCCCTCTCACTTCACTGCATATCCGCATCTTGGGTCCTTTGTTAAATTCACACGGCTTGCCCCGGCAACCCGTGACACTTGAAATATTGGACAAACAAATTCAGTCAGAAAAAGAGGAAAAGAAAAGGATTGACCAAAAACTGGAAGAGAGCAGAGAAGAAACAAGAAGAAAACAAGAAGCCTGGGAGAAAGAACGAAGAGAAGCCTCAGAGAAACAAAAACAAGAAGATGCACAGCGGCGACAGGAGGAGGAAGAAAGACTGAACAAAGTGAAAGAAAAAATGCAGCAGGAGGAAGAACTGAAAATCAAAGAGATGGCAGAAAAAATGGAAAAGGAGCATGAGGAGAGAAAGAAAGAACAGGAAATTAGAGAAAAGGAGAACAGGAAACAGGAAGAGGAGGAAGAAAGACGTAGGAAGCATTTTAAAATGCAACTTGAAATGTTGGACAAACAAATTCAGTCAGAAAAAGAGGAAAAGAAAAGTGTGAACAAAGAGCTAGAAAAGAGCAGAGAAGAGATAAGAAGGAAAAGGGAGGAGTGGGAAAAAGAACGAAGAGAAGCCTCGGAGAAACAAAATCAAGAAGATGAACAGAGACGACAGGAGGAGGAAAAACGACTGAAAGAAGAGAAAGAAAAAATATAGCAAGATAAAGACCAGAAACTCATGGAGATAAATGAATACCTAAGTAAGGAGCGTGAAGCAAGAAAGAAGGAACAGGAAATGAGAGAAAATGAGAACAGGAAACGGAAAGAGGAGGAAGAAAGACGTAGGAAGCATTTTAAAATGCAACTTGAAACAAATTCAGTCAGTAAAAGAGGAAAAGAAAAAGACTGACAAAAAACTGGAAGAGAGCAGAGACGAGATTCAAAGAAAACAAGAAGCCTGGGAGAAAGAACAAAGAGAACAAAGAGAAAAACAAAAACAAGAGGATGAACAGAAAATACAAGAAGAGAAAGAAAGAATGAAAAAACTTGAAGAAAAGTACACACAGGAAAAAGAAAGTTATGAAAAGAAAAGTAGAAGATCAGATCAGGAGAGAAAAGGAGGAGAAAGAACGAAAAGAGCTGGAGGAAAACTATAAAACAAAAATGGGAAATCTGGAGAAAACATGTGAAGAAGAAGCCAGAAAACAAGCTGAAGAGTTCAATGAATTTAAGGAAAAATACAAAACAGAAATTTCAACTATGGAGCAAAATCATGGGAAAGAAATGAAAGACAAAGATGAGCAGTACAACATGTTGAAGGCAATGACTGCTCACAATGAACAACAACTAAAGAAAATACACCAAGGAGAAATCAGTGATGTTGTGAAGAAAATGTCCAAAAGCAGCAACAAACTGAGAAAAATCAGCAAATTACTGCATAAACAGGAAAAAGAATTGAAGAATGTAAAATATGAAAAGGAAAAGAAAACTCTGCAGGAAACACATGAAAAACAACTAAGTGGCCTGATAGAGGAACTTCTGAATGAAGTTGAACCAGAAAACAGAAAAAGCTTTTGGAGTGCAATTAATTTTTTTTTTTTTCTTTTAAGTATAAGGGCTGTCAGGAGATTTCAAAAATCACCCCACAGTTCTTCAGCTGAGACACCTGAGTTAGAAAACACAAACACTGCAGTTGTTTTTCACTCGCGAGGGCAGTCATGGAGCGCTCGTATTCAAGACTTGCGCCCCATCACTGTCTGCGTTCTTTATTTATACAAGCTTGTTTATGTGTGTGTGTGTGTGTGTGTGTGTGTGTGTGTGTGTGTGTGTGTGTGCGTACAAAGATAACAATGTCACTCAGAGCAGTGGGTTTTTCTCTTTTCTACATCTGTATGTTCTCGTAAAAAAGCTGAGGTTCCTCTTCTCTACATCTGAATGTTCTCTGAAAACAGGAATAACACTTGGTATGGGCCCTCTCAGCGAGGCGAGCTCCAATTTCTCCTCTGGAGCACCCGTAATAGGATCCAATCGCCTGGTTTCAACCTGCAAGAGACTGGAGAAGAGTTGTACGGCAGTTTATTGTTCAAAACAATATCTTTATTTTCTAGTAGTTTTGCCATCCATTCTGCCAGAGTTGTTTCTCTGACAGATTTGTCTAAGGGTTCACTTGTCACTGGTAGTGGAAAAGGCCTACCACGAACAACCTCAAATGGTGTAAGTTTTTGAGAGCCTTGTGTTAATCTCATCCACATTTTTACTAGGCCTATGCATTCCAGCCACGGTCTTCCTGTTTCTTCCATGAATTTTCTGAGTCTCTGTTTTATGGTGCCATTAGTTCTCTCCACTAACCCTGCACTTTGTGGGTGATAAGCACAATGGTTTCTTATGCTGAATCCTAGTGCTTCAGAGACTGTACTAGATTAGATTAGATTAGATGAAACTTTATTAATCCCTCGGGTGGGTTCCTCTGGGAAATTCAGTTTCCAGTAGCAAAGCACCGAAAGAAGTTGCATGTTACAGATACATTAAGGGGAATGAGAGTAAGGATATAAGCATAAATACACCATATATACACATATATAGATACAGAATATACAATATGGATAACTAGGATTGCTCATTTGAGTGAGTATATTGCACAGTCGAATATAAGAAAAAAAGACAAAACAAAAAACAAATATTGCAAATATTGCACAGTGTAAAAAAGCACCTACAGCTCAGTTGTTCCCGCCCTCCCTTGTCCCCCTGTTTCTCCTCCCTCTCCCCTCCAGTGAGGAGTTAAACAGTTTGATGGCGTGTGGGACAAAGGAGTTTTTAAGTCTGTTGGTTTTTGACTTTGGGAGAAGCAGCCTGTCGCTGAATAGGCTCCTCTGATTGTTTACGACCGTGTGCAGAGGATGCCCGGCATTGTTCATAATGTCCATCAGTTTCTTTAATGTCCTCTTCTCTGCCACTGTCACCAGAGTGTCCAGCTTCATGCCAACCACAGAGCCAGCCTTCCTGATTATTTTCTCCAGCCTGGATGAGTCCTTCTTTGTTGTGCTGTTCCCCCAGCACACCACGCCATAGAAAAGTACTCCTGCAACCACCGACTGGTAAAACATCCTCAGGAGCTTCCTGCAGATGTTGAAAGACCTCAGCCTCCTGAGGAAGTACAGTCGGCTTTGGCCTTTTTTATACAGGTGCTGCGTGTTGCATGTCCAGTCCAGTTTGTTGTCCACCCACAGCCCGAGGTACTTGTATGTGTTGACCACCTCCACCTCCTCTCCCTCTGAACTGGCAGTGGACCTGGTCTGGACCTCCCGAAATCCACAACCAGTTCCTTGGTCTTTGAAGTGTTGAGTTGCAGGTGGTTTGTGTGACTCCATGTGACAAAGTTCCTCACCAGGCTCCTGTACTCCTCTTCCTGGTCATCCCAGATACACCCCATGATGGCCGTGTTGTCTGCAAATTTCTGAATATGGCATAATTCAGAGTTATAGCAGAAGTCAGAGGTGTACAGGGTGAAGAGAAGAGGGGACAGCACAGTTCCCTGTGGTGCTCCTGTGCTGCTGACCACAGTGTCCGACGTGATGTCCTTCAGCCTGACGTACTGTGGTCTGTCAGTGAGGTAGTCGGAGATCCAAGCGACCAGGCAGGGGTCCACCTGCATCCTGTTTAGTTTCTCCTGGAGCAGACAGGGCCGGATTGTATTGAAGGCACTGGAAAAGTCAAGAAACAGGATCCTGACCGTGCCTTTTCCCTTGTCCAGGTGTGAGTGGGCTCTGTGTAGGAGGTACAGGATGGCATCCTCCACTCCGACATCTGCCTTGTAGGCGAACTGTAGTGGGTCCTGGGCATGTTGTACCTGTGGTCGGAGGAGGTTGAGGAAAAGCTGCTCTAGAGTCTTCATAAGATGTGACGTCAGTGCCACTGGTCGGAAGTCATTCAGCTCATTGGGCCGGTTCTTTTTGGGGACCGGGACGATGCAAGATATCTTCCATAGGGTGGGCACTCTTCCCAGTCGCAGGCTGAGATTGAAGACTCGTTGTAGCGGCTCCCCAAGTTCAGCAGCACACGCCTTTAGCATCCTAGGACACACCTTGCCTGGGCCTGCTGACTTCCTACTAATCACATCATTGACAAAATGTGTCCCATTATCTGATCTTATCAGAGTAGGGATGCCATATGTTGGGATGAAATGATTACATAAACATTTTGCAACTGAGATGGCATCTGCTTTTTTCACTGGATAAATCTCTGGCCATTTTGAGAATACGTCTATAATCACTAAAGCGTATTTTGAGCCTTGACTTTCACTTAATTCAATAAAGTCCATGTGAATGGTGTGAAATGGATGAGGTGGTGTGGGGAAATGTCCTCTTTTTGTCCTCAGATTGCCTTGTGAATTGTGTTTTTGACAGATCATGCATGTCCTCACAAATTCCTTTGCTGAAGTTTCAAGATTTAGAGTGTAAAAGTGTGTATTAATGACCTGGATCATCCCTCCTGATGACACATGGGTCACCCCATGGGTCACTAATGCTGCTGTTCTGTGTAGGGATTTAGGAAGTATTGTTTTTCCCTCACAAGTCATTAGATCATCTTCTAGTTGTGCTCCACACTTTAACCATTTCTTCTGTTCTGTGGTTGGTGCTACTTTTTGTTCATCTTTACGTACGTCAAGTGGTATTTGCATAGTGGATGCAGACATTAATGTGTCTACAGTTTGTTGTGCGGCTAACTTTGCTGCTTGATCTACAAAGTTATTGCCTTTAGTTATTTCTGATTTATCTTTCTGATGTGCAGCACATTTACATAATGCTAACTGTTTGGCAATATTATTACTTCTAATAGTGTCTTCAGAAGATTTCTATGTTGTACTGGGTGTCCAGGAAATGTAATCATTCCTCTGTTCTGCCAAATTTTTGCAAAGTGATACACTGCTGAAAAAACATACTGACTGTCTGTGTATATATTTATATCTTGGCCTGCGTGCAATTCACATGCACTTATTACTAGTGTTGGGACTAACGCGTTATTAAGTAACGCGTTACAGTAACTACGTTATTATTGTGGTAACGAGCACGGTAACTAGTTATTATGCCAAAACCAGGAACGCGTTACTCGTTACTGGGATTTAGATAGGCTCGTTACTCGTTACTTCGTGTGGTGGATATCGCGGAGCTTCCACAGATTCAATAACATTAGCAAGTGGTGGAAGCCAGCAGGTGGATGAAGGAGAAGGGAGGCAAGAGGAGAGACCCGAAGCGGCCGCCGGTCCGCGTGTCAGGTGAACTGAACTTCAGGTAAGAAGTTATGACCTGCAGTCTATCTGAGTCAGATATAAACCAAGTTTAGGTGGAGTTTATTTTCGGTATGCTGACATTTTCATACTACGTGCTAGCTAGCATGACGGAGTTTCTATACAGCTGGGTGGGTGCTATGTTACTGATGTTGAACTTTATTTTGTTCATACGGTTAATTATTAGAGTTGCCAACCGTCCCGTAAAAAACAGAATCGTCTGGTATTCAGAGAAAATATTACGCGTTTCGTACTGAGGTGAAAAGGAACACAGTTTGTCCCGGACTTCAGCTACAATGAAAAAGACACAAAGCTGAAGCTGCACAGCTGCCTCTTCTTCTCTCATTCTCTCCTCTCCTGTTTCTACTTCAATCACGAAACTGATCAATGATCAGCTGATCGGCTTTTCTCTCTTGTTTATTTATCGCCCACTTTGCGCCAGAAAGAGGAAACCAGCGGATGTCTCATTAAACAACAGCAGCACGTTTAAGCTTGATCAGCTGTTGTTAGAATTTATTTAATATTAATTTCTAGTATCAGCTGATGTTTGCTGGAGCCACAGCTGTAAAGCTGCTGGTCATGATATCCGTTTGGTTATCTGGTGAGACGGAAACATGAAGATGAAACCAGGAGATGTCCTTACTGAATCATCAGAGCTGAACAGGTGATGGAGAAACAGGTTTACCTTTTAGGTGACATGAATGAGTTGAAGGGAAGTTATGAACTGTTTCTGAGAGACAAATAACACCAGGATCCTTTTCTAAATAGCTGATAGCTGGTAACTGTGCAGTGGCGGATCGAGCAAAGTGTTGCCAGGGGGCCAGGTAGGGCATTAACAGGGAAAGGGGGGCACAAGGAAATACTTTTCTTTATTATTCTCATTTAAAATGTCTCGCTTTTAAAAAAATAATTATCTGAGTCTTACAACAAACAATTGATAGATTGATACATATATACCATCAGAACAGTGTACATCACTGTCACAACAGTGTTTATTTTCATTCAAAGGCTTTATGATTTTTCCTATAATGGTGGGCCGGTCTGTAGTCAAAATGCCCGGGACGATTTTTTTGTCCCAGTTCAGCCCTGGATGCAGCTCATCTGCAGTCTGGTGTTACCTACATCTTCCTATTCAGAAGGCAGAATTTCCAAGTTCTGAGTACAATCAAAAGCACCACGACTGCAGTTTTTGTGTTGGATGTAAAAAGCAGGCTAGAATCATGGCGGCGGTCAACAACGGTCCAGGCGTGGGATTTCTCTCGTGGAAATGTGCACATTATTTTTTCCTTTCTATTGGTAGGTGGCACAGTGCACTTGTGGCAAGTAAGCAAGCTAGAAGACTGGCAATCTTGCTGGGTATCCAGTTACGGAAGCAACACATTAACAAGAGAATTCTGAGTAAAACCAAAGTTACTTTCCCTAGTAACTAGTTACTCTGAAAGTAACGAGTAACTTGAAGTAACTGAGTTACTTTTTTAGAGAAGTAACTAGTAATGTAACTAAGTTACTAATTTAAAGTAACTTACCCAACACTGCTTATTACTGCTTTGAGTTCTGCACTCTGAGCTGAGTGTGATGATGTTAGCGGTTTTGCTACTATGACTCTGTCTGCTGTAGTTACTGCATAACCTACACAGTTTCGTCCTAAGCTATTTTTAGACGCTGAGCCGTCTACAAAAACGTCAGTGAAACCAGTTTGTGGTGTGCTGTGAATGTCAGCACGTGGCTTTGTCTCCTCATCTAATTTTTTCATACAGCAGTGTGGATGACCTTCTTCGGGTGAAGCCAAAAGTGTGCTCGGGTTCAACTGACCACACTTCTCGATTCTAATGTGTGATTGTGACAATAAGATTCCAACATACCACAGTTGTCTCGCATGTGTGAGGTAGGACAAATTGGCTTGGAGTAAAATTGAAGTCACTGCGTGTGGTACTCTGATGATCAAAGTGTGCCCTAAAACAATGTCAGCTGATATTTTCACTGCCTCTGCTGCGGCTGCACAGGCTTGCACACATGTAGGCAGGCCTGATGCAACAGTGTCTAATTTGCACAAGTAAAATGCAAGCGGGCGTTGTTTTTCTCCAAATGCCTGTGTTAAAACTGCTTTCATGTAACCTGCTCCTCCATCTACATGTAAGTAGTAGTGGTGGGCGGATCGATCCAAATATCGATAGTATCGATCCCAAGTCGGCATTGGTATCGGATCGATACTAGCCTGGTGAGATCGATTCTTTACTTTGAGTTCTGCTTCTTTGCTATGCTGTGCTTTCGGCAAAAATGAAACAACCAGATCGCTGGACTCGCCGCTCCTGTGTCAGCGGAGAGCAGGCACACTTTGCTCCCTCTCCCCCATTGTTATGTTTTGGTGTTGCACTGACACGTCACGTGACTTAGACACTTTGGGGGTTGTTAAGTTGTTTACATATTAATTATATATTTTGTTTTTGTTTTTGAGAATTTTAATTGTAACTTTTGTATTATAGTTTATCAACAGTATTTGTTTTAATTTGTTTACTGGTTTGCGTGCACTTAAGATTTAAAAAAAAAGCATTTTCATGCTTCGCAGCATCATTTATTCTTACAATATTCACACGGTTGCTGTAACAGTACATTCAACGGCTTCAGCTCTCCCGCTGGCAGCCATACACATCACCACCACCAAACCTGCAGCGGCATCGCAAAACACGCCCTGCCACATAACCCCCTCGCCCGCTCCACCCCACCCCGCGAGCAGACAAGGGAATCGGCCCGGACCATCGGTGCCCAATGCCCCAGCCCAGCGACGGGGATGTGTCCACTCTGGTGGTTGCCTGTGCCTGATAGCCACCCATATGGCAAGCAGCGGTGGCGCAGCAGGCGTGGAAATGAGCTGGGGTTCACAGGCAGACGGCAGGACCATGCAACCTGTGTGCCGAAGCGGACAGTATGCTGCCCTCAGGCGTGGCAGGACCCCCGCGCACCTCGACCTCCGTCTCCAGCTTGGCAGGTCCCGCTGGCGCGCCAGCCTCTGGCTCACCCCAAGCCGCGTGCTGTCCACCCTTACAGTGATCACACGGTGTCTGTAACAGAAGCCTACGTTCAACGGCTGCAGCCCTCCTGCTGCCAGCTGTACACATCAACACCAAAAACAACAACAACAGCACCAGCAGCGCACACGTTTTAAGCCGGCGAGGCATCATTGTAGATGCAGTGAAGGTGAGTCCATCTCACCTGCAGCGGCATCGCAGACCACGACCCGCCACAATTATAAAACATTTTTTATTTAATTATAAATAAATTATTTCTCCTAATTATGTCCTGGGTTTTAACTAATTAATAATACCAAAGGAAACATCACAAAAAACACTTAAGGTCATGAAAATTAATTGCGATTTAGTAATTCACTGAGGCATCCACCCTATTTATTGAAAAGTATCGTATCGGTATTGGTATCGGCGATACTGGCCCGAATTTACTTGGTATCGGATCGATACCAAAATATGCAGTATCGCACACCACTAGTAAGTAGAAAGGCTTATCATAGTCAGGCAAAGCTAAAACTGTATTTGTCTGTAATGCTAGTTTCAAGTTACTGAATGCTTCTTCTGCTGCTGGAGTCCATTATAGTTTGTCTTTCAGACCTAAATTCCTGCCATAGATTATATTTTGCAGGGGTTGGACTGTTGACGCGTATTTAGTGTTTTTCATTATTCTTTATTCATTCTATAATTATCAGGACTATGACGTTTCCTCTAGACTGCATGTCAAAGTGACTTGTGGCAACATACTGAAATCCCCAAACTGTCATAAATCTAATACTGGTACACGTTAAAACACTGTGTGTACACTGAAAATTGTTGGAAGAGTGGGCCAGTGGGTTAATGTGGTGTAAATAATTTGATAACGGTGCGCAATAAGAAAAGCACCATATATCATTATTTGATCAAAAATTAAAAATGTCATGAAAATCTGTAATGGCCCCTTATCAATAACAAAACAGTTGAGGTAGCTTGCTATTTATATATGTTTATCATTATTATGGCTGCCATATCATTGGTAGCCATATATATAATTTTCATGTGGCGCTTATTGAAAAATACATTGAAGATCTTTGCAATCCATTGGATCAGTTCTCTGGCAGTTCATTGCGTATTCAATAAAACCCTAAAATGGCAGTGGACCAAGTATTTAGCCCTGTGGAACCCCGCAGTGTAAACTTTAGTAATAATGGGGGCCTTTTTTGGGACTTTGCATGTTTATTACTAATTTTAGTAATTAAAAAAAATACTTTATAACTTATAATTTACACTGTTTTTCTACCAATTTCTGCACTTTATTTGTGAATTATTAGATTCATTTTGTGTAACAAGAGAACCATGTTGAAAATGATCTTGAAGTGGCAACATGCCAGAAAACAGTTTTCCAGTGAAATAGATTGAAAAATGCTCTTTTTGATAAAGAACGACAATCTGGTGTGTTTCATTTTTCCTCACAGACTGTATCAGGACATCTCAGAGGTTCATAGCGGTTCATCTGTAGTGGACCATCAAACAGACATAGACTCAATATTTGAGGTAAATTTGTCTCAATGTGCACTTAGCAAAGTCACAGCAGTCTTTGTTGTTGTTGTTGTTGTTTTGTCTTTTTACTCAAAGTGTATGTTTCATCTTTTTATATCATTTTTCAGCTGCTTGAGGAGAGTATTTTCACTTTTGAGAAAAACGAGTTGAAGCAAATGCAAAGGCTTTTAAAATCAAAGTGTTCAGATGAAGAAATGGACACCGATATGAATGAGGGCATGAGGAGCTGCAGAGAGGCATTTCAAAAAATCCCACTGCACTTCCTGAGAAGAATAAACCATGAGAACTTGGCTGATTCTCTGCAGAGCAGTAAGAACATTTTTACAGCTGCATTTTAATGGATAGTATGTAAGGAAGGAAGACAATGAGAAAAAGGAAAGAAATATACATTATAAAGATGCTCTTCTTATATTTTGTTTTAAATCTTCTTTCCCCAGGGTGACAGTGGTGACCTCGGTCTTCCAGGACCAGCTGGAGAAAAGGTGAGCTTAATTTTAAGTTTCAGACTTTAAATCTCTCATCATTGAAAGCAGAAAGATGTTCCCCACTAAGCTGATATGAAAACGTTGTACTTGGTGGCCCATCCATGTACTCTTCACATTCTTTGTTGCTTTCCTTTAGCAAGACACGCAAGGCTCCAGCTTTTTCACCGGCTTGTTCTCTTACTTTACTCCATCCTCTACGGTGTGTAATGGGTTGGTGGTGCTGAGGCACGTCTCTGCTGTGATGATTTATTTTCTTTCCTCAAGTTTTTGGCATTATTTACTCTTTTTTATTATTATTATTTTCTGTTTTCACAGAATCTTTCGAGACATTGTAGCTGTGAAAGATTCTGTTTCCATAAAAGACCTTTCTTCACTCATTTAAGGACCTACTATGCGTTTCCTTAGTTTCTGTCAAGTATATACCAAGTAAGGTGTTCATATTAAACATGAGTTTTAATAAATCAGGCTTCACACTGCTCTGAATTTTAGATACTTTCACCGAAAATGGTTTCTTTAAATAGTTACTTGGTACAGGGACCTATGAAGAACAGACCGTACAGCTCACAAGCACTGGGTACTGCCCCTCAGCAAGCTTCCAGAAGCTGGCTAATCATATGACAGTGTCCTGTTAGAAAGAGACATGCACTAACACGACTTGCTTCAGACATACATTAGGGCGATGATAAAGAGGCATTTTTTGTCCATTGTTGAATTATACAATCAGCTCTATTACAATCCAAAACTAAATACAGGCATATTAATGAGCATAGTAGGTCCCCAAACCTTAACTGTAACCTTCATCCGCATCTCCACTTAACCTCCAGCTCTGCACGTGCCTGTGTCATGCCACCGTTTGCTCTTCCTGTCCTACTTTTCTTCTCCTCTTTATACAGTGTTGAACATAATCTGACATTACAACTGACCTCTGCCACCTGAGGGCTCTCAGGGTGAACCAGCACAGGTGGGGACACCAGGACAGACTGGTCTGGCAGGGCTTCTAGGTCCAATGGGACCAGTGGGACCACCAGGGCCCCCGGACCACCTGGGCCACCATATCGCATTGGCTATGTGAGCAGATTTTTTTTTCTCCTTTTTTTTTGTTTTCTTTTGTTTTTTGTGGACAGATGAGAGCAAGTACCAAGCTAAAAAGGTTGTTAATTTGAGGATGCTGGTAGCAACCATTGATATCTACTCTGAAATGTCAACCAGTCCAAACAGTCTGAGTGGATGAGAAGCTAGCAGTGATCAGTTGTTTTGACTTCAAATTATCTCCATACAGAGTGATCAAGATGGATATGAGGTACTCAGTGATCTGCCTGGACTCAGAGGCGAACCTGGACCACAGGTAACGAGTTACAAATATAGGAGATTGTTGTTCCTTTGCTCACAGTGCTGTAAATATTTGTATATCTCATGCTGTCCTGTGCCATATTTTTCCAGGGCCCACTTGGTATTGCAGGTCATCCTGTAAGTATGCCAGAGAAACTGTATGGCTTGAATAAGTTATCTCTTTATGTCCATGATACCGTAAATTAAAACGTCACCCATTTTAAGATTTCAAGAAGTACATAGTATATTTTCTCTTCTTAAACTTTATTGATCCCCGTGGGGAAATTCCTCTCTGCATTTAACCCATTCACCCAGTGAAGCAGTGGGCAGCCATTGGGTGCCCAGGGAGCAGTTTGTAGGAACGGTACCTGGCTCAGGGGTGCCTCAAGGTAGCCGTTCAGTGGATTCGAACCCCCGACCTGGAGCCACCACTCTACCTACTGAGCTATCCCTGCCCCTATTAACATCAATTCGAATCAGGGTTAAATCCAACTTTCTCTACAGTAATTTTGCTTTTGTTTAGCATCCGAGCTATCCTCTTTTTTTTTGGCATGAGTGTGGCTACTTAAGACACATAAAGTATAAATCTCACATCAAAGTACAAGGGTGTGAATCAAATATAAAAAGGTGTGCCTCAAGGTTCGACTTTAGGGCCACTTTGGTTTTGTGTTTATTACTGATATAAGTTATATGTGTTTTTTCAAATGATTTGTTCAATTATTGGCTCTGCTGTGTATCTGTTAACCACATATTCAGTTGGCTTTTCAGTCTAATAAGCTCTGGGTTAGTTAAAAAAAACTAAGACAAAATCTTGTCTTATTAGACCTGACAATAAAGATTACATTAGTATTTAGCCTAGTTTTAATATCAATAAATTACATATAGAAAAATAAAGATCTTCTAAAAAAAAATGCTTACAATATTTTTTATAGAATCTTACTAAAGAGTAGCATAAATGTCTGTATTTGTCTGTATATACAGTATTTCCTCCTTAATGTGTGGATCAGTCTTAGTGCACGAACATCGTCACACACAAAGTGATTATTAAAACGTGTATGCTTTAAAAATATTTATTATAAATCCCAGGTTGTTTTTTTTTTAATTTTCATATTTGTAATCCATCATTCACGGACTTTCATCCAAGCACTTTTTTCTAGCCCACATTCACACTCTGATGAATACATCACAGAACAACTTAGGGTTCAGTATCTTGCCCAAGGATACTTAGTCATTACATCTACATGAGTAGATGTCCTATTCACAATTCATAAGCACAGTTTTTTTTAACCCCCCAAAATCCTGGATATTAAGTGAGAAACCATATCTATGTTTTATACGTACATTAACATAAATGAAAAAAGTCTTCCAAAGTTTGTCTTATTAACAATATTAGTAGCAGCATTCTATTTTAATTCAGTGAATTTATGTTGTACTTTTATGAATTCACCACTCCTGTAAAGAATATGTTTTAATGGGTTTTTTTAGGGAAATCCAGGTTTACCAGGAACACCTGGTAGCAAAGGAGCAGAAGGACCACGAGGACCTCCTGGGATCCCTGGCGTAGATGGTTCAACTGGAGAAAAAGTATGGCTAACGTTAGTGTTACTGTACACTTAGTAGTATTAATGATATGGTCTTCTAATACAGTATCCTGATTATTTTTTAGGGTCCAAAGGGAGACAGAGGCGAGAAAGGAGAGAGGGTGAGTTAAATGCAGAGTTAAACATTTTGCCGTGAGCCAACATATTTTAATTTTTAAATGTGTTAAATACCTCATCTGTTGTGTTGTTAGTACAATATGCAATCAGCAAGATTTTTGTGCTTGATGTTGAAAGGCAGTAATACCTTAACATCTATGTAGTTGTTGTTCTGAAGCTCTTCATTTCATATGAGCTTCATCAGCATATGCAGTTCCCAAATAACTTTGAGATGTGTGGGGTTTTTTCAGTTATTATAATTTATCTAGAGTGTACTGTCTATCTAAATTGATGAAAGTAATGTGTATATAGGACAATGTATTTTGTCATAGATCATGTGATCTTTTTGAACATTTCTTTAGAACAGAAGCAACACGTGCAAGATTGCAAGTCAGTTAGAAAGTTGTGCCTCAAAGTTCTGTTTGGGCCTACCTATGTTTTCATTAGTTTTATTCAATTCATGCAAACTTTCCTTTTGTGGAGTTTAGTTATATGCGGATGACAGCATTATATTTACGTACAAAACATTGTTTGAAGGTTTCTGCTTTAGGTTCTTTTACTTCTGTATGTCTCAATGGTATGATCGCTGACCATCGGATTCAGTTATATGCAGATGATGCCTTTATTCAGTACCAGTCAAAAGTTTCAAATGCATGTTCAATATTCAATAATGCAATATTCATTCAGACAGGGACTTGATTAAACTATGCTCTGAACATATTGCATATTCACCCATTTCTGCCTGATAATGCACCAATTTGTAACAGGGTTTGCCAGGAAGAGATGGTGGACCACCTGGACCTCCAGGCCCTCCTGGACCTCCAGGACAGATCATCTACCAGCCAGGAGGAGATGTGAGTCTTCATTCAACTTGTAAATGTACTGAGGTTGAATGATTCTGGATTAATATGTGAAATAACACTAACCCACACAGCACAGCCTGTCTAAATCGATTTTTCTCCTGATGTTACTCATCTTCACTAATAGCCACAGCATGCGTGTTTGCTAATTCACATTCATACTAACTGACCTAACTTTGTCTTGCTAGTATAACGACCTTTATTGGAATGAAGCAGGGCAGGTAGGTGGATGCGCCCCTCGGTCCCCTAACAATCTTATCAAAGCGTTGCCACAAAACATAAAGTTGAGAGAATATTTTAGCTTTTTCAAACTGCGTTTCTTTTTCAGGTTGGACCAGGTATTCCAGGCAGGGCAGGATTCCCAGTACGTATCATGATCATCAAACAGTTGAGCCTGAAGGAATCCAACTGATTCAAAATAATGCAAATAAGTGATTATATTGTGTGTATGGATTTAGGGCCCAATGGGACCAAAAGGGGAAAAAGGGAACCCAGGGCCACCAGGATATGCACCTAAGGTAGGTGCATATCTTTATTTGTTCATTTCACATTTTAAAACATGTATATTCATTATATTTTGTGCATCATTGTTTTTTAATTTAATACATTTTCATATTAACATGATTTAACATGATTTTTATTTACATTCCTCTGAGTAAGTGACATACTTTTTACTTTCCAAATTATTTAACGCAATTTGTGTTAAAGTAACAGGAAACGAATGGAGTTCAATATTTTAATAGCAGCAATATTTTTTAAAAGTCTTGTGACTTAAATACTGTTTCCAGTAGTATTTTTGTAAGTTCTTGCTTTTTGTTCAGGGAGAAAAAGGAGAGCCTGGTGTCATCATGGGGCCTGATGGGAGACCTCTATCCCTGGGAGGCTTGACAGAACAGCCAGTAAATAAATCAAGTTTTATCCAACTGCCTTAGTATCGATCCGATACCGATATCGGTGTTGGTATGGATAGTTCTAGTTCAGGTTGTCTTGAAAAATAAAGGTGATCATTCCTAATTTGTTTCTTAAATCAAAATATCCCTGTGTGTGATGTTTACAGTGTGCTTGTGTCTTAATTTGCAGGGTGAGAGAGGGAGTCCTGGCCCAATGGGATTTCCAGTATGTTGTCTAAATTTTAAAAGCTCACAACTTTAGACTTGTTTAACAAGTTAGCAAAATCAGATTAGTATAACGAGCATAAATGTACATTTTTCTCCAGGGTCCACAAGGTCCTCAAGGCCAGAAGGGGGAGATTGGTTTTCCTGGCCGACCGGTAAGCTTGGCATCTTTACAAAGATTTCATGATAAGCCTTCACATAGTTAGGGAGGTATTTGACTGGAGTAATGACACAAACAACTGCCCAGTAGGGAAAGATCACCCTTGATGCTGATCTCTTGGCTACAAATATAAAGTATATGTATAAAGTCAGAAATGTAGTGGTTTGTGCAAATACTATTGCAATCAGTTGATTCTTCATATTAGATGTATGCTCTGACAGCAACTGTGAAAAGAGAACAACAGTGGAGTCCAATCTTAGGGAGCTTTGATTTGCAGGGTTGAGAGGGAAGAAATTATTAATAATAATTTTATTTTTTTTAGAAGTTCATTATGTCGTAACGTAACTGTGACATTCTGCATCATTTGTCTTGTTTTAGGGTCGACCAGGACTAAACGGTGCCAAAGGAGAGAAGGGAGATGCGGGCAGTGGATCTGGATCTGGATACCCTGTGAGTGCTGAAGATTTGACTTTGCCTTTTTATCAGATCCTGATTTCAATCCATTTTTTAATCTTGTACAGAGACAGTAATCAATATTCATTTTTGTGTCTCAGGGGCCACCAGGCCCACCAGGGCCCCCTGGGCCTCCTGGACCTCCTGTTCCCATTGACAGACTCGGAGTGAGTCCAGACATGAAATTTTCCTGTTTTTTTTTTTTTTTTTTCCTGGTGCATATATCGGTCAAAATGGGTTAAAGTTCCCTAATTCTTTCCTTTTAATTTCAGGGATATGATTACTCCAGGTATTACGCTGGTGAGTTCACTTCAAATTCAATGTTAGATGCCAATGTTATGAGAAAAATTTTAAAGGAGTAGTGCAACATTTTAAGAAGTACAATATAATACCTTAATATCTGTATGGTGAATGTGAAGCGTCATGGTTAGCTTGGCTTAGCAGAAAGACTGGAAGACGGGCAACAGCTGTCCGATCTCGGTCCAGCGGTTAAAGAAAAACTCCAAAAATCTCTGAAAGGTTTCTCTCCACAGTGAATTTAGACGTAAAAAGGGTTTAGGTGGAGAGCTGTGTTTGAATTACACCGTCCCACTGGTGGAGTTTAGCAGTAACTAAAAGGTTCAGAAGCAGCAGTTGTTCTATGTTTGGACTCTAATAACGGGTCATTATCCTTTGCAGTTACAGTAAATAAAGTCAGGATTTGAGGAAATGCTTTGTTCTTGCGTTTGTTTAACTTGTTGTTTTTTTTACAGTTAAAGGAGAGAAAGGAGATCGGGGACCACCAGGTAACGTCACTGACAGACGTGTAAATGTTTAAAGTTTTCAGTGTGCGGACAAATTTAAAGCAAGACATTTTTGTTTCCAATCCAGGTTTTGGATCAAACATTGACATTTACAGTTTAAAGGTAATCCCTCGCCTTTGCACACAGATTTTACGTCTTTATATTTTAAGATTAAGCTGTTCAAATCGGTTTGAGTTTTTATTGTACTGCTGGCTTTTTCTCTGATTTTTCATGTGTCTACCCAGAATGAGCTGAAAGGTGAAAGTGGCGTGAAAGGAGAGAAAGGAGAGCCAGGCGGAGGATATTATGACCCCCGGTATGGAGGAAGCGGAGTCGGAGCCCCGGGAGTGCCTGGACCTCCAGTACGATCACACTCTGGAAAACATACTGCCACTTCATGTTTTTAAAGATGCTGTAAATCAGACTCTGTGTCCTCCTGTCTTATTAGGGCCCTAAAGGAGACTCCATTATTGGCCCACCAGGCCCTCAGGGGCCATCTGGACCACCTGGAAGAGGGTATGATGGACCACCTGGACCACCAGGGCCACCTGGACCTCCAGGACCGTCACTGGATGGATCTTACAGAGGCACACAGAGTGAGTTAAATTAGAAAACGTCCTTTAAATATGAAAGACTTCCTTAAAAGAAGGTGATTTATATATTAAAATTTGAATGACTTGTTGCTCCTTTAATTTAAACCCCACCTGGAATACCAGTCTTGCATTTTAAAGTGGTTCTCTGAGTTTTTGTGCATGAAGAGCTGCTTATCATTTTTAAAAATTTCCCTTATATACAAGAAACCTTTCTGGCAGGTTTGCCATGAACAAAAGCCACTGATACAAAAGTGCCTGTAAAGTGCCTTTATACTGAAGAAAACTTCACTGCATCATTGCGTTTCATCTCTGTGTGCTCAGACTAAATTCTTTTGAGAAGGCGTTCTCTTTTCCATGTCTGCTGCCTGCAACGATAATGATAATGCTTATCCAAGCATTTAGCCTATGTTTAACAAATCTGTGCTTGAACCACAGCTATCAGTATACCTGGACCACCAGGACCTCCTGGACCTCCTGGAGTGCCTGGTGTCACCTCTGGGGTGAGTAAAACTTTTAGTCAGTTGTTTATTTTCTGGTTGTCTGTCATGAACTTTAAAAAAGTGTTGGGTGTTCAAATTAAAGAGCTGGAAATTATGGTTAATTACCTCAATGGATTAGCATTAAAACTTGGAAGTCCATCCAGTTTTTGGGGGGGTTTTTTGAATAAATTTCTAAAACCACAACAAAAATACACGTCTCGGCTGCACAGTAATCCACATTGTTGTCTGTGTTTGTAGGTGACAGTGTTGAGGTCTTATGAAACAATGACAGCTACAGCTAGAAGACAACCTGAGGGCTCTCTGGTGTACATACTAGACCAAACAGATCTCTACCTACGAGTCCGAGATGGAGTTCGTCAAGTCCAGGTGAAACATTCATCTTCATAAATCAGCCGGAAAGACGCAAAAATACTTTAAATGTGGATTTTTTTTGTATATTAATTCTGTTTTCTTTCTTATTTTTCAGCTTGGGGAGTACATCGCTTTCCCCAGGGAGGATGTGAGCATAATTTTATTTGTCTTTTATCTGGTAATTAAGGTATATAGCATGTCCAGTTTTAACAAGCCACATGCTGCATTTTTAGGTTAATGAGGTTGCTGCTGTGGAGCCTCCGCCAGTTGTCCCTTACTTCCAAGACCACCATTCCCACACGGGCACCTCCACCAACCACTTCAACCAGCCGCATGAGAGTCCGGCCCAACCACATGCTGAGCCTGAGTATAAACCTACTTACGTCGATCCCAGATATCAGCCTGATTCGCGGTATCAGTCAGAACCACGGTATCCAGAATTAACAGATCCCAGATTTCCAAGTTATACAGACCGGTTAAACTCACCTGATAACAGGTATTATGTTGTGGACACTCATTACCCGATCACCACTCCACGAAGACCACCCCCACATCAACCCCAGAGTCCAGTCCACCATCACACTTCTGGGCCAGTGGTAAGACAAACCACTTGGCTCATCTCAAAGTCTAGCTACTCACATTGTAAGAATACATTTTTACTTCTTGGCACGTTTCCCCACAGCTCCACCTGATTGCTTTGAACAGCCCTCAGACCGGCTCCATGCGGGGCATCCGCGGTGCAGACTTCCTGTGCTTCACCCAGGCTCAGGCCATCGGGATGAAGGGAACTTTCCGGGCCTTCCTGTCCTCCAGACTCCAGGATCTCCACAGCATCGTCCGCAAAACTGACAGACAGAATTTATCAGTAGTCAACTTGAAGGTAGTTAAACAGTGTTTTCACCCAACCTGACGTGACCTGTGTCCCTTGCAAGTTTATGTATTGCTCTCACAGACTGTATAAAATAGATGGACATAATCTCAGTGACATCACCTGTTCTCTTCCTGCTGTGGCTTTGTCCTTACAGTTGTAGCCATGTTGGTTTTTAGAGCCAGGAGGGACTATATTTAAATGGAAGGGTACAGATTAGTGCTAAATAATAGACTAATAAAATATAGAAATTCATTCAGTAAAACTGGAGCACAAGAAGCCAAGATATTCATCCATTAAAAATGCTCTAGAAGACACCACTGACTCAGGAGCAAGCGAGCAACTACAGCTGCCCATCAGTCAGTCAAAGATACCGCTATGCTAACTTTCAGAGTAAAGCTCGCTTCAGCTGTAATCACTCTGTTAGGCTATGATTATAAGAGGGCAAAAACCTGCAGTTCCTCTAATGGCCACTTGAGACTGGTCGCAGAAGTGAGTCAGTCGCCCTAAAGTTCCTCGTTTAAAGGACAAAAATCTACAGCAGAAGTAAACATATGTACAGCCCAGTATAAACACATAAAGTTTATGAATCACTAATTTGCCCCTTCATGTCAGCTGTACAGCGGGCTAATATTTTGCATTACTGTGCTGTTTGGATTTTGTAAAGACTTAAATTGAGGGTGTGCCTGTTTTTAAAATGTGTGCCAACACAGGACACTCTAATTTGTAAAGCATTCTTCAGCAATAGTTCTCCCGCTTTTAAGCGCTATTAGCTGAAAACTTGGCATATTTTAGGATATTGTGTAGTGTGTCCTTAAAACAACTGAGAATGAATACAGGGAAACAGGCAGAAAAGCCTGAGATATAAATATATCACACAAAAGCTGGTCTGAGCAGATGCCAGTTTAGCTCAGTTGGATGAGTAGGTGACCATATGCTGCATGGCTGAGGGTGGCCGGCCCAGGTTCAAGTCCGACCTGCGGCCCTTTGCCCCATGTCTCTCTTTCCCTTTGCTTTCCTGTTAGTCTTCACTGAATCTGTCTAATAAAGCCAAAAAAAGACCAAAAACAATATGTTGAAAGAAAAAAAACAAAATTGAGTCAGTGGCAAAGGGTCTCATGGAGTGATGAATGCAAATCGGTGCGCACAGAGGTGTGTGGCACTATGACGACTATTTCCATCCTTTTCATACAGTCTGTGGAACTGAGTCTCTATTAAAGCCAGCCTCTGATACTCGCTTAAGTGTGGACTCATTTTAAAGCTTTGACATTCCCAACAAAGTGTAATTTGACTCAATCATGTGTCTCGCGTTCATCAGGACGAGGTTCTGTTTGACAGCTGGGACGACATCTTCAGCGGCGGCAGAATGAAGGAAAACGTGTCAATCTACTCGTTTGATGGCAAGGACGTTCTTTACGACAACACATGGTGAGGCTCAAATCAACATGAATCGTAACATTACATTAACATTACGTCTTTAAGGCTTGCTACGGAATGACGCTTTTCTGTTTCTTCACAGGCCAGAGAAGATGGTCTGGCACGGATCGACTAGCAGAGGCGAGCGGCACGTCGACAGCTTCTGCGAGACGTGGCGCGTGGGCGAACAGGCGCTGACCGGCATGGCGTCGCCGCTGCAGAGTGGCAGTTTGCTGCAGCAGAGCTCCAGCAGCTGCTCCAGCTCCAACGTCGTGCTGTGCATCGAGAACAGCGCCGGCCACTCCAGGAGATAGACACGGACACAGTTTTTGTCCACACACACACACACGCACACACTATGATGTGCCTTTGTAAATATGAATTTTCTAAAGAATAATAAGTGTATGTATGTTAACCCCTACTCTGTGGTGCTACACAGGATTACCCACGCAAGTTAAGCTCAGGTGACCTACTGTAACTGTCTCTGGCAGCCATGTTGGTGCAGCTTCTCTGTCATTTCTTTTGCTGTTTGAAAGTTGCCAGCTAGCAGCGTCTCTAATAATCATAACCACCGCTAGTTTAAGCAAGGTTGTGCACCACAGAAGACGTAGACTGATAAATATATCAGTGATAAGTGAAACAGAGAAATCAGTTTTTAGAAAGAATTCTGCTCTGTGACTTAAGTCCATATCTGGTCTTATTCTGAAAGGACAGGCTGCTGTTAAACTGTCATTTTTCAATTTCTGTGACCCCCTTGGCAACTTTCAACACCCTGCAGCAGAGAACACATCGTGACTAGTGTGACTGGATCTATCTCAGAGAGGTTATACTGTACCACTAGAAACTATGTCTGAACCACTGCAATGTTTGTGTTTGTGTCTCTGGGCTGAGAAAAAGTGTTAAAATGGTTTAAATAAGGTTTTCTGTGCCTTTAACTACACAGCTAGTTTTTATATAGAGTGAAAAATGGATATTAGACATACAAATTATGATAATGTAATGTTCAGTGTCCAAGAGCAAAGTAAACATTGATTATTTTGTATGTGAAATGTGTGTTTTAAGCTTCTTTACACTGATTTTATCTGTAACCCACAGACTTTTACTTTGCTTCAAGGGAAGATATTTTCAATTGTATTTTTAGCCATAACAGAGGGATATTTATTTTTTTTCTAAACTATGCTTTGCCTATAATTTGCGATGTGAGTCCAGTACATGTGCAAAGTAAGAATGAGTTTGTTTGCAGTCACAGGAAGCAAACAAATCACATACATCATGCCGAGGATTCAGCCATAAATCTGTCATGTCATGTGTTTTTGCTGGCTTTTTGCCCACTGCCATCTCTAGTGGAGAGGATTCATCCTCTTCGTGTGCTAACAGAGCTGTAACGAATGCAGTGAAATGTGCATTAACTGTTGTGCCTTCATGTGAGCAACACGCTGAAATGCTTCGTTTCTTTTAATAAATTTGTGTGGAAAAAGTGCAAGAAGCTCTGAGATGTTGCTGTCTGACACTGGCGGTCCTTCTGTACGAAGACGGGAACAAAACGAGCCGTAAAATCCAAAAGAAGTCATTAAGTTTAGAAATGAATGGAGGATGCGGTGATATTATCTCATGAAGATATATATTTGCACTTAGTTACATTTTTAAAAGTTATAAAGACAATTTACGTAAGTTTAAAAAGTCATGTTTAATCATAAGTCATGGATCTCATCATCTGCTAGTTTACCAGCGGCCTTTAAGAAGTTTGCACATGTGCTGATTACTTCTGAGACCTAATGGGACAAAACATTAATCACAGTTTGTTTACACTCTGTATACACTATATTTCTCATTTAACTGTAGTCTTAAAAACTGTATTTGTATTAATGCTAAAGTATTATTATGCTTATTTCCAACTCCATGAGTAAACTAAGTTTCTTCTGATTGGCTGTCCATCACGAACAAAGTTTGAACAACAAATGGTTGGAGTTTCTGCATCCTTGAGACGACCATATTTGAGATCGCCATTCTGTATGATGTGATGCAGAGCCAACAGTAGAATAAACAGCGGAAATGGAGCATATAGACTAGTTTGAAATCCACTTTTTCAATGATTGACACTTTTATTTTATTTTGACAAAAGACAGAAGATGACCACAGAAAACACCACTTGTCAGCATAACTTTGTTTATCCTTCAAACACCTCTACAAGTCATCACCACCCAACAGTTATCCTGGGCTATAATTAAACCACCACTTTAACTGATCCACCACTCATATTAATAAACCAAACAGAATAAATAAAAAAACATATATACATATAAACCGACATGTAGAGATACTCATTAACACAGTGGGGCAAGAAAGTATTTAGTCAGCCACCAGTTGTGCAAGTTCTCCCACTTAAAACGATGAGAGACGCCTGTAATTTTCATCATAGGTGTACCTCAACTATGAGAGACAAAATGAGGGGGGGGGGGGACCTAGAAAATCACACTGCAAATAAATTCTTTAAAAATCAGACAAATTATGGTGTATTATGTATTATGGTCTTGAGGCAAGTTCATAGATTTTGGACTTGTAACTGTTTTTACTGTTTTTTACTGATCTTCTTTAAAGTGACAGAAAGGGGAGTTTCAGTGGTTCTGCTCACTTAAGATCAAAGTGTCCCACAATGTGAAATGAGTTGGACATTCCTGCTGTAGAGGATTGCATTTCCTTATACCACTCTTTCTGATTTGTCACCATCTTTTCCACCATGTGACCCCTTTTTCATCTCTTCCCCTGTGTCTCTGTCTTCATGAGCTTATCCCTCTGTGCTGCCACCATCACTAACATCGGCAGCAGTGTTGTCCTTGCTGCAGCTGCACAAGCATGCCAGCAACGTGTCAACAGGCCAGGAAGGGCTTTTAGGGTCTTTGCTATAGAAAAGATGAACACAGGGGCAGGGAGAAGAGCATAAATGAAAATGACCACAGACTGCTGGATGGCTATCGTAAGAGGAATGGTAAAAATAAAAAGGACCCTAATCAGAAGATAGAGTAGGAAACAAGTGTTTTTTCTTATGCAGCCCAACTGTGGGAACATAATGAAGACACAATGGAGTACATAACAGTATACTTCCGACCATAAGGATCCTTCACTGTACTCGATAATTCTCAGAAATATCCAAGCACACACAAACGAATAGTTATGTCTATAACTTCTGTTCCCTGAAGGAGAGGAACGAGGTACAACACATAAGTATGGGATATCACGCCCTCGCGTGTCCTGGCTGAAGAAACCTTTATTCACGCCTTTAAGGCAGATGACGTGTGATGACACACGCACGGCCCCGCCTGCACATATAGCCGCTGTCATCACAGTCATCCCTCAGTTCGATAGCCGCTCTTCACCGAGCCAAACTGCTCAGTGGGGCCACCTTGTGTTGTACCTCGTTCCTCTCCTTCAGGGAACAGAAGTTATAGACATAACTATTCGTTCCCTTTCAGTCGATTCACTCGGTACAACACATAAGTATGGGACATATATACACGCCCCGCAGAGCAGCCACCGAACTGGAATCGGACCACCACTTCCTTAGTGAGTGGTAGACCCAGCAGAAAGGACAGCATGAGCCACCGAGGGGGCTGTAACGTCCAACCGATAAAACCGCAAAAAAGTGTGCGGTGATGCCCAACTAGCTGCCGCACAAATATCAGCTACAGGCACCCCTTTAAAAAGAGCCCATGAGGTTGCCATCCCCCTGGTGGAATGAGCTCTCACCCCGTGGGGCAAAGCAAGACCTGTGGTGCCGTAAGCCAGTGAGATAGCTTCTATAATCCAGTGGGACAGCCTCTGTTTAGACAGAGCTCTACCTCTATTTGGATTAGCGAAGCAGACAAACAGCTGGTCACATAAACGCACATTCTGAGTGCGCTCAATGTAGGTGCGTAGCACACGCACTGGACAAAGAGAATGCATCCTCCTCTGCTCCTCAGATGCAAAAGGAGGGGAGCAAAAGCTCAGCAACTCAAACTCCATTGAGCTATAAGATGCAGGCATGATCTTGGGAAAATAGGCAGCATTTGGACGCAATACGACCTTGTGGCCATCAGAAGAGAACTGTGTGCAGGAGGGATGCACAGACAGCGCATGAAGGTCACCCACTCGCTTTGCCGAAGCCAAAGCGAGAAGTAATGCAGTCGTAATGCGGTCCAAGCCCAAGGGTGCATCGTGGTCGATTATGGAGAAGAACAGGGGGCAGTGAGTATTTATCCTGGAAGCAAAAAGATCTATTTGTGCCTTGCCAAATAGATCCCAAATCTGAGCCACTATTAAAGGGTGTAACCTCCATTCTCTCACCAGAGGACCCCCCCTGGAGAGAAGGTCCGGCCCCAGGTTCAGGTGGCCCGGGACATGGGTGGCTCTTAGAGACAGAAAATGAACACTGCACCATAACAGCAGCGAGCGAGACAGCTTCAACAGGGGAAGAGAGCGTGTTCCTCCCTGCCTGTTTATGTAAGACACCACTGTTGAATTGTCCGTCCTGACTAAGACATGCTGGCCCTCCAGGACTGGACGGAAATGCTTTAGAGCTAAGAACACTGCTAACAGCTCTAAGTGGTTGATGTGCAGCTGGCGCTGGGCTGCGGACCAGATCCCTCTCACTGATGCACCCTCGCACAGCGCTCCCCACCCTCTTAGGGAAGCATCTGTGGACACCACCTTGCGAAACAACACCCTCCCAATCCGAGAGCCCTGATGCAGCAGCCTGGGCTCCCTCCAAGGACGGAGAGCTAGCATGCAAGACGCGGTTACCGGCAGCCTCCTCCGGAGGTGACGCGATGCACACAAACGGTGAGAGAGAGTCCAGCGTTGAAACGCTCTCATTTTTAACAGTCCAAGTGGCACTACGGCGATCATAGATGCCATCATGCCCAACAAGCTTAATATCGTCTGGAAACGCAGTTTGCGTCCCAGCTGAAACTGAGCGAGGCAGCGATGAAACGCGGCCACTCTGTGCTCCGACAAACGTGCGCGGCTGGAAAGCGAGCATATTTCCAAACCGAGGAAAGAAATCTGCTGACTCGGGATGAGCGAGCTCTTTTGAAAGTTCACAGAGAACCCCAGTGTCTGAATGTGTGACAGAACCAGCGACAGCTGTGTCTCCGCCTGCTCTCTGGAGCAAGCTACGAGAGCCCAGTCGTCTAGGTAGGCTAAGATGCGGATGCCTCTCTCTCTGAGGGGCGCTAGCGCTGCCTCGGCCCATTTCGTAAAGGTGCGAGGAGCGAGCGACAGCCCGAACGGCAGCACTAGGTATTCGTAGGCTAGGCCCTCGAATGCAAACCTCAGAAACTGCCTGTGTTTCGGGTGTATAGCCACATGAAAATAAGCATCTGTTAGATCGATTGTTGCAAACCAATCTCCCGGGCCGACTGCATTCAAGAGCTGTCTGAGTGTTAGCATCTTGAACCTGTACGTTCGTAGATACGTGTTCAAGACTCGCAGGTCGAGGATGGGACGAAGCCCTCCCCCTTTTTTCGGAACAACAAAATAACGGCTGTACCAACCTTTGTCTGTCTCCGAAGCGGGGACCACTCGTATTGCTCTTTTCTGCAATAGCGCCTTTATCTCCTCTCTGAGTATCATGGCCGCCTCGGTGTTGACAGTCGTGTTTACGACTCTTTGGAAACGAGGCGGCTTGACCCGGAACTGCAACCGGTAACCCATGGCAACGGTTCGCAGCACCCACGGAGAGGGGGCGCAAGCGCGCCACTGAGGGAAGTGAGCAGCCAGCCGGCTGACCTGCAGCAACGTCGGCGGGGCGTTGTCGCCCCCAGTGTGTCTGCAGGGGACTGCATCACCTGCCTGACCTGGCTCATTCTGCCTGCAGGCTGAGCATTTGTGATTGTTTGAGAATAAACAACACTCTTTATTGATTGTAACATGGAAACATGTACATTCATACATTTTGTTGGAGGCACCTTTTCTGGGGCACAACAATGAAAAACAGCGGGAAAACTTGATGTGGTCACCTGAACATTTAACACACCTGAACAGGGAGTTACCTGAGGCATTTTGTGTGCAGGGGTTTTGTGCTTGGGAGACAGTGTTAGGAAAGTGCAGCGCCTTCTGGGGCTGACAACCTGAACAGAACTTAAGCGGCACCTCTTGTGCGGCAACAGAGGGGTAAAAGCAGCGTCTCCCTGCTGCTGGACCCCTTCTCCACTCGAAACCACAGCTAGGAGGGCTGAGGCTTCTTCCTCCTGGGCGTCGGGTCCCGCCGGGGGCCCGAGGGTGGGCCTTTGCTCCAGACCGACTGGCGTGGAGCTCGGGCCGGAGGATGTGCTCTCGCTGGCGGCACACCCACTTCAGCAGTGGGCGCCGGTCTCTTGCCAGTCGGCAGAGGAGCGGCGGGCCTGTGAGAGCTAGCTGCGGGCTTGGGCTTGGGCTGACGTCTGGGGATGATGTCGCACAGAGCTTCCGTCTGCTTCTTCCTCAGATCGAATCTAGCCTGAATGGCTTCAAGTGAATGTCCGAATAACCCAGCCGCAGACACTGGTGCGTCCAGATATACAGCTCTGTCCCTATCCAGGACGTCAGAGAGGGTCAGCCACAGGTGCCTCTGCGCCACTACTGTCGAAGCCATCCCTCTGCCCAGGGAGAGCGCTGCACAGCGAGACGCACGGAGGATGTAATCTGTGGCGACTCTGACCTCGTTAAGAAGAGGTGCCAGCGGGCTGTCATCAGGAACCAGCGATCCGAGCTCCGCCAGGCACATTGCCTGGTACGTCTGGAGCATGGTGACGGAGCTCATGGCGCGAGCAGTGCCGGCCTGAGCCCGATAAATCTTCTCCAGCTGCGAAGCAGAGAATCTGCAGTGCTTGGACGGCAGAGTTGCGGGGCCGCCGACACCATGGTTATGGGACGGGGCCAGATAAGCAGCCAGAGACGGCTCCATAGGGGTGGGTTAGCTAAGCCAGCCCCCTCGGCGCCGTCCAATTCCATGTACTGTCCATAGCCGGGCACAGTGACGCGGGTAGACAGAGGTTTGTCCCATGATGCTGTTAGCTCGCAGAGAAAGTCTGGGAACATGGGAAGGCAGTTTTTGGCCGTTGCGGGCTCCGGTGGGAGGAAAAAACCCGTGAACCGCGACGGCTTCTGAGCTGGCGGAGGAGAGGGCCAGTCCACCTGCAGCTTCTCAGCAGCACGGCGAAACAGGGAGAAAAGAGAGGTGTCATCGTGGCCGACTGGCGCAGCAGCGGCGGCACATTGGCCCGACAACGAGCTCTCCTGCTCATCCTCCGACAAACCATGGATATCCAGGCCGATGTCCAGCACGTCATCGTCTTCCTGGGGAGCGCTGGCGGGCTTCAACCCAGGCTGAAGCCCGTCAGCGCTCCTGCATGGTTCCGGCTCGTCATCGGCTAACCCGTCAACATATTCCATGTGGTCAGCCCAGCTAATTGCGGGGACATCGACCGGAAAATCCTCGTCTTCGGACTCGGACGAAGCCAGGGCTCCAGACTCAGAAAGGAGAGGGTCATGCCGTGCGACAGCCGAGCGTCCCAGCACTTTTTCCACAAACGTCACCCGTCTTTCCAGAGTTGAGCGCCGGAGCTGGCGACAAAACGCACAGGCTTCGGGCTCCGTCAACGCTCTCCTAGCGTGGACAATCCCCAGGCAGACAGGGCAGGCATCGTGCTGGTCGCTGTCGTGCAAAGAGAAACCACATCCCTGAGGACAGGGGCGAACAGAAGATTTCTGCTTTGCTCGCTTCGGTTTGGAGTCCATTCCAAAACACAAAGCGAAACGCTGCACATGAAAAACTTGAAATTAGCGCTCCGCGGGCAGCCTACACACCAACTGCGCGGTGGAGGCTAACACCAACAGGGGCAGTTAAGCTAAATTCAAGTCGGCAGACAACGGAGCTAACTAGCAGCAGCTAGCTAGCCCAACTCAGCAGAGGTGTTCTCAGCGAGGTGAAGAGCGTAAGAACTGAGGGATGACTGTGATGACAGCGGCTATATGTGCAGGCGGGGCCGTGCGCGTGTCATCACACGTCATCTGCCTTAAAGGCGTGAATAAAGGTTTCTTCAGCCAGGACACGCGAGGGCGTGATATCCCATACTTATGTGTTGTACCGAGTGAATCGACTGAAAGGGAACTTAAAGACAAATGGGTACCTTTCCAGAGCAATACACATCCTTAAGTTAAGACTGGCAATCCCACCATAGAGGTAGTGAGTGATGTGTCGGTCGCGAACGAAACGGCTCTTAGAGCCGACTCTTTGGGAGCCGTGTTTTTTTCTTCTTCTTCTTTCTCTCTCGCACTTTTTTCTGCTTCACTCCCCACGCGAGCCTTGTGCTTTGCGCTGGGAAGAGGGGGGGAGGGGCGGTAGTTACACTCAGTAGCACAGGAACAGAGCGGGAGGGAGAGACAGAGAAAGCGAGGCAGGGACAACAACGTCACATTAGAAAGGTATAGTAATCATCCACAACTATTTTCAGTTGCGGATGATAAAGGATTCAGAAAGTTTATGACAGAGAATGTGCATCTTCTTTTTGTTTTCATATTTTAATTTATATTTAATTGTGTTGTGGTTTGCAGTGTTTTGTGTTGTTTCACTTTAAATTTGTTTAAAAGGAAAAAGCTGAAAATTTAAATAGTTAAAAGTTTAAATGTGAATAGTTGGTTTTTGTATTATATGATTTATTTATTACATTTTATGTGGAGTGAATAAATAAAAGTATATTTATGGTGGCCCCTAGAGATAAAGCACGTACAAACTCCAAAACACATTCAAATTCCAAAACACGTACAACTTCTGAAGCATGTACAAATTCCAAAGCACGTGAAACCTCCAAAACACGTACAAACTCCAAAACACAACGGAAGTGCTCCAGGATGCTATGGGCAGTGCTGAGCTTTTGTTACCTAGTGGCTACACAAGCCAGGAAGTACCAACGACCGGATTTGGTGTGTGGTAGTAACAAGTATGAACATTTTTTTTAATTCTTTGAATATATATGACTGTTTGTGTATAAATACACAAACAATACACATATGCTTCCAATTGTGTAATTTAAGTGATCTAGGTAGCTCTGTTCTGGATGTTAAGTTAACGCTAGCAATGTGCTTTGGAGTTTGTACGTGCTTTGGAGTTTGTACATGCTTTGTCTCTAGGGGCCACCGTATATATATATATATATAAACGTATAAAAATAACATTTATTATTTATTTTACATTAGTAATTCCTTTTTTGAATAATTTTATATTGTTGTTGATAATAAATTAATTAAAGCAACAAAACAACCTGAAGAGCTGGTTGGGAGCCGAAAGAGCCGGCTCTTTTTAGTGAGCCGAGCCGAAAGAGCATGTAGGCGTTTTCTAATGACTTTCTCTTGTGCAGAGTCAGGTGCAATGCTATTCTGCAACTCGATGCCTTGATGGTTTAATGAACTGAAATAGAAACAGGTACTGTTTTGTGTTCTTGTGCACTGAAATTGAGTTAATTTAATAGTGAAGTGGCTAAATTTGTTACTGTTGTGATAGTAGTGCAACTGTTAGCTTGTGTACATCCTGATAATGCTCGCCTTTTTGCTTTGTGTTTTTTGTCAAAGTGTAAACATATTTTAAAGAATGTAGATATCTTTTGGTCAGGCTAACTTCAAGTTATCTAGCCATCCTGACACACTTACTATATTTTCTGGAAGAAAATATTAATCATGACAATAATAACCTTACTTGTTCAGCAGTTTGTAAACCAGATGGTTACAAAGTGCCTCACAATTTAGATAAAATATTTTCAAAATAAGTGACTAAAATAAAGAAAAGAGAATTTCTGTTCTACTGAAACATACAACTATCACCTTACATTGTGACAGTTGAAGACAAATGAATATTTGAATACTTCTTTTAACTTTAGGACTAGCTGTTTTTGCTCTTGGTTAACTGACTAGTAATATAACATGCTCTTATGTAACAGTAGCTATTAGCGATTGGACTATAACAGACATACTAATGCCATAACATTTCCTACCTCAACCCGATTTAACAAATGATGCGTTTGATTTGGATTAGGATTGGGTGGCAAAATAATGGGGGTAATTATCATGAAATAACTTTCTGAACATTTTTTTGTCATGAAAGCCAGTGAGAAGGTATTATAAATACCTGTGTTGTTTATTTAAAATACAGTTGTATAAAGTTCCACGGTATATTAATCATGTTCAAATAAACAATATTTAAATTAACCTTCTAAGACCCAAACTCTTCCACGGCATGCATTTTTAATTTCTCTTTGATATTTGGGCATATTGGAGCCCAAAGAATGTAAAAACAAAGAATTACCAGATTTTTTTTTTTTACCTTATTTTTGTTTAAAAAAAAAAAAGAGCCACATATGAGGATATTTGTTTAAAATTTTGATAGAACAGTGGCAGTATAATGTCCTCATAAGTGGATATCAGGCCCATGTAGAGCAAAATTGAGTATTTTAGTCTAAATAACCCAAAATGTGATGTCCACATATGTGGACGCCAGGTCCTAGGAGGTTAAAAATTAACCTTACATCTTAATTTTGGAGTAAAAAAAACCCTTTAAACTTGACAGCTTTTCCATATCACCCAGCCCAACATGAGTTTTTGCAGCCCATGGTTGTTTTTGCAGTAAGAGGAATTTACAGTTTGTAACTGGATTGCCTGTTTATGTCATTCAGTTCTGATAATTAGTAGGTGTAGTAGGTAGGGTGTGGGGAGCCATAGCCCATAGCCCTGCCCCCTAGGGCATGAAGCAGGCATGGAGGAGATCCAGGCCCCAGACATCTGGAGGACCCCCAGAGCACAATAGCCCCCCCCAAAAAGCCCACTGGAGGGGCAGCTGCGCCACCCTCCTAGAAAAGAGCTAAGGAGAGCCCCATATGACGTCCGCATGGCATGGACAGAGCCCCCAGGTGCCAGGCCCTGCTAAACAGCTGCCGGGAATGAGCCAGTACACACCCAAGCACCCAGCCCCGGACACAGAGAACCACCAACACACCGATGGGTGAGGGCATCAGCCACTGGCAGGGAGTGTGATGGGGGGAAAAAGGCCCCCACATTTGAGGGGCTCTGAGATGTTCCCAGAGAGGTGGAGTCTAAGACCCGAGCTGACACGTAAACAAAGACAAACAGGCTTACACAGACACAAATCTGTGTGTGTGTGTGTGCCCCCCCCCACACACACACACCTCCAAAAAAACAAAAAAACAAAAAACAAAACAAAACCATCTCTTTTTAGGCTTTAACCTTTTTTTATAACCTCTATGAAGGCAACAATGAATTTTGCTATGTGTACCTAATGAGCAAATAATGGATAGTACAGGCAAATAGTTTCTTATAATGCATTCATCATTATAAGATATAGTGACACACAACAATGAACAATGAAGTCAGATTTTTGCAAAAAACAATGAAACAAGTACACTGCAAGTACTTTCTGGGATGCGAGCCAAATTATGGAAACACCTGCAAGACCTGTGACTAAGGCACAAGTAGCCTGTAATTAAGTAACATGTAACAAATTTTTCTCAAAAATTAATTACAATAAGACTTTGCATAAAATATTTTGTTCTGGCATTTTTTTAAATGTGTTGTTAAGTGAGAAAATAGATACCTTGAGATGTACCCTATGAACTTCAAGCTTGGAAGTCTTTCATAAATGTTCTAAATTGCAACAATTTCTCCTAAAATTTGGAATATTTTCATTTATCTAGGGACAAAAATTTAATGAATGGCACTCCACATTTTTTTTTTTCATTTCACTTACAGCCTGCTTAAACACACTCCAAACCTGAGTATGAACATGTCAGTGAAGTCAGTGAATCATGCGCGTAATCCATCCAGGTAAGTAAATCCCAAAAAGTTGATTCTGTTCATCTGGAGGTAGCGTTTCCAGTGGGAGAAACGTTTTGTCATCCATCCAAGTGACTTCTGAAGAAGTTGTACTGAGGTGAGAGTCAAATGCAACTTGGCAGGCAAATTTAGAATGACCCAACAGGCTGCTGAGAAATCGTTTTTCTTAGTGTTTTTGTTAATAAACCGCACATCCTGAAGGCCTCAAACAGAACCGGTTTGGTATGATCCCAGATTTGGTCAGACAAACAATAACAGCTTTAAGAGAAAACCATTATTTGAAATTTTTTCTGTAGAACAACAAAGGTTTGAAATAGCAAAACTATTGTTTTTGTAGAATATTTCCACAAATTGTCTTTTTTTCCCCTCTGATGTCAGTTGCTGTGACCACTTTGGATGATGTTGCTTTCTCAGAAGAAATGAGTGGCTGGAGATGACCTTGCTCCTATTTATATGTCATGGTTGTTGGGCTGCAGCCAAGGTTCAAAGTTCTGCTGTTTCTGTACAGCTGCTTGACAAACATCTGTAGTTCAAACTCTTGCTCCTCTGTGGCATCTAACCTCTTGTATTTATAATTGAATAAATATTATAAGTAATTATATAAAGACTATATGTATATGAATATTATATTGATATATGAATTTTATATGAATACAATAAGATAAAGAAATTTATCTTATATTATATTCTTAATATAATTTATTTTTGGTTGTCACACAGTTTATAATGAATTCCAATTGTGTTAATATTCCGTTAATAAACTTCTATATATTCTCTGTGTAGCTATTATTTCTTCTGTTGTATTTCAGACTTAAATGTCTGTTGCCTTTAGAGGGTTAAAGCTAAATCTCCTTCTTCCCACTTTCTTCTCATTTCCTGATTTTAGTGTTTCTGCTTTGCTCTAGTTTGACTTGTTCGTCCAGCCGCACCTCAGACCTTTTCTGCTTTAAACTGGTAAGTGAAAGTTTTTATGGTGGACTAACTCTCAGCTACTTTCTGCTCTCAGTGCTGCCCTGGAAAAAAACTCTGGCTCATTAAAAAAAACTGGAAAATTTTCAGCTGTTTGTGTGAGAAGTTGTATTAAACAGTTAAGGGTTTCCTGTCTGTACATAGATTACCAGTGTAACTCATCAAATACTTGAGGATTTGGCAGGATCCTGGATCTTACTTTTAAGCATTTGTTTATTTGGATGTCACACCAAAATCCATAGTTAAGTTAAATTCAAGTTAAATCTATTTGAGCAGGTTTATTTAGAAAAAGAATAAGCAACAGACTTAAACAGTAACAAAGACATGGCTGCTGCATTTTCATGGGAGCAGATGTCTGATCTTTTTTTTTGGCCACCCCTTCTGTCTTGTTGTCTCTTGCTGTTTTTGCAACGTCACCTTTTCTGTGAGTTATCTCACCAAATTCCTCACAGCCTTCTATCAGAACATTCATAAAAATACACTTTTCCCCTACCGCTCAATTGTTTTTAAAGGGTGAAAACTGCACCTCCCCACACGCACATATTTTCAGTTCCACTTATATTGGCTCTTAGCCAGTGGTTTCACTACCACTTTCTTCTTCATTTACATCATATTTGAGACAGAGACCTCAGAGAGGACTGTGTTGAAATGTTTCGAGTAACAAACCCTTTCAGTACAAGCTTCAATTCTTCAGAAAGCTTCATTTGGCCATCACTAGCAAGAGGCAAAGATAAACTCAAAAACACTCAGTTTTATTGCTGGAAGCAAGGAAATGCAGGAAACTAAATTAAACTGGCCGATAAGCAAACAGAACACACAGTGAGGGATGGAGGAGATAACAGCACTGAACAAAGGAACACACAGGGCTTAAATACACAGAAGGATAAAGAGGGGGAAGCAAAACTGAAAACATTAACATGGGACCCAGACTGTCAAAGTAAAACAGGAAACATAACAGCAATGCAGACCTGACACTGAGACAGAGACAGTAAGAAGCCATAACACTGAACACAGGGAAGGTATATAAACAAAACCTAATACTGGAAATTAGGAGATACTAAAGAACTTAGGGAGCTAGAAATACAGAAACAAAACCCAAGAGACTAACTATACCCTAGACACATAATGAAATAAACAAAATAAAGGAACCAAAAAACACAAAACACTGGGTTGACAACCCAGGTACCCTAACATATCCTCTTCTTCATGTTAAATGGACATACAAATCTTCTTCTACAGAAAATGAGTGCCAATAAGTGCCACCTATTCCAATCAGAGACATGATCAAATAACAAAATGGCCATCAAAAATCTACAAAGAACATGAAGCATATAACAGCAACACTGTTACAAAATTCTTAATCTGGTTGTCATGGTCCTGGGTCATTTGACCCAGTGTTTTCTGTTCCTGTATTTTCATGTCATTTTGTATTATGGTTTATGTTCAGGTTCATTCATAGTCTTAGTTTCTTTTATTCCCTGCCTGTTTAGTTTATTTTCTGTTCCTCAGTTTAGTTAGTTTTCCTTATGTCCAGCAATAAAGCTGTTTTGAGTTTACTTTTCGCCTGCCTGACAAGTCTGTGTTTAGGTCCAATCCTGCTTGCTCAAAACACAGTTCATGACACTGGTGAAATTGTAATTCAGAATCGTTTCTAGCAACAAGGAAGGAAATGATTTCTTTTTAGCACATAAACATATTGTGGTGGTGCAAAAAACTGCATCTTGTCAGATTGAAAAACACAAATTCTGAAGAAGAAAAATATTATCAATCCATTTGAGAATAAAGTCGAAATTTCTAGATAAAGTCATTATTCTATTTCGAGAAAAAAGTTGAAATGTGGAGATTAATGTTTTTTTTCTAAAACAAATTGCCACGTTTGCTAGACCTTCTGAATGAGTAAAATTGTACTTCAGAATCGGTTTTAATAACAAGGAAGGAAATTATTTCTGTTTAGCACATAAAGACAATGTGGTGGAAAAAATGGTGAAGGATGGTGAAAATATGATGCAGAAAGCTACGTCTGATCAGACGAAAATTTTATATAGATGTTTTTTCTCAAAATTATTTTTTGACTTTCATGAAATTCATGAAAATGTCATGAATCATGAAATTTCTACTTTATTCTCAAAGTTATCAACAATATTTTTTTCTTAATGTGGCCCTAATACTCCATTATACTCCTTGACTTAAATTTGGGCTCTGCTTTTTCTCACTTCTAATATGAAGTAATGCAGTCAGTGAGATGAGATGAGGAAAGGTTTCCAAAAAATGTGACATCTGTCTTAAGTCTCTGGGCATTTCTTTTTTCCTTCGCACGCATCTACCTATTTTCCTTGCAGGCTTCCTGATGGGATTCTGGGTCGTCCTTCGGTAGGAAACATAGTTATGTTTGTACTGTGGTGCAGTTATGGATGTAGTAAACTGTTTGGATGTGCTTGGGAAAAGAGAGACTATTATTGCATAAAATAACACTGCATCAGCTGATCGTGAAGCCAGAAGAGGAAAAACCATAGTTTCTGATTCACCATTTGTCACCTGACTCAAACAAGCTCTCCTCCACATTCTTCTCATTTATAAAGTGCTTTAAAAGCCCAAACATTACAGCTAACAGCTGGATTTTCCCGTTTGAGTGCGGCTAGCCAAACAACGAGGGGCCACTTACTGCTAAAGAGACAGAAAGTGACAGTGGACAGTATATCCTAGGGTTTAACATCAAACTCATTGTTGCAGCCAAGGACAGCCCAGAAGTCATCCCTTTAAACTGATTTTTAGTTTTAGTGTTGTTATTTTTCTCTCAGTTATTGATTCTGTTAGTAGTTAATGTGGCAGGATGAATGTTATTCCTCGGTTCAACCCACTTTCAGCCTGGCGCATTAGGGGGCGCTAGTATAAATAGTGGCCATTTGAGCATTCCTGGATCGCTTACCTGTGATCTCCTTTTTGATCACCTGACTTCCCTTGGTGTTGCAGAGATCCTCTGCGGGTTACCCTTCTGAAGCCTCCATCGCAGCTGGTAGGTGTGTTTACTCAGTGTAGTGCGTATATTACCTTACTGGGTGGTAAACAGATATTGTTTTTAGGTCGTAGCTGTAGAAGCCTCCTATGAGCCACTCTGCTCATGATTCATGACGCTGTTTACTCGGTACATAATTCAGTTTTGTTACGATCTCTGCCTTTTATTGTTCTTTTATAGTAAATACTTATTATGCTTTGCAGGAAGTGTGGGCCTTAGTTTTACGCCACGCTACGCTAACTGAAGTGCTGCTGCTTTGCTTTGGTTTGCTTTTACCCTCTGTTCCTGTTGTGAGGTTACTTTTCCTGCTGCTGCCAGCTTTTTTTTTTTTTTTTTTAAAGTGGACGTCGGCGTGGACAGCGGCCATATGCATGCAGGTGTTGTGCCAGAAAGTGATTGCCGTCCGCGGGAGCGCGCGCAGCTACTTAAAGCTGCAGCGCCCGGATTACTTGCGTTGCCTGCTACTTCCGTGCCACTGATATAACGTGGGGGGGAAGAAAAAAAAAACATTTATGCCTTTGTTATAAGGCAAAGGTATGCATTTATGGAACTTTAAAGTTTCTTGTAACCGAATTGTGACGCTTATCAGAAGGTTGCTTTCAGTGTGTAGCGCTGTCACGAATGACTACACGCATCACGATGGAATAATTAATGCCTACAGGTTTAGTATGTCTACTCTTGTTGTTCATATTTGTTATAAGACTATTGTTTTAACTACTATTCGATAAAGACCTATTGTGCCAGTATCACCATGACTCTCTCTTGTTTGTTCAGAATAACGACTGAGAACATGGCATTTTAACGCTACCAAAAAGTGATTGTGGCCTACAACTTGTCACTGAAACAATATTTCGGCTTCAAACTTGTTGGATATATTCCAGAAGGGTTACATGTCATATATTATATCCAAAAAACTCTCCAAGAACTGCTGAATAACTTGTACAGGAACATTAACATTGATAATATGCCATTTTCAGCCTGCCAAAAAGTGATTATGGTCTATAACTTGTCACTGAAATACTATTTCTGCTTCAGACTTGGCAGATGACATTCAGAAGAGTCATATGTCAAATATTACATCTCAAACAGTTCCTTAGAACTGCTGAAAAACTTTTAAAAGAACATTAATACTGATAATATGCAATTTCCAACCGGCCAAAAAGTGATTAATTTATGTTCATGTTGCTGTGTGCGTTTCTGTGTTGTTAACAACATTATAGTTCAGCTTTGATTGCAATTTGTTTGTAGGATTATTCAATTATTTTGTTTCCTAACATGTTAGCATAGTTACTGTATGCAAAGAATTAATATATATGTTGTTCCATGGTTTACTGGTGTTGAGCTTCCGCTATACCCCCTGTTTCTGGTCTATTTGTTAGTTTATTTTAACTGGTAGTTTCTTCTTTAATTGGATGTAATTGTTGTTCGTTTTTGGTTTTCATTTCAATTAAGAAGTGCTGTATTGGAATGACATTTTTATTACCGTTTGTTTTCTCTTTCCTATTACTTAGTGTTCCTAATGTGTTTAAGCAGATCTCCTCCCACCTGTTTCCATTTGGCCATTATCCTTTTTTTGTATTATTTTTGAATTACAACATTTTTGAAATTTGACGTTTTATGCACAGGTTGAAAATGACATATTATCAGTATTAATGTTCTTTTAAAAGTTATTCAGCAGTTCTAAGGGAATGTTTGGGCTCCTGTGTGTCACATTTAACCCTTCTTGTATGGAGGACCACAAGAGCCACGCGCATCGAAATAAAAAATTCTGTGCTTAATTTTAATAAACTGCATTTCAAAATCCTTTTTCGAATTCCACTTTAATAAAAACATTTTCGAATTGCACTTTAATAAACTGCATTTCAAAAAACATTTTCGAATTGCACTTTAATAAACTGCATTTCAAAAAACATTTTCGAATTCCACTTTAATAAACTGCATTTCAAAAACCTTTTTCGAATTCCACTTTAATAAAAACATTTTCGAATTCCACTTTAATAAACTGCATTTCAAAAAACATTTTCGAATTCCACTTTAATAAACTGCATTTCAAAAACCTTTTTCGAATTGCACTTTAATAAACTGCATTTCAAAATCCATTTCCCTTTCCTGTTCGCTCAGGGATTAACATGTGGATTAGCAGTTGGATTAACAACTTCATTTTAAAAATCCTGCTGCTATTCAAATTAGCCACACCGTGGGATGTAAGGAGCTCTCTGATTGGTTGGTCAGACACAGGCTGTCTGCCAGCCTGGATTTTTCTAGCTCATAGCTTCGCCCTGCTACGAAGCGTGTGTGCTTGTACAAAGGTATGGGCTCAAAATGTGGTCATAAATATTTTGTACTTGTAAATCAGGATTTGTATGTGTAAAAAGAATTTGTGCGTGCGTAAAAAAGATTTGTATGTGTAAAAAAGATTTGTGTGTGTAAAAAAGATTTGTATGTGTAAAAAGAATTTGTGTGTGCGTAAAAAAGATTTGTATGTGTAAAAAGAATTTGTGCGTGCGTAAAAAAGATTTGTATGTGTAAAAAAAGATTTGTGTGTGGACTTAGCCAAAAACCCCCCTGCAAGTTACAAGTACGAATTTTGACCCTATTTTTCTTCCTGTCATCTGATTGGTCAATGTCATGTCAATCACAAATGTAACAATCCAATCAGAGAACAGATGGGTTTGGCTGTCGGAGGGGCACTTTTTTGAACTGCAGGTCCTTGAAGGGAATACATGCCCTTTTACATGCCAACCCAGCGTTTTCCTTCATCACCACGAAGGAAAACAGTCTGTGGTCGTCCGAGTTTGGTGATTTTTGTGTCACAGGTCTACGTGCTTTATACAGGGACTTCCACAGGCTTTTCAACAGCGCTGCGGACCGCGGGGGGGGGCAGTGTTTTGGAAATGACAGTCTTCATTACAAAGCTTTCTTCGTTATGAATTAGCATACATGTTTTTATTGAACATTTGAAGAACTAGCAAAAAAAACCAGAAACTGTTGTAGAGGACATAAAGTCAGAGATAGAAACGACAAGGAGCAGGTGCATCTAGTACAGGTAGAGCTGCTGCAAAAACCCACAGAGCTCAGCAGCCAGCGCAACAAATTCTGGATCCTTTGCTTTTAGTTAGCAGTTAGCATTAGCAGCACATCCTGCGTCCGATGTGAAAGGACCTTTATGCTGCGCACTGTGACTCACAGCAATGGTCCCGGGTCAGCCCTGACTTTGTGTTAAACTAATCCTAAAGTAATAATGGTATTTCTAACCACTGACATACCACAACTTTATCCTTTCAACAGCTGCTGAAAGTAAGGGGACCTAGCTGCTATCGGATATTTATATAGAGATCCTCCAGCTTCAAACTGTATTACCCTTCAAGGACCTGCAGTTCAAAAAAGTGCCCCTCCGACAGCCAAACCCATCTGTTCTCTGATTGGATTGTTACATTTGTGATTGACATGACATTGACCAATCAGATGACAGGAAGAAAAATAGGGTCAAAATTCGTACTTGTAACTTGCAGGGGGGTTTTTGGCTAAGTCCACACACAAATCTTTTTTACACATACAAATCTTTTTTACGCACGCACAAATTCTTTTTACACATACAAATCTTTTTTACGCACACACAAATTCTTTTTACACATACAAATCTTTTTTACACACACACAAATCTTTTTTACACATACAAATCTTTTTTACGCACGCACAAATTCTTTTTACACATACAAATCCTGATTTACAAGTACAAAATATTTATGACCACATTTTGAGCCCATACAAAGGCCGTTCAGCCTCGGGATTTACACTCGGCTCGACACGGATATGTGAAGAATGAAGGGAGCCTGCAGCGAAACGGAGAGCTAACCTCTGACTGAGTGCCCGTTTACTCAGTCTGACCACCTGTTGAAGGTAACGTGCTAACATGGCTAACGCTAGCATCACCCCACGTAGCCCCGTTATTTTAAGATCATCTTAGCTAATGAAAGTTTTACGTCGCAGCTGTACCAGCTCGCTACGTGTTTTGTAAGCTGCTGTGCTCTTCACAAATAAAGCTGGAAGCAGCTCAGACTGTTAGAACCAGCACTGAGGCCTGTTACATTTATACAGTGTTAGAGCAATGGCTGCAACCTACAGCCTTTAAACTAGCGATTAAAATGCTGACAGTAAACTCGTCAGTCCAGATGTTACCACATTACTTTGTGATACTTAGAGTTAAAACAACTGAGACAGGCTGATTAAAATAACAGCTGTCAGTTCTCTCATTCCTTATGTCAAGACTGGAGATCACACTACTGATTTCAGTTCATTTAATATGTGAGTGCACAGATTCATTCTCAACTGGACATAAATGATGATCAAAGGTTGTATATATGATGAATTCATCAAATCCCAGCCTCTAACAGTGCGCTGAATCTTAGCTTTGAATGTCCAGTATATTCTAATCAGTGCAATTTAAGCATTCACTGAACCTACAATATCTACACCTGTGTGGCAAATATGTGGTAAAGATACAGATAATGAAGTTTAATTATTAATACAATATACATCATGAAAAATGAAAGCTGAAATTGATTCAGTTTAGTACTTTTCTCTGTATGTTCTGTGATTATAAAGGCCTTAAATTCTGTGATATATACTGTAAATGATTTTCACAGAGGTCTTAAAGTACTTAAATCACTGCTGATACTCTGGTTGTTTATATTTTCATGTTTTTGTGTCTGTAGGGCTGTTTGATGACGATTTGGACTCCTCTGGGTGATGAGGACACACCCACATCTGTTCCATACTGCAGCCATGGATGGTGTTACAGCTCTGAGTCCGCTTTGGGCCATCAGATGCACACACTGGAAAACCAGCGCCTGTACTTCATGCAGGAGAGATGACCTCAGTGATGTAGGTTCATAAGCAAGTTCAAACATTTCTGGCCTCTTATCACTTAGATTTCTTAATCTTAAAAGTGAATGCATTTAAAGCAGGAACTGCACACCTAGCCATCAGAAGTTTGGCAGCATGAGTACTGTAAAGTTTTGTAGGGCCCTTGTTAAAAATTCCACAAGCACCACACCACATTTGTCATATACAGTTCCATTTTGTACAGTACATTGTTGAAATTATAAACTATATATTCTAGTTATCCACTTGTCAGTAATTTTTGAGTAAATGGATGTCAGTGATAAATCAGTGGTGATTCACCTGCAAATGTTTTTAACAAACTTTGTTTTTTGTAGAATTCATCAGCAGCTGTGAAGAGATGTATTTGAATATCTTCTGGTTCCACTTTTCTTAACCTGGAAGCTGAGGATGGCTAATTCCTGACAAGGACACACACCTCAGCGCTTATCATGGGTGTTACATCCTCTGCGCAGCAATTCCAGAGAAAACGAGAGAGCAACGACCACACATTAAGACCAGACAGAAATCTGTCCCTTTCTGGCAGCTGTGGAAACTTCCAATAAGAAAGTTTGCATTCTTAGAACAATGCTGGGTCATGTGTGATGTGTCATTATATGAGGATATTACATTTTAACTTAATTCTGCTCAATTAAGTGTTTTGTTCGTTGATCCAATATGGCAGCTTTTTATTGTGCTCCAAGTTAAAACTCATTGTCCTCATGAGCACAGCATCTAACAACTCTCCTTAAAAAAGTCGATTGACTTTAACTGGACACAATGGTTTCCAGTGGGAGATACATTCATCACTCATCCGTGACACTGGAGAAGTCACCTGAGTGAGTGATAAAGCAATTTTCCATGGAAAATCCAGAGGAACTAAACTTTGTTGTTGTTTCTTTGGGCTCAATTTCAGCTCTAGCAGCATCTCTCAGAAGAAAACCGTTTTGCAAATAATCAGATAAAAAGATTGTTGAACTAGGTGGTATTCTCTGGAGTTTAAGACCAAAACTGAACTCAAACAGTGAATTGACATTAGACTGGAATTCATAAGATGAATAGAAATACTGCTGAAGCTGAATGATTCATTCATGTGTATATATATGACTTTTTTTCCCCCCAATTCACCAGGTCTGTAAAGTTCAGTATGACTGTGGTACATGATACAAAAGAATAAATACAGAAGAATAAAAACTTTATGTGAATAACTTTACTCTTCTTAAAAATAACTCATAAAACAAGTAAAAGTACAAATGTGTACAAGTTAGAGACTTCCTCAGTAAGTTTACACTCTTTTGGAGTGATTTTAATTGTGTGTTAAAGAGAAAGAGATTAGGAGGTAAAGTAGAGGATGCAGAGTCAATCATCACTGAGGTCATCTCTCCTGCATGAAGTACAGGCGCTGGTTTTCCAGTGTGTGCATCTGATGGCCCAAAGCTGACTCAGAGCTGTAACACCATCCATGGCTGCAGTATGGAACAGATGTGGGTGTGTCCTCATCTCCCAGAGGAGTCCAAATCGTCATCAAACAGCCCTACAGACACAAAAACGTGAAAATATAAACAACCAGAGTATCAGCAGTGATTTAAGTACTTTAAGACCTCTGTGAAAATCATTTACAGTATATATCACAGAATTTAAGGCCTTTATAATCACAGAACATACAGAGAAAAGTACTAAACTGAATCAATTTCAGCTTTCATTTTTCATGATGTATATTGTATTAATAATTAAACTTCATTATCTGTATCTTTACCACATACTTGCCACACAGGTGTAGATATTGTAGGTTCAGTGAATGCTTAAATTGCACTGATTAGAATATACTGGACATCCAAAGCTAAGATTCAGCGCACTGTGTTAGAGGCTGGGATTTGATGAATTCATCATATATACAACCTTTGATCATCATTTATGTCTAGCTGAGAATGAATCTGTGCACTCACATATTAAATGAACTGAAATCAGTAGTGTGATCTCCAGTCTTGACATAAGGAATGAGAGAACTGACAGCTGTTATTTTAATCAGCCTGTCTCAGTTGTTTTAACTCTAAGTATCACAAAGTAATGTGGTAACATCTGGACTGACGAGTTTACTGTCAGCATTTTAATCGCTAGTTTAAAGGCTGTAGGTTGCAGCCATTGCTCTAACACTGTATAAATGTAACAGGCCTCAGTGCTGGTTCTAACAGTCTGAGCTGCTTCCAGCTTTATTTGTGAAGAGCACAGCAGCTTACAAAACACGTAGCGAGCTCGTACAGCTGCGACGTAAAATTTTCATAAGCTAAAATGACCTTAAAATAACGGGCTACGTGGGGTGATGCTAGCGTTAGCCATGTTAGCACGTTACCTTCAACAGGTGGTCAGACTGAGTAAACGGGCACTCAGTCAGAGGTTAGCTCTCCGTTTCGCTGCAGGCTCCCTTCATTCTTCACATATCCGTGTCGAGCCGAGTGTAAATCCCGAGGCTGAACGGCCTTTGTACAAGCACACACGCTTCGTAGCAGGGCGAAGCTATGAGCTAGAAAAATCCAGGCTGGCAGACAGCCTGTGTCTGACCAACCAATCAGAGAGCTCCTTACATCCCACGGTGTGGCTAATTTGAATAGCAGCAGGATTTTTAAAATGAAGTTGTTAATCCAACTGCTAATCCAACTGCTAATCCACATGTTAATCCCTGAGCGAACAGGAAAGGGAAATGGATTTTGAAATGCAGTTTATTAAAGTGCAATTCGAAAAAGGTTTTTGAAATGCAGTTTATTAAAGTGGAATTCGAAAAAGGTTTTTGAAATGCAGTTTATTAAAGTGGAATTCGAAAATGTTTTTTGAAATGCAGTTTATTAAAGTGCAATTCGAAAATGTTTTTATTAAAGTGGAATTCGAAAAAGGTTTTTGAAATGCAGTTTATTAAAGTGCAATTCGAAAATGTTTTTTGAAATGCAGTTTATTAAAGTGGAATTCGAAATGTTTTTTGAAATGCAGTTTACTAAAGTGCAATTCGAAAATGATTTTATTAAAGTGGAATTCGAAAAAGGTTTTTGAAATGCAGTTTATTAAAGTGGAATTCGAAAATGTTTTTTGAAATGCAGTTTATTAAAGTGCAATTCGAAAATGTTTTTTGAAATGCAGTTTATTAAAGTGCAATTCGAAAATGTTTTTATTAAAGTGGAATTCGAAAAAGGATTTTGAAATGCAGTTTATTAAAATTAAGCACAGAATTTTTTATTTCGATGCGCGTGGCTCTTGTGGTCCTCCATATTCTTGATGATACCCAACAAGTTTGAAGCAGAAATATTGTTTCAGTGACAAGTTATGGTAATGGCCTGTATTTGTATAGCGCTTTACTAGTCCCTAAGGACCCCAAAGCACTTAAGTTATAGGCCACAATCACTTTTTGGCCGGTTGGAAATTGCATATTATCGGTTTTATTTTTTCCTTAAAGATTATCCAGCAGTTCTAAGGGACTGTTTGATATATAATATTTGACACATGACCCATCTGAATGACATGCAGCAAGTTTGAAGCGGAAATAGTATTTCAGTGACAAGATATAGGCTGCAATCACTTTTTGGCAGGCTGGAAATGGCATATTATCAATGTTAATGTTCCTTTAAAAGTTATTCAGCATTTCTTAGAGACTGATTGGGATATGATGTGCCACATATGATTCTTTTGGATGATAACCAACAAGTTTGAAGCAGAAATATTGTTTCAGTGACAAGATATAGTCCATAATCACTTTTTGGCAGGCTGAAAATGGCATATTATCAATGTTAATGTTCCTGTACAAGTTATTCAGCAGTTCTTGGAGAGTTTTTTGGATATAATTTAGTTTAAAAGAAAAAGGAAAAAAAGAAACTAGTAATATTAAACAATTGTCACACCTTATTAACTGCATCCAGAGGGAGATGGTGGTTTATAAAAGATTAGATTATAGCCAATCTACACCACATGCATTTCAGAGTTTCGTGGCTCAAGAGTTGGGCGTTCGCCTTGTAATCGGAAGGTTGCCGGTTCGAGCCCCAGCTCGGACAGTCTCGGTCGTTGTGTCCTTGGGCAAGACACTTCACCCGTTGCCTACTGGTGGTGGTCAGAGGGCCCGGTGGCGCCAGTGTCCGGCAGCCTCGCCTCTGTCAGTGCGCCCCAGGGTGGCTGTGGCTACTATGTAGCTTGCCATCACCAGTGTGTGAATGTGTGTGTGAGAATGGGTGGATGTCTGGATATGTAAAGCGCTTTGGGGTCCTTAGGGACTAGTAAAGCGCTATATAAATACAGGCCATTTACCATTTACCATAATATATGACATGTAACCCTTCTGGAATATATCCAACAAGTTTGAAGCCGAAATATTGTTTCAGTGACAAGTTGTAGGCCACAATCACTTTTTGGTAGCGTTAAAATGCCATGTTCTCAGTCGTTATTCTGAACAAACAAGAGAGAGTCATGGTGATACTGGCACAATAGGTCTTTATCGAATAGTAGTTAAAACAATAGTCTTATAACAAATATGAACAACAAGAGTAGACATACTAAACCTGTAGGCATTAATTATTCCATCGTGATGCGTGTAGTCATTCGTGACAGCGCTACACACTGAAAGCAACCTTCTGATAAGCGTCACAATTCGGTTACAAGAAACTTTAAAGTTCCATAAATGCATACCTTTGCCTTATAACAAAGGCATAAATGTTTTTTTTGGTTTTTTTTTTTTTTTTTTTTTTTTCCCCCACGTTATATCAGTGGCACGGAAGTAGCTGGCAACGCAAGTAATCCGGGCGCTGCAGCTTTAAGTAGCTGCGCGCGCTCCCGCGGACGGCAATCACTTTTTGGCACAACACCTGTTATGGGAGTCGGCTGGCGTGCATATTGATTGACTGGATGATATCCTGCGCAAATTTGCGTAACTTCCCTAAACCCAACACCCCCTAGAATTACTGGCTTTTTTATTTTCTGGTGCAAGTCCCGAGGTGTTAAGCACCCCTGCTGAGATTTTCACAGGTTGTCAGCTTGTTTCTCCTACAGCTTTTGTTGTACAAACCACCCGTTGTCCTTGAGGCCTGGCACATTTGCATTTGCTCACTCAGAGTTGCTCAGATCCAAGGCAGGCCAAACCTCTGTGTTACAACTTTCAGAAATGCCTGCCGTATCTATACAAAATATCCCACACATTGACTGACCTGCAAATATAAAAGACACACATTCACACCTTCCTTGACTCTCAGCACAGATCTTCCATTGTTCCATCGTCACTGTGTATGTGACGGAGTGGCATTGCTTGCCTACAGCACAGTGCTGTGCATAAAAGCAGACCGACCCAGGCCGGAGAATCATTTCTTGTTCGCATTTCTGAGAACGCACATCAGGATGGCCTCCGTATCACTGCCACGCAGGAAGAACCTCTCCACGCAACAGGCTTTGGCCTTACTTCGGGAAATGGACGAAGCAGATTCTGATGGAGGAGAGGTTTCATTTGTCCAGCAGGCCACTGATACCTCTTCAGAAGAATCTGAAAATGAGACGGAACAAGAACCCAACATGCCTCCACGGAAGAGGCCCCGTGGTACTGGGAAGCCCAGCCAGAACCACACGGCAAAAGACGGCACTGTGTGGGTTGAGGAGGACATTGGAATGCCCAGTGCAGAAGCAAATCGTTCGTGCTTCACTGCGCAAGCTGGACCCACAGAGTCTGCTAAGGTTTGTCACTGCCATATTAGATATGATATTTATATAAACCCATTTAGAGTGAGGTTCATGTAAATTTACCATTTTCTATTTGTTTATCTTCCGACAGCGTAAAGTTACAAGTGTGCTCCAAAGCTTCCTTTGCCTGTTAGACGTGGGAATGCTGCAGACCATCAGAGAGTGCACGGTACATCAAGCCCGCAGAACAGAGCCGGACTGGAATTTGGCAGTTCATGAACTTATGGCATCCATTTCAATCCTGTTTGTAAGAGCAATCATGTGTCCTGTTGGTGCCATTGTGGATTGCTGGTCAGAAAGTTTTCTGGTGCCACTAATCAAAGAGACAATGCCCCGAGAGATTAATTTCAATTATGCAACACCTTCGATTTGATGACAGGGACACGTGGGCAGAACGGGTGAAAACAGACAAATTTGCAGTGATCTCCGACATCTGGACACGCTTCAACGAGAACTGTGCTAAGAGTTTCACTCCAGGGGAACACATGACCATAGATGAACAGCTGTTCCCTACCAAGGTTCGTTGTCCATTCACACAGTATATTGCAACCAAGCCAGACAAATTTGGGATCAAGTTCTGGATGGCCACGGATTTGGACACCAAATATGTCTGCAGTGCATCTCCTTACTTGGGAAAGGACCCCAGTCATCAGAAGGGAGAGAGGCTGGCAGAGAACGTGGTCATGAAACTGATGGAGCAGTTTTTGGATGGTGGAAGAAATGTCACAACGGACAATTTCTTTACTTCACTGTCACTGTCGCACAGACTGCTGCAGCGCAAAACAACATTACTGGGCACGGTGAATAAAGTCCGGCGTGAACTTCCTCAACTTGCAAAAGATACTGCAAAGCGAGAGGTATTCTCCACTTCAGTGCTTAGAAGTGGCAGTGTCTCCTTGACAATTTATGCACCTAAAAAAAAACAAGACTGTGTGTGTTCTAAGTTCCATGCACCAAGACGTGACGGCAGAAAGAGGAAACCCAACACGATCACAGACTACAACCACATGAAGGTATGTGAATGTGTGTACAATTTTACACCAGTGCTACAATGTTTTCTGATGTGTGCTATACAGGCCTATAGAAAAAACATATACTCATGACTCTCTCGCTCTGCTTTTACAGTGTGGTGTAGACGTGTTGGACCAAATGGCACGGATGTATTCTGTAAGATCAGCAACACGCAGGTGGCCAGTAGCGGTTTTCTACAATATGCTGGACCTGGCGGCAGTGAATGCCTACATTTTGTACAAGGCATGTACAGGGTGGACAGGCAAAAGAAGATTGTTTCTGCGTCTTCTAGCTCAGCAACTTCGTAGCAGATTCATGCAGCACAAGGAAATCTTAGCACAGAGGCAGGCTGCTGCAGCTGCTGTGCCAGGGACTGTAAAGACAACGCAGTGCCAGGTGCAAGAGAGCTGCAACAGGAATCGCAGCAGATTTACCTGTGCAACATGTAAGAAATTCACCTGTGCCAAATGCAGGGATGATGGACACTGGGTCTGCAAACGCTGTAAAGTTTGAAACACTGAAATAAAACAGACTTGTGTACCCATATATTGTGAATGTCTGTCTTTTGTATGTAGGTTGTAACACAGAGGTTTGGCCTGCCTTGGATCTGAGTAAACAAATGCCAATGTTATATATACACACACACACACACACACACACACACACACACACACACACACACACACACACACACACACACACACACAGCAAATCTGCATTTATTTGTCCCACAAGTGGAAAATCTGCATTGTCATTGCAAAAAAGTGGACAGAGCAAGGTATAGAAAGTGCACTATACAAACATTTTTTTTTATGTGTGTGTGTGTATAACTAGACTTTATGCATATTATATAAGGTGTGGCTATATAAATATATGTACAACTCTGTGTATATAGGTTTATGGACAGGCATGCAGGCAGGTAAGGAAGGAAAGTAGCCTTGCAGGGAAGGAAAAACTTGAATCTCTCATGGTTAGGGGTTGGGGGAGGGTGTGTTTGCACAACAAAAGCAGGAGAACAATGGAGCTGAAGACCTGTGAAAATATCAGCGGGGTGCCAAGAGGTGTTAAGGTCGGGGGGAATTTACGCAAATTTGCGCAGGCCAGTAAATCTAGTAGTAGGGACTTGCACCAGGGGAAAAAAGGCTCAGTAATTCTAGTGTTAATTTATAGTCGGGCAGACGGCAAGTTGCAGCAATACGGCAATTCCGTTTGCTCCAGATTTTAAAGTTTTATCTAGATTGTATGTTGTTTTTCTGTTGTTTTTGATTTGTAGTTTGGGTTTTTGTTACGCCACTGGTGGGAGGCCCTTTTTCTAGCTGCAGATCACCAGTGTGGTCCTGCAGTTGGGTTATCCCCCAGCGTTCCATATTAGTTTTGTTGTAATATATTAAAATTTTCTTTGTTTCTTTTATTCAGATGCGGAGCGCCGACGTGGAGGAGACTAGGGTGCTTTGGTCGTGGGATCCTTTGAGTGTACACACCTGCCTTGTTTAGTTTATTAGTGTGAGTGTGTGATAGTGTGCTGCACTTGTTTTCTTTTCTTTTTTTTAGTTTGTGCGTGGCATCCCTGCCCCTCCACTGGTAAGCCTCAGCTCTGAATACCTCTTTTAAGCATATTTGTACATTGATATTTATGATTGTGCTTTTATACGTTGTTTTAAATAATTATTAATAAATTGTTAAACTGTTTTATCATTGAACCTCGTCTCTGTACTGAGTATAGCGAACCTAAGTGCCTTTTTGGTGATTTAGTGTTACTTCCAGTATTCTCTGGGTGAAATTCCCAGGGTGGCGTTGTCTTTTAAACTGTGAAGAGTATTTACTTTATTCCCACCTCGTGCTGCCACATTAACTAACATAAACTAATGTAATGCTATTGGCAGTCTAATGACAGCAACTGTCATGTTACGTACTGACAGAAGATAGCGCTAAACATGTTTTTAAAACTTTGAGTACTTAATTCCTAAATCCAGGTACACAGTGTAACAACCGTTGTTGCGGCATAGCACCACTAGGGGATGTCTTTCCACTTGTGGTAGGAGAGGAGACCCCTAGAGAGTGTGCGGCCCATAGCCATTAGAGACAAGCATGTTGCTGTCTCCTCACCTGTGAGTGAGGAAGACCTTACCCTTGTAACAGTATAACTCAGGTACCTGTGTTCAGGACATCTAGACCAGCTATAGTACTGCCTCGGAGACCTGGCTAGTATAGTCTTGTTAGTTATTGGTACCTGACTAGCCTCTGAGTGGTCTGATTAACTTCCTGGTGCACACCCGCTAGCCCTGCTTGCCGCTCTACACCCAAGAGATCACTGTTACTACAGACAGTGTTACATCTATGTCAGTTTTTGAGAGCAGGGTGTTGCTGCATCAGAAGGCGATATGGCAGGTGATGGTTGCTCATGTGGCAGATGTGGCCAAACCATTGCAGTCGTCCCTTCTGGATCAGCTCTTCCTGGCTTCCTGGTGACATTGGGCTGCTGGTGACATTGACTACGTATCACGCTGTTGCTGAGATGGTCACAGAGGGACAATTGGAGAATCTGACGCAAACAGCGCATTTGGAAGACCTCGAGTTTGTTGAGGTCGTGCTTGAGGATGACCCAGACCGCAGATCCATAGAGAAGAATGGGCAATACCAGTGTGCATTACAGGCAGATTTTGGTGATGAGGGTGACGTTTGTGTTCTTCCAGATTCACCATCGGAGGGAGGCAAAAGCCGCCAATTGACCGATTCTTGACTGTATTTCAGCTATTGATGCCACTTTCTTTTCTTGCACCAGTGAGCCGAAGTATTTGGATTCCTGCGCTTGTTCAATTTTCACGCCTTTGAGATGCACGGTGCCTGGCGACCCGTCAGTAGTAAGGTCTTCTCGAAACTGATCTGGTGGCCATATGGTTGAGCAAATTGGGCGACGTCGTGAAGGATGCTTTCCTCTGCAATTTTTTGCTCTTCTTCATCCACTTCATCTAGATCAGCTAGTAGGGCAAAACAATTCAACAAAGCAAGTTGGAATTCTTGGCGGCGTCCATTGTCTGTGAGCTGTTTCCTGTCCAGCCTGGGCGACCTAGGTGACGTCCACTTAGCGTGCTGGAGTTTCAAGGTAGTGATCGGAGCCACAGTCTAAATGAGGACAACCATCTGGGGTGGGAAAAAATTATTTTAAGACTGTGGCTTAAATGTAAAACTAAAGTTTACCAGTTACATAGAGCAAGTAAGATTTTAATGTTTTGCTCAGCTTGGGTCTCATTTTCTCTTCCTGCTAAACAGATGTTACACTTTAACACTTCCTCTGTTAAAGCTTTGAGATCCTCTGAAGTCAAATTAGTTCATCATCAGCCTAAAATTTTCAAACTAATAAACGATGTAACCAAAGCAAACTATGTTACACTCCAACCTTTATTTCACTTTAATGATTTCAGATCCCTAGCTAGCTAGAAAAAAGCAGGTTTTGATTATCACTCATTTCTGTTCCACAGAGGAATGGTATTCTTTTGCTTTAGTCTTTTTTTCTTTTCTTTTTTTTTTTACTTGTTCTATTAGCTGTGTATCAAGGATTTTTACAGCATGTTCAACAATTCTGCTTTTCCTGTCTCAGAGTTCAGACTGCAGAGACATAAAGCCAACAATTATTTTCCAAATGAGTTATATTTAATCTGATGGAATATTTTTTCTTTCTTTTTTTTTGTCTTTTTAGTTTTTATCAGGATGCAGCAACAGAGAGCAGAGTGCTCTAAACATAGTTGTGTGTCCATGAAAAGTGAGCAGTCTATGGATAAACCTGCTGTGTTTAAAGATGAACAACATCCCGATGTACGGTAAGCATTAAATATATATAAAAAGTTTACCTTGATTAGAGCAGGGATATAAAACAAAGTGTTGAGGAACCAGGACAAAGTAGTGTGGCAGCTTAGTGTGTTATCAATGGCATACGTGGTGACTCTGGTTCCAGCTGCCTTCAGATCATTAGCAATCTCCTCCTGTGTAGTTTTGAGCTCATCCACCACCTTTCTTCTAATCATCCTCACCCAATAAGGCAAGATCTTGCATGGAGCTCCAGACTGACGGGGACTGTTGGGAGGATTCGGCATCACCTGATCTAGGACTAACTCTATGCTTTATCAAAAAGGAGTGTTTTCATCCTATTAAAAGTAGTCTAGTAAGGGTGTCTGTCAGCTCCCAAACTATCAGCTGGTTCCACAAAAGAAAGGTGAAGACTCTGCCTCCTATTGTTCCTATAAATACTGTACGGAACCACAAGTACTCTAAGATTGCAGTGTATATATGGCTCCTTTTGGTGGTGTGTGGGTTTTTTTTTTTTTTGTTTTTGTTTTTTGGTTTTTTTTTTGGGGGGGGGGGTGATGTGGTACTGTGAGGTCTTTAAGATAAGATCGGGCCTGATTATTCAAGGCCTTGTTTGTGAGGAGTAGAATTTAAAATTTGATTATAGATTTAACAGGATGCCACTGAAAAGAATCTAATATGCGAGATGTGTTCTCAAGGTCAAGCTTTTTCCATTTACATTTTGCTCTTCCCCTCATATGGAGTGAAGTAGCAAGTGCAGTAAGCATTTTTGGTTTTCATTCCCACATCACCAACTGTTAGTGTCCCCTCCTTTATAGCCTGGTTGTAGCTCATAGTCTTATTCCCTCAAGTGAGGAAACACGTCTCGTGGAATTTTGTAAATAAAGTCTGCAACACTGAAAGAGCTGTGATCAAACTATTTAATACTGCACACAGGAGAACACACAGACACATCAAAACATAACAAGTTCATAGTAATGGGCGTTCTAACCTCGGGGCATTGCAGCGCCCCTTTTATAACATTGCACAAACTCTGTGTATCTTTTCAGTTACGACAGTCTTTTGTCCAACCCGGGCTGTTGCTGAACAGAAGACTCCCACTATCTTCATGAGCTTCATCCTTCTGAGCAAAACAGTTAGCAGATAACATAGTGGAACATTGTTAGGCCTAGCTAAGCAGTTTTCACAAGGTCATGTTGACACATACTTGCTTCATCTTAAGCAGGCAAAGGTTATAAAAAAAAAAAAAAAAATCATACAGTAAGATTCTAAACACATAAATCTAAACGTAAGGATGAACTAGATTTTTTCCATAACACAAGTATGTTGTGTCCACCTTTAGCAGGAAAAGGTTTCTTGCATATTTTGAAAAAATATTGCTTTGTTGTAAATCTGACCTCTTGTAGTTCCCTACTAGGTCGTCATTGGAGACTAGCATGTGGCATGCCTAAATATTTATACCAATATTAACACAATTTAATATGATATTTCATCTCTAAACAGCCAACCTAACATGTCTAACCTTATGATCCATCATGGTGTAAAACCTTTTCAGTAGGCTTCTGATGGCTGTACTCTTTGCATGATGCTCTGCAGATCAATACTCTTGATGCGGCAAAGCCTCTATGCTCTACATGTATAAAGCAAGCTCTCCTTGCTTCTGACAATGATCCACCAGCTTCTTATATTTCCTGTACAGAGCTATGTCACATTGTGTCCTTCCTTTGAAGGGTAAACAGCAGTAGCTTTGCACATCCTCATGTCTGGAAAACTCTCTGAAAAAATCTCATCATTTGCTTCTTAAAACGTTCTGCACAGAGTTGAATCATTAAGTTCCCTTAAACATTATGTTTTTTCCACAGACTTCTGCAGAAGAGCTCAAATGTTTCCGGGGATCTGTCTGCTTTGGGGGAGCGTAAACAGTTAAATACCATATTTTGGGTGGGTATATATCGAAACTTACTTTTCAGCTATTAAAATAGTCCACAATTCTCTGTTTAGACTTGCAGGCTTTTAGACTCTGCAGTCTGCCAGTTTAAATTAAAAATTAAGTTTCTTTCATTTCCAGATGCTCAAGTCAGAAATTTTTACTTTCATTCGGAAAGAGCTAGAGAAGATGCAAAAGCTTCTGAGCTCAGATTGTCCAGAACACTTTGAAAATCAGTTGAAGGATGGGGATTTCTTGGAGGATGAGGACGAGGAGAGCAGCAGCACCAGAGATGCATTTTTGAGGATCACAACGCACTTTCTGAGGAGAATGAAACAGGAGCAGTTGGCTGACTGTCTACAGAATAGTAAGCAGATTTCTCTAAAGATTTTAGTTACTAGATACATTGAATATTTATTAATCTGTAAGCAGATAGACCAACTTATGTTCAAACACTCATTCTTTAGTAGACTGAAACGTTAGACTATTTACAGAATAATTTATTAATCAATCTTATTTGGTTTTGTTTGTTTTTCAGAAACTTTGACTGCAGTTTGTCAGCGTAAACTTAAATCTAAGCTGAAAAAGAAATTCCAGTGTGTATTTGAAGGGATTGCTAAACCAGGAAACTCAACCCTTCTGAATCAGATCTACACAGAGCTCTACATCACAGAGGGAGGGACTGCAGAGGTCAACGATGAACATGAGGTCAGACAGATTGATTTGGCCTCCAGGAAACAAGACAGACCAGAAACAACAATCAGACAAGAAGATTTTTTTTAAAGCCTCAACTGGAAGAGATAAACCAATTAGAACATTTCTTACAAAGGGAGTTGCTGGCATTGGTAAAACAGTATTAACACAGAAGTTCACTCTGGATTGGGCAGAAGAGAAAAGCCAACCAGGACATCCAGTTCACATTTCCAATCACTTTTAGGGAGCTAAATGTGCTGAAAGAGAAGCAATTTAGCTTGGTGGAACTTGTTCATCACTTCTTTGCTGAAACCAAAGAAGCAGGAATCTGCAGCTTTGAAGATTTCAAGATTGTATTTATCTTTGATGGTCTGGATGAGTGTCGACTTCCTCTGGACTTCCACAACACTGAAATCCTAACTGACCCTAGAAAGTCCGCTTCAATGGATGTGCTGCTGACAAACCTCTTTAGGGGGAACCTCCTACCTAATGCTCACCTCTGGATAACCACACGACCTGCTGCAACCAGTCAGATCCCTCCTAGGTGTGTTGACATAGTAACAGAGGTCAGAGGGTTCACTGACCCACAGAAAGAGGAGTATTTCAGGAAGAGATTCAAAGATGAGGAGCAGGCCAGCAGGATCATCTCTCACATCAAGACATCACGGAGCCTCCACATCATGTGCCACATCCCAGTCTTCTGCTGGATCACTGCTACAGTTCTGGAGGATGCACTAAAAACCAGAGAGGGAGGAGAGCTGCCGAAGACCCTGACTGATATGTACATCCACTTCCTGGTGGTTCAGGCCAAAGTGAAGAAGGTCAAGTATGATGAAGGGGGTGAAACAGATCCACACTGGAATCCAAAGACCACAGCAATCATTGAGGCTCTGGGAAAACTGGCATTTGAACAGCTGCAGAAAGGAAACTTGATCTTCTATGAATCAGACCTGAGAGAGTGTGGAATTGACATCAGAACAGCTTCAGTTTACTCAGGAGTGTTCACACAGATCTTTAAAGAAGAGAGAGGACTGTACCAAGACAAGGTTTTCTGCTTCATCCATCTGAGCATTCAGGAGTTTCTGGCTGCTCTTCATGTCCATCTGACTTTCTTCAACACTGGAGTCAATCTGTTGCAAGATCAAGAAACAACCTCCAATACGTCTGAAATAAGAGAATGTACAGAGACGCACTTCTACCAAAGTACTGTTGACAAGGCCTTACTGAGTCCAAACGGACACCTGGACCTGTTTCTCCGCTTCCTCCTGGGTCTTTCCCTGCAGACCAATCAGGCTCTCCTACAAGACCTCCCAACACAGACAGGATGTAGTTTACAGACCAATCAGAAGGTGGTCCAGTATATCAAGGAGAAGCTCTGTGAGAATCTGTCTGCAGAAAGAATCATCAATATGTTCCACTGTCTGAATGAACTGAATGATCATTCTCTAGTGGAGGACATCCAACAGTCCCTGAGTTCAGGAAGTCTTTCCACAGATAAATTGTCTCCTGCTCAGTGGTCAGCTCTGGCCTTCATCTTGCTGTCATCAAAAAAAAAGCTGGATGTGTTCGACCTAAAGAAATACTCTGCATCAGAGGAAGCTCTTCTGAGGCTCCTGCCAGTGGCCAAAGCCTCCATCAAAGCTGTGTAATTTCACAAATATATTTACTGATTCTGATTTCAATCCTTTGTACACCTTAACATCACAGTATTTCTTTAAATAACTTTTACATTCATTAATGCAGTGGTTCCCAAACTTTTTTTGCTGGGCCCCCCTTTGTTTTACAAGAAAAATGTTCGCACCCCCCCGCCCTTCTCGCGCGTGCACGTGCGCACGCACACGCACCCACCCATATTTTGCTCCATTGTGGTTTATTTCACACCTCAAACATTTAGTAAACAATTAAGCAAATACAAGTAATCTGCAATAAATTACAGGTAGTAAGAAAATAAACTACTAACTCTTTTACGCTACATCCGCACCTACACTGCGTTGTTTTGTTTTTTTTTTTTAAACGCAGCTGTTTCGTCCACACGTAAACGGTGTTTTGATTCACCGAAAACGGAGATTTTTTTTAAAACTCCTTTTTTGCGTTTAAGTGTGGACGAGGAATACAGAGTTTGTCCCGCAACGTCAAAGGTATGCGCCTTTTTTTTTTTTCACGTCACGCTGTGCGCCACGTTATTGTTTACATGAGATGAATTGCAGAATGGCAGATAGTCAGAGACAAAATACTGTTAATCTATCTTCAGGTTTTACACGCTTACATACACACACGCAGTTACTGTCCCTCCATTTACAAAGGCAGAGGAGTCACGCTGTGATTATTTTACATGTAGTTGTTTTTTTCCTGTGTAATATTCAACATTGCTATCAATACATTTGTCAACAAATGCCTCTCTGTGCAAAATGGGTTTAAATACATAAACAACTGTGGGATACTGTTTGTCCGTGATTTAGACAGGGGGAACAAATTGTGGCAGGATCAGCCTGATGTTATTTTTATCCCGCTTTAACTTTACTGTATAAAGAGCTAACATCTCCAAAATGTCAGGAGTAGTTAGTCATTACAACAAGTGTTTGTGAACTAAAAATCAAGAATGTGGGATACTGTTTGTCCGTGATTTGTAGAGCCCAGCGCGTGCTCCCAACTCTGGGAAAACCAATTCTGCAGGGGAGACCTACCTTGGCACTTGTGCAGGTGAAACCAAAGGGAAGACATGCTTCACCATATTTTCTAGTCTTTGGCTTAGAATGAAGTTGGTTTGGAAACATATTCAGCGATGCTTCTTCTCCTGCTTTGCGTTTGTGTGGGCGCCCCGTGCTAGCAGTGTCCAAGCGTTGTTTTTTGTTTTTTCGCTTTTCATGCCGCGCCCCCCCTGCAATGGCTCTGCGCCCCCCCCCACACTTTGGGAAGGTCTGCATTAATGCATTGAATACATACTCACATGCGCTGGTCAGCTAGTTTCCTGAAGTTCAGACCCAGCTTCACAGCAGGAATCTATACTGTAAACAATCACTTTGTGGAATTTTTTTTTTTTGGGGGGGGGCATCTTCCACACAAACATCTAGCTGAGGATAAATTCGTTTTGATCAGATCCCATTTTCATCTTGTAGCAGCAAGTTATCAACTTCAAGATTTAGATTAAAAATGTGATACAAATGGTTGGTGCTGTTTGACAAGAGCTGTATTATTGAAGCTTTACATATAACCTTTTTTTCACATCCAGAATAAATATAAGCCTGCTTCTGAAGTGTTCATAGCTTTTTCTACACTTTTGTAATTTTCTTCTATTTACAAACCATATATTAAATGTTAACAACTTATTCTAAGTGAAATGTATGAAAATTGAATTTAAATTTAACGAAAACATATTTTAAGACCACCAGTTTTCCTGTAAATAAATGTAACAACATCACCTCTACTTTAGAGGTGATGTTGTTACACAGGTTGTTCTGTTCTTCCCATTTAGGAGGTGGAGGAGATTAATTATGAGCTAATTATAACTGCAGAAAAATAATTTAAGTCAAACCATTTGTTTTCTAGTATCAGTTATATGTAAATGCTAACTGATGCAGAATAAATTTATTATGAATTTAGTAATGATGGTAATTAAATGCACAATGAGAAAACATCTAACAAAACAATATATGAAAAAAGAATCTTGATTGTCTCGTCAGGATGAATGGCTATAACTTGACAGAGAGAAGCTGTGAAGCTCTGTCCTCAGTTCTCACCTCCCAGTCCTCCAGTCTGAGAGAGCTGGACCTGAGTAACACCACCCTGCAGGATTCAGGAATGAAGCTTCTGTCTGAGGGACTGAAAAGTCCAAACTGTTCACTGGAAACTCTCAGGTCAGATCAAGTTGTAGTTTATTTTTTAATGACTTCTTTGAGATCTTTTTTTTTTTTTCTAATTATATCTCTTAAGTACTGAACACAGATATGAAATCACACAGAGAAGTTTAAATATCATGTCTGTTTGTTCCCCAACACTGCTGTTCAGTTAGCCACACCCTACCAGGCTAACAGGAAACAGAGTTCGACAAGACAGAAGGCAGCTCTGTCACCAACAAAACTCACTTCTCTTTTTCCAAGGGTGTATATTATTTCAGAATCACAGGGTGGATGAAGCCCATCCTTGCTAACTTTGGACAAGAGAGTGTGCACACCCTAAAAATGTCACAAATCTACCACAGGGCTAACACAGAGAAAATGACAATAATTCAGGCTCACATCTGCACCTACAGTCAATTTAAATTCACCAGTTATCCAAACATGTCCTGTTGTGTGGGAGGAAGCTATGTACCATTTAGTTATTAAGGGGGGAAAAACTATCCAAACGTACCTGGGCTTATGTAAAAAAGTTAAGTCATGAATTAATGTTGATTAACCACATTTTTTGGAAGGCTGAGTTCAATTACTGTCTTTGTTACAGCCGGACCTGTTAAATCAAGAATGTCTCCTTTTTGATTGTCTTGTCAGACTGAATGGCTGTAACTTGACAGAGAGAAGCTGTGAAGCTTTGTCCTCAGTTTTCACCTCCCAGTCCTCCAGTCTGAGAGAGCTGGACCTGAGTAACACCACCCTGCAGGATTTAGGAATGAAGCTTCTGTCTGAGGGATTGAAAAGTCCAAACTGTTCACTGGAAACTCTCAGGTCAGGATTTATTCACCTCTTCAACTGATTCAGCTCTTCAAAATTTAAAATCTGGATTAACATTTTCAAATAAACTTGTATTGTGTTTTTTTTTTTTTTGTTTGTTTGTTTGTTTTTGTTTTTGTTTTTTTTTCTTCCTTTTTTCATGGTTTTGAATCAGTTGTCTTTAGCTAGATTCACTCGTTTTCTATTAACATATTCTACCAGAGCTAGCCAGAGAGCTTCCAGAGCTTCTTGTCTAACTCTAAACTCTGAGATTATGGAAACTCTTTCAGTTCCTGAACAGCTGATTAAATTAGTTTCATTCTAATTATGTTTAGCTTGAATTCAGAATGTTTGCAGGTATGACAAAAAAATCATCAGTGGAATTCAGATATCTGGATGCCCATGGTCACCATGAGCATCCATTTAAATCCAGTGAACTGAGAAATGTGAATGCATGTCAATGAATATCATTAGTCAGAGAGAGACAAATTTGGTTGAGAATGACTGCCAGTGAGCAGGCTGGTAAAGACTCTGTGACACTAAAGTAACTGAAAGAAAGATAAGTGAACTTTCTTTGTGGAACAAAAAACCCAGAGTTTCCAGAGTTGAGGGTTAACACAATGGATTTTAGCTACACCTGATTTCTGGGACAAGACCCAGAATTGTTAATACATCTACCTTACTTGGAAAGCACTTTGGTTCAACTCTTGTTTTAAATGTGTCATAAGTAAGTGACTTGGATCAGCCTTTATTCCCCCCACCCCTTTCTTTCAGAATGAAGCCTGCTGAAGTTCAATGGTTGAGACCAGGTCTGAGGAAGTGTAAGTATTTGTATAATGAAAAAAAAGCTGTATATTTAACCATTATCATCACTCATTCACATCTCTGATATCAGGAGTCATCAGAGTGTCAATCAATGAACAGATGCATCAGTAACTGAAGCTGGATTGTCTTTCTTATCTCTATCAGATTCCTGTGAACTCACACTTGACACAAACACAGTAAATGGAAATCTCAAACTGTCTGATAACAACAGAATGGTGACGTATATGTATAAGGATCAGTCATATCCTGATCATCCAGACAGATTTGGCCACTGGCCTCAGCTGCTATGTAGAAATGGTCTGACTGGCCGTTGTTACTGGGAGGTTAAGTGGAGAGGAGATGTTCATATATCAGTGAGTTACAAAGGAATTGGAAGAAGAAGAGACACGGACTGTTTGTTTGGAAGGAATGATCAGTCCTGGAGTTTGCGATGCTGTGATGGTTATTCCGCCTGGCACAATGGGAAAGAAACAGTCATTTCCTCCTCCTACTCTATCCCTGACAGAGTAGCAGTGTATGTGGACTGTCCTGCTGGCACTCTGTCCTTCTTCAGAGTTTCATCTGGCACTCTTATCCACCTTCACACCTTCAACACCACATTCACTCAACCTCTTTATGCTGGATTTGGGTTTGGGTGGTCTGGTTGGTGCCTCAGTTTCTTTGGTCTCATAGAGGAATGACACTTTTGTCAGTTCAATTTGTAAGTGATCATACAGCTAATTCCACATAGCTGTGTCTAATTCCACTCTGCATCTAAGTTGTACTTCTCTCAAGACAAAGAAGGCAAAATGGCACCTGTGTTTGGCTGTGCCGCTGCCTTTGTCCATGTGTTTGTTTACTTTACATGTTGTGCAAGTGTTTTTGCTACAGTTTTGTCCGGCGTCATCTCCCTTGGGATTTATGATCGTCATGTGTTATTAGCGATCAAATTTGCTATGGATAATCTTCAGAGTCAACGAAACAAGGTTGTTTTCCCACCACCGTTTGAGCGCGGCGCACCACCCAGTTTACCTCCATTCTTGTCGGTCAGCTCATTTTTGCTTCAGAGGCCTCATCGGAGGAAGCGGGGGAAGAGAGACTGCTTTCTTGTGCTGCTTTGTTGGCTTCGGAGAGAAGTGGACCTTCGGGGGCTTTATTCCTGGGCTACTGCCGGTAATATACACCTAAGACTTGTCGGAGCTGGATTAATCCCCACAACCCCCTGTGTTTACCACCCGAGCTGTCATCTGAAAGCATGGAAAGCCACGGCTCATCGCAGCAGGAACCCTGATTTGCTGTGCGGTTTACCTCATAGCGCAGACTCTCTTCCAGGCCACCCTACACCTGTCCCGGTGGGTCGCAATGTTAAAATGATGTTAATTAATGCCCGGTCAATTGCCAACAAGTCTTATATCTTAAATGACTTCTTCTGTGCAGAGAAGCTTGATTTTATGTTTATCTCTGAGACATGGCAGCGTGAGAATGAAGTCTCACATCTTTTAGAGCTATGTCCCGCAGGCTGTTCATTTCTCTGTGCACCTCGGATATCTGGACGAGGACGTGGAACAGCTTTAATCTTTAAAAAGAAATTTTTATGCCAGATGATCTCTTCAAGCTGCTACAACCCTTTTGAGATGATTATGATAAAAATTGGAAGAGATCAGCATATGTACGGTATCGTAATTTATCGTCCACCTGGCTCTGCTGCGTCTTTTCTGTCAGACTTGCAAGAATTTTTAACTTCCACTATTAAAATGTGCAAGGTATTGTTGGTGACTTCAACATTAATGCAGAACACTCATCAAATAGTACCACTAAGGAGTTCCAGAGCATCATGGACTCTTTTAATTTTGTTCAGCATGTATCAGGTCCTACTCATACTGCTGGGCATACTCCGGACTTGATCTTCACTTATGGTGTTTCCCTTGAACACTTGAACTTAAATGACTGATGGTTTTTAGTGAACATAAGTCATTCTCTTTTAATGTATCTGTCAACTCAGTCTCTTCCCCAAGGTTTTATTATTGATGACTCGATCATTTCTAAGTTTTGTCTTTTTAATTTTAAAACTTCTTCTGACGATATTGAGCTCCTTATTAAGTCTTTTAATGAACACGGTCTTGCCACTGTCAATCAGGTTACTCCTTTCAAAACTGGGCATTGCTCTGTTAGTTCCTGCGCACCCTGGTTAAATAATCAAACTTGTGGTCTTCAACGCGTATGTGGCGTCCATCGTGAACACTTCAAAGAACTTCTTCACTTATATAATGAGTCAGTGAAAGAGGTTAGATCCTCTTATTTCAATAATCTTATAAATCGTCATAAGAATAACCCAAGAATTCTATTTGATACCATCAACAGTATTGTTTCTCCTCCAACTCAGCATGCTGTGTTACTTTCTGATGAAGATTGTAATACTTTTCTCAACCACTTTGTAAATAAGGTGATGGACTTGAGACCCAAGTGCCTCCCCTTATGATGCTCCTTGGTGTCCTGGGTCATTTACTTCTTTTTCTTGAATCACATTTAATGATTTAATTACAGTAATAGGTAAAATGAAATCCTCATCATGCTCTTTAGATATATTGCCTCCCTCTGTCCTGTCTGTGACTTTCACCAGCATCGCTCCCACATTGCTATCCATCATCAACAGTTCACTGAGGCAAGATTGTGTTCCATCCTATTTTAAACATGCCGAGGTAACTCCTCTATTGAAAAAATAGAATCTATATCCTAGCTCTACTAGTAATTACCGGCCTATGTCAAAATAGCCATTTATAAGCAAATTACTAGAAAAAATTGTAGAAAATCAGTTCAGGTCCTTACTATGCAGATTACAGATTGCTGACCCTTTTCAGTCTGGCTTTCAAAAGCAGCACTCCACTGAGACCGCTCTCTTAACTAAGGGTCTATAATGACCTATTAATGGCTTCTGATGCAGGGAATTGTTCTGTGGTCATTTTGCTTGATCTCAGCACAGCCTTCGATACCATTGACCATAAAATCCTATTTAACAGGCTAAAAGTTTTGCTGGTATATCTGGCTCTGCCTTAGACTGGTTTTCTTCCTACTTATCAGTAAGGACCTTTTCTGTTAGGACTGACAGGTTCACCTCTGACATTGCCCCCTTAACCTGCAGGGTTCCACAGGGTTCAGTTTTGGGTCCATTATTATTTTCTTTTTACATCTTTCTTTTTGCTGGCATTATTCAGTCTTTTAGTGACATTTCTTATCATTTCTATGCCGATGACATTCAGCTGCATATGTCCTTTAAGCCTCATCAGCTCGATAGGCTGTCCATCCTAGTCCAGTGCTTAACTCTGGTTTCTGATAGACTTTCTAGCAACTACCTTGTTTTAAACACGAACAAGACCGAGACTATGATCATAGCTCCTCCTGAACTACATTCTGAAATCAGTCAGGTTCTTGCCTCTTTCTGTCCTCCTTCAAAATCTTGGAGTAATATTTGATTCTTCTCTGGGGCTTGACTCGCATGTAAAATCTTTGCCTGGTTCATGTTTCTTTCATTTAAGGAACATTTCTAAACTACGAAAAATGGTCTCCTTAACTGAACTGGAATAAATTGCTCTTGCATTTGTGTCATCACGTTTAGATTATTGTAATGCCCTGTTTACCAGCTTGGACAAATCATTTCTTTCTCGCCTCCAAGCTATACAAAATGCAGCAGCCAGACTACTAACTCATTCTAGCAAGCGTGCTCACATTACTCCTATTTTATATTCTTCACATTGGCTCCCAATAGATTTTAGAATCCGTTTTAAAATTCTTTTTTTCACATACAGAGCACTGAATGGCCAGGTTATTTGGCCATGGTCAGATTATTTATCAGAGCTTCTTACAAAATACACTGCTGCTCATTGTCTCCACTCATAGACTCAGAGTTTTTTGTTTTTTGCCCATACACTACTGAAGACGAAAGGGGACAGAGCCTTTCAGTCTGTGGCACCAATGCTGTGTAACAGTGTACGACCACAACTACACTTTGGTTGACTCTGTGGAATCCATTAAAAAACAGTCAAAACTTTTCTGTTTAAACAAAGCTTCTGTTGATAAATGTTCTTTTTTTTAAAACTTTTTGTATTATTTAGATTGTCTATTTTGTTACTTAACGTTCTGTTTATTTTAACTTTCGTGTACAGCGATTTGTGACTGCCTGTCTATGAAAAGCGCTTAATAAATAAACTTTACTTACTTACTTACTTACACATGCCATATTAATGCTGTAAATAAATGCTGTAAATACAGTTTACAGCAGTGTAAATACAATTTAAATATCAGAAAATCAGAGCAGCTTCATGAAAGGCTGAAACTCTTTCTCTAACATTCACTCTCTTAAAGTGTTTCCTCAACACTGTTCTGCACCTGTAGCATTCAGCTTTTTATTCTTAGATTTAAAGAGAGACTTTGAAGTACAGTCAAATTGTCTTAAATTGTCCACTATTCTCTAACTGTAATTTTGTTAAAGCCAGACATCTTCAAGTTCAAATAAGGTAAAATTTTCACAATTCCCTTTTGTCTTTACAACTATGCTTAAAATTCTACTGCCTTTGTTTGTATTAGCAACATTTATTTTATTATGGCTTTGTTATGTTCATTAGAGTAGCAGGTTATAGCCATTTAAATACATAACAATTTGAATACATATGCAATCTTCTAGTTAAAAAAAAGTTTGAAAACAAAATAAGCTTTTTTTCACTTTATTTTTATTACTAAACATTAAAACACATTTTATTAATCAATTAAATTAATGGACTATTTAGACATAAATAAATACAAAAAAAACTATACTTAAAATGTCTAAGTGCATGCTCAATCATCCAGGTAAGGAAATATATAAGGGTATACTTAAAATAATGTGAAGTATATTGAAATGTGTTTTAACAGAAGAAATAACAAAACCTGCACTTTGCATTTCTTTTTACTACCCTACAAACTAAAAGTACATGTCATGGTCCTGAGTCAGGTTACTGTGTTTAAGTTTTGTTTATTCGGTGTTCTGGGATTTTGTGGGGATTTTCATGGTTTTGTCTTTTGTATTTCATGTCCCTTAGTTATTCTTTAGCACCTCTGTGATTTTCCAGCCTTTAGGTTTTGTCTCTGTGCCTCCCTTGTTCCTTGTGTTGTCTTGTGTTCCTGGTTCGATGTTTGTGTTGTTTCCTGTTTTACATTGAAAGTCCCATGTCCTATCGCAGTGTGTCTAGTTTTGCTTCCCTTTGTAATGTTATGTCTAATTAATCAGAGTTGTGTTTCCCTCCTGTTTCCCATTCCCTCATTACTCCACTGTATTATTAAGCCCTGTGTTTTCCTTTGTCCTTTGTCGTGTCGTACCTCCTCATGTGTTTAAGTCTCCCCATGTTCTAGTTTCAGTCCTGTGTTTCTAGTTTTCTGGTGGTTCATTCCTAGTTCTTATGTTCAGGGGTTTATTTTATTTTTTGTAAGTTTTGGGTTATGGACTATTCGCCCAGCAATAATGCTGTTGCTTTAAGTTCACCTTTTTGCGTTCGAGTCCTGTATTTGGGTCTGTCATCCTGCCTGCCACACAGCCTCACATGAGTACATCGAAAAAGAATAAAGACAATAAATTCAAAACATAAAAAGGAAAAAATTCCCTTTTAACAGGAAGAAGCCTCTGGTAGAACCAGGCTCTACTTTTAAAAACTCTTTTTTTGTCATATAATCAAGATTACAAAGTAGTCCAAAGTGACTGCATCTGATTTTGCTTTAAAGTGGTGTGATGACCCCTAGGCACTAAGTGTTTGGCATTTTGTGTTGTAGTTTGGGCACTTTTTGAGGTAACTAGCTGAGCTACACCTGGGCTAGGGGTGGGTGATATATCAAATATACTCGATGTATCGCAAGTTTTTCCACGTACGATGCCTTCATTGTAACTATTGAGTAGAAGTTGCCATGGGAATATTAAGCCGTCTGCGCATAATTCACTGAGTTATTTTTTTTTTCCCCACACGTGGCGAATGCATCATTAATCCCCCATTCACAACTGGAGAATTTTCTACCCAGCACACTGCACTGAGCATGCATGTTTGTATGCGACCAGATAGGGAAAAATATGGTGACAGTGAGAGTTTCAGATGAGCGAGGGAATGAGAGATGTTGTTTGGATTTCATGAGGAGTGTATCACACAAAATGTGGTAATTTGCAATACATGCCGTAAAAGTATTGCCGCTAAGGTAGCAGTACCATGGGTTTATTCCACCAGCTGAAAAATCATCTACTGCCAAATGAAGACTTTTTAAAACTCTGCATGTCAGGGTTTTCCCACATACCAAAGAAAACATTATATAAACCAGCTGTGATACCTGTGACTGTTCTTGGTCAGTTGTTTTTATAGTCACTTTGTAATTTGAGGTCAACGCATTTTTTATTTCACCATTATGTTTTGTTAGCACAAAAGAGGGTGTTTTTTTTTTTTTTTTTATTTTAATTGTTATGCCTCGTGAATTATTGCTTGATGTATTGCTATGATTTTTTGTTTCTTAAAGGTCTAGTGTTTATCACGGAGAAAGGCTTACTCTCACATTATCGTCATTTGTGAAAAGCCTCTGTGTGCAATTGGTGGTCAAATAAAACATTTCAATAAATTGTGATTTTTTTTTTGTTAATATAAATATAAATATATAAATATATAAATAAATAAATATAAATATATAAATAAATATATAAATAAATATATAAATAAATATATAGATATAAATATATAAATAAATATATAGATATATATATATAAATATATAGATGGATGGATGGAATGGTCTGTCACAGTCACCAACCAGGATGATATTGTATGGTAAAATCATAGGTGTTGAGGGCAGCAAGCCAGTATGTCTACTGCACTGACCTTAGCAGATGTCAGTGGATATGTTAATGACTTATTGTCAGTCCTGACAATGAATTTGAAACCATACAGGTATTCGTAAAATGTATCACGGATATGTTCTGAATCCACTGTCCAGCAAAAGGCTCTGATGGTTTGGTTTGTGTCTACATTGTTCTTGGATTTTGGGGTCCTTCCAAGTGGGACCATAACTCTTGGTGAGGACTGACAGTTGACAGATGATGGTGGAGTAGTTCGCTACGAACCTCCGAAAAGTTACAACGGGTAGTGAGAGCAGAAGAGAGGATCGTAGGTACTTCTCTTCCCTCCCGCAAGGAGATGTACTGCACCCGCCTCATCCGGAAAGCCCTCTGCATTACAGGTGACTCCACTTATTCATCCAACAACTTCTTCAGTTTGCTGCCATCAGGAGGGAGACTGAAGAGCCTCCGGGCCAGAACCAGCAGACTGGAAGACAGCTTCGTCCATCAGGCTGTCAGGATGCTGAATTCACTCCCTGCTCTCACACACACGAACTCCAGACCTGCATTCATCTCTTCCTTCTGAACCCCCACCCCTCCAAACATACAAACTCTGACCCACCACCATTGCCCTTTCACTGACTGCCCCACTCCCACTTGCACACGAACTTGCCCACAATCACTATGATTGTGTTGGACACTGCTGTTTAAATAATTGTATAGTATTGTGTTGTACATAAGACTTATTTTATGTTATTTTACTTTATTTTTCCTTTTTCATCTTTAGATTTTTAGTGTACACTGAGGGCTATGTGAGCATTGCAATTTCAAATGTGTATGACTGTACATATGGTCTTTGACAATAAAGCTGACTTTGACTTTGATACCAAGGGGATAAATAAATGCCATCTTTTCCTTGTCTTCGCAGCCTTTTTTATCTGATCGTATCCCATACGCAGATCTAATACTGAGAACCATTGGCTGCCTGACAAGGAATACAAGGCATCATCGATGCGGGGCATTGTATATCAATCAAGTGTATTGCAGTTGTTCAGTGTTCGTTAAGCAATACAGATTCATTGCAGATATTGGGGAGGTGTAGGGGGTACAGGACTGTTATAATTCCAGCGCCCAACAGCTTTTATATGTGTCACCTCACATCCGCCTCACATCATCTATATCAGCAGGGGCTAGTCTCCTTGACCTCTTTGGAGGGGGCACTAGACCTGTCACAGTGGCATAACAATTTGCATCCTCATAGAATGTGCTTTGCTCACCTTTCATCTTCACCCAGTCCCATAAGCAGCGGAACAGTGATGTATTGGTGCCATCTAGTACAGGGGTGTGTTGTTGGTTTCTTAAATCATTTGGTTTTAGTGGTGAAATGTTGTGCTTGACTAATTTCTTACTTCTCAGAGAAGTCCAGTCTGCTGGCTCAAATTTGGGTATAAAATCATAAATTCAGTTTGTTATTTTTAAGCAAATAACAAAGTTAGTTTTAATTTAAAACAAAACAGATATCTAAAATATTTTTTGTTTGTTTATATTTTATGGCAGGTGGTAAAAAAAATGTTAAGCATTGTATTTCTCTAAAATAGTCGAATAGAAAAAACAAAAAGTTTGCCCAACAAAGTGGGTGGGGCTTTGTATATATATTTGAATGTTTGTGAATGAAAGTGATCCAGAAATTCTTAATAAAATGTTTTTCTGCACCAACAACAGAAAACCACCCAAAACAAAACCATCTCTTTTTAGGCCTGAACATTTTTTCATAAACTCCAAGAAGGCAACAATGACTTAGCTATGTGTACCTAATAAGCAGGTAAAGGATAATACAGACAAATAGTTCCTTATAATGCATTCATTATTATAAGATATAGTAACACTTTATAACATGACTTGCAAGTAAGGTGCAAATACCCTGTACTTACATGCATTTTGTAGGCAACAAGTCAGGTCACCTGCAAAACCCGTGACTAAGGCACAAGTAGCCTGTAATTACATGTAATTTTGTGTAATAAGTTTTGTACAGGAAACAACAAAATAATAACATAAAAATAAATAAATAATAATAACCGTAATTAAATGGTTAAGTAATTTTAAGTACTGGGTTATTTCATGGTAAATTTATGGAAAAATAAGCAATATTTCCCCATCTTACATCTTATGTGCCCTGTACTTTCCTGCAAATTCCACGTAAATACAAGGTACTGGCACCTTTGTCACTCCATTTGTTTCCTGCAAAAATACACGTAAGTAAAGAGTACTTGTGCCTTATTCAGAGGTCATATTATACAGTGTTATCTAAGAAATTATTATGATCAAACACCTATGGCAATTAGTATTACTTTTTTAGAAAGATGTGAACACAAATTACTTTTCTTTCTTTCTATTTAATTCAGTTTTAATTATGTAGCGCCAAATCACAACAACAGTTGCTTCTCTATCAAGTAAGCGCAGTTAGTACATTACCAAAACCCACATGTACCATTATTGCATTTACAGAGAAGCAAGTGCAGAAGAAATGAAGGTAGCTTCGTGAGGTAGGTTAATCAAAATGCTGACTTGACCTCAATATTTATAAGTTTGCACATAACTATGCTGTTCTTCAAATAGAAATATTCTGAATAAGTGTAAATATTGCTCTTACTTGTCTCGGGATAGCTTCCAGCTGGACCAGTGAGTGAAATGTTAATATGGCGAACTTGAACAAAGATGGTGGTAAACAACTCTATAAACCACACCCCTGTACTCACTGGTGTTCACACTCATAACAGCCCAGAGGGAAAGCAGGCGAGAGTCCAGATGCATTTTTATTCTGCATAGTAGACACTCTACTAACAGTACACTCTACTGTTCTGCTGTTTGTGTCATGGTCCTGAGTCTGTCAACTCAGTGTTTTGTGTTTCTTTATATTATTTCCTGTGCTTGTTTATCCTGTTATATCTTTGGTTGAGGTTTGCCGTTTGTTAAGGTTTTGTTCTGTGCCTGCCCGCTCCCACTTCTGTGTTCCCTCCGTCTGTCTATGGTGTCACTGTGTCTGCTCGTGAGTCTGCCTGTCAAGTTCAGTGTCCTGTCTGGTTCTCTGTGTCTGTTAGTTTCCTGTTTTATTCTGAAAGTTCATGTCTCATGTCAGTGTGTTCAGTTTTACCTCTCCCCTGTCTCGTTAGCCTAATTTCTCCCACCTGTGTTTCCCTCCTGTTGCTCATCCCTTAATTGCTGCTATGTGTATTTAAACCCTGTGTGTTCTCCTGCCTGTTGTCGGTTCGTCTGTGTTTCATGGTGTCCTGTTCCTTGTCTGCATCTCTCTGCCTCTCGTCCCTTTTGGTATCATCCCAGGTTTGTTGTTTAGTTTTCCCAGTTTAGGTTTCTTTAGTTTATTGTTCTCCCTCATTGCCTGTTTTGCCACTTCCCCTCTTTTGTAAATAAACTTCACTAGCATTTCATCCACTGCTCGCATTTTGGGTCCTTTCTCTCTCCAACACCACAAGGCTCGCCTCGGCAGCCGTGACAGTTTCTGACTCTGCACCATAATCATATGAACACGAATAATTTAAGCGACATTTTCTGATTGAGGGGGTCAGTCATTCCCCCTTTTAAACTGACTGGTTGCAGGTGAACCTCACACATATTTCTGAGTAAAATTCTGTGTGATTTATATCAGACAGTCTCTGTAAGATGTGGTTTACATTTCTGAAAGAGTGCATTTAAACCTAATGCAGTTGAAGGAAATTGGAGATAATGTCAATGAAAAATAAACCTGGGGCGCCTGTTTTTTGAATGTTTTTTTTTCTTTGAATTTCATTTCAGATCAATAGCTTGGCTAATATTAAACTAAGTACTACCTAAAATAAACAGTTTCGTTGTTATAAACAAATTTAGAGAGTATGGAAGTTTCTAGGTTTACAGTACAAACCTCAATTTGACCATCAAAGCCCTGTGGCCTAACAGGTTAGAGAGTGCATTGAAAATAAACCAGAGACACCAGCAGTCTAGGACTCTTTGATTCTGAACAGTGTAGTTAAACAGACTCGCTGTCACAAATAACCTGTAAACGACTGTGCCATTTGGAGCCCTACGTCCCCATCTAGTGGCTAAATATTGAAAAGAAAACAAATAAGTCTGTAAAAGCTGTTCCACGAGGTGGCATCGACTCTCAGAGATCTAAATACCACTGAACTAAAATCATGATCACTGTAAATTTACAAATGTTTTGACCTGGAGATCCTATTTGGAGTTAAATCTCATTCACTCCAAAATAAATCTGATTTAAATTCCCCTCTGGTATGGGAAAAGCCCACAGAAGACTCCAAAGCAGCACAAATTGAGACTTCATTTGGTTAATAAGATTATTCAGCATGCCAGAACATCACATCTTTATGTGCAATATACACTTGCACTCAGTTACACTTGTAAAGCACATAAAGATCTGTATATTTAAAGGTAACAGCTTTTACCTGAACTCTGTGAATTAGGAACGGGGGATTTAATTGACTTTGAATGTGGCTTGGTTGTTGGTTTGAGTACTTCAGAAATTATTAATCTGCTGGGATTTTCCATCTCTAGGATTTGGAGAAAGCGAAAATGTCCAGTGAGCGGTGGTTCTCTGGGTGAAAACGCCTTGCTGATGTCAGAGGCCAGAGGAGACTAGTCAGGCTGTTTTAAGCTGATGAAAGCAAAAGTAACTCAAATATGTACTTGTTGCAACAAAGGTATGCAGAAGAGCATCTCTGAGCACAAAACATGTTAAACCTTGAAGCAGCAGCAGCAGAAGACCACATCGGGTATCACTCCTGTATTATATGAGCAGGAAACTGGACAACAGAAGGTCTGATGAGTCTCCATTTCTGATGCAATATTTGGATGGTAGGTCTGAATTTGGTTTAAATGTGAAAGCATGGCTCCATCCTGCTTTGTATCAGCAGTTCAGGCTGCTCATGGTGTAATGGTGTGGGGGATATTTTCTTGGCACCGCGGATTACTGGGTGGGAAATGTTTTGCCCAGGAGTCTCCTTAAGAAATCTAGTCCATAAGATTGACATTAGATACAACTGAAAGTACATAATAATGAGTACACATTACATTTAGCATTCTTATTTTCCACATTCTAGCCTCCTGAGAACTGAGGAAAAGAGAATCTTCCCATTGAATTCTTTTGTTATTCCCGTCCTCTTTGAAGCTAAAAGAGGCCACCCAAACACACGAGAGATCAATGGAAAGCCCAGGATGTCCATCAGGACTTCTTAGGGTAGCTCAAAGCAGTAAAAAGATATAAACCAAAAACAGGTGTCCATTACAGAGGACATAAATGAATAGGCTGGTTCTCAGGAGGCTAGATAAAGAAGAGTGACTCATGATCAGACGTCTGTGTGTAAACTGTAAAAAGTCCTGGAAAATCCTTTGTCCAAAGTCCGGTAAATTGAATGTTTACACAGGACCACAATATCTGTAAATGGAGGGATGTGAAATCAAGGAAAAATATGAGTTTGTAGCTCCTATTAATAAATTTTGTTCATGATCATCTTTAGGACTTTTAAATTTTTTAAAAAAATTTAAAAATTTTAATTTAAATTTAAAAAATGAAGCAGATAGTGGAATTATAATAAGACTTTGAAGGCATTTCTCAACAATGTCTCAAAGCAGATTTGTGATCACTTTAAACTTAGTATGATTTAATGTTTGTATTTCCACTGTGTGTTTTGGTTGTATATCTAATTGCTTTTTGTATATTGTATTGTATTTCATGTGATGGAGCTGGCAGGGTCTTTATTAGGAGAGACCAGGATAAGCTAGAAATGAGTACATCACAGGGACACTAACGTTGAAGTAGTTTAGAGACAAAGGTATAGAGGCGAGGCTTCATGGTGTGAACACGTGCAGAGGAGGGAGACTGGATACATCGGCCAAATGATGTTAAATATGAAGCTGCCTGGCAAAATGAACTGATTTTGCTAAAATTACTCTGACAATCAGCAAAGCTTATGTGATGATGTTCAAACAGGTTTTGCAGTCATAAGGAGGATCTTAAATCCAAGACTGAATTAACCTTAATTACCCGTTCCCATGGTAAAAATCCTATGAACACAAACATCCTTCCATTCTCCAGTCTTGTTGGTACCTGTTGTACTGATTTGCCTCTCCATTAAGTTAATTACTCACATGAAACCTCATGTATTATAAAGTTGCCTTGGAAAAATCCTGCTAAGGCTAAAATGCAAGCAGTTAAATGAACTTACAGTGAACTCATCATTTGCAGCTCTTAGAAAGGTAAGAAAAGAGAAGCAAAAACTGTGCAAAGTGTTGAGCAAAACAAAGCAACGACTACAGATTGAGGGGGGAAAAACTAAGAAAGAGGAAGTTTCTCAGCAGAGGCAGGATTGCCAAATATAGGCTGTTATTTTATTCACTAAGCAGTGTAAAAATGCAGAAGAGAAAACCCAGGACTCAGGCTTCTCAAAAGAAGTGGTGCAGAGTGAAGAAGTGTGCAGAGGCCCCTGTTTTATGGTAAGAAGTCCATTTTAACATCACTAAAGGTTTTATTTGTTCATCATGTCACAGTTTTTTCTCCAGTCAGAGTGAAACTTGAAGCTTCACTGAGGTCCAAGTTTATCTTTGTGATTCATCCTCAGCCTGTGATGTGTGTTTGTTTGCCCTGAGCTGCGACTTCAGGCACGCCTCCTCTTCAGATTAGCAGCTTTATGGAAACGTACTGGTATAACTAAAGCTTACGCAAAATGTTATGTCTTTATTTGTAACACCTATGGTTACTTGTTATGGCTTTATAATGCTTCCGAATCAGGTAGCAGAGGCACTTGCTGACTGCCTGCAAGGAAAAAGCCCAGGGAGCGTTACGTTTATTCTAGCTTTGTCACACCTGGGCGTGATAGTGGGGTTAGTGTACTTCTTTCAATAGTGGATTTTCTCAGTGAACTTGGAGCGTTACTGTCACCATGAAAAGGTATTGTAAAATCCTATTTTCTCTCTTTAAAATGCATTTAGGTCAGAACAAGTGAAGTGCAGCATCTCCTGACCCTGTTTGATTCAGTACAGCCAAAAAACTCGACACAACTTCTTTGCTTCGATGCTTCGTTTAACACACGGCTCTGTAGCGCGCCGTTGCCTACATTTGCGACTAAAAACACTCTGGAGCCAGAGTCTTCATCCACTTCCGTTTGTTTTACACAAATCTGCAGTAAGCCTCCAGAAGTTCTATTAAAATATGCAGAAAAAGAACTGGAAAGAACTACAAACAATAAATTTCAATAAGGCATGTACATAAAATTAGAGGGTTTAGTTGTTGTTGTTGTTGTTGTTGTTGTCGTCTTTTTTAGAGATGTTGTATGCAGTTAAATTTTAAATATTACAATTTTAAAATGGAAATGAGCAGTTGATATTGAAAGACCTGTGTTTTTTCCCTTTGTTTATTTAATATTGCTCATTAATAAGACAAAAGTCATTCTTATCTGATTACTCAATTAATCGATGGAATATTCGATAGCTGCAGCCCTCGACATTAGTACAAGAACTATAAGTAAAAAGCATTTAAAAACATCACATGTATAAGCAGCCTGTCACAAACGTTAATCCAAATTACTTTACAGCATAAACAGTTTGTAACACAAACCTTCGATTTGTATAAATAGTACATATCATAAATGCGACAATATTAAGGTAATTATTAATGAGCTTGTGTTCACTTTGATGTACCTCAGTGAAGACAAGGTGCCCCACAAGACAAAGTATCCTTAATACAAACTCTTCAGGCTTAATTTCACATTTAGTTGTAATTAGTTTTGGGGAGTATTAATAAAGTAAAACACATTTTTGCTGCTGAGTACTTCTAATATAGATAGAAGCAGTCCTTTTTCTCGGCTACTTCATTTGTAATTATTAAATATTTGATTTCGAGTCTCACATAGACAAAGTCAATGGAAAGCCAAAGGCTCTGCAGCTCTCCAGTTTCATCTATTATTTCCTAAACCAACTAATTTTACATCCCACTTTGATTTTAAGTAAGCCGGACCAAAGAAACTTTCTGTCCTCTATTCGTTTATTAATTACTTCATTACTTTGGTGTAGTATAAATTGTCACGAGGAAGTAGTAAATGTTGTAAAACTTATGAATACAAAGTTCAAGGTTTAGGACCTCCATTACATTTTCCAGTGCCATCCAGCGGGCCAAATAGGAGTATTTGCTGGGCCGATTCTCGCCCCCGGGCCTTATAGCTTACAAGGTCTTTGTACATATAACAAATACTGTAAAGGTTTTATACTGTTGTACAGATGCTACTACTTTTTGTACACTGGGGTGGTTACAGTCAAATTGGACAAATATCTGTTCAGATGGATTTTAGATCCAACAGCGCGGATCAAATAAAAGAAAATAGCGATTGTGGGGAATAATGAAACTGAACATGTCTGTGTGTACTGTAAACAGGACAGTGGTGACAGAGATCAAGGGGGACCTCATGACAGCTGCCTGTGATCCCACCACAGTTGCACATATTCCTGCAGAGACAGGTCCAGAATAGAACTGATCATATATGGTGCACATAAATGTGAATGTGAAGCAGATAAAGTTATTGAGGTGCACAGAATAAAAGGCTGTATAAATGCATAGTTAAAGTGACTTGCAGTTAAAAATACTTTGAGTGGCCAGTAGCACTATATAAGTGTGAATATATTAAGAGCTTAACACAGAGCAAGAAAATAATCTAACAATAAATTAGAATCCATTTATTGTGAGCAAACTAAGATTAAACTAACTAGAATTAAAATAGAGATCAGAAGAGGGGGTGGGGTGAGGAGCAGAGGTCACCATTCATAAAAAGTCATCTGTGCTGCCATTTCAGTGAGTGTGGAAAACATATGTGCAAGTCCAATATATGCAGGGTCTTAATAATAAACTAATAATAAACAATAAACTCCATGTTTTGTTTCTCCTTTACAGACATCAAAGAAAAATACTGATGAGCTGATGGATAAGAATTTAAAAGGTATTTGCTTCTTTTGAGGAAATATAATTAATATTGGAAGCTCTGACAACAATCTGAAAATATGTGTTGAATTTAACAATATCCTTGACGTGTTCTAGAAAGCGATCTTTAGCCTCAGCTGATTTGTATGTTGGGTGTATTTTGTATAAAGATATGAGCTCCACCATGGATCTTGTGGAAGGGAAAAATGATGGGTTCCTTCCCTCTAAAAACACTACACTGGGGGAACTTTGTGGGCCCACTGAAGCTCAGAGGTAAGTTACTTGTGTTTCTGACACTTAAACGCTCACTGGCCACATCATTAGGTACACCTGTTAAACTGCTTATTAACTCGTATCTTATCAGCCAATCACATGGCAGCAACTCAGTGTATTTAGGCATATAGACACAGTCAAGACGATCTGCTGCAGTGCCTGAAGTGCAGACGCCGCTAAGCCCTTTTGAACCAGTACTGACGTATTTGGAGGCTGTCAGTTATCTGTATTCCCAAAAACTTGATGCTGCTGAATAATTTTCCTGCACTATTGTCAATGAGCGGTGAATGACTGAGAATGAGTAAATGCAGCGCTGCAGTTGTGTCAGCAACATGAACAATACTGGACTCAAGACATAGGAATCTTGTTCAAATATGTCCAGGTTTTCCTACATGACTAATGAAACTAACAACACTCTTGTTTTGAAGCCAGGAGCAGCAGCAGACTAGATCAACTGCACCAAGCTCTGTTTCAATCAAGAGCAATCATTCAAAGGAGTCACCTCTTGCTTTTAACAGTCAACAACCTTCTGGAAAAGAGTTAGTCCACTGCAGTATCTACTACACTTGCATTTATTAAACTGTTTTTGGCAGATATAATAACAATAATGCTTTGTCTGGTGTTTCTCTGCCAGGACTGGGGAGGTGAGGCCTGGTTGTCCCGTATCCAGCTGTGATTCGGTCATGAGTGACCACTCAAAGGAGCCACCTCTTGCTTTTAACAGAGAGCGGGCTTCTGGCACAGAGTGAGTTAGCGTGCCACTATATAACCTCAGTTTGTTAACGTTACATCAAGTCTGTTAAGGAGCAAAGTACATAAGTAGTAATGATTTTATGTTGCAGTCTAAACTTTTAACACCTTTTTTTCATTTCATTATTCTTTATTCATTCTATAATTATCAGGACTATGACGTTTCCTCTAGACTGCATGTCAAAGTGACTTGTGGCAACATACTGAAATCCCCAAACTGTCATAAATCTAATACTGGTACATGTTAAAACACTGTGTGTACACTGAAAATTGTTGGAAGAGTGGGCCAATGGGTTAATGTGGTGTAAATAATTTGATAACGGTGCGCAATAAGAAAAGCACCATATATCATTATTTGATCAACAGATTAATTCATGAATTAATCTTTTTAATGTAATTTACCCACTCCTTTCCTTTCTTTGTAAATATGTCATATTAAAAATTAAATGTCATGAAAATCTGTCATGGCCCCTTATCAATAACAAAACAGTTGAGGTAGCTTGCTATTTATATATGTTTATCAATATTATGGCTGCCATATCATCGGTAGACATATACATAATTTTCATGTGGCGCTTATTGAAAAATACATTGAAGATCTTTGCAATCCATTGGATCAGTTCTCTGGCATTTCATTGCGTATTCAGTAAAACCCTAAAATGGCAGTGGACCAAGTATTGAGCCCTGTGGAACCCCGCAGTGTAAACTTTAGTAATAATGGGGGCCTTTTTTGGGACTTTGCATGTTTATTACTCATTTTAGTAATTTAAAAAAAAAATACTTTATAACTTATAATTTACACTGTTTTTCTACCAATTTCTGCACTTTATTTGTGAATTATTGGATTCATTTTGTGTAACAAGAGAACCATGTTGAGAATGATATTGAAGTGGCAACATGCCAGAAAACAGTTTTCCAGTGAAATAGATTGAAAAATGCTCTTTTTGATAAAGAACGACAATCTGGTGTGTTTCATTTTTCCTCACAGACTGTATCAGGACATCTCAGAGGTTCATAGCAGTTCATCTGTAGTGGACCATCAAACAGACATAGACTCAATATTTAAGGTAAATTTGTCTCAATGTGCACTTAGCAAAGTCACAGCAGTTTTTGTTGTTGTTGTTGTTGTTGTTGTCTTGATTTTTTTACTCAAAGTGTATGTTTCATCTTTTTATATCATTTTTCAGCTGCTTGAGGAGAGTATTTTCACTTTTGAGAAAAACGAGTTAAAGCGAATGCAAAGGCTTTTAAAATCAAAGTGTTCAGATGAAGAAATGGACACCGATATGAATGAGGGCATGAGGAGCTGCAGAGAGGCATTTCAAAAAATCGCACTGCACTTCCTGAGAAGAATAAACCATGAGAACTTGGCTGATTCTCTGCAGACCAGTAAGAACATTTTTACAGCTAAATTTTAATAGATAGTATGTAAGGAAGGAAGACAATGAGAAAAAGGAAAGAAATATACATTATAAAGATGCTCTTTGAACTCCACATAGAGCAGTTAATGCGAGTATAACAATATAAATGAGTTTATTATGTACTTGAAGCCCATTTCTCATCGCTGACTGATTGTCAGTTTACTGGTAGTGCTTCAAGCTAAATGTTTTGACACTGGCCATCTTGGTTTATGAAACCACAGGTAACAAGGGCAACATGGCCATAGTCACTGCAGTGACTATGGCCATAATCCTGTAATTTGTATTTGTTTGTATGTTTTTTAAACTTACACCATTTTGAAAATATAGATTTGACAAAACCAGATCATCTTTTTGGATTCTTTTGTAATTGGCTAAGATCTCAGTCACACAGGTTTTGAAGCTGAAGACAGTAAAAAGTGCTTAAGTTACAGGGTTTAGGTCTTTGCACATTTTTCAGTGATTAATTACAACTTTGTTCTTTCCTGGAAAGAATACAAGTTCAGCATTGGCTTCATATTTCAGACATAGAAGCTACATCAACCCTTTGTAAAAGTATCTATAGTTTTAGTTTTCAAAATTGTCAGTGACCTCAACTTCTAACATTATTTCTAACTTTACTTGTGAGGGTAAATTTTTATGTTGTTTTTGTGTGTTTATGCAGAATCACCTTCAATGTGTCAGCGTAAACTTAAATCTAGTTTGAAAAGCAAGTTCCAGTGCTTGTTTGAGGGGACTGCTAAAACACGAAACCCAACTTTTCTGAATGACATCTACACAGAGCTCTACATAACAGAAGAAGGGACTGGAGAGGTCAGCAATGAACACGAGGTCAGACAGATTGAAACCGCTGTGAGGAAACCAGCCAGACCAGAAAGAACGATTACATGTGAGGAAATCTTTAAAGCCTCATCAGGTAAAGATCAGCCATGTAGAACAGTGCTGACAAAGGGAGTGGCTGGCATTGGGAAAACAGTCTTGACACAAAAGTTCACTCTGGACTGGGCTGAGGACAAAGCTAACCAGGACATCCAGTTCACATTTCCATTCACCTTCAGAGAGCTGAACCTGCTGAAGGGTACAAATTTCAGCTTAGTGAAACTTGTTCATCATTTCTTTACTGAAGCCAAAGAAGCAGGACTCTGCAGCTTAGAGGAATTACAGGTTGTGTTCATCTTTGATGGCCTGGATGAGTGTCGACTTCCTCTGGACTTCCAAAACAATAAGATCCTGACTGATACTCGACAGCCCACTTCAATGGATGTTCTGCTGACAAACCTCATCTGTGGGAACCTGCTTCCCTCGGCTCGGCTATGGATAACCACACGGCCTGCAGCAGCCAATCAGATTCCACCTGGATATATTGACATGGTGACAGAGGTCAGAGGGTTCACTGACCTACAGAAGGAGGAGTACTTCAGAAAGAGATTTGGAGAAGAGGAGCAAGCCAGCAGGATCATCTCTCACATAAAGACTTCGCGAAGCCTGTACATCATGTGCCACATCCCTGTATTCTGCTGGATAACTGCTACCGTTTTGGAGGATGTGCTGAAAACCAGAGCAGGAGGAGAGCTGCCCAAGACCTTGACTGAGATGTACATCTACTTCCTGGTGGTTCAAGCAAAACTGTGGAGCATCAAGTATCACATTGGAGCTGAGGCGGAACCACACTGGAATCCAGGGAGCAGGGAAATGGTTTTGTCATTGGGAAAACTAGCATATGAGCAGCTGCAGAAAGGTCACCTGATCTTCTATGAATCAGACCTGACAGAGTCTGGCATTGATTTCAGAGTGGCCTCGGTGTACTCAGGATTGTTCACACAGATCTTTAAAGAGGAGAGGGGGCTGCACCAGGAGAAAGTGTTCTGCTTTGTCCATCTGAGTGTTCAGGAGTTTCTAGCTGCTCTTTATGTCTTTCTGACTTTGACAAACTTTGGCGTGAATCTGTTTCAGTCTGAAACTTGGTGGTCGAATTTATTCAGGGACAAATCTAAGCTATCATACCTTTTCCAAATTGCTGTGGACATGGCTGTACAGAGTCCAAATGGACACCTGGACTTGTTTCTCCGCTTCCTTCTGGGTCTTTCCCTACCAACAAATCTCACACTTCTTGGTGGGTTGATGACACAGACAGGAAATATCTCTCTTGACAAGCAGGAAACAATTGAGTATATAAAGAGCGTGATCAGGAGGAGTCTGTCAACAGAGAGAAGCATTAACCTGTTCCACTGTCTGAATGAGCTGAATGACCATTCTCTGGTTGAGGAGATCCAACAGTACCTGAATTCAGGAAGCCTTTCCACAGATAAACTGTCTCCTGCTCAGTGGTCAGCTTTGGTCTTCATCTTACTGTCATCAGAAGAAGACTTGGACATGTTCAACCTGAAGAAATACTGTGCTTCCGATGAAGGTCTTCTGAGGCTGCTTCCTGTGGTCAAAGCCTCCAACAAATCTCTGTAAGTTTCCAGAAAAATAGGAAAAAATTGCTAAAGAACTACTGCATTTAGCTTAATCTGCTGAAAATAAAGTAAGTCAGGAAATTTTAATTTACTTAGAAGTCAATGCATGTATATATGTATACGTTTTTAAAAATACAAATAGATTAAATAAAGACAAAGCTAAAAGAGAAAAGCTTAAAAAAAAAGGAAATCAAGAAATGTGTAAATACAGAAAGAAAGTAAAACAAAAATGTGAAATCATACAACTTCATTAATAACTATATTTTCACTATTTCTGATGGATTTAATGACATACTGGCAGTTGATCCAATTATAGCTTCAGCAAAACTCCATTATTGATCAATGTTCCTGATCCTTTCTAAGTAGTTTGGTTGTTTTGTTATGGAGAAATGGTCATTTTAATTACCACAAGATTTTGAGTCTTTGTTTCAGAGTTTCTGTATCTTAAATTTTGCTGTCATTTTTAGGAACGTTTTTGCACTCTTTAATGCAGTAGGTCTGCATGCATTATTTCCTAAATGTTCTAGCTGTGATTATAAAAGCCATGAACGATGCATCCTCTAAATGAGGAGGAAATGGTGGTGACCACATGAACATGCATTTAATAACTACGTATCTGGCCAACATATAATAATACACTTTGGCATAGATATCAGTAGATTTTTTGTTGTGATTAACATTGCTCCCTTTTGTATGAATAATAAACTTAGGTTGAGTGGCTGTAATCTGACAGAGAGATGCTGTGAAGGTTTGGCCTCAGTTTTTAGTGCTCAGTCTTCTACTCTAAGAGATGTTGATCTGACAAACAACAACCTGCAGGACTCAGGACTGAAGTTGGTGTCTTCTGGACTGAAGAATCCACAGTGTAGATTGGAAAAGCTGAGGTTTGATCAACACATTTTGTGCAAATTTTCACAGTCATTTCTGCTGAAACTGCTGAAAATTGAACAGAAATAGTAAATGTCTAAAACATAACATGTTTATATTTATCTTATTACCAGGTTGAACCAAAACAATCTCACAGAGAAATGCTGTCAAGAGCTGTCATTAGTTCTAGAGACCTCTCATTTGAGAGAATTGGACTTGAGTTACAACAATCTGCAGGACTCTGGACTGAAGCAGCTCTCTGCTGGGCTAAAAGGTCCAAACTATAGACTGGAAACACTTAGGTCAGGATATTCTATTTTACATAGCGATGATTAATCTGTGGCGTGATATTTAAAATAATTCTGTATGTTCTGTTTTTTTTTAAAAAAAAAGTGCACTGATTTAAATTCTTCTTCAGGCTGATTGGCTGTAATCTGTCAGAGAAAAGTCACGATACGCTGCTTTTCATTCTCACCTCCTCTATTCTGAGAGAGCTGGACCTGAGCAACAACAAGCTGAAGGATTCAGGAGTGATGCTCTTCTCTGAACAGGGAAATCAACATTGCAGACTGGAAACTCTCAGGTTGGATTATGACTTCTTTATGTTAAAGTTTTACGTTTGGATCTGAAAGTCATTAGGTTTTTTTAAAATTAATTTTTGGTTACGTGCTTATAATAAAATCTGTGGCTAACCTTCAGACTTTAAAGTTGTGTTCTACAACAGAATTATAAAGATTTCAAGTGTCCCTTGAAGGTGTTTGCTAGCAAGTAGCTAATTCAGACATTTCCAGTTTTTGGGGATACTCAGCATCATTACTTAATATACTGAAGCTTATTGATGGTGATGTTCAAGTCACATAACTTGATATTATTCATTTGTAGCCTGAAATTTGTATTTTATTAATTGGAATTTATGCTTCAGAGATAATTAAAAATTGTATATTTTGTTCAACATTAAAATCAACATCATCAAATTTATCTTTAAAAACAGATGTAAATTTCCAAAACATGTCCTGTGGAACTTATTTTGCAGAATCATCCAAAAGTAATCTCTTTTTAAAAATCCCATTGACTTTTTTTTTTATCCAAGAGATGTGATGATAGAGAGAGTTTGATGGTAACTTCCATCAAACTCTCTTGGCCTACACAAAACACGTTTCCTACGCCACTGTATCACATCCCATAAATGTTTGGTTTAAAAACATTTTAAGATATATCTTTTTATTTTATCAGGTTGAGTCGAACTGGTCTCACAGAGCAATGCTGTCAAGGGTTATCATCAGCTTTATGCACAAAGGCGTCTAGTCTGAGAGTGCTGGACTTGAGTGACAATGACCTGCAGAGTTCAGGAGTAAAACTGCTCTGTGAGGGACTTGGAAGTCCACACTGTCAACTCCAAACTCTAAGGTGAGGTCAGGTTAAGACGTATTTGCTACCTTGATTCTGCAACTGTGACATTAGATGTAATTGCAAATACTTTGTCCTTTGCTAAAATATTTCTTATTCATAAGGTGCTTATTCATAAGTATAAAGAAAACAGCTAACCTGGTACAGAGAACCTTTTGTTTAAATTTGATTATAGATACTGAAAATTTCTATAAAAAGGACCTTTTTAAAAAGTTTATCTTTACAATGCTATAAAGTAATACATGTTAAAGACCTGTATCTCATTTGTTAGGTTAACTCAAACCAACCTCACAGAGAAATGTTGCAATGAAATCTCAACAATTCTTAGCTCCCAGTCTTCGAGTCTGAGAGATCTGGACCTCAGTAACAATGATCTGCAGGATTCCGGAGTGACATTTTTGTCTGCAGGACTGCATAGTCCGTACTGCATCCTGAAAACTCTCAGGTCAGAATTCAACTTGTAAACTCTAATACTTTTTGGTCTGTTTGTAATATTTTTTGCGGTGGCTCCAATCAAGTAGCTCTTTTGCCTTTTCTTCCCATTTGTCTTTCATTCACAGATGTATTTTCTTTACATAAGGTCGGTTTTGGTTATTTGTTACTTTCAATTTGAGCAAAATTTGTGTTAATCTTTTTTTGTAGGTGCACCTAAATGAAAAAGCTATATCAATGCGATGGATGTAGAAAGTTATTTTTATGTCATGGTACACCCTGTTCTACTGTTTATAACAGTTATTGACATTTTAAAGTTTTCTAATTTCTGCTACCATGCTTTATACCTAAATGGTAGTTGAATGTTTTATACCTTAATCCTACATATTTAAATGTTGCATACATATATACATATATTCACATATATATATATATATATATATATATATAGATGTATGTATTCAATCCAAATTGTACATTTACTGAATCTAATCCTTCAGCCTGAGTGGCTGCATGTTATCGGAAAGAACTTGCGACGTTCTGATGTCAAAGTCTACCAGTCTAAGAGAGCTGGACTTAAGTAAGAACAACCTGCGGGATTCAGGCATCAAGCTTTTGTCTACTGGGCTGACGAGTCCACACTCTAGACTGGAAACTCTGAGGTGAGGTCACATTTTTACACTAATTTACCCAAACTTTCTTTTTTTTTTATTTTAGTGCTGTTTATTGTTTTAACATCACTTAATTAATTTTAATTACAGAGTTTGTGACTTTATATTTGATGTTTATAAATATGCCAATGCTTGAGACTTCTGATATCCTTTTATTTGGCTTGGTTTGTACAATAGTTTAAATATGTTTGAGATTTATATATACACATACTTTGGTCTTTCTGATAATCAAAGTCAAGGGTAGATGGATCACAGAAATTACACAGAGAAACATTCTTAATTTTTCAGGTTGAATCACACAAATCTCACAGAGAAATGTGGTCAAGATGTCTCACTGGTCCTCAGCTCTGACTCTTGCAGTCTGAGACACCTGGATTTGAGTAACAATGACCTACAAGATTCAGGCGTAAAACTGCTTTCTGCTGGACTGAGGAGCCCACACTGTAAACTACAAACATTTGGGTATGCATCTGATGAATATGTGTTGCACCATAAGGGTCATTGTGAAAAGACTGGACAGACAGCCAACTGTGACAAGGGGACCCATTTTTTTCCTAGTAGACTATTTGCTCTTAGATTGCAGACCTACTTGTGGTTCTTAAAGCATTTAAATGTAGAATGGAAGGCACAGTCTTCAGCTGTCAGGATGGTTGCCCCTTCCTAAACCCTGGCTAGCAGTTTCTTCAAGTTAAAAGGGGTTTTTTTCTTTTCCACTGTTGCCAAGTGCTTGTTCATAGGGGATCAACTGGTGGCTGGGGTTTCATCCTAATATTGTAAGGTCTTTACCTTGTAATATAAAAAAGACTTGTGGTGACTGTTATTGTGAATTGGCACAATGTAAATAAAATTGAACTAATGTTGTGTTTGCACACGTACTCCATCTCCATAAGACAAAGGTTATAAACTACAATGAAAAGTAACCCTTAAGAGCTACATTTAAAATTACTGCAGAGTCAATAAAACTAAATAATTAATAAAAACCTAAACCTACACAACAGCAAAAAAAACCACACAAACAGTCACAGTTATAAAAGTGCAAACATTTTCATCTAACGTCTTAGATAGCATAGTGTACAAAGCAAAAGAGGGGTTTTTTTTCTGAAGTTGGACAAATGAATTCATAGTTGTGGTGGACAGACTGAGTGCAGATTCTTATGAGCACATTTCTGTTTCTTTTGCAAATCTTGAACGAGACCATTTTTAAAACTAGCTGCTATACCTGAGGAATTACTTCCTTTTTTACTTTGAAAGAGACGTGAGAGGTACTTTACAAATGTTTCACTTGCATATGACCATCTGCTCCAATTATCATATAAATTATATATTAGTTTTAGGTGGATGGATGATTTTTGAAAAATTCTTACCATGTCAGTTTTTCACTCTTGTAGATTGTCAGGCTGCTTGATCACAGCAGATGGCTGTACGTCTTTGGCATCAGCTCTGAGGTCCAACCCCTCCTATCTGAAAGAACTCGACCTCAGTTATAACCATCCAGGAGAGTCGGGCGTAAAGCTACTATCTGTGGGACTAAAGGATCCAAACTGGAGACTGGACTCCCTCAGGTATGATGTACATTGGAGTATAGGAACTGTAGAAATGCTAAGGGTCTCCAGTCTGGTCTGACTTTGATTTTCCCCTTCCAGCGAGGACCACGGTGGTCTTCAGAGGCTGAAATCTGGTCTAAGGAAGTGTAAGTATGTTAGATGTAACACTACATTTCTGGTTTGAGTGAAAACCTTTAGACTTACTGCTCCATTTCTAACCATTTCCTCTCGGTGCATTCCTCAGATGCATGTGAACTAACACTGGACCCAAACACAGCCCACAAAAATGTTGTCCTGTTTGAGAACAACAGAAAAGTAAGACTGTCACCAGAGAAGCAGCCATATCCCGAACACCCGGACAGATTCGACTGGTGCTACCAGCTGCTCTGTACAATGGGTCTGACAGGCCGCTGTTACTGGGAGGTGGAGTGGAAAGGAGGGGTTGATATTGGAGCGACTTACAGAAGCGTCAGAAGAAGGGGAGCTCTAGATGGCAGCAGGCTTGGATGGAATGAGAAATCATGGAATTTAGAGTTCACTGATAAAAACATCTACGCCTGGCACAATAATATAAAAACAGCTCTCCTTGCTCCTCCGACCTCTGCCTCTCAAAGAGTGGGAGTATATCTGGACTGGACTGAGGGCACTCTGGCTTTCTATGCAGTCTTGCCTGATTCACAGATTCACCTGTACACCTTTTTCTGTGGTGCCTTCACTGAACCACTTTACCCTGGGTTTGGGTTTTTATCAATAGACTCTTCTGTGTCACTGTTAGAAATATAATCTGTCCAAAAAGCCTCATTTTTCCTGGTGAAATTGTCATAGGTCTCAGTAATGCAGCTAAAAAAATTATGCAAAATATTTAATAGACGTTAAAAAGACGAGGCTGTGGAAAATAAGGCTAAGATTTTTTTTTTAAATGCACCTTTTCTCTAAAAAATGTAGTTTTTTTTTTCTATAGTTTTAATATTTTAATATCAAACTGCCAAATGTTGCTTCTCTTTTTGATAGTTAAGTTGAAGTTTGGACATCAAGCTTGGTATGAAAAAAAGTAACCGACTCTAAGAAAAAGAAGAAAACAAGCGCCAAGAAGTTTGACTGTAAGTGATGACATCAGCCAATGATAGAAGTCATATTTAAGTAAAGATCACATTTATTGGAATATGTTTAAGTTAAAAGTTTAAACTCTACTTTTTTTCATGCAATTTACATTTTTATTTAATTTAATCCTGAACATTTTGTGGCTTATGGTCTATTGGAAAACTGAAAATATTATTATTATTAGTAGTAGTAGTAGTAGTAGTATTCATTTTAAAGATGTGTTTACACTTTCTAAGACAGCCAGGCCTTCATCATTTCGTTTGTGCGCATCATTTGAGGGTTCTAAATTTCTTAATTACAAATAAATCCAGGTACAAACATCACTGATTTTTATCATTCATATGGATGTTTCCCTCAAAGGTTTGTATGCAGGCAGTATTATGGTAAATTTAGAATAACCAGGTGACATAACCCATGCTTTTCTTTGGACTGTGGAAGAAAGCCACGCAGTCAAAGTTTCAAACCCAGGACTTGCTTGCTGTGGGGTGACAATGCTAACCACTGCAACACCACCGACACAGCTGTTTATAAAATAGGATGTGAAAAATAAAAATGAAAATATTTATTTAGAAATACCAGCATTTGATTAATTTACAGTAAAACAAAAGAAACACGTAACATCATACAAGACATAGTGCAACACTTTGAGAGACCTAGTATTCAGTGCTTTACTCTCAAAGCTAACTACTGTGTAGCTGTAAGCTAATTAAAAAGCTGCTAGCATTCGTGATGTTGATAGTAAACACTAAAATGTGTAACATTTGCAATACTGAAATACAAATATAAGACTTTCTTGATCCCTAAAGAAAAGTTCACAGCACAGAGTTATGAGGTAAGAAAAATCACTGAAAGAGAAAAATGAATTGGAAATTAAAAATAAGTAAAAATAAAAAAGAGAAAATGCATACGATAGAGTACATCTTCATATTTGTGCAAATATTTGTGGAAAAGTGTCCAGTGCAACATATAAACATTTAACTACACTTAAACAGTGAATGTTTAAATGTGTAAATAACATGTAACTTGTGTGTCTTATAGTTTTAGGTGAACCATGTTGAAATTAACCTGAATAAAGATGTAGAAGGTAATGTGGTGATGCTTAAAAACCAAAAACATCAAGCACACACCTGTGTAAACAGGATTGCAGGCTAACAAAATTATTAATTGGCACTTATTTTGGAGGATGCTGCGGGCTTCCTGCAGCCTCCGTCCACCAGTTTGTAGTTCAGCTCGATGACAAGCGAGCAGAACTCGCTCATACCGATGAAGTCACAGCACATAATGTTGACTCCCTCAGGTCCTGGCTGCTGCTCACCCGCCCAGCGGAGAAGCAGTGAAAGAGAGTTCAACGTCAACCTCCTCATGCTCTGGAAAGGGTGCAGGAAGACGTAAAAAATGCTCTCTGTCAGGTTCAGACCGGTGACGTAAAAACCATCTGGAAAACAAAACAGTCTGTAAAGCCGCCGCTTAAAGAAACGAACAGCAAATAAAGCCTGAGGTAAGATCAGACCTAGCTGCAGAAGCAGTACACTTCAGAGTACTTTCACTACATCACTGACTTTAGACAAATACTTTTACCAAGATATTCATTCCTTATTGATACTGTAGTTTAAATTTAAAGTATAAATCTTGGTTGTTTGTGGTTTCTGTGTTTGATTTTTTATTATTATTATATTATTAAACTTATGATCGTACTTCTGTCCATCTTGTCCAGGATGCTCTCGTAAAAGAGATTTTTAATCTCAAGAGTTTTTTTTTTTTTAATAAAGGTTAATAATAATATATTTAGATGGCTCAATCAACCGAATATGAATGTTAAAAATGTTGTCTTTAAAGGAATTATTCTGTTTTAATAGGCATATTTCATTTAAATTTTTGTATAAACCTTTTCAACTTTCAATAAAAACCTTCGCCACATGGGGGAGGAAATCCAGATCCATGTTGGACTTTTATTAAAAACGTGCGTAGTCTGAATTCTGTTTGCATTTTGAGCTAAAGCATAAATGATACTTCTGCAGTAATGCTACTACTTTCCCTCACTGCTCTACTTGCTCCAACAACCTCATACCTGGTCTTCCCTGGCGTTGCTGGCCTTCCAGATAGGTGATCACTTTCTTAGGATCTGGGCTGTTAGCGTACCTGAACACACAGGACAAGTTCAATCATTTCAGTGTTGGTTACATGACCAACTGTGCAGACAGAGGGCTTGAAAAGTAAAGGCAATCAGGAAGTGCTTTAAATCTGTTTTTTTTTTTTCCCCTAATGGCCACCAGTCTTGGTCACCAGTCAAAGACCCAAAAAGAAGGAGGAAGAAGACCAAGAAAACCACATAAGGTCTAAGGTTTGAAAATAGGAGGGAACAAACTATCTTTACATACGTGTATATATTATATGCAAGCAGTGTTTACATATTTAAGATCGTATTTCACACCATGTCACACCAGGGCTCACAAAACCGCTAGCCTGACGTCCCGGAGATATCGCTAGCTCCGGGACGTCGGGCTAGCGATTTTGCGAGCCCTGCACACCATTTATAAATAAACCAACAAGCACGTATTATGTCTGACATTGAACACACATTAAAATATGACACTCCAATTGTGTTATATTTGAACCTTTGGCTGTTGCTGTTCTCAGTGTGGTTTAAATTCAATGTACCAACATCTATTATTAATACTTTTAAGACACGAAGATGCTCAACAACAAAACAAACAAACAAACAAACAAACAAACAAACAAAAAACAGCTAATATTGCCAGAGAAAGCAATCAGAACTGAAATTGCCCCCTGCTGGCCATTAGAAAGAACACAAGTTCAAGGCACTGGCTTCACTTTTAAGACATTTAAGCTATGAAGTCTGTCTTTTACATACAGTCTATGGATTTTACCAATAAGGTATCTGATTCCACAGCCCAGGGTGCTGCAGCTCCTGGTCGTCATAGGAAACTAAGACCTGCTGACCTTTGGACCAACATGACCGCAGAGTGGGAGTTTCCTGCACACATACATATGAATCAAACTGTCAGTTTATTAGGCACACTGTGCCAAAACCAATGCAGGCTAATAACATATGATTACAGCAACACGTTTTAATTTTCGGAGCGTGACGTTTGTGGTGCGGTATATTAGCAAGTTTCGGTGTTATCGGTGCATGTGTGAGTTCAGGGTGGCTATGGCTTTAGGGAAGAAACTGTTCTTGAGAGGCTGAAAGCAGTGAATATTTGGCATTTTTAAACTTTAGAAATCAATCATTATCCTAATAATGTCTATCTACCTGTGGTGGGCACAGCTTCCCTCTGAACAGCAGAAGGATGAACTCCATCAGATGGGCGTGGTCATCGTCACTTAGAGATTCGAAGTGTGAACAGGCAATGATTACAATCTCTTTGGGGTGAGCGTCCAGCCAGCCGGCCAGTTCATCCAGAGCCTCCTGCATGCAGACAGACATTAAAATTTGCTGTAAATTAGCTTTCACTCTGGGCATGAATGCAGTTTTGGTGTAGTTTACTGACCTTGACTGTTATCAGCGTGTATATGCCGTGAGCGAAAAACAATTTGCTGCTCCCTGCTGGCTTCCTGGCGATCCGCAGGTCCAAGAAACGAACACCAAGATCACACTGATCAGAAAGGACCGATAGCTGTAGCCAAGAAAGAGAATAAATATTGAAACACCAGAACCAAACCATGACAGAGACTCCACCATGTTGCACAGATGGCCTTTTTTGGATGCTGGAATGATTCACACCTTAGTGTTAAGTGCCTCAACAAACAAAAAACCATTCCTCTGAAAATGGTCAGTTTTAAGGACTGGGTGGAAATGATCAAATAAGCATCCAGATGTCTAAAGAAAAACTTTCAAGGATCTTCAGAAAGTCTGGAGAACTGCTCAAGACCACCTTAACAAAAAACAAAAAACAAAAAAAAAATGAAGATAGTCTGATTAGAAGCAAAATATGGAGAAATGAGGGGTGGCTCATTACACAGCACTGCATACAGAACGTCATAATCGGACATCTTCCTCTTTCCAAACTAACAGTAGTTCAGTAATTATCTAATTATCAAAACCTCAGATGAATCCCCTAACATTTTACAAGGTAGGGAGCATCATCTGAGGTGGTGCAGGTTCCTGGTTTGCCTGCAACTTTAGGGGGACCGTAAAATACCTGCGTGGTGGCCCAGCGGTAAACACAGGGTCGAGTACAGCAGGGGAACAGCCTGTCAGTCAGTCTGAGGAAGCAGGACTCCGATCTCACCACAGGAGAGGAGACATCCAGGCAGAAGGACATGCTGTCATGGCTGCCTGTGGTGCGAGAAGAGCCTGTCAACAAGCATCTGAGACAATTTTTTTTTTTTATTACAGTTTAAGCTGAGATTAAGGATAATTATCTTTTTAAAGTAAACATGTGATCTGTATGTGGGTGTTTTCTATTCTTTTCTGTCTTTAACTGGCTGAACTGGTTGCTCCTGTTTTACCAGGTAATGCCAAGTTCCACAACGGGACGTCCAGCAGTTCCTCCGGCAAACGCGACATCCAGTCCGGGTTTCCTCCGAGCTGCTCCCGCTGTTTGTTCTCCATGTCTTGTTACCGCCCTGTCCTCCTACAGATGTTCAACATGCTCTTTGAGCTTCTTCGGGATCTGAACACGGTTTATTTACCAACTCTTCCGGGTGTAGTCAACCGCCACCTCCTCTAGCGATTGTCAAAATAAAATCACCAAACGCGACGAGAGTTTGGTTTTAAAAACAAAACCAAAAAGCAGTAGTTACAACACTAAAATAAAAAGCACGGTAAAAGTGTGTGCTAATTTTACATTTTAAATGAGAACCATCGCAGTCAATTTACCCCCACACTAAAAAAATAAAAACAAAAACAAAACAAACAAAAAAAAGAGCAAGACAACAGAGCTTGTCCTACACCAAACGATTTAAGCTTTTCTTGATGTCTTGACATTTAGCCCTGCTTCTCATAAAAACAACTTCCGCACCCTTTCAGATTAAGCTTCAGGCAAGTTCGTCAAAATCTCTTGCCCCCTGGGCCCGTGGAGTGGCCCTCTTTCTCCATCTACAGGAGAAAAGCTGAACTACATGATGCTTCTGCTTCACTGGAGTCTGTTGTAAAGTAAGTTGCAATACAAAGGTCTTTTCATTAAAGCTCAGACAGAAAAGCCGAAGTGCAATAGAGCTCTGATACCAAATCCAGTTTGTAGGCTGTATAACGTTAAAAAATAAAAAGTGTGTGGAGTTTGCATTTACATGGATAAATGTACAAAGACAAAAAAGGGCCATGTTTAGGGTTTCCATCGATATTGAAAATGGAAAATTTAGAGGTTTTTTTTTTAAATTGACAAGATAAACTTGCAAATTTACTGGAAGAAACAGAACATTTATAAAGAGTTTGAAAAAAAAAACGCCTGAAGAATCAAATCAATTTAAATCAGTTTTATTTATGTAGCGCCAAATCACAACAACAGTGAGGAGCTTTATCTTGTTAGGTAAAGACCTTACAATAATACACTCTATCACTTGGCAACAGTGGGAAGGAAAAACTCCCTTTTACCAGGAAGTAATCTCGAGCAGAACCAGGCTCAGCGAGGGGTGGCCATCTGCCACAACCGTTTGGGTTGAGGGGAGGAGAGAGGACAAAAGACAGACTGTGGAAAAAAAGCCGGAGATTCATAATAACTACTGATTAAGTGGCTCTTTTCCATCATCATCATCATTTAAACAGTTTAACAGCTGCTACATAGACTTAACTTTGGCTTTCTCCCACAGTCCAAAGACATGTGTCTCAGACTAACAAGTCTAAACTGGCTGTAGGTGTGAATGTGAGGCTGAATGATTAAAGAAAATGAATGACTGGATGATGAATGATCAGGTTAAAGTTGCAATAAGATTGTTGGTACGCACTCAAATTACCGGATGGGAGGGATTGCCAATTTTTGTTTTGATTATACTATTAATTACTATTAAGTTTTTTATAGTTATGTTAATATATTATATAATATATTTGTTAAAATGTCATTGCTATTGATTAATTAATTGTGCATTCTTCTATTCCAGTACCAGTTTGGCAGTTTTTGTTTGTGTAATTACATATTGTGACCACTAGGGGGCAATCAGTGTGACGTGACAGCATGAAAAATGGCCTTAAATCAAGACACAGATGGCAGAAAAGCAAAGTGAAAACACACACACGGTCGAAAATGAAAGATAATAAAATAAAGTTATGATTTAAAAGCATTAATTTGTTATGGTTGTCTTCAGTTTCATATAATCATGTGAAGCTGTTTTCACATGTAAATAAACAGCATAGCTGTTGGTGTGCTCTAGAAAGAATTTAATTAGACAGTTATAGAGGTGCTTGAAATATGAGGAGTCCTTAAATTGAACCGACTGCCAACCTTTTTACCTTGTGACCCTATGAAATTAACTTACTTGTGCTTGTGACTGTTAGGTCGGAGTATGACTCAGACAGCCAAACAATGACACTGTGATCATTTCAGATTAAATTTCAGGTTACAATTTTGCTACTCTGGCTCACTTGATACTCATCAAATGTATTTACTTTTGGCATTTTTTAGCCTTTTTATTGGATAGGACAGTTTACAGGAAAGCAGAGCGAGGATAACAGACTCAAACCCAGTTCCATGAGAGTTATGATTGGATTCCATCAAACTTACTGGTAATAGTAACACTGGTAAAAGTAGAAGGCACCTACCTTTATTTTCTCTAATTATTTTAGCGCCACTATTAGGTTATCCTATTGGTTTCTGGGTAATCTAGGTCCAGGACTCATCTTAGGCCTAATATTTAGGACTGTCTTTTAAACAATGGTTCGTATGGATTTCAGTCAAATTTATTCAGAGTATTACTTGAATGGAGTGTAAATGAAAACAAAATCCATTCATTTGTAAATCATTTAAACTACACAGTGCTGTAAAAAGCATATTTATTTTTCGCTTATTTGTCACACTTAGATGATTCACATATTTTAATAATAGGCAAAGATAACACAAGAAAATACAAAGTTCCATTTTTAAAGGATTATTTCATTCATTAAGAGAACAAAAGGTATCCAAACCTAACTGACACTGTGTGAAAAAGTACTTGACCCCTAAACCTAATATCTGGCTGTGTCACCCTTGGCAACAAAAACTGCAATCAAGTATTTGCAATAACTGGGAATGATAAGTTTTTCACATCGCACTGGAGGAATTTTTGCAGAATTGTTTTAATTAGGTCACATTGGAGAGTTTTCAGCCATGAATGGCCTGTTTGAGGTCGCAGTCAGGTCAAAGCATCTCAATTGGAGCTAAATTCAGACTTGGACTAGGCCACTGTGTTAGTTTTATGTCAGATGTTACTCAAACCTTCCAAAAATTTTTACTTTTGTCTCATCAGTCCACAAAATATTTTCCCAAAAGTCTTGGGAATTATCAAGATGTTTTCTGGGATATGTGAGATTAGCCTTTAAGTTCTAAAATAAAAATACTCCAAGAAAAGGTCGTATGTGGCAACAGGTGGTTTGTTTCAGAACGCACTTCCAACTTGATTCTTTGAAAAACATATGCCGTTTATTTCTTGCAGAAATATAGACCAAAAATCAAACAATAATTTCTTACAACTTAGACAAAAACTAAAGTTAATTTAATCTAATTCAACAAATTCAAAAAGTGGTTAAAAAATAATAATTAAAAACCCTCCCGTCGTCCCACCTGACATTTGGCAAACAAAAAAGAAACATTTCCATTTGGAGTACTTTTGATAGAACAGCCTCTCCTGTGAAGCTTCACCACTGCTCCAAGTTTCCTCCATGTGTGGATAATGTCTCTAACCGTGGTTCACTGGAGCCCACAAACCTTAGAAAACCTTTCCAGACTGATAGTTGTCAGCGACTTTGTTTCTCAGCTGTTACTTTAGCTCGTGGTGTGATGTGTTGCTTTTATAGATCTTTTAGCCTGCTGCACTTTGTCACACAGGTTGGCTAGTGAAATTAAACTAAGCTTTCCAAAAAATGTTGTTAATCACATTTAATTAATTATTTTACAAGAGTGGCAAACCTTTTTTCCACACAGGGCCAGGTAGGTTTGGATAGTTTTGATCTCTTAACAAATTTAAATCATGATTTAAAAACTGCATCTTGTATTTAATTGTGGTATCTTTGTCTAATATTAGAAATCACCAATCATCCAGGTAAATAAATCCTGGATGACTGATTCTGGACGTTTCTCCCACTGAAAACACTACGTCCAAACGAACAGAATCGACTTTTGGGGATTAGAAATTCTTTGATAATATGAAATGTGACAAATTTGCAAATAAAATACACAGTATTGTACTGTATTTCTTATTTAAAGTGCTTCAAAATTACATATCAAATATTAAATGTACATTTATTGATCAATAAATGCTCAGATGACACCATTGTAGTCATCCTCACTTCAGGAGGAGACAATTCTGCTTACAGAGCAGGAGTCCCAAAGTGAGGAAATAATCTGACACCAAACAGCAACACACACAAAAAAACAAACAAAAAAAACAAGGAACTCATCATAAACTTCAGGAAATACAGAACAGAGCCCTCCTGCAGCTTCCTCTCAACACCACAGCTGATGTCAAAAAAAAGCACAGCAACATTTGCACTTTCTGAAAATCATGAAGAAAAACAACTTCCAGGAAACGCTGCAGGTGACCTTTTACCATTCCACAGTAGGAAGTGTGCCAACCTACAGCCTCACAGTGTGGTATGCTGGCTGCTCAGGAGCTGACAAAAACCTCTACAAAAGGTCTTCAACACAGCCCAAAAAAATTAAAGAAAAAAATCACTGGTCGCCCACTTCCTTTTCTCCAAGACATTAAACACACATGCTACATTTTTTCCAGAGACCAAAACATTATAAAAGACTGCTCTCACCCTGGACACCAGCTGTTTGACCTCCTGCCCTCAGGCAGACGCTAACGGTCATTAAAAACTCAGACTCATTAAGATAGATTTATGAAAAAGTTCTTCTCGAAGGTCACTACCACTCACAACCAACATACAAAATGAGCACCCACACACACTCTCACAATAACACTCCCTATATTTATATTACCAGTATATGTATTTTAGGTTAATTATTATATTCAATTCTCGTGGTTAAAACCTTTACTCGTGCAAAAACTGTACACTGGAAACCACCCGACTCCAGCACTTTGTTGACTCTGACATGTTCTGGTCCAGCTTCCTCTTTTATATTATGGGCATGTGGTTCTTTGTGGTGCCTAATGTTTAATTCTCCTTTTATCAGTAGCCACTTGTGGTGTGCTTATATAACATTTTTCTTATTGTAAATTCAAGTATGTGACCGGAGTTGATCCCCCAGTCTTGTTGTATCCTAAATACAATGTCAATAGAGGCTCCTTGTTCTATTCTATTCTATTCTATTCTATTTTATTCTGTTGCACTCTATTCATGTTTTTAACTGAAAAATGGAGGCAAAAAAGTCTGGAAGAGTTATGTAATGAGAGTTATGTATCTGGTGGAAAATAGTTGACTGAGCAGAGAAAAAAGTTTCTGAGTATACAAATAATTTGATGATTTCATTGTCTGTGGCACATAATATAATTCAGACTCTGTCCACAGGGGACAAGGTGGAAAATAAATACTGAATATTGAATAAAGCACTTAGGCAGCACTGCGTAACATTCAGACATGATTTCTGGGGTAGAAATGAATGCTTGGGCCAATGTAAGACAACACAGCTCGTTCCTGCTTCCACAAATCCAAGCAAAAACTCCAACATTTGGTAAGATCCAAAAAGCCCAAGCTCACAGGGGTGAAATAGAAAACTCTCACTCTCCCAGTTGAAAGATTTGAAATCTTTTAGGGTTTCATCCTCAAGACAAAGAGGAGAAAGTGGAGAAGTGCACTAGTTTACAAAACATGGGAAACATTGTGAAGGCTCCATAAAAACTGGGTAATAAAAGAACTTTGAGCAAAGTTTCCTGTGATTTAGAGATAACAAACTTTCATCTGGAAATCCTTCTGAACAAGTCACACTTGTTCAGTCTTTTTCTAATTGCACTGTCATAAACTTTAACATGTAAGATGCTAACTGAGGCCTGTAGAGTCTGGGATGCAGCTCTTGGGTTTTTGCTGTTTATCTGAGCATTAAATGGCCTGAAATTGGAGTGTGGTACAAACTACCAAAACTTGAACTTTAACAGATGCGCTCACACTTGCTGATGATCAGTTAATCAAGCGCATTCGATCAGCAGTGCCTCGCTGCAGATCGAATGTCTAATCCCTATGGAAGCAGTAAGGGTGGAATCAGTTTTTCACAGAACTATACAGAGTCCTAAGAGTCATTTTTCACATGACTCTATATTTCCTATTTAAAATGACACAAAACAACTGAGAAATACATTTCACATTTGAAGCCAGGAAGCAGCATAATTGGAAGCGGGATGATAAAAGACTGGATAACCAGTACAATGTTTTCAAAAGCTTCTGGTGGAAAATCTCAAGACTGCTTGGGTTAATATTATTATATGATTGGGTATAAACTTATTAATATGTCATTTATAGCCAATTTCTCTGCCAGCGAAGCATCAGACTTTTATTTAAAGAAACTACAGGACAATAGAGCTTCTATTAAATTAGCGGGGGGCGGGGTTTGCTAAATCAAACACGTGGATCAGACAAGACCCAGGTTAACAATGACCACCTCCAGTGCTGTTGCCCACTAGAAACTGTGCCACTGTTGGCCTAAAACAGAAGAGGAGGATTCATTGATATAGTGAAGGAGGACATGCAGATGGCTGGCGTGACAGAGGGGATGCTAGAAATAGGGTAAGATGGATGCAGATGATTTGGTGTGGAGAAGAAAAACAACTGACAATTGAAAAGTCCTCAGATGCTCACTTCATAATGGTAAAACTGTGTAACCCAAATTGACTTGAAAACATTAGTCCTAAATAACTTCTATAAAGTAAAAAATGTGTGTCTAAGTGTGATTAGAGCCACACGGCAGAGCACACTGACCCTCAGTGGGGTCACACATGGACATGTTAGTGCGGTCTAGCCATTTATTTGCAAACCAGAGGCTGCTGTTTAGCTCTTACATGACATGCTGTTCTCAGAACCATTAAAAAACTCGAGCTGTCCTTCTCTGTGCCAGCAAAGCACACATCAGGCTTTTATTCAAAGAAACTAGGGAATGATCGAGTGTATTTATTGCTATTATATAATCTAATTGAACAGTCATGAGATTATGAAAAGACTGTATATTTAAAGAGATCAATGATAACTCCGTCGGCTGATAAAAGCTGCAACAGCTGGAAACATAAAACAAAAATCACATTCTGTGTCCATCTTCAGATCATAAATAAGACTTAAGTGTATGAGAAAGCCTTTATGCAGCTATTCTGATCAGAAATAAACCCGATGTCTCACAGTTTTATTCTTTAATAGGTATAAACGGATTTTTTTTAAAGATTCTATTGTGAAACTACATAACTGATTTCTACTTATGACAGGCAAAGACAATTATTGCTGTTATATAACATCTTGAAGTCTGAGGACACAGGTAATGTTGTTATTGGATCTCCAGAATAAAATCTGCCAGTCTGGAGAAAAAGGCCATGATATCATCTGTTAATATCATGTTAATACCACAGAGTAATCAGTTAGATCTTACAAATTGAATTGATTAACCAGCTAAATGAGAAAATACTTCTTTAAACCATTTAACTTTTATGGTGACCTTGATGATAATGTGTCCTTAAAAAACCTGAGAGGTCTAATCCGTTGTCTTTGTAGTGCCACCAGTATAACGCATTACATCATCCCAATACTGGTTACTTTTTGATATATAGTTTTGGCACATTTTATTAAAATTGGGCAGTGAAGCTAAGACAGAAAAACTAGGAGAAAGACCTGGAGAGATATGCAGCAAATGGTCTCAGGACAGATTTAAACACGGGCTTCGGCGTTATACTTACACCATATGGGTTTCCTGCTCTACCCAGTGAACTAAACCAGCACCCATCTCAGTACTGATTACTTAACAGTTCCTAGAACTGATAGCGAATCTTATTTCATTTGGTTTCGTCGAAATAAACTCCAAACGCAATAACAGGTAACAAACTTTGTTAAGACTCTGAATCGAGGCTTTTTCCTAGTATTACAGGTATGATAAGCATTCGAGGAACACGCTGCACTGTCTGTAAATCATTTCTATTTACTAGTTAAACTTTTACCTCTCTTGTTTTTCCAAAAGCTATTTGTCTTTAAGTCTGAAAGATAATGCTTTAAAGTCAAAACAACACATGCAATAGCAATATTTTTTTTCACAACTGTGCGATTGCATAGACTGTATATAAATAACGGGCACAACCATGTGACATCACCCATCATTTTAAGATTTTGGACTTTAAAGTCTCAATGTTAACATTTTGAGCACCACCATATTATTTTGGAGTCAGAAATTACCATAATTGGATAAAAGTAAGGAGCTAACACCACCAAGTTTGGTTCCACCTTTTACTTTGAAGGTGAATGTTTACAGTTTATGTCAGAGTTTTTCAAGTTTAATTTTGGAAATACATTTTTTTCCTTAGTGAACGGTGGTTGCTATGGGTTGCCAACTGGTCTCTAGGCCTGTGAAGTTAGAGCCTTAGCAAGGTGCATTCATAAACTATAAGGGTTACAACACACAAAGACACATGCTAATGGGTGCTATATAACAGTATGATAAAATGATAGAATTTCACTTAGAACAAGTGAAGGAAAAACTTGATGATTGCATTAACAGGGTCCAACAGCACAAACGTGGTCAAAGGGTCCAGGACAATGACTCAAATCAGTGTTGCCAACTCCTCAGTAATGAAATTCGCTATTGGCTGTCCTAAAAGTCGCTAGAAGTCTCTAAATGATGTCATCGCCTAATTTGCATAATTGGTCATGCTAATGTAATTGTAGCCTACGTTTGTTGGAGAGAAATAACATCGTGGAAGAGACATAAAGTGAGTAAAAAAAATGTCCTAAATGCATTTAGAATTTATTTAGAACTACAAATTAAATTTCTTTTAGCAATTATTGTTTTTTAATGTCACAATTCCAACCCTGCTCCACCCGAAATTGGCACTCTGGGGGAGTTACTTTGTGTGTGTGTGTGTGTGTGTGTGTGTGTGTGTGTGTGTGTGTGTGTGTGTGTGTTTATTAGTTGTTTTAAACCTTGTGATCCACAAAACAGCATCACAGTAAAAGAAGAACTGACTGCGTTACAGTCAGTGCGGGAGCAGCGGCTTCGCTCATGCACGATTCATTTGCAGTTTGGACGCATAGGTGTGAACATCTCCTGCTCTGATAGCAGCTGTGGGAGGACTATCCTCCGCCTGTGAGCGCTTTGGCACGGGAGAGGTGCCCACGGCAGCACCGCTGCTTGTTGAGAGTAAAAGCGATACGCGTTTTCACGTCAAAATGTCGTCATAAATAAGTCTCCAATAACAACAGAAAAAGTCGCCAGATTTGTCGCTAGTCGCTTTTTAGAAAAGAAGTCACTAAGTGGGTCTGAAAACTCGCTAAATATAGCGACAAAGTCGCTAAGTTGGCAACACTGACTCAAATTAGCTGACGGGAAGCCTAACAAACAGCTAGCAGCTGTAGCTACAAATGAAAGGGAATATGGCCTTGGCTCCAGTATCCAGGTACGAGTTTTAAAAACTCCATTCAGAATTGTTATAACGGTGGAAACTATCCAAAATGTTTTTGTGCAAGGGTGTAAAAAAAAGGTTTTCTTATTATCTCACATTTAGAGTCATCCTCAAGTGTCCAGAAGATGAGTGCAGTTTTTACCACTTTCTTTTGTAAATTTTTAGTTCTGGAAGTTGAGTATGCCTCAGCAGTATGATACCTTGTCTCATTGTTACAGTCCTGTGGTACAGTGATTTGGCTTTTTGTCATGTTGGGCACCAGCTCTAGTACAGAACAGCATTTCCCGCATTTCTATTTAAAAATGCAAACATAGTTTTTAGGGACTCCTTTTAACGCTCGAAACCAAAGATTTCACTAATTTGAACTCACCTGAAAAGCCAGGCTTCATATGTTGTCTTCATGGTGCCGTAAAGGGTAAAGAAAAGCCGTGACGTCCAAAATTCTTTAGGTTTTACAAATTCCGATTTGTCACATATAAAAAAACAAGACTTTCAATAAGGAGCTCAAAGTTGGTCTTTGATGTGCAACTATTGCTTTGGGTTGAAACAGATCTTTTCAGAGTGTCTCCAGCTAAATCCCCAAAATGTCTAACATTCTGTAGCAATGGGGTCACCTGAGTAACCAGAAATCAAAGAAAATGAAAAAGGCTTCAAATCAAAAAAGCTTAAGATGCCTCTTCTGTCTATACACATTAACCCATAGAAAAGGCTTATGCTACATAAAGGGAACAGTGGCCTTTGTGCAAGATGGACAATATCAAATAAGTGAGCAAAAACACTTTTTTGCCTTAAATGAATGCTAAAAATTGTTAAATGATAAAGATGTTTGTGTCTTTGTTACAATTTTCTCTGAAGAAGTTAGTACCAATGTGTCATCATTCCATGCTAACAGTGACTGGAAAATAAGCCATGCATTAACGAACAATTATCTTGTGACACCAAGCCTATATTGTGCAATGTCAGAAGCAATCCTGACCCTGTAAGGAAACTCCCTCTTCAAAAGACAAAATACTTGGATTGCAAGTTCCAAGTATTTTGAGAACAGATTGCATTAATTCGGTGAGGACACCAAATTAATGCAATCTGCCTTAGGGTAAGGAAATGAGGAGAGACTGTGACAAAGTAAACCCACTGTGTTCACTAACCACCTATAGCCTCATAGAGGAGTAAACAGAGTCCGGTGCTTGGTTCAATTCCCTTCTCTCTATTGGGCAAGACAAGAAGAGGGTGAATGGATGTTACTGTTTCATAATTAGATAAATATCCTCCAACTAAACAGGTTGAACTCAGCTGAGAGTCAGGAGATTCGGATCCTGCTTCAGTTCATTTTAGGTGATTGATTTACAAGCCACCTTTAGCTGTCTTGATAGCTTTTACCACATCTGCCTGTCAGTAACTCTAACCATCACTTTTTAGGAAATCTATACCCTTAAAGCAGTCATGGAAATTACAATATAATGATACAGTTTATTTTAATAGCACTCATCAAAAAATATGCTACAAAGTGCTTACACCAAAAACATAAATGGTGCTTACTGTCATATGCCTGTCTGTTTATTCATATGAGAAATAAACCTCGAAGAATAAATGAAAACACCAAGGATAAAATAGTAAAAACATAAGATATAAAAGAATAAAGAAACTGATTGCAAAAGGAAATAAAATAAAGACAAAACTAAAATTCTAATAGGAAGCTAATCAAAACCCAAGAGGACCAACACAGGGCACCTGCTTCAGTCAGGAGGAGCTGACTTCTACCAACTTTACTTTTAGGTTCAGGCAGTGTTGTTTACTCTTAATGTTTTATGTCAGGTAGATCCTTAATATGTTCATACTGGCCACAGGAGCCCCACCCACCTGCTGCTAATACTTCTCGAAGAAAGTTGACTTAAAAGGGGTGGAGCTAAATGGCTTGTTTGAGAAACAAAACTGCAACAAAGAGTGGTGTAACATGAATAAGAAATATTTTGAACTATGAATCATGCAAAGGTTACGCTAGTAAAATCCAACAATAAAAATACTTATTTGAAAATAAGGGATAAAAAGCTATCGAGAAGAAAAAATAATACTCAGAAGAACCTACACAGATGCCCTGATGAACTCCCATCTCTTCAAAATGCATTCAATTCACCATCTTTGCCCCAATGCTACTATTTAACAACGAACAGCCAACACCAGTTTAATATTTATGTTTAGACAGATTTCTGTCCTTTCACATGCATTAAGCTCATATCAGTTAGATCCCTTGTACGGTCATCTCAGGCACAGGCGCCCCACCCACCTGCAAGTCATACTCTTTGTTAATAAGGGGCAGCCAATTTAGAAGAAAGGATGTTTCATGCTAGAGGAGCCAATATGGCTTATTCATGAGCTATGTGAGCTATGGACTATAGTATAAGATAAATAAGGATTGTTTTGAATTGTGAGTCATGCAAAGCTACTATAGAAAATAAAACCTGTACCATATGGAAATTATTCTGAAAAATTACTGGCACTTTGTTAGCTCTAGTTTTGTGAAAACTTGTTAGTTTTATATTGTAAAATGATAAAAGTAGGTTCGGTGGGCTTTAAATGAGCACAACTTGCATCCTACTGTTACACAAGATGTGGTCTGAGAGACATTTTTTTGTAATATAATACATTGAAATCTAGGTTAATAAATTAAGTAACTTATTTTTAAATGTTATTTCTCAATTTAAGCAATAAAAAACAGCCCTGTGATGTTTATATGAGAGGTTTCAGTAGTTTATAAAACTCAAGTGCTGCATCTTGGGCTTCACTGGATATTCACCATGACTAATTCAATAAACTAAATTTAAAAACATTTATATTGATCCAACAGGGCTTATGACCACAGCAGAACTTCACATCAACAACCATCCACAGTAAGTAATGTCAGAGTTTTTAGTAAAGTTGTGTGAACCCTGTTGTTCAGTAGTCAGTTTGGTAACTGCTGATCAGCATTTTGAGGCAAATCTGAGCTCTAAGGACAGTGCAGCCATTCATATCTGAGTTTTTTTGAGTCTTTTCCTACTTTTGCTAAGGAGGTTATCTAATTGGTTCAGTTTGTCTGTTTTCTTAGGTATGGATGGATTTGAATGAAGAGTGTATCACAGTTTAGATTTGGTCTAATCTAGTGGTTAACTTATGGAGTCGCTCCAGATGTTGACTTCCATGTATTTCGGATAGATTCTCTAACATTGTGAAATGGGGGAAAATTCATGACACGTCTTCTCAAACAGACGCCAAATTCAGGGACTCACACATTGTGTCGGGGGGGGTTCAGCCTTAGTGGAGGCATGTAATCACAGACTGCTTTTGTTAAATGTTTCTGTTGTTCGCTTTTTATTTCTGTCTCTATCAAATTAAATGTCCTCTAAGAAATGATCTTATTTTCTTGTATCTGCTACTGTAACATATGCCAAGGATGTTTTGACAAGATTACAGAAAAAACTGGCTAATATCCAGGATCCAATCGCACAAGTGTTCAAGTGAATCTGAAGCACTATTACTGGCCTCTTTTAAACTGACGATGTGGAGCCACCTACAGGCAAAATATTATCTTGTCAGTCAGTAAAGTATTATGGTGTTTAGGTGTTGCAAACCAGATCTTATATGACTTTGGCAACAAATTCCAAAAACGGTGTAAAATAATACTTCAAACCTTCAAAAGACCCTAAATTCTTGGCTTCTTTTTGGGTGCAGAAAAGGTTTAAATTGACTCAACGATCAGCCTTTTGGAGCTAGAAATACAATGAGTAGCAGACATGTTTGTGCAAAATCTTCCTCTGTGTGGTATGTTTTTGTTGTTTTCTTTATCTCCATTTTAAACCCACGGCTGTACATGAGTTGAGTTAACTAAACCTATTGATGCCTAGGTCTACAGAAACAAACTTATGAGCCTGCACACATGCTAGTGAACCTGTAGCACTTTGAACAAAACTCAAAGCTGATGTTCGGTGGGTTAAATTGTCTAACAGGATTTGCCGTTTGTTTGGTGCTCTAGCTATTTGGTCAAGAACCAAACCAGTCAAAGTCAGAGTTAACAAAATATAATTTAACCAGGGAAAAAAAAATACCTATGGCAGGCAGCGTTTCACAAGTTTGAGCCTCACAATGAGAAACAGTCTTCAGAATGTGAATGAAACTTCACAGCAGTCACTTCTGATTTTTATTAATTAAGTAAAATTCCACTCGCATCCCTTTTACTGTGATTGATTCTTCTTCAGTGAAGAACAGAAGAGGTTTGACAATCACTGGACTGAGTCGAAGTCATGCAATGACAGACACACAGACAGAAATTCATCCAAGATTTAATTACATCAGTAAATGATACAAGGCAACTCTTTAAGAAGTATAATGCTCTATTTCCCAATTTTAAAGAATGTGATCCAGATCCACATCAAAATTTAACTGGTTCTATTCTTTATTCCTTACCTCTTCACAAAGTTTCACCAAAATCGACTTAGTGACAGAAACCAGGAGACAAATGTTTTGCCTCATCTCTCATATTAGGATGTGCAAAGTTCCTTTGTATCTTTAGTTTGCACAGCCGATGTATAAAACAGGATATGAAAATTAGTTTAAAGTCATTAAAATGGAAAATCCTCTGGGCAAAATGTGCACCAAACCTGCAGATAAACCGCTAAAGACCAGCACAGACACAATCTTAAAGTTTTATAATGGGTAGGAAACAAATGGGCAAACTTCAAACTAAAGCTGATCACAGATCCTTTTTTATTTGGTAGTGTTTGTTTTGAGCTTTTCACAGCAGGATTTTCTGGGATTTACAGCTTTTTGGTTCGACTTTATACCCGTCTGAATTTAACCTGCCCACTCCGGTCACACCACTGCTTCTGCCTCCACGCCCCAGTGTGGGTCACATCATGCTCGGGCTGTATAAAGGAGATGGACCACAGCGCTCAGTACACACCTCGGGTCCTCGACTGCAACCAAGCTGCTCTTCTGATACTCTGTGATACTCCGGTAAGATTTTATGTTGAGTTGCTTTACTCACTAATTCAATCTCGCATTAAATCTGCATCGTGATAAATTTTGTATAGTAATAGTTGTTGTATTTGTAAATTCCCCATGATTAGCTGAATGTTATCCAACTTTATCTGGAGGTTTAGGTGATTAATTGTTGAGCAACGTTTTAGAAGGAGTGAGGGAAAAGTGAACACAGACTTTTTTCAGTAAATTCTTAAAAGTTTGTGTGGTATTTGGCCAATACACCATGACATAATGACATTTAAATAAACTCAATTAAAGAGATGTATCAGGCAATAAGAGGAACGAAGGTAGAAATGGGGTTTACAGAAAAGTACTCATGTTTTGTAGTGTAATTCAGATAGTGTAAAAGATTCATAGATGTATATGACGCTATGAAGGGAATCTGTAGAGCAGCAGTCCCCAACTTTTTTTGCACCATGGAACGGTTTATGTCCAACAATATTTTCACGGACTGGCCTTTAAGGTGTCGCGGATAAATACAACAAAATAAAACCAGTACCGGTACAAAAGAAAGAAGATTTATTCATAACACACGGGAAAAGACCCAGGGAAACCGAGTTAACGATAAACACGATAAAAACCCTGAAAACCATACATTTCACACCCGAGCCTCAACTCTCATGGCCCGTACCAAACGACTCCGGGGATTGGGGACCGCCGCTGTAGAGGGTACAAAGGATTTACAAAAGGGTACAGTAGCAAGGGGCACACAGTTCTTAAGTATAAACTCAACTCTTTTAAATAGTCTAAAACTAAGATTAAAACTAGGTAAAAAAAACAAACAAACAAACACATGATGGAAATCAGTGAGAGTATTGATAGAGGAGGAGTAAAGGATAAAGAGCCATTGAAGAATGATTTACAGTTACATTCTTGCTTTAAGAAGTGGTGGATTTAAAGAAACTCCCTATTGAAAGTCTTATGCAACATCCAGAAATCAGCTTTTGCTTTTGCTTGTTTATACGACTGGAGGATTTTCAGTCGTGCTGGTTTTGGAGAAACTGCATATTTAATTACACCCAAAGGCTCAGATCTTTTCTTAATTACTATAAAGGTCAGTTAAAAGATTTTTATTGACTTAAATTTGAAAGAAAAGTTCTAAAGCTGCTTTGTGATCAGAGAGAAGGCTTTTGGATGATACCTTAGGGTGTCTTTGTAGAAATGATTTAATAAAACAACACAGTAAGAAATAACAGCTACATTTGCCTGCACGAAACTGCTATTTTACAGTCCGTCTACTATCATTCTTGTGTTTCTACTTCCAAAAAATACTTTATTATGAAGTAAGAATGTAAAGTAGCATGTTATTTGAAGGATTTGTACAGTGTCAGCTAAAATACAACAGCTAGTCTCTTGTCAGTATTTGTGAAGTTGTTTTCAGATGCTGTTTAAGTTAACTGATACATTGAATAGTTAGGTTGAGCAGTTAACATTTCATTTTTAATTTGAAAGTTTTCACAGAACCTTATCACCCATGTAACCCTTTTAATGTGCATTTTATTTCCAAATCTGTTATTTCTTTGTACTGTGCTTCAGCCTGTTTTAGTCAGGTAATAGTTTGACAAATAGGAAATATGCAGAATTTCTTCTCTACTCCCCTATACATCCAAAATCATGTGAACACATCTAAAATTCCTCAGATACCCAAAGCAGCCTCTGTTAAGTAAGTTGACTCTAGGCATAGGCAAAAATGTTCGGATCCTGTTGGGTGTTGACACCCATCTATATCCACTATGTTCCCCAAATATATTTCAAAATCAGCGCCTACCATAATCCCCTGTACCCTTTGTGCCTTTTTTATTCTGTCTTCTCTCAATCTATATGTACTTTTTCTCTACCATCTAAACAAACAAAACAATCATTGTATACTTCATAGCCCCACATAAACCACCTCTAATCCTTTGCAAATTGTAAGTCCTTTCAGTGCTTTCCAAAAAAACCCCAATGGAACTCCTTCATAAACCCATAATACCCCTTCACAAACCTTTTATAGCCCTTCATAAACTATTTATACCTCTTCACAAATCCTCAAATACCTTATCTGCACCTTAACTTGTCATACCCTCAATTAACCCTCAAAAGCCCCCTCAAAACCCTCTATAAACCCACTGTGGCTATACCTCTACCTATGTACTTATTCATAAACCCTTCGTGCCCTTGAAAATTCACATGTAGTCTTTTTTAAACTCTTCAAAAACTCTTTCTATCCTCCATACCCTATCATAAACCCTTCATATTTCTTAATATTAAAAGCCTCTTCTCTACCTTTTAAAGTCTTGGTACATTTGTTGGGAACCCCTGTTTCTTTGACACTGTCTTATAAGCCCTCCTTTAATTTCAGCCCCATTTTCAAAGCTATTGGTGACATTCCTTTAGCTAATTTGCTGAGTGTAGTGCTTTATTTCACAGGAATTCCAGCTGGGTTACACATGTTCATAAAGGCATGATGATCATTAATATGTTTATGTGCCACGTGGTCCTGAGATAGTACTGTGGTTCTTTTGTAGAAAAGTCTCTAATTGCACAAATGTGATTACATTTGAGCCAGTGATTGCTCCTGTGTGTGGCTGCAGTTATGCAACTTTTATGGCACTATCTTACAGAGCATAGGACTGAAACGAGTCGCAATGGGCGAGCGTTATGATTGTACAGAGTGTCAGGAGTCCCTGTACGGCCATAAGTACATCCTGAAGGAGGAAAAGCCCTACTGCATCAAGTGCTATGAGACGCTATTCTCCAACACCTGCGAAGTGTGCCAGAAGCTCATCAGCTGCACAAGCAAGGTAAAATACCCTCATTTTGACTGCTACATTTTTCTTACAGTGATTCTAGTTTTTGCCGTTGTTGAAATATTTCCACACAGAACCTGAGAGTGTTTGTCTCTGCAGGATCTGTCGTACAAGGATCGCCACTGGCACAGCGACTGCTTCCTCTGCAACAAGTGCAGCCGGTCTCTGGTCGATCGGCCCTTTGCCACCAAAGATGAAGTGCTCATGTGCATCGAGTGCTACAGTAACGAGTACTCCGCCAAGTGCCACGCGTGTCTGAAGACCATCATGCCGGGTGAGGAAACTCTAAGGTTACTGTAGCACACACATTCTAGGTCTGACCAACACTTTCAGCCGTCAAGATGGCAACCAACAAAATTCTAATATATAATTTATTCTGCAAATTGTCGATATCAATAGGAAACAATCTCCACTACAATAATGATATAAACATGGAGGGATAAAATAGTCCAGTGGCCCACTTGCAAAAGTGTTGCAGTGTTTGCAGTGTGGGCTATGAGTAGACTAGAGTATGACCTTCACTACTGAGTTTTTACAGCCACAGTAGCTTTAGCAAGTTGGAGATTTCCCAAAGGACAGCACAGCGATACATCAGCACCAGATGGATCAAACTAATAAATGACATTTGTTAGTCACTCTCTTTCTCTCCTTCTCCATCCTGTGCACCCACCAGGCTCTAAAAAGATGGAGCATAAGGGTAACAGTTGGCATGAGAGTTGCTTCACCTGCAACCGTTGCCAGCAGCCCATCGGCACCAGGAGCTTTGTCCAGAAGGACGCCAACAACTACTGTCTGCCCTGCTATGAGAAGCAGTTTGCTCTGCAGTGTGTCCACTGCAAGAAGGTAAAGCGACACGCTGTGCCTAATAATCATTGCACTGTTTGTTAAGCTGCAGATTCAACTAGTCTGACATGTAAAAAGAAAGATCTTGCACATCCTCTGTTTACTTGGCCTGATAAATGGTCCAAATCAATGCAAATGCTGTCATAATGAAAATACATGCAATGAAGGAGGGTAAAAGATTCACATCCATGGTACGTAACAGTTCTGGGCAGGAAACAGATGGTCACACAGGCAGGGATCGGAGGCGTCTTTTTGTGCTAAAAGCTGAGAGAGCAGTCATCTGCCTCCCCTGTGACTAAGTCAGCAACAAATGCACAAAAATGACAAGAATGTGAAGTTACACTGGTTTACAAAGGAAAGAGCGGTAAGTGAAATAACAGGAGCAGTCGTACAGGATTTTTCTTTTTCAAACAACATTACCAAAACAAACAGGACCAATACTGACCTAAAAAACAAGATAATCAGTTCCTCTCAGTCAACATCACATGACATGGTGGTAGCTTGATAATCCACATCCACAAGTACAGCAAGTACAGCAAACAAAATACCTCAATTTCTAGTGTCAACTCCAAGGATAAAGCAAAGCAAGGATAATGCAAGGAAATGCAAGACTGGCTTAGCTTTGGGTGCAATACTGGGTGACGTTTGCCCCTTTATTTGGGTGTAATACCACGTCATAGCATATATTGTGAAGGTATTTCTGCAAAATACCTTCATGTACAGTATTGTTTGCACACTGATATTTAAACATACTTAATCACAGTGAGAAAATCAGAATGCAATTTATGTGCAGGCTAAAATTTGGTCATATTAGCCAATTGCTAGGGGGTTGCCAGGCAACCTAATGATGGCATAAAATATCATGCATTATTTAAGTTGTGTAAATATAAATTAATGTTTGTTTGTTTTTTTATAGTGAAACAAAAAATGACACAGTGTTATTTATAAAGCTTGGATGCATCAATGTTAAAAACAGGTCTTTTAAAGCCATTTCTTGGTAGTTGCTAAGCAACATGACATTATATGAGCTATAGATAAGAGCCTTCAGGGGCTTAAGATGTACCTGTGCGCCAAGTTTGGCTGATCAAGTGAGAAAAGTATTTAACTAAGTGGGAGTTACAGAGTTATAGTTTAAGGCATAGAATCCTGTTCTTTTTCTTTTAAACGATTTCTCACCTTATTCTAAATTTTTGCTCTAGATTATGATTGACAGCTGGATTATGAGTGTGTTTCTGCTCTGTCACAGTATTAAAAACATTTGAAACTGTATTTTTAGATTTTAAGATTCAATATATGCCCGACGCAGTTGTTATAAAACATGTAGCTACGGTGATATAACCTGTTTGTTTGTGAAGGTGTGTTTTGAAGCCCCAAGATAAGCATTTCCACCACCACCATCTTGGTTGTGTGGTGTGGTTGGTCTGAGGCTTGTTTTCCCACTGCTATAGCAGTTTTACAGGACTGAGTCTTTTCACAACCGTGGTTGTCCCCCCTGCTGGTCATTTAAACATTTGTAAAATGCTCTTTTTCAGCCCATCACCACTGGTGGTGTGAACTACCGCGACCAGCCTTGGCATAAGGAGTGCTTCGTTTGCATCGGGTGCAAGCAGCAGCTGGCCGGCCAGAGGTTCACCTCTCGAGATGACTTTGCCTACTGCCTTGATTGCTTTTGCAACCTGTTTGCTAAGAAATGTGCTTACTGCACCACCCCAATCAGTGGTAAAGGTCATGCTACACTCATATCAGAAGTACTGACCTTTGTGTTACGCATCCAGCATATAACCAGTTTTCCGGGAGTTACCAACACTTTGCACCTTTAAATTTTTCTTTTTCTTGCTTTACGCGTTTAATTTTTATGATCCACAGTGTTCAGGATAAACTATTAAAGTGCTTAATTTAGCTGTAGTATCAGTTTGCTGACTGTACAAAGGGGATTCTTGTCCAAATGAGCTTGGCATGTTGAGTCGAGGCTCATTAGAAAACGTAATTGCTAGAATTACTAGAAATATGTTGGAATTATGATTTTAAGTCCACGCTTTAAGAATTTTCCCTGTTAAATTATACAAAACTACTGGCAGCTTCATCTGCCAGCATGAAGCTGTTACATTCTAGTAGAGCTGCTGTTAGCGTGAGCATTGAAGGTATTTGCTGGTAAATGAACAACGGTACATTACTGTAAAAATAACCTATTTTTGTTGAAGTGCAGGTTTGTTCTCCAGAAACTGAATTCTCCCTTAAATGAGTGTGACTAAGGGTAAACACAACATCAGTTTAAAATAATATATAAGGGAACACTTGAAATTATGGACTCTTTCATAGTTTCTATGTAAAGTATGAACCTAATTCTTCAGGACTGAGTAAATTAGTACACCTTACTGGTCCCAGGTTCCCCTTTAGAACTCGGTTTAAACTTCAGCCGGGCCGTCTTTTACTGTCTGATTATCCATTTGCATTACCTAATAAAATGTTCAGGGAGTTTATCATGCAATGTCAAAATTCTACTAAACAAATAATTGGCCAAAAATACTTTCAGGTGAGACAAATTCTCTACTTGTCTTCAAAGGCTGAATAACAAGTTTAAATGGTTGTGGCCGTGGCTTTCATCACCTTTTATTTTGGGCCAACGGGCCACCATAAGTGCGATTTAAAGCAGCACTTTAAATATCACACCCAGAAGCAAGACAAATCTAATACTGCAAACTTTTGATCACGGGAGCCTCCTTAAAAGCAGCTTAATCTTAACTGCTTTTAGGTGACGATCACAGTATAAACCCACCCTCCTCAGCATCCTGCGTGGATCCACTCACCATCAATTACGGCGTTATTTCATTACCCAGATCATGAGACTCCCCTTTGCTGACTCCTCTCTCCATCTCAGGTCTTGGGGGGAGCAAATACATCTCTTTCGAGCAGCGCCAGTGGCACAACGACTGCTTCAACTGCAAACGGTGCTGCGTGTCTCTGGTTGGTCGGGGTTTCCTGACGTGCAAAGACGACATCCTGTGCCCCGACTGCGGCAAGGACATCTGAGCGAAATCCACCAGAAGACAGCCCGAGCTGGATCGGCTCCCTGTCAGCATGCACAGCAGCATTCACCTAACTTTGCATGATTTGAATCATTTATCAGTGTCTTAAACATTAACATGTTTTTTTATGCATGCACTGAAGATACTGCGTTTTATGTGAATGACCTGCAGCCTTTATTCCCCATCAGAATTTCTGCATTTTGCTCAGGAATCATCCACATGTAGAACAAGAACATGTTTTACTTTCAAGTCTAGAATGCTATAACCCAAATATACTATGTGACAGCACATGTAAGAGCATGTGAGGCTGTTCTTAACTGATAGCACTATGATGTAATTGTTACTACTAATGATGTTTGTTCTAATTAAATCATTGCTGTGTAATCTAATTTCAATCTGTTAGGCACAATAAAGAGCTTTAAAGGATGCTAAACTGGATTAATGCTTTGACATGCTGGCCCACTAGCTATGTTGAGTCAAAAATCCAGAAGGACAGTATACATTTACACAGTTATGACACAAAGTTTGCATGACAAAGTTCGCCAAAAAAAAAAGACCCGATTTCCAAAAACTCGTTTTACATTTTTATATGTTTAGTATTAAAAAATTAATTAACTTGTGCAGAAATTAATCATATTGGGTTTACCATCCACTACCAGGAAAGAGGGGGAAGGGATCCTGCAACAATATCCTCATATCTTGTTAAACAAAGGAAATATGCAGTCAAGACAAGTTGTCCACAACTTTTTGTGGACAAGATTGCTAGCCTGAAAGCTCCGATAGTATCTATTGCTGATTCAGTCACGTATGCTTCTTGCTCAAGCCCGTTCTCTGCCTTTGCACCAATTTCCCTGTCCGATCTAGAGAAATTGGTACTACACGCAAAGCCCTGTGGTTCCCCAGATGGTGTTGTTACCCCCTGTTTTCTTCAAAAAGTATTTCCTACCGTTGGACCTTACATTCTGAAGATTATCAATACTAGTCTTTTGTCCGGCCAAGTCCCTGGTGGGTCATACATCCCTTACTTAAGAAACCTGGCCTAGATAGTTCGGTTATGTCGAATTTTAGACCTATCTCTAAGCTTCCCTTCCTAAGTAAGATCCTGGAGAGGATTGAACATACCCAGCTGATGGACTACCTCATTGATTCACAACTGTCTGAGGTCTTTCCATCTGGTTTTAAGCCCTTTCACAGTATGGAGACAGCTCTTGTCAAAGTTATGAATGACATTCTTGTTGCGGCTGATCATGGTAAATATGCTGTGCCCACTTATTGGACATGAGAGCTGCATTTGACACAGTTGATCACGATCTCCTGATTTCCCGCTTACACCACTGGGTGGGAATTTCAAATTTGGCACTGTCATGGATAAAGTCATACCTTTCTGACAGGAGTTTTTGTGTTAAGCTGGGGCTGGCCGCATGTTCTGTGGCCCCTCTACGTTGGGGTGTGGCCCAGGGATCTATCCTTGGGCCATTACGCTTCCTTCTGTATTTACTCCCTCTTGACGCGATATTTCGAAAACATAAAGTATCTTTTCACTTGTATGCTGATGATTGTCAGCTTTATTTACCTTTTAGCCACCAGGATACTTGCTGTGAATCTTTACTTGACTGTCTCGATGACGTTAAACCGTGGATGGCAAATAACTTTTTAAATTTTAATGATCATAAAACGGATTGAAAACCTATTTTTATTCCCTGGCTTTTAACTCTTTTTAACTTTTATACTATATTTTGCTTTTCTTTGTTTTTGTGTTGTTCAGCACTTTGGTCTGCCTGGTGTGTTTTTAAAGTGCTAAATAAATAAACGATGATGATGATGATGATGGATGAGAACACACTGATAGAGATTAATGTAATAAAAATGCTTTAGATTATAACAGCAAAACAAGAAGCTTATGATGGCAACCAAACAGCTGACGCTATTATACTGTAGCGTTTTCAATGGGAGAAACGCTTCATCACTCATCCAAGTGACTTCTTCAGTCTCAGCTGACTGCAGGTTTCCCCAATCTCATAAACAGTACATTTGCATAATGACTGAAACTAGCACCACTGAATGAGTGTGAGCTAGTTTTGGCTTTTGGGATTTACTTACCTGGATGATTGAGCATGCATCAAGACAAAACTGTGCAGACTGTTAGATGCAAGAGTCTTTATCTGTATGGCAGACACAACTAGTGTCAATACGGACAACGTAATTACCATGGTAGCACCCATACACACAATTAAACTTCTTAAATTTTGTCTCATTTAAAGAGTATTTAAAATGTCGCTGGCTTTTGACTCAGTGGGTAACTGACACTGTTTATTTATTATTTATTGTACTTATTATTCTTTTTGTACTTTTTATATTTCTGCTGTACAGCACTTTGGTCGGTTATGTGTTGTTTTTAAAGTGTTATATAAATAAATTATGGTATGGTTAAGAAATAAAAAGCTCAAGTCCAACCTCATTACGATTACCTGGACACAGGTGAGTAAATATTGTAGTGTACTATACATAAATTATTTTATAATAAACAATAAGGGACATTAGAACATAAAACTGAGTTCATTTAACACAGTCGTTCGTGTGAAACAGGAATTAGTCGTAGCCCAGCTAGGATTAGCAGTTCATGCTCCGAGCACAATCACGAGAAGAGCACTCACTCTGTCCCATTCTCACTCCTGCTCTGTCTCATTATCTCTAAATCCACTGTGAGTGTCACAGAGAAGATCACAGAGTTTGTCTCCGTCAAATACACACGATCTTCCTGCTTGTGCACCGGAAGTGGGCAGCAGGTGCCGCAGGAAGTGCCCGTGTCCAGCCCTGCTTCTAGAAGAAGAGGAACGAGAAGCTAACGGTATTTAACAGCAACACCCTACTCCACAATTACGAGAAATTAAAAACCACATATAATGTAAGACATATGTCTTATTTTCATGGCTGTTGTGTTGTTAAAGAACACCGCTGTAGCGCAAAATATTTGAGCGCAGGAGAGCTGCTGCGGCAAGTAGGGAGGCGGCTAACCACATTAGCACGGCTTTGTTAAATTATAGCGTGGAAAACACTAGAAAGAAAAGATGCCTCCGCTGTGTTTGCCCAAGCTGTGTTACTGTATGCACATATAAGATAGTATTTGTGAAGTATAACTCTTAATTTTACACGGCTTTATTTTTTCAAGAGTGAGAAATGTGCGATTATTAGCTTTTATTGGTGGTAGCTTCTGAAAATGAAAGCAAAATACTGCTTTTATTTTAATGGTCTCGTCAGTGTCATTACTGTGGCGCACAGTATCGCCGCTGTGCTTTACAGAAGGTTACATAAGGCTCCAAATACCCTAGAAAAATTTCAAATATAAGCAGTGTTTTTTGGCTTTTTTTTTTTTTCTTCTTTTTTTGTAAAATTAACACACATGCTGTCAACTAGGCAATAAATTAGGTGTCAGAAATGCCAGGTTGTTTTAAAGAAACTCTTTGCACATTATAAAATGGGCCTGTTTCTCATCAGACCTGCCTTTTTGTCTTCAGATAAAATGAGTGCTGCTGTACCCAACCATAGAAGGACCAAGCCCGGTGGTAAGATCCAAACTCCATAACCTGTAATACATGTTGAAACTTAAGGCTAAAAAATTAATTACATATTTATCAGCAAGGACACAATGTTGTAATTTTCATTTATTGCAGGCATAAAGCCCGGGGCGGTGAACAGCGGCGTGACGGGACCGACCTCCCAGATCCCCGGGCTGTGCCAGACCGCCACCGAAAGCGCTCCAGTGGAGAGGATCAGCGGGCGGCGAGTTGGGATATTTGAGACGGACTCGGACTACGTCAAGCTTGCGAAGCAGGGGGGACACAAAGGTAAAATTAGACAGTGTTGTTTAAGCGTTTGAACACTTTCCAGAGCCTTCCGCAGCAAGGATGCCTCGAAATGCATCTATATGAAGATTGCCAGTGTAAAAAAGTGATTCATGCTCTAATGTTACGAAGAGTTTCAGAGTTTTCCTGGCTCAGAGTACACGACTAAAAAAAAGTCTGTAATTTTTGTCCATTTACTAAACAGAAACATATTTTGAGGGGAGACTAAACTCTTATATAAGTACTAGAGCTGCACATAGCAAATGTTAGAGAAGTCTGTTTTGTGTGTCTGAAAGAGTCTGATTGATTCCATTTTTAAATCATCAAATATGTCTCTCAGTCAGGCTCTAGTATGCTAATGCAGTTCAGGGTCATGGGGAGGCTGGAGAGGTGGGATACACCCTAGACAGATCATGTCTGTCACAGGGCCAACACTTTGACACAGACAACCATATAGAGAACCAGTTGAGGTGGTTTGGAGATCATCTCATTTTAGGCACCTCCTAGGTGAGGTATACAGGACATGTTCTACCAAGAGGAGACCTTGGAACAGACCCAGGACATGTTGGAGAGGTACAGTCACTTGGCTGGCTTGGGAGGCCCTCAGTGTTCCCCAAGGCGAGCTTTAGAGGTGGCTGGGTTGAGGTTGTGCATCTCTGTTTAGACTGCAGCCCCTGTGACCTGGACCCATATAAAGTGGATGCTTGGATGGATATTGAGTAATATTATAATTCTATAATAAAGTTTAGTATCTGAATGTCAACAAAAGAAAATGAAACATAAAAACACAAATATCAGAAGGCCTTAAAATGGCTCACAACTGTGCAAGAAAGGAGCTTTGTGTGAGCACAACCCAACGTAGGAGATTCCTGACTTCTACGCTCTGTACCAGCGTTTAGATGAGGAAACTCATTCACCTGGCTTCACTTACCCTAACATAGGCAGTCAAGCCAAGCAGTCACATAAAGGTGGTTATAAGGTTGATAAGTGAAGCCAGGGTTTATCGATCACATGAAACATGGATAGGGTACTCAGCAGCAGAGCCACAGATTTTACAGTGGAGATAAAAATATGTAGAGGTTAACCACATGATCCAGACTGAAAGCAACACAGCTACTGCAGACACATCAGCTGTGAGTGTGTGTGTGTGAGGTTTTAAAGGTGCTGCATGAATGCATGTGAGCTTTAAGTGCAGTGAAGCGTTACTGGTCTATATTAATAAAGTTTAGCTTATTTGAAGGAGGAAAGCTGGCAAAAATGCTGACTGACCTCTCAGTACCACAGCTCTATCTTTAAAGAGCGGGTGAATCAGATGGATTACAGTTACATATTATATTAAATTAATCTTTAGATTTCCTTTGAGCCGCTGTCCTGGTAATGTTCAGTCGTAGTCTGTGTGCAAATTTGTTAAAAGGTCAGCAAGTACAAATAGGTGTCGTGTTTTAGGATTCTGTATTCACATGTGTAGAACAATAAAATTGATCAAGAATTGCAGCAAACAGGGAGAAAAATCAATAATAAAGAACCTGTATTTATTACTGTTGCTCTTCAGGGAAATAATAAAGGCTTCAGATGCTCTTAAAAAACTTCACACTCTGTTACTGTCAACACAACACAGGTGTGAGGGCTTTTCCAGGAATGGTGACTCTGTTTTCCAGAGAAGTAGTTGGTAGGCAGCAATTTCAAACCTGATGATGTCTAATCTTAAACATAACCTGGTCAGGATACCCTGAAGTTACCTGGATGAGCCCTCTGCGGTTGCTGCTCTCAGCGTGGAGGCTTTGAAGCAACACTGCTCGCCCCATTTTTGTGACTAAAAACGCCTCCCGGGTGACACACATGGCTTTGAAATGCAAACCTCAAACAACAGGCTTAAAAGTCCACAACATGAAAAGAAGGAGACTACTCCAAAAGAGAAAGAAAAGCTTCTTCGTTTTAGGAAAACACATCAACCTCTTTTTGTTTATAGAAACTGCAACTTTGCAGACTTCATTTCTCTTGGGAGAAGCAGAGCTCCTGCACAGAAAGTTTCATATGAATATTTCATGCTAGTCTGCATGTGTGGGCTCATTTGATAAGAAATGTGACATTGTGGTTATTCAGATTTGAAATAAAAACAAATATTTTTAATTTACTCACTATATCCCCATATATTACTCATTTATCTTTTGAATTAAGTTTAAGGAAATGTATTTTAAAATGTATGCATGATGTCTAGGGTGTAGAATAATCAGAGCCCTGTAGAAGTAGTAGTGCTTGTTTTTGTGCGCATACATGCATTAGAGGCTTGTTTCCAGATACCAGAGTCCATTGGAAAAACTTCCAATTAAAGATTTTGATGCGTTAAGTTCAAGTGCACTGCTTGTTTAACATAATCTGCTCTCTTTATTAAAGCTTTTAGTGACTTGGCACTCACTCTGCCTCCTGGGCACTCTGCAGCTTCTCTCCACCTTGTGCTGTAACTGAAAAGTTCAGGGTCGCGATCCACGCTTTGTTGTAGATTGTTAAGGGCTGTCAAATCACTGCTGTAACAGCAATGCAGGAGAATAATGTGGCAAATAGCAGAAGAGAAGATAAACATTATGAATGTTTATCTTCTCACAGTTAGGCTGCCTAAAAAAACAGCTTTCCAGCCTCAGCTTGGTCTGGAGTAATTGTTTAGCTGCTTGGCTCAATAGGCAGTAAGTTAAATGCCACATTGTGCTCTTAAAGGTGAGACACAATGCTTCATTACTGCTGTCAGTGCTTTGGTTGCATTGTGTTTTGTTTTTTGGTTTTTTTGCTGCAGGGCTGTTGAGCCACGATGTGGACGATGACGACATGCCGAAGACACCCTACAATCCACCCAACTGGTTTGGAGATGATGAGTCAAAGAGGTGAGAGACGAGCTGCAATGAGGACGCGTCGCTAACTGAAAAGCTTCAGTTATAGCGATTGTTTCTAAAGTTTAAGCGGCTGAAAGCTCTGATTGTCACACAGATATGAAGCTTTAATAAAAGAGAAACCTGATGACCGTTTGCGCTCATTGGTCATCCTGAGCGCGGGCCTCGGCATTAGCAAGCCATGCAGTCTGCATCCTAACAGTTCGCAGGCTGTCAGAAGTGTCCAGCAGTAATTTCACATGGCATGTCATCGTGGTTTTGTGCTTACAGCGGAAGCAAGGAAACGTCTCCCGATGGCCAGCCGAAGGGAGGCAGGCAGCCTCTCGCCCCGCCGTTTGGCACTGATAACAGTACATCCTGGGAAAGAGAGACTGATAGATTTACCCAGGGTAAAGAGAAGGTGAATGGACTCCAAAAATGCATCACCCCCTCCCACTTCCACTGCCGTTCCACTGATGCCATACCAGTGCCTTCCATATTTAATTTATTTATAAGTTTTTCCCATCACCTTTCCTTGTGTTTTCACCTGGTTTCGCTCCATCATCGCATTTTCAGCTTATTTGAAGTTTATTTGGGTCTAATTTACTGCCGGTGCTTTGGGTGATAATTTACTGGAATTTTTCATTTTTTTAAATCAAATCTCTGGGTAAGTACAAGCGATGCTTTGAATATATTACAGTGTACAATATCTGAAGAGCTGTGACAGAGATGGTTTTCAGATATTGCAAAGTTTGCATCAAATAAAATGTGCAGAGGACGTGCAATTTTTTTTAAAACTGCTATTTATTATATATTTATGCTTTTTAATTATTTTGAGTTTGAGCAGTTTTGCTTTGTTGTCAGTTTATTGGATCATTTTTCATGGCACGACTAATTTCTTGACTTTTCTTCCTTCATTTCATCCTTTTTCTGTTTCCCAGATTTACCCCCATGCTATATTAGTGGCCCTCATGAAGTAATGATGTATTTGTTGAATAATGCTGCTGTTACATGCAAGCCCTTTATATCTTGAAGTGATACAGAGATAACCACGGCTTTCTCATCCTGCAGATGTCTCCTGATGCTCCAGCCTCTGAGATGGAGGGTCTGACATTAACCAACAAATACAAAAGAAGGTAATAACTCTCTGGTTGTTTGGTTCCTTAAAGTAACAATATATGGATACATGTAAGGGTTAAAGCGTAAAGTAAAACTGCTGCGTTCTGCCTCTTCAGGTCTTATGATAAGAAGACTCCACCCGTCAGCATGTCCAAGCTGCTGAGTCACGGCTACGTGGAGGGGCAGAAGAAGTCACTCAATGACGACGATGCCTCAAGTATGATGTTAAACAGCCGCAGGGTGTTAGCCGGTGATGTGTGAATCCTGCAGTAAATTCAATACATAATATCGATCGTGTTTACAGATTTAATACAGACTGGAGGGAAAGTGAGATAAGAAATGTTTATTTGTCCCAAAAGTTGCCAATTAAATAGAAAATACAAAGAGTTGAAGACCTCAGGAAATAAGTAATGAAGGCAGGTATTGTGGTATAGGGTGGTAAAGATTTTCTGCATCTGTCCTTCTATCAGCGGAGCTAATGGAGATGCTAGACAAGGTATACAGCTACAGGTCCAGCAAATGGTCGTAGTCATCCACAGCCACAGTCTGCATCAGCTGATGGATGTGTCCAAACATTATGGTGGTTCAAACAGCAGCACCAATGATGAATCTTCACAGCGCGTATCAAAAATGAGTAAGGAGTATTCCTGTGTGCACCTAAGGCAGGTGCCAAATAAGCACTCCAGCATCATGTAGGTCTTTAGACTGACTTCACCAAATATGATGCCAAATAATAAATTATGTTGGGTGTGCATGAAAGTAAAATACCTGTAAATTGCTGTTGGGCTACTGTTATGGCTTCAAGAGGCTTTTTTTTATTACATTTTGTGATGCTACAGTAGTGAAAAAACTACACCCTCTTTCAATTTTAACGTTTTACATATGTGGATAATTAAAAAATATAATCTGGTTTTAATTATTTAAATACCCCAGAGGAACAACAACACATGAGGCATTGTAATTATTTGCTTAATGCCAAAATGCAGAAGCTGTGTGTGGTTATAAACTAGATGAAAGAAAAAGAAATCAAACATAGACTTGGCTCAGGGTTACAGAAAAATGAAATCATTTTAAAATTGTTTGCAGCCAACATGGAAAAAATGGGAACAAAGTTGCTTCTAGAAATCTGTATTTCTTACTGACGCTCATCGGGGAAAGGCAAAGACTTTAGACACTATTAAAAAAAGATTAGACCTTCCTGCTGTCTGCGCACTGAGCGAGCTTCCAGCATTGGTGATGTACTTTCACAGAGAATTGATTGGTCAGTAGGTGATCTCTTATTTTAAACTGGATGTGCTTTCGAGTATGTTAGGCCTGCGGCAGAAGTCATCATAAAAATGAAAACCCGAGGTTAACCCGATAAGTTAACAAATCCTGCTTCATAGTACAGGTCTCAGGCCAACTATAACAACATAGTTACACTGGAAAAATACACTATATTGCCAAAGGTATTCAATCACCCATCCAAATCACTGAATTTAGGTGTTCCTATCACTTCCATTTCCACAGGTGGCTAAAATCAAGCAGCTAGGCATGCAAACTGCTTCTACAAACATTTGTGAAAGAATGGCTCTCAGGAGCTTAGCGAGTTTCACTGTGGTGCCACTTGTCCAATAAGTCCAATCGTGAAATTTCCTCACTACTAAATATTCCACAGTCAGCTGTGGAAGCAAAAGTGAAAGTGATTGGGGATGACAGCAACTCAGCCATGAAGTGTTAGGCCGCGTAAAGTCACAGAGCGGGCTCAGCAGATGCTGAGGCTCATAGTGCACAGAGGTCACTAACTTTGACTGCAAAGCCAATCGCTACAGACCTCCAAACTTTATGTGGCCTTCAGATTAACTCAAGAACAGTGTGTAGAGAGCTTCATGGTAAGCGTTTCCATGGTTGCCAGGGGAACAGTACTTGTCTTACTGCATTGTGCCGAGTGTAAAATTTGGTGGAGGGCGGATTATGGTGTGGGGTTGTTTTTCAGCAGTTGGGCTCGGCCTCTTAGTTCCAGTGAGAGGAGCTCTTAATGCTTCAGCATACCAAAATATGTTGGACAGTTTCATCTTCGTGAAACTTTGTGGGAACAGTTTGGGGGTGAATCCTTCCTGTTCCAACATGACTGTGCACCAGTGACACATTTGAAAGTAATTAACCAGTGTGACCAGGCACTGATGAGCAAGTTTGGTGTGGTAGAACTTGACCGGCCTGCACAGAGTCCTGATCTCAATCCAACAGAACACCTTCGGGATGAATTAGAGTGGAGACTGCAAGCCAGGCCTTCTAATCCAACATCAGTGTCTGCTCAAAATTTGCATAAACGCACTCCTAAACCTTGTGGAAAGCCTTCCCAGAAGATCTAAGGAGCTTGGAAAGAAAAGCAACAGGATTTCTTTAAGTTTCTTGAAGACATTTCATCTCTCATTCGAGAAGCTTCTTTAACCGAAGAAGCTTGCTTTTCTTTCCAAGCTCCTTAGATTACAGTGAATAGCACTAAGAACATAGAATAGCTGCAGATCAGTATCATAATAAACCCTATGGATTAAGAATGGGATGGCATTCAAATTCCCTTGAGCGATCCTTTTTTCCAATATAGTGTACATTTATTTGGATAAACTGTCCATTTAAAGTAGTTGATGTAAAACTAATACTAATAAGCTGGTTGTAACAGTAGATTACAGTGGTATTAACTCGTATGTCATTAGTGGGAGAGAGCATTTACAGTTTGGTCTGATAAGCCTCAGAGACGTTTCCTCTTCTTCACATTTGTTTTGTTTTTCAGGTGTGACCTCAGAACAGACGAGCACCGTCGCGACGGAGGACGTGGACGATCTGGAGTAGTGAGCACAGGTCCTGGTCTGGAGGGGAATGGGGGGGGGCGTCTTAACACTGATTCATGGTGTCACAAATCCACGAAGGCACTGCTCTGCCCCTCTTGGAATCACTCGCATTTACTGTACATCCACTGACTGTTATGTTTTTGTACTCATGTTTATGCAAAGGTACTGTCCTCTCTCCCTATTTATTTGCTTTAATTTGTAAAAAGAAGTCAGGCGGGTTTTATGTTTGAGTAGAAGTGTCGGTGCTCACGGTGTCTTTTATTTGTTTTGTCGTTCCTCGATTTGAAAGACGAGTCATGTGCAGGGCCGGAAACTAACAGGCTGGTTGTTTCCACCTCATGTGCCGTTAGTTCCCCTCCCTGGTTGTATGAAGATCGAGTTAGTGAAGTAACCAAGTGTTTGTGCTTATAAATTGTGGTTCCAGTGACGTGACATATTTATTCTTTTTGACCAAATGTTCCTGCTGTCTGAAGGGATGCTACAGGTTGGTGTGTTTGCTGATGCGGGGGCAAATACGCTCATTCGCTGAGACAGCAGCCCTGCGGCTGTGACCACGTGCTAAAACGAATGCTGATGGCCACAGCCGCCACAGTTTGTTTGGACCAAAAGTGATTTTTTTTTTTCTTTTTCTTTTTTTTTTAGCTTGCTGCTCTGCAAAAGGTTGCCTTTTCTCACAAACCCCTTCGCCCCACAACGCTGTCATTGTTGAGGCTATAAAATCCAGAAACATGGACTCACAAAGACTCATTTTTCCTCAGTAACAAGGCTCAACAGAACAGAATATAACAAAGAACCAAATGTTGGAGTCCAGGCCAGATATGTCAGCAGTTTCCCAGTCAAAGATCTAAACTTACTCTATTCTCCAGGTTAAAGCCCCTCTCTGCTAAATCAGTGCATTTTCCTCCAGCTTAAAAAACCCAAATCTCACACAACAGATAAAACATCCTGGACAACTTTGGGGAGAACGACTTCCTTCTGCAGGCCGACAAGCTGAAAGTCAATTCCAGTGTAATTCCCAGTGAAGATTAAGGCAGGAGAGGATTTTTTTTTTTTCCCCTTCGTCTTTTTTTAAGTGAGTTCTGAACGTGCCAACCAAGCAGTTTTTTCCCTGCTCATGCAGTGTTTAGACTTCGTAGACGTCAGTAGGAAGAAGTTAGTGTTAGTGCACAGCCCAGTCACGCTGAGCCCTCCACCTCATGACGCGATGGAGAGTTTATTCTGATCAGATGAGAGGAATGATTACTGCTGCAGCATTAAAGGCAAGGAATACTTCGGTTCATATAACATTTAAGATATGTATCATATAACTATAAAATGTTGTAATAAAATAGCCTAGAAATGTACTTTTGGGGTTTGAAATGCATTGACGCCAATAGACTAAATGTTAAAGATGCACATAGCCACCACTCTGGAAATGACACGCTTACATTGATAAAAGTGGTTCGGAGTAAAGTATTATTAGATTTAGTAGGCTTGCATCAAATAGACTGGTATTTATATTGTGCTTTTTGGCTCTCACTGAGCATTTAAAATACTTTAATCTATCACACATACACTCACACGCATATTTGGGATTTGGTCTCTTGTCCGCAGACACTTTGATACGTGCACCTCCTTGTTAAAACTATTGACTGTATATATGGATCGCATTTAGGACAGGTACTGCCTGCCTTGCTTGCCCTGGTGATCGGTGCTATTGAATGCCATAATGGTCCTACTGTTGGTCAGATAATTTCCATTAAAAGAAAAGCTGTAAAGGTTTTTTAACATAGGAGTCCATGGGGATTGACTCACCTTTGGTGCCTGCCTTAAGTGGTCATTGGAGGAACTGCATGATGGTTTAATTTTTCTGTCCCAGCTGTTGCCGCTTTATTGATAACAGTTGTTTTAACAAGGGATGCACCAAAATATGAAGTTATGAAATACCAGGCTATTGAAGTAAAAAATGGTTAATGATCAGATATTTTCTCAAGTCTTTTGGGAGCTGTTTGCCCCCCCACCCCCCCACCCCAAGGAAACAAATGTTTAGTTTAAAAGTACATCTACATATATAGCTTTTAGCTTTTTATAGCTCAGTTTTTGGAACATTCAAGCCTTGCAAAACGGATGTGACACAGCAGAAAATTACCTTCTTCCTCCCGCCTAATATGCCAACATCAGTCGAGAGCCAGTGTTGAATCTTTAGATTTTAACATTGTATTCAAGGTGATAATGTCCCTGTGCTTGATGTAATTCCCCAAATTAAATGCAGGAGACTTTCAGGACCTGAAAAGCTCAGTTTAGGAGCAGACTGATGCTATAAAAGTTGAAAAGCTCCCATCTCCTCCTCCTCTTGTTGCAACATTAGTTTGACTGTCAGGATGCCTAGGGGAAAAAAGTAATGGATTTCTGTGTTTGATGGACATTTCAGCTTTGAGTCATTTAATAGTTTTAACTTTTGAGGCGTAACCGTGACAGCAGAAATCCTAATCCTTCAGGGACATTTGTTCGGGGGGGGGGGGGGGTGTTGCTCTTAAAATGAAAAGGATAGCGGTGACGTGTTTCTCCTAATACGTCCAACAAATTCATCACCTGCGTGTCAGAAATGCTGCAGCAGTAACGGACTCTTGTTTGGAAAGAATTTAAAACCCTTACAAGGGATGTTTCATGTTCAACACGGCTGTCTGGTTTTAATATATTTAATCATTGATGCATAATTTATCTCTGTGTGGTGTTTCCAACATGTTTTTACCGGCACGGTGTTTTACTTTGCAGTGCAAGGAACGTCGAATGTATCATCTTTTGAAACCATTTGCTTTGAAGAGCGGGTTTATTTTTAACAAGCTGTTAAATATTCAGGTATTCACAGTTATTAAAAAAGCAGTGTTTTGTCATGTGTCTTCCTCGGCTCCGTGTGAGCCGGTGGCGTTATCGGTTTACAAACCAGTAGTGGGAAACCTTTTAGTGGCTTAACTTTGCAGCTTCCTTCCCGAAGTCTTGTCACTCGTCTTGCTTTCTATCTGCAAGTTTACTTAAGGTGCACCAGAGGAGACGGAAGAAGGCAGCTGTTAAACAGAGACCATGCTTACGTTTAAGACCGCACACAGACTCTTTAATTGTCATTTAAATAAATGGGCATGTGCATGTACCTGTGTTCTGCTTTTTCTTTTCTTTCTGAGTGTGAGAATCCACCAACGAAGCTCCTCCTTTTCTTTCTACACCAAATGTGGATGCTTTCTCACACACACCTATTTAAAGATGCGTAAAGGTGTGTTCATGTTTAATGTTTAAAACAAAATGAAATTTATTGTGGCTTTTTAAAAAAACAACAACTTTAAAACAATATTTTCTTTATTTTTAGTCTCTTCAAAACTCTCAAGGTCACCTTACATTAGTATAATTTAGAAGCATATACATAATTAAATAAAATAAAAGCACAAAATCTTAGTCTGATAAGATTATAGCATACATAGCATATGCAATTGCATTTAAACAGATATACAACCAAAACATCTCCTAATCAATTGTAAATTTGCTCCACTAAAGTTGTAACATGTATGATGTCTGAAAGTTAAAACATTTCAGCTAAAAAAACAAAACCTACCAGCAAACCGGAAATGAAGAGCAAGCTTACCAACGCTGTGTGACAGGAGAAGTCTGGAAAAGGTGCCAGAAATCACAGGAGTTCATGGTAAGTTTCAAAATATGTTAACTTGATTGCAGCTATCAGTTGTGTTCCTCACCCTGCTAGCTGTTAGGGACGAGTACTGGTGGGTTTCCACTACCACTGTAGTCCGCTAACACAAGGCAAAAACGTCATCAAAATATGTGTATTAAAATACTCAGATTAAAAAAAAAAATCTTAATATTTCATCTGTATTGATTTGAATTCAGTGGTTTAATAGTTTAATTATTTAATTATCCTGGCGTAAAAGGGCTTCCATAAAATCATTTTCCATAAGTTATCCTGAAGTGCTTCATAAACTTTACAATTAAATTTACCGTTGGGAGTCTCATAATGACCAGTCAGGCCCACGGAGGTTTGTGTAGGGGAGAAAACACACACGCGCGCGCGCGCACGTGGGCTGCATCCCTCCTCTCCAGCGGGGTGTTTGCACGGAGCTTCCGCGCATCTGCACGGCTGCAGCTGCTGCAGCAACGCATGCAACGGTGGGGCATCGGTGACCGCTGATCGATTATCGTATCGGAAAACAATTCGTAGCCGCATGGTGACGTCACGCCGCTGATCGGTAATAGTGGCTGGGCGGGTTGATTGGTGGGTGGGTGGCTGGGTGCCGCGCGGACGCCAGGGGTGGATGAGTGCACCGAAACCTCACAGCAGGTGAAAAAGAAGAGGAGAGGAGGGGGGAAACACATAATTGCAGGAGGAGCGCGAGGACGTGCACGGGGACTGTTTGTTTATTTTTGACGTCGGCGCGTGGGAAATGTAGTAGCTGTCACGGCCGTCCGCAGGTGGAGGATGGATGTGTAACAGGACGGATCGAGCCAGCTGTGGCCTGCTTCTGACAGCAACATCTGGCCGGTGAGTCCTCACTGACAGCCGCTTGCCAGGCAGGAGGGCGGGCAGCGCAGCTCTGCGTGCCCGAAACAAGAGAGGCAGGCTCGGATTGACACAGCCGCGCTCCCCGGTCTCCGGTCCGGTGAGTCGGTGTGACCTCGTCCTTGGCTGCCGGATGGTGGATGAGTGATTGATGTGTGACAGTCAGGCTGGTGTGCAGATGTGATCAAGGCTCTTCGCTTATCGCCCAGAAAAGAAACAGGGGGTAAAAAAAAAAGAAAAAAAAGATCCTGAACGTGACATGTTGTTAAATGCCTCCCGTGCAGCTTGCATGCACACCTACAAATGCAATGCATAACATTTACACTACTGCAACTGTAAATTGTGGAGACATTTGCAGTCACATGCGGCACAGAAGGGTTAAATCCCCGCTGAAATGCCTCACAATTCCACGGAGATTAAAGCATATATAAGGGAAAGCACTGTAATCTCATCAGTGAGCCTCATTATGAATCCCTACAGAGGCTGATACTGTAGGTGCATAAAAGAAAAGCACAACATGAGCCTCCATAGGGGTGTTGTAGTGATACCATAAGGTCACTATAAAATCAGTATGAGTCTCTGCAGGGATATTAGGGAGGTTTATAAAAACCAGTGTGAATCCCTGCAGGGTTATTATAGAGGGTGCTCCCCTGTAAACTCACCCTGTGACACGCTCAGTGCCCCCCCCCCCGGGGGATGTGACAGTGATTTTCTGGTCATTGTGCCTCCTCCTTGTCCACATCCTGACCGGCTTGTAGTCCTCCTGCAGGGTCAGAGAGGGCGCCTCAGCAGCCAGCCGGCTCTGGACTACAGCGGACAGGTAGAGGCGATGGAGGAGGGTGACACAGAGGGGGAAGGGCCCATGGTGGCCAGAGAGGGACCGAGTGGTCACAGCCACCCTACAGACTCCAGTGGTACCACCACCACCAACCTCCTGGCTTCTGTCAAAGAGCAGGTAGGTGGCAGAAGATGCTGCAGTCACACCCTTGTTCGTGTGTGCTCCTCGTTTTCCCACATTATTCCCACGCCTTTCACTCTCCATTAACTCATCAGTGTCTGACTTTGGCTTTACACTGCCAGTTCTGAGGCTGCATTCACACTGACAGTCTCTGTGTTTTTGATGGAGCTCATACCTTATCTTCTTTGGCTGTTTCTTTGAATTAGACCTGCCTGAAGATCTCTGCACAGAGGCACTCGCTTAGAAAGATTCAACTGTTTATGTGTCTCTGTATTGATTTTATGTTTGTCTGAGGTTGTCCTTGTGGTCATTTTGTGTCTCTTTCGGGTCATTCTGCATCATTTTGTCTTCATTGTGCATGCTTTGTGGTTGCTTTGCATATGTTTTTGAGTCATGTAGTATAACTCTCTGTGGTTATTTTATGTCTGTTTATGATCATTTTACATCCCACTCTGATATTTTTGTGTTTTTATTGGTCATTTAGTTTCTCTTCAAGCTAATTTTCATCTCATCTGTTTTGTGGTAGGCTGCTTATCTTTGATGGTTTTTCTTGCCTCCTTTATAGCTTTTTGTGGACATTTCCTGCCTCCCTATGGCTATTTTAAATCCTATTTTGGTTGTTTGGGATGTGCTAATTTTTTGTTCATTTGTTGTTGTTTTCTCTTTGTAGTCACTTTTTATCTCTTTTGGATCATTTAGTGTCTCTCTGGGACTATTTTTGCATCCCACTGTGTCTGTGGGTTTAGTTTGCTTTTCTTCAAGGTCTGTTTGCATCCCCTTGAGGATATGTTCTGACTCTTGAGTTATTTCATACTTTGTGGTCATTTTGTGTCCCATTGTGGTTGTTTTGGATCCCTTTGTGGTCATTTTTTTAATCTCTGGAGCCGTTTCACATCCCTTTGTTTTTGGAGCTTTTATTCATTTAGAACAGGTTCCTCTGTCTTGCTTTGTGTTTCTTTTATCTATTTTGGGGACATTTTTCTTCTCTAACATTCTTTTGTTTCCTATTGTTGTTCTTGGAGTTTATTTTTTTATTGTATCAATCTTTAGCGCTTTAAAGTTGTTTTGTGCCACTTAGTGGTCACTTTCTACCTGTTGTTGTTATGTTGTTTAGTTGTTTACCAGGTTACCTTTTATTTTGTTGTTGAGTCCTCCTTGTGCCATTTTGCATTCCATTGTAGTCATTTTGCATTTCTTTTGTTTCTCTTTAAGGTTATTTTGCATCCTGTTCAGGTCATTTTATGTTTCTACTCAATGATTTTGCTTTTTATTTGGCGTTTTTTTTTTTTTTTTTTTTTTTTTTTTTTAACCTCTCTGGTTTCGTTTGTGTATTTTGGGGGCATTTTGCTTAACATTGAGGTCATCTTCTATCCTTTTGTATTTGTATTGCGTGTTTTTGGGGCATTTTGATTCTCATTGTGGTCCTTTTGCATCTTTTTATGTTAATTTTGTATCTCTGGTATTATTTTGCATCCCTTTTCTCTGTTGTGGTTTTGTGTCTCTGGATATTTTTCCATCCCTCTGTAGAATCATGTGTACCTTTTCACTATCCTTTATTGTCATTTTGTGTTTATCTGCATCATTTTTTATCCTTTTCTCTACATTTTCCTTTCCTTTATGGTCACATTGTGTCTTTGTTTTTCTTCTTTTATTTTTCATTTTGCTTCCCTTCTGTGGTGGTTTTGTCTTTTGCTTCTCTCTGAAGTCATTTACATCTGATTGTGGTTGTTCATGTCTCTTTGGGCTCACTGTAACACCATTTGTGTTCATTTGGCATCCCTTCATGGTGATTTTATGTCCTTAAGATCATCTTACATCTTTTTGTATTTACTTTGCCTCCTCTTTCTGATCATTATACATCCTTTCGTAGTTGTTTTGGGAGGATGGTCAGATTGTATGAGGGGACACTACACCACTAGCCATCCCTCTGGTCCCGCCCCTTCTCACAGGATAAATGAAGTCTGCGATTCACCCAAATTTACTGAGCAAATCCAGAGGATTATCTGCAGATGAGACTGAAATGTAATGGGTCTCCATGCTGAGCCTCATGAATTTGCACCCAGAATTCTATTAAAACTCTCATTAATAATTTCCACTATCAGCCTTCTGTGATGCTCTGCCCTTAAAAGGATGGGAAAAAAACATATTTAAAAAAGATTTACTCACACAGGAGTAGATGTATTACTTCTGCTTTTGATGTTTTTTTTATTATGAAGATTATAGACATGGCAGATTTGCACAAGATTAAGAGCAAAGACAACTGCTGCAGTTATTACAGATCGCTTGAGGTCACCTGGTGATATTTATCCAGTGTAAACAGGCCTTTATACGAACTGACAGCGATGTTATGAAAGTGTGTTTTTGTACCTGTTTCCTTTGCTTGCTTGCTTTCCACACATTTCAGGTAGTGTTTTGTCTTTTGTCATTTCTTTTATATTCCACTGCAGTATTTCACTGTTTTTCCCCTTGTCATTATCATTCCTACTGCTGCCCAGCCAGTGTGACTAAACCTATCTCTGGTTAAATGCTGTAAAATTTAATTAACAGCTCAGGAATATTCAGATATTCAAATTGATGGGTTGAATGCCGTTATCAGCTGACCTCTGTTTTTCTAACACAAACATCTTTCTGCTGACAGTTGCTGAACAAACATGAGATCAGGGAGAGCGTTACAACACAGAGACACATGTGAACGCAGCCTCCGTCTGTCTCCCTTCCCTGCTGTTATTTTTGTGGTGATTTCTGTCCCGTCGACACAGGAGTCTGTCTGTTGTCCTGCTTTTAATTATTCCTGGACTGTGGCCATGTTCTCAACTTAGTCCCCGAGTGTGTGTGACGCCGAATGAGGCAGGCTGCTATTTAAAGGCTTATGATGTCCAAGAAAAGAGAATCAGCTCTCACTTTTAATCTGCCGTTTCTGTGTCGCTGCAGATTGTGCCTAAATCTCTGCTGATGTGAATTTGGGGAAAAGGTTGTTTCCAGCTGCTTTTGGTGTTCGTAGAACGCAGCAGGAGCGGCTTTGTCACTCCACGATCGCTCTTGGTGCTTTAAAAAGCTCTGCTTGAGCTTCATGTTGCAGATGTTGCCTGTGTTGTTTTCATTTCTTGTTGATTAATGTCTACAGCGGGTCCCTGCACGATGAAAAAAAACACTTAAGGTTGGAATTGAAAAAGTTTGATGAAGAGTCAGTTCAAGATCGATACTAAACACAACAGTCTCAAAGGAGTTTGTGAAGTAGTCACGACTTGTAAGACATTGATTCGTTTTTGTGGACGTGAATTTTCCAGTTTTTTTGTGTCCCTGAAAACAATTTTTTTAATCAGACCGCTGTAATGTCTGCTCATTCATGTCCACGTTCATGAAATGCACATTTTCCATTTTCAAAAGCTAAAAAATTCCCCATTTAGAGGCTGAAGCACTTGATTTTTCTACTCACACAAGAGATCACAACATTCTTGCTCCTCCTCTTCTTCTGGAGTAGGCAAAACTCTTTAGATTTCTTCTTCTTTTTCTTCTTCTTGCTCCCTTTAGGGGTCACCAGAGCAGATCATCTGCCTCCATCTCACTTTATCTCTATCATCCTCCTCTGTCACTCCAAGCATCTGCATGTCTTCCTTTACTGCATCCATGAATCTTCTCTCTGGTCTTTCTTTTTTCCTTCTGCCCAGTGGTTCCACATTCAGCGACCTAGATCACAACACACTTTAAATATCATAAGAAATGTGAGTTGGAGGGCGTATCTGGCGAATCTCTGTCCACATATAGAAAACATGATTAGGTAGAACACCAATGGTAGTCTCAGCCACTGTTTTCAAGATGGCGGGGTAACACAGCAGCTTCCACAAAAGCCTGCTCCTGTGTGTTTTCAATTGATTCTAAGTTTATGAGAGCTCATCAGTTTGTTGGAAGACATAATTACACACTAATCAGTGTGTATTCATAAATGTAAAATTCATTTTTTCTATTAAATAAACTAAAAAAACAACTAACTGCACCTTTAAACTGTTCAGTAGCAACTTTGGCTCTTATTTTCCAGATGTGGGTGTTAATGATGCACATAACTAACCAGCAGAGCCGTCTTTCACTGCCCAACATTGTTTCCTTAAAGAGTCCGTGCATCACAGATTCAGCGTTAAACCTACACTGGCCATTTTCTGACATGTTGAAGTTGTTCTGTAGCAGTCTAGCAGCAGAGGTTGGAGAGTTTCATTCTCATCACCATGAGTCATCGGACATGTTTTTGTAGTAACACAGCAGCTCCATTGAACCACAGTCCTGACAGGAAGCCTGCTGACTCAAACATTGTCTGATATAATCGCATATATAATCTTTTTCTCCTTCCATGTTCTCGATAAGCTTACATGCCGCTGTAGTTTTAAACCTTTGCATTATTGCCCGCCAGGTTTTTTTCTGTGTTATTAACCAGAAACCAATCTTCAAATTATAATGCACCATTTTTTAAGCTATGTTTCATGTGTCATGGGCTGCAAAGCATTTGCTCTACGACCTTAAGGTCAGCATTTTCTTTTTCTTTTTAAATCTCATCCCCCACATCTGAATCCAGCATCCCTGCCAGCTGCTCAGATCCTTAAACCGTCTACCAAAGGTGACTCTGGGTAGTTATTGCGCTGCAGAGCTTGTTAGAAGGTATTGTTGTGGGTATATTCCTGCAGGCACCAGCGAGGTGATGAAATAGGATCCAATAAGGCTGCTCTCAGTAACTGATCTGTGTCCTGAAGGGTTAAGTGAAGGGCAGCTGGACTTCCTCTGCTCTGATTGACTGGCGGGAAGTCGGAGGCTTTTTTTCTTTGTCAGGTTGATTACGTATACTTGAGGTCACGTTGGGGTGAAGGTGTTGAAGCAGCTTATAACCTTGTGAGGAGTTAAGATGAGACATTAATGGGCTCATATTCATAGCAGTGATGTTATCTATTTAAAGGTACTTTTTTATTCTCTATGTTAAAAAATGCAGCGGTGCACACAGGTGGAAACAAAAAGAAGAGGCTTTCATGTGAGTCAGTTGTGCAACAGCACCACTACACTGAAACTGATAAACTGGGAAGCATGAGCTCTGTGGATTGGATCGTATGGAAGCTTATTAAAAAAATGTAATGAATTGTGTAATGATAAAAAGATCTCAGGACCCATTAATGACACATTATTACACACAAGATATCTTTGGTGTAATTTGTCTACATGCAACATAGTTTGACTGACCTCAATAGAAGTCCTGCAACATCTGAAATAAACTGACCCAGATGTTTTCTTCTGATATTCTTACTCTTGTAGGCACGGTTATCATTAGTATGCAAAAAAATTGAGAAATTTCATGTGAGTTCAGCTTTTAGAGCCCAATGAAAGATGCTGGGTAGGTAAAATTAAAAGAGAACTTTTTATTGGTTTATCCAAGAATCCAGAAGTACAGCAAGTCCACGAAGAAACAAAACATGAATCTGCAAAAGTAGCAAGAGGAAGAATGTGAGGTCAATTCTTAGGGAGCAAACTAAAGATCTGACAAAGACAAAGGGAAACATGAGACTGTACACGCTCTCCGGTCTAAAGAAACAGGAGCAGATGGAGACGGTCAAACACGGGTGAAACTAATGAGGGCGGGCAGACGGTCACGCAGGAGGGAAAGAAACAAAAGCAAGAAGACACATGATGACACAAACCTACAAAGACTAATAACTAACACTAAACACGACAGAGACGGTGCATAGTGGAAAAACCAAACCAACCAATATAGCAGGACTGTTGGGCATTTGTCTTCCGTTGTTCGAAGTTATGTCACATCTGCTGGTGCTGCAGCTGGGTTCAAGACGTGAGCGTACAGTGATCATGTTGGTTGTCGTATCGCCATTTCAATGATCCGTGCAGAGACTCTTTGATAGGGAGTTGCTGCAGCGGCTGGAGAAAACCTTTGGAAAAGTGTCTTTGGCTCTGCTTCTTTCTAACGTGGAGGTTTTGGCTTAATGGCGACGCGTGTCTTTCAGAAGAACACCACAGCGAGTACCCTCTCCCTCAGCACCTGGTTACTTGGTGACAGTGCTATGGTGATGTCATTGCTTGTGCACAATACGACCAACGTGGTGACCATAAGGGGCTCTCGATGCGAGGCTCGTCAGTTCTGTTGGTCGACTTTGTCGTTGTCCTACGATCCTGTCTAAGTCGTGACCCAATGGGGCACTCTTGACTTTAATAAAAGCTCACGAAGACCCTGCCAGACAAATGGCAACCTCACCATGCATGTTAGACAGTAATGCTAAAGGTGTGTAAGGGGTCATAACAAAGCTTCACCTCTAACTCTGAAGGAAATGTTTCTACAGTCAAAACTCAACCAGACTTTACAGCTAAATAACCAAAACTTCAGTTAATCAAACGTCTTGTGTGTCAGTAACTCTGAGACTAGCTGTAAAGTATCTTTTGTGTTGTCTGTTGTGCCTCAGGATAATTGGAAATAAGTGCACTTCCGCAGGTCCTTGTTTACTAGTGGCTTTGTAATAGACTGTAAGAGCACAGCATCCCTGGCTCACTTTCATCTGGAGCTTATTTGTTCAACCTTTCAACTCACAAGGTTTTCATTATTCAAAGGTAAACTTGAAACACTGATTTGCTGATTGACATTAGAGCAACAATTGCCACAGAAGAAGCAACACTGAAGTCTTTGAGCGCCGACATTGTGGAGAAGGTCAGAAAATGGGTAGAAATATTGTGTGTCTTTGACACCTGAGGCTGCTTTTCTCACTTTATCTCCTTCCAACACCTTTTACAGACTTAGCAGCAGTAGTCACACAAACCAGGAAAAGGATCCTTTGTATGTTTAATATGAGCTCTTTGTGAAAAGTTCACATGAGCTGTGAAAACCTTTAACAAAACTTCACATTATTCTGCAGTTTAGGTTTTACAACCCGTAGGAGCAGAAAAGGTGGAGCAATGAATATGAGGCTATGAAGATTTTATGGAAAAGGTTAGACAAACACACTCAATGTGTCTTCTGATTAGACGGCATATGTTGATGTGAGAAATGGATAATCAGCAGCTAACACAATAGAAAGATTCCCCCTGTAACATTCAGGACGACTGCAGCCTAAACTTGGATGTTGCTGGAGAGCGAGCGTTTATTTTGTAGCTCGTCTCAGACTGTTGAAAAGTCTGCGACCAGAAAATATAATCAACTTGCTTCACTCTCCTCAGCGTTGGCATGCAGGCAGCAGTGCTGCTGAAGCATCAAATCTACCGCCTGCAGTTCCTCCACAGAAATGTCAAATTAGACGTGCTAAATAGAGCACATCAGTTATTGCCTTCCATTGTGTTTAGGCCCTGATGCCTTTCCACTTTGCTCTCATTTAGCCCATTAAAAGTAGCAGAGTGATAGATGTGAGCAGGGAAATACCAGACCTGCAAAAGTGGCAACTTGGAAACCCAAAACCGCCCCGGTGTGTGTCTGTCTGTGTGTGTGCGCAGTTTAATTTTGTCACTTCTTCAGCAAACACGGTGAGACTGATCAGATGTTGAGACAACAGCCTGCAGCAAAGTTGCTCCAAAATGAAAGATGAGACTTCTGTAGCTCCTATCGGCATCAACAAAGAAACAGACCCTGATATCAAATCCAGAGAGTGCGCAGATCTGCTGTAATGTACATTTGTAATAAGCAAAAGTGCTGCGCTGTGAGATCTTGTACTTGTTTGGGTTGAGACTGAAGCTGCAGAAGTTCTGGAAATAGTGCTGTTTTCACATTTACCTTGTACTGAAACTCCCATATACATTTCACAAAATTTAATGCTTTACTTAACATCATACAAATAAATAGAAACATGGGCTTCTAAGGATTAAAGCTCCAATCAGCATTAAGTAGCAGAGCACAGTAGCATCTTCGCTAACCCGACTGTGGTTTGAGAGAAGTCGTGTCTTTAACTGACTCACTGCACGTTCAAAAATGTTTATAAAATCCAAAAACTGTAGAAAGTTTTCAATAACAAGTCAAAAATAACTGTATCAATTCTGACTTTATGTATTGCTATATAGCCAGATTTTAGCAGTTTGCTGGTCTGGAGCATTCAGGTGTGTGTTAACACAATGTTACAGTCTTCTCAGGAGTGGATGTCCCAGCAATTTAACCCTAAGGTCAGAAGGTCAAAAAAACCCAAGAACTTACGGTAAAGATAATGACAGTTCAATTAGAAAAAGACTGAACAAGTATGACTTGTTTAGAAGGTTTGTCAGGAGAAAGCCTCTTCACTGTAAACAGAACATGCAATAGTTACATCTGAACAAACCACAAGACTTGTGTCCTTTATACAGATGAGACCACAGTGCAGATATTTGGCTATAACACATAAAAACAAACACAGCACATCAGCACAAACGCCTCAGACCAACAGTAGCACGGTGGTGGAGGCATGATGATTTGGGCTTGTTTTGCTGTCACATGACATGGACAAACTTTCACTGAGTTGACTATAAACTCCTCTCTACACCAAAGTATTCTAGAGACAGATGTAAGGACAACTGTTGAATAGATAAGGCTTGGCTGAAATTAAATAATGCATCAGGAATATGATACCAAGCACAGCAGCAAATCTCCAACAGAATGACTGAAAAAGAAAAGAATCAAGGTTTTGCAGTCAAAGGCCAGGCCTCTACCTGATTGAAATGCTGAGGTGGGACCTTAAGAGAGCTGTGCATGAACCTCAATGAAATGAAGCAATGATCTTAAGAAGAGTGGGCCAGAATTCCTCTACAGTGATGTGAGAGACGACAGTCCTACAGAAAATGATAGCTTCAAGTTATTGCTGCTAAAGATGCTTCTACAAGCTACTGAATCATGGGTAGCTTTTCATCGTTATCTGCATCGCCTGTAAAACTCAGGTGTAGGTTAACTCTTTCAAACTACAGCTCAGTGAAAACACTGTAAAATATTCAAACTCCTCCTGGTGTAAGCTATGGGCTACTATATCAATACCAGAATGTTTTATTCTCTACCAAAATATCCAGCATCAGTCGAGCTCTAGGCTTGATGAATTCACACATACATATGAAAGCTGCAAAGCTCTTGTGAAAATAAAATATTCAAACCTCAAACTCTTCACAGTGTGAACCTGTGATGCTGGACTCTCAGTGGTTTTAGCACGGTCAAGCAGGTCAGTAAACAGTGAGTTTCATCCTGTTACTGAACGCAAAACAAGCACATCTATCACTATTTAGAAATATACAGAGATTCTCTTAATTTCAGCTTTTCTGCTGGTATAACAACCCCCATCGGAGAGTTTACTTCAAGAGGAACCAGCTTCTAAAAAAGGATTCCAGCTCCGGCAAACTCTTATATATGTTCCCCCGCCTTAATCATCTTTATGCAGCCTAGTTTCACGGCATGTTTTTCCCCTCGTCATCCCCCACCCCGCCCAGCGTGAGAACTGCCGCCTTAGCCGACAGTAGCAGACTGTGCGGGGCAGCTCCCAGGTGTAAATGCAGGGTCCCACTGAATGAGCCTGCCGCATGGCGTGCTGAAAAAGAACATGCTCAGCAAATCTCATCTCAGGATATACAGAGGAGGAGAGGAAAAAAAAGGCCCAATAAAACAACAACAACTGGGCCACATTGTGCGCTGCACGCTCGGGTTGGTTTCAGAGCCAAAAGACCACTCTTTGACGTCAAAGTAAATTTACAGTGCAGATCATCTAGACGTGCATGATTGACGGCAGCCACCACCGTGACCGCTTTCCCTGCTTCGCGTGACCTGCGGGGTCACAATCTGAATCTGCGGGTTTAACCAGCTCCGTCAATCCAGTTATGTCAACGTCCACCGCCTCCCTGCTCCGATGCTTCAGATGATCCCAATGATATCCGAGCCACAGTGCTGTTTGCTGTTTGTGTTGGATATCTGCCTGGATTTGAATGCATGCTCGCTGTCATGCTTTAGAAAAGGGAGAGCTCACGATGGCTCGCTGCGGCGGCCTGCCTTGTTGACTTGGGATCACGGACGCCTGAGGTTAGCAGTCTGCAGCAAAGTCAGTGTGGCGGAAGAGGACGCTGATTTCTCTTGATGTCTCGTGGAAATCACAGAGGAACATTCACGCTGGGTTACTGTTTCAGATCTCATCAGTCGGGGCTGTTCTTTGCATTTCCAGGAGTTATTTACTCTCTTATTGAACCTCAGCTGCCTGCACCTGTCTCATCTGCTTAGTGACTTGTCAGAGCCCTCGCAGAACGACTCACACAACTTGTTGCTTTCGATCAAAGGTGCCTGTTTGGGCGCAGAGAAAGACTGCAAATGTTTAAACCCATATACGGGTTGCATGTGTGGGTGGAGAGAGAGCGAGAGAGATGGAAAAACAAAAGTGGATGCATAGCATTCTGGTTTATTGAGGCTACTGTGGGTGTAGCAGCTGGTATCTCTGCTTCTCCTCTGATGATTTCTCTCTGTGCCTCGAGAAACAAACAGAAGTCTCATAATGAAAATTTTCTGCCACGTCTGACATGTCTCATTACGTCACTGACCAAATGATGGCCAGACGTTTGTGAGAGCAAGAATGAGCCTTCTCTGAGCGGTCAAATGAGCCTGAAAATCTTCAAGCTGCCTTTTTTAACAAACTCTTTAAGATGGCGAGTTTCAGCAAAAATCAGCAGCGTGTCACAGCTGCACAACTAGGCCGAACATTTCACGGGTATCACAGATGCAGTCCAGATAAACCAAACTGCCGGGCTATGATTAGACATGGCGAGAAGGAGTGAAACACAGAGGTCTGCGGTTGGTGTCACTCCAGAAAGGAGAGAAAAACACTTAGTGACGCCTCCCAATAAGCCGTGGCGAATCGTCCAGTAGCCCCCAGCTGGTACGAGACATTGCCTGGCACGGCTTTGGATCGGCCTGGCAGGGTCAGGCGTGCTTCCAGACATCACGAGGTGACGGGCGCACGGCACCGATGCAGCTCTGTTTGCCCCTCGAGATGTGCCGTGACGTGGCGAGGCTGAGATAAGGAGGGCTGTGTGCTGCTGCCCTGTCTCTGTGCTGCTCCAGAGTGATGTAAGGAGATGCAGGAGCAGAGGAGGACAGTCAGCACTGATTCCCTGACTACATGCTGCATATTTTAATAGTACTTATTAGGTTTTCTTATCTTTTGTCAAATAGGTGTTGCAGTGTTGGATGTTCATGTTAAGGGATAATAATATCAGCAATAACTATGGTAAATGGCCTGTATTTATATAGCGCTTTAACAGTCCCTAAGGACCCCAAAGCGCTTTACATATCCAGTCATCCACCCATTCACACACTGGTGATGGCAAGCTACATTGTAGCCACAGCCACCCTGGGGCGCACTGACAGAGGCGAGGCTGCCGGACACTGGCGCCACCGGGCCCTCTGACCACCACCAGTAGGCAACGGGTGAAGTGTCTTGCCCAAGGACACAGCGACCGAGACTGTCCAAGCCAGGGCTCGAACTGGCAACCTTCCGATTACAAGGCGAACTCCCAACTCTTGAGCCACGATCGCCCCGTGGGCGATCGTGACTCTATTGTCATTGCAAATGTAGATCGAAATTAGATCACGTTTTCTCAGTGCAAAAATCTGCAAAATAAGTAAGCATATGTCTATAAAAAGTCTCTAAAAGTAACCATAAAAAATTGTAAGAAGGAAAGTAAAACACAAATCATACCGTACGTAAAGTTATAGTTAGAAGTTTACATCCACTCATCCTGGGCATGAATGTCACAGTAATTTGGGGGTTTTAATCATTTCTTTGAACTTTTCGTTTTCCACCCTGGGATGGTTGTACTGCATACATCTTTACTGACTTTAAAAAATGTTTTAAAAAGAATTGGGTGCACAAGTTTAAATTTATTTTGGATTTTCTCTAATCCAATCCATAAAGGCTCAAATATATACATTACCACTACCTGTTGAAGTCAGCACTTTGGAAGACCAGAAGTTTAACATTAGTCTGCTTTATGCATAAAGCAGTCTATGTTTGGGATCATTATCCTGTTGGAACATCCAGCTGTGTCCAAGTGTCAACCATCTAGCTGTTAATATGATGTGAGGTTGAAGAATTTGGAGGTACCACTGGCAGCAAAACAGCTCCAGAGCATGATGCTGCCACCACCATGCTTGACAGCTGGTAAGGTATTCTTAGGTTTAAAAGCCTCAAACAAATGTCTTGTCATTGTGGCCCAACAGCTTAATCTTTGTCCCATCTGACAATCAAACTTCAGCCGCAAATTTTAGTCGAGCTTGAAGTTGTCGATTTTGGAGAGGAAGCTTCTTTCTTGGTCAGCACCCTGGCGATTGAAAACTCACTTCATGGTTAAAAGAGTTTTTCTACTGTTGCCCCGTGTTTGTTCATAGTCATCTGATTTGGGGGGATTTCTTTGTATTGCTGTAGTGTCTTTACCTTACAATATAAAGCAACAGTTATTGTGATTTGGTGGTATTTAAATAAAATTCTGTTGACTTAATCTTCACTGTGGACAGTGACACTGGTGTTCCAGAAGTTTCCAGTTCAGACTTGAGCTCTGGTGGTTCTTGGGAACAACCTATCTAATTTCCTGTCATGTGTGGGTGACGGTTTGGGCTTCCAGAGCTCGGACAGTTCTCCTTCTTAGATCTTCACTGTTCCCTGAACTTTCTCATTTTTTTTGAGTCTTGGTCAATCTAATGAGTGCTGTCAAGCAAATGCTTTTTATGCTGCAAGCTGCAGTCAATCATGATTACTAAAGAGAAGTTAATTAGCCTTGTCAAGTTAAAAAGCTTCAGCATCACTTATTAAAAGACTTAAGTGTGAATATGTTTGTGTGGATTAAAGAAAATGCAACATAAATTCAAACTTGTGCACCCAATTCTTGTTTTTTAAAGATATACAATCATTCTACCTGGGATTACTTGGAAAGATTACTTCAAAGAAATCTGTAAATCTGAAAACTCTAAAGACCTTCCAGGGAGGGAAAAGGGCATTCGATGATCTTTAGGACAGCGGTGATGACTCTCTGTGCATTTTCCTCTCTGTACAGCTGGAAAACTGCATACACACACACAGCATTCAATATACACTCTGTGGAGCAATATTAGAAAGATGCTATCAGTTTTTGGATGAGGTGGTTCTCCCCGACTATCATCAGAAAGCAGTCTGTTAGGTCCACACTACAGAACAGGAAAACCAAGACCCTCTCCATATATGCCCCACTCACGAAAAGTGTCAGAATATCTGTTTTCTTTCTCCTGCAGTCAATAATCATCTCCTTGATCTTGGTTGTACGGATCATGTTGCTATTTGCTATAATGGAATTTAGATTTGCTCTTGTACTGATATAATTTTTCAGCAGAAATACATATTTTGTATGAAATATGGATAAATTTATTGTGAAATATCAACTAGTTATCAAATAAAATAGGTGAGCATACTGTACATATTACACCCTATAAAACACAGACACAGCTACCATGACATCACCCATGACTATTATAGCAGAGATCGTCATCCAGTTCTGAACTTCCAATCTTATGGAATTTCATCAACACTAAGGAAACATATTTATTGTTTCTTTATAAGCAGTGAGCCAGCTACGCATGATAGAGCCAAAATCTCAGAGCTGTCAGAGTTCACAGCTCCGATGAGACTTAAGAGACTTCCCATTACAGATGTCACCCTTTAACTTTCCCAGTTGATCATATTAAACATGCATGTGAGGTGTCATCTATCCAACTATGTGGGAACCTGCTTACTTTTCAATAAATGTAACGTGAACTTTGGATAAAGAAAGGCTCAGATTTCAAATTTGATTCTGTCATAATGTTTTTAAGGGGATTTAGGAAATATTTTTATTGCTTCATAAATCAGAAAATACTGTCAACAGCCAGAAAAAGTGTTGTATAAATCAGACAATGAAGTGTCTCTGTTTAGACTGCTGCCCCCTTGACCAGTAGAAAAAAATGGATGACTGGGCCTGGAAAAGAGCAAAATGAACAGAGTCTATCCATTTTAAACATGGTTTAAAGTTTAAAGAGTTAGATAGATAAAGGTGTGGAAATGTGAGTGGAAAAAGGTCAGGCTTTAAACTGCTCCCAAAATTTGCTTTTTTTCTGACTTATACAGTCATCCTCAGTGCAAACCAAACTCTGAAAGTCAAACTACAGTTTTCCTTTAGAACTTTCTGATGGCAGTATTTGCCATTTCAGTTGACCTTTATCATATTTCCCTCTCATGTTTCTATATATAGGAGAGGGAACTATATAGATACAGTTTAAAGCATATTATGAGTATATGATTAAATCCTCTATTATGTGATGTAATAAGCAGCTTATGAGCCCCATATTTACTGAGCTGAGATGTCCTGCTGAAATCTTTCTTGCTGCCAGTACCACTGCTCTCAGTCCTCATGTACCATTTACAGTTTGCTGGGTGTGTGCTGGTGCCTTAAAGATACAGGAGGTAAAAAAGACTTGCTTCACGGGCAGAACGGGAGACGTACAGCGTGCTGTAGAGCTGGAAATGAGCACAGCAGGTCCCCTTAAGGCACCGTGTCTGAATGACACACGTCTATTATATTTGAGCTTCTCTTTTGCTGTTGTCATTACCTTCCTCTTAATCTGAAACTTGTTACTTTTCTTTGTAAACCTCTCAAGGTTTTTCTCAACTTCTGCAAATCACTCATTTGCATTTACTTTTGTTTGATTGTATTGCATTGTTTTAGTGTTATTGTGTGAGCTTTGTATGATATTTTTAGTTTCTCACCTGCTTTTATTTTTTATTTTTCATTCAAATTTCCTGCATGACTCACCTTGGAGCACCATCATACCAACTTGTGATAAACCTCTTGTACTGACATGACAGTTCTTTTAAAAAATGTAGGGAAATAAGCTCTGCGTGCCTGGATTTAAACCAGAAGAGCATTTTTCATGTTTGCATGATTTATCATTATTATTAATATTTTGTAATAGTTTGTAGCAGCCAGCTCTGAGCTGCATTAGCCCCATAAGCCTACAAACATCTCTCCAATTAGCTTGGAAGGGAATACAGCAGAAAAACCAACACTTATTACTGCTGCAGAATTAGCCATGTAGCCGATTTCCTTGTGGGAATTACCGAATTTTTATGTTCCCCAAGCGAAACAGTCCCCTGTCTAAAATCGCCTGGAATGCTTTTTAAGTTGTCCGAATTAATGCCTTTTAACAGATTTCATTTCTGTGAGTTTACTTAGATTACAGAAGCAAGCATGCTAACTCTGAAATCCAGCCAGCTTTGTTTCTGCAGTCAGCTGTGATAAACACACAGACTTTTCCGGTCCACAGCAGAGGAGACCGAAGAAAAGAACCAGCATGAGGAGACCATTAGCTAAATCACTGTACACCATCTGACTAAAGAGACTGTTAAGGCTCCGTGCATCACATGGTCATCGCTGACCCAAATACAAAAAAGCTTTTATCAAGAGATGTAAACAGATGGAGAGCTGCCAGCGTGGATTTAAGGGTCTTTTGTTTTTTTTTTGGTGTTTTTTTATGAGGGATTATGATTTGAAGGACTTTCACCATACTGTACGGGTAGCATGGGTAGATACAGTAATGTGCAAAACTCTTGAGCCATCCCTAATTTCTCCTAAGTTGCTAGAAAAATATGAAATGGGTGCAGTGATTTATTGAACCATGTGGATTCAATGTTTGTACAATTCTAACCAGGTTGAAAGTCAGTATTTGGTACGACCACCTTTATTCTTCAACAGCCTGAATTACACTTCACTTTAACAATAACTGAAGTAACTAAACCCTCTAACTCTTCAGGAGCTGCACAATGCTGTCACATAATACAAGTAAAAAAGTGTTTTCTACATGGGTGTTGTATCTTTGGTTGAGCATTTTAACCAGCTGCTTAAAGCCTTGATTTCCACCATGTAATCAAATGAGTGTTTTCTATCCACCGTTTGCTCTTTCTGTCATATGGAGGACAGCTAATGAGTGCTCCAGCAATGGTCGGTGGAGTCATTTGTTAGATTTTGGATCAACAATTGCTAGCATTTGTAATCGATGGTGTGTTTTGGGGTCAAGTGGTAAAACACATTTGTTGTTTCCACCTTTAGCAAGAATAGTTTTCTTGCATATTTTGTAAAGCATTGTGTTTTGTTGTAGATTGTTAAAGTAGTTCTTATTTTACGTACTACACAGGTGGGCAGATTGATCCAAACGTTGATGGGATCGATACCAGTGCTGATATTGGTATCATATACCAATACCAGTACATCGATCATAGGGTCGATATTTTGGGTCGATGTTTGTTTCTATCCTCTATGTTCAGCATGTAGCCCACTTAATTGTGTTAAGTATATACAGTATATCAAAAGTTTGGACACACCTTCTCATTTAGTGGTTTTTCTTTATTTTCATGACTATTTACATTGTAGATTCTCACTGAAGGCATCGAAACTATGAATGAACACATATGGAAATACGTAGTAAACAAAGTTTCGATGCCTTTAGCGAGAATCTACAACGTAAATAGTCATGAAAATAAAGAAAAACCACTAAATGAGAAGGTGTGTCCATACTTTTGACTGGTAGTGTATATATATGCTTTTAGAAATGAAAAAATATACCTCAAACTTGCACTATGAAAAATGTCCGAACCGTTTTCTGTTGACTGTCACCTCTATTTTATTTTTAGTCTATAGCACATTTAACCTCCTAGGACCTGGCGTCCACATATGTGGACATCACATTTTGGGCTATTTAGACCAAAATACTCAATTTTGCTCTACAACTGCCTGATATCCACTTACGAGGACATTATACTGCTACTGTTCTATCAAAATTTTAAACGAATATCCTCGTATGTGGCTCTCATTTGTCTTAGAAACAAAAATTAGGTAAAAAAAAATATCTGGTAATTCTTTGTTTTTACATTCATTGGGCCCCATTATGCCCAAATATCAAAGAGAAATTAAAAGTCCATGCCGTGGAAGAGTTCGGGTCTTAGGAGGTTAAACAAAGTGACCCAAAGTGCTTTGGGGACAAGCACATTTTCCTTCTAGGTCTCCAAAAAATCCAGTTTCTAAATAAACGAAAGCTGAAAGGAATTAAAGATGATGATTAAATCATGACGCACTGTTCTATTGGTACAGACAATACTGACCCTGTATTTACTTGGTATCGGATTGATGCCAATTTTGTAATATTGCACAGCACTAGTCATCAGACACACCCCCTCAAACATGTCTGCGCTTGTGTCATTGCTGTGGATGGAATTTAAATGCAAGGCCTCTCTATATCATCAGTTTCATACTATTTCATATTATATGAAATAGTATGAAACAGTATGATTATATTATATATACTACTATTTCATATTATGCTCTTATTGTATGACAATACAATAAGGTCTGTCGTCTAATATGTGATATCAACATATATTAGACCACATAGGTCTGTCATAGTTCAGTATCACCCAAGGTCTATATGAACTATCTGTCATCCATTATTCTTGGTTGATCCACTTAGAAAAAAAACATGCCACTCTGACGAAACTGGTTAAAACTTCAATAAAATTTAATTCATCCAGAAGATAATGAGTACTTTTACTTTACTTACAGGCATGCTGAGGTCCTTTTACCTGAGTAAAGCATGTGATTGAGATACAGTGAGGTTTTTTTTACCCAAACCACAGGTGTCATAATGAGCTACAGCTATCAGCCTTTTTGGTGCCTCTGAAAATTTCTTGGATTAGTGAACTGCTGAATCACAGTGAAGTTTCCCTGTGAAGGTGTATGTTTTCCAGCAGGCCAGTATTATATTTAGACATTATTTGCAGACAGCTAATTCTCCAGTGGACCTCCGTGATGACACCAGCTGTGGTTCCTAGATGATTTATGGAGCAACTGGGAAGCTTCTGTATTATTTTACAGAATACAAATGAGTTAGTGCCAACAATACCTGCTATTCAGTCAAAGTCCACAAACATCTGCTCCAATTTCATAAACTTGAGCAAGGTATTGGAACCCAACAATCTATTGGGGATGGCAGAGAACAGGGTGTATTTAAATGCTTTGGTGTTTCAGTAGTCAAAATTCTCCAAAACGCGCTCTGCTGACAAAATTTTGTGGACATTTTGAACTCAACATCACATTTTTCTGTGTTTAATTTCATTTTGCAATCATGCAAATCCCTAATTTTAGTTAAAAGAGTTATTTTACTGCTCCATAGTCACAAACTGGATGGGTTTTTAGGGGAAAACTAGAGGACATGTGGCCGCAACTGATGAGGAGCATGTGAGCCCCATTAACCTACAATACACATGATTATTCATCCCTTGTTTAGCAGGTGGTGCAGCCTGAGGAGCGAGGCTGGAAAATCCAGTTTTCATATTTTAACGATGTTTAACTATCTAGACTGTTTTAATGAGATTTGGCCAGTTTGGTAGATATTAGCTGTAGAAATGTCTGTCCTCTGTGAAATATAATGGAATTAAATGACACTCACTTTGTGAAGCTCAAAGCGGTAAAAGAAAAAACATAAGTTGCTTTCTGTGCTTCCTTGTAAGGTATTTTATACACATTGCACTTTACTAAATACTTTAAATAGTTGTAGTTTTGTAACAGTGACTGTCATCTGTACTTTTGTTGTACATCATAACGTGTGTTTAACCATTAGGTTTACAGTGCAGATTTCTTTTTCTTCTTCTCGCTCCTTTTAGGAGTCTCCACAGCAAATCTTCTGCCTCCATCTCCCCCTGTCCCTACCATCCTCCTCTGTCACACCAACCCTCTGCATGTCTCCTTCACCACATTCATCACCCTCCTCTTTTCCTCCTGCCTGGCAGCTCCGTCTTCAACATCCTTTATCCAATATATCCACTATCCCTCCTCTGCACACGTGCAAAGTATCTCAGCCTTGTCCCTCTAACGTTGTCTCCAAACTGCTCGACCTCAGCTGTCCCTCTGATTAAGTCATTTCTAATCCTGTCAGTTCTGGTCACTTCCACCGTCTGCAAACCATAAAACATACCAGCTCTCACTAGCATCTTGTAAACCTTCCCTTTCACTTTTGCTTCTTTACATCTGTCACAAATCACCCCTGTTCTTGATAATCCCAATGTTTGATTTCGCAAAGATTTTAGAAGCGCATTAGGACACTATGAGTAGACTGGCTTGTGACGCCTACCTCCAGCAACCACTCTCCAGCCTGTTGGGGAATACACAGTTTTCCTTTGCAAACAGTGTTTGCCACAATCAAAAAAACAGTTTCTGCCCAGAATGTTGACTTTTAATCACTTCATTACATGTAAACTTTCCTTGAAAGGGTATAAAATGTTAAATGTAATGGAATCTGGTCAAATGAAATTTACCTGATGGGTTTGCATTCAGTTTATGCCAAGCACAAGTATTTGAATTAATTAACCTTTAATTCTCTTACATATTTTCTTACATATTTCAGTTGCGTTTTACTCAAAATTATTGCTTTATGTTTAGTGAGAGTGAAAAACTATTTTTTTCTGGAGGCGGGGAGTCGACAAATTGTCTCCAGGCCTCCGCGACTTTGGCTTAAAATACGACACTAATGTTTGCTCAGACTCGAGGGTGAACTGATTTAAATTTGGCAATCAAACACTCTCAATTGGCGCGCACCTGTGATCCTTTACAATATTATGTATATTATATCAGTGAGGACTTTGCAAAATGCTTGCAGGCTAATTTTTAAAGTTTAAATGCCACAAAGTTTGTTTCCAGTTAGTAAATTGTGAATATTTTCTGGTTTTCTTCATCTTCTTTGAAAGTAAACTGCATTTCCAGCTCAATAGATTTCACACACTATTCCGTTTATCACAACAATAAGTGGAATGAACAATAAGAAGACAGGAAAGGTCAGCCACCACCTTGAGCAATTCACTCTAGGGGCATATTTAAACCCCCCAGATTTACAGATATAGTGCTGTGTCATTGTATCTATTAGTAATGTGGAATTAAAGGCTGTGCCCAGAATGCTCATGATAAAAGAAAAGGGAAACATCTGTTTTCACCCTCTGTGGTGAATTTTTACCATGAAATCTACATTTTATCATTCTGTGCTTAAACCTCTGCGCTTTGCACCAAAAGTTTCAAAAATGTGTGTAATTACATTATCTGAACCAAAGGCTGTTAAAAGGTGCCGGACACACTCTTAGTGTTTAAAATCTTGAATCCCCCCTTTAACAGCCTCTCAGCGAGCTCACAGACGGTGAGAAATCAGTCAAGCCACGCAGGCTGAATACAAAATGGGCTTTACACTTAATTCTAACTGGCACCAAATAGGTCTTAAAGAAGAGGCTTAAATCGCCGCGTCATGGTGGATGTTGGGTTATAATCACTCCTGTTAATGTCTTGCCCCAGGAGCTCCAGTTCGAGCGGCTGACTCGGGAGCTGGAGGAGGAGCGGCAGATCGTGGCTAGCCAGCTGGAGAGGTGCATGCTGGGAGCCGAGTCACCAGGAGGAGACAGTAGCAGGTAGATTTGACTAAAGTGATCACATCAAGTATTTGGAACCAAGATTTTTGCAATTAAAACACACAGTATCTCATGATGAATAAGTAACAAAAATACACATGACCACCTTTTATCGTTTAAGAATTATAATGATGCACAGCAGCTCTGAGAATAGTTTATTTAAATACAAGTGCTTTCTGAGAGTTCAGATGACACTGCCGTCATTGTAGCCATGTAGACAATTTACCTGTCCAATAACTAGCAGATTACGTAAGTGTTTTTTTCAAGTATTTCTATATATATGGTATTTCTGTGGGGTTGCATGTTAGACGTGCAGTATTTCCCCATTGACCTGGATCTACAGTACTGTACAAAAGTCTTGAGCGATGCCTTATTTCTTTATATTTTACTTCAAATGAACCACACAACTTATAATTCTTTTTAAAGTGGTCTTGTTTAAGAGTTCTCCAGGCCTTCTGAAGGTCTTTCAAAGTTTTCCTTTCGACATTGGCTGCTTTTTCACTCATGTTCAGCCCTTACTTGTATCTGATCATTTTCATTCAAATTATTTCAGTATTTGTGTGCCAAGGAAATTATTACCAAAGACCCTGACAAACGTGGTACATCTATGTGCAATGAGTTTTTCCTTGGATGTTACTGAAGGACATGCAAGGACATATTTTTTGTTGGACCCTAGTTTCTTCAGTGTAAGCGTGTATAAATGGGTAAGAAAAAGAAGGATGTTAGCATTAATATATACAGTGCAGCACTGTGAAAAAGTCCTGAGCCACCCTCATTTCTCGATCTTTTGTTAGAAAAATGGGAAATGGGTGAAGTGATTTAATGAAAGAAGAGCAAATGTACATGAAAATACAGTATATACGGCAAAAACAGAGCTTGTACAATTCTAACAAGCTTGAAAGTCAATATTTGGTGTGACCGCCTTTATCCTTCAGCGCAGTCTGAACTCTCTTAGGCAGCTTTCTTCTCATTTCTTTAAGTAGTCTTCAGGAATAGTTCTCCAGGCTTCTTGAAGGACATTCAAATCTCTTCTTTGGATGTTGGCTCACTTTTTGAAAAGATCTCCATCACCACTGACTGAAAGCTGCAGCTCAAACCATAAGAGAGCCTGCACCGTGTTTTACAGATGGCTGTAGACACTGTTGTAGCTCTCTCGCTCCTTCATACCTCAGTCCTTTCTCCTTGTTTTCCTTCCTTAAAAAAGGCTTCTTGACATCATCCTGCCACTGAGACCATTTCTGATGAGGCTTCAGTGAACAGTAGATCATCAGCTGAAGGTCCAGATGTACCTCTCAGGTCCTGCCCTGTCAGGTCTTTGCTGGATATTTTTCCATGTCATAAGAACATGACTTTCAGCTATCACCTGCTGTCAAGAGGTTTTTTTTAGGGCTGACACTTCTTTTGCCCTCCACTTGTCCAGTTCCCTAAATTTGATTAAGGACAAACTGCAGACCACGCTGAGATATGCAAGTTTTCAGGTAATCGCTTTTTGTGAATTGCCTATTTTTTGCACCTGTTGGTGCAAAAATACTATTTTATTTCTCTTGACTTTGTTATCTTTGGCATTCTTCATAGATTCAAGTAAAGAAAACAGAACAAATGATGTGATTTTGTGCAATATACAAACAAAAAAAAGGCTCAGGTATTAGGACTGGACTGAAAATGAGTGTAAAAGCAGCCAATGTCCAAAGAAACAGTGTGAAAGAACTTCAGTAAGTCTAGAATTATTGCTCAACTTTAATTTAACATACTTACAAGGACCTCTGGCTCCTTGGAAGCATTTTGTTTTTCATTTCATTCTTGTATCTGTAGCAAAACAGCCCTAATAATGCGCCCATATTTGTTGTTGTTGTTATATGGATTACAGCTGGCTGTAAATCACACCCAGCTCCAGAAAGCTCTGTCAAACCACATAATGGTGATATCCGTCTTCATGAGGAGTGATGTTTCAGCCAGCTGACAGTCACTTTGTGGTGTCACAGCCAGCATACATCACTCTGAGCACAAACAGAAACCTTGAAATCCACAAAACTGCTGAATTATTAAAGAAAACTTGACACTTTATGCATGACGTCTGTTATTTTGACCCTTAAAAGATGCTTCAAGTTGTAACATTGGTCCACAAATCATACGATGTGCCAAACAATAAGCATTACAACAGTAATGTGACCTAAACAGAGCTTTGACTTTGGTCATATTCTTAGAGGTAGTTGTATTTTTATGTTTTTTGGGGGTTTTTTTCAATGTTCATTTCAGTATAAATGATTTGTTTCCAGCTGCAGGTGTTTCCTCAGCCCTCAGTCAGTCTGTGTAAAAAGTGACTTGAACTCACACAGCTTTACTTTCTTCATTGTTCTTGTGTATTGGATGCTTTTTTTCTCGCGAGATGGTTCCCTATCCAGTTTATCTTCTTATATCTTACCTTCCATCTTCCTTCTTCTTCCTGGTCTGGTCGGACGTAAACTATTTGACAGTGACTCTAATTTGATTTACCTCTCTCTCTGCTCTCTCGTCTCCTCCATTTCCTCATCTGCTCTGCTGCCGCAGCTCATCCGAGAAGTCGTTTGCATGGAGATCCGCAGGTATGACTTCTTTTATTTAACCTTTAACATTATATATTAAATAAAAGATACAAAATGGTAATATAAAGTGCTGGCATGAAGCCTACGTGAAGGCAAAAAGCTTCAGTGATGCTCAGTGAAGTTTTATTCCATGCCTGTGGTACTTTCTTTTAAATGGTAAATGCTGTAGCTTCAGATAGGATGAAGTGCATACGAGTATGCACGCTGAAAGAACTTTGTTTTTAACATGAGAAAGCTATTATAGCCTCCAAAACACTGAAAATTGCCAGAATGCAGCACCAGCCGGTCAAGCAAAGCAAAACAATGTTTCTGCCAGTATATATACTGTATGTATAAAAGCTTTGAATTGGATCCATTTACTATCCTGTCACAGATCCCTTTCCTCAGATTTCCATCCCATTCTTCACTGTCATCTTTCCCCTGAAATAAAAGACGTGGTATAAAAAGAACTGATGCAGAGATGATGCTGTTGATTTGCCACACCTGTGTTTTTCAATGCGTGTGAATCTATGTGTGTGAGGTACGTGCATTGATGCTAGAGTTTTTGCATGTTTTTAATCGTACAACAGGCGGAGAGTCTCAGGGCGGAGCCACAGAGGGGTCTGGATGTCCTGGTCGTCACCTGGAAGCAGAGGAGGGACTCTTCCTGCCGGAGCCGGACCGAGCATCCCTACATGGCAGTGAGGGTCTGTTAAATATACTCAGCACACGGTTTAAACAATGCTTAAGGAAGGGACTAAAGTTCATGATGTTGAGTGCAGATTCTGGAAAACACCAGCATTTTTAGTTTATTCTGCAGCCATGTAGAATAAACTTACATACTGGGACAAAACAAAATCTTCTGGTCCTAAAATTATTTATATTAACAACATCACCCATTGATTCAATAGCTTATAGAACCGCCTTTAGCAGTAGTAACTTATATATCTCTCATATTCTTGTGGAGGAATTTTTGTCCAAATTCGGTCATCGCAACACCTTCGTTCGTTTCTTTTTCAATCATTCTGTTGTAGATTTGCTGATATGCTTGGGGTCGTTTTCCCTTTGCATGACCCAGTTTAAGCCGAGCTTTAGCTGTTGGACAGATGGCCTCACATTGACTCTAGAATACTTTGGTATACAAAGGAGTTCATGGTCCACTCAATAACTGCAGGATACGCTTTCCTGTGGCTGCAAAACAATGGGATTTTATCCGGCATGCAATATCATCTGAAAAGGATCTGATGGGTACAATCTTTATTTTTTGAATGTTGATGAGCCCAAACACACTGCCAATGCAGTAACACAAAATGCAGCACTATCAGTCATGGATCGGCCTCCCCAGAGACCGGACCTCAACATTATTGAAGCAGTGTGGGATCATGTTGACAGAGAACAGAACAAAAGGCAGAAACATCCAAAGAAGAGCTTTGAATGTCCTTCAAGAAGCCTGGAGAACTATTCCTGAAGACTACTTGAAGAAATGACAAGAAATGAGGGGTGGCTCAAGGCTTTTTTACAGTACTGCATGTTTTAATGAATGTCTCTACCATACAAGCATGTAGCATCCTTCAGCTTCACAGTCAGATCCACCCCTCTCTCATCAAGTCTAAACACCAGATGCTGAGGGAGCCAAAGCTCAGCCCGAGGCTTCATAGCAGCATTTTACCAACCAGTGAATGTAAGTCCACAATTCTGAACCCACACCGGACAATCTGATCACATTTAACAGATGCCAAAGGCCCCACACTGTTTCAGATGAGTCTAAAATACCCAGAACCTGATATCCGCCTCCGCTCTGCTGTCTGAGTTTTATTTTTTATAGTCTGCCATGTTTGGCGGAAATGTTTCCCATGTATTCACTTGTGGGGGCTTTGCATTACAGCCACAGCCTGTCGCTGTTGGACATTAGGCATCTTCACTGGAGTGTTTGACACTTTGGTCCATCAAGCTACCTCAGAAGCTTGTGTTAAACCACAAAAAAGTTGGACGGCCAGCAAAGCGAAGCAGCGGGTGCAGCTGTGAATTCTTATATGTGCAGAACGCTTGCTGGTTTTATTCATGTTTTTAAAGCACGACGCAGAAAAAGACTCTGCCTCCTTCTCCCTCCACATTTATTATCGGCACCATTAGTAAATATGTAACATCTGAGTAGCGGTTTGAAATGTTTAAAACAAACTTGCCTTTGGTCTTATTTATATTGCATACAGCTGGAGTGCACTGGAAGTGTAAAAATATCACCCACGCTTCCTCCTCCTGGTGCTACAGGAGAAAGTAGGCCAGCAGATTGTTCCAGGAACGGCTTAATGCAGATGTCCGTGTGTATGTATTTATACGCATAATATCTTTTTAACAAGTTGAAAGCCAAGTGAGATAATATGCAAATCAGTAAACCGCAGTGACTGACGTCGGGGTGGCTGTGGTTTGATCACACCATGTTCTGCTTTAATGTGTCACAAGAAGCACTGAGGCCTCTTATCGTACTTTCCTTCCAGGCTCAGGAGGTCACTCGATCCAGATGACCTCATATTCTGACAGCGGCTACCAGGACAGCAGCGTCAGTTACTACAGCAACCAGAACGTAGTGCGTTCGGAGCCCCGAGCGTCAATATCCAGAAGCCCAAGAGCAGAGGGTCAAGCTTCTGGGCAGGTAGGCCTGATCTCCAAACGGTTACATCACAAGTTACTAACCTTAGAAAGAAAAGCTCAGGGTAAGATTTTACTTCTGTGTCCACTTAGCTTTTCAGCCACATTTAGTTAGATTAAGAGCACACTTTCAACCACAACCATGAATCAGAATGCATAGTCACAGCTATGATTTTTACACTCATACAGAAATGTAGCCACAGTTATAAAAGTGCAAAGCAGGAGAGACATTGTCTCTCAGTGCAGTAGCGTACCCATGAACTCGGCACAAACTACGACAATGTGTTGAGCTCACAATGTCCTCAACACATTTGGGCTCATGCCTCAAAACTAGCTGCAAAGCTGATGAATGACCTCCTTCTAGCTGACATGAAATACAGAAGTGTCCTCCTCAGTCATGCTAGTTAAAGGACAAGTGCTAAACTGTTATTAACCAAATAATTAAAGTGAGCTTGCAGTAGCTTATCAGCGATGAAGGTGTTCACGTTTTTTCTTACCAAATGTTATGAATTAAAGTAACTTGGAGTTGAGTGATATCAGGAGAATTCAGCTGAGGGGGCACAGTGACCTTTGTGCCGACGCTGCTGTTGTAGTTTGGGAACATTTGAAAATAGAGCACGACTGTGACTGCCTGTTTTTGTAATTAGATCCTGTCTATAATAATGTTTCAAAAAGTCCCTATATGTAAGGTATTTATTATACTTAATTATTTTAAGAATAATATTAACTCATGATTAAATGCATCTTAATGCATTTAATCATGAGTTATTATTAATCTCTGGCTTTCTTCTACAGCGTGTATTTTGTCCTATCTCTCTCCCCTCACCCCCAACGAGTCACAGCAAATTTGTTTCTTCCTGTTAACCCTTTAAAACCGGTCGGAGCGGGCACGCTCCGTTTTGCGTAACTATTTTTAAATCTCTGTATATCTGGAAACATGTAAGGTAGCGCAATAATTTTTTTTGCATATGAAACCGGAGAAGTTGTACTTATATGTTATGCCATTAGCTTGTCCTAGGTCACGGTTTTCTTCCACATATAGCTTTGCATAAATTGCATAAAAAGCGCTTGTAGTAACAAAAACATAATATTCCAGAAACACACTTTGCCGATCCGATCAGCTGTTCACAACACTTCCTAGGTTGGAATAGGCGTCAGCGCGAACTATTGCATGTCTGCCATTGCCTGCCCGAAACCGGAAGTGGCGTCATTTCGCGGAAAATGTAGTTTTTTACCTTCAGGGCCTTATAAGCCTATACTGGTGTTTTTAAAAGTCATATTTGGCTTTATGCTTTTCTGTATTGTTTCTGGGATGCTTAGAACTCAAATTGCACTGCTGGAAGTAGTTTATTTTGATGCACATGCTGTTTTTTGGGGTTTTTTGCAAATTTGCATTATAATATTTATTTTCGTTTTTCCTGCAGTATATAAAAATTGGTGTATCTCAAAAACGAAACTATGAAGACACTCAAAATAATTTTCCTGTGGTTGGAAACTATTTTGTGCAACGTTTTTGTATTTACAGTTTTGAGGAATAAACCTCTTGAATTTCTCTAACTAGAAATATGTGTAAAAAACAACAACAACAAAAAAAAGATTTTCAATTTTTTTGTAGTTTATTGCGCTTTCTTGGAATTTATGTAGTTTCTATGGACTTAATGCATACATATTACTAAAATTTGGGCTTGTATTGATGTATAGCGACTTGAAATGCTCCCAAAAATGGCACTACAGCATGTAAAAATATAAAGATAAGCTCTGGCGGACTTGGTTCTATGGTAGGTCTTAAAGGGCTAAAGGGGAGTTTTTCCTTCCCACTTTCACCAAGTGCTTACTCATAGGGGGTCATCTCATTGTTTGGGTTGTTTCTGTATTATTGTAGAGTCTTTACAGTATAAAGTGCTTTGAGATGAATTGATTAATGAGATGATAAGAAGATGATTTGGCCCTATATAAATCAAACTGAAGTGAACTTGATTGATTAGAGGCTCTTTACTCTAGCAAAAATTACACCAAGCAAATCCAGTGTCAATTTTTTTAGTGTGTTAACTGGAAAGATTGTAAAACTCGGACGAGGGCTGTTTTCAGGGAACTCATTAAAGGCAACATTAACTATAGTTCGGTGAAGGAATTATTGGCTCTCTTCTTCATTTCTTGTTTTTTTGCATATTCGTACCACATTTGCTTCCCCTTCTAAAATCATTAATTGTGATTAATGATTAGAATCATTTAAACAGAACCTGCATGACAGAATAAAACAAGCTAAAAGATCTCAAAAAGCGACACGTCATGGTACGATCAAAGTTACTCACATCTATATGTTATTTGCATTTCCCAAAAAACTTTTTGGGGAAACATTCTGTGGACTGATGAGACGAAAGCTTTTTGGAAGGTTTGAGTCCCGTTACATTTGGAATTAGACTTACAGAGCATTTCATACCAATAGTCATACCATACCATAGATTATGTAATTATTTTAGATTTTATATCTGTAATTTATATTTTATATTGTGATTTTATCTGTATCATGGTTTTACTGGAAAGCACTTTGGTGTACTTCGGTCTTTAAATGTGCTATATGAATAAATTTTGATTGATTGCTTGATTGAATAGTCAACATGGTGGCGGTAGTGTGATGGTCTGGAGGCATTTTACTGCTTCAGGATGACTTGCTGTAATTGATGGAACCATGAATTCTGCTCTCTACCAGGAAATCCTGAAGGAGGATGTCCGACCATCAGTTTGTGCCCTGAAACTCAAACTCACTTGGGTTATGCAGCAGCACAATGAACTCCAAAACACACCAGCAGGTCCACCTCTGAATGACTTAAAAATGTTTTGGAGTGGTCTAGTTAAAGTCTGGACTTAAATCAGATTGCGATGCTTTGGCATGACCTTAAACAGGCTCAAAAGTGCAAAGAGTCAAAATGATTCCACAGCAATGTGAAAGACTCATTCCCAGTAACCACAAACACTTGATTGGAGCTTCTTGCTCCCAAGATTAGCACAACCAGTTATTAGGCTTAGGGCGTAATTGCAAACACAGAGACAGGTAGGTTTGAATAACCTTTTTTCCTTAAAAAATTAAATCGTCATTTAAAAACTGCACAGTAAAAAATTGTGTCAATATTTCAGAGTAAACCTACTTTAACCTAGATAGAGTATTTACAACTCTATGAGGAGTAAACCAGCTCTAACATCAGAGTTAAAAGTCAGTGTAAAGTTTGTTAGACACGCAGTGAAGACTTAACTCCACACAGTGTTGATTAGTACCATTGACTGTAGAAAACATGGACGACGCCACAGCTCCCCAAAAATGAAGCCAAAACGTCTCTATCGCCCCCTGGTGTCTGGCTGCAGTATAGGTCATAAACCCCGCCTCCTCCATGTTAGCGGATGGGACTGGGGTCAGACTAAAATAAATTTATTCTCCTTAGATAATTTTTTTCCAAAGATTCTTTCTTTTGTTATCAATAGTTCTCATCATGCTGATTGATGTCCAAGGGGTCTCCTTTCCCATAAGTTTGATTCTAATTCCTACCGCGGTGATGTTAAATTGGGGTGAAACGTCATCATAGCAGCTTTGACTGACAGCTGCAGTCACGGAGAAACTTGCGTATTTCTGTTCGGGAATAGCAGATAGAGCGTAGGCTCTGAGAGGAGGGCCAGCGTTTACGCTACGAAAACACGACCGACTGTTTTAACCTGACAGCCTGAGGTGTTCTTCAGTAAACTGGACTACCCGACAGAAGGACCCGAGGCCCCGCCGCACTTTTTCGGTGAGTTAATCGTGTTTGTAAGCTACTCCGTAACTACTGTCCTTAGCTAGCTCCTGAGACCTAGCTAGCTAAGATGAGCACTCGGCTATCGGGGTTCGTTTAGCTAATCTGTGCAGGTGAATGAATTTACTAAAGAAATCAAGAGAAACGCCCCGGGCTAATCAGTCACTAATTACTGTTACTGTACTTTTATTACAAGTATTATACTGTAAAAGCAACAGGCTGCAATCTGCTGCAGCTTCTGTGCAGAACTGAATGTCAAATATATGCAAACAACAGCATGTTTTCAGTCTCTTGCCACATCTGTAAAGACAGTAACATCTTTTTTAAAAGCTTGTACTTCAGTAACTCCTCATTAATCAGGAACTATGGATTAAAGTACTGTAGTGTAATACTGAAAAAATGTAAGAGAAGAACTTCAGATCCTGAGTGTGTGAGGACAGAAGAATCAGCTTTATTTAAGTTTTGAGGGATAAAATTTATATTTGAGTTTGATGGTTCTGTTCTCTTTGTGATTACAGGAGCTGCCCTCAGATTCATACCTCAGCACCACCCAGTGACAGCAGACAGATCATCCAACTGTCATCCAAATGTTCACATGTTAACTGCAAAATGAACTGATGAAAACAGTGCAAAGGTTAAAGTACCACATGTGCTGTAGTGAAAGCTGCAGCTTTATTGATAAAGTTAAAGACAAAAAAACAAAAGGATTAATCACTCATGTAACTGTGTCACTATATATCAGCATTGACAGGACCTCAGTTTGGTGTTTCACAAAGCTGCTGATCTCAGACCAGCACAGCTTCCGTTTTAAACACTTGATGTACTCAGCTGCATGAAGAGCATATGAGATTTTCTCTGACACAATTAAATAAAACCTGATGAAGGTCAAAGGTCGTCACTTGTATGTTGAACTACAAACTTGTCATCTGGAATTCTTTCACAGTTTTTTGCAGATTGTGTGTTATTTACCATAAAGTGAACGCAAAGACAGACAACCTCTACGGATGAGTTAAAACAACAGTGGTTTAAACAGGAAAAACAAAGAATGGAGATAAAATACACAGTTAAAGGACCCATGTCAGTAAGCATAACACATGCCCTTTGGATCACTCCCACCTATGCAATTGCATATTATGTCCAAACATGGGTTCCATTTATAAACTCACCTGGAAACTTTAGTGATGTCACTGATGTGGTCCCGTTGATCTTGAATCAGCCCAGTTTGAGAGCCTGCAGTGAAAGGATAGTTGGGCTCTGCTTTATCCATGAACCTAGGAGTAAAGATGAGGTCATTTGTAATCAAAATAAACACACTAATAAAAACAGCTGACAGTCTGCCGGAAAAGGCGCTTTTGGTCAGTGATCCAGTAAAGCTGTCACTTGTTTGAGGCTGGGGTCTATTACACTAGGCAAGACCCCAGGTGCAGGCTGTGTAAAGAAATCATCAAATATATATATATTTAAATATGTGTGTGTGTGTGTGGATAGATAGAAATAGATATAGTTTACTTGCAAAAAAAATATCAATCAATAGTCTTAAACTTTTGATAGGGGCTGTACACTGACATTCAATTCTCTGTATACAGAACACCAGTTAGCTAATTCTGTGGTCCTGTAGCCTAGCACTAGCAAACAAACAGCAAGCCAAACGATAAATTCGTGTATGAAATTTCAATGGTCCAAAGAAAATATGTATAATGCTTACCGTCTATTAAAGAAAAGTATCCTGAAATGCGCGATCTTTTTAAGGGTAGATAATTGCCTGGATCTATTAGAGATCTCGCAACTGAAGTAGATTTTGCTTTTTAAGGGGATTTTTTCGAAGTCGCAACTATGATGTCACAGCAATGTGATTGTTCCACACACTAACCCTAAGTAAAAGCAAACAAATAACAAACAGAAGTTTTAAACACGTGTATTTTTATTGGAAGGAATAGGTAAGGTTAAAGTTCAACAACAAACACTGAGCCTCACTTTTGATATTCGCAGATAACAACAACAACAACAACAACAAAAAAAACATGGATCCAAACACTGTTTTACAGCCTTCTCAAATACCTCATGTATTACAAATAATGCGGAATCATTACTGTACGAGGCCAGTACACGTACTGAACTTTGAACTAAGACTAAAGTAAACAAAGTTTTTTGTTTTGTTTTTTGGCACGTGTTTGATGTTTAGTAATGATGCTGGATTCGTGATTCCTTGCAAGCTTTGTTTACTATGTAACTGAGAGACATTACATGCAAGCAGCTTGACTCCCGGGGGCGGGTCTAGCGTTAGACATTTTCTCACTGGTTGCGTTCGCAGTGTATTACTTTAAACAGGTATAGGAAACAAGCATAAATGAACAATATTAATGAGATGTTCTACAGCACCTGAAACATTTGAACGAGCTAAACAAAGCCTGGATGACTGAATAAAATTAGCACTAAATCTGGTACTTGAACACAGTGAAATATCTTCATTTCTAACATATTTATGGCTGTGATGAACACGCAGCTCTCTGGAAATGGTTTTAGGTTAAATGTAGAAAAGGGTTGAATCAAAAATTTTTTTTAAACAAAAACAAAACATATTTCAAATAAATGTATGAATGTAACTGAAACATTCTGAGAACCTGTGGGCGGGGCCTATTTTCAATGGGCGTGTCCTGTTTCCAACATCAAAGCAAAGAGAATCAGACCATAACGTCACAGCCAACAAAAGTCCATAAATAGGGGTAAAACAGCACACTGGTCAAGCACGTTTCTTACTTACAGTCACGAGCGATTCACTAGACGAACGTTTGTTCTGCTACAGCCAACTTCAAACCCTGATTCATATCAGAATATCAAATTCACATTTGAATATCTGATTTAGTGTAACACCCTAAATTGTTTTAAAGTTAAATATCAAAAATGAGCAATCAGGAAGGAAAACCAGAATTTGTGTTCACTCTGCCAAAGAGTGCACTCGACGACCTTATGAAGGTTAGGAAAGCCTTGCAAAACTCTCTGTCTGAAAACAAACTTTTAAAAGAGGGTGCAAGTAGAGCCAGACAGCAAATCAAACAGATGATGAATCAAATGTCAGCGATGCGCACCAAGCTGAAACTGTATGAGATCCAAGCTGGAGGAGTCACTGACGAATCAGCATTGAGCAAACTGCAGGTGAGCAGCGCCACCAAAGAAAAAGAGGAACAGACATGTTCAGATCAGGAAAAGGCCAGCAACTTTGACCTTGAGATGAATCGTCTGAAAGAGCAGCTTCAGCAGAGGGACAACGAAATCCTGATCCTGAAACAGGAGAAGGACACTCTGTCTGCCAAGTTCACACAGCTTCAGAAACATGAAAGAAATCTGAAAGAAACTATGTGGAATGCTCTGTGGAAAGAACAAACACTGAGAGAGAATCTGGAGCAGGAGAAAAAAGTCCTGGAGGAACAAAATAAGAAACTCCTGGAAGAGCAAAAAGTGGTGAATGACACAAAAGAAAAAGTTAAAGAGGCCATCCCAAATTGTCAGGATGCAGAGAAAGAACAGAAAAAACTGGAGGAGGACACGAAAGCTCTGCAGCCACAGAGTAACGACTCCAGCGAGATTAAAGAAAGTCAGGCAGAGACAAAAATACCAGAAATGCAGACAAAACTGGACACGCAGAGAAAAGAATTAGTAGAGGCTCAGACTGAAACACAGGAGACGGCAACCCCAGAGTCGTCCTCATCTGATGGTCTGAGTGGGGAAAAGTTGTGTGTCAACAAAGTGATTGAGTTGGTGGTTTCACAGGCCATAGAAAAAGTCTCCACTAAATACAAGCTCTTCACAGAGCGCCTCACTCCTGACTGCATCAGCGATCGCCTGATTGAAAAAATTTGGCCTGAAATCGAGCTGAAACATTTGGATCTATCCCCCAAATGGCTGAAAAATATAGACAAGGTCATTCTCAAGGATCTTTGCAAAACACACAACTGCAAGGAAAAATATCTGATTTTGAATCTGAGGGAACAGCTTGATAACATTACTGTCCCAACCTTCACCAAACACCTGTTGGCATTACCAACAAGAGTACTTAGTGTCTCTAAAAACAGGGAAGAGTACCAGGAGGCTGTGAAAAATGTCACTAAAGATCTGGCAATGCACGCTATGAACGGAGAAAATGAGACAGCTACATGGAATGCAGGAACATCAGAGTTTATTGTACAGAGGCTTTCCCATAAGATCTGGAACAAAATTTTGTCCAAAAACTACAAAATGTCCATGGAAAACATTGAACAACTCGGCCTGAAAGTATCCAATGATCTCCGTGAAAAGTGGCCTTCTCCAATACTGTTAATGAGGTCAAGCAACCCAGTGGTTGACGAAGCAGTCGTCAGCAGCTTCAAAAAACATGCCAAGCTGAGGAGCCAAAATGTCATCTTGAGGGCTTTCTCATGTGCACATTAAAATTGAACTGAAACGTGCACGTGATTATGTTACAAAACTCTTAAACTGGCATAAAATATTGTTTTAATTCAGCAACCTAAATTAAATTTTAAAACCAGAGTGGTTCAAAATAAACACTCTTCTTCTCCCAACTTCCTTCCCTCATCACTAACTGGCCGAGGCAGATGGCCACCCCATCTCAGAGCCTGGTTCTGCCGGAGGTTTCTCTCTTTTAAAAGTGAGTTTTTCCTTCCCACTGTCGCCAATGTGCTTGCTCTAGGGGGTTAGTTTTTGTGCATTATTGTAGGGTCTTGACCTTACAATATAAAGCACCATGAGGGAAGTGTTGTTGGGGCTTGGCGCTGTTTCTTAACTCAAAATGTCCAATTACAACAGGACATTTTACGTTAAGAAACAGCGTCAAACCAGAAATTAAAATAAAATAAAAAAAATTAAAAAAAACTTTGAATTTGTGCTTTGTTTCATTTGCTGTAAATTTGCTAAGAATGTAATATAAGATTAGAATAGTGTTTATTTGTTTGCCTATTTATAAGGAACCCCATTAGCATTAGCTAAGCACTGCAGGAGAGAGGCCCCAGACATGAGGAGGAACGCATGAAGGCCAGGTGAAGAGAGGGACCCGACAGCAGGAACAGTGACAGAAGGAGACAACGCGTGCGATTGGCAGCAGGGCAGAGGTATACCTCTGCCTGCATTTGTGAGTAGTGTCTCCAGTGTCGTTCACCGGGTGCAGCCGTGTTGGGAGAGGGTCGCCATGGCTATAAGCCAGGGCCGCTTCCGGGACAATGGTTCTGGCCCATTGACTGTAGAAAACACCAGTCCGCAGGCGTGTGGGGTCTCAGAGCTCTGATGCGCATGGAATTTTCTCTGGAGAGTTGCCGCAGTCAGGTAAGTGAAGTTAACATTCCCATACAGGTAACATTGTTTAAAAGGTTTTTTTTAAACTAAATAGCTCTTTATAGTTTCACTGATGTCGAGTGAGGACATGTTAGCAGCATTTACCCATAGGTTTAATGATATTGTCCAGTAGCTACATGCTAGCAGTTGCTAAAAGTTCAGATGTTTGGTTATCTTCTCACTGAGTTAATATGAACCTAAAACATTTTAACTATGTATTTCTTCTAAATGCTGTCTAAATAATATCATTGTCACATGTCTAATGGTACAGTTTGAACTACTAAATTACCATTTATTAATAAGCTAATAATCGCTAATTGGCTTACACAAGCAAACGTACTTTCAGAAAAAGTGGGTAACATTATCATGAAGTTAACTTTACTGATTTATATTATTTTAAGCAAATGCCAAAGGCATACACTAATTTAGAGTTTTGCTCATTATTTAGTAAGAAATATATATTTTGTATAACTTAACTGATAGCAATGTTAATGATATGTTAAGTAATATGAAGTAATGTTTCTATTTTATAGAAAGGTTTAAGAATATGCAAAAACCAAATCTCTGAGAGATGCAACCAGAAGACGAATGAGAAACATACTTGAGGCTGAGATGACAGAAACACATGGGTGAGAATAAAAAATGTAGGATATAAAGAAACATTTTTAAGATTGTATTATTTTTAATTGTGATGTTAAATGCCAATTATTGAATTAATACATTAGGACATCTCCCCCTAAAAGCGTAAGAATGATGTATGCGCAAGGGATTGTTGCTCTGTCTCCATATCTGGAAGACCCATATTCACAACATGGATATGTAAGTAAAGGGGACTTTTCAACATTAAATACATAATTGCCCTCAGAAATGTTGATAACATAGTCCTTCTGCGTTTATCTTAATTACATAGGAACATTACTACAATCCAGAGAGCAGTTCAGGATACCTTGAGTGGCGGTTGAAGACCATTCAAAGAAAAGCTGCGGAGGAAAGAAGCACCTCGGTTTGCAAATCTCCCAAAAGTAAGATCACTTATCATTTAAATGATACTGATGTAATTTGTAGGCAGGATTCAATCAAATTGTTTTTTCTTAAGTTGGTGGGCCAGGCCATGGTCGATCCAGACCACTCACCACTCAGACAGTGTTATCAGATGAGGATGTAAGAGCAGAGACAGCTGATGAAGACATCCTTAAAAAGATGAAAGCTACCTTCTTTTATCGGCATTCAATGGTTAGCGATGAAAAGAATCCAGCAGATGTCTTCATAGGCCTGATGCGGTTTCTGGACACACCAGGACTGGTAAGACATCTTCATTTGTTGAATCACTGAAATATTCCATGCAGCTTGCAGTGTCACTCATTACACCTCTCTATGTTATGTATTTTTGCATTACAGATAGAACAAGATTTCCGACTCCTTTTTTGTGAGGCCACTGCCAGCAAATTCTTGGAGAGGTGGCCCATCAATCTCAAAGCAAAGGTTGTAAAGGAAAGTCAGGGACTTGTTCCCACCTCAGAGCTCTTGGAGTTAATGTGCAATGCTGAGTCAGGTACTGAAGTTGAGAATGGTATGATTGTGACTCATTTTATTTGCCATTGTTGGTTATATAGGTAATTCTGTCAATTGAATGTATTTTTGGAATAATTCTTTGTTTATTTGTCTGTAGGCTGGGACAGTGACATGTCTGCTATCTTGCTGCTATATCTGCTACCACCATCTGCACGAGGGCGAAAGAGACCAGGAAAGATGTCTGCATCTCAAGCTGTCGATAACCTCATCAAATTCCCAAAGGTATGTTGTTTAAAATATACGTTCCATCACCTCTATTTTCATGGACAGTGAGGTGAGCTAATCTACTGTCAGAGGATAGTCACTTAATACTGTTGTTTAATGTGTTGTTGTAGGCTGGAACCAGTGTACAGCAGCATCTAGACAACATCACCTGAAGCAGTCAGCCCTGCTTTCTTGCTCAGGGATCCACAAGAAGCAGCATGCACACCTTGTGATTGACAAGCATGCACTTCCATGTAAAGTGACAGGTTCAGTAGGATCCCTTGATGAACTCTTTAGGGCCCATTATGTCTTTGGTACATCATACAGTTCATCCCTGACCAACTTTTTCACTTTTCTGCAAACAACTATGACATTGGGGAAACGTCATATTGCTTTCTCTAGTGAGCATCCTAGAACTGTATGCTAATGCAAGGGTTTGTTACGTTAATTAAATGACACTGAAATGAGAAACATAATAAATGCTGTTACTTTAACCTGTATGTTTGTTGTTATTTCCATAATTTAGCATAGATCACAGTTTAGTAATATAGCATCATAAGATGAATATGAAAAAATAACACTACAGAGAAATAAAAATGATATATTATTACACATCAGAGTGTTATTATTAAACTAAATTTGGAGGAAAAATAGCTCTATAAAGTGTAATCAAATTATTCTGAACAGTGTGAATAACCCTCAGTGTTAAATAGTTTTACACATTTTGTTGTTAATTTTGACACTAAACTGAGTACAATTAACACTGAAAAGTTAACACTTGGCCATAGAGTAAATTTAACTCTAATTTTGAGTGGGACCAAATGTTATCTGAAGCAGAGTTAAAATCAACTCTCTAAGTGTAAAATTGACACTTGGTTTTTTACTGTGTGCATTTTGTATTTACTTGAGTTATATTTGTCTAGCCCTAAAATTTGTTTCATGATCTGAAACATGTAAGTATGTCATGTTTTTAGAAATCCAGTCACAGTATGCTACGCTAGCGACTGACTAGCAAAAGCTGCTAAGAGATAGCATTTTAGCTTATAAAGTAACTACTTTCATACTAGAAAAGCTCAAGCCTGCCTTTCACGGGGCGTTTGTTTCAAAAATTATATAAAATCAGTCAAAAGAAATTTGATTGTAAAATCTCACCCTCTGTCTTTGTTAGCCAAATAACAGATGACAGACCTAGCAACTGTACCAGGTCTCTGCAAATACTAAACTTTCTGTATAAATGATTGGTGTATTTGAGGTTCAGAGATTATTAGAAAGCTTGGACATAAAGGCAGTTTCAGTCAGTTTTTGATCTTTCGAATGAATGAAAGCCCTAATTAACTTTGAACCACAGCTCCTGCCAACCCAGAGGAGATGTCGGTACTAAAGCAAATTAGCGACAACACGGTGAATTCCAGCTGCTAGCGAATCATCGAGTAACACGATCAAAAGCTCCAGCGCCGGTAATTGAACCTCATGAGGAGAAATCATATTCAGGTTTCCCACATTTGAATGGTTTTCAGAGCGTTGTCACCTGAAAAATATGTATTTCTTTGCTCTAAGTAATAATATTCTTTCTTAAAGTAATGACAGCTGGTTGAGGCTCGGTAATTACTGTCATGAGCGACGAAGAACATCAGCTAAACCCTTCAAATCAAAACCACTTCTACCTTGAAATGTCTCAGGCTCAAACATTATCAGCTCCTTTCTTTGTGGCTAATAATTATACGCACTTAGAATGAAAGTAGGAGCAGGAATGACAGATAACGGTGAGCCTGTTTGAATTTTCTCCTGATTTATTCCAAACCCAGCAGCCTCACTGGATGGGCTTACATGTCTCCGCTCTTAATTTCCCTTCGAGGCGTTCGAGGCTTCGATGGATTAAGGCGGCACAGATCGGCATCCAGTTGGCTGAGTCTGTAATTAGGAGACATTCTATATTTCATAAATAAGGAGAAGAAGATAAAAAAGGGAAAATGTTTGTCGCCATAAAACAGGAATATTCTGTCAAGTCTTCCCTAAAAAGTGACGCTCAGTCTGAAGTGTAATGAATTAGGACGTTTTCCCAGAGGCAAGCACGTTCAGCTTCTTGGACAAATGGAAAAGATAATGATGCTCTTCATCAGACGTGATGAAGTGCGCTGTCTGAGAGTGTCGCATTACTCGTAATTGGCGAGTATATTTGCAAATGGGAGAGGCGCAGTGTGCAGACTTTAATGTTCATTTGTCAGGTATTTATTTAGAAAACCAAAATGCTGAAGTGATTAATTGTCAACACTGTTACAGGTATTATACTTGACATTTTTAGTCACAGAGGAGCAAAGAATCAAGTGAATGTTAATTAGAAATGAATAAAATGCCATTAAATGTCATTTAATAATGATGCAGGCAGGACTGCTGGAGTATTTATTTAATTTTTAATTATCCAAAATAAGAATAAGAATTTTCATTGTTTTTAATTGTTCCGTTTCTCTGCACCCTTCCAAGCACGTTACTGAACATGATGCACATTTTAAACAGCACATGAGCGCAATTTAATGGTTTTTGCACAAACGTAATGACCTGTGAGATGCAAAGGGCACTTTAGGAAGGTGTAATAAAAATTCATGCCTCATTATCAGATGAATAAAATGTCACACTCTACTCTCTGGAAGGGTAAACTGCAATATTTCTTCTCCTCTTGGCTTCCCAGGCCTCCAGCCGGGTGTTACGGAGGATGGCCTCCCTCCCCTCCAGGAGCCAGTCTCCTGGCTGCGGCACCGCCGGCACAGTCTCACCTTCCCGCATCTCCCTGCGAACATCCCAAGGCAGCACGTACGACTCGCCCATCCTGTCTGAGCCCAAACCACTGGCCGCTGTTTTCCCGGGCACTACCATGCCGCCCTCCTGCCCGTCGCCGACCTCCCCGACTGAGGGCACCCAGGGTAGAGGGGTGGTGCAGGTGGAGTTGGAGGAGGAGTGGGACTAGGAGGAGGTGAAAGAGGAGGGGGAGGAGGAAGTGGAGGACGTCTGGGGTCCACCCTTTCCTTGATCGAGGGGAGGGGTTCAACGGGGTCACCGCTGCGCTCGGGAATGACGGCGGTGCCGCAGCACTACGGCTCCACCCTCCCCAGGCAGAGCCAGCCGCTGGCGTACGGCGCCGATCCATACGGCCTGTACCAGAGGAGCGCTCTGCCCCGCCCAGACAGCCTCATAGGTCAGTGTGACACCCAGCTAAGAACAGTCATGCTCATTGGTACCTGAGGAAATTAGTCCCCAGAAAAAGTATTGTCAGTCTTTCTAATGTGCCTCCACCTTAAAAACAGATTATTAGGTTTCCCGATGAGATTTAGATGCAGCGAGTTGTCACAGATTAGCTTTAAGACCTGAGACAGGAGTAAACGGCAAGGCCGGCTGTGTCGATCGACTCTAAAGTTCAGCGATTACATGTTTTATCTTGCTTGTTTTATCCACATAAAGGTCATAATGTTACAGAGAGTTAATTGTCTGCAGACAGCAGTCTCCACTCATTTCTCTGATTAAATCAGCTCATCAGCGTCTGTTTTCTGAGCTGCCAGATGCGTCACGTTGTCTCGTTTCCCTTCTTAGAGTGTACGTACCTCAAACTGCCAAAAAGCAACAAGATTTCCTATTTTTGAAGCTGTTCAAATCAGCGTATTTATGCTGACAGCAGTATTTATAGTCATATATTAAAACATCACAAAACCACGCTCTGGTTTGTTGTTAGCTCCATTCTTACATTTGTTTACATTTCCTCCCTAAAATCAGAAATATTTATAGCAGAAGTACACATTACATTTAACAGCTTTTTAAGGTTTCTACCAGCGTAGTTTTTTGTTTCTGCAAAAACTACAACAGTTATCTTAGCAGTTCTGGTTTTTGAATTAGCAGGCTAGTAGATGTATCATATTAGCCTCCTGTAGCCATTAGCCGTTTTACAAAAATAACAGCTTGAAAAATCATCAGAGATGTTTTGAAAAAAGGAAATAACTTACTACTGTTTCAACTTTTCAGCCGGTAATTATCTACTTATGTCCACAAACTGCAGATTGAAGCCCACTAAATCATTATTTGAAGACTTCTAAACAACGTTAACCGTGATTCAGTGCTTATTTGCTGATTTGTTTTTTAACTTTTTGGTTGGTTTTGAAATTTTTCTACTCTTTTTCTTCTTGTTCACCCAGGTCCTGGCAATCAGGACAATCAAGATGTTATAAAAAGTATAAAAATCAGAGCGTATAATGTAAAAAAATAACTGGTCCACTTGCAGTTGAGTCTGTGTGACTTTATAGAAAAACTGGGAAACAAAGGGATCTTTCATGCTTCAACAAATCCAATCCCAACTAAAAAAAATATGGTTTAAAAATAAAGCCAAATATTAAAAAGCGTGATCTAGATCAAAGTCCTTCTTTGTTTCAGTTCTCGGAGGGAAACTAGGTCAAATAAGGCATTAAATTCATAGTCTTAAATTCGACATGGTAAAACCATCACAACCAGTAAATGTTCATGAATAGCTTGATTCTCTTTCAGAGCTGCGGAGGCTGATAAAAATCTCAGGTGTGAAACTGTGTAAACGAACCTCTGGGATCACTGCAGCCTACGTCCTTGGTGTTGCGGCCTGATATTGCATTGCAAACGTACTGAGTGGAAAGGCTCAGCTTCTCCTTTCCTCCTCCATCTTTTGAGTCAGTAATGTAGCTGGTAGAGAGGTCAGTGTCTGGCCTGGAGGGCTGCTGGAGAAACGTTAAGTTTCCCTTGAGAAAATGGCTGCACTGCAGCGGGAGGCGGTCTGATTGTGCGCTCTCCTCGCTGTAAATAAACAAAGCCACGCTCCACAGCCTCGACACCATTTCCTCTGTTGATTTAATAACCTTTCCTTTGTCTGGGGAAAGTTGACTGAGCAGGGCTGATTTAATATTGTAGCACACAACATTTGTGCTCTCTGCAGATGTTTCCTGCGTCTTTGTCAAGCGTCCAGAATCATTAATCGAAGCTCACGTTGAACAAAATAAGTTTGAGGCAAAGTGCAAGCTCGGCAGGTGATTTTATATCCTATCCAGGCTTGGGGAGCTCATTTCATGGGGTTTTTTTTTTTTTCTTCAGTCAAATTATCTTCTGGCACTGGCAGATAATCCTGCTGGGTTCGATAAAATTTTATTTGATGCACGCTAGTATGAAAAATAAGGAGTGCAATGTCATCTGGGAAGGATCTCACTTGTAGCAGGTAGATGTTCTGAACTCTTTTAATTTTAATCTTGTTTGTGGCTGTGATTGATGTGCGGCAGGTTAAAGGAAAACAAGCCAGAAACAGAGGCCAGCTTAAAAAACACACTGTGCACGATCGCAGGGCTTCCACTTTCTCTCTCATGTGCCGTTTAGCAAAGTGATGGCTGAGTGAGGAAACCGCGTTAGTATCAATCGGTCTGAATATGAAGCAGAAGAAAGAAGCAGCAAGGGGTTGCAGTGCAGCAGGTTGACAGGGATTTATATTGCACGTAGCACTCATAGAGGAGTGTTTGGCCAAAAGGGTGCTGGATGCTAAGAACCTTGACTTCTGCTTGTTATGGACTGTGGTCTCACTACCATCAGTCTGCACATGCCCAGTGGGAGCATGTCTAGCAGGGGGCATGTGCAAGAAAAACTTTGGAGAACAGTCCATACCTGATTTAAATTTTGCCCATGTCAGTTTCAAGTTCACCTTCTCCTGCACATCTGGACCATTTTCAGGTCCACTGCTATTTTTAGATGTTTTGTTACATGTCCTGTTATATCGCCTTCTACTTGCGCCTATTACACTTTGGCAGCGAGCATTAATGTCTTCATTAGAACATAAAAAACAAGGGCATCAGCTGAGCTGAAACAAACAATGAAAAACTAGGAATTTGGGGGAGACGTGGAATAAGGAAAAGACATTACTTCCTGGGAGGATGCGACAAAGGACAAGTTAATACAGAGACAACAGATAGACACAGGGTGATTAGGGAAGTGGAGACACAGGAGAACTAAATCACAGGAGACAAGACAAAGGAAGCAAAACTAAAAGCAAAGCACCAAGAACACTGACTCTCAAAGTAAAACAGCATGTATGATAATGGGAAATGCAGACACACGAATTAACTAACAGTGCGTTCCTGAGTAAGTCAGAATTTCCAGGTTCCCATTGTGAAACACAGAACGTCCTTCTAACTCAGATTTCCCACTCAAGAAAGACGAAGCAGGGTTCAATGAAAACTGCTTATTTGTAGCTGCTGAACCAGCTCTCATCACCATTTATGATCCTCTATAGAGAATTCAGGTCATTTGGAAACAGAGCTTGATGTTTGATCACACCTCATATCTTAGCAGCTATTACCGCTACTATTCCCGTTACCAGTTTTTACACATACGCACAGAGAAGCTCACTCAGATTCTCAACTGGTTTTATTGTCATCACAGATTTACAAAAGTAAGAAGTTAGTGAAAATGTTTTTGCTGCGGAGCTCCAGATTAGCAGATCACAATAAATAAGACACCATATTTTAGATATATGCAAATGCAAAAATATAAGAACATATGTCTGGCAATTAATTAATTAATTAATAAACAGTCATACTTTGTCCAGGAACCTGATAGCGGTTGGAAAATAGCTCACGTGAGTTCATACAGGCCTGGAACAGGTTGCGGTTAAGGTTGTGAGCGTCTTTGATCAACCATTGGCTGGGCAGTGCATCAGTGCTCGTACATCTTCTGGAAGAAAGGAAACTCACTTCCCATAATAGGCTCTGCCTCCCTCACCACTCTCTTTGAGATGATTTAAGATACTGTGGTTATAGACGGATGGACATGGTCACATGATACTAAGGAGTCCAAAGTATGCCAAGAAAGTATCCCCCACACATTACACCACCAGCAGAGCTGCTGATGTAAGGGAGGATGCAGCCACGCTTCCAGGTTGTTTACTGAGCCCACCATCTGAACTTTGCAGGAGGATTTGAGACTCATCAGACCAGGCAACGTTTTTCCAATCTTCTGTTGTCTAATTCTGTTGACCTGTTGCAAGTTGTAACTTCACTTTCTTCACAGGAGTGGCACCTAGAGTGGTCTTTGTGCCTCTGTAGTCCAAGGTTTGGGATTTTGTGCATTTAAAGATGCTCTTCTGCAGACCTTGGTTATAATAAGTGGTTATTCGAGTTACTGTTGTCATCAGCATGAAGCAGTCTGCCCATTGTCCTCCAATCTCTGGCATCAGCAAGGCATGTTCACCTAGAGAACTGCTGCTTACTGGATATTTTCTCCTTTTCAGACCAGCCTATGTAAAAGCTAGAGATGGCTGTGTGGGAAAATCCCAGTAGGTCAGCAGTTTCTATGACTCTGACCTATAACCATGCCACGTTCAAAGTCACTCAGATCACCTTTCTACTCAGTTTGAACTTCTAAGACTGGGAAGTCTACATAACAGATCTGAGCTTGTTAAATCTGGGCCTGGAAAGAAGCTGAAACTAAACTGAAACATTTCTAGATGGATAGAAAGATGACGCTTCTACCCTTGTTTCGTCATCTCAAGCTGCTCCGATGTCTGGCAGCTCACCGTGTATTTATGTATTTTTAAGCAGTGAGTACTTTTCAGTGTGAGTACCCACCACACAGCCTTTGTTAGAACTAACTACAGTCTACTCTTGAGTCACCGCAGCTCCGCTCCAGCTCGGTCTCACCTAACGACAGACTGGCGAACACACGGGCCTCCAGGTGAGTTCAGTTTGTCTAACGAGGTGCTAGGAGTGGATTTGCAGCCAGTGCAGTCAGGGTGAGTTTGCAAGTCTGTCATTCATGTGTGCCGCCGTGATTATTTTTATTTTTAATTATAGCTCAGTGTGTCAGTTTTGACATCTTCATTGTGCTTATTCTGAAAATGAGATAAAACGGAGAACAGAAGCAGAAAACGGTTGGCCCGTTTGCCTGATAAATAACCTGCTTGTGTTTAATATGTCATTTAGTCAGAACCTTTAAAAATAGAATAAAAGTGGTGAAATGTCAACACATTTAGTGCCACTGAACATTTCCTTTTGTTTTATGCTAACTGTGGGAACTGTGAAGAATTGAGGGTTGAAATTAGTTCGACCACTCATCAAAATTAGCAGCTACTGTCAGTCTACAGAGTTAATAACAACGCTAAGTGGATGATGAGGCTGATGAGAAGCTGACTGACTTTCCGTTGAGAGCCAACCTTTTGACTTTGTGCCTCTCCGATTGGTTGAGACAGCCGAGGCTGGCTGAGAAACTTGAGAAGGGATTATTTCTGTACTGCTGCCAGGCTGTTCAATGAGCCTGGCTTACAGCTGCCTTTGAGGCGTCTTTGGAGCACATTTCAGACCCAAAAGTGGCTTTGAACTGGACGTGTTTAACTCTGTCGCCGGGGCCGTGGTGATGTTGAAGGACGTGGGCTTTGTTCTCTGGAAACGTTAGGACGCAGCCGCTCCTTGCCTGTTAACTGGTTATCGACAGCTTCCTCCCTGCACGCCGCTGCGAAGCCGGTGGAGGATTTACTGTCGGAGAAGCGCTGCTGATGCTGATGCTGCAGCAGCGACACAGATTTATGCCTCGTCCTGCCCTCTGCCACTTTACTAAGCCGCTCCCACTGACCCATATAGGGGAGTTTCTATCACAAAGCCCCATGGAGCATCAGCATGTGATTATCAGCTGACTGCACTGGAAGGCTTTATTGTGCTAGTCTTCATATGTTTTCTTCTGCACTGTTTTTGTGTGCATCAGCTCAAGCATATGTGTCAGGAATATGAATATGTATTTGTGCATCTTGTGTGTTGTGCTATTGTTGTTTGTGCATGTGTGAAAACAGGATGGAAGGATTTCTTGTGCGTTATGTCTGTGTGTGGGTAGGAGGCAGAGTCAGTGAACTAAATAAAATGCCTTCTATTCTCTAGCTGACTGGTTTTCATCCTGCAGTGCTGCTAAGTGGCCTAATACGTCGCCTAAGTCCTTATTCCCGGTTATCCTGCAGATCCAGCGTAATCCCAGATTACACGAGAGAGATAAGCAATAGATGGATATACAAGATTAGGCTATTACTGATCAGTGAAACTCATGGCTTAGGTACTGAAACCCGGTGTGCCTCCAAAACGTGAATGCAACTGCAAGATGAGCTGGGGTTTTTTGTTTGTTTGTTTTTTGTGGAAATTATTTTTTCAATAAGCGCTGTCGTTATTATGCTTCAGATTTTTATGTTTTGGTCTTCCCAGATCTCTATTTGATTGAAAACAGAAAAATAGATACAGGAAGGATCTGTTTGGATTGAAGGATTGATCCGGAATGTCTGATTTAGCATAATTAGCTAAAAGTCATACGTGGACACATATCTAAACACAGCAGATGAAATGGGCAGCTAGTTTAAAACCACATATGGATAATGTAAATGGGTAAATTGTTCAAATAGATGCTAAATGTCATAGGTAGGTAGGTAAATGGCTGATATTGTATAAATTTGTAGTAACTTTAAAATGTGGTTTAAAGCCCTGAATAAGCATTTTAGCTAAAATTATTGGGTAAATGGCTGAAATTGGGTTTAGAGGTAACATAAAAATTTATGAAATTGTTTAAAATTATTGGATAAATGATTTTAAAAGCTCAACGTAAAAGATTGTTTGAAATGGTAATTAAAAGTTGTCAATGGATGGCTGAAATTTTAGGAAATTAGAAATTTTGTGATGCATGTCAAGACAACAAAACACTAAATGTAAAGCTGCAGGTTTTCATTTAAAGATACTCCAATATTCCTTACCTCACATCATCTCATGTCTCATTTTATTTATTCAAAATGACTTCCGCGTTATTCTTGCGTTAACAGTGCAGACTTCTCCCTTGCAACATTGTCACCATTTTCTCTGCTGCTCCTGGAATTGAATGTATTTGTCCTATATTAGAGAAATGAGAGCATGGCGGTATGCAGGATGCGCAAGCCTGTGGGTTCAGATTCAGTCTGATTCACAAATATACAGATGTGGTAAGAATAAAATAGGCAGGTGTGCACGTTTAATTAATCTGATGGTAATTTTGGGTACAGATGTATTTTCTGGTGAAAGATAAGAACATTTCTACTAAAATATTGGTGAATGAGGCTCAGTTATCCGAGGCCTAGCGGCAAATCTGCAACAAAATGGCTAAAAAAAGAAAAAACCATCCTTGAGCTGTTACTACATTACTTCAAGATGTGGCAGCTGAAGAAGGCTTCGCAAGCTGCTGAATCAAGTTTCCACGGGACTGGAGACTTTAAAGGTTTTAGATTAGTGTGTGAAAGTGTGTCTCAGAGTGCTTAAATGGTTGGGATATCTAAAAGTAGTGTGAGTAAATGACAGAAACGGCTGTAAACCGCTGACACCAGTTTACTAGCTTAAACCTTAACAGATAAAAAGATGAATTCGGATTCAGAGAAATTGTTAAATTATTCACCAGATAAGCGGGTAGAGGACTGAATTATTCAGATTCTACCATTGGTCTTTAGTTATAACAATGCAAACCAGCCTTGACATTGACAGTTTAGCTGTAATAAATTATACACAGGACACAGTCGTCTTTATATTATTAATAGTGTAGTAACCTCCGGTTTAGGAGCTGCTGCAGTGCTCGATGTTTGATACAAGCCTTTGCGAGCCCCTTGAAACATGATTCTGTGTCGTTCTAGCACATTTCATACATTTGGTAGCTCTAGCATCCTCTAACCTGAAGGTCACACTCTTTATGGGCCATTGAAGATCCCTCGAGTACGACCCCGAGGTCCAGATTGAACAGGGCTTTTTTCATTTTCTTTCAGAAATACATCCAGCCATGTGAGATCAGAGCGCCCATCTCTTTCACTGGGACATTTATGTAAATCGAGAGAGGCAAACTGCAGAAGCAAATGGCTCCTTCATCACCAGCTTTAAGTGCAAATTGTGTGCTTCAGCTGTTGGACTGATCCGCCGAGGCTGCCCCCCTCGTGCCCTAAAGCTTCTTTATAATTGGAGCACTCTTTGAACTGATCTGCTCTGAGATTGGAGGATGGAAAAACCCTCTGCTCTACTTGTTTGACTTGCTGATGTCTGAGCCTGCAGCACGGTCTGAATGACCAGAGTCTTCATGCATTTTATAGGCGCAACAATAGTTTCTGGTGACTTAAAATACAGAGTATTGAACAGTATGGATTGGCACGGTCTCACAAGTTGATGACAAGCATGCGAGCCAGATAATGAGGCGATTTTATGTGTGACCATGATAGGCTGGTGTCATGCAGCTCCGGGCTTTTTTTTTTCCTTAGATATTAGACATTGTGTATTCTTGCACATTTTTCAGTATTTCTGCACACAGTACATGTGAAGTAGCTCAAGTGACATGAGCACCTTTAGGTGTACTATCAGAAGATGGTACACTGTGGTCATAAAGGGTCAGCAACAACACTCAGGTAGGCTGTGGTGATTAAACAATGATGCTCAGTTTGTACTAAGGGGCCCAAAGTGTGCCAAGAAAATATCCCCCACACCATTACACCACTACCAGCCTTAACTGTTCATAGAAGGCAGGATGCTTTACTGCTTTTTACACCAAATTGTGACGCTACCATCCAAATGTTGCAGCAGAAATTGAAAATCATCAGACTGGGCAGTATTTTTACAATCATCTACTATACAGTTTTGGTGAGCCAGTGTGAATCCTCAGTTTCCTGTGCTCCATGCGGTCTTCTGTTGCTGTAGAACAGGGGTGTCCAACTCCAGTTCTCGAGAGCTACTGTCTTGCAGCTTTTAGATGCATCCTTGTTCTGACAGAATGGCTTATTACTGGGCCTTTGCCAAACTTGATGCCATGCTGAAGTGGTAATCCAACCCTTTGATTCAGCTGTGTTGGAGTAGGGATACATCTAAAAGCTGCAAGAAAGTAGCTCTCGAGGACTGGAGTTGGACACACCTGGTGTAGAAGATGCTCTTCTGCATATCTTGGTTGTATCGAGTGGTTATTTGAGTTACTGTTGCCTTCAGTATGAAGCAGTCTGGTCATTGTCCTCTGAGCTCTGACATCAACAAGACATTTTCTCCAGAGAACTGCTTCTCACCGGATATTTTGTTTTTTCAGACCATTCTCTGTAAACTTTAGAGATGGTTGTGTGGTGGAGATCCCAGTAAGTCAGCAGTTACTGAAATATTCAGACCAACCATCATACCACATTCAAAGTCGCTTAAATCACCTTTATTCACCATTCTTTATTCACCTTTATTCACCATTCAGTGGGTTGTCTTGACCATATTTGCATGCCTAAATAAGTTGCTGCCATATGATTGGCTGAGAAGATTTTGGCATTAATGAGCAGTTGTACCTAACAAAGTTGCCGGTAACACTATTAGGATGTCTCCTCATCCTCTGTGAGTGTAGTATGGAGGAGGCCACCTCAGTTTTTTCAGAGGCAAAATGCTTAAACGGTAAAGTCTCAAAAAACATTTTTATGTTTCCTGTGGTGTAAATAAAGTTTATTTAAAAGCTTAATTGTCTACCTGCAGGGCTCCACAGCTCATACGCCGGTCACAGCGGGCAAATTGATCCAGAGCTGAGGGCAGCGTTGTCTCCAGACTGCCACATGACGCCTGTTTTCGACGAGCGCTCCTTCCACAGCCCCCTGTACCACAGCCCCACCCACGACCCACAGGGCTCCCTCTACAGGACAAACACAGGTACTGCACATCAACAGAAGTTACTTTGACTTGTTTAGAAGGAAACATTTCTGCTAGCTGCATGTGACAGTTGGTTATTTAAACGAGATTAACAGATTTTATGTCCTAATAAATCTAATTTGTATGTTTTACTGTGAATTATCAATACCTTTCAGCACTAAATCTACTTGGGGGAAAAAAAGGAATTAAATGCTAACCGCCCCAAACATTCTGTATTATACCCCGTAGCAGTGCTGGCGGTGGGTTGTGGCAGCAGTCTTTTTGAAATGAGAGAGTTACTCAGACGTCCCAGTTTTTATTTTTTCTTGTCCGTTTCCCCGGGTTGAGATGGAGCTCAGTTTCACATCTACTTAGAAATTATTCCTTTAAAATCTGTGGCGGAAATCGTGGTTTACAGGCACAGGAACTGTTATTACTATCGCTCCCCGAGGTCAAACTTTAATTAGGCTGAAACCTTTCATGTACTCGGCAGCTTCTTAATTGAAGTCTTTGCCGAATGATTTAAGGCTGAAAGCTCTGTGGAGTTTGATAGTGGAGGATCTAAGGAGCCATTTTAGTTTTGTTTAGTCAAGATTTAAACAGGTTTGGCCTGAGACTCGTCTCCCTGCCTGCTGAAGCACTTAATGCAGAATATTACTTTCTCTTTTATGTGACCTTAGAGGCATTTTGATGATATAAACTGCCTCCAGAAACACATCCTTGATCGCGAATGAAAGAAAGCACAGATTAAATTTCCTAATTTTCTTAGGAATGGGGACTCTCCCTCGGACCACAAGCCATTGCAGCACGCTGCCGTACCAAAGAAGCAGCTATGGGCTGAGCTCTGCAGCTGTATACGTCGACTCCTTCAGGGTTCCCGGCGAGCCCGTCTACTCACACAGGCACTCTGGACTGGTGGACCAGGTGGTCACCCGAACCCCGTCCATCGAGAGCATCCATAAGGACCCCAGGTACTCAGTCTTCAACCACCAGTTCTTCTCAGTACACTACAGTTTAATTAGCATGTTTACTGGTGTATTAATGTGAGAGAGCTTGCCACAGTCTTTATTTTTGGGGGGTTTAGGCTGTCTCTGTGTTGTCTGCAGGCCTCTGTTGGGGCCTCGCCATCTGCTGCAGGACTTCTTTTTCATCTCTTGGCCGTAGATTTTTTGTTTTTGGAGTCTGGCTGTTTGAGCTCGCTGAATTAATTTAGCCCCGTTTTTGCTGATGATGAGCAATATAAACACACAAATCACTCAAACTTTTACACAGTGATGTAGGTGGTCACAGAGTGGGTATGCATGGTACATATTCTCAGTTTATTCAAATTCTGTTACTTTACAAAGAGAGTGTTTATTTTTACAAAATTGCTAAAACCCATAGTAGATGCTTGCAATATACGTGGAAATGTCTTTAGCACCATCTAATGCTCCGCTCAGTCGTCCTGGTTTGTTTGCTTATTTGCTGATTCACCTGTTAAATATCAGGCAATCAAAAGTTTAAATCCTCTGAAAATAGAATAGAATAGTCTAAAGTACGACCAGCAGCTAAACATTAAAAATAAAAAAATGTCAGAAGTGTTATAATGAATCCAAGATGCTACAAAACAGCACAAATAAACCAAAAATGGCTGAGCGTAGAAGGTGAGCCACCCCTATGGAGACTTTTCTCTGTTTCCCATCAGGGAGTTTGCTTGGCGTGACCCCGAGCTGCCCGAGGTCATCCACATGCTGCAGCATCACTTCCCCTCTGTCCAAGCCAACGCCGCCGCCTACCTGCAGCACCTGTGCTACGGAGACAACAGGGTCAAGGTGGAGGTAAGGTGATGATACATGCTGGGCAGTCTGTCTGGGTAAAAATAACCTGACAAACGTCACAGATATGACTCAGTCACTGCTGCCGTGTCTAAAGGTTTCAAAAACAGCTGTGCTGAGACCTAATTAATGTTGATCCTGTCCAAAAAACATCAGGAAGAACCCATTAAGAGTTCCAGTCGGGGACAGGACAAGCTATTTAAACAGGATTAAAGGGATTTCATTGTATACGGTGCAGAAAGAATTATGTCTTAATCCGTTAAAATACTAGCAAGTCTAATCAGCAGTTAATTTTAAAACATCAATTTAATAGAGTAAAAGCTGGTTCCAGTTTGCAAACATGAACATTGGTGCTTTACTCTGCACGAATCAGTGATCCACACCTTTTATGCTGCACACCGACGTTATTAAAGTTAGCAAAACAGAACACTCTAAAACTAAAAGAAGTAAAATAAAACTAAGTGTTCCCCAGATGTGCAAGCAGAATGAGCACTTCTTTAGTCAGTCTGACATTCCTATATGACAGTGACAGGCAGCTGTCTCAAAAAGTGTTTGGATTATCCAGAGTGCAGTTTTTGAGGGGAGGGTTAGAGGAGATGCATCTACAGGACAAACAGTCAAATCAGAAACTGACTTCCACTTTCAGCGGTCTTCATCCCTTGACAGCAGAGGTGACACTGTTGTTGGGCGGGGGGGGTCCAGAGGATCAGGAGACATCTGTTCAAAATCCCGCAGTTATGAAGTGCACAGTTTGCTTTCTTTGCAAGTAATGGTGCAGCTGCTGTGACGGGCTGATAGAGGGGAACAGACACTCTCTTGAGTGGAAGAGTGAAAGGATCCTGCCGAACCTGACGACCCTTCTCTGCATCATTCAGTTAGAACTTCTGCTTCACTGCTGTAAAATGTGTTAGTCGTATCATTATCACATATTTATAAACTCTCAACCTCAGTCAGATCAGTCTGCTGCTGATCTCAGTAATTGTAAAAGAGTCGCCTCCTTGCCTGTGCGGGGAAGTACGGATGTGGGTAAAAAGCAGTATAATAATAAATATGCTAACAGGCTTCAGAGGATAGGCTAGATCCATTCTGGTTCATGAGACACTCCCCACAACATGAATGGCTTTTCCCTCCTCATCTTTTATGGGTTTTTTTGTTTGTTTATTCATTTTTTCACTAGTTTTGCATTTACTGGCATCAGGGTCGCTACTGGACCCTACAGAGGTTGCACAGGTAGGCCGACATCATGGTGGAGTCAGGGCATTGCCAGGTTGCTGTGTCTTTCAGCACAGTCTAAAGAGCATGGAGGAGACAGGCAGTTACTCCATGAGAGTGGGACAGGGCCGTACAAGGCCCTTAATCCATCAGCTGGACCAGCAACTGCTCCTTTGTGCAAGGAGGAACAGGATGAGCACTGTCGGAGATACAAAATGACCTGCAGCAGGCCGCTGGTGAGAATGTCTCTGACCAAACAATCAGAAACAGACTTCATGAGGGTGGCCTGAAGGTCTGACATCCTCTTATGGGCCCTGTGCTGCTGCTTGGCACCGTGGAGCCCGATTGGTATTTACCATAGAATGCCAGAGTTGGTAGGTTCACTACTGGTGACCTGTGCTTTTCACAGATGAGAGCAAGTTCACATGGAGCACATGCGACAGATGTGAAAGGGTCTGGAGAACCCGCAAAGAACGTTATGCTGCCTGTAACATCGTCCAACACGACTGGTTGGGTGGTGGGTCAGTGGGTCAGTGATGGTCTGGGGAGGCATATCCATGGAGGGACGCGCAGACATCTACAGACTAGGCAATGGCACCCTGACTGCCATTAGGTATCAGGATGAAGTTCTTAGACCGACTGTCAGACCCTAAGCTGGTGCAGTGGGTTCTGGGTTCCTACTGGTGGATGACAAAGCCCGGCCTCATACCACATAAGGGTTTGCAGGCAGTTCCTGTGGGATGAAGAAACTGGCCTTTACACTCACCTGACCTAAATCCAAAAGAACACCTCTTGATTTTTGGTCCATCCAGTCCCCTCAGACTGTCCATGAGGTCAGTGGTGCCCTTCTGGGCGAAGAACCCCCAGGACACCATCTATGTGGTCAGGCGTGCATACAAACTACTGAGTACCATCTTGAACTGCTGCCATGAAATTTCGTCAAAATAGAGTATCCTGCCACATCGTTTTCTCATTTTGATTTTCGAGGTATCTTTAAATTCACCCATTAAACGATGAGGCATCCTTTCGCTCCTGGCACATTACCCAGCCCATACCACTATAGATATCCAGCATGATTTTTTTCCTATTCAGATCTAATGTGTTTTCAAAGCATTTGTTTTTTGAGCAGTGTATATACAGAGAAATGAGCATCAGATGTAAGATAACTGCATCTCCCACAGGAGATAATCATCCTTGATCAGGCAATCAGACATCAACACAAATCAAGACAAATCCCTAAAAGGGCACACAGATCTCTGAATAAATAAATAACAATAAATAAGAAATAAACATGAAAATTAAGCAAATTAAAATGTTTTGATATTTTCAGTCTTTTTTTGATACTTCAGATATTTCTGGATTTCTCTTAGTCTCAACCATCTGAGTACACCTTCAGTGGCTCTTTTGCTCTGACTCCTGTTTCTCCTTTTGTATCCCTGTGTCATCTCTGAGTGTATTCTCAGCTTACAGGAATCAAAATCTTGTTTTATTTCTTCCTCTTTTTCTTTTTTCTTTTTTTTTTTGATGCTTGCTGCCAAATTTGGAGCCAAAGCGCCATCTGCTCCAACAAAACTTTAAGTGACGTCGGTGCCAAATGTGCCGGCGCTCCGATGCGCGCTCTCTCGCTTTCTTTGCTCGGCTTCCCGTGCATTAAATGACGCCAACAGGACGGCGCGGCTCCGCGTGAGAGCCATTTTAGTGCCGTTGGGTTTGTTTGGTGATGAGCTTTTAATTAGCCTTTGGAGCAGCCTGGACACACGCCTGCTCATTTAGCCAGAAACAAATGTTTTCAATGACGGTTTGAACGCGGAGTCGGAGAGAATCGGGGAGCGCCTGCAGCTCTCCTGAGACGGGGTTTATTTCGAGATGACAAGAGAAAGTTCTGAACACAGCACAGAGAAGCTTCTGCAGCTTTGTATCCTGGTTCCCTTCCAAACTATTTCAGAAACTCATCGCCACACATAAAATCAGTGCTTTTGTCTTTAAAATGTTTTTTCTCTAAATTTTCATAATGTGCTTTAAAAGTTATTTTTCTTGTTGTTCTTTCATTTTCAAAGACTCAGTTTCTATAGTTTGACCGTCATCTGTATTTGCTTAGTTAAATCCGGGTTAAGTCTCGAAAGGGTTAAATGTAAGATAAGATAAGATAAGATAAGATAACCTTTATTAGTCCCACACGTGGGAAATTTGTTTTGTCACAGCAGGAAGTGGACAGTGCAAAAGTTGTGAAGGAAAAATTAGAATAAAATAAGATAAGAATAAATACAGTACACAACTGTACAGAATAGAATAAAATAAAATAAAATGCTATATACACCAGTTAACCAGTAACCAGTTAAACCATCAAAATCACCTTCAAACATTTGCACAGGTCCAAAGAAACTGCATGGATGGTTACCAAATAGATGTAAAACTGCTGCTCATTCATATTGACAGTTGTTTGCTTCCTTTGAATTCATTTAACGACTGATACATCCATCTTTTATGTGTGTTTTTAATCTCTCCTCCTGTGAGCATGCCACACTAACGGTGACCTTGTGCGTATGTAAACAGTTAAAGCCTGAAACTAATGCACAACCGTGACAGTTATCCCGTTATGTGTGTAAGACATAAATCTAAAACTCATCCAGGAGGCACAGAAAACGCTTTTATTTCCCATTTCTGCCTTCTGATTGAATTTCTTTTCTCTAATATGAAGCCGAGGAGGGGAAAGCTCTGTGATTATTCAGCGTTCTGTCTTCAGCCAGCAGCACCCGATCAGGAAGCACAAACTGATGAAGAGTGACTTATTACAAGCCTGAAAACCAGTGTTTCTACTCCATTTGCTTCCACCTTGAAGTAACGGTTCCCTCCAAAATCAGATATGAATATTTTATCTTCTGGCGTGTAGTACTTTTTATCCCAACCATTGAGACATTTTTTAAAGAACTGGGTGATTTCGGGAAAGAGAGATTGAAGATGAGTTGTTTAAATGTGCTTTTTAGGTAGATTATTTCCAAAAGAAAGACAAATCTCTACACCTGATCTGCCCCAAACTGGTTAACCAATCTCCATCTGTAAACAGCATAAGAGGCCAGAGTTTCTGATCTTGTTTTTTTTAATTACCTTTTCAAAGATATGTCCATACAAAGGCTAAAGTGTCAAAGTCCAAAATCAAGTTTTGTTATGGACTCATGATTCTTCTTTTGTATTTAGAGATTATTTAAGTTCAAGCTGTGTACCGCTTAGTCTCGAGTTTAGTTCTTCCGAGTGTCTCTGAGGTTGTGTCTGGTTCGTGGTTCTTGTTTGATATTGTTAGTTTCCTTTTGTGTCTTTGTTTTTGTCTCTGTGTCTTGTCCTCAGGGTCTCCCATGGAAGTTAGCCTTGTCTCCATGTTTATTTATTTGTCTCCCCAGTCGTGTCCCTGTTCTTTCAGTTTGGTATTGGTTCAAATATGAAAGGTGCCCAGCCGTATTGGTCATCATTTTGTCGCTGATGATTGGTCACAGATGAACCATCCAGGCTGAATGGTCCACTTGAATATATTTGCCACACCCCTCATATGTCAGTCAATGCTATCCTTCACTCTAATTGGTAGTCTCTTCAGTTGCTCCCTTCAAAGCTGAAAAGTGGGTGGCTGTGGTTCAGATGGGAAAGCGAGGTGTCGACCTGTCATGAAGGTCGTTGAATCAGTCTCCCGGCTCCACTATCTTTGCATCTTTACCCCTCAGATGAATCCATCAGAGTGTCTGTGTAAATGTTAGATAAAGTGTTTTGGTCTAGGTAAAAGCACTTTTTCAATGTTTGTGTGATTAGGTGAATGAGGCTTGTAGCAGGAAGCGCTTTGAGTGCTCAAGTTGAGTATAAAGGCGATATGTAAGCACCAGACCATTTACCCAAAGTTTAACTTTGTGTCACCAGCAGTCATTTCGCCTGTTTTTGCTAAATGCTTTTGACTTTCTCTCTGTGGTGAGACAATCCTCTGTGGATGGAAAGTAAATCATAGTGTGTCATATTGAGAAAATAAAAAGTGTGTTGCACAGCTCTCCTCTGGCCCTTTCATATGATATATTACTCAATATGGTTTATTGAAATGTTTTTTTCAAGGTCAACTTTGACCTTGGGTGCTAAGAATGAAGGTCAAGGTGAAATGGTTAGCGAACCTAGGAACTTTTCACCCAGGGCTAGTATACTGTTGTGAAGTTTGAAGACCTTGCATAAAAAATTGTGTTTTTTCTCATTTTTTTTCTCATTTTTGACCTTGACCCTAATTTTTTACCAAAATTAAATCAGCTCGAGCTGTTATTGGTATCTACCATCACATAAAATTTGCAATTGATATCGTGAAATCCGTGGACGCTTGACTACAACAAAGAGAGAAACAAACATAGCTGATTAGGGGTACTGCCACAAGAGGCAGACACAAGCTCTGCGCTGCAGTTTAAACTGACGTTATTAAGCGTAATGGCTCCTCTTCTGCAGGTTTGTCACCTGGGAGGGATCCAGCACCTGGTGGACCTCCTGGATCATAAGGTGGCCGAGGTTCAGAAGAGTGCCTGCGGGGCCCTGAGGAACCTGGTGTACGGCAAGGCCACCGACGACAACAAGGTGACGCTGAGGAACTGCGGTGGCGTGCCTGCCCTGCTCCGCCTCTTCCGGAAAACGACTGACAATGAAGTCCGTGAACTGGTCACCGGTACGTCCTGACAGCTTTGACTTTCCAACCTAATCTGCTCATTTACAGCTTCTCCCCTTTTAAGCCAACTTTCTCCTGATTGGCTGCTTCTCGTCAAAAACAGAAGGTTTGTATAGCAGGTGGGTGGGGCTTCTCTGCCTGAGACGACCATGTTAGGGTTATCCCCTCTCACTGATGTCATACAGAGCCAAGAGTAAAAAAAAGTGTGACACTGTTTAAAATGTAAGTAAACAGAGAAAACAATAATTTGTAGATCTCATTAAACACATTTTTTTGATGCTGTACATATAATTTACTGTTGACACATAGGTGATACATAAGGTGACACATAATTAAATTTAATGATTGTTGTTGTTTTTTAATAATGCAAATAATGCTTAAAGCTAAAGTTACTCCCAAACTGTGTTCAATTGTTTTTCTCAGCGTGATTTGGGAGATTTTTGTAATTTTACTGTGGGGAAAAAAAGGATTTAAATGAAGATGTATTTATGGTGTGGGGGTTAAATTGTGGAATTATGTTTATGTGCATAAAAATGTGTAATCAAATATACTTTTGAGGGTTACATGTCAGAAAATTTTTGCTCTTTTGTTTGTTAAGGTTATTTTTTTTCTACTTAGAAGGTACGGTACCTTAAATGATAAGAATATAGGCCAGGCATAAAACTACCAGGTGTCATGTATTAACATTAGAATAAATGGGAACAGTATGAATGTGTGTGACCCTATCCTAGGCCTTAATGCCTACTGCTGCCCAGAAACTACACGGGGTACCTCTGATTATTTATAAAAGCAGAGAAAAATCTAGAAAACTGGATTTAACTAATGAAAACATTAATCAGCTATATGTTTCCAAGCTTTAAATTTTCATATTCACATTCAAATATTCATAATTGTTGTCTAGAGACAGTCATTTAAACTAAGTGCAGAGGTTTAAGAGAGTATAGCAGAACATCTCTAAACTGTATTTCTGGATTCTGGTTTGATTTCTCTGACTCATAAATCCTGTCGTTCAGATAAGGACTAGTTCTAACTGTCTCTAAACTCAGATGTGCCTTTTTATTCCTGAATGGGTGAAATAAGCTAACACTATGGTCCACATTGACAAAAAAGGCTCAGAATAATAGCTTGACACGATAAAGTCTGGTGTGTGTGGGTGTTCGCCTGCCAGCGTGGTCCGTTGACTTCCCGGTTGGTTGGCCGGCCGGCCGACTGGCCGCCTTGCTGGCTGAGCATCGGTCTGCGGTGCCGTCTGACTGCCTGGCAGTGTTTTAATCTGTGTATCGGCTGTTCTGTGGGAGGTGTGAGCGGCAGCGGCTTAAACACTCGGCGCACAGCGCTGAGCAGATCTCGGCACAGTCCTCGGGACAGATGCTAAGATAATGTGCTTTGGAAACAGGACTCTGCAGCCACACCACACATACTGTTTGAAGGCAGCAGATAAGAAGCTGCTAGACACGCTCCACAAACCGCAGAGGAGACTCTTCTGTCTGTTGAAATGCTTCAGAAATGTTCTATTTTTAGCTCGGGTTGGGACTCGGATTATTAAAGGTGCACTTTGTTCTTTGGTAGCTGCTTAAATTTGACCTTCCACACCCCAAAACAAATTAGACTGCATAACATTCAGGAACAAAGCTGCATATTTAAAAATAAAACACTTGTTTTTACTGAACTCAAAGCTTTTTTCTATTATTGCTCTTTTATACTTTGTTTATTAAGCCAAGGATATTTTTACGTGAAGCCTTGGACATGGTTGGCAGTTGTATTCAAATTATATCTCGCATACTATATAAAAAATTTTTGCTTCCAAGCAGCAATAACTTTCATATCATTTTAACCTGCTCTTGAGCAATAGTTCTCTTTCTGAAGGTCTTTTTGGACTTTTTTTTTTTTTCACTCAATTTCAGTCCAGTTCTTATACCTGACCATTTTTAGAATGTAAGCCACTTAACATTGACCTATGAATGAATCATTCAAGCATAAAAAGGCACCTAACACTGAAATGAACCAGTCTTGTATCTGCACATAACAAACTAAGCAAAGATTTTAAATTGTATCTTGAGGCACTTTGTTACTAGCAGCCTGTCACGAAAGCACATCTCTTGTTCCCATTTCTTTAGTCTATGAAATCTATGAAAAAATTTCAAAGATAACACAGTTTGACAGACATAAAATAGTATTTTTGTACCAACAAGGGGATTCCCAAGGAGCTATTCGCAGAAAGCTTTGCATATCTCAGCTGGTGTACAGTGTCAGTCGTTAAAGAAGAAGGAGCAGGTCTACAAGGCTGTCAAGAAGCCGTTCTTGGCTCAGGCTGAGGTATGAACATTACTCAAGAACTGGACTGAAAATCAGTGGCAACAGGTCTGATGGAGTGATGAATCCAAATTTTAAATCTTTTGTTCAAATTATTGATCTGATCTCTGCTTTTTGCAGACGATGTGGTTCTTTTAGTTTTATCCTCCACCTCACATTGGAGTGATTTGTGTTTGAAAAGAGTGGAGTACTCTGGGCTGGGAATTAGTTGCCATCAACAAGTGGAGGAGTTCCAGTATCTCAAGGTTTTAGTACAACATTTAACAGAGCCAGTTAAGGTGGTTTTGGCATCTGACTAGGATGCCTCGATGGTGCCTCATAGCTGTGGCAGTTTGTCCAGTTGGAAGGAGATCCAGGACACGTTGGAGAGATTGTATGCTTTGGCTGGTTTGAGAAGACCTTGATATTTCCCTGAAAGAGCCGGAGGAGGAGGTGGCCAGGTAGAGGGAGATCTGGAGATCTTACACTGCTGCCACCACAACCTAGACCTGGATAGGCAGCGATGGATGGATGGACAGCTAATAATAGTTTTGACTTATTTTACTGTGTGTGCATCCACTGCAGGCGTCCTGTGGAACCTCTCATCGTGCGACGCAGTGAAGATGACCATCATCCGCGATGCTCTGACCACGCTGACCAACACAGTCATCATCCCCCACTCAGGCTGGAGCAGCGTTTCTCACCGCGACGAGCACAAAGTCAAATTCCAGTCCTCCATGCTGCTTCGCAACACCACCGGCTGCCTGAGGTAAGAAACAAATCAAACGGCCCCCTCAAACACTCAATAAGTCGGGGTGTGTTCATTGCAAAAAGCAGCTTAAGTCGTAAAATGATGATAGAATCGAGGAAAAGAACCAATTTTAAATATGGTTGGTATTATGACGTTATTCATCAAACTTTGTCCTGTGTCACATCAACACATTAAACACCTCTTTAGCCGAAACTGTCCTCAAACCACGCAAATCCATCCTCATTTCCACCCTGAAAATAATCGCCTCCTAAGCCTGCTGAGTAACCCGGCTCGCTGTTTGCTCATTAAATTGATTCTTGTTTTGAAATGCAAGGACGACTTTTGGATTTATTGGTTGTCTGTGCTGCTTTTTCTCCCCTCCCCGTCTACTTTTCATCTTAACGATTCTGTAAAACCACAGCTCATAATCACGGCCGTATAATCCGTCAATAAGGGGCTCCGTAATGGAGATTTTATGCAGCCGTGAAGTCTTTAAGAAGCATTTGACCATATTGGCCTACAGACGCAAATACCAGAGAAAGTGTGTCTTCAAACTCAAAGCCCAGGATGAAGGTTGAGATTTATTACCTGCAAATTTTAGCATGCAGAGAAAGTTTTAAGGTCTTGAACTCATTTGAAAGATGTAATTTAGAGTAGAAGCTCCTTTTGTCCCGTATGATTTAGTTCACTTCAGGATGTTCTGGTGATAATTGGGATTAGATCAAAGTGGCATATGGCAGAGTCGCACACTGGGGGCTACAGAGAAGCCGCAAGAATTAAATGCTTTAAATTTCCAAATCAAGACATATTAAAGTGTAAATAGCACATGAATATTTACAGACAGTTGGGGTTAAAAGTAAAATAGGGGATTGACAACAACATGGCTCTAGTCTGGGTGGAGTCCAGTTCTCTTCGGGTGCTCCGGCGAGCTCCAACAGTCCAAAGATAGTTGGTCATAGGTGTAAATGTAAGGTCCATTAAGTGCTTAAGTGCACAGAAGAAAGTGCTGGTTTAATGTACCATACATGAAAATATCTACTGTAAAGGGCCGTGAGTGGTTCTTAAGACTTTATTAATAGCGGCCGCACTCATCTGATGAAGAAAGGACTTCCTCTCTCAGTTCTCAGGTTGAGCGCCTCTAGAAAAACAGAAGTTTAGTTTGCTGGTCTGAGACACCAGTCTGTGAAGGGCTATAGATGTCCATCATTCTACAGTGAGAAAGATTATTCACAAATGGAGAACATTTGAGAGAGTCGCCAATCTTCCCAAGAGTGGACGTCCAAGGAAATTCACCCCAAGGTCAGACCGTGCAATCCTCGGAGTTTAAGAGCTACATTTCAGACTCTACAGGTTTCAGTTGGCATGTTAAATGTTAAAGTTCATGACAGCACAATTAGAAAAAGACTGAATAAGTATGGCTTGTTTGAAAGGTCTGCCATGAGAACGTCTGAACAAACCACAAAGCTTCTGGAACAATGTCCCTCATTTACTAATATGTGTGCGAATGTCGTTACCCTGAACAAAAAAACAGTTTGCGGGCAAAATTGCCGTCACATTTATGCCACATGTGCACCAGCTGATTTTGTTCTTACAGCTGTGTGTATTTTAGTAAATCAGACTCATGCTAAATCAACAGAGCATCAACTCGAGCATTCTTTACATTATCTGCATACAGCCACACCATTTTTCTATATAAGGAAACACCTGGAGGTGAAGTGGAGAGAGCGGTGAAGTCTGCATCACTACGGCAAGAAAGGAGGAGAAAGATCGACTGGAGATACTAAAACAATAGTAAAAGAAAAAGGTTTGAATCAAAGCTGATGTGAAAAAGATGAACAGACTAAGAAGAAAAGAGGTGGAGAATGAGGATCATGTGATCTGCCTTGATTTGGCCTCGTTGCAGTCATCAACCATCGACCATCAGACCATGCTTCCCATTTTGACTTTTTCCTCCTGTTTCAGCGCATATGGTGCAATATTGAGTGGTGACACCTGTCGTTCAGGAGAATACTGCAGCAGCTTCTTGCGCCTTAACAACAGCAATAAAGGTGTGCATATGTGTGACGAGCTAGCGACGATGAGCGAAGCAATATATTGGCACCTTAAAGCTTTCAGTGATGCAACTGGACAATGATCCCAAGCATAGCAGCGTGTCTACAACAGGCGTTGCAGTGGCAAAGTCAAAGTCCAGACGTCAACCTGACTGAAATGCTGTGGTGGGGAGTTAAGAGAGCTGTGCATAAACACATGAAATGAAGGAACATTGTAAAGAAGACTGGGCCAAAGTAACTCCAAAATGATGTAACTGATAAAGTCACTCAGCAAACCATTAACTGTTAAGGTGGTTCCACAGGCTACTGAAATGTGAGGTTTATCAGGGTATTGTTATTCATGTGAGGTTGTATTTACATAATTTTAAGATTTTTATTACATGCTGATGCATAAAACCTTTGAAATTAAAAACATTATTAAAGGTTTGGTACCTGCAGGGTGGATGCCTTCATTTTCATATATAAACACGTACACAGGAAGTGCCTTCTACCTTCCAACATCCAATTAGCATACCGAGATTAATCGGACTAGTCACCACTTTGCGTTTAAGGACTCAGCCAATAGCATTAACAGGATCGTCAATGTGACGATATTAATCTGTCTCGTGTAGAGATTTCGCATCACATTTGTCAGTACAAACACCTACAGTGAGCTTCCTCTGGAGGCTGTTTGGTCTCAGTTGTAGGGGAAAGGTGCTGAGGGGAGGAAGGTCTGATCATCTCTGTTCACACTGCTGGACAGGAGGCAGAAAACACATTGCTGTTTACGTGGCGCTTTAATGCTCACTTCTGCTGAACATTCTGCAAAGAGCACCAGATGTAAACAATCTGCTTGCATTATTACCGCCCACACGAAGGTCAAAACTAGCGTGCGATGATTAATACGCCAAACATTTTTCTCTCTGTGATCACGATTCACAACTCTTGATATTTCGTTAAGGGCTTCGTCCTTTAATCCACGTAGGTCGAGAATATCTCACATTATCTGAGCTTATTTCAGTGTGAAGGCATGATGGAACGATTTGAATATGGCTGAGATGTTTTATGATCATGAAGAAGGTGTTTTTGCTCTTTCTTGCCTTGTGTGTCTCTTCTTCATGGCAGACAGCATGTGGAAGCTCCATCAGTGCACAGCTTGACGTGTTTGTCACAGCCCACACATTTATTTTATGTCACCACCTGCACCACCTTCGTCTGCTACAACAAAATAAGTCAACAAATCCTGGTGTTAAATGTCCTAAATATTACCGCAAAGTAGCGGTCTGCCATACTGCAAATGTTGGTATCGATCCGATATCAAGTAAATACAAGGCCAGCATTGCTGCTGATGATTTCTTGAACATTAAAGTAGTCCAGCGATAGCGATTAATACTTCCAATGGTTCTTTTCTTTTGAGTGTGATGAATCCTGCGATTGACATGTTGGAACATGCCCATGTCAGGGAAGAAAAAACATCCTGGTCGTTCGGTGTGTTCAGGTAATCAGCTGATCTTATCTTCTGTGGTCAACTCCAAATCATAGCACCGCCCCCACCGGCTTGTGCTGTAGGCGGATGCATCACTTTATCCACCTCTCCTTTTACCCCGGTGCACCCATCACTCTGGAACAGAGTAAATCTGCACTCGTCAGACCACATGACCTTTTTCCAGAGTCCAGCCTCTACTCTCAAGCAGACTGACATTTTCTTTTTTCCGATTAGCCTCGCCGATATTTAGCTTTTAAGGCTACAGGGCTGTTCAGTCCCAATCTCTCGAGTTCTCTTTTTAATTGTGCGCGTGGAAATGTTCCTCTTGATTTCACTGAGAACTTTTTCCTCACCTCATTTCGTCCTCAGACATGAAGGGTCACCTCGCTCCTTCCGGGCTTTAGTAACAGTCTTTTCAGCTGCTTTCTCAGTAATTTGAGCTTTACGACGCGCATCACATTGGGTTAAGTAACCTGTTGCCAGCAGAAACACATTAACTCCCATTTAATAATCCAACTTTTTTTCACCAAATTATGAAGCACTGTAATTTTATGTAAAGCTACAGTGCAAGTAAAACATGATCAAACTGAATCTCCTGATGCATTAAGACTCTTTTCAGTATGTGATCTGTACCTGTAAGGTAACACCAAGAGTCGGGTCTTAAGGATGCAATACTTCCCTTAGTTGTAGATTTATTTACCAAACACAAAACTTCAAAACTGCTGAATGGAGACTTCCAGGCCAGGTGTGCTCCCTGAAGCAGAAAACTGCACGACGTGTCTCAAACACGACAGCTTTGAAGTGCTGCGGGGAAGCGGCGCGTGCACACGAGCCTCGGGCACTTTGCTTCACTTAGACTGGCGTGAGGCTGTAGGTTGATGGTATGGAAATGCATTGTGGGATTTCTTTGCTGCTGTTGTGCAGTCTTCTCATGGCAGCTTTAGATTAGCAGCAGCTGGAGGTTCCTATTGGAGGATCAGCTCCCTTCTTTACTGTATCCAGGCAGGTTTGAAGCCACCCAGTGGGGGAATCCACACACTGCACCTCAGTCTGAATTAATGTGTGTTTCCTTTTGTGTGTCTGTGTGTGCCAGGAACCTGAGCTCAGCAGGGGAGGAGGCGAGGAGTCAGCTGCGGTGCTGTGAAGGTCTGGTCGACTCGCTGCTCCACGTCCTCAGAGCCTGCGTCAACACCTCCGATTATGACAGCAAGGTGCAGCAAAGCACAAACACACACAGATGCACATGAGTGTGTGAGTCATGTTTTGTCACAGTTTATCCCCGAGAGAGTCATCCCAACTTAACCTGACCCAGACACAGCTGGAACCGCACTCTGGGGACCTGAATCTGATCCCTCAATACTCACATACTGCAGTATGTGCAAACTACAGCTACTGAGACTGCTGTTATAAGGATGCCCTGATTTAAACCAGTAAGAGGTTAACATCCATTCTTTTTCATTTATGTGGTTTAAACACATATTTACTATTTGTTACATTGTTACTATTTGTTTCTTGTTTTTTTTGTTATACGTTGAGTATTTAATTAGACAGAGACCTCTAACTGCCTGCTGCTCAAGATTTCTTTGAGGGAAGTCAAAAGTTCTTTTTTTCTGACAAATTTTCCTACTAAAACTTTATTTTTGACATATTAAGTACAATAAATGGTGGTCACAGTTACTTAGTTACCACTGTATGTGATTTTAGGTGCCCAGGCCACATAAACGTACTATACATGTGTTTAGATGTTACGCATTCATAAATTCAACTACAATTTTGACCACCAGGGTGCAACATTTTACCAGTGGGTGTGATGAAATGTTTTCAGGGGTGTGCTGATGTTTAGCATTTGCTGTCTGTTTTTAGGCACCACCTTCATTTTAAATTTAAATGTATTAAAATCTAGGCAAATCTTTTTAAATGCTAACTTGAGTCACTTGCACCATCCTGTGGTACAAATTGGTATTGCATGGAAGTGAACCCTGGCCTGTGTTCATCTTCAGTTGATAACCCTTCAACACTTCACAGATAGATCCATAAGTACTTAAACAGTGACCCACAGTTTTACTTCTGTATATCTAAAATCCAAAGCAATATTCAATAATAGTCTTAAATATCACTTATCTTCTTATAGCAGAGCAATATTACAATGACATAGTGGGAACAAACAGATCTATAGTAATAGTAGTAGTTATAGTAACAAACATATTAGCCTGCTAGCAATAAAATGGTAATATATATACATTTGAATGTTTAAACACTGACTTTTGGTGGAAACCTCATAATAACAAGGTAATCTTAGCTAATATAATACTGGAACTAATCCTACCTCGTGTGCTGAGCATTCTTCTGTGTTTGACAGTAACAGTGTAAACACTGTGTTTAATATTATGCATGATTTCCTGGAAACATATTTGGTAGTTTATGTGTCAGAACCAGCAATCAGGGCTGCAAAACACAACACTGCACATCTCCTGCTATATCTGTGGTAATATTTCCTATAATTGAAAACCTAGGAGCAGAAAAATGTGTTTCAAGAATCAAACATAGGTGTTGTGGCTATCTTGTATTACACCACCAAGTAAAAAAATTATATAGCTATATAGGCTTAATGATCATCTGTAGTTCACAAAAGATTCATTGATGTGGAAATAAAAGACGCTGACCTCTAATAATGACATTAAAAGTTAATATACAGCTTGAACCTCTATAACACGAAAACAAGCAAACTGGGGAAACATCTAAGGGCATCACATGTTCAGTACAGAAAATACAACTACAGCACAGAAGTGTTGCAGACGTGTGGCATAATATCATCATCATGCAAACAAGAAGAGCATGTAGTGTCCCAACCACCTTAGCTACCAAATAGAAATAAATAGATTAAGCAATAAAACATCGATGTCAGTGGTCCGAAAATTCTAAACTACTTGCACAGACAAAACGTCATATAACAGAAATAAACCTTTTGCACCAACCACAGGCTGAAACAAGAGCTCTGCAGAGCAGATGTCTAATGTTAGATTGTATGTAAAAACTTTCCTCTAGCACCACCATCAGGTGTCATTAGCAGGAAACATAGAAGAAAAGGCAGAAACCCAAAAAATGCTCAGTTCTCATTTTTACTTTCAGATAGTGGAGAACAGCGTCTGCACCCTGAGGAACCTTTCGTACCGCCTGGAGGTGGAGATGCCCTCCTCTCGTCTCCTCGGCAACCAGGAGCTGGACACCCTGCTGGGGTTCTCCTCCCCAGCCAAGGAGCTGGACTACCTCTGCTGGGGCAAGAGGAGGCGTGGCAGGAAGAGAGGCGGCTGGCCCGACTCCAAGGTACGACTGAGACTATTTACAGGTGTTCTTTTAAAGCATGAAAAGATGTTTATGTGCTTTAAAAGTACTGAAAATATACAAGATGTGTAGAAGAGCAGTTACCTGCTGAGCAATCTCAGAACTCAAAAGCTAGTCTGGTGATGTGGCATCGCAGGGAAGCCTCTAGTTTATACCTGACGCAGTCAAAAATGTACCCTGATCTGTCTGCTAGGGTCAGAGTGCAGATAGATCTTTAAAAAGCTATTGGATGGTGTTTTATTTTTTTCAGAATATTCAAACCTTTTGCCCTCCAAACAGACTCTTTACCTGAATGCAGTGGGACTGATCCACAACAGAAACCACAAAAATCTCACCTTTTGACTTCATATAATTTATCCCGACAGGAAAACTGGGCAACTGCACAGCTGTGAGGTTTGCTGTCCTCTGTATTCGTCAGCAACTGAAAGCAAATATGAGCCATGACGGGTCCTTGTAGCTCTAGATTTAAACTGAAAACTGAAATCCTCAAAAGTCCTTAGCTGCCAGGCAGGCGATAAAGAGGAAGACCACAGAGAAGCTTCATGGATCGCATCATAGTTGGTGTGACAGAGGAAGATGATAGAGATAGGATGAGATGGAGGCAGATGATCTGCTGTGGAGACTCATCATGGGAACAGCTTCTTTATTGATTGGTTGATTAGGTTATAAAAATCATAACGAGAAATCAAAAACTCTGAAATGAACCCTGAAAGAAGGGAAGGAAAGATGGAAGGAAATAAGGGGAAATGAAGGTCATTTATCCACAAATATATTCTGTTTACAGCCATCTGAACTGAATCATTGTGTAATTTGGATAAAGAGAAATGAATTGGCTGCTCCGTGGGTTAATTATTGATTCTAAGCTGCTCGTTTTTATGTAAAGAGTTTATGTAAATAAAATTTTCCCTCTCCTGGCATCAAGCGACCCTTAGAGGAATCGCCCTTTAAGCAGTTGAAGCGCTCCCAATTATACGAACTCGACTTCACTTTCTGTGCCTTTGATTGGTGCGTTTGTCGCAGTGGGACGGCGTCGGGCCAATCCCGGGTTTCTCCCAGTCTCTGAGAGGAGCGGAGCTGCTGTGGCACCCGATGGTGGTGAAGCCATACCTCAACCTGCTGGCTGAAAGCTCCAACCCCGCCACCCTGGAGGGCGCTGCCGGGTCCCTCCAGAACCTCTCTGCAGGAAACTGGAAGGTAAGACCTCGTCTAACACAAGGTGCAGATTTTCCTAATTATAGACAGTACTGTGCAAAACTCTTGAGCCACCAAGCAGCCAGACGTGTTTGCGCTCTTGAGCAATAGTTCTCCAGACTTTCTGAACTGTTTCTTTGGAACATCAGAACAAGCCATCAGCTTTCATCTCGGTCAGTGAATACGAACAGAGACATCGCAGGTCAAGTCTTGTGTTTGTCACAGTAGGAATCTGATGGGGGAAAACAATATTTTACTCCTTTCAGGTCATTTAAAACTCTGTTTCTTTTTTTGCAGTTCTCGGCCTACATCCGAGCAGCGGTGCGTAAGGAGAAGGGCCTTCCCATCCTGGTGGAGCTGCTGAGGATGGACAACGACCGGGTGGTCTGCTCCGTCTCCACCGCTCTGCGTAACATGGCATTGGACAGCCGCAACAAGGAACTGATAGGTACACACACACACACACACACACACACACACACCTCAGCTGTTTATTCAAAGCCAGCACATAAAGTCCATTCACTCTACTTAGTCTTTGACATTACGTTGCCCCCTAGTGGTGACACAATCCTACATTTGTGCCCTCTCCTCTCTGCAAACACATTACAGTTAAAGTAGAATTAATGCCTAAATGCTGCTCCTGGGAAGGGTGAACACCTGAAACTTACCTGTGAACAGTCATTCTTGGCTTGTGGCATCTTGCCACGCCAAAGTATAGAGCTGCAGTAAAAGGAACGAAAGACAGCCACTAAAACTGATTCAGCAAAACTAAACATCTCTTAATACTCTGCCTGTAAACAAACAGCACTGTTACACATTTACACGTGTTCAGTGCTTAATGAAATCCTGAAGTGGGTGCACAAATTTTTCATTTATTTTGGATTTTCTCTCTTTTCCATACAGGTTCAAACATATACTTAAATATAAATAAAAGACTTTAGGAAGGCCATTCCTGAAGCTTAATGCTAGCCTGCTTTATCCACTTGAAAACCAGTTGTGATGTGTGTTTGGAGTCGTTGTCCTGCTGTAACATCCAACTGTGTCCACATTTCAGTGTGTTGGAAGCTGTTGATTAGAGGTGAGGTTCAAGATTTTGGAGGTAGTCCTCCTCCTTCATTATTCCATCACTTTTGTGCAAAGTACCACAGCAAAACAGCCCCAGAGCATGATGCTACCACCACCATGCTTGGCAGCTGGTACAGTGTTTGTGGTTTTGAGAGCCTCACCTTTACTCCTCTAAACATACATCTTGTCATTTTGACCAAAAAGCCCAATCTTTGTTTTCTCTGACTATAAAGCTTTTCTCCAGAAGGTTTTTGGCTGGTCTATATTGGAGCAGGGGCTTCTTTCTTGATCAACATGTCCATGGTAATGTAAAACTCACTCCACTGTGGACGGTGACGCTGGTGTTCCAGATGTTTTCAGTTCATGGCAGGTTTGAGCCTTATGTTTCCTGGGTTGTTCCTGAACATCCTCACTGATTTCCTGTGATCAGATGATTGTATGATGGTTTAAGTCTTCTTCTTGGCAAATCGGTGACACATCTGAATTACATGTACTTATTATTGTTTGATGATCTTGGAATCTGCAGTTATTTAGAAATGGCTCAAAGAGACCTTCCCAACTTTTGTAAATCTACAATTCTCCAACATAAATTCAAATTTGTGCAACCAATTCTTGTTTGTCAAACTTGTTTGTTAATCCACTAAGAGCAGATCCAGACCTTCTCTAAATCTAACATCTGTGTTCTGTCTCTCCACCTGCAGGAAAGTACGCCATGCGGGATCTGGTGAACCGGCTGCCTGGCGGCAGTCCCTCTGTGCTGTCAGACGACACGGTGGCATCGGTCTGTTGCACGCTGCATGAAGTCATCAGCCGCAACATGGAGAACGCCAAAGCTTTAGCTGACAGCGGAGGCATCGAGAAACTGGTGGATATCAGCAAAGGTCGAGGGAAAGGGTAAGACGTGACCACCTCCATGTTTTTATTATTGAACTTATTTCGCCATGTTTATAATGAACATCTACCACTGTGACAGGTGATGGGTGACAGAAAATCAGGCACTCCTTAACTGGTTTTACTCATTTTATTTTACATACCATGTGTGTCATAGATATTCGATGAAGGTTGTGAAGGCAGCTGCTCAGGTGCTGAACACCCTGTGGCAGTACAGAGAGCTGAGGACCCTCTACAAACAGGTGAGTACGAGCAGACACATGTGGAAGAACTCACACTGATGGAATTAAAACTCCGTTTACACCTCAAGAAATTTAAAGGCCATTTCAGGGAGATGCTGATTATCTTTATTATCGTCTGTTTGTAATTCAGGGCACGGTATCAATTCAAGGCCTTCATTATTCAAAGTCTCTTTCAGAAGTGCACTCCCTTCTGTTAATCTGACTTCATTTGAATGAGAGTCGCCTGGTCACATCTATCAAAATGTGGGTGCTAAGATAAGAAAAGGCTATCAGTATATCACGTCCCTCGGGGCATGTGATAAAATTGACCTATGTACTGTGGAGTCTTTAAAAATTTGAAGCGACGGGACAAGCGGAGGACAAAACAAGAGGTATCGGGCCTAAAAATATATATCTAGAGCAGATGAAGAGTGTCTGGGGAAAAAATGTCCTTAAGGAAAGAAAAAATCATCACAATGATCCCAAACACACTGCCAATGCAATAAATACCTGGACAGAAAAACACACAGTGCAACACTATCAGTCATGGATTGGCCTCCCCAGAGCCCGGACCTCAACATTATTGAAGCAGTGTGGGATCATGTTGACAGAGAACAGAACAAAAGGCAGAAACATCCAAAGAAGAGCTTTGAATGTCCTTCAAGAAGCCTGGAGAACTATTCCTGAAGACTACTTAAAGACATGACAAGAAAGCTGCCTAAGAGAGTTCAGACTGTACTGAAGAATAAATGTGGTCACACCAAATATTGACTTTCAAGCTCGTTAGCATGGTACAAACTGTTTTTCCCTTATATGCTTGTATTTACATGTGTGTTTGCACATGCTTCAATAAATCACTGTTCCTGTTTCAACTATAAAGAAAGGAGGAACATTGACAGCCGTAGGGACATGTTCCGTGCCATGAGGATGACTCATGATGTAGGATCTGCATAAATGCTTCTTATATGATTCATAGGAAAGCCAGATTTGAAACAGGAGCCACTGATATTACCAATTAAACACAGCAGCTGTTATGAAAGCCAAATTGACAAAGAATAAAGGAATTCACCACTGACTGTTATAGCCACAGGCAAAATTCATAACAGCCTTGTAACTCTTATGCTGTAAAAGTGTTGTGGCACAGGATTCACACTGACGAAACCTTCCAGCAGGTCCAGTTGCTGCTTAGTAAATCTGGATGGGCGCCACCAATTCTGGTCATGACTTTTATGGTCAGAATTTCTAGGAACAGCCAAAGGGTGGAGGGTCTCAAGATGTCATCTCAGCTTTTTGCAGATGATGTGGTTATTTTGGCTCCATCGGGGGGATGGCCCTTGTTTACTTTGGGGTGGTTTACAGTTGAGTGTGAAGCAACAGGGGGTGGGAATCAAGTCTGAGGCCATGGTTCTCTGACTGAAAATTAAATTCAGTTTGAATTATTATAGAGCAACAGTTGCCTCAAGGTGATTTATATTGTAAGGTAAAGACCCTACAATACCGTTCCCCCCCAGGAGATCAGGAGGAGGTGGTCAAGTAAATGCAGTATTTTAAGTACATGTAAGTCCTCAACCATTACCTCAGCAGGTGCTGCAGCAATTTGAGCATCTAAATTCCAACAGCCTTAAAAACATGTAATGTTTTTTGTTTTTTCCAGTATCCATATCCTAATTCCTTAAGTCTTTTGTCTATTCTATAGAGCCAATTTTGTTTTTTGGGGGGGGGGTTTTAAATGTATGTATTCATATTAAACAAACCCCGCAGGAGCTCCTACACGTGTGCACAAGCATCCCTCCTTATTTTCTTTTTGTCGTACATGTGAACAGGATGGCTGGAACTACACCCACTTCGTCACCCCCGTCTCCACTCTGGAGCGGGATCGATACCGCTCTCAGCCGACCCTACCCACCAGCCCAATGCAGATGTCCCCCGTCATCCAATCAGGTGCGAGAGACATCAAACCGATGATCATATTTCAGTAATAAATTGGGGGGGGAACAGGATTTGGTTTTTGGTTTTAATCATATCACTGTTTTATTTTTCTGGTTGGCTTTGTTTTCAGGCGGTAGTGCAACATCCTCGCCAGCGATGCTCGGGATAAGAAGACATAGTTCAAACTATCAGAGGGCCCAGTCATCTATGCAACTCGACACATATTACGGAGACAACAGTTTACACAAACGGCAGTACACAGGTTTGTGGCGTCCCTCAGGGATCTGTACACGTGCCGCTGGTGTTTCTCTCAAACAACCACCATTTCAGTTTGGAGTTATATTTATTTTTCTCTCTACTTCTGAATTTTTCACCTCAGGGTCAGAGAAGAAAACCCCATATTTCATTGGGACCTATTCCTCCCAGTCAGGAGAGGATCTGAGAAGATCCCAGGTAAGAAGCCTTTTCTTGTTACATCATACAATAATGTCGTGCTCAATCATCCAGCTAAGGATGATTGAGCATTAAATTGCAATGGCAATTTCATAGCACATTTCATTATTCATTTCATTCACAAACTCACTGTGCTTAACACGGACGATAAACATAAAGCATATGTAGGTTTATAATAAAAACAGTAAAATAAAACTTGAGATCTTTTGGTTCTGTCTGAATCGACAGATTCTCAGAGGGGAGGTAACGATGTTTTCTCACTTTGGTTGTTTTTATATAGACTGACTGATTACATTCTTTTCCAAGCACCCAGAGCCATTCTACGACGAACCCGACAGGAAGAACTTCAACAGCTACAGAATGTACCTGTCGTCCCCACAAGGCTACGGCGAGGAGCACTTTGAGGACGAACCAGCCCACCTCACCCCGTCGTCACCCGACGGCTACGCCACCCAGTCGCTCCGATTCAAAGCCAACACCAACTATGTGGACTTCTACTCCACCACACGGAGGCCTTCAAATAGGGCGAACAAGTTCACCGGCTCCCCCGACTCGTGGGTGTAGAAAGAAAATGGACACCATGGACATCAAGTCTTCACCGCGTTGGCTGTCCGTTCCTGTGGGTGTATGTGTGCGGGGAGTGCATTGTGTGGCTGCGTGAAAGGTTGCGGATGCATGTGTGTGTGTGTGTGTGTGTGTGTGTGTACTGAAACTGTGCTGAATGACCAGGGCTTGGTTTGCCACGTGCAGTCAAACTGCACGATAATAATAACAAACTATCCCTTTATTTTTGACTCCGAAGCTAAAAGCAAACCAAACAAACACAAAAAAGTCATAAAGTTTTATCAGAGGTTTATTGGATAACATAAAGAAGCAGTGCAGTATGAAATTGTTTGCTAGTTTTATGAGCTTCAGGCTGCAAAACTAGAATATTCTGAAATATTTCCACCATGTTGTTTGGCCGTTGCATACAATTTATAATTCCCACACACTTGTAAAGGTGTTGGTTAGAGGCACAAACAGTCTAAAAGATGGACGTAGCCACCGTTACCTTACCCACCCCCCTCAGTGAAGTCCCTTCGAGCTGATGGTCTTCCGGCTAAATGTGACAAATGAGGAGTGGATCTACCACACCCACTCCCATACCACAATTTGCAAAATAAACACTATGCTGTACTCAGTAACACTTGAAACTAGCGACTGAGACCATGAACTCATTGGGAAAATGTTTACTAAGGTTGCATAGACTTCTACAATCTACAGTAAGAGCCAGAAATCCTTAGAGAAGAGTTTGTATGCTTTAAATCCCGGAAAGATTAAATCAGATTAAACTGGGAACTCCCCAGTTATCCAGGACTATCTCATAGCACCACTATCAAACTGGAAGTCCACAGAGTGGCAGTTCTTGTGTATATTTAAGACAATTCTCTGATATAGCTATGACCTTACTGAGACTCGGCGTGTTAACCACGATGTTAAATTCTGGAAATCATCGCCAAGAGTGAACAACCATCAAGGATCAAAAGTAAGTCTTGTTGCTTTGATTATACTAAATTGGATTGTTTCTAAGGAAGATTTTGCGTTTTAATTGATAGGTTTTTGTAAACAATGATCAGGATGTGAAACAAATTGTCTTGGGCTTTGCCATTTCTGCCAGAAGCTAAGTCAACAGACTAGCTAATGGGTTCCCAAGGCTTAGTCAAAAGGTGCTTTTTAAACAAAAAAAGAAAAAAACCTAGCCCTAACATTGTTGTTTACTCGAGTGTTTGTTCACGTCAACTGATTTCATTTTTCTCTGCAGTAAAAGTGTGCAGTGTGTTGGCTTTATAACATAAATATCGTCCGCCAGCATCATCTTGAATGCAAGAGAAAAAGAAACTTGCTGAAGCTGAGGATCACACCCGGGACAAATTCTATTTACCAGTTAAATAAAACCACTACTCCAAACAACATAAAAGCTGCTCTAAATATTATTTGACCTGGGTTTGGAGATGAACATCCTCACTCTCATGAACCTTTAAAGACTCAGAGAACCGGGGTTAAACCTGTAACCCTCTGCTTTTCTGTAATGTTGGCCAAAAGTGCAGTATATCATAAAGTATGTGAAATATGTGGAAAAACAAAAGTGAAAATCTATTTGTACAGATAAAAATGGTTTAACTGTCCTGTTACATTGTTGTATTCAATATGTAGAACTTTCTTATGTGATTGTGAGGAAGATTTTTGTATTATTTATCGATTATTTTTATTAATTTAATTGTGACCTGACCAAAATACCCAATCTGTCTGTTCTGTCTAAAACTGATAATGATGATGTGTTACAGAGGGAAATAATATGTATAGGGATTAAAGATTATATCACGATGAGACACCTGGAAGTTTCCGTTTTCTTCTAATTTTAAAATGCACACAAAAAAGCAAGTTAAATAGATATATCTTTATTAGATTTAATTGCATCAGTTGTAAGATATATTTGGATACACGATGCTACAGCTAAAACAAACAAAATGTACAACATGATGAGGTAAATGCATCCTGTATAGAAACTGCCCTCCCTGAGCATGCCTTTAACACAAGCTCTAGTCCATGCAGTTACATTCACTTATTCGTCGTCTGTGATTGTTGCTGTCCTGCAACTAAACCATTACAAAATTGTAATATTCTACAGCAACATCCACAGAAACAAAGGCAACTAGCCCGAAAGTCACGTTGCACAACTAAGGCCCAATCCTACCCAAGTCCTCAGCCTTATGTTCAAAGGGTAGCAGTCAAGTGTGATGACCAGTCAAAGGGGAGCACTCATCTAGCCCAATGACTGGGCGAATGGTGGCAGTCATCAAGCTCGATGATTGCTACTGGTCAAGAAGCTAATTCAAAGCGTAGGGGTCGTCATTAGAAGGGTAGCAGTCATCAAGCTAGATTGTAGGTATCGTCCTCGAGCTGGATGACTGCTACTCTTTGATACCTAAAAGAAACTAAAATGGTAGACTATAACTAAAGAACAACTGTATTGGGCCTTTTCCACTGAGACAATAATGTATATAAAAATATGCTAAACAGGCAGCATAAAGGAAAGCAGCACAAACATCTAACGTACCACTAAAGGGTCAAGAGGCCTCATTAAATTACAGTTTTTTGACTTTAAAAAAAGAAAGTTACAAAGTCACAAGTCAATGTAGAGAAATGTGTTAATTTCTAAAGCTGGAGTGCTGTTTTGATGATTTGAGTTTTCTGAAGGGAAAAACTTATCCAGCTTATCCACTGAGATTTTAATTACTTCTCCTGAGGGGAAAAACCTTTATTCTGCCTTCGAATCTGTTTTTAAAGACTCTGACTAGCCAATCACAAACTTTACAGATTGAGTTCAGACTATTACAAAGATCCAGACACTGAAATTGTGTGGGGAGAAAAAATTTAAATCAGCTTTAAACCAGAGCTATAAACCAGCCTCATAGTCCTAGGAGCAACTGATTGGCTGGTCAGTGTTCCTCAAGAGCTATAGTAGCGCAGTTTAATTGTATGAGATCTCTCTTCGCAAAACGACAAAAAAAGATCATTTTTGAAGCCCAGAGCATGTTTTCTAAAACCAAATCAAAGGGTTTCTTTATTGATTGTCACCTGTAATCAAACAAAAGTGTAAACACAAAAATTATAAAATCTGGAAGACAAGACCAAGACACAAGCAAAGACAGTTGTGTGGAAGCATGTTTCTGCTGCCCAGCTCCAGCAATAACCTTCAACATCATCGAGGTTAGAAACTTAAAGGCCCTGCTTTGATACAAATCACATCCAGAAAAGTAAGCACGAAGCTACATCCTGCAGTTAGTTAGCTTAGGTTAAAATGGAGAAACAGCCATTTTTATTTCAAGTTCTCTGTTTCCAGAAATAAATATTCCACTCCTTTTCTCCATTGACGTTTCAGAAAAGTTTTAAGCCTTGAACCAACCAGCAACAAGATAAATCGTGACCATAAACAGATTTTATTTAATCTACTAAATAAATAAATAAACAAAAAAAAGCTAAGGTACGGGGTCTGGGACTTCTGTAGTCCTTTTCGACTCTGTTTGTAAGTGTTCTTACTACAGGCCTCATTCACGCATTCACTGTGTCTAAGTGCTTTTAACCTAGCATTCTCCCTCATGGATGCACTGGGGGCAACTCAGTGTTCTGTTTCTTGCCCAAAGATACTTTAACATGAACACTAGAGAAACCCGGAGTTGAACCACTGACCTTCCAATTAGTAGATGACCCGCTTCTGTGTACATAATAACTTTTAACAGTGAAAGAACTACTCATCCAATAATACAATCAAATCCCAGATTCCATAGCAACCGACTTCCAGCCTTCTAGAATTTAGTGTTTGTAGTTTGTATTGTGCGTGTGCAGTCGAGTATAGCCAAGTTATCGATGTGGCACAGTGCTACGTTCCTGACTGCAATCGCCACTCGTCCACTCTGATGTTTGTGGGTTTACACATTTCCTAGGTCAATGTCATCCAACAGCAACTTCCACCAATCAGAGAGGCCGCTGTTTCAGTTAAGGATTGCGGGAAGAGTAGTTCTTCTCCCTTATATTATAAATAATACATTAATGTTTTTTGTCACATACCATCATTTTACAGTTTTGAGCTTGTAGTGAGTCTGTTTTTGGTGAGTACAATTTTTTGGTCCATAGTTAAAATACTTCTAAAGAATATGGATGAGATTTTCAATTCAGGATCTGTTAATAAGTTGTAGATGTTTTCCAAAATATGCAGGTAGCATACCTGTTAGTGCTGCCCAGCTAACAGCAGAAATCATCTTCAGGCATTGATGTAAATGAGCTGGGGTGTAATTTGCTGATTATGCATGTTAAATTTTCTTCTGTTTGCAATGAGTTGTAGTTAACGCACTTTGTGATTACACTGTCCAGTCGGCATTTCCATAAAGAGCACGGAGCAATTATCAACCTAATGGTCGCCATTTAGGCTACAGAGTGGGATGAGGCGTTTATCCATAGTAAACTGTTGTCTTCGGTGTGACTGCCATTTTGGAGGGATGCTGCTGTAGCGTCAGTCACATAGGCCTAGAAACCAGTCAGCAACCATCTGGCAACCATCTGTATTTTCACCAACCTAATGACAAGTGGCTGTTTGCAAAGAGGTATATAGGGTACAGGACCAAAGACCTCTGTGATTGCCGTTCCCTGGTCTTTATGCTAACCTAAGCTAACCGTCTGTTGGCTGTAGCTTCATATTGATCAGATACACTCGAGTGGTGTCACTTCTCTCATCATGACGACTGAGAAAAAAAGGAAAAAAGCAAGTTGTTTCCTAAAACGTTAAACTATCTCAATCGATAAAATGAACGCAGAATCAACACTTATCTAAAAACTGACACGTTTGCCTTTTCCTGTAAAGCTGCACAAACCTAAAACGTAAGCTTCATTTTCATTTCTAATACAGAAGCGGATTCAGGCCTCACTCCTGAACATCGAGCTTTTAATCCGTTGCATAATAACGACAATCTACCATCAGAAGATCCAGAAAACTAAACTTATAACAGAGAATGTGTTATAAATGAGGCCTCTGAGATCTACATTCAGCAAATTAAATATGTCTCATATCAGTATTTACACAATGTTTGGATGGTGCTTCTCCGAGCGATGACAGTCTGTCGTGAAGGCCTCCCATTGGTGCTCCAAGAGGAGGGGTGTTGCTTGTGGATCCAGGTGGGGTGGTGAGCATGCGTTGAGTTGTTTATGGTCGTCTGCAACAGGAGGCAAATCTCTGAGACTGTCTTACATCCAGTTTATGTGTAATTGATTTATTTGTTAACCGCCCCCTGGTGGTAGCCATGTGTAAGACAAGCAAAGGAAATTCTATTTCTTAAAATGGAAAAGAGATTTTTTGCACTCACAGGATTATGTTGCTGTTGTGGGTTCAGTTGTTATGAATATCAACACCTCCGGCTCTGATGGAGCTGCAGATCGGGGAGGACAGTGGATGATGTCCGGGCCGGATAGGCTTCGCTGAAAACACAAAAAAAGGAACATCTTGATCCATTGCCTGATCTATCTTTCTCCCAGGGATCCATATTCAGGTCTGTTTTTTATCCAGTGTTTTATTTTTTGTTTGTTTGTTTCAAGTTTAAAACAGTTCAGATATTTCAATTTTTCTGGTTGAAATATGAACTGGAAAAGCTACTCTCACAGGGATTGAATCTTTCCCCTGGCTGCCCTTCCCTGAGTATGGTTCTCCCGGAAGTCACTTCCTGTTAAAATGGAGTTCTTCCTCACCTTAGTCACCAAATGTTGCACACAGGGTATCATCTGTACTATGAAACAGGTTTAACACAGCAGCCTCACTTGGGCTGACTACAGTCCCTCTCAGACAAATTGGCAAATTTTGCAAATATTTGAGTGAGACTGCCAACATGTTGCAATCAATCAGAGTCAGATTGTGCTGATAAGCATCTATCTGCAATAGGGTTATAAAAGCACCAACAGCAACAAGCGCATCAGTGTCCAGGCCACAGAAACAATCCTGCCAATCAGCATATTCTCAGCAAAACCACTTTAAATTGCTACGCAAACTCTTTAGCATACAGATGGTCATTTATATGTATAGCAGTTATCTAGAAACATTATCACTCATTTGGAAATGTATTTGTGTCCAGGTTCAGCTACATTGCTGGTGGCAGGTTTAACCCCAGTGTGAACCGGTCCTCTTGTTCCGACAGCTGTCACATTAGCACATCTGCTTCAGTGGAATAATAAATGGAAGTAAAACCTCACCGATCTGTGCAGAGTATCCCCTCCTGGCCATGTTCTTGGCCCGCACGGCCTCTTTGATGCGGTCCACCTCCTGCTGGTAGCGCTTGCGGTCCCTCATGGCGTTCTCCTTGGCCTCCTTCAAGGCGTTCTCCAGCGCTTTGACTCGCTCGGCCGTGGCTCGCAGACGCTTCTCCAGCTTGGGCAGTTCGCAGCGAAGGTCTGCGTTGTCCCGGACCAGCTGAGGGCGGCAGCATGAAGTTACTGAGCATCATTTTTATTGTACTGTATCTCACAGCGCTCAGCATTTCTGTTTGATAATAATTTTATGGATTCAGCCTCTGTATAGCAACCGTACCTGTTTGTGGACCTTAGTCAGCTGCTCCAAATTGTTCTCCAAGAATGAGATTTTCTGTTTCTGTGCAATGTTGCTGAGTCCCTCCTCACAGTCAAGCTCTGCACTCTTATAATAGAGGAAAATTACACCAAACTACATTAAACGACCAGTCTTATGTGTCAACAGTAAAAAGATCTACCTTCTTAACCCGTGCAGTGAGGTCCTGGACGAAGAGTTTGCGCAGGTTGTGCAGCGTTTGCAGCTCTTTGGCCTGAGTGAACAAGAAAGGAGTGAAAGCTGGAAGTTAGACCCACATAATAGCTCTAGGATTTACATTCTGCCACAGGTTTCTTCCTTTTTAAAGTGAGTTCTTCCTCCCCACTGTCGCCAAGTATTTGCTCATAGGGAATCATCAGACTGTTGGGTTTTTCTTTTTAATTCAGTTCAGTTGAATTCATTTGTATGTAAATACTGTTAAATTAAATTGAACTGAATTAAAGATGTCATCAGGTTTATTCTACCATCTGTCAAACCTAGGGTGAAACCTGAAAAAGCCATGGTCATGTGAAGTGGGTGTTTTGAACGGCACTTCAGATCAGTGCTTCATAAGCTCGACACAGCGTCGAAACATCAGTATCCAGCTTCCCATCCCTACTCAGGGTATTCAATTAAATTCTGTTTCATTTATACAGCATCAAATCACAGCCGTTTCCTTGAGGCTCGATCACTGAAACTCCCCTTTTTATCTAAATGTAAGAAAAAGAAGTGCACTTTCAACCGTAAGAAATCTGTCCGCAAGACTCTTTGGGATGAAGTTGTAAACTGCCGGATCAATGAGATGCACTATACTAACAACATTTCTTTAATCCTCCGACTTGCCTCCATTCTCATAAAATATATTACAAAGCACTGTTTTTGAGCAAGCCTGCATTGGTGCAGACTTCCAGCAGTGCAGTTTCTTTGCTTTGCTATGTGACTAAACAGACATCTAAGGTTAGAAGAGCTGTGACTTCAAAGGTGAGAGTGGTTATGGGGCCATCACTGAGTCTCACCACAGTCTCCTCCAGACCCTTCAGGTCCTCTCGGGCCTGCTCCCTTTGTTCATTCAGCAGCCTGTACAGAAAACAGAGCAATAATCAAACCATGTGACACTTTTATTGGCTGAAATTAGCTCTAAGATGCTTGTGTTCACCTACACGAGCCTCTCCAGCTTTGCATTCTTCTCCTGCTCCTCCGCCTTCAGTTTGTCGTAATCCGACATGAGTCGCTCCTGCTCCAGTAACAGCCCCTGATTTAGACTGAGAGGGAGAAACTGTTTTAATAAATACGCTCTCTAGTTTCAGAAAATGTGGTTTGGAATCGAAGCATGTTTAGTTGGAGGGTCTAAAGTTGCAGGCTGAGACCTTGAAAGTCACTTTCTAGTCATGTTAACTCTTCTTTTGAAGCAGAAGCCGACTTTGAACCCAGATCTTTGATCGCTTTCAGGCAGCAGCTCCTCGCTCGCACTTGCTCTCTGAGCTGCTTCTTCTCCCCAGCAGTCCCCCTTTGAAGACAACCTGAGTGGAAATCCCTACTCTGAGGGCTGAGGGGAATTTTAAAATGGGTATATGTGTGTATCTGCTCGTGGCCTGAGCTCGTCAGAAAAGATCAGAATTTGTGTAGAATGGGTTCTACACAAATCTTTAAAACCTGAGCACATCTGTGGGTTTCCCTGTGAAATCTGTGAAATTTCCCATCGTCTCCCCCCTGCTGTGCCGTTACATCCTCAGAGTTGGTTTGTGTGGGTCAATGTGTGCGTTTCCTGATGTTTTCTCACTCTCTGAGCTCGTCCAGCATCCTCTGTTTGTCTTCGATCTCATCCCGTAGGCGGCTGAGCTGCTTCTGATGAGCCTCCCTGTGGTTCTCCAGCTGCTCCTCCAGCGTTTTCTGAAGACATAAAAACACATTAGAACCGAGGTTGGCAACATTATTCCCTCAGAGGATGCTGAACAGAAACATGACGCACTAAAATAACCCTACGATAATCCCAAATCCATGATCCAAAGTACAAGAGCTTCCTGTTAGAAGCTGCTTGGTTTTCTGGGTCAGTCTAAGGTACTTAAATACTGGATAAACCTATGACATGGACCGTGTTAGACCGTGTTAGGTTTAACACTTTAAATCAGGCTACTTGGAAGGGTCTCAGCTTATTGCAGAGACGATGCAGTCAAGCTGGTCTTAGGGAGTGCCTGAATCAAGAATCTAGAACAATCTACAAGTATGTGAGGGTCTTGCTCAAGGAGTGAGTGACAGATGGACTCGTGACACATCTGTACTCATGTGGAGACTCTACCGGCCCACTGTAGTGAGGACAGAACTGAGTGTGAACACCAAACAGATACTACTAGTTACAGTAACTACTAGTTAACAACTAGTTACTGGATCTCCTGCCTTTAATCTGATCACAGTGCAGACCCGGATCACTGCATGAAGAAAAGCTCGGCTCATTTTACTCTTTATGGACAAATGTCTTGAATCAACCCTCATTTTTTACGCTTTACTTCTGTGTGTTCTTGAGCAACAGTTCTCCAGGCTTTCTGAAGCTCTTTCAAAGGTTTTATTTGGACACTGGCTGCTTTTTCACTCATTTGCAGTCCAGTCCTTGTACCTGATCATCTTTAGAGGCATTTTTCAGGCTGTATTTCAGCCAGTGGTGGTGGAGACCTTGTTAAAATTAACAACTATGAAAACAGAAAAGTACCATTAGATTTTGATACACCATGCAAAATCATCTGGAAAGCATATGATTGTCAACAGTTTCATTTTTCAGCGTGACAATGATCCCAAACACATTCTTAATTCAGTAAGAACACACAGTGGTGGTCTGTTGAATCCAGACCTCAACATTATTGAAGCAGTGTGGGATCATGTTGACAGAGAACAGAACAAAAAATGGAGAAACATCCAAAGAAGAGCTTTGAATGTCCTTCAAGAAGCCTGGAGAACTATTCCTGAAGACTACTTAACGAAACAACACGAAAGCTGCCTAAGAGAGTTCAGACTGTGCTGAAGAATAAAAGTGGTCATCTGGCTAGTTCCAGATTTTAAAATTTTGTAAAAATCAAAATCAAACTTTGAGCTGTGTTTTTTTACCTTGATGTCATCGTCTCCGTCCGCTCTGCAGATGTCCTCCTTCTCCTTTTCCTCATGCATTTTCTCTAAAGACAAAATAATTATGCTGTGTCAGAAACTGAAGGCAAAGACCGAATTTACTCACAAAGCTAAACTCTCAAACTTCACACTGTGAGATATTTTACTGAAAGACAATATAAATCAAATCTGATGAAATAGACAAAAGACTTCCCACCGTGGGTCAAACCATAGACTCACAGACTCAAACACATCCAAAGACAAACCCTCACCTTTATAGCGTAGTTACCCAGCCCACCCTTTTTGTGAAATTCATCTTAATCGTTAAGGTATTCAGAAAAAAAAACTCTGACGTGCAAGACTCTATCACATCCATCTCCTGCCAAACCACCTTCCATCAGACGAGTACAGGCGACGTTCCTCTTCCACAAAAGCAAAAAGCAAATGTGGGCATCAAGATAGTGTAATGATCCTTGGAACGCATGATTCCCAAACACAGTGCACACGTTATACACATGTGATATTTGACTTATGTGGATGCAGCGGTTAAAGAAGGCCTCAAAGGTTCAGAATGGCAGATTAATGCACATTACTGGCAATTTTTTCTTATGTGCTGCAGACTGACTGCATGGACACATTTGCTCAGTAATAATAAAATAACAAAATCCCACGGCCCACTTATACCTTCATGTGATGCGTTCATGGTGCAGATGCAAATAAAGTCGTAGTTGTGATACTTCAGTATCTAGCTAGTGATAGAGCGGCAGATAATAATCATCATCATTATCATTATCATTATTATTATTATCATTATTAAGTAATTATTTTCATCACACAGCACTGATGCACCTGATCATAAGGTCCCCCTGCCTGCCAGATCCCACTTTATCCCCTGTGGTGATACTCAGACATAATATACTGGCCACTCGTGCTCAAAGCACCCTCATGTTGTAAGATACAGTGTCGTCTGGTCCTAATCTATGTGATATTCCAGTGATGGATAAAGTTCACTGAGAGTTCAAATTAAAGACCTTCCAGTGCTTTGTGTGTAACTGAGGTATAAAGAAAACCTAAAAAACACACTGATTAAATAATGGTTATTGAATCAGTAACAACTAAAAGGTTAAAGTGGTGTCTCGTACATTAGGAACATCTTTTTCTTTGTTGTTTCAGAGTTTTTCTTTTTTCAGGGTGGGATGACATGTCAGCTGTGCTCATACTGCCTGTGTAAATTAGTCTGGTTTTTAAGAGTCCGTGGAGGTTTCTAGGACTGACCTTGAGCGTGCAGTTTGGCGAGCTCTTCGGTGAGAGCGTCCTGACTCTCCTCCAGCTGCCTTTTCTTCTGCTCCATGTTCTGCATGTAGTCGGTCAGAGACTTTATCTTGGCCTGATGCTGCAGGGACAGCAACACGTGATTGACACTTTACCAAACTCCAGGAGAACTCGGTTAGCGTGACAACGTCAGGTGACACTTACCTGGGAGATGAGCAGCTGACAGGACGCCAGCTCCTTCTCGTTGGCCTGGATCTTGCGGTGGGCGTCGGCCTGGGCGCTCTCCAGCTGCTTGCTGCGGTTGACCAAAGACTTGACCTCGGACTTCATCTTGCTGATGTAGAGGCGAGCGACGGTGAACTCCTCCTCCAGCGCCGAGCCGTTCCCCTTCATCTCTGAGCACTGAGAGGGAGGCAGGACGAGCCGGGTTAAAGGGTCGTGTGTCTGTTTCAGGTAAGGTTGGTAAGGTTTTTGTCATGTGCACGTGGGGCCTCACCGCAGCCGTCTTGACATCGCTGGTGCCGATGATGGCACCGATGTCACTGAGGTCTCTCAGCAGAAGGTTGAGGACCTCGGCAGCACGCTTTCTCTGCAGGCCATTCAGCTCCTGCAGCTGACTCACCTCCCTCTCAAGCACCGACAGCAGCGCCTGAGGACGCCGCCGCAAAGACAGCCTGTCAGCATGCCTCTGCATCGCTGCACTTCATGTGTAATCTAGTAGGATTCAGAAACGTCACGACTCACCGTCTTGTGCTGCAGCTTCTCGGTCAGCTGCGCGTTGGCTTGGTTTCGCTCCTCCACCTCTTGGCTCTTCTGGTCGTAGTTAACTGCCAGCTCCTCCAGGGCCTGAAGCACCTCCTTCACCTCCTCCTTGGCTAGCTCGTTCTCCGTCTGCAGCCGGCACAGCTCCTCCTGGATCTTATCATAGTCGCGTCGTGTTGATGCCAGCAGCTGCACAGATAAAAAAACAAAAACGTGTCAGAGGAAATAAGCAGGCATGCTGTATCATTACTATTAACCGTCATGAGCTGGGAGACAAACCTCTTCTTGATCCATCATCTGCTCCTTGAGTTTCTCCGCCAGCTGACTGTGTTGGTTAATTTCGTCATCCTGTCAATAAAAAATTTCAGGAATTGTTTAAATAATGAGGGCAGTATGTGTACATGTAATCCCTATGAGCCCAAAGCTCAGGCTTCGGACTGATCAAACACTCTTGGCTCTGTGGTTCATCATATAGGTATATATCAGCCCTATGTCACATATATGGTGAACCACCTGCAATTCAAATCTATTTTTTATGGGTTTTATGCAGCCAATCAGAAGAAAGGGGAAGGAGCTAGAACACTTTATTTCAGACAGAAGATGAATAAAACCCATCCTGAGATAAATGACAATTATTTTTACATCTTATTCATGCAAAGCTACTGTAGTGGAGATGGAGCATGAAATAAGCAAACCAGGTACCCTGTAAGTCTGTGCTGTATGTGACATGTTTACAATAAACCAGCTTCAGCCTCGTCCTGTTGCTCACCTTGTCATCCAGCTGTTTGTACAGGTTCCTTACGTCCTCCTCGTACTTCCTCCTCTCGTCACCGGAGACGGAGACACCTCCTCCGGCTGGCAGCAGGTTGTCGATGATGGCAGTGTTGTCGTACGGCTCGCCGCTTCTCTGATCTTTAGAGCTCTGCTGCTCCTCCTCAGGAACGTTCTCCCCTGTGATAGGAACTCACTTGTTAGATATTCTACTCGTGCATCCATTATATACACACATGTTATTGTGACGACGTTTTAAACACTCTGATCGTGCCGTATGTTGTGGTGTGGTGTCACATCGAGTAGCACTATAGTTGTTACATTATGCCTCAGTGCGTCGCACAATACAATCTTAATTTTGTGGAAGAATTCTTAAACCACGATGTTAAAAGTGTAAATACTGTAATAAGTGTAATAACTACGTCTCAGTTTACGCATTTTGAAGTAACAAACCACAGTTAAAACCAAGCTGAGAAACTAAAAGAGACTTGATGCTCAAGCAGGCTTCATAAATGAAGTGGGAAGAAGGGTTCATCTCTCTGAAAAGAACACGGCAGCATAGCTGAGGGTCTGCAAAGATGCATCTGAACAAACCACAAATTCTTTTGGATGTTAGAGACTAAAGTGGAGATGTTTTACTGTAATGCACAAAACCAAATTAATCGTCTGCAACGTGCATGTAGGGTGGTAAATCCTGGCAGCAGTCCTTTAACGTAAAAGGAACAATTGTTGTCTTGCAGTCAAGATAACACCAGGATACTGTAGTTTATCAAAGTAAATTAGATAAGTTATATTCAGATAATTAAAGTAAACCTGATGTATTTCCTGGAACATCAGGTTTGGGGGCTGGCTACGTTTGTAAGCCAGCACACAACTTACTATCATCATTACTATTATTTTTTACAATTACAATTCCTTCAGGAGAAAACTGCATCAGTTATACTGCACTGAGTGAAATCATGCTGGCTTCACCAGTGTTTGTGTGATTATTGATTTTCTAACTGTGGGTTTGGTGATAAAAGCCAGCAGCTAATGAGGAGATGGAGCAGAGGACAGACTGAAGGAGGCGGAGAGCTGCTTCCTTTTAAACGGCAGGGCAGGAAGCCAGCGGCTGACTCAAACCACAAACACTGTATCAGCATAATGTGTGTGTATGTGTGTGTGAGAGTGCTGCATTTACATGTCAGGAGCTTTGGATGCTGCAGCTGAGCTGATTTGATGCTAAGGAGGGGGAGTGTTATCAGCATCCACAGGGGAATTAAACATAAAAAAGCAACAATGGCCACAGAAAGAAAGGGGAGGAGGGGGGTGAAGGCAGGGAGGCATTAAAGCAAAGAAAGGACTGAGAGGAGGAGGAGGAGTGGTTACTATGCAACAAAGATGGGGGGAAAAAAAGGGCGAGGATGCTGTGAAGGAGACCTTGCAGTCTCAGCAGAGAGGGAGGAAGTGTGGTGTGGAAACACACATGGGCAGCGTGGCGTCCTTCATGGTGGATTTACACAGAATCTACAACATTCGGGCAGAACAAGGCGTGAGCCGATCAGACCCCACACATTATCACAGCGCCAGATTCATCTGAGCAGTAATTACATGTGATTTCCAGACGTCACAGACTGAGCATGTGCATACACAGCTACCTAAAATAAAACCAGAGCCTGTGAGGTTAATGACACTCGAGTTTCTCAGGCCGCCGCCCACTTTTTTTCTTTGATTTCTGCTTGTTGGCATGCATGGAGAAAAAAACATTTTCTGTGTGTGTGTCACAGAGAGCATCTGACTCTCAAAGGTCAAAGGTCAAAGTCTCCTAAAAACAAAGTAGCAGCTACTAGTACACACCACTACTGCACTATTTAATCATCAGCAATTCATTTTAATCTCTGCTAGATTTCTTCCTGTTAAATAGGGTCTTTTTCTTCTCACTGTCGCCAAATGCTTACTCACAGGGTGGGTGTCGGCTGACTGCTGAGGTTTTCTCTGTATTATTTGAGGGTCTTAACCTTTCAGTATAGATTATAAAGCACCTTAAGAGAACTGTTGTTGTGATTTGGCGCTATATAAATGAAACTCATTTTAAATGACCGTTCAAACGGTTTTAGAAAAAAGAGAAGATGAGTTTTACGGGAATATTCGGTGTATCTCTGTATAGCAAAGCATTCACAAATTCTGAACACAGAAAAATCAGCAACTCCTAGATTTTACTATATGCATTTCACAGTTTGAGCTAGAGAGGAAATTTAAATGGTTCATGTATGATGAGAATTATTTTGTAATTTTACAGCCAAATATGACAAAATAAGTCCAGACAGCCTGTATGATACTCGGGTGATAAAGTGTCAAGGCTTTACAACTTTTTGAAGCAGATGATGCTCCAGATTGGAGAGCAACAGCTCCTACAGACCAATCCAATCTCAGGAAAATAGTGTCACCACTCGTCAGATCCTTCAGACCTCGGTGCACAGATAGGAGAAATAACCAGACAAGCGGTGAACGAGTAGCCGCGCTCTGCTTAGGTATTCACATGTTAAGATGTAAGAAAAGGAGGCTGCTGCTGCTGATCCACTTTGATTGCTTTGTGTTGTGAGTCATTAGAAACATCCATCCATTCTCCTCCATTTATCCAGAGTCAGGTCACAGTGGCAGCAGGGCTTTCCAGACGTCCTTTCCTCATCAACACCAGATGAAATATTTAATAACTCCAGAGACTTCTGGGTCTATCGAGGGTCTCTTCCCAGGTGGTACGTCTCCACCAGTCGAGGACGACGTTGGATGGGGTGCTCTAACATCCCCTTTTTCTGGTTGTTTCTCATGTTGAGACGTCTCAAATAGAAGGTGTTGAGCATTTTTTTCCTGCCTGGTATAAGTTCAGCCTTCAATTTTAAAGTGTGCCCAAAGTCCTTACAGGTCTGGGTAAACCAATCTATCAGGCCTTGGAGGTCCCACTGTCAAGGGAAATCATGGCACCTAAGGCATACTTTAGGAGCGTAGGGAGCGTAGTCACTACCCAGAGCTCATGACTATCGTTGAGGGCTGGAGTGTGGATCACTCGCCTGCTAAATCAAAAACTCTCTCTTGGCTCTGTCTCCACCACGACTGTCCATCCCACCCTTCGTCCACCTTCCCATCACACATTCACCAAAGCAGTTGCTTTCAAACTAGGGCCTCTTTATTAGCTTCCTTGGTAAACATCTCAGGCTGAGGGCTGTTAATCAGGACATCTGATGCGTAACTCTGTAATAAGTCCCACCAAGCAGGAACCGTGCAACAGAAGGTGGGTTCCCTCTGAAATATCATTTATTTAAAGGTATAGAAATGAGTGCATAGGAAGCAGAAAGACAGCACGTTAACTATTCATAACTTACTGTGGAGCTGTAAGATACAACAACGATGTATGGTTGTCACAAAAACCCCAGCATCCCACTGCGTAACCACCGATCAACACTCAGGAGCTCACAGCAGCTGTTTCCTTTAATTGGCCCTTGCAGGCCGCTTTAATCTCACCGTTTCTCCAGCGGTTGAGTTCGGCCTCCAGCCTCTGGATGATACTCTTCAGGTTCTTGTTCTTCTCCTTCTCCTTCTCGTATTTCTTCTTCCACTCCTCGGCCGTCAGCTCCAGGTTCACAGACACTGTGTTCTTGATGGTCTTCGCTCTGAGCGGACACAGACAGTAAGCATTAGCCTTTTAATTAATCTCATCGTGCTTAATTGTTAGACTTCTTCTCTGGAATTTATTGAGAGTTTGTTCCAGCTCATTGAGTTAATATAGTAATCAAATCAAAATACTGAACTGCACTTTAAGTGTCGTTCATTTTACAGTAATGGACAGGGGTTTAAACATCCGTTTAAAGTGTTTGATTCAGCAGGTTAAATCAAGGAAAACAAATAATCTGGTGACTTATTTGTCATTTTTCCTGCTGCACAGCTACACAGGATCTCAGGCTTCCCCTGCCCACCCAATGTCAAGTCAACCCCTGATTACAACGATTAAAAGCAACATTTTCGGGTTTATTTTCCACTACTTAGTTTCTACTTCTTTAAAAATCATCTGCTGAAAACAAGAGCTTACAAAAAAAGCCACATATGCAGGAATCTGATCATCTGAGCATGCAAGTTGGCAACATTAAGCATGATCAGATGAAAGTAGCAGGAGCATCCAAGAGTTTATGCCTTTTTTCCCTTTTCGCTGCAGGTAAGCATGTTTTTGCTGTTTTAGTGGAATTAAAGCAACACATTTTACAGCTGTTTCTGAGCGTGTTTTCACCTTACCACCTAATACAGTCGCTTCCACATGCTATATGTGTGAGTCTGCTTTCTCCCAGAGGACCCCCCCCCCTCTCGATCTTTCCTCTCACGATGGAAATCTCCTAATTAATTGAATTTCCTCTTAGCAGAGGGCAGATGGTTGCACAGTAATCAGTCTCTGTGACACTGCTCAGTCTGAACTCACTGATCAAGGCTCAGTGGATTTCAGCTCGATTTTTAAAATAAATGATTACATCGCTGCGGTCGAGGATCTTTACAGACGCGTCAGTTTTATGAAACTGTATCATCTAAAGAAGTGAAGCAGATGAATGAAATGTGCTTCAGAATGAAGTGTGAGGAAAAAAACTGTGTAGAAAATAGAAAATGTTAATTATTCTCAGTTTTACATGACGTGAAAACAAGAAGGCGGCAGTGTCGGAGTCTATAAATAAGAATAAACCCAGATGCACAGCGGGAATCTCAGAGCCATCTGTTTGCTAGTTTGCACCAAATGAGTCACCGTGTACCTTTGCAGATGGACTGGATACACTGATACTCTCCCACAAACACAAACAGCAACTCTGTGTTTGATTCAAAACTGATTTTAGACTAATGTTTGATTTGCCTGATTAGCTTTTTCTTTTGTAATTATTAAGTTTAAGTTAAGTAAGTTTTTCGTTTGCAGAAATGCAAAGCGTTCGTCTTGTAGCCATTTGAGGATCCAGTTTCCTGCTTCATAACAGCTGTATGTGAGGAAATGTTTATATAACTTCAGTCAGACTTATAACAGTCAGAGTTTCTTGTCATTTTTTAGGTGGTCTCGAGCAACAGTTCTCCAGGCTTTCTGAACATCTTTGGCTGCTTTTTTAACTCATTTTCAGTCTAATCATAATTTGCTCCAATTTCTTTGGTTGAATCTGTGAAAAATACTAAAGATAACAGTTTGACAGACATAAACTAGTATTTTTGGACCAACAAGGTGATTCCCAGAGAGCTATTAGCTAAAAACTTGACATATATGAGCAGTGTGTGCAGTGTGGCCTTAAAAAATTTGAGGAAACTGGACAAAAGAAGAAGTGAGACAAAAAGTATCTGAAAGTGCTGTGGCGGACGTGGTTCCACTGCACAGGAGTAGTGGTGCAGTGGGTTCGGAGGGCAGTACCAGGGAAGGGGCGGGGTAGCCTCCCATTTCAGCCAGTGGTGTTGGAGGTCTTTGATGAACATAGCTATGAAGGAGGAAACCATTTTTTTTAAATCTTTTTTTTGGCTGTTTTCTGTTCCTCTGTTAAAAATATGAGGTGGTTGTGGTTACTTCAGATGAAACTGTATATGGTGGTGCGTAAAATCTTAGCTGTTTAAAGGATGAAAGACTCCTTTTTAAAATTTCTGTTGTTTTTTTATGTAGTTTGGGAGTTAATTATGGAAAAAATGGAGAAAAGAAAGTAAAAAACTCTGCCCTGTTTTGGCACTGAGTACATTAGACAGAGGAGCTCGCAGATACCTCTGTCCAAACATGAGTGTGGACTTGGTCTCGGCCTCGTTGTAGATGGACGGTGAGCAGCAGATGATGATGGTGGTGCGACAGTTCCCTCCCAAAGAGTCCTGCAGGATCCGGGTCATCTTACTGTCTCTGTACGGCACGTGGGTTTTCTGAAGAAAAGAAAACACAGCTGTGCTGAGGTTTTCTAATATCACGTACTTCTTCACTTACATAAGAAACAGAACTGGGATGGACTTACGGTGCCCTCAGCCAGAGCTGAGATGACGTTTCCCAGCGCTGAGAGGGATTTGTTGATGTTCTTTGCCTCGTCCAGCACCGCCCCCTCAGCTCCCGTCTTGCTCACCTGTCCAAACAGTGATCGAGCAGGTTATCCATCAGCTTTACAGCTCAGGAAAGTCTCAAAGCAAACACTAACGACACGTTTCTGATCTCGCTTGGACCAACCTTCTCGCTGCCAGCCAGGTCGACCAGGTAGAGCTTCCCGGACAGCTTCTTCTCCGTCTCTATGTTTTCCTGCTTTATGTTGATGAGGAAGATGCTGTGGCTGCGAGAGCTGTGCTCGTTCATGTCTACAAAATTAACCAAAAAGTCATTATAACTGCAGAAAAGGAACCAGAAAAGGCTTTTTATCTTCTTTTAAGATTTCAGGTGAAAATAAAACATTTAAATCTAGATATTGAGGTGTTTCTGCCTCCTTAAGAAGTTTCAGGAGCTGTGCTAAAGTCCTGACTTTTAGGGCTTTGCCGCTGACTTGATCCATATTAAGAGGTTAAAGGACCTTTTGTGTTTAAGTCTAACTGCTTATTTTTATTCTGGGACTCCATACGAATAGTTTTGAACGATTTCCAGCTTTCAACGATCCTAATGTAGCCGCTAAGTTTGAAGCAGGCTTTAAGCACAGCCTCCTCCCACCACCCCAGTTCTGCTTGAAATGACTAATGACAAGAGATGAGACAGCCTACAGGGACGAGCGGAGCGAACGTGTCCATCAACACAAAGGAAGAAGGTCATCATCGACTTCAGGGAGAATAAAACTGCCCCTAACCTCCTCAATATTAAAGGTGACTGTATGGCGAAGGTTTCCTCTTTCAAATTTTGGGGCAAGCAGCTGCTGATGCTGTACAGCTCCACCACAGAGTGTCTGTGTGGATAGACCAGCTGCTCTACAGTATGAACCAAAATCTGAGGAATGTCTCAGCAACTTGTCGAATCTATGCCGATTCACGACAGCTCTGAAGGCAACAAAAGGTCCCAACATGGTACAGGCAAGGTGTATCTAATAAAGTGGTAGAAATGAATACCAGGAAACCTTTTAAAACTCTGAAAAATGTGCCGCTTTTGAAGCAGACACATAAAAATACGTACTGGTCACTGCCACATGCCGATTGGATTTGCCCTCATCGATGACGTCCATCACCTCCTCCGGACTGGACACAAAACGCTCAGTGCAGCCCTGAAAAAGAGAATCATGACCTGCAGCAGCCAGTGTGGACATGAGCATCGATTACAGGATAAAGAAAAGCCTGAAAAATCGCTGTTTTAATGTTTTTAGGTGTTGGAAATCTGCACAGATGAATAAAACGCTAACTGAATCATTCGCTCATCTAAAATTAAACATTAGCTGAGTTGAGGCTCCGGCTCAGGCACACGGGGAGATTAAATATATAAATCTCTTTACTTCTTAACAAATGAAAAGCTAAACCTGCAGGATCCTCATGCAGGAAACACATGACTGTGTCACAGCTCTCGCTCAGCTCACTAACCTTCACATAGGGCACTCTGTTCTTGTCTTCGTGGACGGCGAGGTTCGTCTTCGACACTTCAGACAGAACAAAGATCCAAATCGCATCACGTTGGTTTTAAAAGTCACATTTTAAGAAAAACAGACTGCTGAGTGCTTCAGATAAACAGCCTCTCTTACCGTCCAGCAGGTCTCGGATCTTGTCCAGGTAGATTTCAAAATAAGAGACCTGCATAGAGAAACGCATCTGTCTCACAAATCTGAAAACCTTTAATTCATCGCCCTGAACATGTTAGATTTAAGGTCTTTACTGCACCTTAAACCCAATCATTTACCTTTTATTTCACATCAAAAAGGTATTCTTTGGTTGTGTGTGTGCTTTTCCTTTCACGGACTTTGTTAACAAACGTCTCAGAGACGGCCACAGGCTACAGGTCTCCAGTGCAGGGGCTCACACCTGACATTTAGTTCATTTTTTCAGGAGGTAAACTGTGAACGACTCCTGTTCTCACCTTGATGTGGAACTCGAGGTTCTCGTCCATCGAGTAGATGTGGTCGAAGATGTCGCGGGCGATGCGAGGGATGATTCCCATCAGCTGCGGGTCATGCAGTTTGCCCTGAACACAACAACAGTCATGTGTTATATTACAGTGATGCAGTTTTTGCAGTCTTTTTCTCCCTTTGATAATTTTGTGTGTAATGTGGCTCTTTAATGCTGCCATATGTTGGGGGTGGTAAATACATTAGAGGGTTTCCTAGGCAACAAGAGCCTGAAACGTCCGCTGGTGACTATTTTCTCGTTCTCGTTTCTCTTTCCTCTTAGCTCCCCAAACAGTTCCAGCATGTTGCCGTGTTTCTTCCTGTTATAAACGGGGGGTTCTTTTTCCCCACAGTCCCCAACTGCTTGCTCACAGAGGATGTTGCGAAATAAAGCATGTTGAGTTGACTGTTGTCATGACCTGGTGCTATATGATTTAAACTGATTTTCATTGTTATTAGCTGAACAGGAGTGTTACAAAGAGAGTGCATCCTCTGTCAGTTCTAAGGTTTCACGTAGCAGGACAGTTTTAAAGTTTTAAAATGAGGTAAATGCAACCTGAGATGAACAACAACACACGATATTGCCGTCATGTGTCGTGTTATTTTTTTGATTTAACAAAAACTGAACCAAGAACCTGTGAAAGTCCACCTCATGATTTTGTAGCTTTAGCAGCAATAACTTGAAGTCGTGGTTTTCTGTGCGGCTTTATCACACTCTCACATCACGCTGGAGGAATTCTGGCCCACTCTTCTCTACAGAGTTGCTCAGGTAACTGAGGTTGGCGGGCATTTATGTATGCACAGCATTTTAGTCAGGTTGAGGTCTGGACTTGGACTTTGACTGGAGCATTGCAGAAGTTTTATTCTTTTCTTTTTCAGTCATTCTGTTGTAGATTTGCTGCTGTGCTTGAGATCATCGTTGTTACCCAGTTTGAGCCAAGCTTGAGCTGTCAAAAAAGACGGCCTGACATCTTACTCTAGAATATTTCGGTATCGAGACAAATTCATGGTCGACTCAATGGCTGCAAGGTGCCCAGGTCCTGTGGCTGCAAAGCCCAATTTTAAAGCCTTTTTAAATGAAGGAAATTTAAAAAAGACACATCTGGGTTCAGAGGTGGACTTAAAGAGGGTGAAGCAGAGATCAGATCAGACAATTAAAACCAGGCTTTAGGATTAGACTCCGAGCTGAAGTTACACTGGTGACATGACGAAACGACGAAGCGCTCCTCTGACTATTTTCTAATAATAATCATTAAATTTCACTCCTTTAAAGCACACGCTGAGTTGGACGTGATGATTAAGGCTTTTCCAAGACGTTAACCTTACCAGCTTTTGATTCCTCGAATCCTACCCCTTGCACGAGCCTGAGTGGGTTTCCTGTTGGGAGTAAGCCTGTTACACAATGCCCGCTGTGCTCTAATCCTCCAACTGTTTGAAAGTTCCAAATAAAAGTCACCGCACGTCTTTACACAAAGGGCTATAGAGAGTATTTGCTGTCACTTTGATAGCTTTTAGTCATCTTTATGTAAAAAAGCTGTAACTTTAAAGGAATGGAGCCCCTCTGCAGCTGACATCTGGTCACAAGTGAACATCTCAGGCTTTAAGAGCACGCGTGATCTAACAAGCGTCTCACCTCCATGGTGTGGGTCTTCCCGGAGGACGTCTGCCCGTAGGCAAAGATGGTCCCATTGTAGCCGCCCAGCACATCTGGAGTAACACAAAGACACAAGGGTGCAACAACATCAGCATGTCTGAACCCCGCGAACGAATCTATGACACAGTCCAGCCCGCTTCTCCGGTAAATGAGCACTAAACCTTCACAGTTATAAACACTAGCGCATCCATCTACTGATGCTACCTGCAGAGATTTTTCAGAGGTTATACTAGAAACCAGTAACTGTACGCTGGGTTGAAGGACATCTCAACTCCTAAATTGCATCTAGAGGAGAAAGGAGGCTGGAAGAGAAGGACGCACAGGTGTGTCCTGTGCAGAAGTGCTTTTACCTTCAGTGTGTAGGAGATGTGGAGTGATCAGGATGGACAGGATTAGAAATGAGTGCATCAGAGGGACAGCTCGGGGTTTGGAGACAAAGTTAGAGAGGTAAGTGAAGGTTTGAGCATGTGCAGAAGAGGGAAAACCCATATGATAGACGAAGGATGCTAAAGATGGAGCTGCCAGGCAGGAAGGAAAGAAGGAAATTCATGGATTCGTGGCAAACTGCTGGAACATATAAACCCTGGAGGGAGGAGACATTTTTAAACAGCTGGCCTATGAATACAACTCTAACATATTGCATGTACATATGCATACATAATCTAATAATAATGATGTAGTTTTACTAGGTAAAAATTAATGTCAGCCCCCCAAAAATCCAGCATCAGCCACGCTGCTCTGGCAAACACTCATTTCCATGGCTCCATTATGTAAAGCAACAAGGATGAAGAGCAGATTAAGTCCGTATGCAGATGTTGGATAGATGACGGTTACATAAAGAGCTATGCTTCCTCAGTTTAAAGCTTCTTACCTTTCACTATCTGTTTGGCACACTGGTCGTACACTTGCTCCTGCGTCGTGTTGGGAGGCAGCACGCGGTCGAACATGTACGGTTTGCCCTGATTCACAATGACAAAGACAAAAACACACAGCGACAGGGTTCAGAGTCATCGCAGCACCAAACACCCAACACAGCTGTTCCCAGTCGCCCGTGATGTTTAAAACATGATTCACGACACTGTATCAATAACCAGATAAGGGGGGTTTGGCACGAAGATTCAAACACTCTGGGAAAAAGGGAAAAGGATACAAACATGGATACAAAGCTCCGCCTACTCGGTTTGCTTTGCTTTGAATTCTTTGTGAATGTACACCCACCAGTCACTTTATTAGGTACACTCGTTTAACTCTCGTTAGCTCAAACATTTAAGAGTCTCTGATGGGTCTCAATTTCTGCTGCAGCATTCAGATGGTAGGGTCACAATCTGAAAGCATGGATCCAACCTGCCATTGCATCAGCCCTTCACACTGCCGATTGTGGCGTAATGGTGTGGGCGGATATTTTCTTGGCACACTTTGGCACGATGTTTCCAGCAACATGTTGAATCTGTGCCATAAAGACTTAAAGCAGCTCTTAAGGAAAAAGGAGGCCCGATCCTGTACAACCAAGGTGTACCTAATAAAGTGTCTGTTGAGTGCATGAGTTTGGGCTTCTTTTGATGTTTTATTGTTGTTCCTGTTGTCGTTGGATTTCTGGGTTCCTGTGTTCTACGCTCTCTTTACTGTAACCTTTATTTCCTGCATCACGTCTTTGAAACGAGTGGTGATTTTTCACTTTTGGATGTCGTGTTTCTGTCAATAAGCTTCCACAGTGTTTCCCCAGCTGTTCCTCCCTGAGTCTTCCTCTCATTTATATACTTATACTTATAAACGTCCTTATTAAATGTTGATATTCACGCCTGGATTAATCTCCTTTGATTATTTCCTGTTTTTCCTTCGTCTCCTGTGTTAGACTGGCTGGTGCCGACTATCCTCACCTGTGTCTCAGGTCCTCATTGTTTAAATAGTCCTGTTTCACCAATCAAAATGCTGATGGAGTTATTTTTCTATACCTGCTGCAAAGGACAAAGAAACTGAACTTCTCCAGTTTATGGACAAAAAAAGATGGTACTTGTAGGTGCCTCATTAGAGGATGTTTCTGTGGACATGCGTGATTGGTTGCTTTGGATTTTGGATTCAGAGCTTTAAACTATCAGTTTTCATCCTCTCTCTCCTTCTCTGTGCAGCTCGGAAATAGGTGAAGCTGGGCCAGAAATCTCTACCGTTTCTTCAAAATGCTCCAGTAACTGCCATCCATCATTCATCCAGCTCCTGACTCCTGCTCTCAGGGGAAAAGCCTCATTGCCGCTGCAAAAACGCCGCTCTCAGCACTTGGAGGCAGCGGCAGCAGCACTCCGAGCCCCCAAAATAAAGCAGAGAAACCCCTGACACAGACAGTATCGGGGTGTGTTTGTCGGTAATGTGCTTCTGCTCTGCTGATTGATGGCACGAGGCGGGGGTGTGCAAGTTTAACCTGACGGAGGAGAAAGTGTTGCTGGGCGATTAAAGCAACTGCACGGATAACGCAGGGCTGCTGATGGAGGTGACACATCTTCATCTTCAGTCACCGCTCAGCCTGCTGCAGATTTTACAGAAAAATTCCCCTTGTTTTTTTAAGATGGTAGGGTCACAGAGAAAGCACAAATCTGATGTAATCTGATGTAAAAAGAAAAACTATCCATTTTTGTACAAATAAATAAGAATTTCCCATGAGGTACAGGCTCATTAAGAATAAAAAGAACATGTTTTTAGAGGTCCTGTACAAAATAAACAGGAGCGTTTCTGAAGCGTCAGAGCATCAGGTGATTGAGGTCGGATTTCTAATAAGAGATCTGAACTGTTCACATTTATCGAGGGAACACTTGACCATCACAGCATGACTCGCACTCAGTTAAACTCCAGGGATGCCACTGTGTCTTGTTAGGAAGCAGAAACCAGTGTGGGTCCATTTCAGCAGTGACAGCAGGTGCAATGGAGAGACTGATTCACCCCAGCTTGCACAGGTAGTCCAGCTCCTCCACCAGAGTGTGGAGGTCAGACGGACAGTGCTGAAGAAGCAGGGGGAGCGCTCCTAGAGCCCTACGAAATGACCCCCACCTTACTCCTCGACTACATGTTTCACCAAAAACTATCAGAAACAGACTCTGTGAGGGTGGTGCGAGGCCCTGACATCCTGTAGTGGGACATGTGCTCACAGCCCAGCGACGTCTGAACGTGCAGGTCCACCTGTGAGGCCTTTAGAAATGAGAGCAGACTCATACTGAGCACGTGTGACAGACGTGGAAAAGGGTGGAGATGCCTCCAACACCATGCAGCAGGACAGGTTTGGCAGTGGGTCAGTGATGAATAACCTTCATCACCTGCATAAGGTCAGGTTGTAACATTAATTCACCCTGCGACTAATGGAGTAATTGTTCTGTAATTAAATGGAATTTCAATGTATTTTATTTTAAATTATTATGCAATTACATTTACCTACAAATACTTAAAGGTGATAATTATTCTGTAATTACCGCGTTATTTCCTGGCAATTTAACAGAAAAGCCAACAATATTTGCACACCTTATATCATAAGTATGCTGTACTTTTTGAGGGGCAGGCCATATAATGCATATTATACTATATATTATATTAAACAGTACTTACATTTACTTTAAACATACTTAAAATTACACATGCGGTACTTAAATAGACTCAAAAGCACTTAAAAATGACTGATGTGATAATTACATTTACTTAAAAGTACCAAAAATTACTTATGCAGCATTTAAAAGAACTTAAAATTACTCAGATAGTACTGAATCTACTTAGTTTTTCCTGTAAAAACCTGATTTGATACACATGTATTCTAATGTGCCTACCTTTAAATATTTGTGTGTAAATATAATTACATTATAATTTCAAATAACATACTGAATCACACACTTAGCAGCAGGCTGTATTATAAAGTGGCTTTTGAAGGAGGCCCGGTCTATGCTGGCTTACGTCTGGCTATAGATACAGTATAGGCCTACCAACACGTAGGACCAGTAGACTCCCAGCTGCCACTGGTCTTTTAAATACCTCACTATGTATTTAATTTTGTGTGATTTCTGCTGACTGTACAACAAATAAAGATATCCTTGATTGTCTGCAGAGGAGGGCCATAAAGTCCCCCACATGCACCCACTAGATTCCTACTGATGGGTGTAGGCAGTTCCCACAGAGATGAATCCAACTGAGAACCACTGAGATGTTACACATGAGTGCATCAGACAGTTTAGATCAGTTATAATAACATAAGTAACATCATACGGGTGTAAAGAGGCAGTCTTTATAGTAAATAAATATTTCCACGCTGCTGTAATGCTCCTCTGTACCACCAAAGACTTACTGCATATTTGGCATTAGGTAGAGGTGGATGGATCAATCCATATATCGACAGTATCGATACCAACGCTAGCGCAATAGGATGCTCCTCTGTTACTTCTATCCTCTAAGTTCAGTATGACGCCCACTGATTCATATTAAATTATTTATACATATTTTTTTGTAAAAAAAACAAAAAACAAAACAAAAAAACTCAAATATGCACTATGAAAAATGTCTTAACCTTTTTTATTTCTATTTTAGTTATAGCCCAGAGTACATATAGTACAAAATGTTTAAGTTAAAAAAGTATCGGTATTAGTATCGGTAATACTGGCCCTGTATTGATTTGGTATCGATCACAACGAAATTTGCAGTATGGCTCAGCACTCGTGTCTGGTCTGCAGGTGTCTTTTCCTTTAAATCACTGGGCGCGCACACATACGCGCGCGCACACACACAGGTAAACAGCATTGAGGTGACAGCAGTGAGTGTGCAGACTTGCCGTTATGACCACGGTGTCGTCCTCTTTGAATTTGGGGATGTATTTGTCTCCTCGGATGATTTCGGCCTCGTTCAGGGGCCTGAAGCGGCACATCACTCTCACCCCGCACTCCGCCGCGTCTGCCATGGCTCCTGCTGCTCCTCCTGCCACTGTTTACACCGCCCCCTCTGTCCGGTGGTGCCCAAAGGGAGGTTTCGGGACCTCCAGTGGGGCCTGGATGGTTTTGTCTGCTTCCCTCTGTAGCTAGTCGAGGATTTTCCTGTTCTAAAGGAGTCTCACATCTGTGTTCAGAGGAATTCAGCAGTAGGAAAGTTCCTCCAGCTTTTTAGCCGATGCGCAGGGCGTCCTTCATCTGAGCCTCCTCCGCTGCGCCATGGCCAAAGCGGACAAACCGCAGCGCTGCGTCCCGGATTGGAGCTCGGACTGCGGTGTAGCTTACAGGCCTCCTCCCCCCGCGGCGGTGGCACCGACAGCCGCGCGGAAACGTGGCGTTTTTACCAGTTTGTCAGCGGCGGAGGACTGAGCGGGGAGCTGTCCGCTCTGCAGAGACACCGAGTCCGGGGAGGGTGCGCGCGCACACAGCCGCATCGTCCTTTACCGGTGATCGGGGCGCGCGCTCGCACGATTCCGAGGCGCGTGCCTTCACCTCACATCAGCACCACCATCACTGAGTTAGTCACATGCACGAGCACTCAATCTGCTCTAATTTTCTATGAATCTTCATATTTCTCCATATTTAAATCAAGTTTATTGTATTTTACTTGAGTTTTTTAAAATATATAGTACAAATAAGTATTACATCTCCTATATTTTAGGCAAATTAGAATATTTAATAAAATACATTTTATATAACTTTTATTTTCGTTATTATCTATCTGTATCTTTGGAAATGTAAACATTTTAGCTGCAGATAACACTGGCTAATCATTAGCTTAAATTACTGTTTAGATATAGCTAACTGTATACATTTAATAAATATTTTAATCCTTTATAAGCTAATATAGATGTAGAATAAAGGTAAACCAGCAATTTGGTCCTCTAAAAAGAACTTATTTTTTTTTAAAAATAGTAATTTCTTTCCCAACTGGCCGGTGTCGGTTCAACAAGCATCTAAAGTAATTCCAGTTTAGCTAACATTAGCCTTACACAGATGATAAAAATCAGAATTGAGAAAGCAACCTTTCCTACCTAGCTAGATAATCATTACCTCAACTTTACATTTTTTATAAATATATGTTCATACTTCATAAGCTAATATGAATATAGAATAAAAGGTAATCAACTTTTTTCTTGAACTGTAATATATATGTATATATATATATACACACACACATATATATATTTAAGATTTTTTTTTCCAATTAACTAGTAAATAATTTGACAAAGGTACAAGCTAGTCATAGGTAAAGCTAACAATAGGCTTCACACAGGTTCAAATTTAAGCAAGCAACCATGTCTGACTAAATAGCTATTGCTAATCATTACTTAAAGAATAATTGTATAATCTTAAAATAAATACTTTAATCCTTTATATGTTAATATAGCTATAGAATAAAGTAGGGGAATCAAACATAAGGTCCGGGCGTCCGAATCAGCCTGGCAAAGACTCCAAACATGGCTTTGGAAAATGTTGAGGAAGAAATAGATTTTCTTTTTACTTTTAACAATATTTTCTCAAGTTTAAGAGCTTTTGCTCCATTCATGCTGCACCAAAATAATTAAGTAATAGAAACACAATTAAATGACATTACAGTCCCCGTTTTGGTTTTTTAGTAAGAAAAAACGTTTGTTGTGAAATAACAAAAATCTTTGTTCTGCTGACAGATGTTTTAATGTTGTCTAATCTAGATTTGAACAGTGTCCAAGTTAGTAAAAGCTAATATTTATTTCCTTCTTAAGAACTCCTCTGAAGCTTTTGATTATATTTCAACTTTATGTAGTATTCCCCACGTGAAAAATGTGACTAAATGTTCTGTGACTACTTTGAAAAACATAAACATTTAATCCACATTTAATAAAAAAGGAGGTCTAGGGCTGCTGAGTAGGTCTACTAGCTAGATGTTTTTCAAGCAAAAGGGCTTTTTGTGTGTGTGGATTTAGGTAAATTTGGGGGGAATTTGAAGAGTGACAAACAGCAGATATTTAAAGAGTAATATTTAACATTAATGATAAAAACCCTGCATATAAGTGTGCTTTCCTGCTTTTCCACTAGAGGCCAGTGTACAACAAGCTTTAAACTAGACTCGTGGTTTTACTCCAAACTTTCTCAATAAATTCCCTTAGAAATATTTAATAACAAACCTTGGGGGGAAAAAAGCACCCAACCTCCACAAAAAGGCATAAAAATGCACAACAAATCAGATAATTCAAGTAAGAGTGACCATGTTTTTAATATCTTAAACATCTGTGCAACATTTTTCAAAATGTTACATCACTGCATGACCTGTAATGTTTCACAATATTTACAAAAAAATGCTGCGTACATCAAACCATTAAAAAAAGTCCAAACAATCTCAAAATAATGGACTCTGACAAACTATCCCTAGCCCACATTAATGCAAATAAAGAAAAATAAACAAGAGCAATCAAGTGCACATCATACTTCACGCAGGTCTATTTTTTGTAAAGTATATATTAGTGAGAAAATATATACTTAATTACAAGTTGAAGAAACAAAATACTGACAACGAAAGGGTGGGAGATTTAAAGAGCAGAAACAAACACTGGAAAAAATAAAACTCACACTCACACCTCACACAATCACAGGTGGAAGGAGACGGGAGGGTAAAATAGACAGCACGGACCACCTCAAACACAAAAAATGCTTTGAACTCTTGACCACGAATTACAAGAAACCGATAACAGATCTGTAACACATGGGGCTCCGGTCACAAGTGCAGGAACCTGCATGTCATTGCACAAAAACCAAAAAATAAAACATAACTTGTTTTGTTTTTTAAAAAGAGGTGGAGAGAAGGGGGAGAAGAGGCAGAATGAACTTTACCGAAAGAGCTCACATGTTCTCCACAGCAAACGTCACATTTTGGAAAACGGCTGGAGGACATCTCCTCCGAAGGTTTACAGTAAGACTCTCAAAAGGGTGCACGCTGAAAATAACGGGGACGTGTTTTTAAACACATTCTTCACAGGTATTGCTTCTGTTGTTGCCGTCGTGAAGGTAACAACAATGCCTTGTGTTCGTGTTTGATACTGATATTTTTAACAGTAAACAAAAGAGAAAAACAAAGAAAAAAAATTACCTTTTTTAAAAAACAAAAAACAAAAAAAACATCCACAGTTTTTTTTCAGCGTGCACAAAAACACCAAAAGGTAGAGAGACATCTCATTGGAAAATACAGTACAACTTGACTTAACAATGCAGAAATTAGATTTGACTTAGAGGCTCCGTTTGTTATGGATATGTAGTCATAGTAGTGTTTTCATCTGGGAAGCACAGAAATGATGTTTCAAAGGGCAATTATATATATTTTTCTCTGTTTTCGTTGCACCAAATTTCACCGTTGATGTCAGGTAAAATAACTGATTTGCTTAAAAGGTCTTTTTAGTGCTTTGCTGCAAAATATTGGCCTCCAATATCTGTAAATCTACCAAAGATGCAGATATTTGGCCGATACCAGTGTCCATATGGATATTTGGCCGATACCAGTGTCAGTATGGATATTTGGCCAATAATGGTGCACCCCTTGTTTTAGAGACTGACAAAGGGGAATCTGTTCTTTCAGTAGTGTATTATTTGGTTTTAACGTTTTATTTGTTAGAGTTCTTGCGTATAAAGTTCAAGTAACAGTATTCTAGTTCAAACTTTGAGGCTAATTGGGTTAACGGTTGTGGCTGGTGGGTAAAAATAAAGCTACACATCAATTTCTACTTCATTGCTCTCAGGTTAGAGCATCAGAAAAGATGACTATTAAGAAAAAAAGAAAGAAAGAAAAGCAAAAAAGGCAACACAGAAGAGTCCGAACAATGAGAGAGATGCAGTGTTTCGCAGTGTTGATCTTTGCCATCGATTGGTAATATTGCACTTGGTTATTCCGTAGAGATTCCTGGTGGTTTTGATCCGTTTTCAATACTGTCAGACCGATCGAGTGATGATTCTTCTTCTCAGCTTCAAACGCTGATAACTTGTAGTGTTCAAACTGCATTTATTACCAACATCAGATGTGCATATTCATAAATAAGATGCTCTTTTTCTCTACCATGACACAATCTGTAACAAGTAAAAACATGAAGACCAGAAAACCTCACTGTAATTAAAAAGACTGTTATCTGTAACGTTCACTTCTTAAATAAGACAGAATATGACCTTTTTGTTTGTAATGGACTGAATACATGATCAATTCACTTGTTAAAAAAAGGAAAGAAAACATACATATACACATATAAGGCTTGAGTTCTCAACTCTTGGTAGTATTATTGCCATCTAGCATATTTGTAAAGCTTAAAATAAATATGGAGTACTGTACATAAATAATTTACATCAATATGAAAAACAAACAACAAGGCCCCTAAAATGGAAAAACAAAATAAAATAAAAGCGCTTTCACTGCTCTTGAAAGCCCAGTTAGTGTTGCTTCAGATGCCTCGGAGTTCAGTTACTCTACTGAAAGCTGTGGGTAAAAATACGTGGAGAACAAAAATAAAAACAGTCACTGTACAAACGAGCACGAGAATATGATCGTGACAATCAATGACATGATCGTTCAATGCAGCCTGTGATTCTTGTTGCTAAAGGAAAAATCCACCCATGTTAATAACTGGCCAAAGTTTGTGATTACAACACAAAGCAAACTGAAATTGTCTGCATTTTCAGATGTAGTGGTTTCTGGTTTTTTGACCTCCAACAATGAGAGTTAAAGCTTTCAAATCTAAAAGCAGGGCTTATTTTACTCATCATACTGAAAATGGACCAGGATGAGTCTCTAAACATCTCACAGTGTGTTTATATGCATGTAGCGATGGACTTTTATGGTTTCAGTAATCAGGGAGCAAAAGATTTCTCCTGAAAATAGCCATTTTACATCTAAGCACTCGAATGACATGAAGTTAACCCTATGCCAACAGAGCATCCAGCTATGCCATCTGCAGATTTAAAATAATGTCAACCAAAACCTCATAAAAGAGGACATAGAAGAAAAAGTCTTAATTAGACCACTGATACATATTTCCCAATTAGCAGGTGCTAGTGCCCAATCTAGAACCAGCTCTATGCATTTCCAACACAAAATACTGGTCCCAAACTTGGAGAAGCACATGTCTGGGACTACATGAAATGCACAGTGATTTCAAACCGACGGCACACAGACTCTTTATAATTGTAGTTCCAGAGAACTTTCCCCAACCCTAAGTACAACCCCCAGTATCTACTACCGGAAATACCTCTTGTTTTACAGTGTATTACAGATGAATGCCCCTCAAAAAACAACTTGTATAGATCTCAAAAAGATTGGCATTAGCACGGCATTAGCATGCCCCCCCCCAACAAAAAACAAACACTAAAACAAAATGCCAGTCTCAAAGTTGGACCCACTGGTGGGAGAAGCTACTGTAAGAAGTTACTTACAACCTAACTTCTGCAACCTAATACCTAATACTGTATTACATTTGGTTTAAAAGTGTCAAAATGCGGGCTGGTCCTCAAGACACAACAAGGCAGAACTGGCTGCGCTACATCCATTAAGCTGCCGCCAAATCTGACGCCTATTCCATAGATTTCTACAAAATAAAGACTGCCACTGCCAACAGCACTGCAAAATTGCCAGTCACAAAGCTGGAACCACTGACATCAGAGATTATGGGCTGGGCTACTATTGGAAATTGTGTTCACTGAAATTACCCCAAGCTACTGTGTCACTGTGTAATGCAACCCTATGTGGGGTTCTCAAAGCCGTTTAAAGGTAAGCTAAAGGCATCTAAGACAGGACAAGATAGCTCAGGGTCATATTATCTGGTGCCAAATCTATAAATGCTAGCCAAAGACCAATGGTCCAAAGGCAACCAAAAATGGCCAACCCCAATGTTGGAACTGCTCATGCTATTGAATTTAGGATGGGCTATTTAAGAAATTCAGATATTTCACTCATGCACCCCCTGACATTCTGTTCAAAATTAATCTCTTGCCACTGAAATAACCCCAACTCACTTGCTACCCAACGCTACGCAGCCTCAAAACTGGTTCCTCATTCCGTTATTCTGTGCCGCAGCTCAGAAACCACAAAAAACCTCAGCCCCAAACCACTGAAATCGTTAAATCGGGGAGGTTTTTCAGAGATGCACCAAGACCACCAATATCCACCAATTTCTGTAGCCTAAAATGGGTTCAAACCTGTTTTGCAATGTATACTTGTTCCAGTTAAAAACTCTGCACAGCCAGCAGATGTAAAGTCAGTAGAGTTAACTACAGTGTATGTAAGCACGCTGGCAGAAAGAGCTCAACTTCTGAAGTCCAACATTAATTAATAGCATTTAATTTACAACAACATAAAAAAAGTCTTGGTGTTTCAGAAGCTGGACAACACATGTTTAGGACTTTTTTCCCATCATTTTTACTTCAAATGAATGAACCTCTTCTAAAAACAATCATTGTGGAGGTTTTGGAAAATGAAGTGTCTGTGGGTGGATTTTTCCTTCTAAAAACACTCAAAAAAAAGTTTTTGTTCATAAATTACAACAACTGATAAACCCAGAACCAAACCAAGTAACACGATTTTCCTGTCAACGTGGTGACTGGCGGAGCTGGCTGGGGTCTCAGTGGGAGGGTAGGGATACAGGCTGTGGGTGGATAGGGATACAGGGTGTGGGTGGGGTGGGACACTGAACACTTTCTGCTGGTAAAGTTCATTCTGTGTTTTTTGAACTGTTTTTTCTCCCCATTACAAATGAACACTTAGCTGGAGTGACTACTGTTATGGTGAACTCATGTCAGTTTCATCGCTGTTCCCTTACAAAAAAATAAAACAACAAAGAAAAGAAAAAGAAAGAAAAAAGAAAACAGCACGTCTTACAGTTCATCATATAAAAGCTTTAGGCTGTATTCTTATTTATCCTATGCATGCGGCCATATGCGACCGCATTTCTGAATAGAAACCAAGACATTGGTACACTTCTGCTTTGTTTTGTACAATAAAAGATAAAATGTGCATTAGGTACGCTTGTACATGACATTGTACAATATTTACATACAATTCTTAATAGCATGAAATTTCAGGATTATCTATATACATATTGAAAATGTATCAGAAATATTTGGACTGTCTATTTTTCTTAAATATGTAAGGTAATGCTTGTAGCTTTTTTTGTTTATTTTACTATCTTATACTAGAAAAAAATAGTTAATTCAGTGAGCTGTAGACAAATTGCAACCGTTTTTAATGTTTTTCTGTATTCATGTTTTTTTTCCTACAGTCTATAAACTGTAGTGGTGATTGGAATTTCCAGCACCTTCTGTGGTCAGTCATTAAGTCAAGTTGATATCATGGAACAACGATGTACCACTCAAAGTCCACGTGTAGCACCTGTTAGAGAGCTCAGATCGCATCAAGGCTGAACGGACAAAGTCTCCGAAAGGCTCTGAGGACGTTCTTGGGCCAACACATTCAATGTTATCTGGATATCTTCCTCCTCTTCGGCTTGGGGAGCTTCACCTGACGATCTCTCGACGGGATCTGACGGCACACACAGAGGAAACGGTGTGGTGGTGAATGCGGGGGAAACAGCGGTGCATGAGAAGAGAGGAAAAGCGCAAATACTCACTGTGCCCGACATCTTGTCTAGCTCGCTCATGGCCTCGTGGATAGCAGCTTCCAAGTGATTATTCAGTTTCCCCGGTCTGTCAGACAATATTTATATTATTTACTTTTAAGCAGAAGAAAACTTTAAAATTATAAACTACAACAAAAAGGAAGCTTAAAAAATAATTATCACACTTGAATCCATCTACAGGATGAGGAAACTGACCGGAGAAGCAGCTGGTTCACCTCTATGTGACCGAGGTGTATATTTATGTTTCAAATGAACTTCTCATAGCTCTTTAACTGAAAATGTCCCAGTGTTGTAATGCAGGAGTGAGACTTGCTATGATCTATGGTTTGGAGATGGTGCCGAGAGGTTCATGGATGTAGTGAAGGAGGACATGTAGAGGGTTGGCATCAGACGAGGATGCTAGCGTTAGGGTGAGATAGAGGCAGATGATTCCCTGACGGGAGCGGCCAAAAGATAAAGCAGCGTAGGAAAGATAATTTAGAAGTTACAGGGAAGTATATGATTATATATACTATTTGATCTTATTGTAATTTTACACTCTTAATATTTTGACACAAGTTTATATACAAGTATATGCACAAGTTTATAGTATACACTGTGATGACTTCCATCATAATTTGTTGGTCGGAGGATTACAGAACCTCCAATGTGTCCATATGAAGGTGATAAAATGATACGAGTGTGCTGTAACACATAGGTCACTTAAACATACCTTTAAAGCTTTAATTTTTGGATTATTGAAATAAAAGACTACAACAGTTTTTAATATCTACCCTGGATAAAAGAAGCTGTATATGTGTAATATTTGGAAACAGAGCCATTGAATAAAGTATTCTGACTCTACCTCTGTCATTTTAGCTCAGTCACTTCAGGGTTAATGGTCTATATTTGCCCCAAAGTGTTCAAAGTTTTATTGTTTCACTTAAACAAATGTTTGCCTCTCCTTTGCTGCAGGACACCATCTTTAACCACTAGGTGTCAATGCCACTCTGGATAAAGATCATCAAAGGAAGCACAAAAAGGCCTCGCTCAGCTCAAACTACAGCAAAGGTGGGTTTATATTATTAGTGAAGCACCAGTGTGGTGGGCGAGGTTACTTACTTCAGGCCTCTTTTGGCGGCGCGGTCAAATGCCTCCAAGTCATGAGTTAGTGTTTTCAGCTTCTCTGGCTCTACCTGCACAAAGAAAAGAGGAATCAATTTGAGCACATTCAGCACCAGACTGAAAATTTCCCACCAAGCACCAGGAACTGATGCTCAATTTGAACTCCAGTTTATCGCTTCGGCGCATCTAGCGGATAATTTGGCAGTCACCGTTTGTCGGACGTGCTCTGTTCTGCACTTCTGATTTGGCAGGTAAAGCTGTGGATGTGTTTTTTGAGTAATTTGGAGTCCATCTGCCTTGATGGCCGTTGGACAGAAATTTAAAAAGCTCTATTTCCTTCTGACTTTTCAAAGCTGCAATAATTGAAAGTTACAGTCAAATACAAGTTATTCTCGACTTATTGGCAAGCAGCTCTCTTTAACTAAAAGATAATTCAGTGTAATCCAAGACTCGGTGAAACTTTTAATACTGGGATTGCTGCTCATAGCCTCCTCAGGCTGAGGTGCTGGCCTGTAAAATGGTGACAGGTGGTGACAGACTACCCCGGCCCCTCACCTTGGCCTGCTCCCGCAGCTGCATGGCAGCACTGTGCACTTGCTCGTCCCCGGCCAGCTTGGCAGGCCACGGCGGGAAGCCCTTCAGCTGGCCCCAGACCAGCTCTCCCATGTTGAAGGTCCTGGACCGGTAGTGGAGCAGCTCCGACGAGGGCGAGTCTGGCTGCCGGAGGTCCTCCTCACTGCTCAGGCTCTTCGTGTCTGAAGGGCTGGGTGCCATTCCATTGAAGTGGCCGTTGTAGTGGCTGTAGTCTTTGGCTGTGGCCAGAGGGCCCTCCAGGCTCGTGGAGGAGCTGGGTGACTGGTCGTCATCCTGCCGCGGGGGGCCCAGGACTTCTCCATAGCTCCGGGTGTTGAAGTGGGGCGTGGCGCCGTTGAGATGGGCACAACGTTCCACAGTCTGCTCCAGACGTTCCTTGTAGTTGGCTGGTGCCCGGCCACAGTTGTTGAACCGGTAGCCATCATCGAGGTAGGCCTTATCGTGGGCCATCGCCAGGCCGTGGTCGTTGGACCCCTCAGTGGGGCAGGGTGGAGCAGGGGCCAGACTGGCAGGTCTCTCCATGCAGGGACTACTCCTTACTTGGGTCGAGCACTCCAGGAACTCCTCACCACCCCAGGCGTTGTTGTTGTTCTGACTGTCAAAGCCTCCCCCATGATGAGTCTCCCCATCCCACTGCCCCCTGGGAGTCCCACGTCCAGGAGAACGGAAGTAATCATTGGCTTCAGGGCCATCCGGAGTGCTCTTCCCTGGATCCATGTTCTTCTGACCCCGCCCCGGCCTAACCTGCCGTGCTCTGGCTTGCTGGGGTATGGTCTCCCCTTCCTGGTGCCCATGCAGGACTGCGCTGACTGCCTGGGGGAGGTTGACGGGTTCCCTTATGGAGGCAGTGAAGGCACTCATGGCACTGAGGGCAGGCACCGGACTCGCCTGTGTCGTCCCGCTCACTGTCGTGGTGATGGTTACATGCACGCCTTTGCTGGCTGCGTCCACAACAGCTCTGTAGATGGCGTCCACCGATTCTGGCCCTCCGCCGGGGGCTCTGTCAGAGCTAGGCGTACCCGCTGGAAGTCCCTCGCCTTGGGGCTGCTGCTCCTCCCCGAACTGTGGGTGCGGCAGCATCCCCTGCTGTGGACACAACAGAGAGGTGCCATCGTGATTAGAAATGTCATCTAAAACATCTGAAATACTACACAGATTAAAACATGACTCATTGCTCCACCTGGTAGTTCTGGTAGAGGCAGGCCATGGAGCCGGAGTTGGCGTTGTTGCTGTCAGCGTAGGGCGGGTTGTCGGAGAAGTGCTGCTGCCCCTGGTAGGCGGGATGAGATACCACCACTTGCTGCATGCCCTGATGGACCTGCTGCGGGTACATCTGACCTCCACCAGCGTTGACATGTGGCTGTAGAGCGCCCATTCCACATCCAAGTGACGAGGGGTTTCCTGCAAAACCACAGGGAGAGGCCAGTGAGCTTAAACCATCAGAGACGGTGTGTATTTTAATACAGACAGCACTGATACTTCACAACTAAACAATATTTTATATTTTTGGTAAAACCTGATATCATAAAGCACGCTGAAGTGTAATTCTAGTTACATTTTTTAAAATAATCCACAATATTCACTGCATTCATCAACAAGAATGGATAGCCTACATCAAGGATGTCGAACAAAGGACCTGTGGGCCTCAGCCAGACTACCAGTGTTTGGAGCCTTCACTGTATTTTGTAGAGGTGGGAATCACCACATTTTTAACATTTTTCTTTAACTGGAAATCAGTACCTGTTTTAACCAAAGAGATAACGTCATCGTCAAATACCCATCGATTTCTTGTGGACATAAGGAGATTGCTTTCCTATTTTTTACTCATTTTTCAGTTAAGTTAACTTAATATAAGTTTGCAGGATTTATTGTCATTTCACATGGTATTAAACTCAAATAAAAGGGCACGTGCAAAGGTGCACTGTAGTGCAGTGTTGACGGTCTCTAATTTGCAGAAAGTGCAACATGCTGCGTGAAAATCATCAGGTGACTGCATGCTGCTCTCACCTTTACCTGCTCTCACTGTGTGCCCACCTCCTCACACATGCACACAAACTCACTCGCAAAGGGGAGCTGATAAGTGAAATCCTACTGACGTCAGTGTCAACACATTTCGCTACCATAATAGTGCAACAAAAGCTTTTCCAATGAGCACCGGACAAGTGACAACACCGCAGCTGTCAGAGCTTTTCAGCAATAACGTCTCACCTGACCACACAGAAAAGCGGACCCTCTGCTACACCTGAGCACCCTAGGAAACCAAACCACCTTATACTGGATCCAGCTCTGAGTCGGGATTGGACTAGATGAGTACATTCCTACTGTAGAACCCATCCATCCATTTTCTTAAACGCTTATACAGCTTTTATACAGCAGGGTGCTGGAAATTATCCTGGCCAACACAGGGAACACACATTCACACCCTTGGGCAATTTAGGTTCGCCTGCTAATCCTAGTTTTCAGGTAAGACGCCAACTTGCCTGCAAACACTCGCCAACTACTCACTGAGTGGTGAGATCACAAACAGGAAACAGAGAATATTCGCCTTCAAAATAAAAAGTATCTCTGGCCTAAAATTGGTGAAAGCAACTCAGCTAGCAAACAAAGATAATTTGCCATTAGTGCTCCCAGTTAGTGGACCAGTCTGCCCAATCAAACCAGATTACAAACTTCTCATTTAAATCTCATCTTATAATGTTCTTTTATCAAAAGGCTTAAAGTAGTGTGTTTTAAATCCTGTCTAATATTTTGTTATTCAGCCTTGTCTTCAGTTGTATTTCTGGAACGTCACCATAATACATTTTTAACTTCATTCAGTGAAGCACTCTGTAACTCTGTTAACAACAGTGCCGTATAAAAAAAGATCATAAATATAATTAAAAATCTCAGCAGCTGTAGCATGTTTTTTTTTTTTTTTTTTTTATCTCTTTTGCCATTGTGTTCATCTGTGTAATAAACCTCTCAGTTCGGTGGATTTTAAATCTAGAAAACGAGCTGCTTAGAAAGTGTCCCCCGACCGCGGCTTCTACAATCAAAGAAAAAAAGTTGCACATTAGCAATCTGTTGCTCCCAAAGCTAACAGATGGACCCGCTGCCAGATGCATGGTACAGCCAGACTTGTTAGTGAAGCATCCAAGGACAGAACATGAAGAAAATACACGGAGGCCACAGATGTATCAATGAATGAAGAGAAAGCCCAGCAGCAATGTTATGCAGACAAAGCCGGAGCGCATACAGGATCTCAGCGGCCTGACGTGTGTGTGTGTGTGTGTGTGTGTGTGTGTGTGTGTGTGTGTGTGTGTGTGTGTGTGTGTGAGAGAGAGCAGCGACTGGAGCAGCTGGTGCGATGCGACGTAGCTGAAGGGCAGCTGTGTGTTCTCCATTTTTTTTCTCCTCTTTTCTTTCTTCCCCTCTCTCTCTCTCACTCTCTCTTTAATGCTGAGAGCCACGACTCGGCCATCCCCCCTCTTCCTCCCCACGTCCTCTCCGCTACTGCTATGATATAGTGACGGCTGTTGCCGGGGGAGGTTGCCTTGGTAACCGAGTGATGATTGGTGGTGCTGTCCGCTGCCAGGAAGCTTGTTTGGAGGTGGTGCTGGTGGTGGGGAGTTGTGGTGGATGGGGGGTTACGAGGGTTGGGTGGTGTGATTCTAGCCTGCTGGGGGATGGGGGCGGTGGTCAGCTGGGTTGAAGGGGGGGTACCAGGAGGGGTTTACAATGAACTTTGGAGTATTTGTTGATGGCAGGAGTGGAGGGGGGGGGGGGGTGTTCAAAGCTTGCGCGCTGTATAGAAACAGATGGTCGGAGGCTAAAGCTAAGACGCCAATGACTAGGCCACTTTCAAAGCGTTTCAGGGCTCTTTAGACAGTAACATCCACCATTCAGTGACAAAAACACTATTTAACCTGCTCCCACCCACCAACATTTACTGAATATTTCCCCTACATGTCCAAATGGTAACGCTGCCAACAGGAGAACTCCAAGGCCAAAATACATAAATGAGACTTTAGCTGAAAGCTAAAAGCGTATTTGTTCAGCATGTGGTTAAAACTTCATCTACAGTGCTGTAAAAATGCCCCAATCCTTATTTATTTCTTACTGTGATTTCAGAAAACTGCGTTTCTGCATTTACGTGTGGACAAAGGTGTGCGTTTTTATCTCCCTTTATGATAAAAGACTGTGCGCTGTGGCTTTTAATCATCCATCATTTCTTCACGGTTACCGTTATATCACTACCTGATGATTTGGCACACTTTTCACAGCTTTTGAGATATTTTTCAAAACACACTCTGAAAAATCCCTATTTTAAAAAATACCCCTATACATATGGACATAGCCAAGGAGGTCACAAAAGAACCCATAACAACATCCAAAGAACTACAGGCCTCACTTGCCACAGTTAGGGTCAGAGTTCATGAGTCAACAAGAAAGAGACTGGGCAAAAATGGCATCCATGGGAGAGTTCACCAAAAAATTTGCCAAAAAACATCTAAATGATCCCAAAGATTTTTGGGAAAATATTCTGTGTACTGACAAGACAAAAGCTGACATTTTTGGAAGGTTTGCATCTGACATAAAACTAACACAGTATTTCATAAAAAGAATATCACGCCAACAGTCAAACATGGTGGTGGTAGTGTGATGGTCTGGGGCCGCTTTGCTGCTTCAGAATGACTTGCTGTAATTGATGGAGCCATGAATTCTGCTTTCTACCAGAAAATCCTGAATAATAATGTCTGACCATCAGTTATTGTCCTGAAGCTAAAGCGAACTTGGGCTGTGCAGCAGAACAATGATCTAAACCACACCAACAAGTCCACCTCTAAATGGCTAAGAAAGACAAACAAAAAAACAACAACCCACAAAATGGTTTTAGAGTGGCCTAGTCAAAGGACTTAATGGACTTAAAGAGGCCGTTCATGTTTGAAAACCACCCAAAGTGGCTAAATTAAAACAATTCTGCAAAGACAACTGCCAGTGGTGGCACAACCTTCTCCTTCCAATTCAGGGTCATGGAAAAGCTGGAGCCTTCTTCACCTACCACAGAGCAGGAGGCAGGGTACAACATGGACAAGTTGCCAGTCTGCTGCAGGGCTAAGGACTAAGTGTAAAAAAAATGCACTAACTAAGAAATTGGGAAATTTTCATAGCACTGTAAGTACGCTCAACTATCATTCAAAAAATGTTTATAATAGTCTAATATGAGTTGCATAACGCTTAATTTCCTATCCATGAAAATATCCACATACTTATTTTCATGTTGTTTTACCCTCTTCTCTGACATTAAAAAACAAAATGAAGCATTCAGAAAACCTTTAAAGATCACTAAAAACATTCATGCTGAGCTTCTCTTGCAGTTCTTATACTGCAGGCATCTACTGAGCAGAACAAGGAATTCCCTGTCATATGTACTGATATACACTCAGCTAAAATCCAGCCAAACTCCCTGTGCTTTTTACACACACACACACACACACACACACACACACACACACACAAAAGAAAACGATAAGCTACAGTCCTGATTGGATGGTGTGTTTAAGCCCAATAATGGCTGGCCTTGCAAACTGGAAGCACTCGCTCTGCAACATGGGGCAACCTGAGGCAACCTTGGGCTCATGTGATGACCAAGATTTTGATTAAAGGTTCACAAGCATCACAGAATATTTTTAGATCTGATCTAGTGCGGGAAACACAGCTGTAGATGCATCGTGAGGCATTATAAATCAGATGGTACAAAGGGCACTGGAGGCTGTCTTCTACACCCTGAGCAGGTTAACAACAGGAGACCATCCAGGAAACCAAATGAACTTATTCAGTGGAAATTAGTAGAAAAATAGTAAAACGTGGCAACATAATCTCAACTAATAGAAAACAGACGTAACAAGCAACAGGTGGAGGCAACAGGCTGCTTCTCCTCTTCTGCAGTGTTGGACTCCATATGGTGTTGAGTCAGACCTGCCTACATGCTGGTTCAATTATAATGTGGAATATAGTCCTCTGTTTCCAAACAGCTTGCAGGACTGGTTTCATCTTCTGACTGTCAGAGCAAAGCTTGCATGAACTGGGATCTTTTTCCTACAATTTTTCATCAAAACATCACCTTTACGCTCATTTTTAGCTGCATATTTTTTATTTTTGGACTCAGAGTAGCTTTGCATGAATCACAGCTCAAAATAATCTCTATTGTTACACTGATCCTTGGTGGAGTCATTCTGTTCATCCACATAGCTAAAATGTTCCTCAGTACTGAAATATTTCAACAAAAAGGTGTTTAGTGTCTGCATTAAAGGCTGCTTCAATGGAGTGCTTAAGAAAATGGAGCCCTGCAGCAGTGCCATATCACAACAACAGCTGTGATATGGCAATTATTATTGTAAGGTACAGACCCTACAATACTAGAGAGAACCCCAACAATTAGACAACCCCCTATGAGCAAGCATTTGGCAACAGTGGGAAGGAAAAACTCCCCCTTTTTTTAAAATCTGAACTCTTTTTTTGTGTAGCGCATATACACAACAAAAGAGTTTTTGTGGAAAATTCATCCTCAACAAAAGACAAAGCACTGTAAAGAAAATGAAGTCAACATCAAGTGATGATGAGGCGGTCCTGATTGGTACAAATTTCAGGATGTCAGTGGGGCAGCTTGAGCTCTTGTTAGAGTTGGGACAACATTAGAGGAGGCAGAGAAATCATTTCATTGAGCCGAAACCCCAGAGAAGCATCTGGCTGTGTTTCTAAGGTATAACAGCATTATTTTACCATTTCCATATTATTTTATATTCACTACCATTGAGGGTTTGAACTGGGAGCACTTTGTCGGCAAATGCAGTGGTCTGACTGGCCATATCTGTTTATTCGCACGCAAAAAATCTGAAAAATCAATCTTGAGCCAAAAAACTATATGATGCAATTATGTCCTGTGGTCCGTATGAAGGGCTTTATTAACAACAAGCAACTCCGAAATATATTTTCAACGCACAAATTATTTGCACAGATTTCACGTGGCCAGTGTGTAAAGCCCTTAACTTTGTCTTGATTGGCTGCTTCTCATAAATAGAAGATCTGAAGAACTCTTGCTCAAAATATCCCCATACCATAGTTCGAACAGCCAAAATAGTTCCAGTTCAATGTCTACAAGGCACAGAAACAGACACGAGCAGTTGATACCCTTGAATACGGGATCAGTTTCCTGATAATTGAATGGAGAAACTTCAAAAAGTGAATTTTAGCCAAACTCCAAGGCTCATATCACCCCATGTAGGATACTTGGCTAGTCAAAGCAAGTTGTAGCATGTGAAAGGTCTTCTTTTTGCCCTACATTTAAATATCAGGCTCATCTTGTATCTGTGATTCCTCCAGTATGAATCTAATTCTCAGGGCAGGATATAGAAATAATCATCCTGGAACTAAGTGGAAAATTAATTTGGCTGTAGTTTAACAAAGCCTCAGTGTTTTCATGTGGATATCTCCTGTATGCAGGAAAGAATAATTAAAATGAGCCACATTTCACCTAGTATAGTATATCCTTCCTAGTATGCATCCTTTCCTAATGTGAAAGTAAAAATTTACATTAAATATACTAAAAAAATAACTGAACAAAAAAATCCAGCAGATTCTGAGGGGGTCAGATTGGATGACATGTCATTCTTTTTTAAAAATTCTTCTTTTAAGTACTTAAAAGAAGAATTAAACAGTACTTTTGACTCTGAAGACTTGAAACCAAACCTCAAGTTATAATTAATCTCATTTAAACATATGCTTCTCCTCCCATCCCCATCTCATGGCCTACAGAAGACCACGTGAATTTCAATGAGTTGACTTTGGGAAGGGGAAAAGAAAAAAAAAAAAAAATCAGACCAACAGGGCACCTGGTGATAGGAACAGGTGGCCTGGAGCAGCCCTTGGTGATATTGCCATTATAAACCATATGAGGACACATGGACACACAATGAATACATAAACTCGGAGTCCAGTCCCCTGAGCAGGCAGGAAAGAGGAGGGGGAAATTAAAAAAACAACAACAACAACAAAAAGAAGACAAGATGTAGGTTCTTTCAGCAGTTTCAAAAACATACACAGTCCCTCATACACACACAAATAAACAGATGCACATACACAGCAGCAACAGACACACACACAGGCCTAAACCCTCATCAAAGGCTTCACTCTGGTCTCCATTCAGGGTCTATCGTTACTATAGCGACCGGCTTGCTGGGAGAAGCTCTTTAGAGCACCCTATCTGGGTTGCTTCCCTTAAAGCGTGATGCAGATCCCATTTCCATCTCCTTACACCATTGACTGATGCTAGCATACAAATAAAACAAAGGGAAACACTGGCTGACTGACAATTAGCCCGGCCTTCCAAAGGATGAGGGGGCTCCCACTCATTAGCTCGGAGATACTGGAGGAACCTGACGGTCTAGGCTCAGGGCCTATCACCTAAATCCCTCGGTTTTACTCGCTCATAACCATAGAAACCACATCTTAATCGAGATTATCGCAGGGAGGGGAGGAAGTGATGTAAGCTGAGGTTATTCTGTTTCTATCTGTGTTATTAGGCACATTTTGCCTTAAATAGATTGCTTGGAAAACGGTTCTCCCAAATCTTGGCAATTTCACCAACACACATCTAAAATGTTAAGCATTTTACCGTTATTTTTCTCAAAAAACGCAGCCAGTAATCTCACATTCCTGTGACCTTCATAGCCAACACCTGATCTCTAAGTTTACAATTACTCAAGAAGGCCATTCTTGAGTAATCGTGCTTCCACAAAACTCTTTCTTATTTTATTTCATTTTTTTATACATGCGGTTGCAAAACTATTTACAGAACCATCTGGCAACTCAGCACAAAGCACAGTGTCAGAAAATGATGGTGATTCTGCCTTTCTCCCTCCAAGAAATGCCCAAACTGTGTAAAAGCAGAACAACAACCGGTAAACTGCAAATCCCTGGTCAAGAGGTTCACGCTCCTGCATGTGCACAAGCAGCCATGCTAGTGTCTGTTCATCTAACATCGAAAACAGTTGACAATCTACAAAAACTTCATAAATAAGTGGTTAATTACGTGTACAGGCTGTCCTGGGTGGTTACTCATTGTGTCTTTAAAAAGCAAGAACTGCTAAATATATGTGTTGGCGGGCTGAATAACAGAAAAACTGCAAAAATACAAGTACACAGCTAAAGCTAGCAGGTCCACTAGAATCACAAGGCCGGGTTTGCCTTTTTTTGTTCTTTTTCTTTTTTTTTAAAAATTTACACTATTTTTATAAATCTTTCTTCGTGACTCACCCCAAAGGTACATCCCGAACTCCCAGAGTGCCACGGTGCTGCTATTCAGTGGTGGCAAAAGACCAGGTATCAGTTTGTTTTGGGGGAAAAAAAAAAAACAAAAACCCAAAAATCGTTCAGCCGCTATTGCTTAAATAGCTTGTGTGTGTGTGCGCGCGCGTGTGTAATGTTCTTGTCTTCTTCTTATCAGAACATTACTTCGCTTAGTCAAACAGCAGAACTTACTTTCCCTTTGAAATTAGCCTATAGATCCCCTTTACCCCCACTTTTGAAAGTCATGTTACTCCCAGCCCAGACAACAGTGCATCTTTCGAGGCTCACCCTCCTACCTAATCCTCTTCTCCATACAAAATATTATTTTATCTATAGACAATGGATGGATTAAAAGTTTTAAGTTATATTGTTAAGGGTCTCTATAGCACTACTGCAGGAAACACACCTGAAAAAAAGTCCTGGGCAGAAAAAGTTTATTTTTCTCACACTAATCAGGAAGAAAAAGAGGTGTAGCTATACTCATCCAAAGACAAGTTAATTTTACAAAAACTCTAAGGGAAGATAATATTTTATTGAACAGATTAATCGACGGACGGGAGGTATGCCTTGTCAACATATATGCTCCCAGTGAGGATGACCCAGGGTTTGTCAAACACGTATTTAACATGAATACCAGCTATAGCTCAGGCCTGTTGCTGATGATGGAAGATTTTAATTGTGTGATGTAACCAACCTCTAGGGCTCCCTTATTACAGAAAAGTAGAATATGCTTGAATATTAAGCTACAGAGGCAGGCCTGGTGGATGTCTGAAGGTCTAAGTTTCTAAAAGAAGTTCTAAAAGAAGGAGTTTCACATTTTACCCAAGTAGACAGTGTTCCTACACCAGAATAGACTTATTTTTCATCTCACAGGTAGAGTTATATAGAATTAAAAATGTTGAAATACTCCCAATTAGGGATGGGCGATATACTGAATATACTCTATGTATCGCAAGTTTTTCTACGTACGATGGTTAAAATGGCTTTATCGTAACCATTGAGTATAAATTGTCATGGCAATATTAAGCTGTCTGCATGTAATTCACTATGAGCCCCATTCCCCACTAGTACTTCTCTGGAACATAGGCCACAAAGAAACAATGGAGATTAAACGCATCCCTTCTGAATGATAAAGATTTCACTTCTTTCAAGTATTCAACATACATGGCAGTAAATGACACTCTAGTAATGTCTTCCCTTACAGTTTGAGATTGCGTAAAAGCATACCTTGATAGAGATGGTGTTACCTAGATGGAGGTTTTGAACAATGTGACAGGTTGTAATGAATCCTGAATAAACATTAAGATTATTGATGTTCAGCATTTTCCATACCTTCCTCCTGTTTCTACCTGTCATACAGCTAGTAGTAGGTTTAATCTCATCTCACCTGTCTCGGAGACACTCTGGGTACAGCTTCCATCACCACCTCCGTGTGGAATCACCATGTTAGTCCGTCCCATACTATGAAGCTGTGAGGGGTGGGGGCCAGGGTGCGATAGTGGTGGGGGGTTAGTGTTTGGGCGCCCCAGCGCCATACCGTCAGGTCCTACCAGTGTACCACCTGGCCCCATAGGCCCACAGTTACTCATGGAGGACGCCTGCATCTGAGCCATCATGTCCGGGAACTGGCCTGGACGTGGGCCCAGGTGGCCCCCAGAAGTGTCCATGTTCTGGCAGTGCTGCAGGGTTTCCCCTGGACCCCGCAGCCTCTGCTGGACAAGGAGGTTCTGCTGAGTGCCACCGGGGACCATGCCCGTGCTGTCGTTGTAGTGTAGCGGTGCGACTCCTGAAGCGCCGGATGCCGGTCCGGGATTTAGGCCTGGACGATGACCACTGCCTGCCAGGTTGTGGGAACTCTGACTGCTCATGGACTGAAGGAGCTGGGCCATGGAGGTGTTCGGATGAAGGTTTCCAAGTCGGCCCACTTTTCGTAGCTGCTCAGTGGCACTGGGGCCCGACATGTGGTGTCCTCCCATGCCTGGCTTGCTGAGCATGCTATACACCATGTTGTTGTCGTGATTTACGGCTCCGCTCCCGGATGATTGCTTCCGTTTGCGCATGGGATCCCTCTGCTGGGCCATGAGCTTGTCTCTGAGAGCTGCCCGGCCGCTCTGGCCCTCAGGAGTGTTGAGCAGCATGGTGGAGTTTGGCGGGAGCATGGGATTTAAAGTGCTGTGTCCTTCCATGCCTCGAGGGCCACTCACGGGGCCAGGATGCCCTCCAGCCCCTCCATTACCTCCGCCACCTGCCCCCATGCCTGACATACCAACACCACCAGCAGCCATGCCAGTAGTGCTGTTGCCAGCAGCGCTGAGTTTGTTTTGATTTGCTAGCTGTGCTTTGGCTGCGGCTGACAGGAGGCTGCTGGCAGGGAAGGAAGCGGCATTCTGTTGGTTGAGGATCTGGTTGAGGGGCATCCCCAGGAGTCCCGGGTGACCCTTCTGGGAAGCACTGGGCGTGGCCAGAGAAGATGACGAGGAGGAAGAGGTTGGAGAGTACATGGGGTTGCCGTGCTGCTGGGCGCCAATTGAATTTGCCATACCGGGCAGCAGCTGGGAGTCTTTGTACTGATGGAGTGCATCGGTTTTGTTGGTGGAGGGGCTGGAGGGCATGGCGGGCCTGGGAGACCCCATAGCTGATCGAGGGGAACGAGGAGGAACCTTTATGGTGCCACACGGGGCCTGGTGTCCTGAGGGCATCACAAAGTTCCCGTGGTCAGAGGAGGTGGAGGATGAACGAGAGCGATGAGGGGAGGCCTCTATTCTCCCAAGCGCGGGCCCAGCCATGTGGACAGGTGAGGTGACGGGGGAGGGAGACATGGAGGAAGCCGGACCACCCTGTTGAGTCCTTTGAACATGGCCACCATGACCCACAGGCCCAGGCTTCACTGTGGGTAACGGTAAGTTGCTTGGCAAGGGAACAATGGCGGGAGGGGGTATGTTTACATTCATCACTGGTACCTGAGAGTGGATGTTAGGCTGGAAGTTGGAGGGTGTTGGGGCATTGGTGGGGGTCTGGCTGACTGGTTTGTTGGGGATGGGGCCCAGGATGCCTAAGGGGTCCTTTTCAGACGTTAACTGCCTTTTCTGGAGGGCACAGGATGGCGGTATGGATGGAGGGGGCGGTACAGGGTGCACAGGGGGCTGTGTTTTATGGTGAAATGTTGCACGGGGCATATCCATACCAGGGGGGAAGTTCCCCCGCGGCATGTTCATGTTAATGACAGGGCTTTTGGCAGTGGCCGTTGGGGAGAGGGGCGTGCTAGTCCTTCCTGTCATGGCACACGATGGCTGGCCCGCAGGGGAGCCGTGAAGCATCACACTAGGCGGGGAAAGAGGTGTCCTAGTGTTTCCGTGGATAGAGGCTGAGCCAGGGCTACCGCCTCCTGGAAACCCACAAGGATTGGTCCTTGTAAAGCCCTCAGGGCTGACCAGAGTTTCTGCACTGGGAGACTGTGAGCCATCTCCATAAAGCTTAGCACCAGATGGAGGTGGGCTCAACATGCCTCCATACCCAGACCGGTAAGGGGATTTAGGGCCTGGCTCCCCGCTGCCCAGCCTCTGCAGCCTGGGGTACCCAGGGTAATGCTCTGGCTGCTGGGCCCCACCCAACTCCTGGGGTGGATACAGCCTCTGCTGCTGCTGATGCTGTCCACCTGCCATCATCACCTTGAAAGGGTTCTTACAGTCAGGGGCAACAGAGTTGGGCACGCCATCGTGGGGTTTAGTCCTTATTGCTCGTTGAGTTGTGGAATGCACAGCAACCACAGACGATGTACCTTAAAGAGAAAAGAAAGAAAGAAAAGGAAAGTCCGAGTTAAACCAGGACCAGCAGCTTGGAGAAAACATTAGTCAGAAGAAGAAAGTAACTATTATTCACCTCCATGCATAGTTTAACTCAAAATGTAGGACTTTAATAGGCTGGCAAGTTATTTACTAAGAGAGCCTTCGTCCTTCTTCGAAATATCGCTAAAAATAAGACAATTCCTAACTCAACGTGATTACGAAAAACTTGTGCATTCATTTCACATGAACCGGATTATTATGGTGCTCGCTATGCTGGACTCCCTAATAATACAAACTGAGAATAATCTAAAAAGCTCTTAAACACACACCTTTTTAATCTTGCATGTAACTGATGCGATCACACTTTCAGTAGTACAACTGTAAAGGTGGATTGACCATTAGCAGACACAAAACAGATAGGTGATTTCTTGATTATTTTCATATTACTCTATATCTATTACTTCCAAGTTTGTGTCAATAAATTTCTCTCTGCATCTCCCTCTCTTTTCTTTTTCTCTGTTTTATACATCTTAAAGTATGATTTATATATGAATAGACAGTAATTTTAAGTATTTATGATTGTCTTCATCCTCAAGTCCAAATAAAAGTGAGTGGATTTGACAGAATATCACCGAGGCAACGTGAAAGGCCTGAAAACCTCCAAATATTTCATTTGCTTATTGTGTATAAGGTCAGCTAGAATTTTGAACTTCTACAATGGAGAAATTACTTAACAAACTCACTGATATTTCCTGAAACTATGACATAAATTACATCAACACTGTCCTCTTTCATTTGGATTTATAGGAGCTAACTTCCAAGTGTCCTGGCAAATGGTTTCAGAGCTGTAACGTATACTCGTACCTCCTCCTGAACTGGTCAGTGTCAGAGGCGGGTGCGTCTCCATGCTCTTGTGCAGTGTGGCCACAGCCAGCAGCTTCCTCTTGTGAATGCAGAGTTTGGTGACATCTTCGTCTGCTTTCACATCCTCCGCTGTCCTCTGTTTGACAGCTGCCCCGGGGTCGAAGTTGAACACCTGAGGAGAGAAATAAAAGTGGTTAGAAGTCACTGAACTGACTTGGTCAACGTTTTGCTCATTTACTCACAATCTTTTTGCTTAATTAATTTACGTTTTGCACCCTGTTTCTGCACTGTCATGCAGTGGCCTTTATTGTTAGCCATTTTATTGGTTTTATTCCTCATTTTCTGTCATATATACATATATATCATATACACTGTTAATCAAATTCACCATACCCAGGATGTCTTTTTCATATCCATCTTTATTTACCAACACATCATCAATCGGGTCAAGCAGTCACACAAAGGTTGTTATCAACTTGATAAGTTAACCCACAGTTTATCAATCTCAGCTACGAGTGTGTTCACATGAAAGAGGTGATGTTAGCAGCACCTCCCCAATGAGAAAAACAGAGAAGTGCACTGGCAGCATAACAACAGGTTTTACAAAGGAAGATAAAACTGATATTAGAACAACATAAAGTAGACTGAAACCAGCACAGCTGCTGCAGACAGCTCAGCAGACTGCGAGTGAGAGTGAAGCGCATTAAAAGCACCGTGTGAATGTGAGAGAGCTTTAAGTGCTTTGGTCAGTAAGACTAAAAACCTGCTGCTGCAATAATAAAGTTTAGCCTATTTGTATCCAGGAAAAAAACCTGACAGCACATGTCAACCAGGACCTCTATCACTAAGGTCCCAGTCACATCAGAGTAAGCAGTCTTCTCGTGACTAGTAAAAGAGCTAACTTGTCATCCAGGAGTTGAGCATGCAACCTCTGGGCAACCACTTTCAATCTCAAGGTCACTATACAGGTCACTGAGTGGGAAGTCAACCTGTCTCCAAACAATCACAGTCCAACTCAGATTGACTGCAATCACCCTCAGATTGCTGAAGGTTTGCAAACAACTTCCATGTAATTTATAAACACAGGCCGATTGCCAACATATGCCTGAGTTTCACTTCTGCAGGGAGTCTTTGCAGAGCCAGGTTGTTTTTTTTGTTTTTTTTTTTAACTTCTTCATAAAATTTCTCATGTCCATTTCAGTAATTTCAGCAGTCAGGAACTGCTGAAATCTCCCAGTAGGAACTCCATAGCTACACTGTGATTATTATTCTTTAAACTGAGGTGATGACTGTTTGTGTCACTGATGAATGAAAAACTGTAGCTGGAAATGCACAGAAGGAGCTAACGGTGCAGAACAGGTTGATCACAGTAGTTGTGGGCTGCTTCAATCCAACTCATTTCTTGGGAGGTGCGACTCAGGTTACGGCGTAGGATTAAAAGGGGTTTTCAGTTACGTCGTAAGTTAGGACGTACATTTCCAGCAGAAGTCTAAATACTATAATCAATCTGAGTCAGTCTGCAAAAACCAGTGCAGACTAAATGTAACTGGTTGTATTCCGATTGTATCACTGTATAAAAGAAAGGGTGTTGAACACCTATGGCTGCTATAATTTTGTTCATACTGCAGGTCTGCAATCACTGTTTTCCTTAGTCTGATTGTAGCACGAAACACAGTTATTTTCATTACACTAAAGGTTAATATTTCTAAACCTTTTCTTCTTTTTAAAAAAAAAATGTGAACTGCAAATGCTGGTGTTTGAGGCTATTCGCAACACTGATAAAAGGTCAACAACTGCCCTTGTTTGACCAGAGGGATCTTCTTGGAATGATGACATCATTTTCCAGAGAAATTATTGGTGAGTGCAAGCTGATTTCATACCCATTAATGTCAAATCTTAAACAAAGCTTGCTAAGGAGCAGCTTAATTCTCCAGCATAGGTTACTATAGTGATGAGAAGTAAACCTTCGTCTTCCTAACACTGAGGTTTCCTCACTACGTCCCAAATCCTGCTTCAGAGTGCAGGCCTCAGGTAAAGCCAGTGTGTCACAACAATGCCCAGTCATCCGAGAGTGGCTGTGGAGGATCTTCAAGGAATCGTCCAAGAAATTCCAGTGAATATCAAACAGTATTTTTCCTTGACATACCTGTCCAAAATCAGTACGCATGAAAAACCCTGTTTAAACAGTCCTCTTAGATCAGTGCACACAAAAACAAAGATATCCACCCATCCATCCAGTCACCCGTGGGCTTCTAGAGCAACTGCAATTCATTCAAGAGAAAACTGCGATTTCCCGTGATCATGGATTCACAGATAACAGTAAGCTTATTATCACGCTTTGCAACTAATCAGAGCCCCCTACAAAAAAAGGGAAAAGAAAAAAAGAAAGAAAAGAAAGCATGCTATGGGCCCAGAATAAGGATGGTGAGGATCAGTTTTGAGGCCAGGAAGCTGCTTCCCCGAGCCACGTGACCACCCCTGAATATTATGTAAATCACATCCAGGTCTGGCAGCACACTGTATTTTCCTCACGCTCATCATCTCTTGGGGCTATCTTAACAGCACAGGCTGTGATGTACATAGACTAAATCGCAGATAAACATGGAGGCAGAGGCTCTCCCGAGCACCTTGTGATATGCGATATGTGATATCCCACATCTTAAGACGGTTAAAATGTAAAAGTGCACTTATGTTTAAGACCAGAAAATGAGTCTTAAATAATATTTGTATCTTCACTTTCAGATACTAAGAAGACAGCAGGGAGGAGGCGCTCATAAGGGAAGACGTGCAGCTACAAAATCATTCAGATAATGGCGTGGAGTGTTGGGGACAAATTTAGCATCAGGAAGGATAATCGGTCAGATTACCCCGTGTAATGTGACGCCTCACATAACCCCAACATTTGTAGTTTGGTCCTACAGAGATCAGCGGGTCAGCCTGGGTTCATTTCATACATCCTGAGTATGAAATAGGAGAGGATTATGCTGCAGGAGAGCTTTTCCTGTATACTCTTTTATAATTTCACTCCTGCAATTCACTCTAAGCCACACTGATTTGAGTCTCTGGACTCTGTGAAGAATAAAACTTCAGAACTAGGGCTGTGCGATATGACCAAAATCTCATATCCCGATATAAGACATCTATCGTCCCGATAATGATATAAATCACAAAAATGTAACATTTTCTGTAAATTCTGTGAATCTCGGGCAGCTCGACTTGCGTGAAGTGTTTCCAGCTGGGCGTCGTGTACCTGGAGTTGAGTGTTTTAACCGATGCATGAAACTATACATTTTTAGACACAAGTTGTAACGGCCGCCGCTTTCTTTGTGAGTATTTATTACACGGTGTGCTACGGGGAAAAGCCTGTTCTAACGTTTGAGTCTAAGATTTATTTTTTAGCACCTGACGGCTCTTTTTTGCTTCTCATCCATAAATACTCTGCATCTTTCACGTGATTCAGTTTATTTTGAAAAGTCTCAACAGGATCTTGAGCTTTATTATGAAAGGTTTATGTGGAAAATAAACAAGCGGACACGCGATGGTTTTACCGTTGTTGTTGCTAACGACAACGCATAAAAACAGGCGCTTGTCCGTCCGTATTGTGGTTATATTAAATATAAGAGAAAGAGAGAACTTTAAGAAAAATATAGCCACTACAGTGACCATCAAAACGACAAAAAAATATTGCCATAAACGTTTATTTTGCGACACCACGAAACAAACGATAGCGTAAAATGAAACGATAGACCTTTTTATATCGTCATCCGATACATATCGTTATATCGAACAGCCCTATTCAGAACCACCATTCAAAGCTGTCAGAGCAGACAATAGTGGTAGTGGTCCTAAAAGGAAACTAGAAGACTCTAAAGTAGAAACTTTTCTGGCCATAAATAACAAAGTAGTTGATTTTTGGAGTTTCTCATCCCGTAGACTCCCAATTCTTCCATTTTGAGCCCAGTGCAGGGGACTCTTGGTGGCTTGGGGACCACCAAAACAACCACCTAATCGGCATTATCAGTAGGGGTGGGTTTTAATAATCGATTCATCGATTAAAATCGATTCTGGCTTGGATAACGTGAAATCGATTCATTAAAATCCTGAATCGATTTTTTAATATAAATTTATTTTGCCCGAAACGCCAGAATCTCAGGTGAAACCTCACAAAATTTCAACAACTACCAAACAGCCAAAACAGTAAATGAGAGCAGGTACACGGATTCTGCACAAGGACGTAAACACAGCGCGGATCAGAATCAGTGAGATGTCGCCTTTCTCACCCGACAGGCGCTGCAGCTTTAAGCGGCTGCGCGCGCTCCCGCGGACGGCAATCACTTTCTGGCAGACAATCACTTTTTGGCACAACAACTGCACGGACACGGTCGGGGCTGAAAGCGACAGCTCGCTGATTCTGATGTTTCGGCGGGTCCGCGCTTTGTGTTCACGTCCTTTTTGCGCTGATTCTAAAGCTGTTAATTTTATCTCTCTCCAAACAATATTGACCGAACCAGCAGCAAAAGAAGATCCAAACTACGCTTCACATAAACATCGTCATGAATTCACTCTGACTTTTACTGTTTTGCTTCCACCACAATAAAAATCACACTTCATGCACAGCTCTCTCTCTCTCTCTGTACTTCAAGAACAGTTTCCCGTCTAAAAATCTGTTTTCTGCATTATTCGCTTGCTTGCTACGCACAAGTCTACCGTTGTTTACAGCGCTGTCCGCCGCTGTTTTTTCCTTTTTTTCGTTTTACATACTTCCGAAAAGAAAACTAATTTCTGCCGTTCAATACTGAACAAATTTAAACTTTTTAAAATTATGCAAAATGCAAAACGCTTAGCCGTGTCTCTAATAAAACTGCTGTAACGTCAGAGGTAACGTTCATATGTTGATTAATGGTTTTCCTTCGTTTTTGATGTACTGCAGATACATATTTTTATAAAATCCCAGGCCAGGAAAACCACCTTCATGTTTTTCTGTGTTTTATCTTCAGCTACTTTGACACAAAGACATCTGCTGTGACGCTCACACCTTTGATAAAGTCTTGCATGTGTCAGCTTCCTTTTTATAGATACAAAAATATGTAAATGTACTGATCTGAATTATAATATTTCTGACTGTCAACATTTCTCAGATTTAAATCGAATCGAAGTGAATCGAATCGAATCGAAGTGAATCGAATCGAATCGAATCGAAGTGAATCGAATCGTGGATCGAATCGATTCGGGACCTTGTGAATCGGAAACGAATCGATTCTAGAAATCAGTGACGATACCCAGCCCTAATTATCAGTAAGGAAAACTGGAAAGACTGGATGCTAATGGTTTAGCAGCAAGTGAACTTTCAAAATAAGAGGAGAGTGTCCACTCTAGGGAGTGGCCTACAAACTGGTTGCCAACCACCTAGCAATCACCGGTCACTAGGGAAAAATGTGCATTCCCAGACGAGTTGCCAAGTGGTTGCAGAAGGTTGCCAGGTGAAATCAGTCACAAAGAGGGTTTCAGTTGCTAGCTGGTTACCATGGTCACCTGTGGTTTGTATAGTTTGTTGGCCTCAGCACAAGTTTTCCCTTGAAGGCAAACTTTGTGCGCCACTTTTTCAAGTTTTATTAGTGGTTAGTATTTGCAAACAAGCAGAGTTTAAAGTTTAGCATTCTGTAATTAGTTTTTAGTGGTATTAAACTTTTTATTTAGTGGGTATTTTTAATCTCACTTATTGTCACTTTAGAGCTGGTGATTTTACTAAGCTCTGGCTAAAACAGCTAGAGCAGTTTTGAGGTTTTCCCATTAAGTGGTAGTACCTGGTACAAGGTACTTTTGAAAGCATCTACTCCGTCGGGGTTCCAAGCATCTGAGGGGATAACTGCCAGCGATTGGCCGGGCAATGACTGGATGAGAGCGTCTCCTTTACAAAAATCAAAACTGCCATTTTTGAAACCTAGCAACGACAGAAATGGCTGCACAAAAACCGACACCGTGGTCCAGCGACAAAGTGGAGATGCTTACTTTCGGTTTAGCAGCAGGTATACCATCACCTTTATACCTACAACATCCATTTTTGTGCTGTTTTTGTTGCATACAAATGACATCCCGGGTCTTTTGGCCGTGTTGCTCTAACAGCCCAAAGCACTGAATTGTAATGGAAAACGACTGAAACCGCGTAGAGTCGAGTGGAGTAGGTACTAGTGGAAAAGAGGCCTATGTAGCAGTGCTATAGCTCCCCTGGCCGAGCCTCACTCCCCCTGCTTTCCTGTCCATATTGTGTTTATACTACACTGTCAAATAACGGCCAAAAAAAATGCCAAAGATGAGATTTAACTTGTGATTTTGTTTAATAGGATAAAACTGACAGCTTGTATAAATAAATGTAATTTTTGTTTATATAGTTTGTGTTTTTCCTTTCTGCATAACAATAACTGAAAACCGTGATTGTGTTACATTAAATCTCTACTGTAAATAAAGGAAACAGCAGTTATCACTGTACACTCGAGTTGCCTGACGATTAGAGCTCTGAAAGGAGCCTGCACAAACAAACACCACACACCAGTTTAAATTTAGGGGTCCTTGTTTAGCCGTAATTTGTGGACAACAGAATTTTAATTTCCGTCGCAGATTGGCTCCTCCATCTTAATCTCTAATTAGCGAATCATCCGGAGCTCAGTTTGGAGCAGCTGTAAAAATCTCACTGTGTTTTAATCAGAGCCAAAAGAAAACAAATAAATAAATATACCTTTTGGAGGATGAGTGGGCACTCCAGGCCGCATTTGCAGGTTCCATCTGTCAGCAGGTAGGTCCTCACCTGCTCCAAGCTGGACAGCACCGAGCCACTGGGACTGCACACAGAGAACAACAACAAGGTGAGGCTGAAGCTGAAGCTGGCAACGATCCACAGCAAAAATGCTCCTTCTGGGAAGCTCACTGAAGCACCCGTTTGAAATAAGATTCAACATTTTTATACTGGAGCTCCTGAACACTGATCTTTAGTGTTAATGTGGAAGAAGAAAAGAAACACGATGGACACAAACTTGATTTTTTTCCCCTTCTCTGAGGCAGGTTAGCAGCTCCTTCAAACTGTTTCTGGATAGTAGTAAGCATGAAATCAACCGCGGAGGAATAATCTCCATCCACATGTATTACAACACCTGACCTGAACAATATATATGCATTTTACATGAAGACATAAAATAATTGTCATTTACTTTCTCATCGTTCATCTTTCCTTAGGGGTATTTCAGAAACCATCACTAGAGTTTCAAGAAAAAAAGAGAAATTATCCAGTGAGCGGCATTTCTCTGTTAAAAAATATCTTGTTGATGTCAGAGGTCAGAGGAGAAAGGTCAGACTGCTTCAAGCTCACAGGAAGGTAGCAGTAACTCAAAAAACTATTTGTTACAACCCAGATGTGCAGAAGAACATCTCTGAATATGGACCAAATTCTCCAGCGCCTTGATTAATCTATAACATGAAGCATTATGGCAGTTCTGGAGGCACACATTATGCAAAGTGTATCTAATACTTCAGTACACTTCTGTGAGCCATTTTGTGTACAGAAGCTACGCAATCAAGGACTTTTATTGTGAAAGGATGGAACACATGCACAGGACAAATTGGGTTTCTGGGTGATAATTGTTTTTAATCTAGTCCTAATATGCCTGTTAATCTTTACACTTGTTAAAGAAAGGAGAAACTTAGACATATAGGTTATTATGCAATGTTCTTACTAGTCACGGCCGCTTGAGATAAAATTAGCCTGCATGTGGCCCATGTAATAATAAAAGGAGTCTGACACCCCTGGACGAAACATTAGAACGAGCTTTAACCAAAGATAGATATAAAAAGGGGTCTCTATGCACTCGAAGGCTGGCACAAAGAAACTACCTCTAAAGAAGAACAGTATGTACCGCTGGTAGTTCCTATCAAACATATACAGTGGCTGGTTGACAAACCAGCCAAAGACTGAATCATCAATCACTGTGGCTGTGAAAAAGAATGAAAAAAAAATCAACTGTGAGGATCATCCCTGAAGCAAAAGCATGCTTTCAAATGTAAAAGAACATCAGCAAATACAAGTGTGCTGTGACAGTATCAGGCCACGGTCACAGACAGGATTCTTTCCAACACCCAAAATAAACCTGACACCAGCCAACTGCTTCGGTTCATTGTGGTTGGTGAGCGCGCGTGCCGGGAAGGACACCAACTTACAGCCTACAAGGATTCGACTCATCGGAGGAGACCGACGAGGAGCAGTCGCTTTGTTAGTCATTTCACTGTCTGCAGCTTACCTGTGTCCGTCGGCTGATCAGTGGAGAAATTTGTGTGTCTAGTTCATGTGAAATGGAAACTAAATCAGGTGACCATAACTGGACACAGCAACCATCATCATCAAAGAGTTGCCATGCTTCTGCTCATCGATCAGTTAGAGAAACTCTACCCTGTGTGCACAGTAAACAAGCCTGCTGGGTGCTCTTTGAATTCAAATGACTGGGACCAAAACCTGACGCTTACCTTTGATACATGACATCAATCACCTTCGTTGTTCGTGAACACACTTGTAGTCATGATACAAACTAGTGGTAATAATGAGCTGATAGATGTGGCGACAATTTTCATTTCTCCTTGACTCTTATTGGAACAAAATGATGCAATTTAAGAAAGACAATCGATTGGTGGACAACAGGGGTTAGACGTTCAGCCATTTAGCCCCACACACACTCATCAAGAATATGAATGTCATGGTAATTTGGGACAAAACAAGTTTGAATTTTTTTATAATCCACACAGGCTCAAGCCTATACATACAGGGTCAAAATCTTTTAATAAGTGGTGGTGAAAGTTCTATGATGTCTCAACTTGACAAGGCTTTTTCTTTTTAGTGATCACGAATGACTAAAACTGGTAGTTTCTTTGCAGCACAGAAAGGATTTGTTTAACAGCCCTCATTGGATTTACCAATACTCAGAACATTGGGGGAAGTCTAAGGCAGCGGTCCCCAACCCCCAAGCCACGGACCAGTACCGGTCCGCGAGTCGTTTGGTACCATGCCACGAGAGTTGAGGCTCGGGTGTGAAATTTATGGCTTTCAGGGTTTTTATCGGTTTTGTATCGTTATTTTTTTATCGTTTTTATCGTTAACTCTGTTTCCCTGGGTCTTTTCCCATGTTTTATGAATAAATCTTTTTTTGGTACCGGTACTGGCTTTATTTTGTTGTATTTATCCGCGACACCTTGAACGTCCGTGAAAATATTGTTGGACATAAACCGGGCCATGATGCAAAAAAGGTTTGGGACCGCTGGTCTAAGGAACTCACTGAAGATCCAACAAGGAGAATTGTAGATTTACACAAGTTAAGAAGGTCTATATAAATGCAGACTCGAAGATCATCATATCAGATAATTGTACGGTAAGTACAAGTTCTTCAGATGTGGAAAAAGACCCAAACTGTCACACATGACAAGAAATTGATTAGGATCTTCAGGAACAGCCCAGAAACTACCAAGGTTCAAGCCTGACATGAACTGGAAACCTCTGGAACACCAGAGAGCGTGCTGATTAAGAAAGAAACCCCTGCTCCAATATAGACTTCTTTTATAAAAGTTTATTTTGTCTCAAGACAAGCTTATATCTTTGCCTTGAGCTTATATATAGAGTTATAGTTAGAGGAGAAAAGATGAGGCTTTCAAACCTAAGAACACTGCACCAACTATCAAGCATGGTGGTGGTAGCATCATTCTCTGGGCCTGTTTTGCTGACAGCGGTACAGGTACACTGCACAAAGTGGATAGAAACATTAAGGATGACTTCAAATCAACAGCTAAGTTTCTGAAATGGCCTTCCCAAATCCCCCTATATATGTAAGTATATATTGGAGCCTGTATTTATATATACTTTTGACCCTGTGTGGATTAGAGAAAATACAAAATAAATTCAAACTTGGGCACCCACTACTTGTTTTATGAAGTCATTAAAGATATATGCTATACAATCATTCTACTCTGGAAAAAGAACAGTTTAAAGAAATCATTAAAAGCCCGAAATTATCATGACACTCATGCCCATAATTAGTTTAAACATTTTATTAAACAGCTTTCAGTCTAAATGTACTGAGCACGTGCAGTGGTTCACAGATATATTTCCCTTAATCTGTAGCCATGTTTGCTTTCAAATCTCTAATGGTTTTGATCTCATTTTCTTACCTTATGTACACGACCCCTCCGCCATGCTCTGTCTTGCGCTGCCAGCCAATGGGGACCTGGACAGGGACGGCCTGCCTCTCATCTCCCGCCTCGCAGTCCTTTCCGCCATTCATTGCTCCGCTGGTTTTACGCTCGACACCTCAGAGGTATATATATCAGACATCAACCAGCGTCTTCGCAATGCGTGTCATGTTTGTCTTCCAAAGCCGTGGCCGAGGTGGCGGTAGGAGGGAGGGTTCAGGACGATGAATATTCACTTCAGAGTGGGAGTGTGCTCTCAGGTGGAGCTGATGGGGGATGGGGGTGCAGGGTGGGTAGGGTGAGGCGAGCTCACGGCAGACCCTACCCTTTGAGCTGCTTCATGGCCACGGTGCTGAACGGCGCGTGGACTTCCATTACTGCAGCTCGTCATTCGGAGCCATCCGACTCGAGAAGGGGAGAAGGAGGAGGGGTGGGGGTTGGGGTGAGGAATCGGCTGTGCGTTGAGGGGAGAGTCGCCTTACTTTTAATTTTTCACCATTTGTCTCTCACCACCCAGAACACGCTCCCCTCAGGCGGACATGTTGCAGACCATGTTCAACATATTGGTTCCCAAATGCAGTTGGGTAGTGGTATTCCCATGGTTCCTTTGAGGGCAGAAGAGAAAAGACAGAGTTGTAAGAACAAGAAACAAAAAATTACACATCAAAAATATTTAACAAGCATACAGCCCTAATAGAAAATGATTTCTTAGGTAACAAAAGCACATCAAGAGCGCAACTCCCCCGAAGGGCAAGGGCTTCAGTCATAGGGCATTGCATTGAAAAGATAAAGTGTGTTGTATAGCCCTCCCCATGCCTGTTCATGATACATTATACTTGATATGGTTTCCTTTTTTAATATTTTACTTTTTTTTGTATCCAGTTTAAGTTTTACATTGGGTGCTAACAATGAAGGTCAAGGTCAAATGAATACCCAATCCAGGTACTCATGTGCCCCAAGGCCTAGTATATTGTTGTGAAATTGTGGGTAATATAAAGTTTTTACTGTTTTTTTTTTTTTTAAATTTGGTGTCACCTTGACCTGATCTTCATGAAAATTAAATCAGCTTGAGCTGTTGTTGGTATCTACTATCACACAAAATTTGGAAATTATATCTTGTAAACTGGCGACTAAACTGCTAACAAAAACACAGACAGACAAACGGAACCAATTACATACTCCCTCTTTTTGGAGGGGAGAGTAAAAAGGTAATATCTAAGCCACAAAGCCTATTGTTCAGAACTAATTTAAGAAATTAATCCCCATGATGCACTCTAATTTATTTTGGGGCGATACAGGAACATGCAACGTATAACAAAAATCCGCAGTTATATCTAAATAATTTCTTGTGGTTCAATGGACAGTTAAAATTAGGGTGGGGCCACTCTGATATGTCGATATCAGTTGGTTCCTGACCCAAAAAGCTGGAAGAGATATCTGTAGCTCCTGGCTCTGAGAAGTGAAGCCGATGTAGATTTGTCTTACAACTGCATTCTATTTAATGAGCATTAGGGGGCGAACTCTCTGACTCCGCAAAGAGGACCGCCTAAAGAAGTCTTGGGGAAGAAAACCCCTTGCATCTGTAGAGCGACCTCAGAAAACATTTTCCTGATGAGTTTATGTGCTCAGTCACTAATTTCAAGCCATACTGAATAAAACACTAATTTAACCCTGTAAATTATGGTCACAATTAGCACAATTAGAGTGTGATAAAAGAATTTCCCAGGGAATGCTAACAAACTGCCATGGTTGTTTGTGTTTTACATGGACGATGACAATTTGTCTAGAAACATTTGCTAACAAACCACTGAGTGTTAGTAAAACCTGCAAAAATGCATTTCACCTTCTTAGGAAAATATATGCTTTACCATATTTCAAAAGGTCCAACCTTTACTTTGAAGGCAAATGTTCTTGGTTCCAGTTTGCAGCACAGTCTTGACACTACCACTACGATATATTGGTGATTAATCGATGACGATTAATGATGACTATTGCTATCATTCAGAGACCAAAGCAATTGTAAATTGATAACTGATAAATATGTTTTTATTGTTGGTCCTAATGTACTACTAAGAGTCCGGGAATTATAGTTGACCATAGATTATAGAGAGTTCTTGGTCTATGAGTAGGATATTGAGTAAAAGTAATAGTAAAACCAAGGTGCCTTACTTTATTAAAGGTCTTTCGCATTCAACACGACAACAGCACCACTGTGCCACGCAAGAACAGTTACCCGTCAAAGAACAGCGCAAGCATGCCCGCCGGGGGAGCCTTGGTGCTTGCCGTAATGTGACACACATATAGTGGACCAATAAAAATGCAGAATGACAGGAAGTGTGCTTTTAATACAAGCAAAGTCCACGAACAGTCTGCAAACATGATGTAGAACAGAATGTAGTCAATTTGGGGTCTTTAGGCTATGAGACGGAGGCAGACCGCAAAGAGTAGCTTTTAATGTTGAAAGCAAGTTTAAAGTTTCAGAGCTTTAATGTGCACATAACAAATCAACGACTTCACCAAGAGGGAGACAAAAAAAATCTTAATTCATGAATAGACAAACTGTTCTTGACAAGATGAACTCCTCTTTTGCAGCTCAGACACTTGAGCAGGAAGGCTAGAGTTATTCTGCGACTTTCTAAGAAATGGAACAGGAATGATAGCTCAGCTGTCAAGTCTCCAATGGTCCATGTCTGTAGCAAAGTATAATCAAGGTCTTAACAAAGAATACCAATGTGGTACACCGGTTCAGTCGTAGCAATCGACTAGATTTACAAACTTTGTTTGCTTTAGTATCCTTACTAGGAGTCTGTAGCTTAATCACTTAAATATTAGACAAAGGTTTACACAGCAACTGATTGTTGAAAATGCTTTAATTTATCCTCACCGCTTTCATAACAACAGGTCTTTAATCTTGCCTCAACATTCAAGTCTATATAAAGAAAACAAAAAAAAACTGCAGCAGTTTTGTCAGCTTCCCCCCCGTCTCCCTATCAGACAGTAGGAGAAGCCCGTCAAAGCTGGTAATCAGGCTGAATAGAGCCTGTGAGTGATGGAGCTCCATGCAAAGCTTCCTCTCAGCCACTGGTGCTGCTGACTCATAACTGAGACCAAACCCAGTGACACTACCACAGAGGAAGAACAGTTAGAAAAAAAAAAAGAAAGAAAAAAGAAAAGAAAGAGGTGGCAGTTAAACGTACGCAGTTTATCTGGAAAGACACGACAGCAAAAGGAGAAACCTCTGCTGCAGAGTTAAAATCTAATTTAACATAAGCCTAAGTCTGGAGAAGACATCGTTTCTACCGTTGGGTTCACACTGGAGGGAAAAATGAATTATACTTCTCTGTAAGAGCCCAGTGCAGCATTGCTATTTGAAGACATCTTTGGCTTTTATAAATGCTGTTTTTTTGAGGCATGCTCTCTTGTATTATTCCCTCAAATTGGAAAGATACAGACTCGTAAAATCATGGGCCTGACCTCAATCAAACACTTGTGATTTTTTTTTAAATTACCAACCACCAAGAGCTAATCTACAACACAAAATTCATAAGCATGATTATTTTGATCAGCAGTTAATCTTATTGACTTAACACAATCCAACTCCTTTTTCCTATTTTTGGTTTACCCTTCTTTAGAACTTCTTCTAATGCACAAACTAGCTTCATGGATCAGTTTTTTAGGATCATCTCTAAGGCATGCTGCAGTCATACCACATGAATTTTGCAAAAGCTTACATAATTATAACAGTGTTAACAGTTTTCCCCCACTGGGGCAGGTAGATCACTTTTAATTCCCCCAAAATAAAGCCAATTAAAATTACTTTACATACTGTTAGCGTATCGCATAAAAATAACACGTAATTTATTAGCAGACTGATACTTCCAGTGCAGTTAGTACGTAAATTAAAATAACATGTAAAGGAGTTAAAAATAAATATACATAACAAACGTTAGGGGAATCTGTTTTGTCTTCATCTAACTGAGCAAAAAAGTATTGGTTGATTAAATTTTTAAATATGTGTACCAGTCTTGAAAATTCTACATCATGGGCTCTAAAAGAGAGGCAGCTGTTAGCCTGCATCAAGTTTACAAGAAATTTTTACAGATTTAGAGATCTATCAGGCAGCAACAGTGTTTAGCAGTGTTGCTTCACACCAGGAAGGTCCTGAGTTCGATTCTACCATGTGCCTTTCTGTGTGGAGTTCACATGTTCTCCCCGTGTTTGCGTGGGTACTCCAGCTTCCTCCCACAGTCCAAAGACATGCCGTTATAAGGGTTAGGTTAATTGATGATTCTAAATTGCCCATAAGTGTGACTGTGAGTGGTTGTCTGTCTCTGGTTTGAGTGTTTTAAGTCTGTGCCAGATTGGCGACCAGTCCATAGTGTACCCTGCCTCTCTCCCCAAGGTAGCTGAGATAGGCTCCAGCCATGGATGGACAAAGATCAGTTTACCTGCAAGCAGACAGCTTCCATTTTAGCTTCTACTTAAATTACTAAGCTGCTGCCATGTAAAAAGTAGATGGAAGCAGTTAAAAAACAACAACAACAACAACAAAAAAACTAAACAGTTTTTCGTTACATTTAAACAATCCATATGGGTGGTTTGATTTGCATTAGCATTGTGAAAATACTGACTGTAATAAAAACGAATCATTAAAAACTAATGATTACTGGCTCCAAAGATTCGGCCACTGTTTATGTTGAACCCTGCACAAATACAAAATTTAAGGGAGAAAAAAAATCAAACATAAACAGGATTTTATCAATTTCTCTCAAATTACACATAGAATTGTTATGGACAACCACATTTGACTTTCGAAAAATGTTCTCTCAATTCTTGGCAATCATGGACGAACAAAAAAAAAAAAAAATCTTTCTCTTACTGAGAATGCTGTCCAAACTGCAACTTTCTACATGAAAGTTGTTGTCATTAGCAGCCATGCTAATGGACATACCAGTAGTATCAGGACACATCTGCACAACAAAAAACAGGGTACATGTGAATACAGTATATGCTAGTTTTTTCGATCGCTTAATTTTCAGAATCTGTCCCAAACAAATGCTGTGTCCTGGTAGACTGTAAAGCTTGAGGGCTACGACTTCACCAAAGATATCACAGGAATGGTGAATTTCTATCCACCTAGGTTAAAATCTACAAGTTCGACGTCTTCCAAGTGGTCAAGTAATGTCCCCGCTGTCAGCAAGGACTCCCAACCAGAAGGGTTAAGAAAAACGTGTCTTTTTACAGAGGATTTCCTTAAACCTAAAGTACAAAAAACAGTGGGAAAAGGAAATAAAACCCATGTTTGTGTGTTTCCTTCGCTGCTTGAACATGCTGAAAGTGTGTTTTCTTATTCATAGGTGACAGCACAGAGCTGAGTTCCCGAAACATAACTGCACATCATGGCTGCAGCAGCTGGAGATACCACGTGGAAGACACAAGAAGTATGATTCATCATCTCGGGCTGTTTGCATTTTCTCCTGCCAGCTGTTTATAGCAGTGGCGGTCATGAAGAGAACAATGAGGAAGATGCATAAAGGCTCCCAGCCTTCAATAAAGCACACCTACTAAAGCTACCTCTACCTGTCTCTAACTCCTGATGTGAATTTGGGGAACGGTGAAGGTGCACCCTGCCACCTACTGCTCTGCCAGCTACATAGAGATGCAGGAGGAGGTGGATAAAACTGCTACAAGTTGGACTGTCTGAGATCAAACACTAGCAGTCAAACCAATGCAGTTGTATAATTACACCAACTATGGAAGGAAAAAAAAAGACAGAGAGACGTATTGGAAATTCGTTTTCCTATTTTGTCTCCTTAAACCTTAGAAGAGAAATATGAGAGGAAATCTCTCAACTTACAGTGAATAAAGTTAGACCTTAAGCAAAAACTTGAACAGCGGATGAAAAGAATTTTTTACTTTTTTTCTTTAAAATCGCCATCCAGATTTTCAGAAGTGAATATTTGCTAAAATTAGGATCTGTATGACAGACATTTTTCACAACTTTATGCTTTCTTGCACTACACTTTCCACTAGTGCGTTTAGTAGGTTAATTGTATCGTTTTATTTTCCATGAACTTTTTCTCTGTTATTACTTAAAGTTTTCATTGAAATCTATAATTATTTAACTTCATTGTATTTATTTTGACTTCAAATTTGTTTCTAGCTCTTAAAGGTATTTGTTTGGCCATATGGTCATTTATTTTACCGAGCTATCAGGGTTTTTCCTGGCTAAAGGTATTAGATTTTTTTTTTTTAAATTACAAAACAGAAATTTAAAAGAAAGAAAAACAAAATAAAAACACATCAATGCTAAAAATTATGATTGGCAACAGTAGCAGATACCAACAGTGCCGAGGTAGTTGTTTAACTTGAAACGATGACTGTAGATGACTGTCTATGATGCTGTAGACAGCAGAAACCGTCCACAACACTAAGTGACATTTTGTTAATAATTCTGATGTTTGTTAAGCTCCCGTTTCAACACTGAATTATTAAACAGTTATCATAGGTGTTTACTTAGCTATGAAACTATCTAGCCATAACCACACAAGCCGTCTACTAGTGGCTATGGCTAATAATAAAATGTTAAGATAAGGTAACAAGTTATGCACAAAGTGCCATCTAATGTTAGTCTCCTTAGATCAACCCCTGTATTGTTAACAGACATGCTGGTAAAAATAAAAAAACAAACAAACAAAAAAAAAACGCCAGATTTCAAACTATGTCTATCTACTCTGAGGACCTGTAACTGAAAGTATTCACAAAATGAAGGTAAATGTTGCAACCCCTTTTTAAATATGCCAACTCAGATTTGCATGGAAAAACCCAGAAAGGTCAATCTCACACATCCAAAAGTGCATGCACTTGAATGTGACGGGAATTTTACAGTTTGGAGTGAATCCAGCTGCACACGTCACCAAAACAGTAGGGAACAAGAGAGGGAAAAACTTAATGTGGTAGAAAAGGAAGAAATGCACCCTCAATAGGAAATGAGTAAAAAAAAATTACAAACTGTTTTAGATAAGAAATCACATTAAAGAAAAAAAAAAAAAGACGAGCAGAAACGCAGCCAAAGATCCTCGAGTAACTAAATTTGTGGTCCATTAAAGATGGCAGCTTATGTAAATGAAAACGTTCTCCCTCAGTGTCCAAATATTAAAGAATATGATCAGACAAAGTGGCCTGTGTGCATTTCATTATTAAGTCAAGAAGTAGATTTCTTTGCTTTGGTTCATGTCTGAGCTGGACTTTCATTCAACTCTAACGACAATCTGTCTCTGACTGATCTTAAGTCATCGGGACAAGAAAAGGAGAAAGAGGAAAACCTCTTTATCTATGAGTCGACAACCTTTACCCGCCAACTCACAATTCAGGTCAGAACATGAGCTTCAAACGACTTTAGCAGCACGCAACGCCAGTTTGCCAGCATTTGGACTCTGGTAAGTTTGAATGGAGCACATAACCCACTGGAGGACTTAAGGTCTTTGCAGAGTGACAAACTAATAAAGCCAATTAGAAGAGATAACAGTGGAGGAGTAGTTGTTTTGGGAACTGTAAAAATCGAGGGAGCACAGTCACAGTCCAGCAGAAGCATTAAAATAGACAATCTCTTGGTCTTACTGGTATTACACAGGGTCTGACATAACCAATGGCAAAGTAAAATGTGTGTGTCTGCACAGGTTGATTTCAACCAATCAGTTCAACTGTTAAAAAAAAAAAGAAAAAGAAAAAAAAAGATAAAGTCAAACCTCATTAACAAGTGAGTGAGCATTTTCTCATTACAGGAAGCATACGAGGCTGCTGAGAGAAACTGGTGTGGAAAACACAGCGGGAAGGCAATGCTGGAGGTTTGGAGCGCCACAGCATGAACTGTGAAAATTCACAACAAGCCTCCTTGTATTGTAAGGTAAAGACCCTTCAGTATTAGAGGGAGAACCCCAATAATCTGATGATCCCTATGAGGAAGAACTGGGTAACAGTAGGGAGGAAGAACTCCCTTTGAACACAAAGAGACCTCCAGCATCCTGCTGTAACTGGTTGAGTGGTGAGGGGATAAAGGTGCCAGAGTCTGCTTTATATATGATGCTGGCTTTTAATTTTAAAATGGGAATCTATGGAAAAGCAGTGGCAGTGTCACAACTGAAAGCATGACCCCAGGTGAAGTGAACAATTTTATTTTTTTTCCCCCAGAATAGACATTCAGCAGGACTTTTGCGTTATTCACAATTTAACTAAAAAAAAAAAAAAATCCTGGAGGTAAAAAGTCCAAAAGAGTCTTTATCAAGCTACCAGACCAGCAAATTTGAAAAAGTGAAAAGCATCTTTTACACTGCTTTCTTTGTAAAAGTCACAAATACATCATCCACTCGTCTTTCTCAACAGCTTTTTTGTTTCATTTCATATTTTTGGCAAATGTTTGAATCAAAATCCCTAAATTTAGATATTAATGGTCTTTTTGGCACCAATGTGCCCACCATTGATTTTAATTGCTAAAGGGTTTATTAATAATTACAGAAACCCTTTTTTTCCCTAAGAGGAGAAACACCCTTCCAAAGGTCTTCTCTATGCAGTATCTGACAAACTTGAATAGTCATGAATACTTTCTGCATACGTGACTTTAACAACAGCATTTTCTTTGTTGTCCACCTATTTAGCAATAATTTTAAAAATGAAACACAACAACACTGCATTTGGAAATTCTTGGTCTTTTCAGCACGGCTATTCCCATTATTGGGTTACTCTTAACTCACAGAGTTTGTATATAATAAACTCGTTGAAGAGGACCAGTACAGCTTGAAAAATTGTTTTGCTTTTGTTTTTTTTTTAGAAGTGGCAAAACATACTTAAAAAAAGCTGCCTTTATGCAGATGAACAGCTTGTTTAGTTTAAATTTGGCAGATTTCTTAAAATTGCAGCCATCCTCTCTCTTTCTAGCAGAAATACTTGCATACAGAGATACATGCAGTGCTGACTCTAAATAGGAGCACAAAGCGTCCTCTACTATATTTATTCAATAATTATTTTGCACATTTTGACTATCTTGCACTAATGACCATAGCATATGTCTGCATTTATCCCATCTCCATCTTAACAGGTGGGCAAATCTGAACAAAACGTTGCGTGATGTCACACACACAACAATTATTCACAAATAAATATTATATATATTTTTTTTTCAAAGATTCGTTATAAATCCATTTATTTTTCCTTTTGTACATACTATGTTTATTTCATCATTTCCTTGCACATGCAACGTTACATTCTCAATTTGTTTGTATGCAATTTAATGGTCACCAAAAATGTGGATCTGCAACCGAATTTTATTCCACTCACCAAATAAGATCCTTAAATATCAAAGACATGTAGCTTAACAGACCACATTTCATTGTTGAACGTGTTTTTGACGATCATTGGGACTCCATGAACCCTAAAAACTTTGTTTTTACTTCTACATCTTTTAGGGGTATTGTAAATCATGCTTTAAATAAATTACTACAAAAGGTAGCAGTTAGAGATTATTTATCCCAAAAGTTCCTGTGGTGCAGCACCTAAGGATTAAGTTAAACAAAACCTACAGCAAAATAATTTGGACAAAAGTATCTCAATAGAGGAAAAGTAATTTTAAATCAAAATGATGTAAATATACATTTTTTTTGTCTTTTAAGGGGGCAGGGGTGGGGGGTGGGGGGGTGATTTAATGAACTGTCTGAAATTGGATTAAAATGGTCTTTTTACTGTTGTGCCTCATTATTGTGTTGTTTTTTACTGTTAGAATTATCAATATTGCATGTATTTCTTAAATATCATTCTCTGTTTTAAATGTATTTTGAAAATAATTCTTTTTAAACTCTAAATTTGGAAATTTTATGTTCTTTTCATGACAGACGTTCCTATTATGGGGTTGCGCTTAACTCTCATAGTCTGTATATAATTAACTAAGTTAAAAGGACCAGTTCAGCTAAGAAAAACAATGCCATTTATTAAGTTGTGGAGAAACATACCTCCATATCCATTTAAATAAAAGGCACAGAGCACATTTTTAAGAACACTATGACGTGAAAGTCACAAATAAGATAAGATAAGATAAGATAAGATAAGATAAGATAAGATAACCTTTATTAGTCCCTCACGTGGGAAATTTGTTTTCTCTCCTTGAATTGAAAATTTATGGTTTTGAGCACATTTGTTTCTATTTTTTATTTCACTTTTTACTCTTAAAGATAAGGTCATTACAGAGCACCAGGTGGAGAAACATACCTCCACAAGCATTTATGATGCAGGACACAAGCTGATAGAACGCAGCAAGAAATTAATGGAGTCTATGAGGTCAATTCATGAAAAAGATTATACCACTGTTTTTAGACATCTTGAATTTAGGAATAGTCTGATGTAAAAGTCACAAATACATTGCCATAGCCCCAAATGTGGGGCTATGGCAATTACATAATCTTTTACAATACAACAAAATCTAAAATAAAACCAATAAAGTTGTTCCCTAATGCTTAGTGTCGCTGGAGTTTTCACGTCATCAGATCTTTGTCTTCTTCGTGCACCTTGGAATCTAGTGAAGTTGTGCCAGACAAATTTGTTGGATATCTACATAACAGTTTCCCAAATATTCCTCACAAGAACGACAGTTTCATTAACAAAAGTACTGGTTTAGTACATGGTATTAGCAGAAAGTTGGTGTCTGTGTATCGGTACTGGAAAAAGTACCCTAATTACAACAAAGTGAGCCTACCTCAGATGCATTCGAAGGTGTTTATATGGAGCATTTTTATTCTGTTTGGGCTTTTAATCCCATTAAAGTCTGAAAATTAGAGTCCAGGTAAACATAGACATGAAGAGGAAAATTACAGGTAGAAATGCTCTTACCCATTATTTAGATGAGATATCTGTGCATTCAAAGAACTACTTATTGTCAATTTTTTTTTCCTTAATTAAGAAAAAAATTTGAGAGGGTTATCAGATGCAGACAGTTTTTGAGAGTTTTTTCACAGCGAAACATGAAAGTGTCACAAAAAGTGACTTATTTGTTGATGTACAATAGGGCTGCCACAAACGATTATTTTGATAGTCGACTAGTCACCGATTATTATTGCGATTAGTCGACTAATCAGATCATGCATCCATTGAACGTAAAACATACAGCTTATTGCACCAGCATGCATCTGCTCTTATTTAACTATCATTATCTTACAGCTTTAAGTGTTTAAGGTATGTGCTAACTAAAAATAAAGACAAGATGATAGTTTATTGAATTTAAATGAAATTTGCAGATTGTTTCGGAGGAGTTTAATAAACGCAGCCGTCTGCTCCTTGCTATCTAAAATATAACAGGACACCGGAGTATATTCTCGAGCATCTCACACTTCTGATAATCAGTCGTCTGCTTGACGTTTATTCAGCTGTGTAAAAACTATAACTTTCATCTCAGCCAAACCGATTTACTCAGGAACAAATAGAATACTGAAAAAAGCCAAACAATAACATTTTTAAGTTATCTAAGTGACTTATATATCATGTTTAACCTGAGTAGCGAAAGACGGCGGTGGATTTGAAAACGATTTGCCGGGAGTCCGGTGTTCTCACCGGCTCTAGTGAGCCGTCAACCCCAGCTAGCTATCGAGCTGGTGGGTAACAGACATCTCCGAAAACGTCGGAGCGCTTTTGAAAATATGTGGTGTCTTGATAAACTAAGCAGATATTTTAAGTTTACACAGCTACATTCCTGCCTGAAAATATGTTAAACGTTTATTTTGTGACCCAGAAAGAATAATAAGAGTAACATTAAAACTAACTAGCTGCCGCCATTGTTGGAAACTGAGCAGGGCCGCGCTATGAATTCTAGGACAGTTTCTTCTTCTTCGGGGTTTAACGGCAGCTGGCATCCTTGTGCATGCAGTGCTGCCATCTTCTGTTTCAGTCCGTTATTACACTCTTAAATCCTACTACTTATTCCTGCGTCTTTTGCAATCTTACAAAGCTTCAAACGACGTGTCGACTATTAAATTAGTCGTCGACAATTTTGATAGTCGACGTAATCGTGACTAGTCGACTAATCGTGGCAGCCCTAATGTACAAGGACACAAATTATAGGGATTTTTTGTGGCAGGTTGCACAACTTCATAAGCAATGTATTTCAATAGATGATATATTTCGTGTTTGCATTCTGTTTGTATTAAGACCCTTCAGCAGTGACATGTCACAATAGCAAAGTACAAAAGAAAAGCTATAAAAGAGGAAGCAATTGTTGTATTTGAACCCAAGCCATGATCTTTTTCTAAACTTAACCCAGTAGTACTGTTTTTTTTTCCCACTGGGGTTCAGTCCTGTCATTATTTTTCCTCATTTATTTAGTCGAATCCATGAAAAATGCCAACAATAACAAAGACTGACAGGTTCGAAAAGTAAAAAACTGATTCCCAAAGAGCTATTACCTGGTTTATCTCAGCATGGTGTGCAGCATGGCCTTAAAAAAAAAAATCTGAGGAAACTGAACAAGTGGAGGACACAAGAAGACGTGGAAGGCCTACAGCAGGTGAACCATATATTAAAGTCATGTTCTTATGCAAAATCACACAAGGGCTGGCCGGAAAATCAGTGGTAACGGGTCTTACGGAGTGATGAATCCAAATTTGACATTTTTGTTTCAAATTGTTGCCAGTATGTAAAGAGAGGTACAACTGTGAGTGGTTCTATCATGGTTTGGGACTAGATTTCAGCCATTGGTGTGGGAAATCTTCTCAAAACTGATGCAAGTATGAATGCAGATAAGTCTGATTTTGATGCACCATGCAATTCCATCTGACTGATTCAGCATGACAATGATCCCAAACACACTGCCAATGCACTAAAAGAAAATAAATTGCTACACTGTCAGTCATGGATTGGCTTCCCCGGAGCCCGGACCTCATAATAACTAAGAACAGAACCAAAGGCATCCAACATCCAAAGAAAAGCTTTGAATGTCCTTCAAGAAGCCTGGAGAACTATTCCAGAAGAATACTTAACGAAATGACAAGAACGCTGCCTAAGAGAGTTCAGACTGTGCTGAAGAGTAAAGGTGGTCACACCAGATATTGACTTTCAAGCCCAGCAGAATTGTACAGGCCCATTTTTTCACTCTATATACTGCATCTTCATTTATGTTTGCACAAATTTCCCATTTCCTAGAAAAGTATACAGAAATGAGGGGCTGCTAAACACATGTCTATTGCCTTTCACCTTTTAAAAGTGGAAAATATGTACTGATTTGTGTCAGTGTACGGCAAATTAATGAGTACAGTACATGAAACACTAATCAATAGATTAAAGGTTGTGACTACTTCATATACTGCTGCAAGACTGCGCTGAAGATGTTCAATATGAAGCTTTTTTAGTGAATTTCCATCTATATTTACAGCTGTCCAGTTTCATGAAAGTGAAGAGCTACCAGCACAAAGCACCTTCTATTTGCTGAGCATAAACCTGCAACACCACAAAGGTTAGACACGCTGTCCTGACCCATAAGATATCCACCGCTGGCTAGATTAAACCCATTAATTCTCAGCACAGCACTTAAATCTTGCTGTAGCTCCTGCTTGCTGGATTTGGCTAAGGAAAGCTTCGGGGATAAATTAGCCATATTGTCCTGCAGCAGCCTTCAAAGTTGACAGCCACATAGCCTGAATGACAAGACTTTTTTTTCCCACCCGAAGCCGGAGGAACATGACAACCGCTTGTGTACACAACCAAAACAACCTAAACGTTAGATAATAGCCAATTAGCCTGGTGGACATTAGCTGGGGCTGCTCATCAACTGAGCCAAATGTTGGTTTAATAACCATTAGCTCGAGCTCCACCGTGTGAGGGGGCCTCCGCATTAAGAGGGGACCGTGTCAACAAGCGGGATCAGTCCTGTCTGACTGCCTTTTTGATGCACTGGACACAGCATCTGAACTAGCTGGGGGGTTAGCCTGCCAAGCGTCAGCTGTCTAGCTGCCGTTAGCTTAGCTAGCTTGTTGTAACGAAAATGAATTAGGACGAGCTCGGCTACGCTAATAACGTTTCAGCATTTAATTGGAACCGCGGAGCAGGGTTCGTGCATGCCGGGGACCCGCAGGCCCGGGGTTCCGACTTCAAATTGTCGAAGTAAAAAAAGAGAGAGAGAAGAAGCAGCTAGGCCCGGCCGTTGAGGTTTCGAGCCAAAGGGGGAGGGGGGCAGGCAAGGCCAGGGGTAAGGCCGAGTTAGCACGGGTTAGCTTAGCATGCTAGCTAACAGCCGTGCCATCCCGTTGCGTTTGCAGAGGGGAGAGCGAAGAAGAAGAAGAAGAGAGAGAGAGGGAGAGAGAGACGCTTTTCAGGCACTAACGTTTCTGTCTGCGTCAAATCAAACCGTAAACTGTCCGTTCTTACCCGGGCATCCCGGCGAATGTGTACCGGAGCCGAAACAGCGAAACGGGCGAGCAACAGTGCGTCTGCGAGCTTAGGAAAAATAAGAATAAGCAGCCTACCCATTAGTTCTCTGCCTCTGCTGGTTCTCCTACACTGGGATATTGGAAATGATGGAGAGCCGCACTGCGCATGCGCCGACCTCAACCAGCCAGCAGATGGGAGAGGTGATGCACGTTTCCTCACATACACGAGCTCTGCATGGCCAAAAGGGGGAAAAAAGAAAGGGGGAAAAAAGAAAGGGGGAAAAGTTAGGGGTAACCTGGATGTGAGGGTTGGGATGGGGACTCACACTGAGCCACAGCCTGAACCGGCGGGTCCCACATTGAGGCCTGAGGGGCCTCCAGGGACCCCTGAGGCAGAATTGGCTGCAAAACTATTTCATCCCTTTTTCCACATATTTGACTTTAATCCTGGGAGATATAGAACTGGTTTTATTTTTTATTATTTTATTTCCTAAAGACTCTATGGAAACGTTTCACAGTACATTACGAATATGTTGACACTGTACTCTTCAGGTCATTGAGGTCATCCTGTATACACTCATACACTCATACACCAAAAATAAATAAAAAACAAAAAATATACTGTTCATTTGCTCCCAATATATTATCATTTTTTATATAATCTAAGTTTCTGTAAAAGGTAAAATTCAATAAATTCAATGTGTGGTTAAAAATACAGAAAAACGCGTAAAAATTATACTAAAAATTACGTCATTATTGTGTAATCTTCTTTGTAATCTGTAAGCTTTCCTCTGCCAGTAAAAGAATGAATTTTTTTTTTGCCATCCAAAAGTCTCGAAATTTCAAGATGATACTCAAAATTTTGATTTATGCTATTCAAAAATTTCAGCTAATAACCAAAAATTCCAAGATAACATATCTTAAAAACTTTTGCTTACTTCTGAGTAAGTTGAAATTTTGAGATAATCCGTCAGTAACGTGACATTTTAGAGTACCTAATGTGAAATTTGGGGTTCATCATGAAAGTATTCAAATTATGTATCTCAAAATTTAGTCTTAATAAATCAAAATTTGAAGATTTTTATCTTAACATTAAGACATAATAAATCAAAATTACAAACTAAAAACTTATCTAACAACTTGACTCAAATCAACTTAAAATTTCGATTTGTGTATCTCAAAATTTTCCATGTCTCGAGTTACGCATCTGAAAATTTCAAGATTGATTGTTGCTTTTATTTGGAGACTGACAAAAAGACTATTATCTTCTCTTGTTATTATTTATTATTAACACATTTGCATCACTTTTTTAAATGCTTTGGACTTTTTTTCACATGATTTTCATGGTTTTTGGTCACTATGTTTTGTGCGTCTTTCAATTTTTCCTCACTGCCTCTGTATTTTTCCATACTAATATACTTTTTTACACTATAGATCACTGGAATTAGATAAAGACTTAACCTAAACACCTCATGGAAATCACACACACAAGTATTTCTGCTTGTTGTTCAATAAAAAAAAAGTACAGAAATTTTTGGCTGATCTATATTTTTTCCTTTTTTTATATCATTTCTTGTTATTACACTTTGGACCAGAGACTGTTCATTTCAATGTTTAATAAAATTTATTTAAATAAATATGAAGTGGAAAAAGCTTTTAATCACAAGGTTTTGTTTTCCCAAAAGACGGAACATTGTACATGTATTCAATTGTTATGTATTAGACAGTTGTAACTTGTTACTTTAATGTGCCATAGCAAAGTCATAAAATCAAATCAAATTGATGATTATTGAATATTCATTAATAAAACTAGTAATATATGTTGACTAGATTGACACTACACATCATAGTTTCAAAGTTATAAGGCTTTTAGTCAATTTTCCACCAATACATCATTGAGTTGACCTTGAAAACCTTGGTGGATGTAAGCCAAATTTGAGTGGATTGTTAACATGACCCCACTCTACACTCATACAACGTTTTATCAGAATTCATTCACAACTTTTGAAGTTATTGTGTTTACAGACAGGATGGTGATGTGTGCACACACACAAATCCTATTAAAAACGTCTGATTTTTTGTATTACAAATAAATAATGTTGAATTTACTTGCAGAAAAATGACTTAGAGGCAACTTGTTAGTAATAACACTGTATGACTGTGGCATGATTATATTAAGTACTAAAACAAACCTTAACAATTAGTTATATAAATTTCATATACAGTTTTCACTCTTTCTGTCAGTTTGGACGCATTCACAACACAAACACCCCAACGAGGCTTTCATGGAGATGTTTATTGGGTATCAAGATGTCAAGTCAGCTGACTTTGCAAAGCAAAACTGAAACTACTAAAAATTCAACTAAAACTAGACAATTTCAAACAATAATCAATATAACAAGCACGACAAGACACTTGTTATAACCAAGGAAGGCTGCCATGGCAGTGCAGTCATCAGCACTGTCACCTCACAAGAGGCTCCTAGGTTGGATTCATCCACTGGACTAGATGCAAACTCCTTTCTTCAAAGTCCAAAAACAGGTATGGGGTTAGGTTAGTTGGTTAAGTCTAATTAACTGAGTTTAGGCGAGGACCGACAGGCTGCACTTTGTCTTTGACGGAAGATGGGTAGGCTGTGGTCATTTCTGATGAGCTGTAACCTCAGTTTCCTGTTCTTAGCAGTGTCACCTGCTATGATCTTCTGCTGCTGTAGACCATCTCCATCAACATTCAGTATGTTGCCTGTTCAGAGATGCTCTTCTGTATACTTTGATTACATCCATCCACTTTCTTACACTAATACAATTCAGGATCAAGCCAGAATTTGGTGTAAACAACATGAAGCATGGCTCCATCCTGCCTTGTATCAACAGTTCAGGCTGGTGTTGGATGTGTAACGGTGTGGGGAATATTTTCTTGGCACTCTTTTGGTCCTTAGTACCACCTGAGCATCATTGAAACTCTACAGCCTACCTGAGCGTTGTTGCTGAGCATGTCCATCCCTTTATGATCACAGTGTACCATCTTCTGATGGCTGCTTTCAGCATAATAACACACCATGTCACAAAGCTCAGATCATCACAACCTGGTTTCTTGAACATGACAATGAGTTCACTGAGTTCACTGTACTCAGATGGCCTCCACAGTCACCGGATCTCAATCCAGTAGAGCCCCTTTGGGATGTGGTGGAACAGCAGATTCATGTCATGGATGTGCAGCCAACAAATCTGCAGCAAATGTGTGATACTGTCATGTCATCATGGACCAAAATCTCAGAGGAACAATTCCATCACCTTTTTGAATCTGTGCAAGGCAGAATCAAGACAAGGCAAAAGGATATGTGTGAGTCCTTTCCTCTTTGGAGCTAAAAGAGGCCACTCAAACACATGAGATATCAGTGGAAAGCCTAGGATGTCCTTTATTTAGTACATCAGGACTTTAAGAATCTCAAATCACTCAAAAGATATAAACCAAAAACAAATGTCCATTACAGAGGACATAAATGAATAGGCTGGTTCACAGGAGGACATGACTGGCTCACATCAGAAACAGTAGAAATGAACACAGTGATCTTTAAGTTCTGCTGACTTGATCTGCAAAATAGTTTGAGTTAATGCCGAATAATGACTTTGATTAATTCTAAAAGGTAGAAAAAGTGACAGGAAATTAATTTAGTACAACTTTTTTTTTTCCTTTTCCTTTTTTGGGGGTAGGGGGAAGGGTCATTGTTGCAGAAGGTAAGCTTACATAAAGACCCCTTACAGAAGTTTTAACTTTTGTAACGTTATCATTACCATGTCTTACTTTGTCAAAAATAAAAGGTGGTCTTTACATATTAAGCACAATGTACTAAAATGATCAGAAGCCAATGGCTACATACTGAAACTCAGAATATGTGGACTCACAGGGTTAGAAAAAAAGTCACCATCTAATTAAAAACAATCCCATTACCAGTTATTTTGCTAGTACCTTACAGGTACTTTGTTAAATACTGTATATGAAGTGTAATTTGATAAGCGTTTAACACCATAAGCTACAAACTGCAATGATAATGATTAATTACAAGAACATCTTTTAGCAGAAACTAAACTATTCATATTTATGAACAAGATGACACTCATTAAGGTTAATTTTGACTGGCTGCGCGCACAAAAACTACAAAAATACAACACAAAGTTGCAGTGGAGCAAAAACAGACACTCAGCAAAATAATTTCCTGAGATAAATAAAGGTCATAAAAGCTGAAGAAAACATGAGCTCAGCCGTCTGAAGCGAGGACGAGATGCAGCTCAGGGTGCAAACGCCTGAATTTTGTGTGAAGGTCAAACCCGAGGAGACGTTAAATGAATTCAGCGTAGGGCTGCTGAAGGAAGGAGCGCTTCATGTATTTTTAAGGGCAAACACAGAGGGCTGAATGTGCGAGCGGAGGGTCGTATTTTAGAATAATGTGACAGGCTAAATGTGAGCGGAGAGCGGGAGACGATTTGCGAGATATCTGGCGGTTTGCTGTGTCTTTTTTTTTTCCTTTTCATCAGTCAACCAAAAAGCCGCAGGAAGCGTTTAAGTGTCTCCAGAGCTTCAGTGAGTAAAAGATGCTGTTATGCAGGCGGCCTTTTAGCCATTCACATGAGCCATCCCTCCTAATTTTATCAAACCAGAGCAGAAGTGGCTGTTATAGTTTCACAAATAAACGTATATATAATTACACATAATTGTAGTCTTTCTCAGTGCCGACAGACTATTTCTTATATATCTTACTATAACACAGAAAATCTGTGTGTTCATTTCTTTGTCTACCAACTCCTCCTACATGATCACAAGCAGCGCAACCAAACTTGGCACACAAGTATGTCTTAGGCACCTGAAGGTTCTTATCTATGTCAAATGTTATGATGCCATCATGTTGCCTAGCAACCACCTATAGCAACTGGCCAAAATGACTTGTTTTTAGCATTTATGCAGATGTAAAATCTCTTAAGAGCATCCTGTTATTTTAATTTCACAAAAATAACATAAAATGTAATCTACAAAACTTGAATTGTGAATAATATATTATATATAATATCATATTGTTTTCATTTCATAGCCAGTAAATGCTGTAGAACGGAAATGCGCAGGATCAAATTCAAGAATAAAATGTATATAAAATTCAACAAATAAAATCCTATTCATGTAAAATTCATAAAAAGCATAAAAAGACACATTGTTTTTAACTTTTGCCCTCAAGACAAGGATGTGTCATTTGTTATAATAACAAATTAAAAATATTGTATTTGAAATTGAAATTGAAAATAAAATAATATTTTGTCATTTTAATTTATATATTTTTTAAACAAGTTCAAAAGTCTGTACACACCTGAATGGGTTATTCAAATATTCAAATTCAAATATAACCTCTGTGCAATGTCTTCTTTACTGCTAATACTTTTATTAAATCACAACGTGACTTAAATTGTTGTGGATTTATGTTAATAGTATTGACATATTTGAATAGCTTTGTGCTTACATAGCTTCAAATCTAAATCTCTACTTGAGCCCATTTCTGATGAGGCTTCAGTGAACAGTAGATGGTTCTGTGTCAGCTCTTTACTGGATTCTTTCATGTTTTTTAAGGACATGATTTTCAGATACTGTTCATCTGATGTAGATGGTTTTTGAAGGCTGACAGCTCTTTAGCCCTCCACTTCTCCAGCTTCCTCAGATTTTTTTGAGGGCAGACTGCACACCATGTTGTGCTATGCCAAGTTTTCAGCTAATAGCTTTTAGGAATCACGTTTGTTAGTACAAAAAATACTGTTTAATGTCTGTCAAACTGTGTAATCTTTGACATTTTTCATAGATCCAACTAAAGACATTAGAACAAATGATGTGTTTTTGTGGTTGTGGTTGTCTTTTTTACGCTTCAATGATTCATAGTGGTTTAACCAGCAAAAGATTGGCCAGGGACAAGGACTGAGCAGAAAATAAGTGAAAAAGCAGCCGATATCCAAAGAAAAACGTTCAAAGACATTCAGGAAGCCTCAAGAACTACTGCTCAAGACCACTTTGAAAACAATAGAACAAAGTCTGTCTACTTGGTAACAAAATATAAAAAAACACAATTGTTGACTTTTGCACATTATCATATGTCATGTTTTTCTTTTAAATCATTTTTTATTTGTTATTATTTTATTTGTGCGTATGTGTGTGAATAATATAATTCCACAACCACAGCGCTGCTCTGAGTCACAGCCAATCAGAGAGCAGATATAGTCAAAGCCGGAAGTCGTCATCGCTGGCAGAGGAGTATTCCCGCGAAGATTGAGGCGTCTCATCGTTGCTCCCGGTATGTTTGTTCTGATGTGTGTGTGAAAAGAAGCTCGACTAGCTGACACCTGTCTTACACAACGGTAGAAGTAATCAAAGTTAGAAATGGAAAACATTCGTGCTTCTTCAGCACGCTTTTAGCGAGCAGATCTTCGAGTAAAGCCCTGGGTTGCGTCGCAAGCGTGTAGCACCGAGGTTCTGTTGTAAAAATGCCAATTTTGTGTTCTCCTGACTTGTCGGCGGATATGATCTCAGCCTTGAATGCAGCCCGAGACGGATTCTCACACTTATGAGTCGCTTTCTAATTCGGCATACATAAAATCTATTTAGACATTCATTTTTTGACCAAATTGTAAGTTAAGCAGTCAAAGGCAGCTATGAGATAGAGTGTTATTGTTGCATCAGCTGTATACCGAATTAAATTGTTTTATCTTCACCTGTTATCGACCCTAACATTGGTTACAGCACAACTGTAAACATGTCCTGAAGCGATGTGATTTCGTTTTGGTGATTATTAGTCTTACATTTGGCTTAAACTAAAAAAAAAAAAGGTGTTATTTATTGGAATTAAAACCGTTGTTTCCACCATGTTGGTGCATTTAATTGACACCTAACGGCAATGTAAAGTGTCAGTATTATCCCCCTGATAAATGAATTTAGTGGCATGTTGAAGTTGACCTGTTTTCCCACTTTTTCACATTTTGCAGTTGACAGTCACATCATCATGAGTAAGAGGAAGGCCAGAGATGCTCATCTGCCTGTAGGGGAATGCATCAAACAGGTGTGTGTATGAACAGCCAGTGAGTTTTTCAGTGTCATACTCTGAAATATACCTAATAAAATGTAGTTTATTTATAATACATGTTTCTGTGCAGGTTCAGCAGATTTTAAGGGAGCGATTTTGTGAGAGGCGGCTCCCTGACAGACTAGAGGGAGTAGAAGCTCAGTACAAGTAAGTTCATAACAGCAGGGCCTGTGGATAGAGGTGATTTTATAATAATGTCAACAAGAAAATCACGGAGAAAATCAGAACGTTAAATTCAAACAAAGTTGGATATTAAAATAAGAAACAAGACAATCAGTGCGAGAAAAGAAACTGGAGAAATGACTGGCACAGGTTCCTGCCTCATAGCTTCAACCGGATCGGCCTGTTTTAATCCTCGGGGCGTTTCTGGCGCTGTCAAAGCTGTGTGTTTGTGTCTGTGTGTGTGTGTGTGCGCATTGTGACTTCGTTATGGTTGTCCTTTGAAAACACATTCTTGTTTAAAGTGGAGGTCTGGAAAGAGGCTTAAAAATGTGAAAACACACTGACTGGTAAAACACTGCCCACTGTGGTGAAACGTATAGTAACAGTATGTAGGGTGTAATTATGAAAGGTACCTTTACTAGTGATCAGTAAAAGGTTAAAAGTTCGAGGCCATTCCAACCTTACTGTTTATACAGGAGAGGAGGAATCTGTTGTAATCTGGCCTTGTGAAAATAAAACCATGAATAATTTGTCCTAAGTGTTTGGGAAAGGCAAATAAGCTGTGAAGGGTGTTTGTTTTTGTTTCGGCTTCAGTTCCTACAGGTGTTGGATGGTTTAGAAGGCCTGTAGTAGAACTGTCATCTATAATTAAGAGCAGACCTGGAGCTCGGTGTGAGTTTCAGTGACCCAGTTCAGTCGCACCTGGGTGACAGCTCTGTCCCAGTTTCCTGGCCGACTCGGCCACAACACGAGCTTCCCCAGTGAGAGATTTCCACTCATTAGAAGCAGGAGATGGGGGTGTAAATTTTACTAAGCATTGTGGGTATTGTAGTTAAAGCCATTGTGTTTGCAGACACCTCCTGGAGCTGCTGAGGCGGACGGCGATCCACGGGGAGAGTAATTCTGTGCTAATCGTGGGTCCCAGAGGAGCAGGGAAAACGACGGTGAGCCGTGGAAAAAATGAATTTGTGTTTTTTAAATTTAAATAATTTTTTAAAAGTATGGACTTGTTGTGAATCCTGTGAGGTTTGTGTTTTTGTGCCTGAAGCTGCTGCAGTGCGTGCTGAGAGACCTGCAGAAAGAGGAGAAGGTGCAGAAGAACCTTCTTCAGGTTCACCTCAATGGTGCCAAACCTCATTTAAATTCCTCACAATTTAAGAACCCACACGTTTGCTGGAAATCTGAATTGGATGGATGGGTTTGTGTGTTTGCTGCAGGTCTCCTGCAGACTGATGACAGAATAGCGCTGAAAGAAATAACCAGACAGCTCCACCTGGAAAACGTTGTTGGAGACAAAGTGTTTGTGAGTATTAAGAGAGACTGTTATTAACATTTTCAGCTCTGAAAACTCCTACAAAAATCTTTCTACCTTTTTTTTTTTTTTTTTTTTTTCCTTAGGGAAGCTTTGCTGAAAATCTGGCTTTCCTCCTGGAGGCATTAAAAAAAGGTGAGAAAATTCAAATATTTAAAGCTGATTTCAGACTAGAGGGGCAGGTTTGATGTTTTTTTTTGTTCTTGTTTTGTTTTTTAATCCTAAAAGGCAATCGCAGCAGTAGCTGCCCAGTGTTGTTTGTCCTGGATGAGTTCGACTTATTCGCCCACCACAAGAACCAGACTCTGCTCTACAACCTGTTTGACGTCTCACAGTCCGCCCAGGCTCCCATCGCCGTGGTTGGCGTCACCTGCAGACTGGTGGGCCTCAGAATACCTCTCAGAAACGCTACTTAGATAATGGTAGGTGTTTTTAATACGTGTTGTGATTCTTTTTCCATTCAGGATGTTCTGGAGCTGCTGGAGAAGCGGGTGAAGTCGCGGTTTTCCCACCGTCAGATCCACCTGCTGAGCAGCCTCAACTTCACCCAGTACCTGGAACGGGTTTGGACGCAACTCAGCCTGCCGGACAGCTTTCCTGACAAGAAGTTCGCTCAGGAGTGGAACGCTGGTGTAAAGGTGAAGCTAGCAGGCAGACACAAAGTTTTCTAGTCAAGTCTTTAAGTAGTCTTCAGGAATAGTTCTCCAGGCTTCTTGAAGAACATTTGTTCTGTTCTCTGTTAAGATGATCCTTACCTTCTATCCAGGTATGTCTTTACTGCATTGGCAGTGAGTTTGGGATCATTGTCGTAATTAAAAATTGAAGCTGTTGCCGAATGCAAATGCAGCACCAAACCATGATGGAGCCTCCACCGTGTTTTACAGATGGCTGTAGACACTCACTGTTGTACGTCTCCCCGTAGATACTGACAATGATTTGAAGCAAAAGACTCCAAATGTGGATTCATCACTATCAAGACCCGTTGTCACTGATTTTCAGTCCAGTTCTTGTGTAATTTTCACACCTCAGCCTTTTCTTACTGTTTCCCTTCATTAAGAATGGCTTCTTCGCAGCCACTGAGACCATTTCTGATGAGACTTCAGTGAACAGTTGATGGATCAGCTAAAGGTCCAGATGAATCTCTAAAGTCCTGTGGATATGACTACAGAGCGCACCTGATTAAAAGCCGCCTGCTCTAATTGTAGAAAGAAAATAAATTTTGTACTTGTACAGGCCGCACCGGATTTTAAGCCGTATGCGTTTCACTTGTAATATGAGATATTTACACAGAAATATTACACGTGAGGATTTTTAACGTTTAATTTAATCCGTAAGGTAACATAAACATGGTAACATAAACGTTATGGTAACATAGAAAAATACATACTGCAAATGCTTTTTTTCCTCGAGCAGCGCCTGTAACACGGCTACTTTTAAGTATACGTACGTATCGGTAACACACAAATTACGTTGCTTATGGTTTTTTTACGGAACAGTGCACAAACAACATTACGTCTCTTAACAGCCGATAAAAACATATACCGTATATATACTACTTATCATTTTGATTGGTCTACTGTTACCAGGCAAAATGTTTTTGGCCGCATGGAAAAAAAAAAAAAAAATGCATTAGCCGCACGTCAGCCGCAGTGTTCATAGTGTGGGGAAAAAGTAGCGGCTTATGACCCGAAAACTACGGTACTGTTCATCTGCTGTAGATAGTATTTTTTTTGTTGTTGTTGGGGGTTTTTTTTGTTTTTTTTTTTAGGACTTTCACTTCTTCTGTTATTCACTTGTCAAGTTTCCTGAAATGTTTTAAGAAAACTGAATACCATACTGAGATATGCCATGATTTCAGCTAATGGCTCTTAGTGAAAAAGAAGGCATTGTCCAAAGGAAAACTTGGAAAGACCTTCAGAAAGCCTGAAGAATTGTTGCTCAAGACCACTTTAAAAAATTCTGTCTGACGGCTTGGTAGAAAAATATAATGAAACGATTGTTGGCTTTTGCATGGTACTGCTGTTTTTTGTGCTCTACCTTCTTCGTGACCTAAAAGCCTTAAATAACTCACTAAAGGTCAGAAAGTGTCTAATTTTGAGTTGTTTGAGTGACCGTTGTAACATCACTGCCCAGCTAACATGGTTCAGGCAGCGATGTCATCTCTGGCCTCCATTTGAATGGGAGACGATGTACACACCTTTTCCACATAGAACAGAAGTGCAGACATACAAAGCACAAAGTACTGATCTTTGTTTTCTTGGTTCTTCAGACTCTGTGTGAGGACAAATCTGTGGAGGAAGTCCTGCAGAGACACTTCAACTCTAGCAAAGACTTTCGCTCTCTGCACATGCTGCTGGTGAGAAGAACATTTCTGAAGTTCGGTTTGGGGAAGTTTTGGGTGTTTCCTTTTCTTTCATTGTTTCTTTTCGTACTAAATATCTTTACAGATGTTGTGCCTGAGTCGCGTCTCTGTCGCCAAACCTACCATCAAACCAGCCGACCTGCTCGAGGCCAGCCGGATGTGTTTTGCTGACACCACGGCTAACATGCTCCATGGTGAGTACAAGTCCTATCAAAGGAGTGTTTTCTACCCATGGTCCGAAGATTCTAAGTGAGCTGTGTCTCTTTAGGTTTGTCCATCTTGGAGCTGTGCCTGGTCATCGCCATGAAGCACCTCAATGATGTGTATGAAGGAGAGCCATTTAACCTTCAGATGGTCCATAATGGTACGATCGCACGATTAAATTACACAAGTAGAATATGCTGTCCTGTCTTTTTCTTCACTCGTGTCTGATTGTTTCCAGAGTTTAAGAAGTTCCTGCATAGGAAGTCCAACTCCATGTACAACTTTGAGCAGCCTGTTGTCATGAAGGTTGGTAGAAACGCTTCGAAACTCTTCCCCCAGTCTTTCCTACCAAACCCCCACCCCACACCAGGCGGAAAGTGGAGATTTCCTGAACACCGGTTTGCTGACTGACCCTTAATCTCTTCTCGCCTTTAGGCGTTCGAGCACCTGCAGCAGCTGGAGCTGATCCGGCCTGTCGATGGTTCCTCGGCCAAAGTCCAGAGGGAGTACCAGCTCATGCGGCTCACCCTGGACCACAGCCAGATCATGGAGGCCCTGCAGAAGTACCCACAGTGCCCCACTGACATCAAGCAGTGGGCCATGTCGGCGTTTGGGTAGAGCTTCAGAACATTTAGAATTCAGAGTCTGTGAAGCTTGTTTTGACTTGGACTGAAGAGCTGAAGGTTTGCACTGCTGCCTACTGTAAACGATCACAAAATAAAAGGAAATGAAGAGTTTGGCATTGGTGCGATCAAATGTTTCACCCTCTAAGCAGTTAAAGAGGTTTATGCTGCAGATAGATCCCCCCCTTACCTAATACAAAAACTCAGCTTAATGTGCATGTGTCATTTGATCAATAGTAGGAGTTAACAACCCATAAAAGTCATCAAGCGTCCAGCTTTCATCATTTTCAGGTCATGGGCATCAGGCTGCTGAATGCTGCTATCTAGTGGTGATTTCATGCAGTTGACAATAACCTGGATAAAAGTTGTAGTTTTGATTTCTTGGTTTTACAGAGTTTATGCACAATGATCACCTGACTGGTCTGCACCCAAAATGTGCTTCCAGTCGGGGTCATATCTGTCATTTTATAGAGGCAGCAGTGTGACTCCTGATGGACCGTGAGCTGAATGAAGATTCACCTTAGTGGCAATAAAAAGAACTCATTTAATTACAAGGTGTCCTCTTGGTAGATATTTTGTGTTTCTAGGCTTCAAAAGCCTCATTGCTGCTCGTTTCAAAGGTATATTTTAGAATAAATCCAGCTTTATAAACATGAAAAGTTTTTGTTTTTTTTTAAACTAATTTTAACTGTTTAAATGGTATGCTATGTATTTGAGTCTATTTTACCAGTTCCAAATATAAGCCTCATGTTTCCAACAGGGAACCCAGCCAGGGAATCCCACCCTCAAATTAACTGCCTTTTCTTAAACATGGAGCACTGAGCGTTTAAGCAAGGCTTGTAACTGAGTGAAGGGACCTGCGAGTATCAGCCTTAAGAGCAGCCAATATAATTCTCTGAATGAGAGGAAAGGAGGTAACTGTGCTCCATAGTTCGGAGCCATGACACGGGCACAGCCCATACCCTTATGAACACAGTGTACCCGTCTTCTGATGGCTGATTCCAGCAGGATAACACACCATGTCACAAAAGCTCAGATCATCTCAAACTGGTTTTATGAACATGATAATGACTTCATTGTGCTCAAATGGCCTCCACAGTCATATCTCAGTCCAATAGAACAGATTTGAGATGTGGTGGAACAGGAGACTCATCTGCAGTAGCTATGTGATGCTAACAAAGAATTAAGACAACTCTAAAGGCAAAAGTACTTAATCTAGTACTAGCAAGGTGTACCCATTAAAGATAACTGTCTTTGCATTGGTTAGGGTTTACCTCTTAAAATCTGATGTATCAAAATTTATTTTATGACTTTCCTTTATGGAAAAAGTCCCTAAGAATGAAAACCAACTGTTTCCAGAAAAATGCCAAGCCTCTAAAATGAGTTAAAACTCCAGACTGCAGTGATTCAGAGAGAGCAAAAAAGGAAAGAAAACACATTCACAATCTAAAAACACATTTATTTACATCACGTGGATCACTTCAGCTGATAAAAACCATGGCCGGCTAACATTAGCCGAGAGTCGCAGCGCTAATCAGGGATCAGTCCTGCCTCCTCTGCTATAATGTACACAGGGTTCATGAAGGTTATTTCCTCTGCTGTAACACTTTTTCAAGAGATTTTCCTCTCATCCCTTCTGTGAGAGGCCAAAGGTCAGAGGTCAGGATGAGGACATCCTTAAAGCTGGTAAAGACTCATTCCTGCTCAGGAAAACCCAGTGGGATGTTTCTTTTTTGTTTGTTTGATGTACTTCACTTTCCAGTTTGAAATTGCAGACCTTAGTTTCTTTCTTGTTTTTCACATTTTTTTCTCAGTAACATAAAATGTACAGTCACATGTATCAGGAGCAAAGAAAAAAAAGACATTTTCATCACTGAAGAGAGGATTTTTTTTTTTTCTTTTTTAAACATGACCCACTGAAGTTTCATGTTCAGACTGATCAGTTTCTCCCAGCCTTAAACAACCTGTAAGCATCATTAGCACTGGAGACAGTGTTGGCAGACCCTGGATAAGCGCTGCAACTCGAGAGCCTCGAGAAATGTGGGGTCAAAGTAGTGTTTTTGTTTTTTTTGTTTTGTTATTTTTTTTTTTAATTTGTTTTGTTTGTTTGTTTTTTTTTGTAGAAATTTCAGGCCTGGTAACCAGACTTCTCTTACTGCCAAGACAGTCTTAGCGGTGGGGGTCAATGGAGTTCAATGTTTCCTCTAAAACTCTTTACCACCAGCGAGAAAAAGGAGGAGACTGGGAAGTTAGAATGAAATAACCTGTAGTGGATGATCATAGTAGCACGGGAATATTGCAACAGCTCCTAAAGAGCTCGGAGGGCTTTTTAAATGTAACCATCAGGGGATCCAAGCAGGCTCCCTGAGGAACACCTTTGGCTGAACCATCACAATTCGTTTTCTTTCTGCCTTACAAAGTACTCCAATGAGCCTCCAGCTTAGTCAAGGGAAACTTTAACAGGCCTGGGTGCTGAGTCAAAACACAAGAAAAGTATAAATGAATGTAGAGGAAACACTGAAGTTCAACACGCACTTATAAAGATTCAGCTCAGAGTATATAGTTGATACAGGTATTTATGTCTGTACAGATCCTAGACTGCTTAAAATAGTGGGGGCAACAAGACACAAATGTTTCACTGTTTATATGCACAGCAATGTGAGGTGCTGGGCTGGAGGAAGTCGTGGTAGAAACATGTAAAGCTTAAACACGCGCAGGACCCATCCATACACCTTTAAATATCCAAAAGATCCATCCTTTTCACTCCTCTCAGGTCACCAAGTCAACTGCTCCTCATCAGGATAAGGCTGAAGTTCAAGATAAATTATACAAATCAGGGGGGTCGAATATGACTGGACCATTTTCCAAAGCTGGTCACCTCAAAAGTTGAGGTGACCAGCTATCTTGCAAACACTGATACCACCACTGCCTCGCTACAGTATCCTCCTGAACGAAAGACACAATCTCCACAACAGTGCCAGAGATCAAAACAGGAAACTAAGAAAGTGTAATTTAATCTGGTAGCTCCTGCACTAGCTGAAAAGGTGACAAAAAACCCCGATGCTATTAGCTAAAACAACACCAAAGTGTGGCCAGTGGATATCACGGCACTTTTAGTGTTCACTGACATTTGCAAGGGCGAGAACATTGGGTACAATAGGCCCTGGGGGAGGCTGTCATTTGTTGTTGCCATCTAGAAAGCTGTGCAACCTCTTTTGTGAACATTTACCAGTCAAGAGGATTCTCATGAGCATTTGTTGGGGGTGAGGATGGGGTGTACCTCTGCTGGCATCTTCATTACAGAGACAACATCCAATCAATTACATTTTCACTGACTTGATTAACTGGTGCTTCCAAAGTTGAATCACTCTAGCAGGATCCATTTCACTACCCATTGCAGAGAAACTGGCTCAAGCTCAGTTGGGGGTGCTCACAAGACCATTGACAATGAATAATAATGAATAATTCTTTAAAGGTTCTTCTAGACAAAAAGTTAATTTTTTAAAAATTTTCTACCTTTTCCCCTTACAATGAAGCTAATTTTGCCAATAAAGGAGATTCCAGAAGAAGCTGCTAGTTTAAAGAAAAAATACATCTACTACAGCAAATGTCTCAAATATTTTCCAAAAATTTCCAGAGGGAAAAACTTTACCCCACAAAATTTAAATATTTGAGCTATAGCTCCATAGGGCCATGTTCATTCTGGACCATTTTAGAAGCGCCACCTATTAAAATGAGATGTTCCGAGTCCTTGAGTATTTAGAAGCTCTTTTGGTGAAGTTTCCTAACTCTTCAGTGCAAGAAGTTAATGCTACAGATCCTCAAAGTTCAATTCAGCAATGCATCATGTCGCTATATGTAAATGCTCCTTTGGTGGAGTCAGAACAGGCATGGTCTAGACCTGAGGGGAACCAATGGATGGTAGACGAGATTGTCGTCAATTGCTTTAATTGGGTACTTGATCAGGTGAAGACAAACAGAACCAAATATCTGCTTTGTTTTGGAAGTTTAGGTGCTAAAACAATGGTAGGACCAGAAGTTTTTGAAGACCTTTTTTTCCCATCATCCTTTGGATGGTCGGTTTGGTCCTAATGGACCATAGAGCCGGTACAACCGAGAGGTGTATGAATGGATGTCCAAATACGCTGGGCTTTGCAAGTTTCTACGGGACAGGGCACAATCACACGAAACCAGCCAAACGCAAAGCCCTCTAAAGTTACACAGGGCCGGGCTCAATCCATCGAAGTACACACAATACTGGAATCCAGGAGTCTGAAGAACATTCATTCTCGGTCATTTTGTCCATAGACTGAATAGAAAGAAGCATGAGTACAGTTTATATCTTTTTCTTTTTGAATCAATTAATGAAAGTAGTTCCTGAATTACAACTGAAAACCCACCCCAAAACACCCACCCCAAACCCTGAAACCCCAACAAAAACCAAAGCTCGTGCCAGAACTTTATTCCGAGTTGCACTCGAGCTCCAATCCCCAAAACCTCAGGCCAGTAAATTAAAAAATAAATACAACATATCAATATGCAAGGTCACGGATTAAAAAAAAAAAAAAAATGCTACAAGTTATTTGTGTGTGTGTGTGTATTGAAATTCACTCCTGCAGCTGAACCTACAGAAGTGTAGGGTAGTTTGCGGCACTGGTTGCATATAACTCGCTAGAACTTAGAAAAGCATAGTACTGAATCCCTGAATGGTATTTGTCGGTTTGGGTCGGTTTCTCTGACCGCAGTTTAAACTCAAGCCAGAAGTCTTTCCCCTACAGTGCTTAGGATGTGACTGCCAACCAAACAGCAGCGAGTTTCTTTGCTCGTGGCTGATAAGATTTGTCAACCACTTTGGCAGGTAACCAACCAGTTTGGAGGCAGTTTTTGGAAATCCACTTGGCTGCTGGAACACTGGTGAGTAGGTTTTGCATTTGAGGACACAAACATGGGAACTAAAAATAATAATACTGGTGTCTTTCCCTTATGTTGGTGTCATTCAAGGATCTTTTTCGTTCTGCAGTTCAATCTCCCTTTGTGGGACAAGAAAACACATTGTGGTGGAAATGAGGAAACTTCTTTGTAGCCTTATTCTGTTTCTGTCTGTCAGACCTTCAGGGAACAAATTAAGTTTACCCCTAAACTGAAACCTTTCCCCTAAATCAAGAACATTTAGAATTTTTTTTAGCAACCTGGTTATGATTTTGGTTTATTTGCCATAGTTCTATACTGAAGAAATCCCTGCAAGTGAGGTAGTACTTACTGAAGGGCTGCTGGGGTTTGCAGTACTGATCGTCCCTGACTGTTCAAGCCTTGCGAGGACCTTGGACAACAGGTGCTTTTGAACAGCAGTGGAGCAGCATAAGGAAGCGACACTGATGCAAAAAATTGTACTCATGCTACAATATGTAAATAAGATGATGGCTTCAACTTCCTTCAGGTTTGCGGTGTTGTTGCAATATGATGTGCGGAAATAACCTCAAACTTATGCTGTCAAATTTGCTCAAAGAACTTTTACAGTTCAACTCTGAAGATCCTTTTTTTTTTTTTTTTTTTTTTTTTTTGAGTCTTCTAGATTTAGGTGGGATAACTTAACAATTTGGCCCTGATTGGTACAAATGTTGGCACACATCTACATTCTCCAAAACATTTAGCTTCATTACAGACTTTTTTGTGCAAAATGAAAGGATTTGCTCAACTGATCACTAAACAATTTAATTTCTTAGTGTTTTACTTGTATACTTACTGGCTTTTGCTCACCAAAACGTCATAATACAGTGCTGTAAAGATAGCCTCACTGTCTTGAATGTGAATGGCTTGGTTAGAAAGAAGTCTCTTTTTCCCAGTATTTTCTAACTGCACACAGAGCTTGATTTTAAACTGTGATATGTGAAACCGTCCCAAAGCTTGAGGAGAGACTGCAGGTCTGCCGGCACCAGTGTTCAATATCCCTCAGAGGAAATAAAGACTCAAAAATGTCATTTGTCGCCTTCGCAACAACGACAGATACATCCGTTTTGCCTGACATCTACAAGATTAACTAATATCGACACGTAGAAATGGCACCAGGATGAAAGACAGAAAGAAGAGATCCCCTCGTCTCCACTCATTGAACCATGGTTAGCTGTGTGAGTGTGCTGGTTGGGGTCGGCAAGGGTTTCAAACTGTCAAGTTGAGCAACCTAAGTGGTTTTAGGGGTTTCTAAGAACTTTTACTTTGAAGGGGAACATTCTTGGTTTCTAGTACGTCTCAGAGGTTAAATAATGAGTGTTTGCAGACAAGTCGGCGTCTTCTCTGCAAGCTACAGGTAACCAAAGAAATCACAAGGAGGGTTTTGGTTGTCATGGGGTCACCAACTGGTTTCTAGGCCTGTGTTACCAAGGCCCTAGGGAAATAACCCTCAAATTCCAATGCCAGTGGGCCCAGCTCAAGCGAAGGGATCAAAACCAATTAATTAAGTCTAAACTGGAACAGTGCAGAATGAAGGTGGTTAAGACATGACCAGATGTTTGGTTCTACAGATACATTAGGTCAGGTTGACTGTGTTGGTTGGGCAGGTTGATATTTTTCCTGTCTTGAGTAATATCTCTCTTCATTTTTGTGGGAGTTAATTCAGCGGTCTGCATCCTTGAGACTTCAACTTACGACTAATGAACGCCGTGGGGATCTGGCATTAAATGATTGGTGGAACTTCATGTCAGAAAAAGTGGATAGTCCTAATATAATAATATAATATCTCTATCATGTGACTGTTTCTTTCAGAAGATGAGATAAATAAGGATTATTTTGAACTGTGATTCATGCTTGGCTACTTAAAAAGAATGGGGAGCAGATTATGTCCACTTTTAGTTATCGACCAACCTTACCTAATACCGTTTTCTTCAAACTGACTAAAGACACTGAACTATTACTGCACAGCTAAACTCTAACAAGTGGAGACGAGGCAAGAAAGAGACAGAGGAGGCGCAAGATTCGGCGAGAGAGGAGGTACTCCAGTTCGAGACAGGTGAGGATGAGGATGTGAGGGCGTGGTGTTGAGTAGCAAAGATTCCTGAGGTGTATCCAAAGAGAGCAGAAACTCTTAATTAAAAAAAAAAAATCAAAATAAAAAGATGCGTGCAATCAAATCAAAAGCAAGCTGGCTCAGCTAAATACAGGCACAGTTCCAAAGTAGGGCTGGGTACCTCTGGAAACTGTACTTCAAATTTGATACCTCCTAAAAATAATCATGCCAGGTGACCTCTTGTTTTTTTTTCCATGTTTTTTTTTGTTAATCTGATTTTTCTAAATAGAATCAAACAACACATAATTTATTTCACAATGAATGAACAAGAATATGACCCGAGAGTTTGATATCTCAGATTAAATATCAAAAAAGAAAAAAGAAAAAAAAAGAGAAGGTATCATTATAGCTGGTACCCAGCGCTAATCCAGAGAGAGATCTCGTGACTCCAATTCAAGCTAGTCAGCAATGGGTATTTACTCTCTGCTGACGGCTGACACAGCAAACCCAAAAGGGGGGAGGGGAAGAAAACTTTAAACGTCATTATCACGGGTGTGGGTAGGGTGTGGTTGGTGGTGGTGTGGGGGGGGGGGGGGGGGTGGGGGGTCATGAGTTTATCCCGTTCTCATGAACATATGATAGAAGCAAAAAACCCAAAAAAACAACAACAACAGGAGAAAGTTGAAGTAGACACTGAGAGAAAGGAAGGGGAGGAAGAAGGGAAAAAGTTGCGTTGTTGTTTTTACGGTTTGTATGGCCGTGTGTGTCTGTGTGCGTCTGTGTGTGTGTGTGTCTAGGCTTTGTTGATTGACGAAGGGCCAAAAGGTTCTAAAGGAAGTGCGAGCGATGACCGTGAACAGGGAGAGAGGGACTGATTTTTTTTTAAAACTGTCCATCTGAACTGAGGTATACCTGGTTGAAGGAGGTTTATGGTTTTTATCGTCGTAATGCTTGAAAATGGACCCCCCTCCCCATTCCCCCCCATTTAAAATAAGCTTGATTACCAAGTTGTCTGGGTCCATAATACACTATTTACAGCAGCATTACACTATAAACATTCAGAAGCCGTTGCTTATTGGCAGAACGATAGTCTCCAAAAAAAAAAAAATTAAAAAAAAAAGAGAAAAAAAAGAAAAAGAAAAAAAACACACGAGAAAACAGCAAATGTATCAAGAGCCGGACGCTCGTCTTTTCTTTCTTTTTTTCTTCTTTTGTTGTTTTTTAACACTAAAATGCACTGAGAGTTTTGTGAAATTTCTCCGAAGAATCTTCTCAGAGCAGAACACGTTGCCCTCCTACATCTGTGCGTGTGTGTGTGTCTGTGTGTGCGTGCGTTTGCATGTATATGTGTATATAAAAACAATACATGATCAAAGTGTCCGTAGAGTGTTGTCCCAGCATGTCAGCGCTGTCGCTTGGTAAAACATCCTGAGTGAGTCCGCTCAGGATGGCAGAGTTCAACATTAAAATCCTCAAGCACACCTATTAAAATGAGGTGGATGTCAACTGATGTGGTGAGGCGGGCGCAAGGGGCGTTTCCTGAATGCGAGCAGCGGCCCGCACTTAAAGGAACAGGAAGGAAAAAGAAAAAAAAACAATCAAAGAAGAAGAAGAAGAAGAAAAACCCCCCCCACAAAGCCAACCAACCAGGGTTGGCCATTTATCCCCTCGTGTTGATCCGTGTTTTCGCTAGAGCTCGTCTGGCGTCGGCTGATTGGCTGATCATAAGCTGGACTCCTTGGGTGGGAGGTCCACGTTTGTCACCATGGTGACAACAGTGACGATCTCCTCAGGGCCGATGACGGGTGCCTGGCGTTGCATCTGTCCGATGCGCTCTTCGACGCAGCCGGCGGACAGGCGTGCCTCGGCCTCGTGGTCCCAGCAGTCCTCGATGGTTTCACAAAGCATGGCCAGACCCTGTGGAACAAAGTTCAGACGAACATTATCCAAACAGCACCACGATATCTCAAGCTGGTTGTGGTTTCTGGAGTTTGAGCATGGACACACTGGAAGCGCTCTGCAGCGGCACAAAGTGGGCGGGACCTATTTATAAACTTTCAGGCAAGCGACTGAAGAGACTATCCAATGAAAGCTCACAATACTTTGTGTTGTTCTTACTCAGGTTCTTACTCACTGTCATTTTGTCCTGTGTTATAAGTTGTTTGATTATTTTAGGTATACATCAGCTGTTCTTTTTAAATGTGCTATAGAGGGAACCAATTATTTTAAATCATGCTGCATAAATCAAAGAGCTATGGGACAGTTTCAACAAACACTCCTCTAATTTCTCACCGTGTGTTTCTGCCAGCAGTCTCGCAGGCAGGGCCGCAGTTTCTTATGCACCACCACCTCCTGCATGTCCTCCAGAGATGGGTGCTGACCCACCTCCTCCTCAAAGGGGAGCATGTACTCATCTACTGGTCCTGGAAATGTGTGCATGTGTTGAAAGTTAAAATTTGGATGGAATAAAAATAAGACAGTGTGAATAAAACTTGACTGGAGTACTTGTGGATTTACCGTCGGCAGCGGTGCACCGCGATGCCAGCTCCCACAGGACGAGGCCAAAGGCGTACATATCGATGCGCAAAAAGGAATCACGCTGGAAGTTGATTGCTCCCTCCAGGACTTCGGGAGCCATGTAACGTCGTGTTCCCACCTACAGGTTCCAAGCAGGAGTTCAAAAGTCAGCACTGAGATAAATAGCTACATGGCCACCAATTAAAGCAGACCCAGCAAGACACTGCCAAATAAATGTGTTTTCACTGCTTTACTGTGATTGTCCAACTTTCAAAAATTGAAAACCTCATCATTCAAATAAATCCCTCCAGGGCTGCTTCAAAAATTTCTGGCCTATGCTGCCACCCAAAGGAGTCTACAACTACTGTCTCAAAACAAGAATAATGAGGGTCACTCTAAAATGGATGTTGGTGTTTACATGTTAAATTAACAACTAAAAAATAAAACACAAAACAGATCAGTCCTCAGAAAGGTCTAAACACTCAGTTTCAGTTATTTTGCCCCCCCATTTTCCCCTTAACACAAGGTCCAGTATGAGATAAATTAGGGTTATTCTGAACTATAAATCAAGCTAAGCTAAAATAATCTATAATTGACTATTGCAGTTTCAGGAGGAATTGAAGTTGTACTGAATTGAAAATTCTAGAACATCATTAAACATCAATGAAAAGAACGTAATTATACATTAACAGGAAGATTCTGGAATGTCACTGACTATTAATAGAAAGAATGCCATTGTGAATTAATGGAAAGCTTCTAAAACATATTGGAAAGATTATGGAATTCACTGTACATTAACAAAGAATTTCATTGTACACAAAGGGAAATATTTTAGAATTTAACTGTACATTGATGGAAATATTCTAGAATGTCACTGTATATTGACAGAAAGAATCTGATTGTACTTTGACGGGAAGATCTAAAATGTCATACGTTAATGGGAAGTATGTCCTTTTACATTAAGGGAAAGATTCTAGACTTTAATTATTGATGCTGTATAGATGAATTTTTTGTGTTATTGAACTTGTCATTTAAGATTGTTGTGCTGTGCAGTGCAAAATGTTTGGAAGACTAAAGACTATTATAATAATAATAAACCAAATTTTCAGACAACATAAACTGAGATTGTTTGCTTAACATCAATGCACAAATAAGCTGGAAATAGATATAACTGGGTACTGCCTGTAAACATGCCTTCAAACACAGTGAAATGGTGGATGAGTGACAACTATATGAACTTTTAAGTGTGAGCTATACCTGTCCGTGTGTGTCTCCTGCTGATTTTCCTGCCTCAAACTTCAGAGCGAGGCCAAAGTCAGCTATGCAGGCTGTCAGGTTATTCTTCAACAACACATTCTTACTTTTAATGTCCCTGAAAGAACGCAAGACACAGGAAATGTCCCTTCAGTCCAGTCAAACTAATACAGGAGTCTTGATAGGTGATGATTTATCCACAGATGTTTATGTTTATGGCAGTGTACCTGTGAGCGATGGAGGGCTTGTGCCCGTCCTTGTGTCCTGGGATGTCTTCGTGGAGGTAGGCGAGGCCGCGGGCTGCTGACTGAGCGATGTGGCAGAGCTCGTTCCAGGACACCACATTGGCCTTCAGGTAGTCTGTCAGCGAGCCCTAGTGAATGAGAGAGACAGAGAAGATGGGTGTCAGCAGGAAGAAAAAACAGAAACACTAACTTTACATTCAAAAATGGGCATGTAGGAAAAGGGGAGAATGGGAGTGAAATAATGAAAACCAAAATAACAAGTCCCCAAAACGTGCCCTTTGCCTGTCGCCCAGTCCACACTGCATGTTCCCCTAATATCTGTTGTTGTTAATAAGCTGTACCTGTGTCCAGACCCCATGAATCCAGGCCTGGCCACCAGATGCTCCCGTTTCTGTTCTAGCTTAATCCCAGTTTCAGGTGAGGTTGTCCAGTGCCAAATATTCTGTTTCAATGGAGTTTCTCAAAGCGAGACCCCTCCCCTGAGATGACCCTACCAGGAGTTACTTGGCATCTTCAAGTCTGAGGCAAAACTCCCCTTTGGGTTGGGGGAGAGACTGTGCTCCAAGAGAGGGAATTCAAAAGATCTTCTTATTCACGTGTGATGGGAAGGGCCGGAGGACGATGGAGGACAAAGCAGATCACTAACTTGTGTTTAATTCTTACAGAAGTTTGAATGTTTATCAGCTGAAATCTAGAAATGTGTGATGTTATAAATATATTCAAGAGTCAGAGTGATGGAATGAAAAGATTAATTAATAGTACATTAAAAGTTGAGCTGCATCAGAGCATGCAGTGTTCACAGTGTGGTAACGGTAATATCTCTAATGGATGGAAATTCACCAAAGCTTTTCTATTTTTTTATTTTGCAGCTGACTCCACAAGATAAAACAATTATACTGGATGTACAAGTTTCAATATTGACATTTTTTAGATGATTATCGAAGAAGAAAGAACTTCTGGAGCTCAATAAATCCCCTGGAGGGCAATAAATGACATTTATGACCTACAAGGCGTCCTCTTAAAACCACAGTGAAGTCCGCCAGTCTCCTCTGTCCCCGAGCCAATTTCCTGGATGCTTATTGTCCTCTCTGAATAACGGAGCTCTGACAACGCTGATTCAATGACCTCCTCCATGTGATCACTTATCCTTTGTCTATTCATGAAGAGCAGCATGCGCCTTAATGTTAAATATTAGAGCGCAAAAGTAGAAATGCAACTGTAGATCCGCAGATTTTAGCAGTAAAAGGGACAATTCATGCTTAAATCTAATTTACTCATTTGTCTTCTGTCCTGTTAATGCTCATATTTTATATTTACTCATATTTCTGTGCTGCTACTGTTTCCCTCACACCTTTACTAGCCATCTTTTATCATAAAGAGAGTTAATAATGTAGATTAACAAATATATTTTATACTTTTTAATCTGTACTCCTGTTAGTGTTTTTCTTTTGTCATCTGTAATGCAGAATGACAATAAAGGTCTTGAATATTGAATGTCAACACAACACAAGGTCACCAGTGAAGGCCAAAGGCAAATGTAGTTGTGTCGAGTGACCACTAGAGGGCATGCAACTCCAACACATCATCAGCTGAGCTTCAGATGAAAGCTTTCCAGTCTGTGTGTGTGTTGCGTGCATATTCTGTGTGACAGCTTTTAATATCCTTGCGGTGGAAATATATGAAAAGATATAAATTACAGGGATTTTTTTTCTTCGGCAAGCTGCTGCATGTGCACAGCTCCATATCATAAAGCTGCTCACATGCATCAAACATAAATCAGCTGCGACAGAGACGCCAACACTTCGACACCTGCTCTTTTTAGGTCAAAGCTTAAAGACTTCTGCTTGCAGAATAATTACAGTTTCCTCCTTTAAACCTCCAGTGTTATTCCCTGTTGGAGAGCTTCACTCCACTCCAGAGCTGAGTGCCTTTCCAAGAGTTGTATTGTGAGTGTTAAAGCCTCACCGCCACACCCACAAGCTTTTAATTTTTCAACCTTTATTCACGCGATGAAGGCTCCTTAAGAACGCTGATTCAAATCCTCAGTCTGGCTGGGAAATTTCGGGCAAGCCAAGCGTACAAGAATCACTCTCCACTTGGTTGGTAATGACCCTCAAAACACAGAGGCACTTAGAGCCCCGAATGCTACAAAGGCTGCAGCATGGAGGGTGAGTGGAGCACAAAAGGGGGCTAACACAGCTCAAGCCCACTTTCTCGGTACAAAAAAAAAAAAAAAAAAAAAAAAAAAAAAAAAAGGCAACATGAGGCGTATTGTAACTATAGATTAGATCTTAAGGCACCAAACAGAATCGATAAAATGTGAAGGTTTCATGCATGTTTCCCCCGCTTTACCAGTGTTTACAACTTTGTTAGATGCTCGGCCCTGGAGCTTTTTAGATCTGTGTGCAACTGCTCCCCCCCAAAAAAAACCCCCCAGCAAACAACTCGATAAGATACACTAAGCTCAGCATATTGCTGAGCTTACATGGACACAAACAACCCAGTTAGTGGGAGAAATCAGGCGGGAAATCAGAATTTGTTTACATGTGCTGTAGTACACTGTGACTGGAAAACAGATCTGAAGCGCTCCAGTTGGATGTGTTTTAAACAAGACTTGTAACGGTTTCTAACCTTTTCTTTAGCTGTGGAAACTTGAGTCCAAGTTTATTGAGTCTTAACTGTTTTATTGAGATTTGTATACCAGCTTTGATCTCTTGATCTTACAGCTATTTTTTTAAAGGTTTGAGTGGCTGTCCCAGGTTTAAATGCAGGTGTATATCATAAATTTGAGAACCATAAAACAGAACAGGATATGGATACATATGGCTAAATGCTCAGTAAACATGGACTCTTATCAGGACTTATTGACACTGCTCAAAAATGGCACTAAAATAAGGTCGTATAGACATCCAGACCATCGGCTCAACATGTTACTTGGGTAGCAATAAGAAAAAAGTAGGGATCATACCACAGACTGTATATAAAGGATGGAGACGGCCACGATGACATCAGTAACGAATACTAGTGTTTTAAACCTCTGTGTTTGTTTTTTCAAGACAGAAGTAACTATACTTTATGGAAGCGCATTTCTGCCACTGAAGAAAATTTACTTGGCTAAACGTCAAAATTTATAGTTACATAAAATTTATAACTAAATTTAACTAAAAAACTGATCAAAATTTAGATGCAACTCCAATTCTGAATATCTCAAAAGTTCAACTTAACTCAAAGTGAAGGTGTAAAAAAACCTTGAAATTATGACTTAACTCAAAAATGTGGGTTCGTTTGCCACAAAGCAAAAGCAAAACAATAAAATGTAATAAGAATTTTAACAGTTAAACTAAGATAGAGCCAAAAACAGCACAGAGGGATCAAGAAGCTCTGTAGAAAAAAAAATTATGACTGACTAACGCAAACTTAAAAAGACTTTTTAAAATATAAATAGATGACTTATAAAAACAGTCACCTTGGTTTTTAATTTAGGACACAACTGGCTATAGAGACAAAAACTGCTTTGTCTAGCAGGTTGTCAACGTGCTTATATCAGCTATAAATTTTGACATTTTAACATGGCAATCTGTGGGTACTGACTCACTTATGTAGTCACCCTCTACTGGCCACTAGAGAAACTGCAGTTTTTAAACTCCGAGGCTGCCCCTGTGAGCACGCCTGCTACTTAACATAAGTAACAGCCTGTTTATTTTAATGAACTAAAGCAGTGATTGCACTTAAGATACCCCAGAAAAAGCAAAATTAAACACATTTTTGTTTTTCTTTTGTTTGTCTTATTCGTTCCTCTTTATCTGATGGTCTTAAATCACGCTGAACTCATAAAGTTATTTTTAGACCTAAATGACATCTCAATGTAAAAACATCCTGCCAAACCTGAACTTTCATCTTCAAACTCACGCAGGAAGAAGAGTTTATTGAAACTGGTTTGAAATAGATCCACAGTGTAGTATACAAAAGCCTGGCATACAAAGCAGACTGAAGGTTCAGCACGAAGCTTAGGTCATCGAGCCTGTAGGTCTGAGACGTCCCCAAAGTGCGAGAGGTTTGATGAGGCAATGAGAAAATATACAACATATAGAGGAATGAATGGTTTAGAAATACAGTCCGGTCTCCTATAGTGTACTCTGCTTTAGTGCGCTCAGATTGAAAATGACTCAGTAAAGAAAAGAATATGCATCTCTGCAGCCCTGCCGGCGTACCTTGTCGTGGTAGGCGGTGATGAGCCACAGCTCCAGGTCCAGGTTGTTGTTCCTCTTCTCCACGCCGATAAAGTGGAGGATGTTTTCGTGCTTCATGCCGCTCACGCTGTAGATCTCGTACTCGTTCTGCCAAGACAGCTTGTCCTAGACACGAGCACAGAGGCACAGATGCAGATGTTATTCATGCCGCTGTGCCACCCAATCGACAAAAACACGTAAAAGCCAGGTCACGACTAGTGTTAGAAAGTTTGTGGAGGCGCAGACTGATTTTAGTCTATTCCTTGTTTTACATGCTGCTTTATTATTACTCATTATTAAAACAGCCGAGAAATTCTAATTCATCTCATAACAGAGACAGTCGGCACCCAAATAATCCCAATAATATTACAAATATAAAACACATTTTTGCTTATCAAAAGGTCAGAAATAACAAAAAAGGGGATGAGTTATAAAGTTTCCACTAGAAAAGCTGTCAGACTTGTTGGCTACAAAGGGGTAGACGATTAATTAGCTGTTTTTCATTTATTCCCTGCTTCCAGCATGAAGAGAAAAAAAATGGATACACTAGCCCAATTAAAAAAAAAAAAAAAAAGCTTATCTGAAGAATTTTACTGCAACCAAACTAGATTTTACCCAGAAAATTACAAACATACAGCCAGAGTTGGTACAGTTTCTATTCCTTTCTATTTCCTTTTCATTTCATTTTAGTTTCAGTTACTTCCCAAAGAGGATTTGCTTCTTTTACTTTAGTTTTTATTAGTTAACGGAATCTGCAGTTCCTCTAACAGCCAGTAGAGGCTGGCTCTAAAAGACATTTCCAGCATTGTTAAAAAACGAACAAAAAACGTTTTAGCTGCTTTGGTTAGTTTAGTCCATCATAAAAACTACGTGAGGTGAATATTTTAATCACGCACTGCCCGTCTTTGTTTAAATGACATGAAAAGACATGTCCATAAGTGTCAAATATAAGACCAGAATCAGCCCAGTATAGACCAGAATCCGGGCGCATTGGACAGTACTGGAAAATGTGAAAGTGTCATTTTTGGACTTAAACATACATTAGAAAATTAAATGGATCCTGTTCCTGTTTTGTCCACTATCTACTACAGAAATGTCTTTTCTTAAAACAGGTGCAAATGACACAATTTATTTCTTACAATTTAAGAGCTGTGCTGACATATTTCTTTCATTAACTACAGCAGCATGACTTTGATGTTAAAAATGTTGGGCAACCCTGTTTTAAGACCTTAAATTACTATAAATCCCTTTCTACAGTATTTATTTCACTTCGATCTTATGTATTTATTTCAATTCTGAAAAAAGCGACAAACAGATGGCTGCCCCTCCCTCTGGCTCTGTCTATGACTCCTTCCTGTTAAAAAGGAGTTTTTCTTTCCCACTATCGCCAAGTGCTTCATCACAGCGGGTTTGTCTGATTGTTGTTTTTTTTTCTCTGTTATTGTCAGGGGTGCACATAAGTGGTCCGCAGGTGTGCATTCGCTGTCAAAATAAAAGACGCGCACCAGATAAGAAGTTGCAACGCGCATATGCAGGCACCGTTTTTGTCCGCTACAGTGGGATTTTCACGACATATTCTGCACCACATCTCTGTGCGTTCATCATTTGTTTGAAGCCAGCTCACCTCCTGCAACCACTTTTCCGAGAATACGCGCTTCTTTTGCGGTTCGGACTCCTTCTGACATTTCTTTGGAGGTGGAGGAACACCAAAGTAGTTGCTTAAAGGAGCTCGCTTCTTCGACATCTTTAAGAGTTCTAAACAAATGTCTGTCCTCTTCCAGAAAATCTTATGTACGCAAACGCGCGTTGCAACTTCTTATCTGGTGCGCGTCTTTTATTTTGACAGCGAATGCGCACCTGCGGACCACTTATGTGCACCCCTGGTTATTGTAGGCTTTTTACCTTACAATATAAAGGGCCTTATTTTGTTTGACTGTTGTTGTCATTTGGTGCTATATGAATAAAACTGAATTGAATAAACTGTCATATATCAAACATGATAAGTTTTTGACATATGAAGGTAGCGGTGACAGGCTACAGTCATTAGTGAAGATATGTGGACAGGCATTTGATAAATGATTAATACAATTTGTGTGTTTTTGAATCACCTCCTTTACTACTTATAGTTGCTTTTTTTATTTAGTTTTGCCTTTATTTGATAAGACAGTGAACATTTTTCCTTTAGTACTTTATTTTGTGGGGGTGTAACAGTTGTCAGGCTAACATAACAGTTGTAGTTAAAAACGAAAAAAAGAAGGTAACATCAGCCCCTGTACCTGGATGGGAAAGATCTTAACAGCCATGTATTCATTCAGCAGTTGCGCCTTCCACACACAGCCGAAGCGCCCCCTGGCTTTCACCTCGATCAGCTGCAGAGGTTTGTGTCCCAGAATTGGGGACGGGGGTGAGGGTCCGGGATCCTGCAGAGAGACAGAGACGAGGGTGTTATTCTTTATTCTTTTTATTTATTTATTTCTTATGCAGAGCATTAAAATAGCACCGGGCTTACATTGAAGGTGACCGGGCTGTTTGGCTCACAGTGACAGCGTGCCTGAGGAGCTTAGGCCAGGAGAATTGCCAACGTCTCCACATCTTAAATCTTACAACTTACATTTATAGACTTCTTCCACAAAGTGGTGCCTCGGTGCTTTATTTACTTTTAAATTTCTGTTGTTTCTAATTAGGGAAAGTCCGCTTCAGGAGAGCTGCGCGTTTAAGTTTAGCCTCCATATGACCGTGTGGACACGGCACACCGAGCAGGGTTCGGATACATTCATTTTAAATTCAATTAAACCCCCCAGAGGAGCTGCATTTGATCAAGTTTACAGAAGCGGGATTGTAACTGGAGGGTTGCCAGTTTAAATCCGACAAACAGCAGATGAAATGTGTGCGCTGGCGGTGGTTGGAAAAAACAAAACAAAACCTGGAAGATTAACCGCTGAGCAAGGCACACAAAGAAATGGGACAAGGGTTTAATTATGGATTTAATAAAAACATTTAAGAGCCAAACGTGGCGGGTCAGACCGCATGCGTGTGCTGTGCGTTCATGCTAATCCCACACAAACAAAAGTGAAAGCGAGTAAAGCCAAGTGTTCCAAATCTAAAGTAGGTTAAACACAGCTGGTGATCGGGATTAAGCTGATCACTTTCACATGTGACTTCACAGAGGAGGACAGAGGGTGAGCAAGGATAGCGAGGCCTGGAGAGAGAGAGAGAGAGAGCGCGAGAGGGAGGTGGAGGAGGACGAAGGTGGGGAAGAAGGTTAAAAAGAAGCATGCAGTGCAGGAGTCACATTTCCAAAGGATAAAAGGTAGAGGAGAAAGAGTAGCACATGACTGATGGCGTTTGATGAAACCAGATACGCTGCTGTAAAACCTCGACTTTAGCTGCATGCCTCTGCTGTCAGTAAGAAAAGAAGAAAAAAAAAAAAGAGCTTTTTTTCCCTTCGCGATGTTCATGTTTTCACTTGAACTGAAGGCTTACAAGGTGCCTGATGAGCTGCAGCAAGTTTCAAGACCCCGAGGCCTGCAGGATCCACTCAGACGCAGCGATAATATATCAGGAGTGCACTCGTGTCACTCCGAGTGTTTCGCTAAGCTCACGTAAAAGAAAGAAAAGGTTTCTCTTTTGAGTTTCTGCTGGATTTAACAGATTTAAGAGCACTGCTCTCACCGACGAGGTTACAGAAGGAAAAGAAAACGTGCATTTCAGGGCACAAATATTACCTCGTTTCTGGATTTACCATTCAGGGTTTTTGGCATACGACCTTTCTTAAAGACAAACATGAGCCAGATTCAAGCCGCACACCAACTGTTAAAAATGAGCCCATGCCAAGGAGCGTTTAACAGCAGGAGCAGTAAAAAAAAAAAAAAAAAAAAAAAAAAAAAAAAAAAAAAAAAAAAAACGCGGCGAGGAAGCGGCTACGGCAAGATTACTGCGGTTACAGGAGCAAACTGTATATCCTCTAGTAACATTTATGAGTTTGATTTTTATCAAGATGAAATTGAACTCTGGCCTTTAGTGCACACAAAACAAAGCGCTACTGTGTGGCTGAAGAGAGCGCCTGTAAGTGCATTTCACTAAATCTCATCATTTTATTACGTTTTCGCAAGCACAAGACGCTGTTTGAGAGGGTGGGGGTAAATCAAAGTTTTTAGAAACACAACAAAATAACCTCAGCTGGCTCTTTTTCTTGGAGAAGTTGACTTTAAAGTAAACAAAAAGCAACTTTGCTGCAAAAGTGGCAGATTGTGCGGTCGGCTCACAGAAATAATTTGCATGAATCAAAGTATTTTTTAATTACATATAATTAAATCTATGGATGCATATAAAGAAAGGCTACGAACAAATTAAATTCAATTAAGTTTTGCTTCTTCTGCAGTGCGAGAGGACTTATCTAGTGAACACACGCCTACAACGCATCCTTCGTCAGGTCCATAAGCATTGAGCTAATCTTGTTTAATTTTGCCTGTGTACACCACCACAGTGGGTTTTAAATCAACCAATCAAGATATGATTCAAGTGCACAGTTCTGGTTTTGATTCATTGCATTAACTGTTCAGGACGTACAGCCATTTTTACACACAATTGTATGTGTCTGAAATTATGTTCCGAGCGCCTTTATGAAACAAATAAGGTGCTGTCCAGGTTTTCCATCAGGCACATCGGCTGGCTTTAAACCACATGGCTGTAGGCTAAATCCATTATTGATAGCTGGCCCAACTTTACTGCTTCCATAGAAATTAAGAGTAGCAGCCAAGTGCTGCTAATCAAATGCACTTCATTAACTGTTTATCAGCAAGTGTGAGCACCTCTATTAAAGCTCAACTTTTGGTAGATTGCTGGATGTTACAACAAGTTAACTCCAAGGTGAGACCGAGCAGTGTTCAGGTAACCATGCAAAACCCCCCAAGATCTGCATCTCAGACTCTACAGGCATCAGTTAGCATGTTAAATGTTAATTCATGACAGTACAATTAGAAAAAAAATGAATGAGTGTGGGTTGCTTGGAAGGGTTACCGGAGAAAGCCTATTCTCTCTAAAAGATCATGGCAGCACAGCTAAGGTTGTAAACCCCCATCTGAAAAATCACAAGACTTTTGGGATGATGTCCTTTGGACAGACAAGACCAAAGTGGAGATGTTTGGTCATGATGCACAGCTCCACATCAGCACAAACACCTCATACCAGCAGTTAGCACGGTGGTAGAGGGGTGATGATTTGGATTTGTTTTGCAGTGAATGAGTCGACCATGAACTCCTCTGTATACCAAAGTATCCTAGAGTCAAATGTGAGGCCGTCTATCTGACAGGGTCATGTAACAGGACAATGATCCCAAGCACAGCAGCAAATCTACAACAGAATGGCTGAAAAAGAAAAGAATCGAGGTCCTGCAGTGGTCCAGTCAAAGTCCAGACCTCAACATGATTGAAATGCTGTGGTGGGACCTGAAGAGAGCTGTGCATAAGCAAATCTCCACAAACCTCAATTAACTGAAGCAACGCTGTAAAGAAGAGCGGGCTGGAATTCCTCCACAGTGATGTGAGAGGCTGATAAAGTTACACAGAAAATCATTACTTCAAGTTATTTTTGCTAAACGTGGCTCTACTGAATTCAAGACTCTTTATTTTCAATTATGCAAGCAAAATGAAATCATGGGGTGTACTGCGTTTATTACAAGAGTGCACAGTCTGGTGACAACTTTCACGTGACTGTATATGACTGGCTGTGTTACTAGCACCTAACTAGAGTTTTTATAGTTTTTTTTTTTCATTCTAATTCATGCTTTTAAATTTAACGTTTGACTTTTCTTTTAATTTAGTTTCAGGTAGTTTCCAGAGCGGATTTTCTTTAGTTTTTGTTGCTTGAAAATTTAACACCGTTTTTAACTGTTTCAGTGTTAGACTTTTGTTTAGACTTTTTTCATTTTAATTTCCCAAGCTCACAGAATTGTTTCAAGTTTTGTTCCCTGAAAGTCTCGTTTTGATTTTGATTTTAGATAACTTTAGCGTTGCATTCACATCTAGTTTTAGTTTACTATAATAACGTTGCACCTCACACCAAAAATTCCAAAGAAACTTCTTAATATCCATCAAACGGATTAAAGTCGAGGTCTGAACAGACATTTATGATGCAGACGTGTTGCAGTCGTGAGGTGGTGCACGTCAAACGGCCTTTTCTCTAGGACCAAGCTGCTCCCCAGGGATCGTGTTTTCAATTTGCAACGACTAAAAGCGTGTAAGAAAAAAATAAATGAAATAATTGCTGCTGCTGCTGCTTTTGGTAGATACATAGACCAGGCTGCCCATTTCTTCTGGGCAGTGCGAGGGGAATGGAGGATTGGAATGGGAACTGGTGTGTTTACTTAAAGCCTTTTCCCTCTAACAGAGAGCTGTGAGGCAGACCTGCTGTCTGCACACTGCTTTCACACCAAATGCCAGCCAAATGACGAGGAAAATTACCCACCACGGTGCAGAGGGTGGATTTCAGAGCGGCCTAAACGCTCTCTAGATGGCAGCTTGAAAACATTTTTAAGAACACATTGTACTGAGCAAAATAATCAAACTATAGTTTCACACAAATGTTTCTATGCATCTGTTTTTGATACTGTTTTTTAAATATAGGCATGAACTTTCAATGAAGAGGATCAGATGGACTCAAAACTTTTTTTTTCTTTTTTTTTTTAAAACAAATCATTTACTTGCCTGGTCCATGACTGGGGAGCACGTACTGTACTCACTGTATGAGAAAGCTAGCTTCCAGTTTGGCGACTGAGCCTTACTGATATTATTAACTAAAGTTGAAGGATTTGGCAGGCTGTTATTTTAGACCTTTGTGCATGAATGAACTTGACAACTTCCTGTCATTTGGCAGTAGGGATAGGTTAAAGAATAACTGGACAGAAATCTGGTTTCTGCCAGTCTGGACTTTTAGATCTACCTGCAGCAGCAGCAGGCGCGATAGATGATTGAAACTGTGGTGTGATGTGCTTCTATAGCGTCACATAAGAACCTTTAATGATACGAGTGAAATAATAGAAAATAAGCAGTGTTTTTCTTTTCGTGTATATCAGAAATTTTTGGAGACAACTTGTTGTTGTTAAATGCTTCTGTTCACCGTCTTTGCAAGTTGGACTGTGTATAATCGGACTCAGATTCATTACCAACTGTGGTCCCCTTACTCACAATTATATTGTACTCTATTCTACAGTTAACTGAACGTCTTTATGTATCTGACGCCTCGGTAACAGAAATTTGTTTATATATAAAACCATTCAATTATTGTTGTTAACTAAATTTAATGTCTTTCCCCATCTGTCTGTGTTGCTGCCCTCTTAGCCAGGTTTCCTTTTAAAGGAGAGCTTTTATATCAACATGTTAACGACGTAACCGCGCTAATGCGTTGACGCCATGCAGCCCCACGCACGGGGCGATCCGCGTTAACTCACTAATGGAGATCTGCCGCGTTAATGCGGTTATGGTGTTAACGTCATTTTAACAAGATTAACATTGACAGCACTGATAAAAAATAAAAAATAAAAAAGACAAGGTCAACTAGTCTATCTTGCTTTGGAAGTATCTGTTGGATGTTTTAATGTATATGTAAGTAAAAGTTTCTGTTTAACAGCGTCCTCCTTTCTCTATTCTGTTTTACTAATCTCTGGCTCTCTTCCACAGCATGTCTTTCATCCTGTCTTCCTTCTCTCTCCCCAACCAGTCGCAGCAGATGGCCCCGCCCCTCCCTGAGCCTGGTTCTGCTGGAGGTTTCTTCCTGTTAAAAGGGAGTTTTTCCTTCCTACTGTCTGATCTGATTTATGTCCCTAACCTATTTAAAGGCTCCTTGAAGGTCATGCCTCAACATTGATTTTGCAAGTGTATGTGAAGCCCGTGTAAAAAAATCTCACTATAAGAGTTAACATTCCCATTCAAGTACATAATCCTAGCTAGCGTGGCTGCTGTAGGCCTGGCCTATTCTGGCTGCCATTCATCTGTAGTGAGTGTAGGCTGTCAGTCTGCTGTTTACCACAGCTGTCAATGTGTATTCATATCTATTTACTCTTTAAGAGGCTGTAAAACTTTGTATGTTGTACGTATAAAACTTTATATCTTTAATGAATTTTAATGGTTATGAGAACGCATCAGAAAAATGACTGACTGTATATTTAAACTGAGCATTTTTGCCATCTTGGTGTTTTAAAACACTGTGAGACCACTGAGGGGTGAGCCTGACTCAAGAATACCCTGCTTTAATCATCCTTTTTGACTCTAATGGGGACCATAACATAGAAAATCACCATTACAAGACTTTACAGTTATGATTTTTAACATGACCTAAACAACAAAGTGTTAAAGAGAAATGGTTCAGCCATCTTTCTCTTCGTGGTAACTGTGGTTAATTCCCTTTCTGGTTCAAACCTCCATTCCAACCAATGCCAAGCCATCAGAGGTTTGTTGAATGACTGCATGTATGAAACCATAGACTCAACACTGGTTTCACTCTGTGTACAGAGATACCAACATAAGACTATGAATCTGCCTTACGACAACCCAACATTTGACGAGGTCCAGAGAAGGTGGGGTGAAGATTATCATTTCTTTCCAGAATCAGGAAAGTAGAACGGGGGGCGAAAAAAAGAATAAACAGAATAGCTTAGCAGTAAATATGAGTGGGGACACTTTTCAGTGAAAATAGGTCAACAAACACTTGCTATTGAAGGACTCTTTATGCCAGAAAAGAGGATGAAAGCACTTTCTAGTACATCCATTAAAAAGGACTTATTATGCTTATTTTCTTGTTAAATATATCTCGTTCCAGAGGTGGATGCTCATAATAAACATGAAAAGCAAAGTTAAAAATGATGAGGTCAGAGTAAAAACAAGTAAGAGTTTGTAATACTCTTTGCTCTATATGAGGTCAGAAGGGCACAAAAGCCTGACCCACCTACTGCTCAAACCTCATGTTTATATGGAACAGCCAATCAGATGAAAGTTTCTGAAAATGGCTCGTTTCGGATAGAAGATGAATTGAGGGGCTGAATTAAGGGTTACTTTCAAGCTGGAATCACACAAAGCTACTGTACTTGAGTCCGAAAATATAAATGAGGAGCTGTAAACGAAAAAAACATGTCCACTTTAAGCTCACTTTCTGATGTGATTGTTATTCTGATCATGGTTTTGGTAATAAAATCAGGCTATAATACAAGGATACGAGCTCTGTTCACTGGTACAAAACAATTTTCTAATTTGTCTCAAGTCAAATTCCTGTGTCTTTACTGGGCTTTGTAATCCAACATTTTAAATTCCGATTATGATTTGACAATAAAAGTATAATTAGAGGAGTTGCTGTGTTACATAAGCTTGCAAAAAAGCAATCAAGAAGAATTCCAGTGCATCTATCGCTCTTGGCAGTATAACTGATTATGATTCTGTTCAGTATTTAAATCAGCTCAGGACCATTTTACCATGCATAGTAATTTTTCAGAACAATAAGCTCTGGTACATTTTGTTCTGACTGAAAATTAAAACTGATTTGGTGTTGATGTGATCAATAAATCGTCAATCAACACATGCATGGTATTAACTTTTCCTCAGCCTCGCCTGTGTTGGGTTGCAGTGAAACTGAAAAGTATTTGATGCTCACTCTGATCACAAAAGGATGTGGTCGTGGTCATGCTCAAAACCCCGATGTTGGTAAAAAAACAAAAAAAAAAAACAAAAAAACAAAAACGTATGAGAACATCATCTTAGAACCCTAACGATATAAGCCACTATGAATTTGCCTGATGAGCATCAGACACAATCCTGAAGACGACCTGTCATTGCAGGACGCTCTTCTTTTCTTCATCATTTCTGAAAACTCGTCTTCTGCGTTTCAGCATGGCGAGGGGGCCCAGCCCGCCGGGCGTCCCGTGGGAGTCACCGGATCCCTTGTCCGATCGCAGGGCGCTGTGGCCTCAAATGGGGGCGCATTACACTTAGTCAGCAGACCACAGGAAACAGGAAAACAGAATCTGCTGCTTCACGCCGTTCTTCCCAACCCTCAACCATCTCCTATGGCCTAATCAGGTTACACCTTCATCTACTACATCAAAACAGGTCTTTCAGTCTGGTTTGGATGTCCTGGGTTTAGGTGCAGATAAGTAGATCTAACAAAACTAAAATGCCAAGCTTGGTTTTAGGACAATGAGTAGGTATTCTGGCTAAAACTCCACTGTTGTAAGGTCATTTCCTGTTGTTGATATGGCCGTAAAGCTTGAGACCATATCAACAACAAAAAGTTGTTGACATGACCTTAAAGGAGCAAAGCCAGGGACTAAAATCCCCGAGTTATTTAGTGAGTTACTTTTTTTTTTTCCAGAAAGGTCTGGTGCCATACTTCGACTCCAATTTGTTGAATTTTGAGCCAAGGTACATTTGCAAGAGGCTTATGCTTCCCTTTTACTTAAGTAATTTACACTCTCTGACTTGAAAAATGTTCCAGATAAGTGGCAAAGCTCCTACTTATGTAAAAACGTATCTGTACTCCTCCTCAGTCTGCATATGAGATGGAAAAGCAAGCCGCAGTTTCAGTTTCAAACACCTCTGCCATCTCTGCATGGAAAAATGGTGAGCCATAGGTCTAAGCAGATACCATTCTGGAAACTGGGTCACATCACACACACAATGTGTTACATAAACATCACAGGTGGACATTCATACAAAGAAAAATATAAAAGGAGGGCTGCATTCAGAGCCGCGTTGGCCATTTTCCGCCATGCACAATGCATCTTCAGCAAGAAACACAATAAAAAAACTAAAAAAACCAAACAAAAACCAACCATCCACCCATGCAATTAATCCAGGCACAAAAAAGAAAAGTCAACTAAACAAGACACAAAATGGTGGTCTGGGATTGAGGTGGATAATTCATACCAAGCTCTGAACCCAAAAAGGAGGGAAAACTAACAGTGTTTTCATTTAAACTGCTCTTACCTCCACCATAATGTGAAAGGCGTGCTTGTTGAAAAGGAACATAAGAAGCAAACAGAGAAATTATTGCCATCTTCTTTCAGTTAGTGGATGAAATAGAGGCAGATAAAAAAGCAGGACATGATAAGTCAGCCCTGAATAACCTTTTGTTCCCCTCTTGCGCTCCAGAGCAGGGCTTCTAGTTCTTATCCCACATGGTTCATGAAGAGGTTAATAAGCATGGTTCCGAAGGCAAGATGGTACATTTTTAGGAACTTAAAATGATGCTGAAAATAGAGACTGAATGATGTGTGAAAAGAACAGAAGATCACAGTGAAGCCAAACAAACACAAGTTAACAGCAACAGCACCCTGATGTCAGACACACAAAACTTTCCCGACAGAAGTCATGTAAGAGGCAGAAAGGTTGAGCTTGGAGAGTCAGACCTTCAGCTGAGGACATCAACATGGAGCTACAGAGAAATCAGACATGAAAAATATGCCTCTCTCTACTAACGGCTGCTTTTATCTTGAAATAGATGCTTATATAAGTGGAACTAGGGCTGGGAGATTGGATCAATATATCCAACAAGGTCTAAGTTAAGTTTGGAAGCGTAAAGTTAGTCGGTTAGTTTTAGGCGCTAAAATTAGGTGGTAAAATTTCAGTAATAAATACGACTTACAAAGTGTGATCAAGTTTTTCTATGCACTGGACTATGAGAACTGGTAAATCTGCTTAGTTTACATAAGGTTCTCTTTTTTAACTTTACTTCTCTTGTCTCTCCCCCTACTTTCCAACCGGATGCTAATACATCCCTACAAGTCTATTACCATTTAATTTTTTTGGGGGGGGAGCTTTTTATGTTATGCTGATTTAGTGCTCTGCCTCCTTGACGATGAACTTGGTAAATCAACGTGGTGAACAAGCCTTCTTCTTTTCCCTTAGCTGAGGTTAGGTTGATAGTTTAACACAGTCACTGATGGACAGTCCCATTAGTAATAGTAGGACAGACAAATGCAGCACTCGTGGAGACGATTTTATTGTGTAGCTGATATTAAGTACTGCCGAGTAAAACCTAAAAGTTTAAAACTTTTGAAATAACAGTGTACAATGGGCAAGCTAGCTGCCTGTGGATAGTTCTTCTCCAAGTATAAGATAGCACATGTTGCCCCCAGCCATTTGTTTATTTAACTGAAGTCAGTGAGCCACATGTGGCCCAATCTGAACTCAAACGGGCCATACTACAGCATAAAATATATGACATGTATTGTTAAACTATATGAAATTTTTTTTAAACTTATTTATAGTTGAAACAGCTTGATATCTAGAAATACTAGCATTTAGTTATTTCACTCCTGTGTAAAAATAACGGGAGATTTTATTATGAAATCTGAGTTGATAATGATTTAAATACAAATTTCATTCTTTGTAAAGCCATCCAGAGGGGCAGTCGAGCCCTCTGGATGGCTGGTGTTGACGCCCTGATGCTTCTAATTTAGATGCTGCGTAATGTCGGGCTTTTATCTTTTTGGTTTAAAACAAAAATGATCCTAAACAGGTGATTTGGATCAGCACATCCAACCTAACATGTCGGACTGATGGTAACCATTTGGAAATGTAAAAATTCTGTCCAAGATGACACACAGCAGCCCCAGAATTATACTACATATCTGAAGCACATGTCTGGATATGAAATGATCCCAAACACTACACATGAACTCTATCATGTAAGAGTTCAGACACATTTTAAAGGCCAGCTGCTTTGTCCAACGAAAACAGAAAAGAAAATGCAGTAAAGCAACAATCAGGTCAATATCAGCTTTCAATTTCTCTAACAGCACCTGCCAGCTTCATTTTTGCATCAAATGAGTTAATAAGACATGGTGTGGAGTCCACCGATCCTTTAGGACTTCTTTGGAAAGCTGCACCCAGACAAACAAGATGTAAGTAGCTCCATAATAAAGCAATTGATGGGATTTTGGTCAGAATCGATTGCTAAGATGGATAGAGATGAGAAAATAGGGCCCACGTTGAAGGAGAAAGAAAAAAAAAAGAAAAAGAGGCTAGACTTATGTTTAAATGCTGCAGCTCCAGGCCTCTTCGTGTGAAAGCTGTGGGTCTGTGTACTCAGACAGAATCAATTCCAGTTTGCCTCCACTTCGCACTGTGGTGTGAATAATGGAGGCTTGGTGGCAAGTATGCAGACCATGATGGACCGCGGCCATCATGACATAATGACAGAGTGCGACAGAAGGACTTTGGCGCATGAAATTTTCTGCATTTCACACTGGGTTTTGTCATTTTAAGGGTTGGGAAGATGGCTAATTAAACAGAAAATCCAACACATAATTTTTTTGGTATGCTAAACCCACACTGATGCAAATCTGCTGCCTACATGAGAAAGGAAGGCAGGAGCTCTTTTTGTTTTGCTAGGTATATTTCATCTCTGGTGCCTTGTCTTGTAAAATTAGGGAGCACAGCCGTGATAATGGATCCAATAACGATCATTAAGTGGGAACAATTACTTTTGCATTGTGAAGACTGCATGTTTCATTACCTAGCAGAGAAAACTAATGGTGTTTTTCTTTAAATGACTAGAAGGCTCCTTCGCTGAGGAGAGAGAACAAGTTCAAAGCTAAAAATGTGCAAAAATTCTTAACAAAATCACAAAACAAAGGAAATATTCAGGACAGAGATTTCTGTAACTACGCAACAGCCTCCTGTTATTCAAATCCTGACTGAAAACATCTCTCTCGTTGACCCTTCAGTTTCTGGTTAGGTTCAACTTGGTGTCAGTGTATCATCAAATAATGGGTTTGTTGTTTTGGTTGCTGATGGTCTTATCTTCCTTTAAAAACGTTCAATTCCTTTCATTTTAATGTCTTCAGATGCCAGTAACAATACTTCCCTTGTTTTGTTTGATCTGAGATCATCTGTCAATACTCTGCATTAGACTGGATTAAATCTCATCTCATGGGCAAAATGTTCTCAGTCTCTATTAATCATTTCTTTTCAGAAGAGGACTTTTTAACAGATGTTTGATTTACCATTTGTATGCGGATGACATCCGGTTGGTCTTTTCTTTCTGGCCTTTCTAACCTTGCTGATCTAAATAACTGCCTGACTGCCATCAGGTCTTAGTTAAGTGCTCAATCTCTACAGTTAAATTTTAGCAAAACAGAGACTCATAACAACTGCTCCAGATAGCACCATATCAAAGATCAAACAATGCCTTGGGTCTGCCAAGTTCCTCTGTTAAATCCAGCTCATGTAACCTTGAGGTTATCTTGGACAGTTTCCTGTCAGGATCTAATTTTTTTTCATCTACGGAAGGACCATTGCTAAGTTGATTCTTGTGAATTCCAAGCTGGAACTGGAGAAAACTGCTCGTGTTTTTCATCTTTTCTCAATCAGTTACTGTAAAAGTCTTAACAAATCGTCTTTGAATCAACTTCAATCAGTCCAAAATGCTAATCATCTCTTTCCAATTTCCAAAATCTTTTCACTGGTTTTCTGTCAGCTTCGGATTTCATTTGAACTTTTAAAGCTTTGAATAGTGAGATAATCCCTTCCATCTCAGAGATTTTACTGACCTATTCTTCCAACTGGTCCCTTCTGTGTTTGGATTACTGGTGTTGCCTTGTACACAATGTTCAACACAGGGCCTTTGGGACAGGCTTTTAGCTTCTATTATAGGGTAGGTAACCCCGAGCAACAAGGAACCTTTACTTATGTAAGCATATTGAGACTGTTTTTAATTAACACAATCAGCTTAACTTTATAACATTTTTGATTTTAAGATGTCTGATTAAGAACTTTAAGTATTTCCAGCTGAAGTGGCGTTACTGTTAAAATCTGAAAAGTTCCTGTTATCTTGAGTCGAGCTGACTGAAACCTTCCACCGCTTTTAGGAATGTGAATTTGAGATTTTTGAGAAAAAACAAAAGGATAGCACTACTGCAAAAAACTAAAAGCATGCAGAAAAAAAATTTCATCTCAATAAAGCCATAATTGTACGCAAAGTGTTATTAATTCCACAGCACTATTGACAAAGAACCCATTTAATAGTTAGGTGACATATGTGTCTAGGGTTTACAGAGGCTAGAGAAAATATTAGCCAAATACATGCTGGTAAATCTGGCACAAATCATAAGTGGAATTAATTTCAGTTTTATTTATATAGGGAAAAATTGAGAGTATCTTCAAGGTGCTGTCCCCAAGTGGAAAGGAGAAACTCCCTTCGAACAAGAAGAAACCTGGAGGTTTTTGTCTGTGTGGTGACACCTATCAGGAGATTACTGCAGCGAGTCCTCATGCCCTCAACGGTGGTATTAATGATATGGAGCTGTGGTGACATCACTGCTTGTGGTCGAAGTGACCGATGTAGTGTGCACAAATGGGCCGTTAGCATCTCTGTTGGTGGTGTGAATGCAAACAGAAAAAAAAGCCCTCAAATATATGTAGTTCAAGAGTGGGCGTTTGTTCCAAAAACACTTCCTGACTCTGCAATTCTTTTTATTGTTGTCCTCATTTCACAAATCAGTGCTTCAGCTAATGATCTGTTAGCATTTTCAGGTCCAGATTCAGGGGTTTTCAACACTCAAGAGGATATTAATAAGACATATACGTCTTTGTCTCCCTGGCTGTCTGTTCAGACTGCAGCTGCCTGTTTATGACATAATCGCATTGCTACTCGTTTTAATTAGAGATTCAGATTAAATGTGCGCAGTGTGATGCAGAGCTCTGACATTTTACAAGATGAAGCAGTGTAGCTGGTACACGGATGCTGTTAGGGAGCGGGGAAAATGCTCCCAACAGGTATGATTAATCACTAGAACGACTTCCCAAACACACAGGACACTCTGAAATCCAACTGGCAACAGGTGTGGCCAATTTGTTGCTGTCACATTAATAATAAATGACCAAGAAGAGCGCATTATGCTCGGGTGTCGATGCGAGCATGACCAAGAATAAAAAATCTTCTGTTTTTGACATTTTCCCAGAGTCGCTGAGAGCTGATATGAAATGAGGTGGCAGAAGTTTTCACTTGATGGATGTCTCTTTCAAAAAAATCCAAACAAATTATTCAAATTTAATCTGACAAAGTGTTTTAACTGCGAATTGGAGGAAGATGTTGACAATTTTTCATTCGCCTGTGGACGACTTTTGCATAGCTAATACAACACTGGAAATTTTCTGGCATACTTTTATAAGTTTGTGTTCCAGAGTTAGATGAAGCGGTGCCGCCTTCCATATTCTCTGCCATTTACAAAGGCAAATTCTTATATTAAGCATGACCAAAATTTAAAATAATGAAGTTCAGGCTTCAGACTGCTCGAAATGCAAACTTAGTTTTTCAACTTTTAGCTCTGTGGGACATCTCGGAGATAGGAAATTAGGCTCCACCCACCAGCTGTTTGTGAGGGGCAGCCACTTAGAAGACAGCTGGCTTACAAACAGAGGAGACAACAGATTTTTGCTACCTTTAGAGGCAGAAACTATTCAAATTCTTTTAGCTCCAATAAAATAACCAGGCCAGCTGCTCTGGAGTCCAATAATCTATGAAAAAGAGCATTTATAATGCTTAATTAGCAGGTATACCATGGTGTGACATACAGCACTGCTATAACTTTGGATATAAAAGAGAAGATTAAATATCAGCAACGTTTGGAGGGTTAGTGAAAGTGGGCTAGCTCATGACTAGCTACTACCTGGTGGCTATCTACAGAGCTATAGTTAGCTAGTGTAAACGCAGTATAGCAGGGATGATCTTAATTTCAGAGAGGCGCAAATATATGTCGAGAAAAATAAAGATACTATGTAGCGGCACAGTCCCACAGTTTTGTGGGACTCATTACAATTAAAAGGGAAAGCAGGTTAAAAAGATGAGAGGCTCATCATCAAAAACAGGAGACAGGTGGACCCGGAAACAGGGTCGATATGTCATCACTTAACAAGCAGACAGGACACCTTTAAATGTCTCACTTCATCGAGCAGGTGTTGCACGTCCTAATTGAGGCTTTTAGCTTCTATTATAGGGTAGGTAACCCCGAGCAACAAGGAACCTTTACTTATGTAAGCATATTGAGACTGTTTTTAATTAACACAATCAGCTTAACTTTATAACATTTTTGATTTTAAGATGTCTGATTAAGAACTTTAAGTATTTCCAGCTGAAGTGGCGTTACTGTTAAAATCTGAAAAGTTCCTGTTATCTTGAGTCGAGCTGACTGAAACCTTCCACCGCTTTTAGGAATGTGAATTTGAGATTTTTGAGAAAAAACAAAAGGATAGCACTACTGCAAAAAACTAAAAGCATGCAGAAAAAAAATTTCATCTCAATAAAGCCATAATTGTACGCAAAGTGTTATTAATTCCACAGCACTATTGACAAAGAACCCATTTAATAGTTAGGTGACATATGTGTCTAGGGTTTACAGAGGCTAGAGAAAATATTAGCCAAATACATGCTGGTAAATCTGGCACAAATCATAAGTGGAATTAATTTCAGTTTTATTTATATAGGGAAAAATTGAGAGTATCTTCAAGGTGCTGTCCCCAAGTGGAAAGGAGAAACTCCCTTCGAACAAGAAGAAACCTGGAGGTTTTTGTCTGTGTGGTGACACCTATCAGGAGATTACTGCAGCGAGTCCTCATGCCCTCAACGGTGGTATTAATGATATGGAGCTGTGGTGACATCACTGCTTGTGGTCGAAGTGACCGATGTAGTGTGCACAAATGGGCCGTTAGCATCTCTGTTGGTGGTGTGAATGCAAACAGAAAAAAAAGCCCTCAAATATATGTAGTTCAAGAGTGGGCGTTTGTTCCAAAAACACTTCCTGACTCTGCAATTCTTTTTATTGTTGTCCTCATTTCACAAATCAGTGCTTCAGCTAATGATCTGTTAGCATTTTCAGGTCCAGATTCAGGGGTTTTCAACACTCAAGAGGATATTAATAAGACATATACGTCTTTGTCTCCCTGGCTGTCTGTTCAGACTGCAGCTGCCTGTTTATGACATAATCGCATTGCTACTCGTTTTAATTAGAGATTCAGATTAAATGTGCGCAGTGTGATGCAGAGCTCTGACATTTTACAAGATGAAGCAGTGTAGCTGGTACACGGATGCTGTTAGGGAGCGGGGAAAATGCTCCCAACAGGTATGATTAATCACTAGAACGACTTCCCAAACACACAGGACACTCTGAAATCCAACTGGCAACAGGTGTGGCCAATTTGTTGCTGTCACATTAATAATAAATGACCAAGAAGAGCGCATTATGCTCGGGTGTCGATGCGAGCATGACCAAGAATAAAAAATCTTCTGTTTTTGACATTTTCCCAGAGTCGCTGAGAGCTGATATGAAATGAGGTGGCAGAAGTTTTCACTTGATGGATGTCTCTTTCAAAAAAATCCAAACAAATTATTCAAATTTAATCTGACAAAGTGTTTTAACTGCGAATTGGAGGAAGATGTTGACAATTTTTCATTCGCCTGTGGACGACTTTTGCATAGCTAATACAACACTGGAAATTTTCTGGCATACTTTTATAAGTTTGTGTTCCAGAGTTAGATGAAGCGGTGCCGCCTTCCATATTCTCTGCCATTTACAAAGGCAAATTCTTATATTAAGCATGACCAAAATTTAAAATAATGAAGTTCAGGCTTCAGACTGCTCGAAATGCAAACTTAGTTTTTCAACTTTTAGCTCTGTGGGACATCTCGGAGATAGGAAATTAGGCTCCACCCACCAGCTGTTTGTGAGGGGCAGCCACTTAGAAGACAGCTGGCTTACAAACAGAGGAGACAACAGATTTTTGCTACCTTTAGAGGCAGAAACTATTCAAATTCTTTTAGCTCCAATAAAATAACCAGGCCAGCTGCTCTGGAGTCCAATAATCTATGAAAAAGAGCATTTATAATGCTTAATTAGCAGGTATACCATGGTGTGACATACAGCACTGCTATAACTTTGGATATAAAAGAGAAGATTAAATATCAGCAACGTTTGGAGGGTTAGTGAAAGTGGGCTAGCTCATGACTAGCTACTACCTGGTGGCTATCTACAGAGCTATAGTTAGCTAGTGTAAACGCAGTATAGCAGGGATGATCTTAATTTCAGAGAGGCGCAAATATATGTCGAGAAAAATAAAGATACTATGTAGCGGCACAGTCCCACAGTTTTGTGGGACTCATTACAATTAAAAGGGAAAGCAGGTGTGGGGGTAGGGACAGGCTTAGGGCATCGGGGGGTTCCCCAGGAGCATCTTCCTTGGGGGGCTCAACCCGGGGTAGCGGTCATGGCCAATTAAGGGCTCTGTTGGCTCTTGGGTGACGGTTTCCTCGTGGCTGCGTGCAGCGGGGCTAGGGAAGGGTCTGTGCTGACGGACGTGGGTTACTGACCTGGTAGCCTGGCTGCCCCTGGGTGGGTCCGGGATGGGCGTGAGGTTCTGGGGCGTTCCGTCTCTGGGCTGGGCCCTGGCCGGGCCTCAGGGCCTGGGTCCTGGTTGGTGTGTTGCCGGGGTTGTGGGCGGGTGGGTGTATGGGGCCCAGCCCTGGCGCAGGGTGCCGCCGGTGCATCGAGCCACCTGGGGGGCTCTTCAACTGGTGGGGGAGGTTGTCACATCTTGCAGGAGCTTTCCTCTCTTCGGGAACTCTCTCTGCAGGAGGGGGAGATACAGGAGAGGTGGAGGAAGCTCTCAGCCTGGGCGTCTATTGTCTTGTGTAGTCTGGAAGATGAGTGGATGATGGGGTGGGTGTAGTTTTCTCTGTGGTGGGGTCGGGTGGACTGTCCCGGGCTCTGTGGGGCTGGGCGGCGCTGCTGCACTGGGCCCCGGTCCGGATGGGCCTGGGCCCCCTTTCCCTGGCGGGTTGCAGAGTATGGGGTGCCTACTGGGGTCAGCGGGGGAGCTGGCCCCAGGGAGGGGTCACTTGCCCCTCCCTTCCTTCCCTCCCCATCTCCAGCTGCCTCCCTCTTCTCGCTCCACCACAGTCACCCACACATGCAGGGCCTTGGGGTAGGGGTGTGTCACCAGGGTGCAGGGGAGGCATCCCCCCCCTCTGTCCCCTTCTGGCTGCCTCTGCCTCAATTTTATCCCACAACTTAGACATTCACATTACTCACACTCTCATTACACATACATATAGGATCTTGGGGGTGGGCACGCCACACAGAATCCAAATTACCATCAGGGTGTACACCTCACCCCTGGCGTCGTTGCCCACCTCTCAATTTTAAATACACGTAGACATTGAGGGCTAGCAGGAGGGGCTATGCGCCTACCTGCTGCTCTGGCAGGTAGCTCCATGCCCTCCTGGGTTTTAAATGCACCTTAGAACACACATACATCAACACTACATATGAGCGGGTGGAGGGAGGTTTGGAGTCTTCACACACCCCCGTTCTCTGCGGCCTGCTGGAGCGGGGGGGCTAGGAGGAGGAGTTGGCCGTCCGACTGGGGTCTGGAATGTGGGGCCTCCCTGCTGCTGCGGAGTCGGGGCGGTCTGCTTCTCCCCACCGCAGGGAAAAGGGTAACACCACCTGGGTCTGGGTGCAGTTTCCCCCTCCAGGGGCAAGGGTACCCGGACCCGGTTCTTAGAGTACGCTTGGGGAGAGTGATTGTGTGTACAGCGTCTCTTTATGTCTGTCTCCGCGTTGGTTGAGTGTGGAATAATTGCCTATGAGAGCATGAGGGTGGGAATGGATGTTTGTATCTGTGTGTGCCTGTATGTCTGTGTCTATATGTCAGGTTGGGTATCAGACGCCACCTCTCTGGGGACATCTCAGGCCCTCCAAGGTTTGGAGGCCTATCTCCCCCCACCACTTCCCCTGCCAGTGGTGGACGCCCTCAGACATCGGTGCGTTGGTGGTTCTCTGTGTCCGGGGGTGGGCGCCCAGGTACACACTGGCTCACTCCTTGGCGGCTGCTTATCGGGGCCTGGAGCCTGGGGCTCGCTCGGGCCACTTCGGAGGCGGGGTGTCCTCGGCCTCTCGGCCCGGGGCTCGGTCACTCAGGCACAGCTGGCTGCCGGCGGAGCTCACGGGCACGTCACTGCAACCCCCCGGCTTCTGCTCCGCGGCTGCTGAGTGACCCCTCATCTGGGACTCTCCTCAGCTCTTTCTGGGATAGTGACGCGGCTGCCCCTCTGTTGGTCTTCCTTGGTCTCTTGTGTTCTGGGGGCCTCTGGATGTCTGGAGTTTTGATCTCCTCCATACCTGCTTCATGCCCTGGAGGATGGGGCTGTGGCTCCCCACACCCTCTAGCAGATCATTACATGAAGGAACCTTTTAAAAACAAGCGCGTTCATGCTCACAGGTGTACACACAGGTGATCACACACAAACTACACCCTTTTTGGCTCTTACCTCAAAGCACACTGTGCGCTGTCGATCTTACGTGCTGCACAATAATGTCTAACATTTAGTATTTACTGTCATATTCCCATAGATCATTGTGATGTTGTTTATTACTCTCGTTTTCTTCTGCTTGCTTTCTCTTTCTTTCTCAACAGGTGAACCAGATGATCGATATATGTATTTTTTTGTCTGCTTATTTTGTTGGTTTTTGGTTTTTTGCCCTTTTTCCCCGTCCCTCTTCCCCGCTGTTTTTCTTTCCCTCTTTCTTTCTCCCCTTTCTTTCCCCCAGTTAAGTCTGTCCCGTATTCAGCAAGTGAAAATAAAATAAACAATAAAAGGTGAATCAAATGGACCATTACGGCAAGGCTGGGATGGTCAATTTGGTAAAGTAAATCCGTTGGGCATCTTTCTTCGCCTTTAGACAATAATTCTGATGGCAAAAGAACCAAACGGGACAGGTTAAAAAAAAAAAAAAAAAAAAAAAAAAAAAAAAAAAAAAAAAAAAAGGGAAAGCAGGTTAAAAAGATGAGAGGCTCATCATCAAAAACAGGAGACAGGTGGACCCGGAAACAGGGTCGATATGTCATCACTTAACAAGCAGACAGGACACCTTTAAATGTCTCACTTCATCGAGCAGGTGTTGCACGTCCTAATTGAGTAACCTCTGTTGTAACAGAGGGTGTCTGTGGTGTTTTTTTGTCCCCTTCAACAACTGAATTGCTAGCAGCCGTCCTTGATGACTTTGCAGGCTGTTTGAGTGATTGTCGGAGTCACCTCTGCTTTTATTTTTTTAAAACGGCGCCCGTGGTGTGACTGAAAAACATCAACACCACCACACACATACGAAAAAGAAAAAAGGCAGCAGAAATAAATCCCTCCATATCTCCTCTCCCCGCTGCACCCACCTCTCTCCTCTCCATCTCCTATATTGAAAAAACAGGTTTAATCAATTGCAAAATAAGCGACGGACACAAAAACGGCTGCAGAGGGGGACTGCAAACGGACCTCCTGTTTGTTTTACCCACCTTCACGCAGCGGGCGAGTGGAGTTTACCTCATCACCCTCTTCCAGAAATGCATATTAGCTGACTTTTAAATACATTCCTTGTGAGTGGAGTGACCTCCTTTTACTTCCCCTCTCCTGTCCTTGCACACCTACTCATTCATGCAATAATGCACTCCTGCACGCACACACAGGGTTACACACATGCAGCATGACTCCATTTGTTCCACCCTGGCTATTTTATTTCATTTCACTCCCCTCTGATTTTATAAATCTTATAGGTGCTGCATTTTTCTAATCCCCTCTGTATCATCTTTTGTTATCTGATCCACTCTTTTTTTCCCCAGTGCTGATCTTGTTTTGTTTTCTGTTGTTTATTTATTCATTTATCTGCTCCCAGGTAAGATGCTTCATAAGCTTCTTAGCGGTGTTGTTTTTCCATCACCATTTGTATCCAGATTGCATTGTGTTGCTGTCTTTTTTATCCTCTTCCTGCCGTGCTTTAGCACCGTGCAGATACAATAGCCAAGTTAAGAGAACTGCATGTCTCTCTTCACTCCCACCCCCACACTCCCCACTCTCCCACCCACCGCCAACACCACCACCATCCTCGGAGGCAGAGCTGCAAGCGTCTCTCTCTGCTTAGTTTTGTTTGCCTATATAAAGCCTCATCAATAATGCAGAGGCCCCTGACTCCTCTCTTCCATACTGTGGAAGCTGTGCATGGGTTTTCTTTTTCCCCTGCTGCCGAGCAGCCGAGAACATCGCTGCTGCTGTAGGGTTGAAACAGCCTCCGAATCACAGAAACTAAATTAATCAGGAATTTGGTGAAACGGTCTTATTCTCAGTCCTAAAACAGCGAGGATTTGAGGATTTGTCTGAAAGGTTTATGACAGCGTTAAATCAGGAAACATGGTGAACGTGGTGACTAAGAAAAGGTATCCATTTACCGTCTTAGTACTTCACCAGGGCGTACAGTAAATGGTGACGCTTGTGGCTAGCTAGAAGCGTGCAGGAGTAACCAGTAGACCAAAAAAATTCTGAATTTATTTGTAGATAATCACCTGGGTCTCTTTGTTTGTTCCTCTGGGAGCGACTACCTGTATCAGCAACATTGATCCATGTGTGACAGTCAAACACGCCCCAGAACGGCCACATGCACACCAACGCACCACTCGCCGACTTGCTCCGGGTTGGCGCCAACATTAAACACACATCCATCAAACAGAAGCAGATATCAGCGGAGGAGGAAACAGCGGGACGACGTCTGAAGACACATGGATCACATATAATCAGCTAAGTTGACGTGTCCTCAGGAAAAACTCCTGGTATACTTCCTGCAACCCTCTGAAATCTCCGCTCATCATTCATATCAGTGACTATACAACTAACACCATGACTGTTTATTTAGGGCAGTGCAGTTTCAGGCCTGAAATACTGAATGTACACTGGTTTTTATAATGCTATTAGTGCTGTGAATTATATTTCCTAAGATCTTGGGCAGTTTTCCTTACTGTTAACACTGCTAGATTTATACCTTTAGATTAATGTATATTGTACAGTCCGAATGATTAATAAATGCACCGAAATTTTGTTCTCATGTCCACTAATTTGTTTACATTCTGAATGACAATGTGTTGGAGAAATTTGACATCTTGTTTAAAAATATCTTTTTGTGGCTCTTACTGGAGATGGTGTCGGGTGGGATTTCATTTCATGCTCAGAGTGGTAAATATTTCCCTTACTTTCATCCTGTGTGTGGTTTTAAAGCATTTCAGGAAAGAATTCCAAAGGGAAGCGTCCCCAAAACTGTCACACATGTATGATCTGCTAGCATCATAGACTCGCTGAGCGCTATGTGGCTGTAAGCTTGTCACCCCTGTGTTAGTTATTATTGTTATTAATTGCTCATATTCCTTCAGCACCAAAGTAATCCATGGTAACTGTGCCTCCGCCGCCCTCGCACTCTGCAGAATTGCTCGCATTAATAACTGATGGTCTGAGGGTGTCTGAGGGTCAGCACTCAGCAGTTCATTAATTGCTAAACGAGACAGTAACAAAAGAAAATGACCAGGGCGCCCATGCACACGGGCTCCTTTCGAAGTTACTGCGAGTCACCAGCTCTTGTCCTTTGGCCACGTATAGCTTAACAGAGTAATCACTGTGAGGGACATTGTGTCAGTACACTTAGCGGAACATAGCAAAAGAAAATGCGAATACTTTATTTAGCAAACTTCATTTTCCAAAATATAAGCAAATGTGCTATAAAAAGAGACTTAAATGAAGTTTCAAATAACAACAGGTAGTGGCTCAAGTGCCTTTAAAAGCCACAACAACAATAACAGCTTTTTCCTTCTGTTTTAGCTCTCAGGCTAACAAATATTTCAGTGTTTTGAGTTTTATTTTGATGTAGAAACTGAAAATGCTAACGCTAGCAGCTAGCACAGCTACCATCAGCCAAACTGAGCGTTTAATTACAATTAGACAATGTAATTGAATTTAAATGTAAATTTTAGCCCGTTAACTTTTAAGGACGCCCCGCCTTCTATTGATACTTATTGCTGGGGTGGATATGGACACATCAGTTGGCTAAGTGGAGTTGTTTAAAGCTCTGCCTTTCCACCAGATAACTGCATCAGTAGCTTCCACCCACCCATTTTCCGCTTCCTGCCACATGCTCGGTGGACTCATTTGTGTACATTTAGCTCGCACGACACCAACCGTGTACTTGATTATGTCTTTTATAGATTCAAGTGGTGAAACATATTATTTAAGGTCTTTACCTTACAGGAACCCTGAGGTGACTGTTGTTGTGATTTAGCGCTACATTCATAAAATTGAAATGAATTAAAAATAGTTTTGTTTTAGTTTTTGTGCAGTTTTCGTGCATATTTTGCACAGTAATGTGCATTGATGGAGTTTGTAGAAGTATCTCTGTTTCCAGGTATTAAATCATCTTCGCAAGGTGACACAGTCTCTTTCTCAGACATGCCCGGGCTTATTTCATTGTTTTGTCCACTAAGTAACGTAAACCATTGCTATAGCAATGACATTGCAGTGTGACAGTTTCACTAGGGATAATCTGATATGGAACTGGGCTAATTGTAAATAGCCCCCCCAAAAAGGGCACAGGTAGATCAGACTAATCGCACTTGTGTGTGATTAAAAGCCTGTGTGACACACTCTCAACAACACAGTTCGGCTCGTCTCCTGACTCCTCATGTGGTGAATTAAAAGCAAGTCTGAGACGAGTTCGCTCTGAAAAGAGACCCGCAGGAAAAAGAAAAAGACGGAACCAGGGCTCCTCTCATCCTTCTAAACAGGACTGAAATAAGAAATTGTAAAAGCAATTATCCAGACGTAAACTCTCGGCACAGCGTGTCAGCTCTGGCTGACCATCGCTCCGTCCCTCGGCTGCGCGGGGCAGGAGAGGCCAATGCTGTTGGAGCCCACTGATGGAAGCGGAACAGTGGTGAAGCTGAAGGTTGGTTAAACAAAGAAGGCAGTGTGCACACTGCGGCTGACTGCAAACTTCAAATAATGCACAACCTTTTTAAAAGCGAGCAACTGATGAAGTCATGTCAGAAATAAATATTAACCTCAATCAGAGCACAGCCGGACGTCTCTTGTAATAAATTTAACCGAACTTTAAAGGTATCAGAGGACGAATCCTCTGACAAGCAGGAACTGACTGGTTTTACATTTCCCCTTTGTTTGCAATTAACAGATGGAAGTCAGACCCGATGGTCACTGAGGCTGAACAGACAGAAAGAGAAACTAACTGCATCAGCAAGCAACTTTGAAGAAAGAGGACACCGCAGCCTCGCCACACTGTGTGACTGACAGGTGACCTCTGAAATCAGACGACAGCGACGAGCAAACGTGAAGACAGAGAGACAAACCGAGATTAAAGCAGCGATGGGCTGGACTCTGGTGGGACTTACATGTGTGGGGACGAGAGCAGCTGGGTACGCCAGTTTGTGGTGCCTCCACATCCAGAAGGAGAAGAGGACGACAGCGGCCAGGCCTATGATGGGAACCAGGGAGTAAAGCAGGGTGCTGAAGAGCTGGGGCTTCTGGGAGAATGGGTTGGAGGTGGCTGTGAGGGGAGAAACAGAAATTACATAAGTCAACGGGAAAAAAACCAGCCTGAGCTCCCTCGCTTTGTAGCCACATTGTTAATGAGCTCATGGACTCGATCACCATTTTCAGGTCATAGCAAATAAATGATATAGTTAACTTTTACAAATCATAGTCATAATTAGAATTAGAAAGGAGGATAATCCGGTATGTTCAACACCAAGATGGTGACAATGAAAGCGCTCACCTTATGGCTTCATGATTTAACCAGTGTCTGAAATCATGGTGGTTATTGTCCACCTTTTATACTGCCTATGTAACTAAAGCTGTGAAATATCGACACACTTAATTTCTGAAGCACAAATCTCGAGGTGGAATGCAAAGGACATGCTTTCTTTCGCTAGATTAGTACCTTTTTAGGTTTTGTTTTTAATATTTCAAGCTGTAAAAACAAGCATCAGATGTTCAAAATGTCCAGTGGGATTTAAACTACGCGTAACCCAAGGGTCCTGTAAGGAAAAGCCAACTAAATTAGGCTTGAGTGTGTAACAGAGGCAGAAATATTAGAAAGACTTCATTGCTCAACACGTCTCATTTAATAGTTCTACAAAAATAACCAATGTGCACGACTAGATCCTGTAATAAAAAAACAAACTTCAGCTGAAGTGAGGAGCCATGATAATAGATTGTTCAACCAAACTCTCACAGCAGCATATGAAATAAATAGAAAGAATATAGGAGTTGCTAAATTGGCTATTGCTAAGTTGTTTAAATTGGATAGTACAATTGTGAATAAATAAAAAATAAATAACAGACAAATGACAACAGTGTAAAACTGAGGGTTCACTCATTGTTGAATTGAATGTGCGATGAATTTAAAGTGTATGGTGCCCTGTACAACTCAGGCTTCCACAGCCCTTGGGAAGGAGCGGTTTTTCAAAATCAGTGAGTTTCTGTTAACGCTGTAAACCACAGGCTCGGTCTACAAGCTGCATTTCAGGAGTACTTGAAGGAGAGACAAAGCGGTGCTTTCTGGCACAACCTCACCTACTTTCAAAGTGCAGGGAGAGCACGACAGATCTGAATATGTTAAAACACCAGCAGCACTTTGTGTGTACAGAACAACTTCACTGCTTGGCTGATGTGTCTCGACTTGTGGCCTTCATCGGGTTCCTGAGGACTGGCAGTAAGATAAACCGTGCCCCAGCGTTAAAATAATACAGAATTGCTCAACTTATTTGCAACCTGTTGGAACTGATAGTTCTCGATATGCCTCAAAGGGAGGACATGCAAGAACACTGAATCTCTCACAACTCATACACCATCAGGGATTGAGCAACCAAATCTGCCACACGTGTACATCTCAGGCGACCAAAGGTTCTTATCTATACCAGATATTATAAAATCATCATGTTGCTTAGCAACCACCTACCAATGGAGTTTAAATGACCCATTTCTAGCATTTAAGCACCCAAAACACCTAATAAAAGCGTTGCATCCTTTTTATTCATGATAATAACATCTAACTTCTATTCACAGTGCTTGAAAAGTATCATATGAGATATTAGACCCCCATCATGTTGCCTGCCTCCCACCTAATAAAAAAATGACAATTATACTCTCACCTGAGGCTTTTTATTGCAGCTTGACCCAATTTTGCCTTCAATGCTGTTTTAATTCTTCATGGCACATACTTAACAAGAAGCTGGAAACCATGTTTAGAGATTTTGATGGGACAGCATGACACAGTTGCTGCAGATCTGTTGACTGCACATGGACGATAAGAATCTGCTGTTCCACCACATCTTAAATGTGCTCTAACTGGATTGAGATCTGGTGACTGTGGAGGCTGCTGGAGTACAGTGAACTCATTGTCATGTTCAAGAAACCAGTTTGAGATGATCTGAGCTTTGTGACATGGTGTGTTAGCCATCAGAAGATGGTACACAGTAGTCATAAAGAGATAGACATGGTCAGGAACAAGGTGAACTAGGTTGTGGTGTTTAAATGATGCTCTGTTGGTACTAAGGGGTCCAAAGAGTGCCATGAAAATATCCCACAGAGCATTACAGCACATTCAAAGTCACTTAAATCATCCTTTCCCATTCTGATGCTTAGTTTGCACTAGGGCTGGGCCATATCATACCGTTCACAGTAATACCGGTATAATGTTGGGCAACGATAATAAAATGAAATATCGCGATAGAATACGGGTAAAACGCGCATGCGCAGTGCCTTTGTTTTCATACGCACATGGTGGCGACGGAAAATGAGAAGGGGGCGAAAACGAATCGTTGAGTGAAACAGATGAACCAGAATTGGTTTGTAAAAATGCTGCAACTTCAGTGGTGTGGAACTGGTTTGGCTTTCGTCCGTCAGATACACAACAAAGCACTATTTTTGGTAGAGCATGCTAGCGGGCCGTCCTTTTTACCGTGTTTTTTTGGAAAATACGGCACACTTAAAATCAATCCTTTGATTTTTCTGAAAATCGACAGTGCCCCTTATAATCCCGTACGCCTTATGTATGAATTCTGGTTGTGTTGACTGACCTGGAAACGATTTTATGTGGTACACGGCGCTCGAAAATCTGTCAAATGTTTTAGTGCGACTTTGCTAAGCTACGAAGCCGCACCGCTTGATGGATTGTCGGAGCATTACGGCCATCGTAGGCAGGAGCCTCGCAGAGTGATACGTACTCTGCTTCGACATAATATTACCGTATTGGTGTGTGTATAACCTCTTTTTAAGTTTTGTGGATATTATACATGGTTATGCTGAGGATATGTCGGCCAATTTCCACTGGAAATGCCTATTTGTTAAACTGTCAGCAAGGAATTTGCACTGTTAAATTTTTATATAACTTTAATGCACATAAAAAACAGCTGCTTGTTTAAGTGAAAATACATTGATGGTTTTATTTTTTGCACTAATAAAGTTGTGGAGTTGTAAAGTATTTTGTCTAGTGTCAATTATATCGTCAGTTATATCGTTATAGCAGATTTTCAAATGTATATCGTGGTAAATATTTTGGTCATATCGCCCTGCTCTAGGAACTTCAGGAGATTGTCATAATGGTTTATTTAATCTAAGATTACGTTTATTCTGATTGGTGATAATATCAGACCCTCCACTTCAGATGGACCTCCCTTCAATAGAAGCGCCTATCACAAAGCACAGAGTCACGTCAAGCTTGTTGGATCCTAAAAACACCGCCAACATCCTCTTGGTTACAAATGTGGAAACGGCCACAGAAGGGAGTGTGGGGCAGTCTTCCTGATCATACACAGAAAATATCTCCATGAAGTCAACTTGCAGAGCGGCATGAAAAATGCCTGATTTATAGAGGTTCTAAACATTTAATAATTTCACATGTGAAGGTTTTTCCTCTGCTACACTGGTATCATCAGTTTCTGTTGTATACACATACATTAAATATATATTTTATATTTCAGTATTTTTATTTGTGCTATACTTCACAAAAGAGATTTCTGACTTATTTCCCCTTGAAGCTCTGGTTGTTATCTTTCCACAAGAGTGCAGGACTTTATATTGCAGAGAGAAACGAGCCCACAGTGACTGAAACTCTCAGAAGAAACTGCTCCAGGATCAGCCAAACAAAGACAAGAGTGCACAGCCTTCCTGGTTGGCCTCACGCTGGGGCTCCATCTCTAAATGCAGCTCTAACCCTGCTTACAGCCACCGTGCTTAGAGATCGTATCGGCGCACGTAAGCGCACACAAACACACACACGCACAGCAGGATTAGCAAATCCATCTCGTGACATAACGTAATCCGCCTGCCAAAAATAACAGAGCTCTGAACTGTGCCCGACCCCTGCAGGAGGCGCAGGGTGACGCCTGCTCGCTCAGCCTGTCCTCCTGTCACAAGGTGCGGCCGTCTGATTCGGCAGCACTGTCAAAACGCCGACGCTCAGACGCCGACCCGCCGCTGCCGCCCTCTGAGAGCAGGGAAGTGAGGAAAGGCGTGAGGGAGGGGGTAGGTGCCGACAGGACTGCACCAGCTGCATTGTGGGACCCTCAGGGTGTTTGTCGGGAGGTTGTGGAAAGTTGTGCCTCTACAGGAAGTCTGCAGGTTTCACAAAGTCAGATTTACAGGGTGAGACAGACGGGCCTGCCAGACATTTCAGCTGCAAACTGATGAGCGCAAGGACACTAGAGCCACCACTGGTTGGTGAAGCATTAATCACCGGTACCTGAATGTGCTTTAAGCTCCTGTTATACTAAATTCAGGGATAAGTACATCCTTTTCATTCATTTTATTTATATGAATATACTATGTACTCCTAATTGATTAATCTATTCCTTTGATCGTTTGTCTCTTTAACTTATATTAAACTACCCATAATAGCACATAACCCCCAGTTTTGTCTAATTTCCTGCTTTACAGTCATCAGTGAAGGACTGAACTTTACTAACCTGCATAAAAGACGCTATACAAATAAAGTTTGATTAATTTGCTGGCGGTCTTAAAGATTTTTCCTGCGTTTAAAAGATGTCTGAGGTCTGAAATCATTTCCATTCATTTTATTATTGAAGCAGGGTTTAATTTACTCAAGTTAAAATACATGTTTGTTCACAAAATGGCCAAGAATAACAAGAAAACACAAATTTCTGTTCTGATTTCCATCTGTAGCCGTTTTGTCTGCCAGCCTCTCTACTAATAGATTATTTGGACTTAGTTGTGACCCGGCCTTGACCCCAAAGGACGAACTTCATTACTCACAAGGCTGCTGGCCTTAAAGGTGAAGGTCAGGCTGGTATCAGTAGGCGGAAAACCCAATGGAAGTTTAACCCCCCCCCCAAAAAAAACATGAAGAAGAAAGAAAGAAAGAAAGATGTTTTTCCTGTGAAATAAAAATGAGTGGGTTGTCTGCCCGGGGCTTGGTGATGTCTGACAGTGGACACTTTTGGACAAATGCTGCAGGTAGTTCGGCCTGTGCTTTAGCATACCTGATGGAAATATAAGTGCAGCAGAAGAGGTGGGGAGGAGGGCTGTTTGAATATTATTTTGGTTATAAAACACATTTATGTGGTTTTAGAATACGACGTGTTGTCAATAAACATTCTGCATCGACAAATTTTTATTATCAGTTTCATCGATTATGGCGACGAATCGTAGCAGCCCAGATTTCAGTTAATTCAGAGTGTCATTATTGAGACGAAAATTGCAATAGGTGCAATAGTTCCACTAAGATCGGCAGCGCGACTCCCTCACAGGATAGGTGACAGATTTGGAATGATTTTAGCCGAATACAGCATGAAAGGTGGAGATGGGCAGAGGTGGGTTTGCCAAGTAGCTTGCAGGGGCAGCGGCAGCAGCAAATGAAAGCAGACTAAAGCCAAGTTAAAAGATGACGCTCTAGATGACACTGTCCAATAGATGTGTCAGCTGAGCTGTGAGCTGATGTGGACTGGCACTGAGGTCAGCAGATCTGCCCCAGCTGTGGTCAGTCTTCATTTCCTACTTGATCTCATGCTTTGCTCAGTTTTTTTTTCACATTCATTACTGTGCAGAGCCACTACACTTAACGCTGATATCATCAGCATTGCTGCATTTACATTCACCATTTAACCTACATTATGAGGCTGTCAGGACTTTACATGTAAGCTAGTTTAATGTCTCATTTCCATTCCTATTCAAGGAGATAAACACATTGTTTAACATTTTTGTTTCTTAAAATAAATTCCATTGCATTGAAATGGGCTAAAAAAGGAGTCTGAATCATGTTTTTAGGGATGCATTGATCTTATATTGTTCTATAATATATCAGTTACTAAGCTCAGTGGATATTCAGAGCCATGAATACATACTGATGTTAAATCTTTTGCAATATTTCCACTTCATTACAAATAAATGATTCACATATTTGCTTAAATATTTTTCCCCGGTGCTTCATTTAGTGCAGGTGAGCACCATACAAAGCCCAGACATGCCTCCCTCAAACCTGGATGTATTCACTTTTTAATCATCATTCCAGCCCTGAACACCTGGAAGGAAGCTCAGTTGATGGCAGCCCTGCATAATTTCTTACATCACACCCTTTGCGCAAGGTCAGGCTTTCAAAATAAAAGCGTGGATGTCTCCAGATGGTAGATATAACTTGTATGTGCTTCTGATTGTTTGCTTTTAAGGTATATTTTTTATTTATGAGCCATGCTATAGAAACAAAGTTGACAGGAATAACTTTAGAAATAACCTCCCAAACAAGTACTGAGGTACGAAGTTGATAAGTTCGGTTTTTAATATAAAACCAATCAAACCAAGCCATGACCACCTCACAATCAGTTAATATGTGTGTATTATAACTTTAATCTTTTTCACGAAATATTTTACCTGGATAGTATGAATACTTATAAATTCATAGGCCCTCGAAATACTTAGGGGTATTCTATCAGAGATTAGCTGATTAGTTGATATAATGGAATATATTCATAGCTTCGATAGCAAAACTGCACTGATTTAATATCTGTGTCATGGAGAGAACAGAAAAAAGGGCTGGTATCCTGGATGTTTGATCTGTTTTCTGATTTTTCACTGGAGAAAACTTCAAAAAGTGTATTTTGGGTGAACTTCAAAGGGTCATATATCACCATGGGAGACAGGTGGCTGCTCAAAACAAGTTACAGCATATGAAAGAACTTTTCTTATCTACATTTTGATACCAGGTTCATTCTCTAGCCAAAATTCCTTCTGGGGCAAAATACATTTCTAATATAGTCAAATATTAAACATAAAGAATGGAGAAACACACTAACAGGGCTATTGTAAGGTAAATCACCACATTTTGGTTGGCCTGAGTGTTTCCAATGCCCCACTGACTCAGGTGTAGAGAGATCAGCTGGCGACCGCCACCACAGGTTGCTAAAAAATAACAAGTTACTCAGTATGCTAGCATGTTTGACAGACCAGTCAATGATCCCCAGTAACAACCATTTTCTAGAGATTCCCGGACAAGTTGGCGAGTTGTTTGCGGGAGTCTGCTTGTCACCATATGGTGCCTTTTTTTTTTCTCCAAGTTTATTTATGCAGCATCTTTCAGACACAATTTTACTTCGTCTTGGTGCTGCTCCACAAACCACCTTGCGATTGCAGCAGGTGGTCACCTGTCGTTTGCACAGAAGATGGCGACTTGTCTGCAAACACTCGCCAACTGCTTGCAGAGTGGTGGGAAGCTGGGATCGTCTGACCTCAAAGTAAAAGTTGCACCATTTGAAACAGCAAGTAGTAAGGCGCAACTTTTATGTGTTCTGTTTGCATTGCACTTTCTTATTTTGAAGTTTCATTATTGCTCAGCAAGAAGTTGGAGACAAATTGGCGATCTTTCATGCAAACTATGGGCAATCATGGGGATCTGCTATTAAGCAAAGCAAGCAAAAGATTGTTTTAGTGAATCATCCTCTTTGCAATCGATTTCATGGTGATGATTACCAACAAACTCCAGCAACCACTCCACAACTGGTGGGGGAATACACATTTTACCTCAGTGACCAGAGGTTGCCAGGAAGTCACCAACTGATCTCTACACCTGTGTGACTGCCTCGCATTCAGTAACATTAAAAAAAAAAAGTTCCAAGTCGAATTTAATTAAAATGACAGTTAAAACTCTTAATATGATTTTTTGCTCCAAAAAGACCCAACCAATTGTTACCATTCCACTTCCATATTTTCCTCCTGGGCCCACAGCGTGAGAAACACTGAACATCCCCTATTTATGTTGTTTTACAAAAATAGAGGATGTTCACATCACTACACTCAAAGCAAAGTCAAGTGGCGCCTTACCGGAGAGCACCTGACTGATGAACCAAAGAGGCATCTCAACCACAATACGGATAATGGATATTAAGACATCATTACTAGTAATGAGAAGTATTGATGTTGGCATGTTGTATATAATAGTTTGGACCTGTCACACGGATCAAGTCCTGAATATGTTTTTCATAAACCTAAAAAAAATCTCAGGATCAAACAAAGACCTGAGTGTACACCGGCAGATGAGGACAATGCACTGAACACAGCAAGTGGATGCTCCCCTCTAAAGTTCAGTGAAGTGAGTAAAAGCAACAAGCATTGAAAAGAGCTCTGGCTGATGCTCAGTGCCAAATATGGACCAACCCTTGTGCAATTCGAGGGCCTGTAACTCAGAAAAGATTAATAGCATATAGCATGAACTTACAACTTTCCAGGAACTCATTAAATATATATTAAAGCATTAAGCTCAAGCCTAGCAAACAAGCTGCAGCTCTGACTCAAAGAAAGCGTTTGCGCCCGCTGAGAAGTCGTCATTTTCAGTGAGCGTGCTGGACTGTACGTACTGTAGGCGGTCGAATGGTGCGGGTCGCTCTGCGGGGGCGCTTCAGGGGCGTACAGGAACCTCTCGTTGCACATGTTGCCTTCACAGCAGCAGAAGAAAACATCGGGACTCTCCTTCCTCTCCACACACTCGTTACTGCAGAGGACACAGAGGTGGAAATCAGAAACACTCAATCCTCTCCGTGCACTGCAAAAGGACACGGGAGCTATTTTGAACATGCACTCACTCCAGGAGACGTTACGCAAAAAAAAAAGAAAAAAAAGAAAACACACAGAACAAACAAACACTGCTTTCCATTCCCTCGCTGCTGCAACAGAGCACATGAAACAAAACATTTATAAAATAACTCCTACACATGCGAACAGACGCACACATGGACGCCGACAATCGCGCTCGTTCTCTCTTCTCACACTCACGCAGCCATCAGATAAAAGCCAAAGGAAGTGGCAGCCGCCCTCGATTTGCTCTGGACTCTCCAGGGAGGCGAGGCGGCGCCGTCTAAGCAGAGGTACCCCGAACTGTGCGGGCTACACATCCGACAACAACTTTATCGTTCGGGAATCAAAAAGGAAAACAGAACTGGCTCAAACCGGTATCCGAGGCCAGGGTGATGCTTTACTCTGGGACAAACTATAATAATCTCTTATTATCATCATCATCTGTTTACTGTCCTGGATGTGGACGCATATCTCATGCTGTGGTTCAGGCTCCCTCGCGCATGGTAATTAAAATGCAGCCATTTGGATGTGGAATCTCACAGAGGGACACAAATTATGCTCAAGGTGATTTTAAATGTATTTAGAGTTGAGGCTGCTGCTTTTGTCCTGATTCAGAGGCAGTGCAGAAATTAATGGGCAGCTTCTCAGCAACAACCCCTGCCACGATTAAAAGCTCGCCCTCTTAGAGCGCACGCATGTCTGGTTAAAGTTTGATATTTCCCGTATTCTGTTACTTACTGATGGGAATTTAACTACTATTTTATACCATGCAACCTTCTAGTGACAGCACAAAGTTCCCTTAAAATCATCAGCTGAGATTTCTTATGTGTTTTTTTTAAGGTTAAAGGGAGTCTGCTGGATCCGAAAACCCAAATGTAAATACACAGAAATGAGATTTAGTGATCAACTTTTTTTAGTATAACTACTAAACTACAGTTTATTTACTTTAACTGGACTTCATGAGCTATTCTGCTTGCTATTTATAAGGCCACTTTATTGTATTTACTCAGTGTTTCTTATACAGTGTCCTGTATTTTATTTACATTTTAGACAGGCGAGGGAAGGTTATTAGTAAACCACTGCACTGTTTGAACAAAGTAAATCTTAAAGTGGGACTATTCTGCTAACATCCATATTTTTATTCATGGACCCTATTAGAGTAGCTATGCATGATTCACAGTTCAAAATAATCCTAATTTACCCTACAAGCCCATCAATGATTCTTGCTGTGTGCTAATACTGTGACTATAGCAGGTCATTTAGTCCACAGTACCTACTAAGACACACTCTGCTTTCCCAGTAATATGTTATGCATGTGGCAATCAAAGAAAAACTATAATAAAAATAAACAAACAAAAATATTTTTTTTGTTTCCTTTTTGCACTGGAAACCTAGAGGACTGTTACTTCAGCCAGACTGTTATCTGAAACCAAAATGGGAAGTTAGATGGTTGTTTTTTTTCCCCTCAATATTAAACCAAAGTCATGTGACCTACTTCAATTTTATCATAGAAAACAACCCCCAAATTTTGCTTTTTTTTCCTCTTTAATTTCTCATGTTAGACAGATATTAGGCAGGCAAGCAGGAAGCAGGAGTTAAGAGCAATCGATATCAAAATAATAACCAAAATAATAAGGAAACAAAGGAGGGAGGCAGGTGGATACATAAGTGTCATAGATTAGGTTGATTCAGTGGGTAGGCAGGTGTGATGGTTGAAAAGATAGATAGGTAGCAATGTAAGAAGGTGGGTGGGTAGGTAAGTGGGTGGATAGACAGGTATAGTGGTAATTACATGGGGTGGTTAGTTGATAAGTAGGAAGCCAGGGTGGCAGTGGGCAGGTAACTACTGGAATAATTGGTTGGTATGCAGAGTGGGTTGGTGTTGGTGCTTACCTGTCGTAGCAGTTGACATCATCCAACCAGCATCCCTGCTTGACAATCTCCACGGTCCCGGAGACATTTTTCCATGTGGCGAAACAGTGCCGCCTCTTGTCTTTCTCGCCGTAGCAGGGTTCGATGCCGCTGCGGTTAGTCCGCTCCTTCTCCCAGCTGGAGTTGTAGTAGGCGCACTCCTGCGTCTCTGAGCGTCCCAGGATGGCACCTGGAGAAGGACAAAGAGGTTATTCTTTAATTTCTTTCCTTTTAATTTGAAGGAGAGCATTGTTGACTCTTGCAGGGGAAGATAAATTACTCTATCAAACATGTTGTCAGGTGACGTCTCAAACACTCACGAAAGAAGCTTTCGAATGAGGAAATTTACAACCGCTGTGGCTGCGAGGTGTAAGAGTTGCTCTCCTTCCTTGTCACCGACAAAGAAGATAATTTAGCTGTGTATCAATAACTGGTGGAAGGACATTTCTTTACAGCCTCCACATATAAAATGAAGTGAAGTCATAAAACATTTCTCAATAATAAAAATTCACTTCTCTGGTACTTTTCTATGTGGACTCCCAGAATGCCTCAGAATCAATACACCAATGAAAAATAAAAGCTTTAAAAAATAAAAATAAAAAAGGCAGTTACTGGAGGAACAAAACAAAACAAAAAAGTTCCTGTCCACAAACAAAAGCAGAGCAGGGACGATCGACTTCTCTCCCCGCCAAAATAAAAGGGACTCCGATTTCCTGCGGATGAAGCCTGCAGGCAGCAAACTGATATCCAGGGAAATAACTGCATGACAGCTTGTCAGTTTAGCATTGCTGCCGCTGCCTCTCATCACCTGTCAGAGACTTAGTCCAGTTTAGACTGCTGACAAGTCTGAGGATAGTCAGCCGCTGTTTGCCTGCTTCCTGGCGCTGCAAGCTAAACAGCCCAGACATACAGGAAACAGAGATTACTTCCCACATTATTTGGTTTGTGCTCCTACAAAGTGAAATAAAGAAATTTTGACTCTTAGTCCTCTAAATGTGTCCATTCAGTTTTTAAGCCATGAAATGAAACTGAAAGAGTTTCTGAGCTCCTTTATGCTAAATTTCCTTTTTGTTTTACGCATTTCTGTTGAATTCTACCTTCCACACCCAGCTTGCTGCCATTTGTTGTAGAGATGTAGCAAAAAAACAAAAATCTTTGCTAGAGTTACCCAACAGCCACTGATTGCAAATATATTTGCAGAGGTGTATATGCCTTATATGCTCCATTTCCCTGTATCTTTGCATATGTGCTTGCACCCATTTCGTATTTTCCTAGCAAAATATAAAGAAATTAGGGGTGTCAAGGCCTCCACACTGCTGCTTTGTACTACAGTACTTGACGCTGATTGTACAAAGCCAGGTTTCCATGGCACAACATTCGCAAGTCTATTAATCAGGTTGTATGTGTGTGCTTATACACCACTCTGCATTTAATCATTAGTCATTATTAAGCTTTAGCTCTCTTCCACAGTGTGTCTTTGTCCTGTCCCCCTCCTCACCCCCAGCCAGTGGTGGCAGATAGCTGCCCCTCCCCGAGCCTGGTTTTGCTGATGGTTTCTTCCTGTTAAAAAGGAGTTTTTCCATTCGCACTGTTGCCAGGTGCTTGTTCAAAGGGGGTCATCTGATTGTTGGGGTTTTCTCTGTGTTATTGGAGGGTCTCCACCTTAAAATGTAAAGCACCTTGAGGCAATCACTGTTGCCTCAACCAATTGGTAATCTCACAAGCTTTTATATATAGGATTCATATTGATTTAAATCTTTTTCAGACCACAATACAACAAACAAATACAATTTCACAAACATGGGAATGGTGTGCGTCTGTCAAAAAGCTCTCAGCTACCTCAGTCTGTTGATATAAGTCAATTAAAGCTATTAAAATGAGGCACTGGGATCCAACTCTGGAGTCAACATTCAGCAGATATACAAATGATACATGGCTTCTTTTTTTTGTTGCTGCTAAATGTGCAATTAGTGAGATTTGTGGGTTTTTGGATGAAGAGTGAGAAAAGCCACTAAAGCAGAGGCTGTTAGCTGGACATTTTTTAACAAACAGGATTTGTTATTTATCTCTTTATACCTGTTTAATTCACTCTTAATTGTCTGTTTTTTGTTTTTGTTAAATTGTTCCACCCTTGTAGGATTTGCGCTCTTGACCTAATTGCCTTTTGTTTATTGCTGCTTTTAATGTCTCAAAAGCGCACTGTAATTTAAGGGAGAAAAAAAGCACAGGACAAATAGAAAATAATGCTCCAATTTATGGGATCATTATCCGCTCTCCTCTGCCAGTGAAACCACGTCGCAGAGGAGAAGAGTCCTGACCGTGTCTGCAGCCACAGTAGCTTTCAGAAATTAGAGCTTAGCTTGCGTAATGGAGGTTAACTTTAGAAATATCATGTATTTTTCAATAAAATGGCTGCTTAAGTAAAGCCAGTTAATGCCAGCCGGGGCCCCCAGAAGCGCCGCAGGTCTCTTTTCAACGACATTAACAGCTGCAGATGGAAGTGAGAGGAGAATGGCTACTTTACTGGCAGGCGAGGTCACGCTGCCTCTTAGCAGCACCGACAGCATTTTCTCTCTCTCTTTCGTCAAATCCATTTCCCATGAAGCCCCAAACTATTTCACAGCAACAGGTGCAACTGTGAAGTGCTGCCTGCGTGATTGAGAGGAAATGGCTCAAGTAAAGAGGGAGCGAGAGGAGAAAAATAGTTGGGGCTGCTGAATGAGCAAAGCCGAAATAATTGGTTCTCAAAAAAAACTAAACGAGTGTATTTTTCTATATGGTAGCTAATGTTACCGGCAACTTTTACGGCGAGCCATTTTAATGCATGTCCATGAGTTGCATAGGAGTACAATTCAATTTTTTGGGGAAGGCTTTCCGCAAAGACAAGGTTTAAGAGGGTGTTTATGGGAATCTCTGACCGTTCCTTTGTGAGGTCAGACACTGTTGGGTGAGAAGTCCTGGCTCACAGTCTCCACTCTAATTCATCTCAAAGGTGTTCTATCAGGTTGAGGTCAGGACTCTGTGCAGGCCAGTCAAGTTCTTCAACACCAAACTCCCTCATCCATGTCTTTATGGACCTTGCTTTGTGCACTGGTGTGCAGTCATGTTGGAGCAGGAAGGGGCCATCCTCAAACTGTTCCCATAAAGTTGGGAGCATGAAATTGTCTATAATTTCTTGGTATGCTGAAGCATTAGTGCATGAGTTGCTCTCACTGAAACTAAGAGGCTGAGCCCAACTGCTGAAAAACAACCCCACACCCCAATTCCCCCTCCAACAAACTTTACACTTGGGACAAAGCAGTCAATATCGTTTAGTACCGTTCCCCTGGCAACCTCCAAACCTGAACCCGTCCACTGGATTGGCGGATGGAGAAGTGTGATTCATCACTCTAGAGAATGTGTCTCCACTGCTCTACAGTCCAGTGGCAGCATGCTTTACACCACTTCATCCAATGCATTGCATTGTGCTTGGTGATGTAAGGCTGCAGCTGCTCGGCCATGGAAACACATTCCATGAAACTCTCTACACACCGGTTCTAAGCTAATCTGAAGGCCGCATGAATTTGGAGGTCTACAGTGATCGACTCTGCACAGAGAACATCTGCTGACCCCGCTCTGTGATTTTACATGGCCTACCACTTTGTGGCTGAGTTGCTTTGTTATACCACTAATAGTGGCCTGTGGAACATTTAGTAATGAGGAAATTTCATGACCGGACTTTTTTCACATGTGGCATCCTATCATGGTACCACTCTGCAATTCATTGAGCTTCTGGGAGCTTCTGATGTGGATGGATAAGTGAATACTTTTGGCAATACAGTGTAAGTTGGTGTTGGATTATATAAAGCATTTCTCCAGCTGCCCAGTCCAACAATAAATGACTTTAAGATACATCAATACGTTTCCATGAGTTAGAGGATGTTAGTTTGATGTTGTGTTACATAAGGCATTTATTCTGTAGAGTGGGCTATTGTTTCCATTTATGGCCCCCACTCCACTCACAAGTTCCTCTGCAGCACAATATCCAACAAACTTTTCAAAATACAGTTATCTGGTGCTTCTCTGCTCTGAGCACTTGGATTGCTTTCTTACTACAAGCCTCGTTCATCCATTCACACACTCATTTATTCAAGAACCTATATTTTAACCTAACATTCACACACTCACACTTTGACAGATGCATCCGAGGCAACTCGAGGGTCAGTATCTTGGCTTGGGACAGTGCATGTGAACTCAACTTTGTTGTCCAGTGCCGTTCTTCCGGCACAAGACAGTTAGTATAACGAAGAACTATATCCATTTTTATTTTGCCTATGGTTGCCTGTCCAGCGCTATTCATTTAGTGTTGGGTTCAGTTTCAAATTAGGCTTTTAAAACTCTTCTAATCATTCCATAGGGAAAGGAAAACAGCCATCGACTCCTGTGTTCTTAATAGTAAAATTACTGCTTTTGTTAATGGAGTCCAGAGAGCAATAAAATGGCTTCAGCTCCCTGTGGAAAAGTAAAACTGAGAAAATGACCTAAAAACAGCACATACCTGAACTCAGGGCGATTTCTTAAAATTGTTTTTAAAAAAAGCCTTTTACTTCCAACTATGAACCACAGGCGTTTCTGAACAAAACGACTTCAAAGAAACCAAACTATCCCAGCTTACCCAAAGAAACAGTCGTAATTGTAAATGTGTCTTTAATCAATCAATCAATCAATCAATCAATCAAAGCTTTATTCGCCACATGCAGGTTGCCCTGCAGTGAAATGGGACCCCCCCGACCTTACACATAAAACACAGACATTACATGGGGATACAGGTCGGAGATTGGTAGCATTAGAGAAAAACATTGAAATGTACATTACAATGGGAAAGTACAAGAGGAAAAAAAGAGACCCCTACTCATGCTGTGCTTCCATGGTAGGACAGCATGAGAACAGGAAACAAAAAAACTCCTCTGCACAAAAAGCACATGAATGTCCACAGCACAACATTATGAAGGACATGACAAGCCACGGGGATGGGTGGGGGGTGAGGAGTTATCCGAAGCGAACACAGCAGCCGCCCTGCACAGCGCTATCATTCCAGCGCGGCACATAGGCCCGCCGTGTTCCCCCGCAGGAAACAAGCATCGAAGGAGTTTTAGGAGTAAAATTGCTGTTTTTGTCAATGGAGTCTGGTGGCTGCTTCCAACGGCAATTAACACAAACATCAGAATTTAGTTTCCTGTGAACTGCTGCAGCTCTTTTACTTTATCCTGACCTCAGTTTATTCTCAAAGGTTGCTTTGACATAAAACTGAACATCTAGCCTACTTCAGAGAAAATGCCAAGATGTACACTGCGTACTGCCTTTCAGCCTTAAAAAATCCTCCAAAAAACAAGCACAGGAAAAATAAGCATGCACTATGCAAATGTACAATGATGCAAAAGGAAAAAAATACAGTGGAATAAAGTCACAGATATGTGACTGTACAGGGGGAAAAAAGGAATTTGCCCTAACGTGCACTTAAGCAGATATAACGCCACGGGGAAGATTACCTCATCTGACGTGTGGTGTATGTGGTCTTCATTTTCCCTCCCAACCCTCCTACTCCTCCCACAAATAAACACATTTAAAACTTTTTAGGTTTCTGTGTGTATTTTACTTCTTTTAATGATAATAAGAAAAACCTACTTGACTGCAGCGATCGTGCCAAATTAAGGTAAACAAGAGTGGTAAATGTGGATGCTTGAGCTGGCCAAATTAACAACTTTTTTTTCCCCCTGAAAACACAAACTCCTGCCAAGACACCCTTCAGCAAAACATTCACATCTGCAGTGGGGATTATACGTGACAAAGTTGTTGAAAAGCCTGGTTTTCCTGTCACAGCCACTACACATTTGCATAAAACACAGCAAAAGAAAAACTCCCTTCAGACATCCCATCATGCCTTTAGGTTGTTGTTTGGTTGCAGTTGGGTTCCAAGCCACATCTGGAGGTTGAGGGGAAAAGAAAAAAAAAAAAAAGAGGAAAGGAAATTTGTTTTCTTTGACCGGCAAAGACTGATGAACCAAAAACCAACCAACCAAAAAAAAAAATAAAGGTGGGAAGACCAAATTTTCCAACCGCAGATTCCCTGAAGGCAGTGACAGATAAGGAAGGAGAGTTGATGCTTTCCCTGAAAGATCCTATCCTCGAATAACCTACGATGTTACGCATGCATCTAAATACAAGTGGCAAAATCCCTGGTGGTGTTTTGCTACATTTATCCACTCCAATCAGCCCTTTAGCAGTTTAAGTGTTCACTGTATGGCGCCTGCTTTCTATTATTTCTCTGCTTCCTGGATGGGGATGAATGCACCGCTCCCCTCACTGGCCTCTCGTGGGAGCTGAAGGCGCTAATGATGGAGAGGTACGCCGAGGTAAAGCGGAAGGTTAGCTCATTAGCCACTTCTGGTGCGACTGCATTAGCTGTGCTAGCGCTGATCCCCCGTGGACGTCACGTCGCGGAACTTGGAAAATGCAGATTTTATCAAGCATGGGATGGCTTCCAGTGAATGCAGGCAGCCTGATAAGCAACTTCATTACAAGGAAGTCTTAATAAAACACGCGTTCAGCGCAGAGCAAACATTACTGCATACTTGTGCACTCCGGTTGGATAAATAAAGCCCAGAAGAGAGTAAAAAAAAATATGGCTCACAAGTTTGAGATAAGGTTGATTTGTGAGACTAAACACCAATCTACCCGCTATCATGCCGTTTATGGCAAAGAGAAGCTTAAACAACTCATGTTTTGACTTTTTCTTATTCAAAAATGGCTAAAACTATAATGATGTTGCTCCAGCTGTGAGACCAGCTGGTTTTTGACCAAATCTGTAGTGCTTTCCATCCATTCCTTACACTGTCAATCTGAATATTGAACCTTAAGGGCATAGAGTGCATAATAAGGGTGTAACATCTGCTACGCTACGCTCGACTCGGTATCTAAAGCCAAAGTGTCAGCAGTCTATTTGTGTTGATGTGCCGGAACAAAAACTGTAGAGCTTAAGCTCTATGAAGAGGGCTTTGACAGTCCACCAGTTGTTTTCCATCAGCTACAGCATGTTAGCGGGGTTAGCCTTTCAGGGTTTTTACTATCATAGCAAGCACTCAAACATGTTCATCCAGACCGTTCAAGTGGATAAACACAAAAACTAAGGTCAAAGTGGTCATACTCGCTATGGAAGCTCCTAGGCTTGGGATCAGCACTAGGATGTCCAGTTTCAAACTGGGGCACTTTCATCTATAAGGTGGCCACTGGGAACACCATGCACCAAGTGGTTCTTAAACCAGTGGGGGTAACACTGGAACTGTACTAACAATGCACTGGTAGAAAAACTGCAATATTGTGCGTCTTCAAGTGACACAACAAGGGCGGATCCAGAGTTCAACTTCTCTCATTTTTGAGGTGAGCTACTTAAGTGGATATCAATGAGATCCAAGGATACTACTGAATGATAGGGATGGTCAATATGTTAGGGTCTTCGCGTAACCCAAGCAACCGAGCTCTGAATGTCCTCTACTGAAGTCATGTCATTTTAAATAGCCTTATATGTGGACAGGGCTTTATTGAAAGTTTACTGGCAGCATCTGAGTGCTTTAATTATGATCAATATTACACTTTGTTCATATATTTTAAAGCAATATTTTTAATTTTGTTATTTATTTTTTAAAAAGAGACACTGAAGATTTGTTATATGTAGTCTTTTCCCTTCATAGTATGAATCTTTTCCAAGTTTCCAAGGCTCCAAGGACAATGGGGTGAAATTCGCCACCGTGAAGCCTGAACCACAAAATGATTGCCAGAATTTTTTTAAATTTTTTTTAAAATTTTGAGGTTTTAGTTAACCTTTGACAAATTAAAAAAAACAATAAATTAAATATCAATTTGCATATATGAGTTTTCATTTGTAACATTTTTGCTATATCAGGTATTTTTGCGCAACTTATTGCTGACAGTTTTTCTTAAACAAAAGCAAATAAAAGGGTTAGGGTTTTAAAAGAAATCTCAGTGACGATGTAGAGGTGTTAAAAACTCATGTATTGAACCTGGGGTGCTGCACCTACCTACATCAGCACCTCACCTCATGATTTCTTACAGTGTTTTTTTTTCTTTTTTCTTTTGTTTCCAGCCAGATGATGAGCCTGGTGTCCATGCAGGTAAAAAAAAACAAAAACAAAAACAAACGAAAACAAAACATGCAGACCTTTCAGATGGTACAGCTTATTTTGAGCAGCCACCTATCCCACATGGTGACTTTTTTTAGTTTAACCAAAAATGTACTTTTGGTTTTCTTGAGTGAATGATCAGATCACACGTCCATGGTGCCAATGGGTGCTTCTGTTTTTCCACATCACCAACATTAAACTGGTGCAGAGAGAACTAAAACTATGATACTGCTGCTCAAACTTCCAAGTTTAAAGTTCATTTGTGTGTCTATGAAGTTACGAGGGCTCAAAAATGCTCAAATTTAACAGGGACCAAATTTCAACTCAACTGTATGTACTTCAAAGGCCTGTAACCCAGAAAATATTCTTAGTATAGAGGCAAAATCTGCATGACTTCATTAAATATACTACAGTAATTAGTCTAAAAAAACAAAAAAAAGGAACTCATCTGATTCTGAGGGGTCATGGCGGATCTGATTTAAATGAATTATTTCTTAAGATGTTAGCTCCCATGAAACACGTCAACAGCTTCATTCAGGTATTCCACTGTGCCTCAAAGAGCTGCGAGCCATGTGAACTGCAAATACAGCGCCGAGTTGTAAATACAGCCGTTAAGAGCTCAAATCAATCACTCCTCTGAAATGAGGTGACAGTACAGGCCGGCTGCCTATAGCGCCGTGTGCCAAAGGTGGCCAAGAGAGCTGCCGGGCAGCATGGCGGATGTGAAGGATATAAAGCAGAGAAATCAATCTTCTGACTAAGTCGCAGCTCAGAGTTCACTAAAGCGGATAATGTCACCGAGCGATTGTGCAAGAACATACAATAATAGGGCTTCCACCCACAAACACACATGCTGGCAATAAAGAGATGCCATCCTCAAAGATATCTCACGTGTGGAAATGTCAAACACGAGCGGCACGGGCTCGCTTTGTTTACCCGTGATGAGGTCGGTCGGCCTACAGACGCTCTTAATGCAAGGCTGCTTTCTTTGCGATGACGCTGGTAACGTATATTTAATTCATTACGAGGTAAATGAAAGTGTCAGGGTGTCGAGATAAATGAACCAAAACACAGGAAACAAAAAGAGTAAAAACAAAGTAATGAACGGAGGAGGGAAAATTAAGCAGCTAAAAGCAGCGGTGTGCTATTTAGCCTTAATCAACACGCCTGGCTAATTGATAGTAATGGCTGTCAGGGAGGCTATGCTGGAAGGTAAGCTCACGACGGGGTAAACAGGAAAAGAAAAGCATCCATTTACGCTTCATATGGAGTCCATGCATCAGCTCATCCTTGGAACACTTATTGTGATGTTTAATTGGTCGTCACCGTCAAAAATAACAAGACAAAAAAACCCTACTTTCTTCCTACTTTCACACTCTCCTCTCTTTTTGTGAGCACAAGTGACCACAGTGGATTTTACTCGGGTGCTTCCATCCATACAAGAGATTTATCAAGGTTAACCGTGACCTACTTTAGCAGCGGACATTTCAGTAAAATGTCTAAACACCTCGACCTACTTCTCAATTCACTGGGGGTTATTCTCCTCACCTCTCGCTATAGCTGCCTGCTAGTGGTTATTCCAAAATTTTATCCCATCCCCACAGCAATTAAGCTCCCTGTTATTAAAGAACTATAAAACTGGCGAGAAATAAACTGAGGGTGCAAATATTCCTGCAAAGAACCCTGCAAACAGAGAGAGCGTAATAAGACGATGGAAAAGATGCCAAACTTGGCAGAGACCCCGCGACTTGAGGAGATTACTGATTATCTGTAGTCCGCATTGAGAATTCAATCTTTTTTTGTCAGGAGGCCAAGAGGTCATTTTAGGCGCACACAAATGAGAGACATTGAGTTTGAGAGTTGCAGCAGGAAAATGCAGAAGGCAATGAGAAAACGTACAACCACGTGTAAGTAAATCATATTTTTAAGAAAAGACTACACAGGTGGCTGTTAAACATGGTAAAATGGACCAGTTTTAATGACTCAGTTAATCTAGTTCTGAATTAAAATGAATCCACTAAAATGCATTTTTGTGCCTGAAGCAACGCAAATGTGAGAAATTGAGATACCGTCATGTACGGCTGAGCAGTAATTACACTCTAATTTGATCTTATTTTACAAGCATAACTCACTGTTTCTTTACTTCAAAAAGTCACTGGTCATTGATCCACTGGCAATCTCCTCTTAGTAGAGAAAAATGTATGTTCCTCAAGTGGTTGGTGAGTGGTTGCTGGAGGTTGCAGGGAGTGCTAAGGTCCTAGTGACCAAAGCAACAGCAAGAAGATTTTGGGTGTGCCACTGTTTATGTCACTGGTTGCCTATTATGTGAATGAAAGGTCCCAACAACTCTCCAGTATATCACCTTTGCAACCAATTCCACATAGCGACAGTTGTACTTCCCACAAGCACTGGCCAAACAGTTGGAAAATAAAAAAGAAATTTCCTCAGAACAAGCAGTTTGTTGCTGACCAGTCTCTAGGCCTGTATGACCTGGGCTTTACTGTTTAGTTAGGCTTCAGTCAAGACCCATCTACAGGGTTTAGTTCCTAATCAGACAACCTTATGGGCCCCACGCAACTTTATTTAATTGTTTGACAGAACCTACAGATGCACTGGGATAAACTTTATGAGAACTGTAACTTTTCTGCCAGAGAGATTACAGATGTCGTCTGGCCTGGGAACAGCTTGGGATGTCCCCAAGAAGAACTAGAAAGTGTGGCTAGGGAAAAGCCAGCTGCCACTGGGAGGGAGGGAGGGATAGATGGATATTTCCTTCTTTTGGTGTAGTGGTTAACACATTAACGTGACAAGCAAAAGGTAGGTGGTTCGAGTCCCGCTACCTCCAAACCCTGGTAAAAAGGGAGCAGCTGAAAGTAGCTTTTTATTCATTTGCTTTTTAAATGGACTATAAAGTTTTGGACGTTAAAAAGAAAAGTCTCAAAAGGTCAACTAATGTATTATGTTTCTAAAGCTAAAGAATCAGAATTATTTTCACTTTAAGCCAAAATAGTTAAATCAGTAATAATCAAGCAATCACTCTGGTTTCAGCACAACGAAGACTACTTTGAAAAACTGTCCTCCAAGTTAAACGAACACAACTGAACAGTCTGCATTTTCCAGGAATTCGGTCCTGCGAGTTTCTGATTTATCAACAATCAACTATTTTTGCTGGATGCCGACTTGTTGTTTAGCAGCAAAAGTTGAGCCAGACTCCACATTTTTGCTGGATGACTGATTTTTTTTTCTTTTTCAGTTAAATCAATGAGAAGGCTGCATTCTTTGAAATGATCTGCTGTTGTTGCTCGGAACATAACCTCTGGAGCATTAACTTTTTACAGGAACAGTTGTGAAACATGTTAAAAAGGTTTTAACCTTGTATTTCCTCTCCTTTTACTGCACTTTGTTACTCAAATGGCTCCCCAGATGTCCAGAGAGGGATACATGGGATCCCGAGAACTGCCACATGTCTCTTTATTAGCAAAGCGAGATGGTTCTGGTGCGATCGGTCGCCAGGCCAGGGAGGTGCATGCTGGGTGGGAAATGACCACCAACCACCTGCCAAATGTTAGAGAAATTTCGACTGAGCCACTCTGGCAGGAAGCCAGCCAACGCCCGGAGGTTTTTTGTTCTCTCTGCTGGCTGGTGAAACCCGTGAAGTGTTTGATTAATTTAAAGTCCTTGAGCTTGCGTGGCAGGAAGCCTTTTTGTCCCTCTGAGTTTGAAGAGCAACACTTACAGTTTAAAGAAAAAAGGCAAGGGAAAAACAACAACAAAAACAACATCTGCCAAACGGGCCACATTTCAGCCTCACAGTTTGGAAAACATGCCACTGCTTCATATAAATAAATGTACATTTGGCTCCTTGCCGCTGCCAGTTGTGTTAACACCACAATGATTCAACCTATATCGTGGCGGAGGAAGCTTTGCAGTCTGTTTCACTCTCCTATCAACACCACCACGTTTCTGGTTTCACTGACACGTAATCTCGGGGTCGTGGAGGGCAGAAATATGGCATGAGCTCTAAGTAATAATAATAATAATAATAATAATAATAGTAATAATAACAAACAAAGAAACCCGGGACCTGAGCTTGTCATCAGTGGACAATAACAGCGTTTAAATGTGACATTTCAGACTCGAGAACAGCCCATCTGAGCGTTTTCTGCCTGACGACTGTTGTTGAGGAATACAGGAACTAATATCCAATTTCCTGTCTGCGAGGCCCCGGTCACAGGGGCAGGCTGTGCTGCACTCTTGCTCTGCAGCCTCATAATGAAGTGGCATTTTGGCGGGCCGGGCCTGCGCTCAGCACTGCGTGCACTGAAGTAGGTAAACAACTCATTCATCAAGGCTTTTTTTGTGTGCCTGCCAGCAGCGGGGATTGTTCGTTATGATGGAATTTGTTCTAAGGATCAACTTATCATCTGCGTCCGGGGCCCAGATGAAATAGATTGGAGGTGATGTATGGGCGTTTGGGGCGCTGGTTTGTGTGGGAATCAGTCCGACCCGCAATTTAAAAAAAAGAAAGAAAAAAGAAACAGCATGAGCGATGGGCTTTGAATAAAGACGTTTGGGCTGAGGCCACAGGTCAAAACGCCGTCTGCAGAGCCAGCCTCTCGGCTTCCCGGCAATGCTCTTTTTTTTGCTCCTGATGCAACCTGACACTCCTCTCCCTCCTGAGATAACTGACTCAAGACACGACTAAATGCAGCTTTTGCATGTCGGAGAAAAACTTCTAATCGTAGCGGTGTTGAACATTTGACCGCGAAAAGCCATGCACGTGGAGCAGAGGCAGTTCCAAAGTTGTGCAGCAGAGCAGTGAGCACAACGAGCGCCAGTCCAGTTTAGACATGCACACAGAGAAATAAACAGAATTGACATGACTTCGGGGTCGCGTTGGGTTCAGGCAGAAAAGGTTTTATAAGCCGTCAGGTCTTGTTTCGAGCTGCAGCTCTTCCTCTGAAGGTACTCAAATAGGTATCTGTTATGACTACTTTAATAGAGGAAAAACAAAAAAGTCCACATGGAAAATAAGTGAGTGTAAAGCTATGATACTGAGATGATTTGCTGTCAGATTGTGGCACATGGAGAGGGTGTAAAACTGATTCAGTTGCAGTTGTTAAACAGCTTGAATGTGTTTTTAAAAGTGTGTACCAGCCCTGAAAGAACCCTCTGTACTAATGAAGTTATGATGGCTCAAAAATGCAAACACACAAAATTTCTACTCACCAGCCCCATGTACTTCCAGGACCTCTAGTCATTATTTGAAGGTAAAATTTTGCATGATTTCATTAAATATACTAAGGTTATTGTTTAAAAAAAATCCAGGTGACTCTAGTGGGAACTTTTCAGTCTATTTGACCTACTGTTACAACGCCATATCTTGATTTTTGGAACGTGGCCCACTCGATGGACGAGACTGGACTTGAAGGCATGAGTGTACCATCGTGTCGGTGTTGGTGGCAACATTTAGGTGACGTAATCAGTCCAGGAGCTCAGATTAAAGAGAGAGAGATACTGCAACAGCCTTAAAAAACATCACAACTCACTGAGAAAAAATTAAAACTCATTGCATTTTTTTGCTAATTTCAACTCATTTTCAAGTGCCAAGGTCACTGTAGTTAATTAAAACTAAAATATTAATCAAAAAGAGTAAAAGTAACACTGAAACTAATAAAAACTAAACTGAATTTTTTAAAAAAAAAGTCAAAATGAAATAAAAATAAAAACTTTGCTAACTCAGTTAAGCACCACTATAAGTGGCTATGGAGGACAGATCAACAATAACAAGCTCAGTTTCAGACAGTTTTTTTTTCTACCCTCGGATCTCTGAGGTCAGAGAGGGGGACGATGAAGCCCCGCCTGCTTGCCTTTCAAACCTTTTCACGACGAGCAGCCAATAAGAGGAAAGACTGCTTTTAAGGGGTTGCAGGAGCTACCCTCAAGAGTTGCACAGAGATAAAGAAGGATAATTTTTGAACTTTGAATCATGCAAAGCTACTGTAGCAGTTAAAAGTGAAAATATCGAGTCTGAGTTTGACAGAGTCTCAGTTAGTTTGTTGTGCTTTCTTCCTTTTTTCTGCCTGAACAATTTCTATTATATCATCATTATATCGTTTCAAAAATGTAACTAAAACTACTTAAAATTACAGTAATGGTAATGCAAAGTCCCTAATAATCATAAACAGCCCACTGCAGAGTAGTCGCATGTGGTAAAGACTTGAATTATTTGCACATCTTCATAATCCTCGTAGGCTCAGCTGTACTTAGCAAGTAGTTAATGGCTCTTTTGATATGATAGTAAAGGTTGCTGAACCCTGGTCTTGGGGTCGAAATAGAGCCATCAAAAATCCTGCATGTCTGAGACCTTATCTGCTGAGCAACATAAAAAAAAAACCAAACAAGTACCTGAACAAACTAAACGTAGTGCTACTTCTCCATATCCACCATCCCATCTTTCTCCCTGACTCCAAAAACGTGGGCACTGCCAGTTAGAAATGCATCCCACCGCCTGCCTCCGGGGCAGCTCCTGGTCGGCTCGGATAAAGATTTTTTCCACCATTTATAGCCGCTCCACTATCACAGGCATTAGGCAGCAGGGGCGGCATGGGAGACCATCGTCCCACGGTGAGGTTACCACCTCACTGTATGGATATTATGCACAATTTCAGAGCCATGGCAGCACATTGTTTTATTTATTTATTTATTTTAAAAACCACTGTACAAAGTGTGATGGAGCTACTGCTAACGGAGCTGCTTCATCAGATTTTCTGTGCCGATTTTTTAACCTCAAATAGGTGACAATCGCAGAAATGACAGGAAAGATGACGAGCTTTGTTCTTTGCATGTGAAATTATGTAAAATTAGAGAAGCTGGGAGGGAAAGTTATATAATTGCATTCATTTAATTTCCAGCAGCAGCAGCAGCAGCGGTTGAATAAATAGGGAGGTGAATGTCTGGTCTGTGCATAAAAACGCTCTTTTACTTATTTATTTGTCTTACAGTAGACAGTAATTTTACAGAGATCTCGCTGGAGACCTGTGTTAATGCTCAATCAGATGGTGTCGTGACACGGCAGGGGTGGTTGGGTTGGCTCGGGCGAGCCGGTCACAAAGACCGCACTCTTTCCACGGTTGGGGGGGAGGAGGAGGTGGAGGGGGCATTAAAAACCACCGCACTCAGCAACTGAATCCAATCCCTTTAATCCTCGCTGGTATGCCCGAGCCCGGCAGTCTCCGCCTCAATTAGCGCTGATGGAGTCCGCAGTCGGACAGGTCAGGGGAGCACCTGGGTCTCCTTAGCCTTGAGTGGTGGCAGGCTGTAGGAGCGAATACCAGCGCGGCAGCCCCAGTGTCTCTTGTGCGGTCGGCCTCTGCGTGCCGTACATTCTTTACAGGACGAGCAATTTAAAAGCGCCTTGTTATCTCTCCGCAGAAGGATCTGCCAAAGCCCCCACCTCACCCCACCCGCCTGCTGCCCCCCTCCGATCCACCACCCTCTCTGTGCTTGAAATGTTTGGATTTATTTGAAGGGTATGTTAAGTGCCACTTGGTCTTAAAGCTGAACTGCTTATTGAGTTTGCAGTGATGCTGCAATATCGGCAAGCCTGTAAACACGGGTGTTTCAATTCATTTCTATAAAACAAGCAATCAATGAGCGAAGAATAGAGGAGGGGGGAGAGGCAGGAGGCACATATTATATAGATATAGATATATCTATATCTATCTCTCTATATCTATATCTATATATATATATACACACACACACACACACACACACACACACATATATATGAATGAGGAGATTGGCTCTTTGCAAGGCCAATTCTCTCAGAGAAATTTCCCCATCATCCTCTCCCGTGAAGATCCTGAAAGGTAAAGCCTGTAGGCAAAACATACGAGCCAACCTTTTATTTGTGAGCATTACTGAGTGCGCACAACAAAACACAGTGAGCTGCGCTCCATCTTTGCCAGACTCGTAGTATTTTTTTTTAAAGTTGCAGGGTAAAAATAAAACAACTGTATTTAGAAATTAAAATTAAAAAACTTTTAAGAGTCAAAACGACACCTTATGTGGGCCCAAACTGGCCCTTTGCAAGCTCATCAGTTTAGTCTGATGACTATCAGAGCATGTTTGCATGCTTTAATGTCAGCATGGCTGCAGATGCCACCAGTGTAAGACCTCTGAAGAGCTGTGAGGCATCATCCCAGCTGTTAACAGGAAGCTTCAGCCACATGTGGGTTCAAACTTCCTCTCTAAATGTTTTTTTAGAGAGGAAAATTGAAAGTTAGTTTAGGGCTGGGCCATATCATACCGTTCACGATAATACCGGTGTAATTTTGGGCAACAATAAGAAAATGAAATATCGCGATAGAATATGGGTAAAACGCGCATGCGCAGTGCCTATGTTTACATACGCACATGGCGGCGACGCAGAATGAGAAGAGCGAAAGGGGATCGTTAAATGAAACGGATGAACCAGAATTGGTTTGTAAAAATGCTGCAACTTCAGTGGTGTGGAACTGGTTTGGCTTTCGTCTGTCAGATACACAACAAAGCACTATTTTTGGTAGAGCATGCTAGCGGGCCGTCGTTATTACCGTGTTGTTTGGAAAATACGGCACACTTAAAATCAATCCTTTGATTTTTCTGAAAATCGACAGTGCACCTTATAATCCCGTACGCCTTATGTATGAATTCTGGTTGTGTTGACTGACCTCGAAACGATTTTATGTGGTACACGGCGCTCGAAAATCTGTCAAATGTTTTAGTACGACTTTGCTAGTACGCCTATTTGTTAAACTGTCAGCAAGGAATTTGCACTGTTAAATTTTTATATAACTTTAATGCAAATAAAAACAGCTGCTTGTTTAAGTGAAAATACATTGATGGGTTTTTTTGCACTAATAAAGTTGTGGAGTTGTAAAGTATTTTGTCTAGTGTCAATTATATCGTCAGTTATATCATTATCGCAAATTTTCAAATGTATATCGTGATAAATATTTTTGGTCATATCACCCTGCTCTAAGTTAGTCTTTGTATCACAATTTCATGCACGTACAGTTGTTGGATAACATAACAAAACAACCAACCAACCAAACAAACAAACAAAAAATAAGTACACAGATAAGAACAGCTGTACCATGAATTTGGCTTGTTGTGTTTACAGATGGCTGCAGTCCTTAAGTTCATGGATTCATTCACCACCACTCTCTCCCCAATTTGTCTATACTCTGTGCTGTACTTTCTAAGAAAGGTGAAAGGGCAAAAAGGCCCAGAATGCATCATAGAAAAACCCAAAGATGTAGCATTAGCATACTGGCTTTGAACCTTTTGTGCAGACACTGCTACATGGAAAAGAGCTGGTCACACCCTGTAATAAATAACATTAAAGTCACTGATACAGCCCAGCTCTGAACGGTTAAATACCTAAAACTGTGCTGCCAAGACTAAGAAGACTCAGTCGAAAACAAAGTACTGGCTAAACTGGCCTCTGTGTAACATACAGAGCAGGGAGTCTCCAAGTATGGGCCGCGAATGTACTGCAAAGGTCACTTTCTTTTTTTAAATTTAAATAAATAAGGCTCACAGCAAGAAGGTTGTGGGGTTGAATCCGTCAGCTTGCTGAGGTCTTTCTATGCATCTGCTCCAGCTACCCCAGCTTCCTCCCACAGTCCAAGAACATGGATGTTAGGTTAATTAGTGATTGTGGCGGGGCGTGGCCTGCGGTGCCGTGCAGGGAAGGCGGACGCACCTGCACGGCATCTGCAATCACGCCCCGCCGACTTAAATATTGTACTGGGTCCTGTGGTTGGAGTTGTTGTGGTAATGTTTAGCGGGCAGCGGGAGAGCTGCAGCTCTGTGTATATTGTGAACAGCAACCGTGTGTGTCAATAAAAGGATGCAAAGCATGTTGATGTCACATGCACCACTATGTGATGTGAACGTTTGTCTGGTTGTCTAACCTTGTGATAGCTGGAATAAGCTCCAGCCCAACTGTGACCCGGTGCTCATTTAAACTTTTATACATCTTAATCTAATAGAATATGATACATTTTTGTAGTCTGAAACAAATCAAATAGATTATGCTATTAAAAAGATCTTTTTTTTTTCCACCCAGGTTTTTTTTATTTGGTTTTTGCCCTGAAAACATTTGCATTTAAAAAAAACCCAAAAAACCTCAACATAAAAAAAGTCACGGGATTTGAAAAGGACTTCTTTAGTATTATTTCTTATCCTCAACTTGTCTTCTATCTTGTCATTAGTAGAAAAAAGCTTACAGCAGAAGCTTTGAGAGAATCCTTTTCAGTAAGTAAACTCATCAGAAGGTCAAAATGACTCAATGTAGACACACCGAAGATGCTTCTGTGCTCGTATGATGATTGCAGTTGTGATTAAAAGGCTCTCACATTTCAAACTGGGCTGTGGCGGCTTGGGTAAGGCTCGTATAAAGGCCGTGCAGGGGAACTAGACACGGTTAGCCCACGCTGGATCACAGGCGGTGGCTGGTGCTGCTAGTGCATATAACTACCGCACCGCCTTGCTCTAAGTCACCTCACGTGGCCCTCCAAGACATGTCTGCCACCTAGCTATGTTCACTGTTTGCACTCACCAGCTTCGCATTTGTAGAAGACAGACCAATAAACATTTGGAGTCACTGACCCCCCTGCTTCCCCACGCACCCACCGACCCCTTGCCACTGACCAACGACCTCCCTGACTCGCCGCTATTTCAAGGAAACTAATGACACAGCGGTCACGAGGCAGCGTGGCCAAAATAAAACCCCCCAACACTGGTGTATTTTCTGATTGAGATTATATTACAGGTGCAGTAAGCGATGCAGAGAATAGCTATAATGTATCTGCAGGGGTTTATGGTTTTGTTTACAATACCAATCATGATGAGTCAGTGATAAGCAGAGCCCTGCTGAGGAAAGAAAAAAAAAAGCTTTTCTGTCAGGGGGAGGGGGAAAAGCGAGAGTTTCAAGACTGAACAAATCCCTCTTCAATCGGCTACAAGAGCTGAAAGGCCTTGTAGTCGAGGTGGGGAAAAAAAGCAGCAGTATTTAGCAACCACTCTTGAACTCTCTCCCCCTGCTTCTCCTCACTCCTTACCCTTCATTTCTGTTGTGTCACAGGTGTAGATTTCAGCATGGGGGACACATCCTCTCCTCAATATTTAGAGAGCGATCATCTGTCCTCTCTTTCTCTCTCTCCCCCTCTCGTGCAGGTCGTCTTCTACTCCCAAAATATGACTTTAAAACACAATTTCACAATTTCACACAACTGGCTGTGGCTACAATGTAGCTTGCCATCACCAGTGTGTGAATGTGTGCGTGAATGGGTGAATGACTGGATATGTAAAGCGCTTTGGGGTCCTTAGGGACCATAAAGGCGCTATATAAATACAGGCCATTTACCATTACAGGCCATTTACAACTGATGAACATAATAGTCCCTGCCGCACACGCTTTCAGTCAACGTCTCCTCGGGCACTTTGACGACTGCGGAGGAGCCCACGTGGAGGAAAAATTAAGACAGAGAGAGAGGCGTGGAGTCTGACATTAGGACACTTTGAGCATTCAAAGGGATAGTCCAGTTTAATGCATGTGATTAACAACTAACACATTCATTTCAAAGGCATCTGAAGCTGGTTATCACAGCAAATACCACGCAATAGCCTGTGTGGTATTTAGCACACACAGAAAAACACAAGTTGACCAGGAGGTCTGAACTATGGATGTAGAGTCTAATGGACAAGATTAAACGCTGGCCGTGTGTGTGTGTGTGTGTGTGTGTGTGTGTGTGTGTGTGTGTGTGTGTGTGTGTGTGTTAACAGGCAACCTTAAACCCTTAACCACACCCTTTGATAACGAACACGTGACACTTTGCTCCATGTTTGCAGAGTGTGGCAGTACAGAGAGTGGTTGCGCGACACTTCAGTCGAGTGGCTATAGTGCCAACATACCACTGCCCGTTTTCTGCAGAGCGTCGCCGTCGCTTGTCTCGTTTTAAAAGCTTGCTCGTCCACATCAAGTCATTGTACGAAAGAGGAGAGAGCAAGAAAGGCGAGCCGCTGCAGTCTGTTGTCGCATGGCGTAATAGCGTCTCAGAAACAACAGTTACATGGAGCTGTATGCAAAAGAAAACCTCAGAGGTTCAGAAATGAAACCACAGTCAAGTGTGAAATACTGCAGTTACTCTAGTGGCCACTCGAGGCTCCAAAGGTGAGTCAATCCATAGTCTCCTATGTGGAAATGGCCAACTGTACAGCAGAAATAGACACATTTATAGCCTCCTCTATGGGCAGTTTCCCCACCTTTATGCCTCTACCGTAGTTTAGGGGTGTGGCTCCTTTGATTGACAGCTGGAGCTGCTCGGCAGCAGCCCTGCTAATCTGAGTAATTGAACTGCACCTCTTCACTGTGTCTGTGCTGCTGGAGGCTTTGGGAGTATTTTCATGGAAATACCTGATTAGAATTATGACTGTCTGTGCTGTACAGACCATCCTAGAAGCTTTTACTTCCGCCTGAGTGAAATTTGAGTGTTTTATTAGCGCTCATTAGAGAAAAACAAAAAAAAAGAAAGAAAAGAAAATCCCAGGGGTGCACCCAATCTTAAATCTTCACTCTAATCAAAATACAAAAGAAAGTGACACAGACTGTAGGCTAGAAATTGCTAATGCTAGTGTGTCAAGTATCAAGGCCAACATATGACCTGCCTGCCACTTGGACACTACAATACAAGAGCAGTAAATTTAGATCAGAGTAATAAGTAATATCACAAACTAACCACCTGTTATTATTAGTTTAATTTACTTTTTATATAAATCATCATCCAATCACGCACATCAGTGCCAGAAACCTCTCTCAAACACATCTGAGGTATAAAAATCCAGGAAAATCAAGATGTGTAAGAATGAATTCTTTAAGACGTGACGTGTGCTGCTTTCACAAACAGTCCCCTAAAACCAGACACAAATAACGGAAGACCGTTAGACCCAATTAAAACAAAAACGACTGTTACTAGGTCGACTTAGACGTCATGTTCCTGCTTCTGCTGCTCCGCGCATCCTAAATGGCTTTTGAGTTTTACAAGATGCAAAGTGACAGCAACAATAAAGGCAGGATGACAAGCTCGCATTATCACGACTGAGCGGCGTTCAACCAGGGCCAACCGAGTCCCCGGGTCACCGTTACCCTTTGGTGGTTTTGTGGTGATAAGAAGTTAGAGCGACCTTCACGACAGTGAGGAATCTTGGCAAGAGGCGGCCGAAGAGGTGGTGGAGGAGGAAGAGGAGGAAAGAGGGTGTGTTAAGTGTAAAGCAGGCGAGGACCCTTGAGAGAGCCTGAAACAAGAGCATGATGAATGTACAGCTCGCAGTTTTTAATCAAGGATCAAAGCCGGGCCTCTCCGTCTGAGCAGCCAGCCTGTCTAGACTGAAACTCTCCCAAGCACATAAAGCAACATCTGCAGGATGCATTAATTACAGTAAAAGACTGTTCTGGACCGATCTCTGGGGTACCGGCACATCAAGTGGTCTAGACTGAGACGCTATTTAAGGATAGCTGGATTCAGAGACTCTCATATCATGAAATATCCACACTAAAGGTGATGCGGCAATCCTGAACTTCCATCTGCCTTGTTTTAATTCGAGTCGATTTAATTTGCTGGCTTCCCATTATACGGGTCACTCAGTCTGGATTTGCATTATAAGCTTTTAGCTCTCATCCTCCGTGACTGTAAATAAGATGTGGCAAACATAAGGAATGGGGGCCAGTACCGGCCCCCAGTGTTTTAAGTCATTAATTACTGTAACTTGACTGCAATAGGATTTTTAGCACCAATAAATTGTTGTCATAAAAATCAGATATGTTGGAAAATACTTTTATTCTTGCAGGTACATGAAAACACAAATAGATTTTACGGAGTTTAAAAAATAGTCTTTTTAATTGTCACAGCAAATTGTGGATTAGTCATCTCCACTCTGCCTGGATCAGCAGGTTATTATGAACAGCAACGTCAACACTCAACTCAGGATTGAAGGGTGTTTCTCCTATATCTTCTTTACTTTTAAAATTTTCATTCAATGACCATAACATAAGAATTGCCAATACCGATTTATCCAGAAATAGCTAATATCGAGAGATACATTTAATCACATTTAGGAAAATATAGAGGTGCTAGGTCCTGTTCATATGAAATATAGCCTATTTCCAGGTGGTTACTATGCAATATAAAAACATCATAATCTCTTGTATAATTCAACTGTTTTGGACATAAATGAGACATTATTTGTCAAGAAGTTAAGGTGTAAGAAAAGTGCTATATTTACCTAAATGATAAAAGCATTTTATCCCGTTGCTAGCTGGTTGCTAGGCAACCTGATGACATCCAAATATCTGATATAGATAAGATCTTTCAGCGACTTAACATGTACCTGCATGATCGACTCCTGATTGTGTAGAACAAGCTTTATTTCATGCATTATAGTAAGGTTCTTGTATATTAAGCTAGCAGCATACGAAGTAATCAAATTGACTTTTTTGTGGCCAAATAAAGGTCTAACCTACAGGCCCAAAGGTCTATTGGGGAAATATGTTATGCTGAGCATTGTATAAACAAGATTTTTGAATCATAAAGACTTTATAGTTTAGTTACAAAAACTCTCATGAGCAGCATTTCTGTTTTTTCACTGCAAGCTATGAATTATAATGTTCAAGTAAGGGTGGAAGCTTAAACAAAACGCTCCACTACATTTACTTCAAGCTTAAATAAATGTGCAAAAACTACAACAGATCACTGAAAATGCAGCTGTTTTTAAAGAAACCTCAGACCGTTCTTCAACGGTTTTCCGAAAAGATTCCTCTACAAATTATAACTGTTGTCTGGCAAATTTTGTGGTGAGTGAGAGAAATCAGCAATCACAGTCTCAGCATATTTAAAATAAATACATAATTAAATAAATAAATAAACAGTGGTGCTGGATCACTTTTAACAAAGTACTTCTTTCCTCTTAAAAGATTGTGGGGTTTAGGGTATTATGCTTTCAATGGATTGGCCCATTTGACCTCAAACTGGGCTGCATTTTTGTCGCTGACAGCATGAAAGCCTGCAGCAGTTGTTGAACATGCGACCTTTCAGTTACCCGGCGGCCTCTTCTCCCCACCTGTCTCCTACGATACGTCAGGTAGAGTATAAAATGGTGGATATTTGCAAGAAATGATACGGAGATTGTCTCAGTCTCTTTCTACAAACACTAGAAGAACTGTTTTCAGTATAAAGTATTTACTACTCCAGAGTGAGAACGGTACATTAGAGGAAATCATTTGCATACTACTTTAAACACCTCGACTGCAAGGCTCTGTGTGGCAATACCCAGTCCGACAACAGTGGGAGCAGGTTGGAACAAATCCCTGCAGCAGGAGAAAGAAAATCCCCTCGATAGTAATCATGCTGTTTTGATGATATTTAATTGGAGTCAAAGTTTAGACAGTCATTCATGTGGTGAGTAGGTTTTAGGGAGGCTTTTGAAATCTCTTAAATGTCCTTGTAAGATTTCAAACTAGTTATTTTTCTTGTGGCGTTTGCTGCTCACAAATATAATCAAGTTCGATGTTGATTTAAGTTCATTGGAGTTCAATGACCGTGCAGACTTTGCCAACATGTAAATAAGCAGACAACAAGTGAACTTTGCAAAGATATTCTGCACTGTTTTTTTCTTTCACTTGTTATTTACTTTATTTAACGTCGGCCTCATGAAAACTAACAGCGATAACTTTCACTGATCGGAGTTTAAGAGAAATCATAAAGTGGACGCATTATGTTTTTCCTTATTCCACAACCAAAGCTTGATTTTAGGAAATATTTTAACCTTATTGAACAAGTCTGTTTTATCATGTTTTATTTATTCTTAAAGATAATCAACATAATTTAAGCCAACTTGTTAAAGGTTGGGTTTTAATTTCAGTTTTGCCAACATAAAAGAATTTCCCAACTTTGACCATAAATAAAGAATTTATCTTAGCTCAGTGAACAATAGTGAATAATTTCCAGGGTTAACAGGCAGGAAATCCTGGTTGATGTCTCACCGGGAGCTCTGCTTTTTGCCCCCCCTTTCGCTTCCATCGACTAGTTAGGATAAAACATGCTCTTTCACAATAGTGACCCTACTCATTGAGAAATGACCACTCCTTGACTGACTCACTCTCACTTTTGAAATAAAGTCCATCAACTCCTCACAAAAATGTTATCCTACCCATGTGGGCCTCTCATGTATACTAAAACCAAAGTAATACTCAGGCTATACATGTTGTTAACACTGTTGGTTCAGTGTGTGAGCAGCTGCCATTTGCTAGACTAACTGTGGACAGTTTAACATTTTTAACATATTATTTTAACCATATGTGGTGATGAACATGACTATGACTCATCTCAATTTCCTCAGTGACAATGCATGCTTAAGTAAGTTTATCGTCCACTTCAGAAATGCAATTACCAGACTGCATACGCCACCCACAATCCAGTGTGTACAGAAGCACAAAACACCTGGATACAGGCTAAATTTAACCAACCGGTCGAGGGTCATAATTTCCCCAGCCGTGTTTGGCAACATGCTGTCTTGGGTCAACATTTTACCTCGGTGAACACGAGCTAGTGCAGCGCTTTGTTTTTGTTAAAGCACAGAATGATACACGGCCTTGGAAGGAGGCTGTCCGGTTAGTTGGGCCCAATGGGAAATAGAGGCTACATCTGGCCTTAACAAATACACCTGTGCTTTCAAAGCCTAATGCATAATGCAAGAGAACATATTAGAAATAGATAGGAGGGGGGAAAAAAAAATGGGACAGAGCTGATGGCTGGCCTCAGACCACTCGAGGAAGCAGCCAAAGGACTGCAGCGCAAAGATAGAGGGGGGTTTAGTCACATGCAAGAGGTTTAAATCTAATGGAAAACTAAGTTTTTCATTAATTTAGTTTGTAGCTTTGTTAAGCTTTCAGCACAACACAGGAGCGTCTTCAGCCAAACCACAATAAAGCTACACTATCATTCTCACTTTCCACTCTTTGGTTTAACTATTGATTCAGTGCACTTCACTGATTTTTAACCGGTTAGAGAGTAAATAATCAGCTCAGTGAGCACGAGTAAACATTTCATGGTTTCAGTCTGCTACTGGGACCGTTAGTCTTTACTTTCCATGATTGGATTTTTTTTCCCCCTCCTACCTAAAGTGTTTTTTTGGAGTCTTCAGTTTAACATTAAAAACACTTCACACGACATCTAATGATTAACTGTGCCTGGAAAGGAACGCCAAATGAGTTGAATTGTGTTTAACTGACAGAATTATAAAGGTCTAAAGGTTTAAAAGCCTCACAGAGAGCATCACTGTGATGATAAAACAAGCCATGGTCATGATTTTGGGATATCCAAATAGTCATTAAGTTGTTAAAAAGAAACATCCAACAGATCAGGCAGCTATTTTCCACTGTTTTTATCTCAGCCTGGCAGCCACCTGGTTAGCAGCAAGGATTAAACAGCAAAACAGGGATCAACTGACATGGCTTTTTCAAGGCCAGTACCTATTATTAGTAATCAAGTAGACCAATAAGTCTCTATATGTTTAGATCAAATCATATAAACTTAGTATTAAGTTACAAAATAAAATATAACTTTGCTACAATTCAATTCAATCCTAATGATTTATAGGTCTGAAATTGTACAGTACAGTGCAAAAGTCCCAGTTTGTGCATTTTTTAAAATTAATATATTTATTGGAACTTATTAAAACAATGAATAAATACAGATACTAATACCTGGTAAGCGAAGATGCAGGGGCTACCAACTACCAGACATCAAGATGTCAGCGTAGTGAAATTAGATACTGTTACCTTGATAAAGTCTGAGAGAGCAACAAAACATAAATCTACCAGGTAAATCTCGAATGCTAAAACAAACTCTACATAGTCATCTGAGCATGAATGCGGTGGGCCATCTTTGACGATTTTTAGTTTTGCACAGCTGTGGTTCTGGTATAAACTGGGAAGTCGGTGGATTGCTTGCCAGCTTCTCTAGTCCACATGTTGTATCGATGAACAAGACACCGACTACCGACTTCTAGCGGGAAGTGCTTTGAGTGTTCAACTTAAGCAGAAAGGCACTTTATACCAGTTCATTCAACATTTACTCAAAAAACCCAACAAATAAATACCTGAAAATGATTATTCATTCATTATTATATAATTATTATTACTTGCACAGCTGAGAAAAGAGTGCCTATCTTTTCAAATCCTTCACAGCAAGGACAGACGTTTGGGGTCAACTAAAAAGAAACAAAACAAACAAATGCTATTTAAAGTGTAATTGCAAATCTGGTGGCAGAACCACCTGACCTGTTAAATGCAACTGGTGAATGTTAGTCAGCCCCAGCTTAATGGTAGCAGGACACAGAGACCCCGGACTGGTCATCAACTGAGATTTAAGTTGATGTGCAGCAGAGCTGAAACTGAATCATCGGCTCTGTAGTGCTGCTGCTGAGGATTTAAAAAAGAAAAAAAGAAACAGGAAAAAAAAACAAAAAAACAAAAAACAACAACAACCCAGAGCTGCTTCATCCTCGCCATACTGATGTAACCTTACACTGGTGTGCAAGAGGATCAATGTCTGTGTGAAACTGCTGCAGTGTACAAAACAGGAGGCCAAATGTACAGGCAGCGCACGGGACACGACTTGTCCGTCTCTTGGCCTCTGTGGTAGAGAAATCTAAACACCCATTTGCTCCGAATTACTGGAGAAACATGGCTGTAATAACAAGGTTTGACCTCTGCAGCTCTTGACTGATTCGCTGAGTTACAGTCACATCAGGTCTGACGAATAGAGAGGAAAAGGGAAGTTTCTTGTTGCCTCAGCTTCGCCAGAAATAAAGAGACAGTCACAGGGTAGGGTAGGTATTACTGTTAGTATGCATAATTGATTGCATTAGGAAGGCCACACCATGATCGTTCGATCATTTGATTCATGTGAACTTAAAGAGTTCAGAGTAAGCCTCACCGGATCTGGATGTGCTGTTGCAGCACTGTAAATATTTACAAGCCTGCAGTTCAAGCTCACATGAGATCTGAGGCAGAGGTCACCTGAAGACCATCAGATGACCAAAGGTTCAAGGTTCATCTGCTAATGCTGCTGTTGGTGGTGCGGTGTTACCAGAATGTCCCCTTTAAGTTCAACAAAAAGAAGTCCCATCAACTCTTTGGCAGGCAACTCTAGCAGTGAAACACTTGGCAGCTGCTGAGGTCCCTTACAAAATAAAAGCATCAAAGCATTAAATATAAAAATCCTCCAAAAACCCTGTTTTAGTCATGCCTCAGTTCTTCTTTACAGCAGGGCTGTCACGGCCGTTTTTACATACAGCTCAATGTTTATTGTCAGTGGGTTGGACCAGTAAAACTATTGCATAACAACATATAGCATAGTTGCAGGTTGTTACCCTTCCTTTCAAGTGTAAAGAAGTTTAAACACACATTTAATCCCTGAGAAGTCCTTTGGCAAATAAGTGAAATTTCACCATTACATCTCAGGTTTTTCTACACAGGGCAGAAAAGCTGATGTAGTAAATAAAAGAAACCTGAAAGCAGCTTAAACTTTAATAAATAAATATGTTAAAAAAAAAAGAAAAAAAGAAAAAAGCATCTGCAGCTCATTACCTGGACTCAGTCCTTCAAGAATAAGATATTCACAGATAAAGTCTCGTTCTTACTGTGGCATTGCAGTAAAACCAAAAAATTTCGATAGTATTTAGTGGAACACTAAGTAACAAAAAAAACCCCCCAACAATCTCTGTCATTTAACGGTTTATCTATTATCTGCTTAATCTGGGGTAGCATGCCACATCTTTGTCAGTTAGAAGGCTGTTATACTGAAATAAATTTAGAGGGCAAAATTTATGCCCTTCTCTATTTCTTTGCAGCTTTCACATTTTCCAAAACTGGTTTTCCCATTTGTTGTTCTCTTACATTTCTACTGGGGCTGTGCAATTCATCAATTTCAACACAATTCTGGCTTTCAACGATTATTAAAAAGACTGGCTGATCGAGATAAAAACAACTATTTGGCCACATTCTGTTCTGCATTAAAGCTCGTTCTGCCTTTCAGCACATCGCTTTGCTTTTGCCAATTTTGCTTTTTGTAAAGTTCACATTAATTTATTTTCCTTTAAATTCTAATTAAAGTTTGAGTTTAAATAAAAAAGGCAACTTTCTTTTTTTTTAAGTTTAATGATTGACCTATTTTTCCAATGTCTCTGGAAAAAAAAACCCCACTGTTAAATAATGACAATCTTACCACTGATTGGGATTTTTTTTTACCACAATCAAGAAGCTTTTCTTTAAAATGTAATTAAACAAAATGTAATTTTATATTACAGATGATTGAGATCAAACTTTTGCTTCCACTAAAAGTCCAGATTTACTCCCACTCAGAATGTGGTCGGGTTGAGGGTTAATAAATTTATTTTTTCCCAACACCCAAGTGGAACCTTCTTCTGGCTGCTCTCTAATTCACACAGCGGATGGATTTGCATACGTGATTCGGCACCGATTTTTACAGACTCACTAGGATTCGTGACTCCACCTGGTTTTGAACAAAGAATCTTCTGCATGTGAGGCCAGTGTATTAACCACTGCATCATGGAGCTAAACAATGGGGAGTTTGACTGTTTGCCATAACCAGGCAGCTACAGTTTGGACCTCTACTTATCAAACATGCCTCGGCTGAGTCCAGAAATTATATTTCCCAAAACTGCAACATCAAAACCCTCCCTTATCGTCAGACGTTGATTTGGGGTTTTAAATGGCCCGCAGGCAGAACGGGATGTCCACACTTGAAGTCCTGAAATAATGGTGGCTGTCTTCAGAGGCTATGTGAGCAGACTAGTTGATTGTTTCCCCTACTGCCAAACAAGTTTCTGATAAATGTTTAAGCTGTTTCTCTCAGTTTCATCTCACAGTGAATTGAAGCTGGTTAAAGGTGCATAATGAACATCACTGAAAAGCTACAGAGACCTCTCTCTGTTCATTTCTTTTGGCATGTTCATCAAATAAAAGCCACTCTGGGCCAAGTGCCCTGCCTTTATCAGAGGTTTTCTTGAGCTGTGCCAATTCAACTCCGATTTCACTGAGGATTATTATTCCACCTCGTTCATTTCCTCACTTCAGACAGTAATAAGTGAGTGGAATAATCACCTGCAGCACCTGTCTTATAACTCCAACCAACCCCGACTATTACCATATTTGAGAAACCTTTTAATTTCTATTCAAAAAAAGAAGGGGGGGGGGGGACTTGCTGTGAAAGTACAATTCTGCTGCAACTCGGGGGTTTATTTTACACTTCTTTTAGGTGTTAATTGGGGCAGTTTTCACACAGGTACACTGAGTATTTCGTAAGCCGGCAGCAACTGTAGAGAAAACCGGTTTGGTGGAGCTGCACAAACACGCTCAAACGTTAAAGTTATAACATTTTCTGTTTATCCTGTAAGCCAACAGGAAAAGAAATTCTGCCTCTGGGCCTAATTTTTGTTTTCTTTTGTCAGCTCCAGTTACATCAGGCTCGCACCACAATCAAACCACATCGAGTGACACAACAGCAAATGGAAGTTAAACTCACTGCAGTGCTATTTTGTTAGCAACACCAAAACCTCAACTACTATGACACTTGTGTCAATTTCCCACAAGTATTTACAATTACATGGTCATAGAAGTGTCACAGGGTTTATATGAGGCTACATTAGCTCATTTTGGGAGGTGGAAGTGGTTCAATGAAGATTTACAGTGCAGTTTACAGCTTTAGAAAAAGTGGTTTCTACTCAATATTTCGCTTTTACAAGTCAAAAATCATTGCACGCCACAGGGGAGATCATGATTTTAGTTCTTTTTAGATCCAACAGGAGCATTTGAGACTGGATCGTGCTAAACCATATGTGTTTGCTTGTATGAGTTTCCTCTAATCTTTTGGAATAAACCGATTTTGGTCAAACTAACTCCTCATCGTCTACAGCTCACATTACCTGTGGTAAACCACAAGGTTCAATTTTAGGTCCCATCTCATTTTCTATTTATATGCTTCCTCCAGGCCAAATTATACAAAGTTATAAAATCTTGTTCCACTCTAGATTTACTCGATCACTTGGTTACTTCAGGGGTTGCAAACCTTTACTATCAAAATAGCCAGTTTTGAAGGTTTATACTGATAGTGACAGTCTATTAAGCATAAATTAGATACTTTACTACCTTTGACCACATCCAACGCCTTTACAGTGACTTATTTATTAATAACTGGTACTTATTTCATGTTTTGTTGCAAATTATAAAACTAAAATAACAATAATTTACTTTTTTTATTATCAGCACAATGATAATAGCATGTATAAGCCTAATATGTATGAAACATTGAGTCCTACCTATGTTTACACAAATTACTCAAATTAAAAACAGTCTCCTTTTATAATAACTAAGACAGACAGCACCGGTAAAATTTTTAACATACTAAAAGTTTTATTTTTTTAAATAAAGTCCATGTCAGACTAATGATACGAAGCCAGAAGCCAACAGCATTGGGAGAGAGTTCATGCTTTTTAAATATTTGAATCCACAGCTAGAGAGATTTAGGACTAGCCATTTATGTGTGTATTTCCACCAGTATTGAGGTTTAGGAAAATTAAGAGAAGGTGTCCAGGCAAAAGATAAATGTTGGAGATGGATCAAAAAGGAGTGTGGAGCTGGAGTTTCGTGACCCCTCTTAGCATTTTAATTGAGCATTATCTGTGGCATACCACAAGGTTCGATTTTAGGTCCTGTTATAGGTCCTATTTATTTGCTTTCCCTAGGATAAATAGATTTGAAATAGATACCTTATGATCCCTAAAACACACACTTCTCTTTAATTAAATGCCTCAAAAAAAAAAAAAAAAAAAAGTCATACATCATGTTCTTCCCTAATCTAAAAATCATACAAACCACTCTGAAGGTGTCCTAGAACCCTAAAGTCAGCAGTCAGAAACGTACTCAGCTCTAACCTTTGAACCAGAAAAGTTTCCTTTCCTGCTTCTTCCAAATAACATCTACTATTAAAATTAAACAAAATATTAGCTGGAAAAGGTTCATTCTTGTGCTTTTTCCAGGCTAAATTACTGCAAATGAAACACCACTCTCTCACCTCCAAACAGTTCAAAACGGAGCAGCGAAGCTTCTTACTGGTACAGACGGCATCACATCATCCCAATCCTTTGACTCCCAGTACATTTTAGATTTTCCTACTCATGCTTAAGGCCAAGTAGCAGAAATTCTGACCCCTTATATAACCTACTTCACATTGTTAGAAAGCGCCCCACCTGAGGAAGTGGAGGTGCTTCTCCCATCAGGAGCCCTTGGCTTTCTAAAACCTGCCTGAGCAGATAAGGCTCGTAAAATCTGTGACTTCCTGTAAAAACACATTTTTGTAACCTTGCTTTTAGTCATGTGATTTTTCCGTCTTTTTACCCTTTAATCATCTATTACGTTATATAATTGCTTGTCTGTCTCCTCTTTTATATTTGTTGCAAACTATATTATTCTCATTCTATTAAAAAAATAAATAAAATTCAGTGGCTTTTGTCCTATCAAACCAAACCCAAAAGGTAGATTTAAAATGACAAACTTCAAGGACTTCTCTTCCTAAAGAACAATTGCTCTCGGAACACTCTGGCAAGTAAAAAAGTAAAGTGTGAAGCATTTCTCCCAGTCGCCCACATAAACAGCATGCCCTGCACTCCCGAGATGACCTCTCTTTCCTTTATTATCACCACACTGACATTCATTAAACATCCACCCCGGGGAAATAAGTACATATAATGGACATCTACCAACACAGAGTGCTGAAAATGGCTTTTAGCATGTAGATGTAGAAAGAAGCCACATGCATCCAGTTTGGCCAACGCGATTAAACATCAATGCCTATTTTCCCCTTAAAAAATGGTGACTGATTACCTTTTATTTGCACTTCATCAACACAAATCCCTGGCTGCTCCCTCATTAACTTCATGAAAAAAACTCCAATTTGTACCCGTGTGTCCCACAGGAAGCCACTCAAGGGCCCTTTGAGCCCCCCCCCCCCTTCAATCTTGGGGCTCACCTGTAGTTTGCATGCACGCCAATGATGCCCAAAAAGAGGTTACACTCCTTACACATAACAGCAAGCTATGCACTGCACGGCTGACCGTACGCAACATACATTGCCCCCCACCTCCACACCCACCTGAAGAGCAGGAGATGAGGAAAACGGCGAAGGCCAATTTGGTGGCGTCTCCCATTTTCCATCCGAATTGGATCCTCTTGACTAGAAAGAGAATTTTACAAAAGCACAAAAAGCTCCAGAATTTAAAAAAAAAAAAATCTCAAAACGATTGAGTCAAATTAAATGTCTTGTTGTCTCTGGAAATATTGCATCTTAAAAAAAAAAAAGTCAAGCTCGAGTCTACATCCAAAATATCCCAGGTAATGCAAGCCTCACTAGTCCAAAAAAAGAAGACGGGAGGAGGATGATGAAGAAGAGGAGGAGGAGGAGGAGGAGGGGATGGTCGCTGGTATTTCCAGGTTTATACACAAGCAATGCAGGGTGAACTGATGGCACTGGAGCCGGGGTTATCGTGTACTTGCCAGGTCTGCAGCAGTAGCATTGTTCACCTGTGCCCGGTGGTGCTATTTTTCAGAAGAACGGTGCACGGACCCGAGCCACAGCCGGGCAGGGCTAACATCCATCGGACTGCAAATCAAACGCACTCCGCTCTCCAATCAAACTTCTCCTCGGTGAGCTCCGTCGCATAGCTCTCAAAATGTCCAAACTGCGTCGAAAGGGAGCATTTCCACTCTCCCGCTATTTGCAAAAAAGGATTTAAAAGCTTTATCTTAGGTGTTATATTCCGTGCAGAGATTTTAGGCTTCGTCCGACGGTCCGGCGGGGCTGCCCGGCCACAACCACGGCTCCGTCCGCTCCAGCAGGGAAACAACCGATTACCAGACTGCCTTTGCCCCCCTCCCGCTGCGACAGCCCTCTCCAAAGTGGGCCAAACAACCGTTCCCGGTCCAAAAGATTCGAATGAACAAGTGGAAAGACTATCATATGATAGCACTAGCCGCTGAAGCTGCCGTTAATCCGCGTAGCTGTCGAGTTTAGGACGAGCTGATTTTCCCAAGTCCGTCTCCTCCTCGCCTCCTCTGCTCGGGACGATTTCAAGATGGCGTCACTGGCACCCTGTTAGGCTTACCCAGCTCATACAACGAGCTTCCGGCGAGGGTTTTCAAAATAAAAACCACAGCGTTTACGCTTGTAAACGAACGGCTGTAAAGAGAAATTTTAGTTCACTGATATAAAAAATAAAACTACGCAACCGAAGCAAAAAACGTATGATTTTCTTTTTAGATAGATGTTTAGATGTCTTTTTAAAATCAATTTTATACATTTTATAAAAAGCCCAGAGAGGCTTTGGCGCAAACATTTATTTAAATCCTGAGTAAGTGACTGTTTCCATTATTATTTATAAAATCTGCCCCCAAAATTAACAGACTTCTCAAAATGTTTGAAAATGATTTGATTTAAGATTTTTATTTAAGATTTTATTTTTGTGTTTCAACACAGTCTGAACTGTCTTAGGCAGCTTTCTTGTCATTTCTTGAAGTAGTCTTCAGGAATAGTTTTCCAGGCTTTATGAAAACCATTCAAAGCTCTTCTTTGGATGTTGGCTGCCCTTTGTTCTGTTTTCTGTCAAGGAGCTACGTTTGCCTGCTCCCTTATTCACAAGGAGTTGCCACAGCAGGTAGCTCCACGTCTTTGAGTTGGCAGATTTTGACTCTGGATGCCATTTGTGAGATTACTGTCTCTTCCCTCAAATGAACCAGAGATATTTAGCATGTTTGGCGAATTTGTAAACCACTGCACTATGAAGACTCTATCAAGATGATCCCACATTGCTTCAATAATGTTGAGGTCCAGAGTACATTGTTATTAATGGACTTTGTATGAATAAGAAAAAAAAATTTTTTTTTAAAAACCCCACATAAAATCACATAAACAAATGTATTTTAGTATTTTGAATGTTTTTGACATGTTATTGGAGGGAGGGGGGGGGTCTTACCCTAATTCTGAAAGAACTGCTAGTCAACTTCCGGTGCCAATCTGGCTAACTTTATCCAGCTTGATCGATCTGCTTTATGAGCTAGGGATTGTTTTTGTCCGGGAAGGCTGTTAGCTTTGCTTTCCAGTGCGTGCCGTAGAATGAAAAGAGGGGCGGTCACATTTCTTTAAACATCCTTTCAAAGTAAGAATTGCCCAATTTGTTACACATTTATAAGTCTTTACAATAACTTGCATTAATTTTAATTTTGTGCATGCTATATTGCATATCATTAGTCAACGTGTACTTATTTTATACACCTTATGTTAAAAGAAAAACTATTTATACTACAGCCATCTACAGTGGTGTTGTTGAGGTTTAAACTACATAAAAAATGTCCTTTTTCTAATCAACAGTATGTTCATTATACAGCTCAGCACTTCATATAGGTCAACACATGCCGCACATAGGCTACATATAGCCTCACTTTCCAGTATGTGCTACTATACCTACATATATCAGGTTTCAGCATGGGTTGGGTGTTCAGTAATAAATGCTGAGAATACCATGAAGTACAGATATAGGCTTGGCCCATCCCCAGATCTGTGTGACACTAATCTCTCTAATAGCCTGGAGCAGATCTCCAACCATAAGCGCTGCTAAACGATTAGGAGGTCAAAGGTCTCGGGGGATTTCTCTGCCAAGCTGGAAGCTGAGTCACCTGTTCTATATTGGAGTGTTGGCTTTCATCTTCAGCAAAACACGGGGTCCTGTACATAGCTTAATGGCTGGGGCTCAAGGCACTGACAAAGCCCGGGTGAGGAGTTTAGTTCTTGTCAATGTTATTCCCCTAGCAGCGTTTTCAAACTTTCATCACAAATGAAATCTCTCCGGAAAGAGCGAAAGCAGCCCCAACAGGATGTTCATCATTTCAAAGATATTAGAAACATGAATCAAAAGGCTTGTTTCTGAGTATGTGTCAGCACGCTGTGAGCATAGCTGTGGTCACCAAGTCACCACATAATCAGATTGTCACACTCCTTTCTTGCGTCACGTACAATTAACTAATTCACTTACAGAAGTTTAGGATGAGCTGCTGTAACAATAGCTTCATGATCAGCCTATACCACACCTACAGGATTCATTCATCCATGGGTTGTGTTGTTGCTAATTGATGAGGCATTTTGAAGCAAATTCTTTAGCATGTGCTGTAAGCTGATAACTGAGAACCCTGTTGTAAATCACCAGTATTGTGAAATAAATCACCCCGAGATGAATAAGTGGTAAGAAAATAGATCGGGAGCTAATAGAAAAGTTCCAGTTTGCAGGCAACATCTCAGCTGAGATGTAAGATCATGTGACTGAAATGAGTTTCACAATCTATGAGCCTATGGGTTGATTGATTTTGATGTCCAAGAAAATATGAAGATATTAAAGAAAACAGACACCCTGTGGAAAATGTAGAACGTAAGAATGTAGAATGTAAGTCTTTTGTCATTTCTTTAAGTCGTCTTCAGGGATTAGTCTTCAGCCCAAAACCATGACAGAGCCTCCACCGAGTTTTACAGACGACTGTAGACTCTTACTGTTGTACTTCTCTCCAGACCTTCTCCATATGTTTGAGACTGAGATTTGTTTTCTAGATGATGTCTTATATTTCTGTTATCTAAACTTGTCATGTATCTTTCCCCCTTTCTCAATGAAAGAGAAACCTTCCAAAAATTCCTGGAAAGTTTAAAACTTTACCATTTCTAAATTGGAAAAACGTCAATGTAAATTCACCCATAACATTTCCTATAAATCCTGGTAACTAAAATATGAACAAACAAAAATACAGAAAAAGCCTAGAGTCACATGACCCGTTTAAAATGGTTTCTAGAGCAAAATGTCACACATAACCTAACCTAAATGAACTTCAGTCTGACCTCCAGGGCTTGAATCCAAGTCCATCCAACTAACCTCTAAAAGGTGAACATGGATGCATCCATATTGAAGTTAAACCTTAAAGTAAAATAATTTATTTTTCATTAGTTTTTATTGGTTTAAAAGCCTTATTTTTCAATTCAGTTTGAAAATGTTTAATTTGCCTTATTTTGTATTGTGTCGGCCCTACGATTGACTGGCAGTCTGTTCGGGTGACCCTTTGTCCTTCTCTTGGCCATGGACAGTTGGGATAGGCGCCATTCTGGAAAATGATTACGGATGGATGAATTGGGTTGATTTAAGAACTTCACAACAGGGCAGTAATGCAATACAAGAAAACCAGTACTATTCCCTTAGAAATCACAGTATACAAGGAATATTTGTTGCCTTGTGTTTGACATTTGCTAATAAACACTAACATTAATTTAATTCTTGGGGGATTTTGAAGTCTGCTTCACATTGGTGTCCTGACAAATAATTCGACCTCTGTAAAGTTTCACTTTCTTGATTGAGTTCATGGAAATGTCTCTAACCAGTCGTCCAACTACATGATCTTATCGGCGTTAGTTCGTAAGTGAAGTGAAACAAACATTTTTCAAGTGTTTCTGAAATGACACATGGGACTGTTTCCACTTCAAAACTGACTTCAGATTTTTATCATCACCATTTTTAAGTTTCCTTTTCAGTCACTGGTTACTTTAAGTCACATTTGGTATTTGGCTAGAAAATATCACAATTTGGGTTAAAATACTGTCCTGCCAATGTATCCATTTGCATGATTTCCATGCAGACAGCGCATAGAGAGGAGTTTTCACCCACAGTGAATGTGCCTCTGTGTAGTCCTGAGTTCAGCAGGAAGGCGAGAAGCAAGAAAAAGCAAAAAAACAAAACAAAATATAAAACATCAAAAATACAGTGTGACCAGTACAGACTGTGGCTGCAGTGGACACCTTTCATCTTTTTAACACTTGTTTTCATTTGTATGTTACAAATTTGTTTTTTTCCATGGCTGGCTGATCAACCACCAACAGCACAAGTAAGAGTGGCCAGCAGACCGGTTGTACCACATACTTTGTACTCTGCGTCTGTTGACACTGTTTATTGAAATTCTCTGCAGGTAGACCACAGTGTATCAGTACCACTGGACCACCAACATGCTACCGCTGCTAGCCCATAATCTGAGCTTTAGTAGCAGGTACTGCTAAGTAATCATCAGCACAGCACAGCACAGTGAAACAGCTTTGGCTGTTTGCTGGTCTGGGGCATTCTGGTGTGTTAACATAATGCCACAATCTTCCCACCCAGGAGTAGTGGACGTCCCAGGAAATTCACCCCACGCTAAACTACATCTCAGACTCTACACGCCTCATTTAGCATGTTAAATGTTAAAGTTTGTGACAGCACAATTGGAAAGGGACTAAAGAAGGATGGTTTATTTGTAAGGGTTTCCAGGAGAAGGCCTCTTCTCTTTAATAAGAATGTGGCAGCACAGCTTAAGTTTGCAAAGTCGTATATGAACAAAGCACAAGACCTCTGGAACACTGAACTTTGGACAGATGAGACCAAAGTAGAGATGTTTGGCTATAACAAACAACATCATGCTACAGGACAAGGATCTCATGCACAGCAGGAAATCTTTAACAGAGTGGCTGTGTGGCAGGGTGCGGGCTGTGGCGCGGCTGAGGGGGAGGTGGACACACCTGAGTGGCATCAGTAATCACGCCTTGCCAGCTTAAAAGGATTAAACGGGGTCCTGACTGTGTTGTTGTTGTTGTTGGTGTATGTGTGGCTGGCAGCTGAAAAGCTGCAACCGACTGTGTAAAACGACAACTGGAATAAAAGATGTGTGCTGAAAAGCGTGAAAATGTGGTCGGGTCTGCCATGTGTCTGTTACACTGCTGCCCAAACCCAGGATTGGGGCATGGCGGAACCGCGACCGGGCCAGCCAGAGGAGGCACTGGCCCAAACGGTGGCCGAGCTTGCGGCCACGGGGAGGGAGCAGGCGGCAAAACAGTGGGAACAGCTGCAGGACTGAACCGACTGCCAGATGCAGGCGATAGAGAGTCTGGCAGCTAGGATCGGTGCCTGGCTGACACGGCCGCCGGCTCCACCGGCTCCCCTTGACCGTATGGGAGTGGCTGGGGTCTGGCCTGCTCTGGTACCCGTGCCAGTCCCCAGGGTGAGGCCAGCCAAGGCATAGCCTACCTCTGCACCCGTATCCACTCCTCGGGTGGGAGTGGCTAGTGCCCGGCAGGTGCCTGCTGCCCGGCAGGTGCCTGCACCCGTTCCTGTTCCCTGGAGGAGGGCAGCCGAGCAACCTCCACTTCCACCACCTGCTAACCCACCTGCTCAGCCCGACCCGGTGGACAGTGTGCCAGAGTGACCTGCTCTGCCGGAGCCGGGGGGTCGGAGAGAGTTGCTTGGTCTGAGCCGGTGGACAGCGTGCAGGAGAGTCCTGCTCAGCCGGAGCCAGAGGTTGGCGCGAGGGAGAGACCTGTGCAGCCGAGTTGGGGTCTGCGCACCAGCTGGACCTGCTTCGTTTTCAACAGGAGCCAGTGTGCAATATGTGGTCGGGGCTGCCATGCATCTGTTACAGGCTGAAAAAGAAAAGAATCAAGGTGTTGCTATTGTCCAGCGTGCAGACATTAACAGCGACAAGGAACTGAAACAACATCGTAAAGAAGAGCAAGTCAAAATTCCTCCACCTTGACTTAAGCGAATGATAATGCTACACAAACTGTCACTTCAAGTTATTGCTACTAAAGGTGATTCCACAAGCAGTGTTGGGAAGGTTACTTTTAAATTGTACTCCACTACAGAGTACAGAATACATGCCCCAAAATGTAGGTTGTAACATATTCCATTAAGTTACTCAATGTGAGTAATGTATTCTGAATACTTTGGATTACTCAATATATTATCATGCTTTTTACAACTAAATGAATGCACCATTGCTGTGTGATTTATTACTATTACTGAAGGCTAATAGTAATAACCTGGCGTTCATTCATAGACTGCTTTCACAACTGCACATGATTATTTGCAGCCAACAGGTTGTTGATGCTATCCATCAAGTCTAACAGTCTGCAGTCTATGAACTAATCTCAGCTAACTCCAGCAAACAAAGTTAGCTCGGTGGCGAATAGCCTTCATTAGTAGTAATAAATCACACAGCAATAGTACATCAAAGATACTGAAGTGGCACATAAACCAGGTAGCTACCACAACTAAAATAAGGTAGTTGCAGTAGGCTAACGTTAGTTTAAAAAAAAGAACTTGCTTCCAGTTATTTCTTTAGGTTGGACGTGGAGTCTTTGCTGAGAGCAGCTTGGTTGCTGGCAAACAGTTTGCATTGTATGGTCGGATTTCGTCCATCCCTTCTTTAAATATGAAGTGGTGTTGGAATTTCCAAGTAAGAAATCCATTCCTGCCTGTGCACTGCTGGCTCTGTTGTGCTGGCTTTGGGTCCATTGTGTAACTGACGCCACCAACATTAACAGGATGCTTACATTAGATATGGGGATTCCCATGATGCATTGAGTTTTTCCTTTCCAGTCACCTTTCTCACTTACTATGTGCTAATAGACCTCTCTGCATTGACTCGTACCTGCTATTAATCTGTCTCTCTTTCACAGCATGTCTTTATCCTGTCTTCCTTCTCTCACCCCAACCGGTCGCAGCAGATGGCCCCGCCCTCCCTGAGCCTGGTTCTGCTGGAGGTTTCTTCCTGTTAAAAGGGAGTTTTTCCTTCCCACTGTCGCCAAAGTGCTTGCTCACAGGGGGTCATATGATTGTTGGGTTTTTCTCTGTATCTATTATTGTAGAATCTACTGTACAATATAAAGCGCCTTGAGGCGACTGTTGTTGTGAGTTAGCGCTATATAAAGAAAATTGAATTGAATTAGAGCCTCTTACTTAGTGTTTTGTTTGGGTTTCCAGCAATGTGTGGAATTGCCAAAATTAGACAGGGGATAGAGAGGGGATAGCCTAACATATGAAACAGGAAAAGACCGCTGTGTAATCCATTTACGGAATACAGTTACTCATATTTTGTATTTTAAATACATAAAGTCGTTACATGTATCCCGTTACTCCCCAACACTGTCCACAAGCTACTGAATCATTGGGTCTACTTAGTTTTTCACATGACAGAACACCTTTTTACAAGGTTGCATGTTAACTTGAACTCTTTACCCCTTGAAAGCCTGCTAGGAGTAACCCTTGAAGCTCTTTTCTGAACGGGGCAATTTCTGTCGTATTTCAGGCTTATAGAACAAAACGACTGAATGTGCATCAGAAGTTAATGAGGGTGGTCTCTGCCTATGTGGCCACCCTTGGAAGAAAACTGTAAACTCAAATGAGTGAAGCGAATGGCAGAAATCTGAACGGGACAAATGAGGGACAGCTGGTCAGAACTTTTTTAGTGAACTGAGAGTTGTTCTCTCACCTGCTTTGCATATCACTGGCTCGGACTTTTGTGATGACACTGCGTATGCAGTTTACTACTTGATGCATCAGTGGTGCACCTGTGCAGTGACGCAGGTGGGAGAAACTGCCATTTTTAGTGACATTTCAGGCCGAGGGGCAATTTCAAGCTGAAAGTGCTTTACAGCTGCATCTTAGGATTCTCATGTCAGGTGTTGAGAGGCGTATCTGCTTGGTGAGCTTTAGGACAATGTTTGAAAACAGTTTTTATTCAGAATTGTTGTCAGCTTGCTTGCTAATTGGTAATTCCTGACCTGTGAGTCAATTAAGGCTTAAGTTAATGAAGCAAGGAGATGTCACAAGCTGAAGGACAACAAAGAGACAACAAGTAGATCAAATTGTGTGCTGAAGCTAAATTACAAAGGGCCATTTGCTTTTTCACTTAAAGATAAACTAAATGTGTAATTTTCCTACATTTTTTTAATGTATTTGAACTGCCAGAGCACCTAAAATGCTCTTTTGAGGCTTTGAAATATAAAAAAAATATGAGCAGAGTTGTAGTATTTGTGTTAGGTGAAGAGCCTTCAAGGTCCTTCCAGACACTGATGTGGACAGGTATGCCTGCACTGAGGCTGTTTAATTTCTCTACAATAACAAAACCCTGAAAGCACTCCGCCAGGACAAAGGGACGACATGACGCGCCTCATGTGGAACGAGTGCGTCTCTCTGTCTTCCCTTGAGTGGGGAAGACCTACAGTTCTAGTCCTGGAGATTTATTGCCCAGCTAATCCCATTACTCAACTATCAGATGCCAAATCCCCTCTAATGGCATTACACGTGCCAGAGTTACGTATGATGATGCTTGTTAATGAGAGCTCAGCTGATATACCTTACTGGAACCAGTGGCCCTTGTGCACAGAGTAGCCCCGTGGCTCTGCGGCTTAATGGACTCAGTATTGAGTGTCAAGGGAAGTCAAATTTATCGACAAAGTGCTTTTAACAAAAAGCAGGTTGCTCGCAGAATGCACTGCAGGGCAACAAAAGGATGTAAATACATCGAAACTGTGAGCAAACACGGTGAAATGTTAGTAGTTTGTAACGCGAGGGAGCGCGTGCAACAGCGAGAGCTGCAGGGTGACGCCAAGGACACATGGACGATTAAAGATTCAAGCATGAATGATGAATAGCGGGATGGAGTTTCCCCATACAAACCTCAAATCAGACAGCAACTGCTGCCTCCGCTGCTGCTGCCACATCTTCTGTAAAGGTCATTTTGAAAAGTTGATAAGTGCCTTTGCCAAACAGAAAGTTACATACACACCTACATCGCTGAGAGAAAATGTCACTCTGCAGCCACTTCAGTCTTCAGAAACAGTGGCCGAGCAAGCATTTGAAACTTAATTAAAAGAACCAGCTCTTCAACTAAAGAAAACATGCAGCGGAAGTCTAGCACTGAAAAATCACTTAGTAAGAACTATGTTTTGTTATCAAAACATATAAAATATTGAATGCATTCCCATTACTCTGAGGAACGTGTGCATCAGACATATTATATGATTGTATGGCTAATACTAATTGCGTAAATACATTTTCAGGCCGTATTTTGTTTAATTTGTGCGTAAAATAGTTGGTCTATTAGTTATATTTTGTATTTTATATTTATATTTTTCTTTTATTTTGATTCATATAACACAGGAATTTCCCAGCTTTGGGCAAAAATAAAGTATATTTTATCTACAAAATAAGTGAAAAATATAGTTTATACTCAGAACAGCACAAAAATAATTTTATCTACTTATTCATAAAAAAAAAAAGCAAAATACATTTGACATTGACACTGAACAGCTACTTTATTAAGTACAGCTTGCTAGTACTGGGTTGGACCCCGTTTTGTCTCATGTCTTAATTCTAAATGGGACAAATTCAACAAGGCACTGGGCATGTTTCTCAGAGAGTAGAGATCAAGGCTCAGGACACCAGGGAACATTTTTTCAATCTGCTATTGTTCAGAAAGACTCCATCAACAGGGATCTGAAAGCAATGCTGATTGATGTAGACAACTGGGAACAGCTGGCTCTGGACAGCCACGCGTGGTCCCGTACGCTTCATGCTGGAGTATTATTGTATTATTAATCTCATTCTCACATCTTCATTGAATGTGACGGACAGTCGATTGTCCAGTTTTGGTGAGTCTTTGCAAATTATAGCCTCAGTTTGCTGTTCTTAGCTGACAAAAGTGGGACCCGGTGGTCTTCTGCTCCTCTGCTGTGGATTCAAAGATGCTCTTCTGCATACCTTGGTTGTAAAAAGTGGTAATTTGAGTAACTGTTGGCTTCCTATCAGTTTGAATCAGCCATTCTTTTCTGAGCTCTGGCATCAACAAGACATTTGCTCAGCTTGAACTTCAGCAGGTTGTTTTAACCATGTGTACATGCTTACATGCAGTGAATTGCAGCCATGTGACTGACTGATTTCCATTTTAATAAGCGGTTGAACGGTTGTAACTAATAAAGTGGCCATTGCAGCCTTTGTGTTGTCATTTTTCTAAAATGATTCTCTAAAAATCATCTTTATGAACCACTTAATGTCCAGTCACGTTGTGAACTGTGAAATGATACTATCAGGCCACATGTATGTGAACACCTAACCACTGCAAAACATAGAGAGAATGTAGCATGCAACAAACATGCCAACATAATGGGCTTTTCCTGCTGTTTGCCACTGGAAGGCTCCTATGTAGACCTTTCTGAGATTCTTTAGAGTCACTATAATTCTCAGAAGGACTCCACTCCTACAACATCTTTGGCTCTCTTGTCTAATTAAACACGTTTGATCAAAAACAGCACCAGCAGCAGGTAGCCCAGACTGGCTGGTGATAGCTCTATCTGTGCACAGCCGCTCGAGCTAAAATCAGAGCCTCCACTTTTTGCTCTTAAAGCTCCCAGGAAAATGATTTATACGCCTGCTTTCGGCTTGTCGCGATGCCACTCAGAGCGATTTATCTTGCCTTGGCCCAGGCTCTCTGTAGCAGAAGCTGGCCAGTCTCCCCCCACCTTCTTTTCTGTTGTTTCAGCATGAATGATCTTTTCCATTGACAGCTTTGTTCATCCCTGCAGGCAGATCTGCACCTGTAACCAAAGTCCGGTGGATAGCGGCCTAATTACCGTTCTCATCTGGCACCCAGCTGCCTTCCTTGTCCTCATATGAACCTGTGCAGCAAACCTCGGAGGGGGGAGTGGCGGCATTGCCGAGTTAAAAATGAGCTACGGTTGCTGTAGCTGCTGTGTGCAAAGCAGTGGAGATGAAGCTGAGAAGAAAGGGTTTTTGAGGACTCAAGGTCAGGAGGACAATAAACCGAAGAAAGACAGCATCTCCAGTTACGTCGTCAATCATCGGCGACAGTTCACGCTTATGTCATGTTGGCAGGTATCACTGTCTTCTTAATCCCCAGCGTGCCTGCCGTGATCTGTGACAGCTACTGTTTTTAAACCGAGACATGCAGGAGCTGTCAGCAGCAGCAGAGCCTCCGAACATCAGGCGGGAGAGGCAAAATGAGCTGCTTGGGTCCCTAAAGGTCGATGAGTTTACTCTGAAAAGAGAAAATAAGGACACAGGTGAAGTAGATGTAAGTGTTCTTACTGGTTGAAAAGGAACATGTGGGCTTTGAAAAAAAGAGCACACAACCTTTACTGCTTGAATAAAATTTGAATAAACAATACTTCCTGCACAGGAGTGAATATGGCTTGCACAAATGGACATACAGATGTAGGACGATGACGCACACAGCAGAGATGCACATTGTACAGTAGAGTCAATGAAGGACGAACTTATTGTGAAGCTTTGAATCTCAGGGCTCAATGCTTTTCATTAAATCTCTCATGAGCTTGCTCCTGTATATACACTTGTACCAAGACCCGCTGCAGCAGAATTTATATGCAAATCTTGACCTTTGCCAAGCTGTTACATGAATAGTTGTTTTTCCTCGCGTTCTCATCCGATAAACACTTGTTTGCAGCCAGATTTGCAGAATTTACTTCCAGTTTGTAGTCATTTCAAGTCACCAAGTGAGCCCTCATCAGTCATGGAGGAAATAGAGCTTCACGAAGTGAGTTTTTAGGATCAGTCACCAAGCAGATGAATGCTGCTGAACTGATCTACCTCTCCTCTTCATTTTCCTCTCTGGAGGGGGGCTTGACAGGAGATGCAGTGCTGACAGCTCTAAATTTAATACGCAACACCCCCCAAAAAAGTGCCAGCATGACCAGGCTAGTGTGAAAATAACACCACGTTAAAGCTGAGGCAGCCCATGCCTTGAGCGTGACGTGACGCTTATGCAATCTCACAATGAGGCCCAGTTATTTGGGGAATGTAACTCGAAACCCCAAAACGCTTATAGACAGGTTGTTGCCAAGGTTTAGGAGGGCAGCTGTGCAGGTGATGTGCATGCATACATGAAAGGCAATTTCCAAAACATGTGATGCTTGAAGCTCAATTTTAAGCATATTTCAAGATTAAGGTCAAACAGTTCTGCTCATTTCCAGCCTGTTTTTATTCCTGGACTCTACTAGAGCAGCTTTGCAAGATTCACAGTACAAAATAAGTCTTTAAATAAAGTTCATCCTCTGCCTGAAACAAGGATGTTGAGCACGGCTCTATTTCTGATAGGCTGCCTCTCTTAAACAGTTTTCAGCAGCAGAGGTGGGAGGGACTTATGTGACTAACATGTTAGGTCACTGATATAATACAGTGGAAATTAAAAAAAATACTATAAGTCAGCTGTTTTGTTAACTGTAAGCAATGGGAGAGAGAGAGGGTTAATAAAGTGGGTATTTCACAGACAGTGCTGGGAGTTCCCCAAGGCACCTGCTTTGGTCCTCTTGGGTTTATTTTGTTTCTTGTGATGGTTTTTAGGTATTTTTAAAAATTCATTTCTTCATTTCTTTATTCTTTTATGTCTTTTATGTTATTTTTGAAGAAGCTTATTCTGATCATTACTAGCCCCGTGTTTTTTTTCCTGTGCTCTACCAGAGCATCTTTGGATAATTCACAGTTCAAAATAAGCTTTATTTAGCTTATTCTTGGTGCAAACGAGGACATTTACCATGTATCATTTTTTGATTGGCTGCACCCTTTTAAACAGATTTCAGCAGCAGGTGGGTGGGGCTTCTGTACCTGAGATATTATGTCACTGCTATAATACAGTGAAAAGTAAAGGTGGCAGGAATAGTTTTGTTAAATATAAGCATTGTCTTGTATTATATATAATCATTCACGTTAAAACTTGCCATGTTTAACATGAACATTCAGTACAGTATCAGTATAGGTAGGATGGAAATGAAGGAAATCAAATCCACTTTAAAGTTAGTTAAAGGTACAATTTATTTTAGTAAAGACTCTCCTGACACCAATTCAAAATTTGCACCGCTTCATTTAACAGAATATATTTGTGTTTCTGCTTTACTTACATCCAAACTACCATAAAGCAAAAAATAAATGGAGCTTCAGATGCTTCTGAGAAACAGTAGCACAATTAATAAAGTTATATTAAATTCCGTGTCAGGTCCTGATATTTGCCTGGTGATTAAACTGTAAACAAAGGTTATACCCTGCTGAAGAAACTCAAGGTAAGAGGCAGACTCAGTTTTATATGAATCACATAAGTAGGTAGAAGCCAAATTGAGTTTTATTAAATAATATTATTAGGTACAAGAACTATTTTCCTGCTGTGTTTGAAAAGCAGTGCCGGCTTGAGGTTAAAAAAACAAAAAAGCAGAGGCAGGTGAGACAAAGGTGTAACAAGAACTGCAGTGCTGTTCCAGCAGCTGCTGTAAAGCAGTATTAAGTACGTCTGTGTTTGATAGGTCAAGGTTTCTGCTGTTTGACTTTAGTTTAACTCCATACTGTGTTGAATTACTTCAGGTGATACTGTTTTTATTACATAAATCTCCCTTTTTACTAAGATATATAAGGCTACAGTATATAAGGCTAAAGCAGTGGTTCTCACATTAAATAGGGAAAAAATATTCACCCCACTACACACCATCAGATTTTTTATGTTTTGTTTTTAAATAATTTTTTCAACAACAACAAAAAATCCTACTAATTAAATTTTAACTTTTTAAACTATTTTTATCCTGGTGATCCATGTTGCTCCTTCAGTGGGTCTGTGCCATACTAGCAGGGTTTGCACCAAAGTTTGAGGACCAATGGCTTAAATGGAGGTTGCCCTTAAAGAGAAATGGGTAAAGACAGGAGATGAATTAAGCAGCAAGACGCCTAAGATCAATAAGGTATATTTTAAACAGTGAGTCATACAAACCTACTTTACCAAGAATAAAAATAGAGTTGTAAATTAGCATGTTAGGTTCCCCTTATTGCATAGATGTCTGCTTTGCAGGTAGATTGTTCGAAGGGTCTTGGGTAACTCAGTGCAATATATTCAGAGGATTAAGATTCTAACCCAGGCTGACAGCGTTGGCTGCAGGACTCATAGATCCACTTGCTCTGGCTGAAGTTAGTTTGGTTTGTGATCAATGATGTTCATTTGTGTCTAAAAATTACATGAAAGTACCCAGTTGAAGTAAAGCATGTGCAAAGGAAGAACTGTAGATCTGTAAAACTTTCTTTAAAGTTGCAAATAAAAGGTCAGAGGACTTGACAGTGGATGCAGCCACGGTGCCCTGCTGCTTCTTTACAGAGCTAGCTGAAAGTTTGCAGAATATAATAAGACACATCTCTGATGGTACAATCTGGAGACTTCTGGAAAACACTGTATATGACTACATTAATTTTTAGATTATGTTATTATGTTACAATTAGGTTTTGATCACATGACAGCCAGATGATTACATTCTAGCCTTCCGGGCAGCTTGTTGACCTGTTGTTTGTTCCACCATTTTGGTCTATCAACAGCTGCTTTGTTACCTAATGTCTGAAAAACCGTTATAACAGAGATGATTTACTGGTTTAACCTCCAGCTGAGGTAAAACTTTGATGCTGGGTGGCTGTTGGGAACCTATTGTGTTGCTTTTAATTTTTAGACTCCCAAATATCTCTGTGTTTTGGTTTTAATCTATTATTGTTGGGTTCTTGTTTGAAGTTTTTATCCTAGTTGTTATGGAGTTTTGGGGGTTTCTGTTTGACTTTTGTTTAATTTTTGGATGATTTTGTGTTTTGCGTCTCTCACAGTTTTATTATTAGTCTCCTCAGTGTTTCCCTGTTTCCGTCAGACTGTCTAGGTCTTCCATAATATTCTCTTTCTGTGTTCCGGTTGTTTGTACACTTCATTTTATCTTTGGTAGTTGGTTTTTAGTGTTTTTTGTTTTACTTCTTTGTCTGCCCTGACATCGCCTGTTTGTCATTCTCAGTCAGTTCTCTGTGCATATTTAGTTTAGTCTGTCCTTCATCTTCAGTCAAGATGTCAATTTTTTCCCTTTTTGCTGTCAGTGTTGGATTTCTGAAGCCGGAATAAAGGAATGTTTTATTACATTGTCTGTGCAGTTGTCCTGGTTCATAATCCAGTCTTGCCAACAGTGGATGTAATGTCACAAAAAGGCTGCCAATTAGTTATTATCTAATATTATGTTTGGCAAGATCTGAGAGGGTCATACTGGAGACATGTATGAAATCATTAGGATGTTATGTAACCGAAGCTCTGCTTTGCTTATTTTTGATCTCCTGCCACAGCAGCATTTTCTAAAACTGGATCATGTGACGTGACACAGCCACAGTTAGAGACAATTAGAGGCGGACACTTTAGCTCTCCTTTCAGAGGTCATAGAGTTTGTGATGGTGTTTTGACTGTTTTGGACACAGGTGAAATTAGATTAATGTGTTTGTGCTGATATATATTGTATTTTTATCTGAACTCTGCACACTGAAAGAGAGCATCTTTCTTTATTAATGTGAAGTTTTTTTTTCTTTTATACAGAGATGTAGGAGGAAGAGAGAACAAATAGTGTCAGTACGCCAGTTGGACTGGATGTAAGGAACATGCTGTTTTTGTTTGATTTAAATAGACAAATCTAGGAAAGTGAGAGAAAATAGTGGAATTTGTGTATGAATCAAAGCAAGCATACCAAAAGATATAGAATAGGAAAAAAAAAGAATTCAGAACGTATCGAGCTAAAACAACAAACAAGCAAAAATGTTTGGTGGACAGGTGGGGGAAATTTTGATACCTCCATCACCAAAGTCATTGCCCATGTAGATCTACCAAACTGTATATAAAAAATGGGAGTGATGTCCAAGAGGTCACCCATCGGTTTAGTTTAGCTGTCTAGCTCTAAAAATCCTACACCACGAGTGACGATATTTGGACAAAAGAGCGGAGTGTTAAGTTATCAGCTAATGGCAGCTGGCCTTTTTAGCAAACATAAAATGTGCAGGGGCAATGGACGGACAAATATCTGAGAATTGGTGCTACATAACAGACAGTAAACACAGTGGAAAATTCCAGTTCAGCATGGAGGAGTGGGGGCTAGGAGACAGCTATCAGCTACAACAGCCTGTGTTCAGACACCTATCAATCAGAGTGGCCACACCCCTAACTTTAAGCCAATTAGAGTTGATATGAATGTGGAGAGTCCAAAACTGCTTGTCTTTGTGGTGTTGTTGTAGCTGTGAACATGTTTATATCTGCTGTTAAGTTGTGAATTTTAACATGCTAATATGGGGATTGACTCTTTTTGAGGCAGGCTCAAGTCGCTACAAAAGAAACTGTTTTGGCTGTTGTGTGTTTAATTTATAAAGTACCAGTTAAGAACATCAGTCACCTCAAGGAGCTTTGCATTGTCAGGTAAGAGGGAAAACCCTCTTACAATCAAACGATTCCATATAAGAAGGACTTCTTACGGGGGGGGACTTCTTCTAAACAGGAAACGATCTCCAGCAGTAGCAGGCTCATGGAGAAGGAGTGATCTGGCTTGACTAACTTGATTTTGAGGGGGAAGAGACGTGAAAGAAGGAGAACACTGAACAGCTTCTTCTCAAAGAAACTGTGTTTACCTCATTTGAAATTGATGTCCTGTTGTAAGGAGTGTACAGTGTGGCTGTCCTCGCCAACATACTGTCAGTACAATTGTGTTATAGAGAGACTTGGTCCTCAGCCGAGTCTTCATATCCTCTCGTCATGAGAAACTCGGCAAACACATGTTTACACGCCTAAAAGGGGATGAATTACTCCCTCCTGGTTGGACTCCATAACATGGTACTGTGGTGTTTGTGTGAGACTGTGTGCAGTCATAGATAATAATTCTGGCCTTCCTGAACGGTATGACAGCACTCAGCAGCTGTACAAAGCTCTGCCAAGGACCTCCCAGTCTCTCTCTCTGTTTTTATGTCTCCTGCCCTTTTCTGTCTGCCTGTGTAAGTTCTGTTCTTACTCTTTCACCTCTGTCTTTATTTTTAAAATCTTCTGAAATCATGAAACTGATAATAAGAATGCCTAAAAGGGAAAGTTAAAGAGGTCTTATTATGCTCATTTCCAGCTCCAGATTTTTATTTGTGAACTGTATTAGATAATCCTTATTTATCCTACACTTGGTGTGGCCCTTCAGGTCATCTCTATCTGAAACAAGCAGGTTTCTCTGAGTCTGAATGGCTGGTGGGTTGTGGTGCTGCGTTTTGAGATGACCGAATTAGGGATTTGAGTGATGATAATACATCTAACAATACAGAAAACTGTCTGAACCAAAGCAAGAAGATGGTAGAAGTAAGCTCTCCCTAAAATCAAAGTATTGGGAATGGAGCTAGAGATAGAGCTGGGAGTTTTCTAGGACACCTACATGGGCCATCTTTGACGTCTTTTATTTCATTTATTGACAGATTTGTCTTTTTGCAGTGTTACATTTTTGAGAGAACCTATTTCTCCTCGTTTCCAACACATTTATATTCTTTGGCTCTAGAGTAACTTTGCATAAGTCACAATTTAAAAAGTACACTTATTCATTTTACACTCCCCAATATGTCTGGAAAATATGTTAAGCAACAAAAAGTGTTAGGGTTGGCAAAAAGAGAGAAGGAAGCCAAGTTAACAATACAAACACTACTTGTATGAACCTAATCATGAAGCATGAAGCTGTTAGGAGTAAGCTGTCTCTTCTTAAATGTAACTGTTGGAGGAAAGGGATGAATAAAATGGGTTTTTAGCATTTGACAGAGCTAGGAGTTCCTCAGGATATCTGTGTGGGACCCCTTGAGTTTTATTTTGTTTCTTGTCTCAGTTTGTTTTTTTGGTCTTTTTGTTTTTATTTATTTTTGACACATTTTTCTGACTATATTTTTGGTTTAACCTATTAGTTCGTCCTCTGACCACTTTCTTTCGATGCAGTTCTTGTTAGCTTTGGTGAAAATGGTGAAAAATGGTGAAAAAGTAAAAATGTCCAAAAGAGATCCTGCCGAAATGGGTTTGTGCAGACCCCAGGTGTTTTATGACTTTAAAAACCAATTTATTTCTAATGATGTCACACTGTAGTTTTTTTCTCCTTTGGTTAGAGCTTTTTAAAAATGCAAATATTTTGGGCCCTAAATGACCTAAAAAAGACCAGTTTCACCTATGCATTTTCACAAATGGGACTATTATTTGAGTTAACCCTTTAAAGCCTGAACCATTATTTTATTTTTTTTTAAAATGGCGTGTTAGTCATTGTAAAGAAGAAAAACTCAGATTCCATCATTGCATTCATCTTCTGGATGGGCAGCTTCTCAGACTGTAAGTTATCAGGATGTTGGAGACATCACTGGATCTACCTGAGAGAGTTGCTGTAGATGAAAACAAAAGTCAATATTGCTGTTTTGTGAGGCCTAGACTGAGCAGCAATGACCTTTTTTGGAGTGAGGAACAAGCTCCACCTGTTGATGTGACTGTCCAATGCTCAGCTGGAATATCTGCTTGAAATAGGTTTTACATTTGGTCCCAAAACAGAGACAGGAAGATAGCAACTGTTTTCCGCCCTCCTGTCACATGCCAGCATGTCCTGAACAAAGCATGAGGCAAATTGTGTGCTATAAGTGCCTGTAATGTGGGATTAGCTTTAGCTGTTTTTAGTTGTTCCAGTGCCTGTACAGCTGCAGTGAGAGCTTGGTCTACACTGCAGGTAATAAGTCAGACTGTGTGAAGGCTGCACTTTGCCATGATTCTTTTTACAACATATATAGACATAATTTCTAGACACAGCAAATGGATGGAGAGCTAGGTGATTTCAGAACCTTGTTTCGGCTTTTTGCAGATGATGTGACTCTGTTGGCCTTTTGAGCCATGACCTTCAGCACACACTGGGGGGTTTTGTAGCTGGCTGGGATGAGAACTGGCACCTTCAAACCTGGCAAGATGCTCAGCTGCCCACTCAAGGTTGGGATGAGTTGCTGACCCAAAAGGAAGACTTTTAGTATCTTAGGGTTTATTCACAAGGGAGGTGAGAGTGGAATAGGAGACTGACAGACAGTTTACTATCTATACCTAACTGTGATCTACCCAGGACAAACATAGAGATTATACCTCTATGTTTACCTCTATGTATGAAATTACTGAAAACTAAGTGATACCAGAGTCAAAAGTTGGCAAACAAGCTTTTAAGTAATAATGTGGAATGTACATGGAATTAAAACTGCAAGATGCATTTTTGTTTTACAAAATAGGTAAACTAATTGTCAATAAATTATTCTTGTATTGACATACATGGGCTTCTGAGTGGCCAATGTATGTACATATACAAGCATGTCAGTAGTATTAGAGTTAAAAGCAGTATTAAAGACTACATGAACATACACTCACCTCATTATTTCACACTTTGGCCATGTTTAATAGGAGCATTCTTACAGTATATACATGACAGAAACTAGGAAAAAGCATAAAAGGTTCACTTTAAGCCACCATAAATCAAGAAGAAATACTCAGATGAGTGTCACACCAGTCTAAATCTGGAGACTTTAACCTCATGGCCTTATTGCTGTCTTCCCCCATCTTTCACTCCTTCTTTGCTGTCTGTCTCACCTTTTCTCTCCCTTGATGAAAAATAGCTGTTCTCCTGCAGCAGATGGCTGTTCTCTGCCACTCCCACCCCCACAATCCACTGGGGCTTCTGTGTGGGAGAGAAACAGGCCATAACATGACATCTGCATACAGCTCACCTGTACTATTATATACAGTCACATCTACGTATCCATCCTTGGTGTGGTTGTGTTTTTAATCATGAGGGAAAAGGGTCTAACTGCTGAACTCTGTTTGTGTGCTTTAGTCACAAAAACTCCAGGTTTTAAGTTTCCACACTATGCTTGTTGAATGATGCTTAGATATGATCTTTTTAGATATTAGGTCTATCAAATAACTGGGAGAATTTCTTTCAACTCATGGTCATCATCCTGCACCGCAAAGGTCACGTATCACGGGGAAGCAGTTATAGGGAAATTACATTTTTGAGCAGAGCAAGCTAAATTTGCCCTTCTTTGATTGATTTATTAGGAAAAATAAGGTAAAATTAACTTATCTTGTTAGGTTTTCCAGGTAAAGTGGTTAAATATTGTTTTTTTCCACCCACTTATTATTTTTCCTCAGACTACTTATGATGAAAATCCAGATAAAAAGCCCATTGAAGTTATTTATAGAAGAAACAATGGTGAACATCTTCTGGATTCCGCTTCTAAATTTTGATAGGTGACCATTTTTACTCCTTTTAAATGGTTTCAAATGGAATAGCTTTGAGATTTGGACTGCTAGCTGAGTGTGGATACCTCTTGTATCAAAATATGAGATTAAGTGGTGGAAGCTAGAGCTTCCTTTGAAGGGTGTACGGGCTCTCCCTTTAAGAAAGAGTGAGAAGCTTGGTCATTCAGGATGGATGGATGGAAGTGCAACCCAGCAACTTCCGTGATCTCAACAATGCCAACAATGCTAGGGGACATTTCACATCAATCAATTAGCCATTTTCTCCTCTGAACAATAATCCTTTCATGCTGCTGCATTTCAAAAACATTTCTGAAGTTCTGTCATGCAAGTGTAGAAAGATAATACTACTTTCCCCATTTAGTATCTCCATCGTTGGGGTGGGGTTTCAGTGTCTGCAACAAAAGCAAAGGCATAACTTTTACTTCATTAATGACCCCAAGACTTTTTCTCCTGCAGCGGAAATCAGATAAGGCTCCATCATTTAATAAATGGATTAGGAAAATGCTTTCTATGCTGCAGTTAGAAAAACTGACACCAACCTGTCTGACTTTAAAAGAATATGTTAAAAACCTGACGTGATCATAATATAACCTATGGTTTTCTCAGTTTTTAAGAATTGTTTCATACATGTGCATTATGTTTTTTAATATGCATCTTGCTGTACACTACTGTGCAAAAGTCTTGAACCACCGCCTTTATATTTTGCTTTCAAAGAGCTAGACTATCTTTAAATTTTTTAAAGTGCTTTTGAGCAATAGTTCTCCAGGCTTCCTGAAGATCTTTCAAAGTTTTCTTTGGACATTGGCTGCTTTTTCCCTCACTTTCAGTCTAGCCATAATCTGATCCAGTTTCTTTGGTTGAATCTATGAAAAATGTCAATGATAACACAGTTTAACATACATAAAATAGTATTTTTTGCACCAACAAGGTGATTCTCAAAAAGCTATTGGCAGAAAACGTATTATAACTTGTATTATTATAGCATGGTGTACAGTGTTCATCTACATCTAGCAGATGAACAGTATCTGAAAGTCATGTCCTTAAGAAATATTCAATTCAATTCAATTCAATTTTATTTATATAGCGCCAAATCACAACAAAAGTCGCCTCAAGGCGCTTTATATTGTACAGTAGATAGCACAATAATAAATACAGAGAAAAACCCAACAATCATATGACCCCCTATGAGCAAGCACTTTGGCGACAGTGGGAAGGAAAAACTCCCTTTTAACAGGAAGAAACCTCCGGCAGAACCAGGCTCAGGGAGGGGCGGCCATCTGCTGCGACCGGTTGGGGTGAAAGAAGGAAAACAGGATAAAGACATGCTGTGGAAGAGAGACAGAGATTAATAACAGATATGATTCGATGCAGAGAGGTCTATTAGCACATAGTGAGTGAGAAAGGTGACTGGAAGGGAAAAACTCAATGCATCATGGGAATCCCCGGCAGCCTACGTCTATTGCAGCATAACTAAGGGAGGATTCAGGGTCACCTGGTCCAGCCCTAACTATATGCTTTAGCAAAAAGGAAAGTTTTAAGCCTAATCTTGAAAGTAGAGATAGTGTCTGTCTCCCGAATCCAAACTGGAAGCTGGTTCCACAGAAGAGGGGCCTGAAAACTGAAGGCTCTGCCTCCCATTCTACTTTTAAATACTCTAGGAACAACAAGTAGGCCTGCAGAGCGAGAGCGAAGTGCTCTAATAGGGTGATATGGTACTACAAGGTCATTAAGATAAGATGGGGCCTGATTATTTAAGACCTTGTATGTGAGGAGCAGGATTTTGAATTCAATTCTGGATTTAACAGGAAGCCAATGAAGGGAAGCCAAAACAGGAGAAATATGCTCTCTCTTTCTAGTCCCTGTCAGTACTCTTGCTGCAGCATTTTGGATCAGCTGAAGGCTTTTCAGCGAGTTTTTAGGACATCCTGATAATAAAGAATTACAGTAGTCCAGCCTGGAAGTAATAAATGCATGAACTAGTTTTTCAGCATCACTCTGAGACAGGATATTTCTAACTTTAGAGATGTTGCACAAATGGAAGAAAGCAGTCTCACATATTTGTTTAATATGTGCGTTGAAGGACATGTCCTGGTCAAAAATGACTCCAAGGTTCCTCACAGTGTTACTGGAGGCCAAGGTAATGCCATCCAGAGTAAGAATCTGCTTAGATACCATATTTCTAAGATTTTCAGGGCCGAGTACAATAACCTCAGTTTTATCTGAATTAAGAAGCAGAAAGTTAGCGGCCATCCAGGTCTTTATGTCTTTAAGACATTCCTGCAGTTTAACTAATTGGTGTGTGTTACCTGGCTTCATGGATAGATAGAGCTGCGTGTCATCTGCATAGCAGTGAAAATTTATGCTATGTCTTCTAATGATGTTGCCTAGGGGAAGCATGTATAATGTAAATAGAATTGGTCCTAGCACTGAACCCTGTGGAACACCATAATTGACCTTAGTGTGTGAAGAGGACTCTTCATTTACATGTACAAATTGGAGTCTATTAGATAGATATGATACAAACCACTGCAGCGCAGTACCTGTAATACCTACAGCATGTTCTAATCGCTCTAATAGGATATTATGGTCAACAGTATCGAATGCAGCACTGAGGTCTAGCAGGACAAGCACAGAGATGAGTCCACTGTCAGAGGCCATAAGAAGATCATTTGTAACCTTCACTAAAGCTGTTTCTGTGCTGTGCTGAGCTCTGAAACCTGACTGAAACGCTTCAAATAAGCCATTCCTCTGCAGATGATCAGTTAGCTGTTTGACAACTACTCTTTCAAGGATTTTTGATATGAAAGGAAGGTTGGAGATTGGCCTATAATTAGCTAAGACAGCTGGGTCTAGAGATGGCTTTTTAAGTAAAGGTTTAACTACAGCCACCTTGAAGGCCTGTGGTACATAGCCGATTATTAGAGATAGGTTGATCATATTTAAGATCGAAGAATTAATTAATGGCAGGACTTCTTTGAGCAGTTTTGTAGGAATGGGGTCTAAAAGACACGTTGAAGTTAACTCAGAAAGATCAATTGGAGAAAAAGAGTCTAACTTAACATTGATGGTACTAAAAGTAGCTGTAGATAATATTACATCTGTGGGATGATTATTGGTAATTTTTTCTCTGATGATAAAAATTTTATTTGTGAAGAAGTTCATGAAGTCATTACTAGTTAACGTTAAAGGGATTGTTGGCTCAGTAGAGCTCTGACTTTTTGTCAGCCTGGCTACAGTGCTGAAGAGAAACCTGGGGTTGTTCTTATTTTCTTCAATCAGTGACGAATAGTAAGATGTTCTGGCTTTGCGGAGGGCTTTCTTATAAAGCAGCAAACTATTTCTCCAGGCTAAATGATGATCCTCTAAATTTGTGACACGCCATTTCCTCTCCAGCTTACGGGTTATCTGCTTTAGGCTACGTGTTTGAGAATTATACCACGGAGTCAGGGACTTCGGATTTGAGGCCTTAGTTTTCACAGGAGCTACAGTATCCAGAGTCGTACGTAGTGAGGAGGTAAAATTATTAACAAGATAATCGACCTCTGTTGGAGTAGCGTTCAGATAGCTGCTCTGCTCTATGTTGGTACAGGGCATTGAAGATGATAACAGTGGGTGGATTATATTCTTAAACTTAGTTACAGCACTTTCAGAAAGACATCTACTTTGATAAAGTCTACTCTCCACTGCTGTGTAATCAATTATTGTAAATGTAAATGTTATCAGGAAATGATCAGACAGCAGAGGGTTTTCAGGAAACACTGTTAAATGTTCAGTTTCTATGCCATATGTTAAAACAAGATCTAGAGTGTGATTAAAGTGGTGGGTGGGTTCTTTTACATTTTGAGAGAAGCCAATTGAGTCTAATAACAGATTAAATGCGATGTTGAGGCTGTCATTTTTAGCATCTACATGGATGTTAAAATCACCCACAATAATTATTTTATCTGAGCTGAGCACTAAATCAGATAAAAAGTCTGAGAAATCAGAGAGAAACTCTGTGTAAGGCCCAGGTGGACGATAGATGATAACAAGTAAGACTGGTTTCTGAGTTTTACAGCTGGGGTGGACGAGGCTAAGCATCAGGCTTTCAAATGAATTAAAAGTCTGTCTTGGTCTTTCGTTAATTAATAGGCTGGTGTGAAAAATTGCTGCCACACCGCCCCCTCGGCCTGTGCTTCGAGATTTCTGGTAGTTAGAATGACTCGGGGGTGTTGATTCATTTAAACTAACATAATCATCCTGCTGCAACCAGGTTTCTGTAAGGCAGAGTAAATCGATTTGTTGATCAATTATTAAGTCATGTACTAACAGAGACTTGGAGGAGAGAGACCTAATATTTAATAATCCACATTTCACTGTTTTACTCTTTGGTTCAGATGTGGATACTGTGTTGTTCTTTCTTTGTGATTTTTTATGTTTAAGTTGTTTATTGCTGGTTTTTGGTTTGTTTTTTGTCTTTTTGGGAGCTGACACAGTCTCAATGGAGATGGGTTTTTGGGGGGGTAGCAGGAGGAGAGAAGCTGCAGAGAGGCGTGTAAGACTGCAACTCTGCTTCCTGGTCCCAACTCTGGATAGTCATATTTTGGGGGGTTTAATAAATTGGTCCATATTTCTAGAAATGAGAGCTGCTCCGTCCAAAGTGGGATGGATGCCGTCTCTCCTAACAAGACCAGGTTTCCTCCAGAAGGTTTGCCAATTATCTATGAAGCCCACATCGTTTCTGGGACACCACTCAGACAGCCAGCAATTTAAGGAGAACATGCGGCTAAACATGTCACTCCTGGTCTGATTGGGGAGGGGACCAGAGAAAACTACAGAGTCCGACATTGTTTTGGCAAAGTTACACACCGATTCAATATTGATTTTAGTGACCTCCGATTGGCGTAACCGGGTGTCATTACTGCCGACGTGAATTATGATCTTACTGTATTTACGTTTACCCTTAGCCAGCAGTTTTAAATTTCCTTCAATGTCGCCTGCTCTGCCCCCTGGAAGACAATTGACTATGGTTGCCGGTGTCTCTAGCTTCACACGTCTGAGAACAGAATCACCAATTACCAGAGTTTGACCCCCGGCGGGTGTGTCGCCGAGTGGGGAAAAACGGTTAGACACATGAACAGGTTGGTGGTGTACCTGGGGCTTCAGGTTAAGACTATGCTTCCTCCTCACCGTCACCCAGCCGCCCTCTTTCCCCAGCTGCTTGGGGTCTGCCGGGGAACAGCTAGCGGGGCCTACGCTATCTTCGGCTGCACGAGCTACAGGGGCCTGGCTAGCTACGGGTGAATGAAGGGTGCGAAGCCGAGTCTCCAATTCAGTAATCCTGGCCTCCAGAGCTGCAAATATGCTACATTTATTACAGGTATCATTACTGCTAAAGGAGGCCGAGGAGTAACTAAACATCTGACACAATGAGCAGGAAAGTGCAGGAGGGACAGGTGAAGTAGCCATGGTGCTAACGAGTCGGCTACGAGCTAAGCTAAGCTAGCGAAACAGTAAAGAGACAGTGAGTGAATACTTTGGCTATAAATTAGGTAGTGAGTACACAGAAAGGGTGATTCAGATGAAGCACGTTAAGATTATACTATGAAAAAGGGATGTATCAAAAGATTTGATACATTTGAAATCAAAAGATTTCAAATAGAAAGGAAACTATCAAAGATGTGACACAGGACCTTGACCTTCAGTTGATCCACCTACTGTTTACAGAAGCCTTATTAGAAATGGTCTCAGTGAAAGGATGGGTTTCAATAAGCTATTGTTAAGGATGGGAAACAAGGAGAAAAGATTGGGGTATGCCAAATTACATATTGAACTAAAAATCATTGGCAACAGGTCGGATGGAGTGATTAATCCAAATTTCATCTGTATAACAAGGTGGAGGCTCTGTCATGGTTTGAGGCTACATTTCAGTCAGTGATGTTGGAGAACTTGTCAAAATGTATGAATTACAAACACAGAAAAGTACCATCAGATTTTGACCACCATGCAACACTATATGTAAAGCATCTGATTGGCAACAGCTTCATTTTGTCAGCATAGTAATGTTCCCAAACACACTGCCAGTGCAGTAAAAGCATACTTGGATAGAAAAAACACAGTCATGGATTGGCCTCCCCAGAGCCCGGACCTCAGCTTTACTGAAGCAATGTGGTATCATGTTGACAGAGAGCTTTAAAAAAATTAAAACATATATATTTGAAATGAAATTTTAAATGTCCAACTGACATATAAGGTTCTGTTACAGATGTGTGTTACAAATGCTCCCTACATCTTTTCTTATGCGTAAAAGTACTTAAACACTTGCTTTCATAAATAAAATCACAGTCACAAGTTGCACCAGAAGAAATGTGCAATGCATCATCAGAGTGGAACCAAAGTCTAGATAAATCGATTGATTTCCAAACAAGATAAATACTTAGCAAAAACAACAAAAACAGTCATGGAAGCAAAGTGTTTTTCATGGGTCATTTGTATGTAGGATTATTTTTCTTTCTTAATACCCAGAACTGAGTTGTGCAAGAAGGCACTAAATCACTAAATGGTTCCCTGAATCTTTCAAGTTTAACAGTGTGTGTGCCTGTTTCAGGAAATGCCAGGGCAGCTGGGAGATCCTGCAGAGATAAGTGGCGCCAAAGGCACCGCTGATGTCACTGCCACTGGACTGAGAAGGCTCCCTCCCTCTCTCCCTCCCTCTCTGACTGCACTGATAGAAAAATGCCAAGTGAGGAGTTCAGTTCCAAAACAAGGTAAAGCTACTCACTGCAACACAAGAAAAGCCTTATGGAGGTGCAGCCAAGTGAGAAGCTGCAGATTTCCTCTCATGAAATACAGAAGCAGGTTCACTTGGAGGATTGTAATGCGTCATAAGACACAGTAAAGTGACTCTGCTTTACTGGCTGTTACTACTACAACTGCTACTAATGCTTATTTTTATTGCCCATTAATCCCTTGATCATTTCTACCCCCTCTAAGGAGTTTATGTGGTTGGTACTGTTTGTGTCGCATATCAGGATAGAGTAAAAAACAGAAACAAAGAAGTACAGACATGAAAGATGCAGGCTGGCATAAAAAATTTAACTTTAATTTAACAGAGAGAAGTGCAAAAGATGTATTTATCTCCAAGTTCCATGAGTTTGTTCAATTCTAACGAGCTTGAAAGTCAGTGTTTAGTATGACCACCTTTATTCTTCAACGTAGCCTGTACTTTCTTGTCATTTCTTTAAGTAGTCTTCAGGAATAGTTCTCCAGGCTTCTTGAAGGACATTCAAAGCTCTTCTTTGGATGTTTCTGCCTTTTGGTCTGTTCTCTGTCAACATGATCCTAGAGCCCCAACATGGTCCGGGCTCTGGGGAGGCCAATCCATGACTCATAGTGTTTCACTGTGTGTTTTTACCGAAAAATGAAGCCTTTGCCAATCAGAAGCTTTCCAGATGGTATTTCATGGTTAGGCGAGAGCTTCCACCGTGTTTTACAGATGGCTCCATATATCAGTGTCTCAGAACAAAGTAACGCATGACTCTTGTGCAACATTGTGCAACATCTGATAGTATTTTCAGGTCAGCTTACCTCAGTCCATGACAGTTTATCGAGTAAACAAACATGGATACTGATTTCTCTCCTGAAGTGTAATCAATTTGTGCCGTGTTTTCTTCTCTCTACAGTATTATAATCTTTCAAATACATTTTCATGCTTAGAGAACACTTACAGAAGGAATATAAGCCAAATTAGTTTAACAAAAACGTTGTTGCTCAACACATTCGGCCCAAAACGAAAAACAACATGTTTGCATAACTAGAAGAGCATTTTAACAACGCAGCATAGATTTCTATTTTAGATTCTTATTATCTTCCACCTTTTACGACTTATCTAGACAGCTGAAGGTAGGAAAATCATGATTGGAAGCTTATCTCTGTGACTTCAAAGAAAATAAACAACAAACAAAAAAAAAAGCTAAAAATCAATGTTAACAAAAATAAATAAGAAACTTTGCTGTTTCTGTAGCAAAGGTTCATCAGGCTTGGGCACAGAGCAATTTAATTAGGTTTGGAGAGACTTTAGGCTTGAAAAAAAAGGTGCTTTGTTGACATGAGAGGACTTTTCTCATTACTGTGACAATAATAAACTTACTGTTAAGGTCATACGATGGTTGTGATTAAAGAAACAACAAAGACTGGGTTTGAAATGAGAAACAAACTTGTATGTTCGGACCCATCCAATGAGCCCAGTCTCCTCTCCAGTAAAAGTGATATTAGGCTGTAATAAACCACTCAATCAAACTGCTGTCTGTGTTTTCTTGTTGTACAAGGAAAAAGAGTCTTCCCTTCATTTTTCTAATCCAGCACAGTAAAATAAAATCGTTCTCTGACTGAGAGGCTGGAGTTAGGTTTACTGGAAGAAACTCACCAATGATTGGTAGATGCAGACCTCAGATTGTAACCACAGAAAAGAGGCCCAGTGCAGATATTGTTTTTTGGGCCCTCGTAGCCACAATGTGTCCCGGGCTATGCCACTGACCTACCTTTTATAAGGCAAATGGTTGCAGTAGTTTATGTCAACATAAACTGCACATTTTCTACGAATGACAGAGAGCAATATTAGGAATCACAAGTAACATATTTCCCAGCATGCCGCCCTGCCATCAACAGTTTTCAGAAAAAGGCACCTGTTTTAAATAAATAAGGTGTAAGATAACTGAGTAAATATTTCCAGCTAAAATTCAACTCATGGGGAAAACTGCATAATAGCCTTCAATTCACAAGGTGAATGAAAACATGACTTATGTAGTGGAACTCAAAGATATTGTCAAGCTTTGACTGAATTCACCAAATATATGCATGATTATCTTACCTTCTGGGCCCTGGTGCACTGACCCGGCCACCCCACTGAACGTTTCGTCGTTGCATAGAAACTACCTCAGTGATGGTACTTTCTCCAAAGGTAACACTGGGTTTACCCTGTATAAAAACAGGATTGAGAACACACACTGGGAATGTTGACTTGCTGGAGATAGATAATTCTTAGGGAATCTGTTAAACAACCGTAAATTTTTACCCGCAGCATCTCCTGCCAGGTGTTAGGAATTTTGTGGATTTAGACCAATGCCAGTTTGTTTCGATGAAACTGATTCTAGACAAGGCATCCGCACTAGATCTGTGGAGAAGAGAGTTTTATCCCGGCGCCCTCAGTTTCTGCTACTGTTTGGCTGAAAGACAAGTAGAACAAGTTGAGCCCTGGCCAATTGTGGCTTGCTTATGCTGGTTTTTGACAACCTGCATGACACGCTAAGGAGATCAGGCAAGGAGGCAGAGATGCATCAGGAATGTCAACAGTGGCAATGTCACGGCTAAGGACTGTCACGGCTAAGGATTGTCACGGCTAAGGATTGTCATGGCTAAGGACTGTCACGGCTAAGGAACTGTCACGGCTAAGGATTGTCATGGCTAAGGACTGTTACGGCTGAGGACTGCTTGATTTTGATGTTGTCAGACCAGTTTGACGAAACAGCGACTGTTAGTTCGCTCACTATTGTTTTCTTTCGCTTTCTTTTGTTAACCCTAACCTCACCCTTTGTTTGGGAGAAAGACAAAACTTACTTTTTACAAACAAAAGAAAAGAAAACCTTTTGTTTGTGTCAGAATGATTGTTTTGACATGGAAGAAGAACAATGTAACAAAAGCAAAATACATATTTTGATTGTTGGACTGTTAGAGTTTGAGTTAGATTTAGGGTTGAGGTTGAGCTCTGCACAGTACGACATCACTGATGACAACTTAGACCTTAGAAGATTGACTGAAATTGTATGAGGATATCTTCTGGACTCCTCCATGGTGAGATATTTTGCTGGACACCTCATGGCAGACACAAAACAAGCTGGAGAGATGTCTGGTGATTTTTGAATGCTTTGCTAACTCCTGGAAGAGGTTTAGGAGGTCAAAGAGTTCTGCTTAACCCTGAGGTCTAAGTCATCATCGGTGATGATCCCAACCCTAAACCGAACCTTCGTGATTGTTTTTGTCCCTTGATTTCCAATATTTGGAAGAACAGTTTCTAGTAGGTTGGGACAGTGTGTAACATGAAGATAAAATGTAGGGATTCGTAAATCTGACCCAAAATTGAACATAGAAAACGGCAACATTTTAAGATTTCCTTAAAAATATTAGCTAATTTTGAGTTTGATGGAGGAAACAAGCCTTAAAAAAGTCGGGATGGATGCAACAAATGCCTGGAAAATAAGTGGCACTAAAAAGAAACAGCTGGAAGAACATTTTGCTAGTATCAGATGTTGTCCAATTAGAGAGGAGGCAGGCTGTTCAGTCTGTTTTAGCCTCATTTTAGCCTCACATTGGACTAACATCATGTGGTGTAATGCCTGCTTCATAGCTGCTCACAACTATAATAAATATCCTCAGATTCATGAAAGACGCCCATTAAAGAAAAGAGGGTCGATTTCAAATATTTCTCAGCGGTTTATAGACGGAAACCTTCAGGTGCTTCAGATGCTCAGTGAACCCCAGCTGAATTTGTGTGTTCAGAAACGTGGGAGGGATGAATGTGCCACAAGTTGGCAGGATTGAAGTTATTTGCAGCTATTAGACAGGCTCCGCACACGAGGAGCATTTAAACGGCGACACAGAAACGGCCTCTTTTTGTCTCCTGTTTACTCTTATTTACCATCCCACGTGCCCGGCACCTTAAGCGTTTATTTTAAACCCACCAAATTGTAGTTTTGGTGCTCTAAACCTGCTTTTATTTCTCACAGGCTTGCAGCAGTAATAATAATAATGATGATGACGAAGATAATAATAAGCTCCATGGCTCGCGTCCTTGCTCATCTCTTTGTTAGTGTCACCATCACAAAGAAACTTTCTGAAAGCTTCACGGACACATTGTGAGCTCTGATCTTCACACATGTGCGCACACACACAGAGTAATGAACTTTAACAAGCCAGCTCTGCACAGTACGACAGCTTCAACCCCTCGCACACACTCACGCGGCGCTGCCAGCACAGCTTGCCATTAGCCCAGGGTTGGCCGACTCCAGACGATGTTTCCAATCTCTCGCACCATCTGCTCCTCGCCTCTGCGCTATCGAAAGGAGGAAGAGTGCAGCTTCCTCTTCCTCCTCCTCATCCTACCCTACGAGGCTGGCCATCTTGTGTGGAGGTGTGAAAGCTCTGGGACATCAAACCCCCTTGAAAATATTAGCGATAGTAGTGTTTTCTGCGTGTTATTCCCCCCCAAAGAGTTGCCAGCCTCTGAGATCCTGTTTTTCTTTTTTAATTTACTTTATTTTTTAAAATCTTGTTGCAGATTGCTCAGTAGCAGTAGTTGCAGTAGCAGCAGCTCCGCACCGTCACGACAGCACTTTAAAACCAAAAGCAAACGACTCGCATGCAATCAATAAAACACTAAAGAGAGGACACTAAAAAACAAAGCACCATTAACATAATAGATATTCAAAGGTAATAGTGCAATAGCATCAATAACATCTGCCTTTAATTTCCTGGAAACGATGACTTTGATGGATTTTTATGCCTCTTGCAGGAAGTTAAGAATAGCTTTCAAGCTGTCAATAGTCACCTGCTGACATATGTAGGTTTTAACAGTGCGAGTAAAGTGTGGAGCGCATAAAAGGGGCTTCTTTTGCAGAGCCAAGACAGACAGTAACTGTTTTGTAAATGCAAACAGACAGATTTATATTTATCCGCCGCTCGGTGGAAGGCCTCGGCATCCATCCGCTCCTCCTCCAAGGTTGAGGATTGAAAAATGAGACGGATGCCTTCTGCAGATTACAAAGCGCAGGCCGCGATGCATCACGGCGAGAGCTGACAGAAATACTACATGAATCATATGTGGCGATGTTACACAATGTACTCCAGTCCCTTTCTTTCCTTCTTTCTCCTGTTTCCAAGCAGCTCATTTTCTGCTCATTATACTGTAGCTGTATTAATTTGTTCAGGAATAATATCAGGTTATGTCTTTTCTGTATATGTTCAACAAAAGCTCGAGCTTTGTATCATCATGCATTGACAACACTTGTCACGACTGCCGAGTCGTGATCCTGGACACTAATGTCCCACCCTTGTGTTCGTGTTCCCCAACATGAATTTTCTCTCGCTGGTCTCACGACTTTTGATTCGCGTCCATGCAAATGAAATAAGTGTTTTCCACTTTTACAGGATGAAAAAGTCCACATTTGGAGCCTTGACGGGTTGACGCTGAAACATTTCACTGCTCACACCAGAGAGCACAGATTTTAACACTCCAATTATGTGAGGTTTAAGCATTAAAAGCTATTTGGTCAGGTTTAGAAAGAGATCACAGTTTGGGTTTCAAACGTCTACTTTCTTGGTTACCAGGGTGACACATCCCCTCTGAAGTCTCTTGACAACATGCGGTCATGTTAAAACGAAAGCACGCCCTCTGCCAGTGCTAAGGTTTTACATATCAGGACATAATAAAAAAAAAAGTCATCTGATCCTTAAAATGAGCTAAGAACATCCTCAGGTGAAATGCAAAGCATGACATGTTGTACCGCAGAATTATTTATTTATATGCAGAAGCAGTGTGAAAAACGAAGTACACCCCGTGAACCACCTTTAGCAGCCATAACTCTGAGTACTCATTTTCTGTGAGACTTTATCAGTCTGTTACATTGTTCTGAAGGAATTTTGGCCGACTGTTCTTCATGACGTTGTTTCGGTTCATTCAGATCTGCAGGCATTCGTTTATGCACGGCTTCTTCTTCTTCCTTGTGTTGTAGAGTTTCTGTTGTGCTAGGGATCATTGTCCTCGAGCATGACTCAGTCTAGGCTAAGCTTTAGCTGTCAGACGGACGGCCTTACATTTGACTCTTGGGGCGTTTTTACACCTGTAGTTCGTTTACTCTGGTCCAAATCAGTTGGTGGGTTGGTAAACTTGTAGCTTTTCCCAGCGGTTTGGTTCCTTACCACACAGAGAAACATCCAAGTGAACTCAATGCAAACCAAAATGAGTCCCTACAAACCATGTGACAATATTCAGTCTGCTCATTCGCCAGATGTGTCTGAGGTGGGAGCAACAAAGATAGAAACAGGAAGTAACATGCTGCGTTCTGGGGATGTTATGTTCATTTCACAGCTTGTTGCTAGCCCATATAGACCTTTGCACATCTTTAGTACCCTGCCACGTTCAGAATACAAAGCACATGTGGCTACGGGAAGTTTTTTAGCTCTTAGTTTTTTTCCAACGTACACCTGGTAGTTGGTTCGGATCGGGGTCAGACCACGGTCGTTTGGAACTGGACCGAGACCACCGCCATCAGAGGGTCTCGGTACGGTTGTTTTGGTCCGCACACAAGTGCGATTGTTGTGTTGATACCTGCACAAACAAACTGCACCAAGGAGGAAAAGGAAAGTTTGATTTAAACAGACCAGATACTGCAGGTGTAAAAACACCCTTAGAAGCCTGACCACTTAGTTTTTGTGGATGAGGCACAATTAGCTTTAGCCACAGATCAGGCGGGTTATCCTTTGAGTAATCTGTCAACTTTCTGCATAAAGTTCATTTGCTATTTGGCAGTTCTTAATAATTTCAGTATCACTGCAACCTTGATTTTAGATGAAGTTTGAAAAAAAAATAGCTTCTCATTCTTTAGCCAGTGATGCAATTTAGCTTTGAAAAATGACTTTATCATTCTTTTTGCAAAAGCCCACGCAGTACCTGGTTGCTAATTTGTACTGAAGCATTAAAGGTCGGTTTATTTTTCAACACTGACTCTACACTTTGGTTTAATTTTTTTAAATAAATAATGACCCAGTGTAATATGTCAGAATTTAATAATTCATCTGAGGTTGTGTTCACCTCATTTTAAGAATATTTTTATTACGTCCTATATATAAAACTTTTATGGGGGGGTACTTTCTTTTTAACCTGATTGTACATGCTGACAGAGATAGACTAAAATAACAAAATACACCCATTAGACCAACCCAACATGTCAGATTTTCCTATATGTCATTAAAAAAACCCCCTTTAATTATATTAAATTGGGTGTCTTGTATTTTGTTTCCATCCATTTTCTCCCACTCCAGATCCAGGTCATCGGAGTGGTTGGGAAATACGATTTTGGAAATATGACTCATTAGAGGTCATGACGATTTCAGAAATTGCTGCAGAAATCCATCTGGCAACTGCACAAATGGACTGGGATTCCCTTTGACCAAAAGGGTTTGAAGGGTTTTTTGTTAAGGGAAATAAGACTGAACATGATACAGTAAATTAATGATCCACTGATAACTTTTTAATAAGCTATACAGCAGTAATATAATTGTTATAAAATCCCACTGATACCTGACCACTGGGTCTGCAGATGATAGCAACATTTATGAAATTTCCAGGGAAAATCTTATTTCGTTATGTATCTACAGGAAGGAGCTTCTTCTTTTCCAGTGCATTTATTTTCAAGAGATTTCCCAGAATTGCCCCCTCACAGCAAACCTTCACAACTCTTAAACCCATTTAGACATTTTAAGAATCTATCCAAATCCCTCATTCTGCCCAAATGTCCTGTCCTCAACGACTTCCTCCACCTCCTGCTCGGGGATAACCGGTCACTCCCAGGCCAGCTGGGAGTTGTAATCCCACCAGCAGGTCCTGGCACTTGCCCTGGACTCTGAGTCCTCGCAACCGGTCAGGACCAAAGCAGCCAGCCAAGAGGCACAGAGAACAGTTGGCCATTTGTAAATATTGCTTCATTTTGCTTGCTCTTGTTTATAGGCTATCACATTTCATTCCTTACAAGGTAAAATGAAAACCAAAAGCCATCAAGCAGGAAGATACAACTATTATGTTTTGTGTCACCACGGTGTATTCAGAGATCTGTGACTGAAAGTGAAAAATAAAGAACAAACACATCTGCAACCACAACCAAGAGCTGAGAAAACCAATGATAAATCTTAAGGGATAAGTTAAAAAACCCCAAACAGATTAAACCTGAAGAGTGCTGATTGAACCATGGCGTGGAAGGAAATATTTTCCCATGGATGCATCGAGAGAGATGGATATGGTGACATTTATTGCAACAAAAATATCCCCTGGTGGCCTGATAAGTATTTTTCCCACTGAAAACTATTTAAAAAAATAAAGGCAGACTTCTCACAGCAGCAGTCAAGGTCACTTATTGTGCTTTATATAAAAACATATTTAAACCACGGAGGTGGAACATTTGTAAGGCTTCACAAGAATCCACAAGACTGTTTATATGTATAAAACGGAGAAAATATTTCCGTCTCAGCAGGCAATTTGGATTCAGATGTGCAGAGAAACCCACAGTATTTACCTACTAAGTAGAGTTAGTCATGAATTTAATATGCAGTGCTATAATCTTCCCAGAAGTGGACGTCCTAGCAAATTCACCCTAACTCACACACCTATATACTCCAGTCTAGCAAAATCTATTATCTATTATTTTAACCCTAAACCTAAGCATGCATTATCTAAATACCTAAACGTAATGCAAAAGCAACTAAAAAATCAAATCGGTACCTCTCCAAGTGAAGCCATTTCCCTTGGAATGTAATTAAGTGTGCACTTGAGTTGTCTGGGAATATGATTTTTAGGAAAGAGGACTGGCAGATGAAGCCAATCAAGCACACAAATTTGAGCTGTAGCACATTTAAAGTGTTTAGTTGCTGAAGTCATGAACAAATCACAACATTATGATTGCTGAATTCATCCAAAAACTGACCCTGAATCTTAAATAGATTTAATTTAAGCTGCAGATTTTTGTCATTACTTATTACTGCAATAAGAAAGGAAGAGAGCCTCCGGGCATATAATTTTTCTGCTTTTATTTAGGAATGCATTTTGCCAGTCTTTGTCATTATTAAATTCTTCCAGGAGTCTGAAGGCAATAGCTCAGTTGCTCATGTTTTTTTTTTTGTCATAACTTTTTAATAAGCCAAATAAAAAAACAAATCAAGACAGTCAAGGTAACAGCTTGGGACTCGGATCTTTAGAGAGACTTTCAATCTTCCGGTGAATTTTGATTCTTTGCCCTTTTTTCTCGTCTTTTCTGCTGCTCACGCCTCACAATCAGCTTTACACAGTGCCAGCGCTTTACGGCAAAGGGCCCGAATGTGTATCAGACTGAAAACAAGCAAATCTGAGGCCGGGCTGTGCAATGTTCATCCTGTGGCTGCAAAGCAAATAAACAACCCAGCAGAATGCGATTGAATGAAAGCCGGGTCCTTGAAGCAGTCACCTGCCACAGCACATCACTGTCCGGTGACATTTGGTGCAATGAGATGCTTGCTTAGAGAGCTGACACCCCATAGTGTCTCATCACTGATCAGTTTTCATGAAACTGTAGGTTTGTTTTATATATGCAGAATTATAAGCAATTGATCAGCTTGTTTCTCTGGATGCGACTACATAAATCTGGCATTTTCAGTCGATGAGTTAAGATGATTCATTGGAGTAAAGTCCCGACCTTCCACAGAGATTAGAGGATGAATCTTTACTCGCGTGAAATCCCAGCATAATACCGGCCTCGCGCAAACAAACCCGCCAGCTCTTGGACAAACAGAAATGTCACTTTCGGACTGCTCATATCTTCCACTTTTTGCTTCCTCTGTGTGCATCCAATCGATCTGCACATTGAGGCATTGCTTCTCTGTTAGCCTCTTCTCTTCCCATCTCTTCCATTTTCATTTTCTCTGGATGCAAACCCGGGGTATTTACCTGCGTCTTAAAGCCATCTATCAGAGGCACGTATCCGTCTTTGTGAATAATTTATAAAGGCAGACCTCTTCCTCTCTGTTCTTCTTCTTAATAAATGCAGACCTCTCTGCCCTTTTCCTCTTCTCTTCTTCTTTCAAGTGGTTCATCCTTCATGGAGCACTGTCTCGTTTTTTGGGTTTTTTTTTTTTGCCACCTTTGTCGAGCTCATTTTTCTCCCTTTGTTGATGGATTCGGGCTTGCGTCTCATTTCTCTCTCTGTGCAAATCCGTCTCATTTTTCCCTCTTCCAGGCTCATTTTCTAGCCGTCTTCATGGATGTACACGTCTATCTTTCCTCTGTGCTCCCTCTTTTTAACTACAATACAGCTCTGTGTTTATTTGCCTTTTTTGCACTTATTTCTTTTTGCTTCTTGATGGTGTTCTCACCTTTATTTCTTTTCTCTCCAACTTGTTCTTCCTAGATCCAGCTTTTTCATTTTACCAGCCTGGTAAGCACTCATAACAGACAGAAACTGTACACCAATAAAAGAACAAACGGAGGGTCATTTATTCAGGTCCTTCTTTTTCTTCTTCTTAAGCTCATTTTAGAAATTAAATCACTCGAAAGTGAAACTTTTTGCAATGTGACCAGCGCGAAGACCTGAAGAACAAAACGCTAGTTCAAGATACTAAAAACTCCACAAAAATGCAGTTCTGCTTCAAGACAAGCATCTCTCAAAAGTATATAAAGCTATGTGAGCAATTCTTAAAGTGTTGGGCAACTGAAATCTAATATTGTGATGTGTAGACTTAGCATTCAATTAGCATTAGCCAAAAAGTTAGAAGAATGCTAACGCTAATGCTAATGCTAACACTATCAAAAGCAAACCAACACGAGTAACCTAAAGTTGTCTAGCAAACTTAATTTAAATAAATTAATAAAGAAAACTACAGTGGCTGGGAAGTGCAAATCACATTTACAACATCAACAATAAAATAACATTTCCGAAAACACTTTTACATTAAAAACAAAACAAATAAAGAAATTTACAACAAAATAACATTTAAGAAAACACTTTAACAAGTCCGCAACAAATTAAACAGTCCGCAACAAATTAAACAGTCCGCAACAAATTAACAAGTCCACAAGAAATGAACAAGTCCGCAACAAATTAACAAGTGGCTCTTGACGAAAAGGGATTGTCTGAAATACTGGAAGTGACTCAACGATTAGGCTTACTCCAAACGCGGGATGTCAACAAACGTCTAGAAACTAACTCCTCACAGCGCTTCGTTACATTTATTACCCTAACGGTGCTCGCAGCACTACATAGATAAATGGAAAATGTTTTGCCCGTTTTGTGGCATTAGCTTCAGCCTCTTCACTCCTTTTTGTGCATCCAGCGTTTAGCTGCTGCTTCTTCTTCTGCCGCTAATTCAAAGGCGCTTTACCGCCACCTGCTGGGCTGGAGTGTGGACCGACCGTGACGGTTTTAAGGCCTGGATATTTTATTAGGAAAATCCCCGTGACATTTAAAAATCTGAACATTATTATCTCACCCATACTCTTTTGTAAAATCTCTTCAAACATTAACTGAACACTACTTCTCTGAAAAGCCCTCCTTTAGCTGACTACAAATCATTTTTCTGTACTACAAATATGGAGTAAGCCTAATTGTTGAGTCACTTCCGGTATTTCAGACAATCCCTTTCCGTCAAGAGCCACTTGTTAATTTGTTGTGGACTTGTTAATTTGTTGCGGACTTGTTAAAGTGTTTTCTTATTTTGTTGTCAATTTTTTATTTGTTTTTTTTAATGTAAAAGTGTTTTCGGAAATGTTATTTCGTTGCTGATGTTGTAAATGTGATTTGCACTTCCCAGCCACCGTAGAAAACAATTAAAGTTCTTATGGTTTGATCCAGAAGAGAGATTTTTTTTTTTATAAACAAAGGCTTTTTTTTTCTCTTTTCCTTAAAGCTATGACATCACAACATTATGATTGATCAGTTGCAATGTCGAGCCTAAACCAACATTATTACGATGATAATGGAACAACACAAACACGAGAATATGAGACACACTGTGTTTGCTCTGTCTTTATTTTCCTCCACGGCTCCAGCCGTCACACCTGTTGACACTTAATCATCAACCGCACTACTGAAGGACCAGACGGAGCATCTACTTTCCGCCACATTGTTGAACGCCCTTGTGGTGGTGATCAGGCCTTCTTGAGGCTTCTGTCTTTGTACCTGTTTGTTGCCATTTCCAGTCTTGTCTCTCATCCGCCCCTAGTGAAACGCCTCATTTGAAGGACGGCCAGATCACTCCTGACAACCTGGAAATCACTCACAGAGAAAAAAAGGAGATTCATCCACCTTTAACCACCCAGTCATCGCCTGCAACACAAGAGAAGACTGCCTCCACTTGGAGTTGGTAAACTTGCTATCTGTCTCAGTGTCTTCCTCCTAGTCCAGCTTAGCCCACAGCCATTATGACAGAATGACATGACAGGTGGTCGGACCCAGCCCAAACATCATAATTTAGGTCAGAGTTTACAGACTTTTATCCTATTTTACAATTTCACTGCACAGCTTGGTCGATGCACTCTCAGTTTTCTTTTTCCTCCACAGGATAAAGCCCGCCCTGTATTTCTGTTACTGTGAACAACTTTTTTTAAAAGACCAAAAATCAGCAATGTGTCAGACTTTCAATACCAGCTGACTTCCCTTTCCTCTCTCAGTATAATTTCCTAAAACCAATTGATGGGGAAATAGTGCAATTTTTCGGACCATTTTCAGCAGTGTATTAGTGTTTTTTTTTGTGTTTTTGTAGAATTTAGTCGAAGGAACAGTTCACCCAGTGTGATAGCGTGAGAGCTTTTAAATACTTTTGGACAGCAGACTTACAGAGGATGGAGAATATACTGCACCAGTCTTCAGATAAACACATTTAGTGAGATCATTTCATTGTCGGCGTCGGTCCTTTGGTGGTAATTGCTGCCAAGATAGCTCAGCTTCATGTTGTGCATGTGAAGACGTAACAGTCTGACCTGACCTGCCACCACACACTATGTCCAGCGCCACCCCGTTTGCATTAAAAACACGAGTGCGTTCGTTCAGCTATGTTATACAGCATGATAAAATCCAGGAGCAGAAAACGTCTCCACGGAATCCAACAGTTAGACAACTTAAAAAAACAAATTATATAATCAGAGAAATTATCACCAAACAATTAACTTGTAGCTCACAGCAAGCCCAGAATGTGTGACTCTCTGGTGAAGCCGACTGCCAACAAATTCAGCTTGTAAAAGTCAAAACTTTTCTGCTGGTTGCAGATACAGTTTTGCTAATTAGAGCAGCTTCATTCTGCTCACAAAAACCTGTAACTTTCTGTGTAATGATACCCTTTTGCAGCACTGAAAAGTAGTTGAAATGACCTTAAAAGAAAAAAAGACCTGCCTGTTTGTGCGATGCTGCTAATTTCAGTGCATGAACATTGTGTAAAATGTACAGTGAGCTCGCTGTGTTCTGAGCAGATTTTACCAGGACAGGTGCCAGCACACACGCTGCTCAACATTTTTCAGCGTTTCTTCCAACCACAGTTAATGTGACAGTTTTTCTGTTTTATAATACTTCGGCAAAGAGATGATGATCTAATTAAAAAACACTGTAGCTTCTCAGAGGGAGAGCTGTTGAATTACAATACTGTGCTGTCAGGATGAAGGAAGCAGTGAAGTACAACAGCAGTAATAACAAGATATATATGTATTTTTAAATTATTTAGTATTTGTTTAACAAGATTTTATCAGTGCCGAACTTAGAGCAGCATCAGAAATTGCAGACTAAAAGCAGGAAACAAAGCTCGCAGACACTGAAAGTGGATCCATTATGCGCTCTTTATTTTCTGGTACATGTATATTGTTCTGCACCAAAAGTGGATGCTTATATTAAAGGTATAGTCAGTAATCTTTTGAGGTTATTTAATAGAAAACAAGAATTATTTATTGTACTCACACGTGTCCAATGATTTCTGTGTAATTGTGTGTAATCTTACAGCAAAATGAAGCGTTCTTGTAAACTTGTATATACCTGAGATACAAGATATGAGGATAATGACCGTGTTTGATCATCTGAGAAGTGGTCTCCTTCACCAGAGAAGTGAAAACAGAAACCACCAGCATCTGAATAAACCTTCATCCTCTTCATCATCACCTCAAGCCTCATCTCCTGAGCTGAAGTCAGGGCTCTAGCACATGAAAGCGTGCATTAACTTGCTTTTTTATACTGCTGCAACTACGTATTGTCTGCAGATTAGTCATGTGACCCTCCAGTCTAAACAGCAACATCTAACATTGTGCTAGCTAATGCTAGGCTGGAGTGTTGTAAAAATCACACTTTCCCTCGAACGATAGATCCACTTCAGAAACATTTTCGCTAACAGCAGCTAACAGAGGTTAACAGACACTAACAGCAGCATTTACCGACAGAAAAGTTCAGGATATCCTCAACAACTCACCTCAGTATCACTGTCATCCAACAGAATTGAGCTTCACTGATTCATTGAGTTTGCTGGACTTTTTGCAGAATTTTACAACCTCCTCCACAGTAAACAGACAAACCTACACTTCTCACCTGCCGCTGACAGATAAGGTAAACAGTAAGCTGATTGGATAGATAGTGAAAGACTTTCTTTTATATCCCGGTGAACTCGGTGCAGATGAACGTGGTCATCTCAACTACTAATTAACGACTCTCTCTTTTTATTACCTCACATACAGCGACTGGTTAGAAAGCTCAAACTGAAACTGGATTTTTACTTTAGAAGAAAGTCTTTTCTATCCTTTGAGGCACAAAAGAGACTTCCGCCTTTATGTCTGTACTTGATTGCGGCGATGTTATTTATATGCATGCATCATCTCTCCTCTCTGATAAACAGAAACCAGCATAAGTAAGAATTGTAATAATGGCTGGGTTGGGTGGTCTGCTTTGTCATTTAGTAGACTCAGAGACTGGTTCATATAGGTCTATTCTTGGTCTCCTCACATCTTACCTACTGACTTATGCGCATCAAAAATCTGTATAATCTTTGGTCCCAAGACTCATTCCTCAGTCTGTCCCAAAAGTTCAGACTGAATTTGGAAACAGAGCGTTCAGATCTGCAGCTCCTTCCTTCTGCAAAATCAACTAAAACTTCATGCACAGGCCTCACTTAGTGAATTTAAGGTGATTTTAAATGACCTGGTTGGAGGAAATGTTGCCTGAATGTTATTACCCTCGTTTCTAGCACAAGACAGTGACTTTTATTGATGTTTCCGGCTTTATTGCCACTGAGGTTGATAAATTTTATATGCTGTTTTTGATATTTCCTTTTTTTTATTAGCTACATTTTAGTTTAGTTAACTTTTGTATCTTTTGTGTGTGAATTCTACTTGCTGTTTTTACTGCTGTCTTTCTCAGCCAGGATGCCCCTGTAAAAGAGATTTAAAATCTCGACAGTCATATTTTCCTGGTTAAATGAAGGTCAAATAAAATAGAAGAAATAAAACTTGCTGAAAATTTCAGTGCAATCACCAGTTTTTCCTAGTTCCAAGGAGGTTACTGTCCTGTTTTTGTCCTTTAAACTTTTATTTCAACCACTCCTTTGCCTAAAAATCTTTGGGTTTCAGTAGGGCACATCTCTTTTGAGTCACACATTTCGTTTAAAAACTTAGGGCCCATCAAATGTGTCCCACTATGTTGGACAGGGGGTAATGGACCCTGTATAAAACAACATGCTCTGCAGAAAAGGCAGTTGTTCTCTAGTAGTTTTCTTGGTGGGCGGTGGGAGACTTAAAGAGTTTTGATGGAGCGATTTAGTAGAAACAAAACTTCTGTGTTCAATTTAGCTAAAAAAAAAAGGAACTTTAAAAGACATTTTGCATCATCAGATAAGCATCCATGAAACTGGACTCTGATCTTTGTACAAAGATTATTTGCACACTACCAGACCATCCATCCATCCATCCATGGTAATTGCTGCAGTGTTCGATGTTGCTTCAGCAGGAGACTTTTGCTTCTTCTCCCTGGGATAGAGGATAAGAGGCGCCAGGCAGCCTTTAGGGCTTTAAGGCTCTGACAAATCTTTCTCCTCCCAGCTTTGAAATGAGACACCCTCCCCCCCGGCTGACTACAGAACACCAGCAATCACTCTCCACGGAGTCTGGGAACCCCAACTCCCCCTTCCACCTTCCACCGCCAATCAAACCGAGGGGGCCGCGGTCCTGCCGGGGTGTCAGGTGTGAATGACACGGTTGTAGAGAAATGTAAAGGGAGCTCCTTTAATAAAAAGATTTTACTTTCAGGCTTTTGAAGAGTGTTGGCTCACGTGGCGGCGCAGCCCCGATGAAATGTGATGTAAAAGGAAGGAAAGAGTGCTTCAAGGACAGCGGCGTGATGAAATAGGTGAAAATAATGGGGAAAAAAATGGTAAATACCATCGAGAGCACGCCGCTTGATGTCAGGAGTGAAACAGGCGAAATGACGTTTGTTACACACTCGAATGCAAATGATGTGTATTATATATAGATGCTGGTGCTCTGGATCAGACTGCTGCTCCCTCGAGATGTTTTTGTTGCAGGATGAGGTGAGGCACTGACAGGTGTGTGCGTGTTTGTGCGTGTGTGCTGACACGCTCTGACACTGCCACTTTTGTCTTTGCCGTCTCTGCCAATGGTAATCCCAGCTGTCATGTTGCATGTTGCTGCGTTTTCGGAGCAGACTGCGATAAATCTGTCTTTTCTATTTGAACTCATCTGGGTTAGTTTGAAAATAGAAGTGAGCGACGTTAAATGTAAAAGTCTGGGGATGGATTCTGGTGCCATCAGGAGTTTAGTTGTAACACTTTATTAACAAGAACAGAAGTGGTTTATATAGATATGCATATTATGTTGGAGGATCACCTCAAAGAAATGACTGAAAATACAGAGTTTTCTTCTTTATCATGAAGCTAGGTGTGTCTTTTTAGAAAGAAGTCCCATACATACGGCACGATTTTCTTCTGGTAGAAAGAGCTGTTTAGATTTGGTTGTAATAGCCATTTCAGATTCTGAGAAAAAAGGGCTGTCAAGGACTCAGTGATTCAAAAGATATTTGTCTCACATATCCACAAGCAATCCTTCATTGTGCTGTTAAAGCAATGGTTCATGTACCTAAGGTTGCACTAAAAGAGTGAAATAAAGACTTTCCATTGCTCACTGGGGTCTGGGTTGCACAGATAGCAGTTTAAGCAGAAACTCCTCATGTCACCTCCACCAGCTCCTCTGTTAGAGGTTCCCAAACCAATCGAGAGGCATTATGTCTCCTGCTTGTCGTGTGTCTTCACTGGCTGAAAAAAGTCACCTAGGAGGGTTTCCAAGAAGCATCACAGTCAGTTGCCAACCTCCTCAACAGACTCCCTTTGACGTGAAGAAGCAGCAGGTCAGTTACTGAGGTGAACCCAGACAGATGTATTGACACATGTGAAGAAATACATGGAAATACAGCATATGAGGCAAAAACAGAGTTTGTATTATTATTATTATTATTATTGTTCATCAGCACAGACTGATCTCTCAGGCAGCTTTGTCATTTGTTCTTTAAGTAGTCTTCAGAAATAGTTCTCCAGGCTTCTTGAAGGACATTCAAAGCTCTTCTTTGGATGTTTCTGCCTTTTGTTCTGTTCTCTGTCAACATGATCCCACACTGCTTCAATAATGTTGAGGTCCGGGCTCCGGGGAGGCCGATCCATGACTGATAGTGTTCCACTGTGTGTTTTTCTATCCAGGTATGATTTCACTGCATTGGCAGTGTGTTTGGGATCAATGACATGCTGAAAAATTAAACTGTTGCCAATCAAATGCTTTACAGATGGTATTGCATGAAGGATTAAAGCTTTTCCATGTTCCATATTCACATTTCATCAATTCTGACAAGATCTCCAACAGCACTGACTGAAATGCAACCTTATGGCAGAGCCTCCACCTTGTTTTACAGATGGCTAACTGTGGTACCTCTCTCCTGAACTGCTCCATATACTGTATATTGAAAAATGTGAAATTGCCACTGATTTTTAGTCCAGTTCTTGTATAATTTGGCATACTCTGCCTTTTTTCTTATTTTTCCCTACCTAAAGAGACAGCCACCTTGGAGAACTATTGCTCAAGACAGCAAAATACAAGAAAGTTGGGCTAGCAAAATATGAGGAAATAAGGGGTGGCTCAAGATTTTTTCATGATCATATTTAACTAGTATTTTCTTATCACCATCTGTTAGTTAGCATGTCTTCTTTGTTTCTTCTTCCTAATTCAGGTCAGTGGTTGGCCTTTCTTGTATGTCACCTTTTCCTTAACTTCCTGTTTTTGTCTTCCCTCTAAGGACCTGATTGTTTCCACCCATGTCTTGTCTTTCAGTGGTCTGTCTGCGTATCATCTTGTCTTCCCGTTTGTCGCTGGTCAAACTGTCTGTTTATGATCTTCTCCTTGTTTCTTGTGCTCCTGTTTCAGGATTTCTGTTTTGATTTCACATCTGGTGGAGCCAGATTCTTTCATTATAGTGGAACATCCATGGTGAGTTTAGTGCAGCCACAGCCTCATCCTTGGAAAGCAATCATCTGCAGTGCAGCAGTGTGGCTTTTCAGAAGCGGAACCTTTCATCTGCACAGGGTGTTTTATTTTGAAAATTTACTGTAAGCCCTGCAATGTTCCTGTGTTATTCTTCTCTTGCTCCTCATCTGCTCTGTGCAGCTTTGATGAAAAATAGATTTGACAGGCATGTTTAGCAAAGTGAAGAGCTGGTTGGAAATTACAAAGATTGTCTTTAATGGAAATCCCTTGTGTGATTCAAGCCTCAGAATTACCTGAATACTCACCAGCTGCATGGCACAGCAGTATTATGAGTACTTCTAAGCATAAAAATGGCCCGTTTACTCTGACATCTAACAAGAAGCCAAAGTTGATGGTAAGTCTAAAGTAATTTAGGTGTCTTTAAACCCCGAAAGTCCACTCATTTCACTGACGACTTTTACAAAAACGCAATCAAATGACAAACCGCCGTTTTACTGTAAAAACCAACAAGAAGACTAATTAAATGATATCTTGAGGCATCCTGAATCATCCAGATAAGGAAATCCCAAAAAGTTGATTCTGTTCATCTGGACGCTACATCCAGATGAACAGAATCAACTTTTTGGGATAATTTAATGATACTTTATGATAACTTTAAATTAGTTTTATGTTTACATAAACCTGTTCAACTCATTTCATTGAGTCTTTAGAGCAGTTGATTCTCACAAAGGCTCTAAAGACTCAATGAAATGATAAACTGCATTGGAAAATAGAAGTTTTTCCTTTTTTTTTGAATTTCTATATAGTAAAGATGAGTGGGTGTTTGTCCTTGTGGTAGACAGAGGCCAAGACCATAGATTCATAGAGAACTGCTGCCATTCACATGGAAAAGGGTCAATACAAATGATGAATATGAGAAAAAACACTTTTTATGTAACCCAAAGGTTCCGTATTCTATGGTTTTTCAACAATTTAACTTTCAATGTTCATCTCAGAATGCTGCATAGATTAATTCTACCAGCCTAAAATACCTCTGTTTTCAGCTGTGTTGCTGCCCACTTCTTAAAGGAATGTGTGAAAACCACATTGACTGAAGGGAAAACAGTCTTCCCCACAGAAATGACCTCCAAAATGCATCAGCTGTGACTGTCTTTAAATCTGAGCTGAAGACTTACCTTTTTTTGTCAAACTTTTGTAAGCGGCTGGGAGGAAGGTTGTTGCTGTGCTATTAAATAATGTGAATCTATGTAGTGCAAATTTTTAGGAAACTATTAATTTTTAATTTATTTATGGCTATACAGCACTTTAGTTTTAAATTTGCTATATAAATAAAATTGACTTATGTACTTACTAACCTACCTACTTCAGCATTTTAACTTCATTAGAATAACGTCATATTTATATCCACAAAAACGGAATTATACATGCCTACCAATCACACAAAAGCCAAACTGAAAAGGTGAATCTTCAGACCAGATGTAAAAATATCAAGTGAGGAGGTCTTTCTAATTTGTAAAGGCAGTGCGTTCCACTTTTTGGGAGCCACAACTGCTAAAGCCCAATCCCCCTGGAGCTTCCGATGTGTCCTCGGCACTGTTAGGATCCCTGGGTCATCAACCCAGTGGTTTGTGTTTTGGTTCTTTGAGTTTGTTATTTCATTATATTCTAGTTTTGCTTTTTGGGTTTTTGGATTATTCTTAGTTTAGGTTCTCTGGGTGGGTTCTGTTAGCTTTAGTGTTCTGGTTTTCTGTCTGTGATTCTGAGTTGCTGTCTCCCCTGTTTGCTGTATCCCCACGTCCAGTCAGTGTCTGTGTCTGTAAGTTCAGTCTGTGTTGTGTTTCCTGTTTTACTTTGAAGGTCTCTGTCTTTTCTCAGTGTGTTCAGGTTACGCTTCTTTGTCTCGTTAGTCCTGATTTGCCCCAGCTGTGTTTCCCTCCTGTTGCCCATTCCCTGATTACTCCCTCTGCGTATTTAAGCCCTGTGTTTTCCTGTGCTCTCTGTCGCGTTCTACCGTTTACCTAGCTGTGTGTTCTGTCAGTTCTCTGGTTTAAGTTTATTTTGATTTTCCCAGGTATGTTTTGTTACCCTTTTTGAGTTCAGCATTAAAGCTGTTTTGAGTTCACCTTTTTGTCTCCGGAGTCTGCACTTTGGGTCCTATTCCTGTCTGCACACAGCCGTAACATAACAGAAGAACGCGACCAGAAAATGGACCCCGCAGACTCTTTTTCCTCAGAGGACAACGCTGAGATGGAGCGAATGGTGAGCCTGCTTGACCGCATTGCCCAGTCACAGGATTTACGGACTATGGCAGTCGGGTTAAGTGCAGTGGATGCCATCATTCGGCATAACCCTCAGCTTTGTCAGTTTGCCAAAGATACTAAGTTGGATCGCACCATTGCTGCCTGGAGAGAGCAAGTCAAGGCTAGTGAGCTTGCCCTCTCTCTCACTAACTCTTCCTCTTCGCTGCCCCACTCCCCACCTGCCTCAACACTGCCACGGACTTCCTCTCCCTCGCCACACCATCCGGGACCTTGTTCGCCTGCCTTTTTCCTGGCAGCTATGTGGTCGGAGGATGAGGAGGTGGTCTCCATGTCTCCACCAGTTCCTGTTCCCTCATCCCGGAGGAAACGGCGCCCTCGCCCTCGCCACTCCTCTCCTCCGTCGCCTGTTCTGCAGCCTGGTCCCGCTGGAGGGTCCGGGGGGCCCGTCCAGCCTCCTGTTCCCGCTGGAGGGTCCGAGGGGCCCGTCCAGCCTCCTGTTCCCGCTGGAGGGTCCGAGGGGCCCGTCCAGCCTTCGTCTGCCTCGCCTGGAGGGTCCGAGGGGCCCGTCCAGCCTTCGTCTGCCTCGCCTGGAGGGTCCGAGGGGCCCGTCCAGCCGCAGCCACCTGTCTCCGCTGGAGGGTCCGAGGGGCCCGTCCAGCCGCAGCCACCTGTCTCCGCTGGAGGGTCCGAGGGGCCCGTCCAGCCGCAGCCACCTGTCTCCGCTGGAGGGTCCGAGGGGCCCGTCCAGTCTTCTGCCTCTGCTGGAGGGTCCGAGGGGCCCGTCCAGCCTTCTGTTCCCGCTGGGGGTTCTGGAGAACCGCGCCAGCCTTTGTTTGCCTCCGCTGGAGGGTCCGAGGGGCCCGTCCAGCCTTCTGCCTCCGCTGGAGGGTCCGAGGGGCCCGTCCAGCCTTCTGCCTCCGCTGGAGGGTCCGAGGGGCCCGTCCAGCCTTCTGCCTCCGCTGGAGGGTCCGAGGGGCCCGTCCAGCCTTCTGTTCCCGCTGGAGGGTCCGAGGGGCCCGTCCAGCCTTCGTCTCCACCACCTACATCGCCGCCTGCAGCGCCCACATCGTCGCTTGCGGCGTCCCCGTCTACCGTTTACCTAGCTGTGTGTTCTGTCAGTTCTCTGGTTTAAGTTTATTTTGATTTTCCCAGGTATGTTTTGTTACCCTTTTTGAGTTCAGCATTAAAGCTGTTTTGAGTTCACCTTTTTGTCTCCGGAGTCTGCACTTTGGGTCCTATTCCTGTCTGCACACAGCCGTAACATAACAGGCACATCCAACAACAAAATCATTTTTAAATGAATTCTAAAATGGACCGGCAGCCAGTGTAGTGAGGATGAAATGGCAGTGATATGCTCCCTTAACCAATTAAAAGCTGTGCAGCAGCTTTTTGCACCAGATGAATATGTGACAAGGATGAGTGATTAGTGACGTGGGCCTGTCACGGGAAAAGAAAAATTTAAATGTAAAAAATTAAGGGCCAACCAAGCTTTTACTTCCTCAAGACAATCATTTAGTGCTTGCACAAGAGCAGGTGGTGTTATCTGAGCCCTGGCGTCATTCACATTTTCCACAAAGAAATTCAGAAATTTCTCACATGCCTCAGAGGAAAGTTCACTACCATCAGGCTGAGGAACATTTAAAACAACATCAACAGTGTTAAATAAGACACCAGGATTGTGACAGTTTAACAAAATTATATTAGACAAATACTTTGAGGTTTTTCAGATTTTCTGATACCGATGTCAGCAGTCCTATAACATTTGAAATAATATAAGGAGCTTGTCCTTTTTCCATTTTTGTTCAGCTTTTCAGCACTATGATCTGAAAATATTTCCCATTAGCATAATAGGACTTCCATATTGGCTCTGTTTTTCGTACAGGAAGCTGCAAGGATCTTTTTTTCTGTCTGCAATCACAAGAGGTTTTGGCTGTGCTGTAGCCAGTCTTGGGTGAATGTATCAAAAAGTAACTCATTAATGTAATCACATGAGATTTTACAGTAACAAAGTAATTTAATGCTTTACTGTACAAAATTCAGTAATTACATTACAGTTACAATTGTCACAAATATACTTGTCTTACAAAACTCTTTTTTTCAGTTTTTTTTTCAGCTGATGTCAGTTCATGTGGAGGATAAGGAAAATAGTGAAGTGGTCTATAGTGGAGATATTGACATAACTTTTATCTTACTGCACAAAGAATGACAGCGTATCCTGCATCCAGAAAAGAAATAGCTGCATTATGCTACTAACACAACTTTAGCTCTTTGCAACCATTTGCAGACAGCAAGGTAATGCTAAACTAGCCAGACAGCATCCTAATGCTAAGCTAGCTAGACGGCATGCTACTCCTAAGCCAGCTAAACAGTGTACTAATACTAAGCTAGCCAAACAGCATGCTAATGCTAATGCTAAGCTAGCCAAGGACCCAGAGTGTCTTGTTGCGCTGGTTTCATCTTTCCTTTGTGTGTCAGCTTTATATTCATACATAAATACTAAAGAAAAGAGCATATGTGTGTCCTCATTAGGACAGGGATTTGTGTTGGTGTGTGGGACTGTAGCTTATAAAAAGAGAAAGAAATAAAGCAATGTAATGAGTAGCATAATTAATTATTACTTTTAACGGGTAATGTATAATACATTAGGAAACAACCTGCTTATCCCGGGTAATGACACTCTACAGGTCTGAGGGATTTATTCAGTCACACTCTTTTGGATTAAGAAAGGAGATATTTTTGATGGGTCTCTTAAACTTTGGGCACTTTGGTAAAAATGATGTTTACAAAATTTGCATGAGATGTCTCCTTTAAGCACTAACATTGAAATATCCAAACAAACTGAATACATTTCTTTTTAAGCTCTGGTATGAGCAATGTTTCCCACTAACATATAATTTCATAAGAAGTAAATCTCTTCTTCATGCTTTGCTGTGAATCTTGGCTGGCTCCTTGGGGAAGTCTTTTGCTCCATGAACGTCTGGTCTCTGCAAAGGACCTTTGAACAAGCCCTGAAGTCTTAAGAAGATCTCTATAGATCTATGTGTATAGTCTTGAGCTTGAGGAGGAGAGCAATTCCACAAATACAAGCTCCTCAATGCAAAAAAAAAAAAAAAAAAATCGATCTTCATCCTTCTGCTTCAGCCTGCCTGGAGAGTTCCCCCCCCTGCTCAGCAGCAACAACACAAACCTCAAGGTTTGGAAGGTGTTGCAGAGATAATCAATTTTTGCCTTTTATAGCTGAGCAGAGACTAATGAAGAACACATCGCCGCACTGTGGGGATCACTTATTAATACGATTGTGTCTCCAGCTACTCCCGAACACACCGTCGGGCTGTGAATCAGCACTCACTCGTGTAAGGTTGCTGGAAACACCAAAGGGAATCATTTGACTTGCTGTCTGCTTTCGCTTTCCTGCCCTCTGTTTTATACTGAGCTCTTCATTGTGGCTGTTGGGTGATTTCAAAATATCAAATTCTGAGGAGTTGGTTTTAGGTCGATACGGAGGCCCTGATTGAGTTTTCAGAAGTGAATTGGAGAATAAACTTTCTGCAAAGAAGAATCGATGTTAGTGTTGATGTTTTTGTGATGCTCTTATAAAACTGTCTCTAATTAGAAAGTTTTATTGATATTAATTGCTCAACATGCTCCCAGATCTGTATTCTTTTCCTATATTTAACTCGGTGTTTCTCTGTCTGATCATCTGTTTACCATTTAGGAACATTTATCCAGGCAATGGGAGATACCTGGAAACAATCCCAAATAAGTCGAGAGACTACAGTGTGTCCTTAGTCTGCCCTGGACTGTCCTTCAAAACACCTGATCTAGGAAGCGTCCAACATGTATTCTACTCAGATGTCCAAACCACATCAATTGACTTGTTTTGATGCAAAGGCTGAGCCCAGCCTTTGCAGCCCAGCCTTCTTTCAGAGGAAGCTCATTTCTGCTGCTTGCATCTGTTCTTTCAATCTCTACCCACAGTTCACGGTCATAGGTGAGGGCAGGAACATAGATTAAAAAGTAAATCAGCAGCTTTGAATTCACCCTCAGCTCTCTCTTTATCAAAGCAGACTTGTACAGTGTCCACAGCACTGCAGACACTGCACCAATCCATCTGTTAATCTCCCACTCTGCTCTCCCACTGCTTGTGAAGACCCCGAGACACTTGAACTCCTCCGCTTGAGGGTGAAGCTCCTCTCTGCACTTCTGATTTCTTTTTATTTCTCCACGTTAAAAGGATTTGGGGCAGGTTTCTCCTTAGATTTCCTATGTTATGGCTTGATCTAGAGGAACCTTAGAGCAGGGCATCGACGTGACTCCCCTCCTCCCAAAGAAAGACCGGCACCACAGCTAAATTTGCAGTTGAAATATTCTTTACAGGGAGATCACGTCAGGATGGGCATGGCCGAAATAACAAACGAAACATTCTAGTAAAAGAAAAAAACCAACAACTTACCTATCACTATGAAAACCAAAAGAGGATACAGGCCTCCTACCTGCCTCCCTTTCAGAAAAACCTATAAATATATATTTACAATATCAACAAAATTGCTAACTGAACTCTTCTCAGTTCAAAAAATACATGCAGACAACCGGTCAGGAAGTAGGTCTGGTCAGGTCCAGTTTAAAGGAGGTGCTTCCAGTCTTTATCCAGTGGCCAGCTGGCATCTGGAGCGCTTTATGTAACATGCCTCATTCACTCCAATCAATACTTCTGATGCTGCAAGATGCATCAGTAGCAACTTGGAGTTCAGTATCTTGTCCGTGGATACTTAGGCATGCAGACTGGAGCAGCCAGGGATCAAACCACCAACCTTCTGATTGAGTTGCTGTGCCCCAACTGGGCGCTACAGGTGGCCCAGATGGGGCAGAAGTTGGGCAAGAACCCAGACCATCCCAGGGGCCTTTCACAGAGCTACTGGTCAAGCTCACATGGGACTCTCTCAGGTTCATTAGCTTCCTCACAATGTCTACACACATGCAGACTGCTTTGCAACCCACCTCCACCCTTTCACGCTTTGTCTGACTTAATGAATGTTACATCTGTTGTCACAGATGTTGTTTTCTGCAGTTGGGAAGGTGGAGCCATGCTGCCAATTAAAATTTGGTTGCAGATGAGAATAACCACCCTCTTTTGACATTCGGACTACTTTGAAGCCATTATTGCACATCACTGGTCTCTTTTCTGTATTTGAGCAGAGCGCATTATCTTTATTCTCAGTGCGATTTATAGAAAAAGCCAGTGATCACGTAGATAAGGACAAATCGACTAGTTGTAGCGGCTGTGATGTCACTCGGAGTTTTCTAAAATTGGGCTCATATCTCATTTCTCGCCATCTTGCCGCCATCTCTGCCAGTTACTGCGGCCAGAAAACTCCCAGTGAAGCTTAAAGATGGGCAGCAGGAGGATGATATTATTTTGCTCCTGTCAATCAAAAAAACAAACTTCTGTAGAAGTAACTGTTTTAATTAACAAGCCGCGTTTTTAGGGCCATTACCGGGTTAAGGTTGAATTTCTTAATAACAGTGGTTGTAAAAAGTGAAGAATTTTCTGTGCGTCGTGTTTTTATAGAGCTGGAACATTAGCTCAGGCTTCAAAAACCTTTTAAAATTGCAAAAACTAAACTGATAAAGGTGATATTGGTTGTTTGGCCCATTATCCCAACATTTGTGAAATTAAGATATCAGAAATTAACTATTTTATACTGACAAACTATTTTAGTGGCAAAACAGGTATACAGGAATACCTCTTTATACAGGAATACCTCTTTATGGGTCTGTTTGTGTCTATGAAACCCATAATCTTTCCTTCATCAGTGATAGATACACTATAATGTTTCAGATGTATTCATTTGAATCATTTGTATGGAAAAAAGAATAAATCTGCTTCATATTTTATCATCACTTTGGTTATTAACTATCTGCCTTAAAGCTTTTGCAGCAGGAAGGATAAATCTAGGTTTGTAACCAACAGTAAAACATTACAACATGGTGATTAGAAGTTACAAAGAAAATTACATTAAAATCTAAGACTTTAATCATAAAAAAGTTTAAAAAAAAAAACACACAAAATAAAAGCTTAGAGTCCTGTGCAAAAATTATTAGTCACCCCTCAGTTCTTTACATTTGATCCAGACTTGTAATTTTTGAAAGTGGTCTTAAGCAATAACTGAAGTCCTTCAAAGTTTTTCTTTAGAGTTTGGCTTTTGAAAAATGCTTAATCATAGTTTGTCATAAAATAGTATTTTTGCATCAATAATGTGGTTCCCAAAGAGTTGTTAGATAAAACCTTGGCACAAGTGGACGACAAAAGAAGAAGTATTAGGTCTACCTACTTCTACAGCTACAGATAGTGTTCGTCTACAGCAGATGAACAGTACCTGAAAGTCATGTCTTTAAGAGAGTGGAAAAAAATTCCAGCAAAGACATGACGCAAGCCCCTTGAGATACATCTGGACCATCACCTGATCCATCTACTGTTCACTGAAGCCTCATCAGTCATGGTCTCAGTTACTGTGATCAAATCTTAATCCACCATGGATTACTATCTGTAAAGCATGTGATTAGCAATGGCTTTATTTTTCAGCATGACATGAAAACACACTGCCAATGCAGTGAAATCATACCTGGATAGAAAAACACACAGTGCAACACTATCAGTCATGGATCGGCCTCCCCAGAGTCCGGACCTCAACATTATTAAAGCAGTGTGGGATCATGTTGACAGAGAACAGAACAAAAGGCAGAAACATCCAAAGAAGAGCTTTGAATGTCCTTCAAAAAGCCTGGAGAACTATTCCTGAAGACTACTTAAAGACATGACAAGAAAGCTGCCTAAGAGAGATCAGACTGTGCTGAAGAATATTGACTTTCAGGTTTATTAGTATTGCACAAACTTTGTTGTAAAGCCATGTTATATTATTTTCTTTCATGTATGTTTGCAGACAGAGGGATGGTTTAAGACTTTTGCACAATACTGTGCATACATTTCACACAAATTAGCCTTATTCCTTAGTAAAATTGAGCCGAATCCCTATAAAATTGATGAAATGTTGCAGAAGATAAATTGATGGCAGGAAACATTTTTAGGATTAAAAACATACATGGCTGGAGTCACAAGTGATCCAAGTACTTATCCCGTTTTCTCCAGCAGACTCTGATTTGTCAGTGATTAATCAGAACTAACAATCTGCATGTGAAAGTGATTCATAAATAATTTTCTATCTAAGGATGCAGTTGGAGTATTTTGCATTAATTTGTGGTCTAACCGAGGAATGAATGACGATAAAACTACCAGTGCCATTATGTGTTCTACCTATTTTTAATGTGCCTGAACACATCAGGGAAAAAAGCACTGCATGTGACTCAGGTGTCTAAAAGCTTCACAGCCATTAAGTTTAATGTCATTGTTTCACAAAGTGTAAAAAAGCAAAAACTGTTTCGTGATATCACACAAAATAACTTGGGGTGTTATTCATTTGCCATTTTGTGATATCAGTCTAGCGTACCAGTCTTCATCACCATCCATCAAACAGCCACCTGTCCCCTCTGATTTTTATGCTCTCGGGATTCACAATCACTTAACCTTCATGATATCCTGTGTTTGTCTCTTTCCTTTAGAGTTTTTAACTGTACTACGTTTCTCTCTCTTCTCTGTGTGTTTAAACAGAGCATGCTATAGTGAGCATGCCTGAAATGAAGAGCCACTGATCACACAAAGACTGAATGGTTGTCTTTGTGTGATGGTTTGATGTCACTCTGCGCTTCCTAAAGTTGGGCTCATTTCTTGCCATCTCGCCACCATCTTTGCCAGTTAGTGGTTGCCAGAAAACTCCCAGTGGAGCTTCAGGATGGGCAACGTGAGCACAATACTCTTCGGCTCTTGCCAATTAAACAAAGAAGAAAGAAGCGACTGCAGAAATAACAGTTTTAATTATTGACTCTGTATTTTTAGAGATGTTGAAGGGTTGTTTGGGTTGGGATACTTGAACTCCTCCACTTGAGGCAGCAAGTCCGCTCTTCACTACTTCAGATTTCTCATTTCTTCTCCACTTTAAACTATGTGGGGGAGGTTTTTTCTCATCTTGGTTGATTGCCTGAGGATGAAGGATGTTGCATGCTGTACAGGGCTTCATAAATCAGCTCAGGCGGGCCAAAAATCAACAGATCTCAATGCCAGCCTGTATCAGCTTTCTAGACATCCAGGTGGCAAATTACAAAAAGAGATCCCCATATAAACTCCTTCTAACCTGCCTATAATTCACTGACAGTGATAGAGTTCATGATACCGTGAGAAACCGCAAAACAGGAGCCGCAGTTGGGAGATGGGAATATGGGAAAACCCCTTGAAAAAGGACAGCGTTGTAAAACTCTGTACAGGACCAACTAGCGTAGCGTCGTAGCAAAACAATCACAAAAAAGCAATCTTTGTTGTTTGTGGTCAAGGACACGAACTGTAACGTTTGTTTCATGACTGTCAAAATAACTTTGAAACCAGTCTGTGTTCAATAGCAAATATATTTTGTGCCCCTAATCCCAGATTAGAGCAGCAGTTTAACTGAAATAACTGCATTTGACATTTAAGTTTACACTAATCCTTTTTGCCAGACGCAGTACTTGGAAAAGTCTCAAGCAACCCCTTATTTTTTGATAAATATATGTAGTAAGAAATAAGGGCTGTAAGTATTTCTTTTATATTTCTTAATGTGGAAAATAGGTCAGCGATTTATGCTCTTAGGCAGCTTTCTTGTCATGTCTTTAAGTCATCTTCAGGAATAGTTCTCCAGGCTTCTTGAAGGACATTCAAAGCTCTTCTTTGGATGTTTCTGCCTTTTGTTCTGTTCTCTGTCAACATGATCCCACACTGCTTCAATAATGTTGAGGTCCAGACTCTGGGGAGGCCGATCCATGACTGACAGTGTTCCACTGTATGTTTTTCTATCCAGGTATGCTTTTAGTGCATTGGCAGTGTGCTTGGGATCAATGTCATGCTGACAAATGAAGCTCTTGCCTATTAGACACCTATCTGATGGTATTGCATGGTTGATTCAAATTTCTGTTTTCATAATTCATCAATTCTGTACCTCTCTCCAGACCTCCTCTGTACACACTGATGATGATTTGAACCACAAATGTCAAATTTGGATTCACCAACTTTGGAATCACTTGTTGTCACAGATTTTTAGTCCAGTTCTTGTGTAATTTTCATATCTCAGCCTTTGATCCCTGTTCCCTTCACTAAGAATGGCTTCTTGACAGCCACCCTTCCAGCCGAGACCATTTCTCTTGAAGTTTTACTGAACATTAGATGGATCAGCTAAAGGTCCAGACGCATCTCTCAGATCCTGTGTCAGGTCTTTGCTGGATTTCTTTCTCTTTCTTAAGGACATGGTTTTCAGATACTATTCATCTTCTTATCCAGTTTCCTCAAATTTAGCTCTTTGTGAATCATCTTGTTGGTACAAAAATACTGTTTTGTGTCTGCCAAACTGTCTTATCAATAAGACTTTTCATAAATTCATAGATGGAAGAACTCAGAACATAAGTGAAAAAGGAGCCACTGTCCAAAGAAAAACTTTGAAAAACAAGACCTCTTTAAAATATTCCAAGAACGTCTGGCTGGTTGGAGACAAAATGAGGTTTTGCGCAAGACTTTTGTGGAGTATTGTAAAAAAACCTGTTTTTGTTCTTCCCTAAATATCAAACTCTCCTCTTCCTTCCTGTCTGCCTCTCCTTCCCTTCATTCTTTCACCTTTAAGTGTCTCATTAATAATGCTTCAGCTCTCCCTCCCCCTGAGCGTTCATTATCGCGGCAGTTGCAACACCTACGCCACTGTAATCAATCCAAATTAAAAACTTAAAGTCGACTTAAAATAGAAAGAGCTGGGCGTTGGGGAGGGATTTGCTTTCCTCAGCGGCCTTTGGAGGAGAAACGTCAGCTGTGCTTTTATTTTATTTTATTTTATTTTATTTTTTTTGTCATGGTTGTTGTTGTTTTCATTTATTTCTCACTTGGCACCTTAAAAAACAAAGCAGCAGTAATTGAAATTAATGTTTGCATCCAACAGGCAGGGGTGTGTCTGTGAGCGTCTGAGCGGGTGCGTAGTGTTGGCGTGCAGATGCATGCTGAACACACACACACACACACACACACACACACACACACACACACACACGCGCACACACACACACACACACGCGCACACACACACACACACACGCGCACACACACACACACGCGCGCACACACACACACACACACACACACACACACACACACACACACACACACACACACACACGCGCGCACACACACACACACACACACACACACACACACACACAGAGGACTCTCAGCACTCTGACAGTGATGAAGTGGAGAGTGTGTACAAGCCAGGCAGAGAGGAGTGATGAACACGGCCGCTGAGACAAGAGGAAACCACCTGGGGGAAGTTTGAGTGTGTGTTTTTGTAAAAGAAGAAGTGGCGATTTTGTGTGTGTGTGTGTGTGTGTGTGCGCGCGCATGGAGGACACAAGAGTCTATCATGTGTGCAGGCAGTTTTCATTTCAAATAACTCAGGGAATTTGTTTATCATGAATTTTAGAAATGAGGAGAAAATCTAATTTAAAAAAAGCAAACAAACAAAGATAAAGTTCATGTTGAATATATTAAATTTTATTTTCTCCCTATCACTCTTTATACTCTGAGCTCTACTCGCCTACCATCCGGAGCCGATAAGCAGCTCCCGGTGGCAGACGAATAATAACTCTAAGATGCATTAAGACAAAAAAATAAAATAAAATGTGGGCACAGTTCAATCTGTACCTCTGCTGCAGCTTACAAATGACATTTATACACCACCAAATTCTTTCTCCAGCGACAGAGCAATGACAGTCGTTGGCTGCATCGTGATGAGGGGCAACATTTTAGATTGAAGCACCACATCAAGCTGTGGGGAGGTGGCGCGTGGTGGGTGTACTAAGCACAGGGGGGGCTTTTGTTTGCATGAGCTAAATCTGAGCTGTCTTTCCATGTCATGGTCCGTGGTTTTGTTTTCCTGATGTTCCGGTGCTCTAACTTTTGGGTTTTGAATTTTGTGTTAGTCAGCTCTTTGGATTCCTGTTTTGATTTCTTTTTTTTGTGTGATAAATAGTCTTCAATTCCTGTTTTTACTTAAGGTTTTTCCAAGGAATTAGTTCTAGTTTAGCAGCTCTGTTGTGTGTTTCTCTGTTTTGAATTACAAAGCATATTGGTCTTCATTTAAACTACCCATTCACAACAAGTTCTATTTTTAATCGTCTGCATCCAGAGGTAAACTTTGTTGTTGTCCATCATTTTGATGGATTGGGTTGTAACGCTTCTGTCATAATCTGATTTTATCTGTCTTTTTTTTAGGATAATGAGACATATTTAATAGTGTTACAATGGAAAAACCCCCCCATAACAATAAAAAACACACAGAGTGTACATTTATGAGGGCATGGAGAGAACAAATAAACAGAAACACAGACTTGGATTGGTGCAATATAATTAAAACTGAATTGAAAGTCTACAAACAATCCACACATTACATGCAGTATAATTTCAAACCATCTGTTGCTACAACATGGCAACCCACAACTCGACTCAAAGAGCATGTGTGCAGCTGCTCTCTGCACAGACAGGCGGACCTGGGAAGATGCTGATGAGAACACACAGAAAAGAGTGAGACTTTAAAAACACACCAAAACAAGTGACGTCAAGCCATGGCACATGTGCGACTCTTTGACAGTGTGTTACATGCAGGTGCAAATATTGGTTCGAAACACAAACAATGCCTCCTTCCACCTGTAACTTAAAAACAGAGCTTTAACTAAGTTTATTTTATCAAACAACACTCATCTGTGGGATGAAGGTGCTGGTTTGAATTTTCTGTGAGCTCATGATGTGCTCTTTTGGATATTGACATATAGTTTATGTTTTAGCTCTGCGTCCAGTCTTTTCAGTTTAATGTTTCCTCATGCTTTTTAGCTTCCCTGTTTTCAGTCTGTGGTCCTCATTACGTTATGTAATCTTTAGTTATCATCTTTTGTGATCCCATGTTTGCTCATCTCCATGTTTGTTACTGCCTGTTTAATTTGATGGTGTCATGCGTGTTGTGTTTAGTTTTGCTTAGCCTGATTTCATTCAGCTGTGTTTTCTGGTGTTTTCCCATCTTCTTAATTACCTGGTGTGTGTGTGTATATATATATATATATATATATATATATATATATATATATATATATATATGTATGTATATATATATATATATATATATATATATATATATATATATATATATATATATATATATATATGTATATATATATATATATATATATATACATATATATATATATATATGTATATATATATATATACATACATATATATATATATAAAACCAACACCCAGCACGCCCCTGCGGGCGGTTTTATCCTTCAAGCTCGGGTCCTCTACCAGAGGCCTGGGAGCTTGAGGGTCCTGCGCAGTATCTTAGCTGTTCCCAGGACTGCGCTCTTCTGGACAGTGATCTCCGATGTTGTTCCCGGGATCTGCTGGAGCCATTCGCCTAGCTTGGGAGTCACGGCACCTAGTGCTCCGATTACCACTGGGACCACCGTTACCTTCACCCTCCACATCCTCTCGAGCTCTTCTCTGAGCCCTTGGTATTTCTCCAGCTTCTCGTGTTCCTTCTTTCTGATATTGCTGTCATTCGGAACCGCTACATCGATCACTACGGCCGTCTTCTTCTGTTTGTCCACCACCACTATGTCCGGTTGGTTAGCCAGCACCATTTTGTCCGTCTGTATCTGGAAGTCCCACAGGATCTTAGCTCGGTCATTCTCCATCACCCTTGGGGGCGTCTCCCATTTTGACCTCGGGACTTCCAGGCCATACTCGGCACAGATGTTTCTGTATACTATGCCGGCCACTTGGTTATGGCGTTCCATGTATGCCTTGCCTGCTAGCATCTTGCACCCTGCTGTTATGTGCTGGATTGTCTCAGGGGCATCTTTACACAGCCTGCACCTGGGGTCTTGCCTGGTGTGATAGACCCCAGCCTCTATGGATCTTGTACTCAGAGCTTGTTCCTGTGCTGCCATGATTAGTGCCTCTGTGCTGTCTTTCAGTCCAGCTTTGTCCAGCCACTGGTAGGATTTCTGGGTATCAGCCACCTCCTCTATCTGCCGGTGGGAGGGAGACGAGGAACCATCATGGAAGGACAGGCCCCTGCACGGTATGTACTACCGGCAGATAGCGGAGGTGGCTGATACCCAGAAATCCTACCAGTGGCTGGACAAAGCTGGACTGAAAGACAGCACAGAGGCACTAATCATGGCAGCACAGGAACAAGCTCTGAGTACAAGATCCATAGAGGCTGGGGTCTATCACACCAGGCAAGACCCCGGGTGCAGGCTGTGTAAAGATGCCCCTGAGACAATCCAGCACATAACAGCAGGGTGCAAGATGCTAGCAGGTAGGGCATACATGGAACGCCATAACCAAGTGGCCGGCATAGTATACAGAAACATCTGTGCCGAGTATGGCCTGGAAGTCCCGAGGTCAAAATGGGAGACGCCCCCAAGGGTGATGGAGAATGACCGAGCTAAGATCCTGTGGGACTTCCAGATACAGACGGACAAAATGGTGGTGGCTAACCAACCGGACATAGTGGTGGTGGCCAAACAGAAGAAGACGGCCGTAGTGATCGATGTAGCGGTTCTGAATGACAGCAATATCAGAAAGAAGGAACACGAGAAGCTGGAGAAATACCAAGGGCTCAGAGAAGAGCTCGAGAGGATGTGGAGGGTGAAGGTAACGGTGGTCCCCGTGGTAATCGGAGCACTAGGTGCCGTGACTCCCAAGCTAGGCGAATGGCTCCAGCAGATCCCGGGAACAACATCAGAGATCACTGTCCAGAAGAGCGCAGTCCTGGGAACAGCTAAGATACTGCGCAGGACCCTCAAGCTCCCAGGCCTCTGGTAGAGGACCTGAGCTTGAAGGATAAAACCGCCCGCAGGGGCGAGATGGGTGTTTTCTTTTTTTTTTTGTATATATATATATATATATATATATATATATATATATATATATATATATGTGTGTGTATATATATATATGTGTGTATATATGTTGTCTGAGTCTTCGTTTCTTCTTTGTCATGTTGTTCCTTGTGGAGTGTTTGCTGAGTTTAGGTCCTGAGCCCGCCTGCCCACCCATATAAAGTGCAACACTGAAAAAAGTACTAAACTTACACATTGTAGTGTCCCCCAAAATCAGTTTGTTGGGATCCGGTTACCTTAAGCGGCACTGATATTCATATTTCAACTCTAGTTTCCAGTAATTTCAAGGATATGAAAGGCAACAGCTTGCAGTAGCTGTGAGTGGTTGTATTTTGTTTAGGTTGAGACAAAAAAATATGAGATCTTGGCTTTCACTCCAAGGTCGTGACTATAATGTCCAGGTGTAAATGGGAACAACTTGAACTGGATTCTTTCCAAAATGTTTTAAACAAAAATACCAAAACCCGTCTGATTGCTGCATTACAGCTGTGCACGTTCCATGCAGCATTGCTGTCAATTAACTTTGAGAGTCAAATTCAATCAAATCCCAATGAAAGAAACTGAAAAACACAGAATTATTTTCACATGACGTTTTATATAATGTGAAGTACAAGGACAATGAGTCAGTGAAGTGTTTCTACCTGGGTGTTTGTTTGTGTGGGTGAGACAGACCAGGCAGCAGGGAGGGTGGATGCATTATACTTAAATGTAATGGTTGTGCATGCATGCAAATCCTTCCAGGAAAAGACTGACTAACTTTGTGTATGTGTGTGTGTTTCTGCAGACAGTTAATGTCTCTAAGAAGTCCAGTCGTCGTTCTGACTGGCTGCTGCTCTCTGCGTGGTGATGACTGATCCTGGAAGAAGTACCAGCAACTTTTATTTTTCTTTGTTGTACTTTTTTCTGTATATTTCTATTTTTAAAGTCTTAACAAGCTTTGATCTTTTAATAGTGAATACTTGGTCTTTCCCTCTATGAGTTTAATGTGAGTGAAGCTTTGGAAGAAGCCCAGAAGTCAGAGAAAGGTTTAGATTTCTGTTTTTGATGTTCGGTCTTGTTTACTTTTCTTCTCCATTATTAATTTGTCTTTCATCTCTCTGCTGAAATGAAGGGAAAAAAACCCATGCTGCACAGGCATGTAGAATATTATAGTCTTAAAATAGAGGTTGAAGTGCAAGGTTTGAATCAAACACAAGTTTTATGATGACGTCCGTCAAGAAAAAATTTAATGCCATTTAAAAATGCTGACCGTTCGAGTTAATGACCAAGATATATTTTTAGGTAACGACTCGCCAAATGTACTGCAGGTTTTTTGACATCATCTTTTAAATATTTCATCAAAAATTTGAGAGTCAAACATTTATCCGCTTCCAGGAAGATTAAAAAGTGAACAGAAGAATAAAAAGCCTGAAGCTTATTATAAGCTTTTACTTGCGTCATCACCAGGTGTGAGCATAGAGTCCTTTCAAAAAAATCTCAGCAACTATTTATTCATTTAACACTTGTTCATTAACACAGAAAATGTCTCACCTACTGAAAACTTTAATAAAGTATAAATTAGGTGCTCGGTAATCTCTGTAGTCCTGTTGAACAGAGTCAACAGGAAATTACAGTAGCTTTACGAACTAGAATAAACATTTTCTTAGAAGTGCAAATAGACGCTCTGGTTCATTTCATTTAGAATTTCCACTGTGAAAATTATAAATACAAGGCATTCAAACCCAGCATTTGCCTTGAAAAGTACAGAGACAGCACTGCAGACGACACAGCATAGGCTGGAGAAACCAGAGCTCACAGAGAAATACATGCAGAAAGTCCTACCCTGGTTAGAATCTAGGACTCTATTGCGGTGGGGCAGGAATATTAACCACTGAGCATTTGTCTTTTCAGAGACTGTCCTGTCTGTTAGAGCACAATTGTTGTAGTTTTGGGTGTGCATTATTGTCCTATTTTTCAACACTGTAAACTTTTGGCTTATTTAGGCTCAACTGACACAAAACAAAAACCATCTTTCATTGAGTGTTTAAGTTTAAGGACAAAGCAAAGTTAAAAATCAGCCCAAAGAGACTTTACAGCAATCGCCACTGTGTAGAGTTGAAGTTACAGGCTCTGGCTGCTGGACTGGAGTCAGCATGCCCTCAGCTTTAACATCACTCTGGCTTCTTGGTTAGTGGTTTGCCCTTTACCATCGTGCTCTTGTTCTTTTTTGCAATAAAAATATAAGTAATGTCCATATCTCCATGCCTCAAAAGTTATTTTCCTCCTCTCTGCACATGAACAGAAATTAGGTGACTATAGTCCAAGTGTAGGTGGATTTCTTATGTAATTCTTTTTAAACTTCTTGATGTCCAATGAGTATAGTGTTTTTGTCTTTGCGTGATGGTTTAACTTGTGGATGTAGTGACAAACTACTGGTTGTGGTTTTCCTGAACCCATGCAGTGATCATGTCTGTTTTAATGCTGTGCAGTTTAGCATCTGTTTCTTCTTCACTTGTGCGATGAGATTTCTCTGAAACCTTTAATATTATAAAATCAACAAATTGCTGGAAATTTGCATTGTTAGCTTGTTGAACCCACGCAGTCTCTCACGGAGTGGTGAAACTCTCTCTGGCCTCTCTTGCCCTTTTTCATGCCATGTACTAATTAACCTCAATAGTTGTGAGACGATCCACCCGCTGTTTTTTTCTCTCTTTTGTTTGTTTATTTTTTTTAAAACATTAAACAACTTTTACAATGTTTTGTTGCCCTTGTCCAAACTTTCTGAAACATGTTGCTAGCACTGAATTAAAAATGAGGACATGTATTCTGATATAATGCCTAATTTTCTTAATTTTAACACTAGATATGGTCTTTGTGCTATTTTCAAATACCTAATAATTCAGTTTTAAGTGACTTGTGAACAGAGTTGTGGTCAAAGGTTCACATCCACTCATCACGGGTATGAATATCATGGTAATGTTGTGCTTTTAATGATTTCTTTAAACTGTTCTTTTTCCAGAGTGGGATGATTGTACAGGATACATCTTTAATGACTTTAAAAAACAAGAACTGGATACACAAGTTTTAATTTATTTAGGATTTTCCCTAATCCAAACAGGCTCAAATATTACTTTTGGTAGGCATCAGCAAGCATCTGGCATATTGTTAGCTGATATTTGACCACTGTTCTTGTCAGAATTGGTGAAGTTCATTTAATGTGGTTGGGTTAGTGACACAGACCTGGCTTTTAAGCATAGTCCACAAGTTATCAATAGTGCTGAAATCGGGGTTTGGAAAGGCCATTCCAGAAACGTGATATTTTGTCTGCTTTATCCACTTCAAAACCAGTTTTAATTTGTTAGGGATCATTGTCCTGTTCGAACAGCCAACTGTATCCAAGTTTCAACCATCTACCTGTTTATTTGAGGTGAAGTTGAAGAATCACTATCCACTTTGTTCAGTTTAACAAAACCACCAGCAAAACAGCCCCGGAGCATGATGCTACCACCACCATGCTTGACAGCTGGTACAGTCTTCTTAGGTTTGAAAGCCTCAAACATACATCTTGTCATTGTGGCCAAATAGTTTAACCTTTGTCTCATCTGACCATAAAACTTTTCTCCAGGAGGTATTTGGCTTGTCCATGTGGGCAGCTGTAAATTTCAGTCACATTTGAAGACATTGATCTTGGAGCAGGGGCTTCTTTCTTGGTCAGCACCCTATTAGTCCAAGGCGATGAAAATTATGTTTTCCTGTGGACAGTAACACTGGTCAACAGCATTTTCCAGTCAATGGCAGGCTTGAGCCTTAGTGGTTCCTGTGCTGTTCCTTAACATCGTAATCAATTTCCTCTTATCTGAGGGTCCTGGATCTTCTTCTAGACCTTGGCAAAGTGGTGACATATATAAATAACTTGTATTTAATGCACAATTGTTTGAACTGATGATCTTTGAATCTGCTGTTGTTTAGAAATGGCTCCATGAGACCTTCCCAACTTCATGAAGTCTACAGTTCTCCTTCGTAGATCTTCACTGAATTCCTTGGAAGTTTTCTAATGTTGTTTAATAATTTGTTACAATTAAGTCATTTTTGAAATTTGACTTAAAATTTTATAAATTTCAACAAAAATTATAACAAGTTTTTCCAGTTTTAGGTCAGATAAACCTTTCATACCTTTCAGTCACATATTGACACAATCACAAGCTGCACCACGGTTGCACCTTTTATTTTGTGTGTGCAAATATGCAGTGTGAAATAGTCTCTACATGAAATATGCCTCCTGATTTAAGTCAGATGCCTTAAACTCCACATTTGTGAACTTGTGTACAGCCGCTTTGACCTAGCGCTGAGCAAATCAACATCAAAGAAGAGGTACAGAAATCAATTTCTGAATGCACAAGACCAGGAAATAGACTTGGTGTGCCTATACAAGACAGGCTTGAATACTAAGGTTAAGGTTTTCGTGGGAAATAGAGGAATTCACTAACTGAAACAGAGGTAATCGATGTAGGAGAAGTAAATTATAGCACTACATCACAAAATAACTCAGATAAATGAGATCTAGCAGTGTCTGGAAGTATTTTTCCTGTTAAAATCTGCTTAGTGGAGGACTGCAGGTTGAACTGTGAGGCGCCAGAACACCGGCTTCGTCCTCCACTACAATGCTCCTCATCTGCCTGGAGTGCCCTCGGCTCTCGTCCAACATTAATTGTGTTTGGAGTCGAGTCTGAGCATCGTCTCCGAGCTAAAGAGGAGCGCGGCAGTCTGCAGTCACAGAGCCCTGACTTCTCTTTCCATCTCTCTCTCTGTTTCTTTTTGTCTCTCTTATGTAATTAAGCAAATGTGGTTACCATGAAATGATTCCCCGAGCTCCTAAAATAGGAAGGAGGTGTTAATCGAGGAAAATGTACATAAGCTGCCTGTGGAGAATGGGCTGCTGAGAAGAGGATTAACACATGAAGACAGAACTGTCAAGGCCATAACACCTCGTCTGCAGATGTTTTTTCTCCACAGGATGAAGAACAGAAAGCATCTTGTTCCTTTTTTTTTCTCTCACTCACATCCATGCGGTTGATGCCTTTGACATCGCATCGGGAGGTTTTAAAGGCCATTTGAGAATGTCGAAGCTTTCATTTAGGCTACACAGGGAGACAGAAAGTGCCTACATGGCAGTTACGTGGTCTCGGAAACATTACAGCCTGAGGGAGTGAGGCAACTGGTTTTTAAGTGCCATGCTCGAGGGGACTCGAGAGGAAGTGAAGCAACCAGATTTAATGAAAAATGCAATTAGCACCAACTTGTTTCACTTTAGATACTAGTGTTTCAGTTTACATATAGGTGACATCATCTCACTTTAACTTAATATAATTCTCATTCTTCAGTAAATTGATGTCTTTGTGAGCTGGGAAATCACGTCCTTGTGTGTCCTCGAGTTGATCCCTTTTCCTGCTGGGACACTAAAAATGTGTTGAATTTGCATCTCACTACATTGCACTCATTTCCCAGCGGATGTGGTGGGATAGTAGAAAATGTACTGCAGATTATAGCTTTTTGAACAACCAACTAAAGGTGTTGCTTGCACACATACACAGATTGGCCCTAACATTAAAACCACTTGCTTAATATTGAGTAGGTCTCTGTTGTGCTGGCTACAACAGCTCTGACCTATCAGGACAGAGACCAAGGACCTCTGCTCACCATTTCCAGCAGATCCTCTGGATCAGACTCGGATCTGGGGAATTTGAAGGCTGGGTCTTGGGCTGATGATTTCATTTATTATTGGATAAAAGCTACATAAACCTAGCTGGCCCTGTGTAAAAAAAGTAATTGCCCCCTAAACCAAATAACTAGTTGTGCCACCCTCTGCAGCAAAAACTGTAATCAAGTGTTTGTGGCATTGAGTCTTTCACATTGCTGTGGAGGAATTTTGTTCCACTCTTCTATGTAGAATTGTTTGAATTCTGGCTGATGAACGGTCTGTTTAAGGTCACGCCAAAGCATCTGAATCTGACTTAGGTCCAGATTTTGACTCTGCCACATCTTCATTTTGGTGTTTTTGAGTCATTCAGAGGTGGACTTGGTGAACCCAAGTGTTTCTGACCTTCAGGATGTGAATTGATGGTTGGAGATTCTCCTTCGGGATTTTTTTGGTAGAGCAGAATTCATGGATCCACCAATTACAGCAAGCCATCCAGGGACCAGCCCAAGACCATCACCAGGGCTGCACTGGGACAAAAAATCGGCCCGGGCATTTTGACATGAGACCGGCCCACCAGGTGTTATAGGAAAAGCCATAAAGCCTTTGAATGAAAACAAACGCTGTTGTGACAGTGATGTACACTGTCTTGTTGGTATATGTATGATTTCTATACATTTTACATCAGATGACCACTTTGGTTGTAAGCTTCAGATAATTATTTATTAAAAGCTAGACATTTTAAATGAGAATAAGAAAGAAAAGTATTTCTTTGTGCCCCCCTCTCCCTGTTAATGCCCTACCTGGGCCCCTGGCATCACTTTGCTAGACCCGCCCCTGCACAGTTACCAGCTGTCAGCTACATAGAAAAGGACCCTGGTGTTATTTGTCTCTCAGAAACAGTTCATAACTTCCCTTCAACTTATTCATGTCACCTAAAAGGTAAACATGTTTCTCCATCACCTGTTCAGCTCTGATGATTCAGCAAGAACATCTCCTGGTTTCATCTGCATGTTTCCCTCTCACCACATATCCAAACCGATATCATGACCAGCAGCTTTATGGCTGGTTCCAGCAAACATCAGCTGATACTAGAAATTAATATTAAATAAATTCTAACAACAGCTGATCAAGCTTAAACGTGCTGCTGTTGTTTAGCGTGACATCTGCTGGTTTCCTCTTTCTGACGCAAAGTGGGAGATAAACAAAGAGACGGGTGTGACACAGGACCCACACACAGACGCTTCTGGGTTGCTTTTACAATTGTGCTTTATTCGTGTAGCGTTTTCCCCCTGCGGTTTCTGGCACCAGCACGGACCCAGCCACTCCGTCACTCCCAGTTTGTGTCTCGCTCCTTCTCACTGCAACGACATAAGAACGGTCTCTCTCATCAAACAGTCCTGTGCACCTGTTCCTCCCGCCTCCACCCCGCCTCTGCAGCAGGCCAAAGACCACCCCCCCCGCCACAACAGGTCTTGTGACAGAAAAGCCGATCAGCTGGTCATTGATCAGTTTCATGATTGAGGTAGCAACAGGAGAGGGAGGGGGAGAGAAGAGAGAAGAAGGGAGCTGCGTAGTGTAAAGACAGAATAACTCCAGCTTTGTGTCTTTTTTTCATTCTAGCTGAAGTACGGGACAAATCGCGTTCTTTTTCACCTCAATATGGTTACCGCAAAACCATTTTCTTCTGTTTGTCTGTGATAAGATTGGTTTCAGAGCCGCTGCCCAAGCAAGGGGGAGGGTGTATCCAACCTCCTAATTGGTCCAGCCCAGAGTCGATCATGACATATTGGCCAATCCACCACCTTTCATCACTTATACCGTTACAAAAAAACAAAACAAAACAAAAAAACGCCCATGAAAACAAAAAAATCACCATCGGCCCACCAGGCAAATGCCCAGTATGCCCGATGGCCAGTCCAGCTGTGACCATCACGCTACCACCATCACGACTGTTGGTATGATGCTCTTTTATGAAATAATGTCTTAGTTTTATGTCAGATGTAACGGGACTCAAACCTTACAAAAAGTAAGGTTTGAGTCACATCTCACATTTTTAGTAAATGTGAAATGAGCCCTTGCTTTCTTTTTTGGTCACCAGTGTTTTTTTTCCTTGAACATGGATGACATTTTTGCTCAGTCTCGTTCTTATTTTTAAATCGTGAGCTTTGACCTTAACTGTAGCAATGAGGCCTGCAAGCCGCATTTCTTCTCCATGTGTGGATAATGTGGTTCACTGGAGATCCAAAGCCTTAGAAATGGCTGGGTGTTGCTAGTGAAATTGAACTCAGCTCAGTCGATTCATGTAACTGTAAATAAAAGGTAAAAGCACTTGCCATGATTTTACTCACTGGTTTGTTAAGTCCTGCTTTGCAGTCTTTTGACCTCAGTATTTTATTACAGAGATTAGAGCATGCTGTGGGAATTAAAGGTACTGCATTGCAGTAGTTTGAGTCATATCTATCTAATAGACTCCATTTTGTTCATGTACATGGGGAGTTCTTCAGGCTTCCATGCTAGGACCAGTTCTGTTTACATTATACATACTTCCCTTAGGCAGTAACATTAGAAGGCATAGCAGACATTTCCACTGCTATGCTGATGACACCCAGCTCTATCTATCCATAACACCAGATAACACATACTAATTAGTTAAAATACATGTCTCAAAGACAAGTTTCTTTTTTAAAATTCAGATAAAACTGAGGTTATTGTGCTCAGCTCACAAATACTGGGCTGAGCACAATATTGGACACATGGTATCTCCAATAACACTGTGAGGTATCTTGGAGTTGCTTTGAACAGGTTCTTTAATGTACATATTAAACAAACATATAGGACTGCTTTCTTGCATTTGAAAGACAGAGCCTATTTCTCTGTGATGGACCGAATTGAAAAACAGGAGTCGTCCCAGGAATTATTAGAAAAATATAGTTTTCATTTATTTAACCCCCAAAAATTATATTTACAAAAAGTAATAAATGTTGAGCTCATAAAAGAGGTCAAAGAAACAAAACTGAACTCAGGCAAAGACTGCAAACTTAACAAACCAAATGACTGCCCAAACAAACATAATTGACCTAAACATGAAATGACACACAGGGGTATATATAATGGCTGATCAGACCGTTGTGACACATGAGGGATAACAAACGATGCTGTACAATCTAGTTTGTTAATAAACTTAACACCAAAGAGGAAAATCAAAACCCATTAAATCCTAAACTCAAATATTGAATTAAATACAAATACTTTGTTTTTAAATTGAAGAAAACACACATTCTCCCCTTCAGCAGGGAGTGGTGGTGTGGTCCAATTATCCCTCTTTGCATTTAGTGGTTTCAAACCCTGGCTACCATCTTTTGTCCAGCAACTCCCAGGGATGATGGCAGTTAAGAAATAAAAAGACAAAGGTTATTCAAAAATCAAAGTAATGAAGTGGCATGAATACATAAGTAAACTAAATGTGCGCGCTTACAAATAGAACAGATGTATCCAAACCAATCAATAAAGTTATTGGAAACTAAAGTGTGTTACTGTGTTCAAATGAAGAAATGAAAATACAAGAGTTACCGACTTTAGAGTGTGGCCACGGGTTTTGGCCATCACATTCTCCTATCCTGGCTTCTCTTCACTGGCTCCCTGTTAAATCCAGTTCCTGAAGATCACAGATCATAAATAAAATTGAATTCAATTGAAATAACGAGTAGTAGGTATGCCAAATTGTAAATGATCCATCTGAAACACTGCATGTGCAACAAAAGCGAATTCTTCGATTTTATTCTTGAGGTCACCAACAGGTCCATTAGCATAAGTAGTTCTGGGGCATTTAATCAATTGTCTGTTGCAGATCTATCTTTTTAAGGACATCTACAAAATACCCAGAGAAATGGAAACTTGAACGTCTATAAGTTGTGAAGAACAGCTACTAATGGACTCTGTAGTGCAGTTTTATCAGTTCGTACACATCCTTGAAAATCCTCTTTTGGGTCCATTAGGATAAAAGAAGCACACAAACTGGAACTATAGTGTAACCTCCACTGAAGGTAATAAAACAGGACGCAGAAAACCGCAGACACACTCCTCCACCCAGACTGCCTGGATTCAGTTTCACGGGCAGACAGATGCTGTGAGAATCTTAAGGTTTCCTCCGGCACTAATTTTACAATCAACACATGACACAATAGAAAGTAACTGAATTTCATTCTGTCTGTCTGGAAGAAGAGAAGAATTTAGGCAGTGTAAACCTGTAATGCATAGTGTGTATGATATACGAGACGCTGCTGATTTAATCAGTGACCTCCACAGTGATTCACCTTTTAATTCACTCTGACAAATCCTGTGTTATTACATGTAGCTGATGTAAAAAGCACAGCTATATTTCTTCTGGAGAGACCTTTTTCTTTCTTTTTTAGTCATATAGTCTCCATCACCCATCCCCACCCTCCTGCACTTTCCACAGAAATAAAATCAAAACTAAACTAAACAACAACAAACTATCCCTTGTTTGTCTGAGGTCTGTGTAGCCATACTAACTAAAAGCTTTTGACTTCTTGGACTCGAATGAAGCACTATTAATAAGTTGGCTTCTGCAGCAGAACAGCCTGTCCTCTTATAGTCCATCATTAGTCCCAGTGCTCAAACGAAATAACAAACAAACCCTTAGCGGCATCTCTCATCAGTTTTACTGAAGAAAAAAAAAAAACAAGCAGGAATTGGTGAAAGAGTTTTAGGGGATGCTAAATTGATGTCAAATGTAGTTTTTCTACCTTAAGAGACAAAGTGCCTTAAAAATTGCCTCATAGACAAACGCGGACTCATAGTGGCACACTAGCATGATGTGAAATGTTTTTCCAAGAATGTGGCTCGTAAGCTCCCAGTGAAATGGGAATGTATTATTTTGACTCTGGTAACTGAAGCTCGCCAACTTTGGACTAAAGCAAAGACTGTACATCAAAGATGGAGACTGGTTCTCACCGTTTTGAATCTTGTTTTGAAGCCTCACGCTGAGCATTCACCACTGGTTTTTACGAGGCATCTTGTTACTGTAATTATATTACATTTTCAGTAAGACTGTAATGCAACTCGTTACTGTACTAAATTCAGTAATTACTTTACAGTTACAATTATTTCATTACTTGCGTTCTTCAGTTACACGTCGGCAAATAGAAAGATAAAAACATCAACCAAACATGCTGGTTTTTTTTCTTCCTTTGCTTTTGCGCTACAATCGGCTTATTTTAGCTCATTTGGTGGAGCGGTAAACAGTTGGGATATGAGCATTACTTTTACTTTTTTCCGCCGCACAAAAAGCAGAGAATACGGTAAAGTGTGAACTGCATTCAAGACAGAAACAATCGCACAAACAAATTTGTGTGCCCAGAACCCAGATAAACCTGTGTGAATGCCGACTCCAGCCCAGCAGAGACACCCTGATCTTCAACAGGACATGGATCCAGTTAGAAGTAGGATCAGTTTCCTTTTAGTTTCTTTACAGTTAGATTTGGCTGAGCCTGGTTCTGCCAGAGGTCTCTTCCTGTTGAAAACGTGTTCTTCCTTCCAGTGCTTGGTAATATATAAACACTTTGAGGTGAGTGTTTTTTAATATGCCCGACACTTCCTAACTCCCTCACTCTTGAAGTAGTAACACATATTTATGGTTTAAGCAGACTGCATTTTGTTAGCGCCATGATCTTGAAGTTAAACTTCCTGCTTCAGTTTGCCCGTAATATGTCTCGTCATTTGTGTTCACAATTAAAGATTGTTAACTTTTCAATTTCCAGGTGGTTTCCTTTTGGTTTTCACTTCTGAAAGACTTTTCTGACACCCACTTAAAATAAACGTGAACCCCCCCCCCCGGTGGTACTGGTTCAGTCTGTTTCCCGGTATTGATGGGAGAACCTCAAACAATGTGACTTTTCCTCTGAAGAAAGATGTACATTTAAACTCCTACACTGCTGTTACTCTAAACATCATCTGTATTCTCCACATGCACATGTGGCATTGAATAGAGCTGTAATTGCCATGTATGGTTTGCTTTAGAGTGCTCTTTGCTTTCCATTTTAAATCTCCCTCCTCATCTTTAATATCTAACCCATCACTTCCTCCTCCTCCTCCTCCTTCTGTGAATGTTATGCATCATTGCTGGGAAACATATCTCATGTGTCCTTGCAGCTCTCAGCCCTCAGACTTTTCATTTCCATTTCCATGCGTCCAGCTGCCCTCTGGGGAAGGACCTTGTTATCTTTTAAAGCCAGCGTGGAGGACAGCACGCAAACCCACGTACTTAGCGGTGGACGCGGATTCACACCACGAGGCTGGTCCACCTATTTTGCCACTTTTATCACACTGCTTTCATGATTTCTGCTTTGACCTTTCTTTTTCAGGACCAGCCGCACCATTTGCATTCAGAATATACGACTGAACTGTACCATCAACAGTGAATAAATCTGAGCTTAGATGGATTTCTATTTCATCTCCAGCTTTCAGTGAATTCTGCAAGTTTTGCCTCTTTATTTCTGATTATTCTGAGTTCATTTTATGACTGGTGCTCTAAATGAAAAGTTATATTCACTTGGTTAATATTAAACAAAATTAGAGAGGAAAAACTACAAACAAACCCTTGTCAAATACAAAGTTAAAGACATCATATCCTCTTAAACAATCCGGTGATTCATAAGCCAATTATGAATGCCATTTTCTTCCATTTTTCTGTACTATTCTTTGAAAAGGTGAACTCTTTTTCACTTCAAATGTCTTTCTTCTTGTTTTCTTCCGGACTTTATGGTTGCTTTTGACAGGTTTGCAGGGCTTTGTACCAACGAGCATTACGCATCTCCTCAACTTGTAACAAACATGTTAAAAGCCATTTTTTCCCTCATCAGTCTTGTGCAAAATCAATTTTGGTTGGGTTGAACTTACTTTAACTCACAGCCTTCACCGCAATCAGTGAAAAATGGCAAATAATTTGAAGATTAAGAAAAACACACAAACAAACAAACAAACAAAAACAGCTCCAGGATGAAACGTGCATTGCTGGACATTTTATCCCGGACCTTCCAGGATAGGAGAGATTGTTTATCAGAGAGTTTTATGTTATCCTGTTATCAATTAGAGTTACCTTGGTTACTTAGTGCAAGATTGTACTGCTACACATGCCCTTCATCCATTTCCATTGTAATGCTCAGGATGCACTGATGGTGAAAAGACTCAGGATGCAGTTTAGAATACAACACTGGAAATATTAAAGTAATTAATGTGAACAGGTGACACACCTTAAAAAAGACACAACAGAGACCTTGCTGCACTCTCAGGAAACACAAAAATGGACAGAAGAGCAAATCAGGGCCTGTGTGTGCTCACTCAGCAGGGAAGCTGCTGAAATTAATTAAAAGTCCTGCACAATTAATAGAAATCAGAAAAGGCTCCTTTAGAGTCTCACTGTATTATTGCAGTGGTTTAGCCCCCTCTTCCTCTATTTCTCAGATTTCATGTTAAGCAAACGGTTTAGTTGTAGTGTGAGGTCTCAGGAGTTTGTTGCATTTATGTTCCATCAGTTTGTAAAGAGGTCTGAAAGAAGGCGTCTTCATGTACATTACAGAAAGACCTGAGGCTCTCTCACTTGATTTCACGTGCAGATTTTAACCCTTTAAAGTCTGAGCCATGAAATAATTGCCAGAAAATCCAGATTTCTTGGAAATTAAGTGTTTAGTGAATCTTCTGACGAAATTTAAAAAAAACATTATAATGAAAAAATTATTGCTGTAATTTTTATATGAGTGTCTGAAACGGGTCTCTCTTGTAAACGAGGAACCGAGTCTCAATGAGACTACCTGGAAAACTAAAGGTTAAATTGAAAAAATAAAAAAATAATATTCCAGCATACGTAAAACTGTCACCTGGGGTTTGATTTTTGTATTTTCCTTCACGTAAAGATGTGTTGGCATAAAAAATTTCCCCCAAAAAGCAGGAAATGAAGTGGCTGTTTCATACACACTCCATTCAAAATGCATGACATGGCTGCAGAAACTTAAAGAGAAGACACAGTCATGATGGGCTGTGTGTATAAGAGGGTCCTCCAGCAGCCTAAGCTCATAGTACAGCTAAGAGATCGTTTGGGGTCACCTGATCCAGCCTTAAATATAAGCTTTATCAACAAAAGAGAAGTTTGAAGCCTGAGCTTCAAAGTAGAGAGGGTGCCTGTCTGAAGTCTCTACCTCCCAAAAGAAGAAAGCACGCTCCAGAGTTTGTGTCTTTTCCTTCAGTTAAAAAAAAAAGACCTTAAAACCTCCAAATATCCCATGCTTCAGTAAATAAGGGGAAATTAAAGTGGTGACAAAAACAGAGAAGATGATGAATAAAACATCTGACCTGAAGCTGAATGTTCGATCAGGTTGTCAGATCCGTTTCTGTAGGTTGAGGGGGGGAGGGCGGGTTAGCTCGGATCGATGTTTGCCAGAGTGTCTGAGAGCACACGGATCCTTTTGTTGACTCAAAAAAAAAAAGAAGAAGAAAAAGCTTCTCGTTTGCTCTCTTTTTCTCTGCCTTTCATCTTCCATCTGGGCTTTGAGTATTGATTGAGTGAGTAGGGAGTCATTGACATCAAACCTGGCCACTGTCTTTTATTCATTCCAGTTTGACTGAATCGAGGACTCAAAGGTACTCCACTCGTCGGGTAGCAAGGCTGCAACACAGGATATCCTTCAGAAAGGGCGGACTGTCTATTATATATGCCAGCAAATGCGAAAAAGAGGTTTTATTGTCAGAGACACCAATGGGCATTCTCTAAGAATGAAATTTCAACTATAGCGAATTTTTGAGCTCCAATATTTGAATAGATCAGCTACTGAAGCTTATTAGCACTGCACTTGAGTAGAGGATTTAATCAGTATCAGACAGCAGGCCAGACTCAAACAGCAGCAGGAAACTTGACCACTCCTCCTAAAGACTTTGTGGATATTTATACATCGCCTCCTTGTTTTATTTTAAAAGATGGAAAAAGACACGTGTTATTTTTAGCACTTGATACTGAAATGAATTGACCACACGTGTCTTTAGAAAACAGCTCAACTTTTGTAAATCACCCGTAAAACTAACCACACCACGAGGGCCATCGAGGGATTACGCTCACACCCTGTGAGCTGACATCCTCCCCAACTGGTTTCTTGACACGGCAATGAGTTCACTGTACTCAGATGGCCTCCACAGTCAACAAAAAACAGCACCTTTCGTCAATGTCGAGACAGCGATAATGCAAAGCGGATAGCTTCAAAGTTTAACCCTTTAAACCCTAACCCGCCACCGGTAACAGTTAGCATATTTAGCAAGGGTGGGCAACTCCAGGCCTCGAGGGCCGGTGTCCTGCAGGTTTTAGATCTCACCCTGGGTCAACACACCTGAATCAAATGATTAGTTCATTACCAGGCCTCTGGAGAACTTCAAGACATGTTGAGGAGGTAATTTAGCCATTTAAATCAGCTGTGTTAGATCAAGGACACATCTAAAACCTGCAGGACACTGGCCATTGAGACCTGGAGTTGCCTTGCCCTGGTTTAAAGGGTAAATTAGGTCAGGGTTTAAAGGGTTAACTGGTTTATGTATGTGCACAGGAGGAGATGCCAGCTGGGAGAGTTCCAGGAGAAGGAACAGGTTACTGGGAGAGGAGTCACTGAGAAAGAGGAGAGGTTGATGAATCCACAAACAGAAGTTCCACAGACATTTTCAAAGGCTGATTTGTAAGGTGAGTGAAGTAGATTACTTTGATACTCAAAGACGGGTCTGCATTGCGTTGGCCGTCAGAGTCGTGGACACGCAGGTGAGATGATGCAGGGAGTTCCCCCAGCGAGGGACTTAATGAGGAACAGAACAGCTTGACAGAAACAGGTAAGTAGTACTGAGGAAGGAGCTCCTCTTTGGCTACTCGGGATGCACTGGGAACCAAAAATGTTAGAGTAGAGGAGCCAGAAGGAGCCTGCCTACCACTCTAAAGGGGTAGATAATCAGGTCTAGACTGGGTGCAGAAGCTGGTCCTTGAGTACTGGTGGATGATGAGACAGATGAGAAACCAAACACAGACGTACAACTGCCAAGCTCAGGGAGAGTTGGAAGACCAAAAACAGACCAGTGCAGGACTGTGACACCTTTGGGGTCATCATGGACACGCAGCCTATAGCTCATCATGTCAACATGGACCAAAATCTCTCAGGAATGTCTCATGGAGCTTGTTGAATCTGTAGCGTAAAGCACTAAGACAATTTTGAAGGAAAAGTACTACTGAGGTGCGCCTAACACAACTGGTTTCATGTTCAGCCATTCTGAAAAGAAAGTTCTAAGCACTCGCTGCACATCATCAGCTACGGTCACCTCGCTTAATATAAAATGAAAAGAGTGCGTTCAAGGTCATCACGAACAAAAGCCGCTCCTCAGTCAGAACCCCGACTCAGACACCCTTCTCCAGATGTCTTCTCCATGACGTTCCGTCAGCTCGATGAATGTCCCGTGCGTGCGCGTCTTCATTAGGCTCTGGGGTTAAACTTTAACCAATCAAATTGCTCCGCTAATTGTGAGCCTTATTGGAGGATTGATTATAATTAGAGCTGCTTGATGGGAAGTTAATATCCGTCAATTATGCAAGAGATAACGGAATAACAAAGATGAAACGGCGCTCATCGTCGTTCCCCCGCTGATGATTTGTTTGGAGCGGAGGATGGCAGAGACTCCAGGCTGGCCTCAATCTGTCTTCAAGAAGAAATACATTTGAATATTAAATACTTTTTTAAAAGAGCTCCTTCTCTCCTGGGAAGGTTGCCTTAACAATGTGTGCTCTTTTAAACCGTCTATTATACAACGGCTTGAGTTTATACAGAGAGCTGCCAAGAAAGGTGAGTCTTTTCTGCCATTTTTCTCTTTGTTTGTGTGGCTTTCGATATTTATTTGACACGTTTTAGCAAGGTTTAATCTACTTAAGGTATACGCGTGCGTGATTCTTTTGTCATTTAAGTTCTGTAAAAAATGGAGATAAACAACGTTGTACTGCCAGATGGTAATGATAATAGTAATTTAAAAAAAAACAACTTTTCACCCTGATCTTGTATTTAAGCAGAAGGCATAGAAAAGAACTTTTTGCCAAAGAAGATTTGGGGTTAAAATGAGATGTTTAAGATTGAATACAGAAAGAGACATTGTTCACCAGAGGCCTTGCCTCGGGGAACTTCACACTCACTCGTATTCAGTGAGCAGCTCTTGTGACAAAATAAGTGATCGTGAGAGCAGAAAGTCAAAAAACTTTTAGCATTTACTGGCTTCAGAAAGGCTCCCAGAAACCTTTTGAATTAAACAATCACATTAGATAAAAAAAAAAAAACTGAAATTAAATGTCATGCTGATTGTAGAGTTGAGTGTCACATACCTCATCTTTGACTGGACAAAAGTGCACAAGAATCGAGAGAACACATTCTTTTAAACAAAAAGAAATTTCTTACATTTAGACCTTCAAAATGCGCCAGGCGTGGACATTTGATTATAGCTAAATTCTCACTAAATTCACATTCCTGTACACAACTGCAAGAAACATTTGGTCACTTAGAAATGTCCTTGGTTCTGTATGCTTTTTAAAATAATTTAGCACTTATGTTTTAGCTGCTTTGGTCAATGATTGCCTGACACTCTTATATCTTATCAATTGGAAGATGCATTATCCTCCTGGGTCGGTGGCTGGTTCCTCGTGTGGCATCCTTAGCTGTGCCCTCCTGTGTCCATGAAGACCGTGGAGGAGGAGAGTGATAAGACCAGATGTCCAGGTGAAACTCAAAAGGCCCTGGAAGTGTGGCGTCGGTGGTGAACGGCGTTTCTGATGAGGAATCACCCTAATCACACAACTAAGATAACAAAGGAGTGGCTTCTGGACCCATCTCTGAATGTCCCAGTCAATGTCTGCGCACCGACACACCCCATCCAACCTGATGGCGCCTGAGAGGTTTTGCAAAGATTAATTGGAGAATCTGTCTAAAAACAGGTGTGCCAAGTTTGTATCATCATACTTGAAAAGACATGAGGCTGTAATTGTTGCTGTTTTCCTCCTTGTGTCCATACAAGCATTTAAACTTGTGTCATAAAGTTCTTAGAACTGGGACAAACAGAAAAAACTTTTCTTCCATGTTTTCATTCATTGTGTGCTTAAACATAGCGCGCCTGTAGGCTCGTTTTCAACTGGTCTTGCAATTGCACTCTTTCACTGGTGTTGCGCGGAACATGCTAAAGAACAGAACGGCGTCCTATGTGAAATTGGAAAGTCGGTATTGAACGAAGGCAGAAAATTACACATGCATACACATGCCTGACAAAGACAGGAAGTAAAACTGACAGGAGGGCAACAGGAAATACAAAATAAAACAGGGAATTAAATTCACGGGCTTCCATTATGCTATCTTTCTACCTTACTTTTAATTTTCTTGAGGCAGTTAGAGTTAGAATATCAGGACATGTTAATGTCACATCAAAAATCTGCATGATCTCTGTGCTATTTGACAAAAAATTTTTAAAAAAAATCGATTTCTCTTATAGCTGAAACCTCAGAAGGAAAACAAGTCGTTCTTGTAAGTCTGCAGGCCTGTTTTTAAAGCATGCGGCAGCTCCCTGACTGTGCAGCAGGTGAAGGCAGGCTTGTAAACGTGAGAAAGCCACAGCGTGAAACCGCCTGTGGTCGACTTAATACGCTGCAAAATATGGCGATAAGCACGGAGCATTCACAGCGAGCCGGTGGGCCGGGCTGATTACACCCTCCAGACCACAGGACAACAACACCGGCGGATAATATCTGCACTTGAGCGTACAGCTGCAAGCACACAGTGGGGGCACATAGAAACGCAGCACGCCTGCCTAACCAGGGAATTATTAGAGTACCAGCTTCTTAATTATTTTAATAAGAGGCTTCTTTAGCAGAATCCCATTCACTGAATCCCATTGATTCAGATGTGGCTTCGCTGGATAAAACACTGCCAGGGAGCATCTCGTCACAGAGGTCATCGGCTGATTCGGTGTGACGGCTGAAATAAGGTGAGAGGAAAACTGCTCGGCCCGATGGCGGAAACACACCTCAGGATGTTTACACACATCCCCTGTTGGCTGTCCTGTGTGTGTGTGTGTGTGTGTGTGTGGAAATATAGCTGTGGGATTCCTCCCCTCTGGCCAACCTGACTACTGAGAGCAAAAACACTTCACCAGGGGAGAGGTGAGTGTGTGCACTCATGCTTCTATCTTTGTGAGGCCCAACTTGAGTTTTTGGAGCTTTTTTGTTGTCTTTCAAGTTTATGGTTCAAATATCTTTTCGAATTTCTGGATATTTTGGGGGGGCTGAATACATGTCTGTGCGTGTTAACTTGCATTTCTGTGATTTGTTTTCCTTTCAGAGCTTTCCGTTTATTGCCGTTTTTCCATTGTGTGTGGGTTTAAACTGCAATAATGTGAAAACACCATCTTCAGAGAGGGAATCCTGCACATATTCAGTATGTTTATGCTTTAAAAAAGCCTTTTCTGCAGCTCAATTCCTGAAAAAGATAAATTAGTCATGTGGGCAACCAGCTTTTTTTGCACAGATGCATATATGTGCAAAGCATCAGAGAGGAAAGTTATTTCTCTCACAGCAGGAATGTAGACGAAAGAAATTTTTTTGCATTTTTTTATATATTAAAGTCTGACAGTAGCTTAAGCTGAATTCATAGACGGCTGTCTTATGCATGTAAGTGCACTACTGTAATTGATGCCTTCTGTTTTGACAGGTCTACTAGCCACTGGGCCAGGGACTCAAGGAGTCAGGGGGCTTTTTATCTTATCCCAAAATAAATTGTATATTTAAAAGAACAAGCGATGCAAACCAAAATAACAGGAGAAGTAAAGGAAATGTAAAGTGAAGAGACAAGAGGCACACAGTGGCAGCCAAAGGCATCCAAAACCATCATATAAAACAGTTTCACTCACTACACTCATAATTCTTATAGTCCCCGTAATACAGGTTCTAGCACTGTGCAACAAGAGACTCCTTTTAAATTTTAGACTTTATACACACAGACTGTTTATCTCTCAAAACTAAGACATGGAAAATGATTGAAATTAGACAAAGGATATCTAAAACAAAAACATGCAAAAACGAAAGACAAGAAAAGTCTATAAAAAGATGTGGAAGTAACAAATGTAATACAAGCTAATGTCAAAGCTACCTAGAAAGGCTACACAGAAATGTAAACTGGCCAAAAGTGGGGAGAATGGTCACCAAGATATGAAAGAAATGAGACAGACATAAGCGAAGAGATATGAAACAACAAAATGAGATGCATACAGTAACAGGGAGATACAAAATAACTAAAACAGCAAAAAATGAGGCAGGTAACAATCTAAATGAAACTGTGGTCATTTTTCTTCATTAAGGCTTCAAAATGGGATGCAAATAAAGTCACACATTTGACCAGAATGAGGCATAAAATAACCCAAATGACCTCAAATAGACACAGAAACGCTACACAAAGATGCAAAGTAATTGTAAACAATCAAAATGAGCACAAAGAGATACAAAAACGAGGTAGGAAAAAAAACCCAACAAAGAGATGTAAAACAACAAAAATGAGACAAAAAGTACAAAGATATTCAAAACTGTCTAATTACTGTAACAAAATAACTGTGCAGCAAGGCAAAAAGACCAGAAGGAGATGTAAAATAATCCAAATGAAGCAGAAATGACCTTAAATAGACCCAGAAATGCTACAAAGAGCAGCACAGTGACAGAAATTAAATATAGAAGCACAAAAACATAAAAATGCCCAGAATGTGACACAAACTGACATCAAAGAGACCAAGTAAAGGATGAAAAGATGCAAAATTAATGAAATTAACAAAACTTGCTTAAAAAAAAACAAAACAGAAAAAAGTTGGTTGGAAAACTATTTTTAAAAAAAGGAGATTTAAAAAAAAATAATTAAAAGATCAACAGTTCAAACAAACACAAAATAAACACATTTTGACACAAGACTTCAAAGGCAAGTGACAAAAACGGTACACAATAAAACCCCAAATGAGTTTAAATACACAGCTACAAAGGCTACAAAGTATGTCATTAAACTACAAATAGACCCAAAATGACCACAAAAACAGATACAGTGGCTGCAAGGTTGCAAAATAACTCAAATTAATTGTTAAGAAATACAAAAATGAATGAATCAGAATCACAGAATGAATGAAAAGAAGTCAAAACGATTTTAAACAGATCCTGAAAAGCTACAGAAAGATGCAGCATAACCACAATTTAATGCAAATGACTAGACAAAAAAAGAAAAAAAACCCTTGATGACCACAAAAATATGCAAAATAACCAAAACAAAAAATTGCTCAAATGTGAAATCAAATTATATCAGCAACACCCAGAAAAGCCCCATAAAGATGCAAAATGATGATAGAGAGATGTAAAGAAACTAAAATTCAGACAAAACAGTGACATTAAGAGACAAAATAGCCCAAAGAACACTCAAATACACCCAAAAATGCCCCAAAAGTCTACAAAGAGATACAAAATGACCATAAAGACAAATATAATGGATTCAAACATGCAAAATAATCAAAAAAAGTAACAAAGTAACACAAATGAAATGCAGACGTCCACAAAACAACCAAACTCACACGTTAAATGACCACAAAAAGATGCTAAATGACCAGAATGTGACCCAAAATGACCAGACAAGGGTAGAAAAAGATGTAAAACGGCCAAAATTGAACTCAAATAGCCGAAAAACAAAAAGTAATATAAGAGCAGAAATGTGCCAAAAAAAGATGCCTCATTGAGTTTGGATGTCTTGGATGCCCGTGTACCCAGTGACCTGCTGTTTTATAATCCGTCCACGGCTACAAGTGGACTGTAAGTTTGTCAAAGTTCCTGCCACCAGCTGTCATATTGACGAGCTGTCATCCGTCCTGTGGCCGTGCCTGCAGCCGCTGTCCCAAAGCCTTTAAATTTAATCTGACACTCTTTCTGAGTGTCCAGCATTTCTTCCGCCTGCAGGTTGTTGTCGGTGGGGCCGCGTGACGCATCCCCCAGGAGCGCCCTGAAAAAACCCTAGTGGAAGTTTTCGTGGCTTCAACACCTTAAAGGATGCATAATGCTCCTTTTTAGCTACACTTTCTCTAAAAAGTTGATATATAGATGTCCACATTTGGCATCTGCACTTCTATTCCTCTGATTCCAGCAGGCTTCAACCTTGAGCTGCTGCCAAAAGCCAGACAGGCGCCACACACCAACACACACACAAACACCAACACACACGCAACACACAACACCGCTGGTCTGAGGCCAGCTTCCAGCACTCCCTGTTTGTGCCAGCGCTGTCATCGCCGCTCCAAACACGCTGCTTGATAGCGCCGGAGAGAGACAGAGGGAGCTGCTGCCAATGCGGTATCTGATCTAACTATCGCTTCATGCTATTAAACCACAGTGATCGTCTTATGTAGAAAGCTGGCACGACTCTAGGAAGGGGGAGGCTGGGGGGAGATGCAGGGCGTGTAAGTCATTGGGTTATTTGATTAGGCTCCGCCCCATCACAGATGCTTCATTGATTTAGGCCTGCAGCACCTCCAGAAGGCTCAGCAGTGATTTTTTTTATTATTACAGTTAATAATGTGTGACACTTTTATACAAGGCTGTGTTTCGGCTCCGTTTTACAGTCGTTGACAGCAAAAAGATGACCTCTGATGACCTTTAATATCAGCTTTTGTTTAATTAATGCAGCATGCTGAAATTCAAACATGTAGCGTAACACGATATGTTGAGTTTTTATACAGAGGAACCATTCAAACCATTCAGATAAAACATTCAGATAATGGGGATAAAATAGAAAATAGAAATTACTCCAACTGACATTTCTCCCATGGCTACAATGTTCTGTTGCTGTTCAGGGATATTCTCTTAATGATTCTCCTGCTGTAATATGATCACTGATAGTCCAGGTTTATGATTTTAAAAAATATATACATAATTACTGTTTAGTTTGGTTCTGGTTAGTAACATTTTCACAACTTGATTCCTTCTATTTTCATCATTTATGTCTGTAGACTGTTAATTAGGAGCTGAAATACGCCCAGACACCTTGTTAGACTGCTTGTTAACACAAATATGTAATCAGCCAATCACACGGCAGTAGCTTTGTGCGATTATGTCAAGACGACCTGCTGAAGTCCAAACTGAGCATCAGAATGAAGAAGAAAAGTGATATAAACGATGTGGTGTGATTGTTGGTCTGAGTATTTCTGATCCACTGGGATTTTCCAGAGAATGATCCAAGAAAAAGAAACCACTTGTTACAACCAACGTACGCAGAAGAGCATCTCAACAGCAGCAGAAGACCACACCGGCTGGGACTCATGTCGACTAAGAACAAGAAACTGAGGCTATAATTCACAGACTCACCAAGATTGGAGAATATTTTGCACCTTAATTTCATAGTTTGCGTGTATCGAACTTTTTCATTTTTAACTTAATAATGTGTATGTATTAGTATTCATTACAGGTCTAGCTTGTTTGTGGATCTATCTATAGAAGATTGGGGATTGGGGGACATTTTCTTGGCACACTTTAGACCAGGGGTGTCGAACTCCAGGCCTTGTGGGCCGGTGTCCTGCAGGTTTTAGATGTGTCCTTGATCCATCACAGCTGATTTAAATGGCTAAATTACCTCCTCAACATGTCTTGAAGTTCTCTAGAGGCCTGGTAATGAACTAATCATTTGATTCAGGTGTGTTGACCCAGGGTGTTGTCTAAAACCTGCAGGACACCGGCCCTCGAGGCCTGGAGTTCAACACCCCTGCTTTAGACCATCATTTAAACCCCACAGCCTACCTGAGTATTGTTATTGGCCATGACCATTCCTTTATGACCAGTACTGTGGTGTCTGGTCAAACGAGCTCAGGACAAAGCACAAAATTTATTTTAAGGTCCTTTATTCTGAACAAAATGAGTTTTAAAAACTCTTAAAACCTTAGGGTGAAAAAAATCTCTATTTGAGTGCATCAACAACTGTAGTGGCTTGTCTTCCTGTTTAAATCAGAATACAAAATCAGAATTCTTCCCATTAAGTGGAAGAAGCGCGCACACACCAGTTATACTTATTAGACAGAAAATACACACACAATACTAACTTATATGTGTTGCTTATGGCCCACTCACAAATGCACAGCTGAAATGGTCCAAGCAAACACCCAGGAAAACCAATGGACTTCATCCAGTAGGCCTGAAAGGTCATTCAACCTTCAACTACAGCAGCCAGTCGAAAAGCACTGGCTTGGTCCAAACAAATACCCAGGAAAACCAATGGACTCTTCTTTAGTCTGGCTCGGAAGAAACAAAGAACTTCCTGTTTCCTGTCCAGGTTTTTGTAGGGTTTTTTTGGGCCCCTTCAGCCACTGTCTACTACAGCTAGAGAAGATGTTTAAAACATGTCATCGCCCACTACTGGAAAGGAGAAACATCTCAAAATCTCTGAGGAATGTTTCCAGCAAAGTGTTGAATCTGTACCACAAAGACCTAACCCCCTGTGAAGGCAAAAGGGGACCCAACCTGGTACAAGCAAGGTGTAGCTAATAAAGTGTCCAGTGAGTGTAGCTAATTAAAATTATAATTATTAATATTACTTTTAAATTAGTCATTAAACAGAATGAAAAGCTGGTAAAGTGGTTAAATAGTCAAAAGTTTCAGTTTAAAAGAATTCGCACGAACAGAGCCGAACATAAGAGGTGTTGACGAAGGGGTCAGAGTCCCCGTGACAGGGTGTGGGGGCACATGAGATGTAAGAACATTGGAAACCACTGTCCTCATTCATTTGGAAAAAAACAGGGACACTGAAAGTCGAACCGGCGACAGCTTTTTCCCTCTACTTCCAGTTTCTTCTTTCCCCCAGATGACATCTGTAAGCATGTACTCGTGACATTTTGTGTGTTTAAAAAGAGAAAGTCAAACAAACAGCATCAGCACTTACTCACAGCTCGTTCGTGGTGTGATGCTGAAGGAGATTTAACTGTTAATATTATCATTAGAATTATCTCAGGTAATCTGAGACCAACTTGTCTTTTCTCCGGGTTCTTTTTCCCATTTTTAGCTGCTCTCAACTTTCATACTGTTCTTTTTTCTTCAGTTTTCTTGCTGCAAAGCTCTTAAAGTTAAATCCTATCACCGTTCGCACATTCCTGTGTGCTGGACAGCAGAGATACAGATGTTTTGTTGCTGATGTCGAGCTGCACGTTCAGTTTAAGTGCAGACACACAAACTGTAATCTGGTTTGAACACAGTGTACTCTCTTAAAGGGCGGGCGATGCTAATCATATCTGTGTGTGAGCGGTGAGTGATGCCCTATTCACCTTCTCCCAACTCTGTGTATCTGTGGTGGGTTCATGTTGGGGTGAACACACACACACACACACACACACACACACACACACACACACACACACACACACACACTCTCAGAGAAGTTGAAGCAGAGTGAGGTTGACAGCTTTGAAGCCTCGCTTGTGTACCAACAGCGTCCTGGAGCACCAGTGACCTCGAGAGCTTTCTGTAGCATTTTTAGACGCTGTCATCACTGTGGCCAGGGGAAAGACCACATTTCCCATCAGACCTAGAGATTCACTTCTCATCAATACTGTCTTAAAAAGATAGGTCTGAAATATGTACTCAGTGTGTACATGCCTTAATGCCGCGGTCTCTTTCAGAGCCAGCAGGGAGCTAAGTCTAAGAGAAAATCACCATACTTCGTACTTGATCTTTGCCCTTAGGACCATAAACGCATCATGAAAATGTGCTAATTGCTAATTTCACATTTTATTTATTACAACATGATGTTAATTTTGTAAATTAAGATCCTCATGAGAGTTAAAAGGGAGGCTAAAGCAGGATATCGCTCCAGTCAACACAGGTTTGGGTCAGATGCCATTTACAGTTGTGGTCAGATGTTAATATCATGGGCATGAATGTCATGGATAATTTGGGCTTTTAATGATTTCTTTGAACTGTTCTTTTTCCAGGGTGAAATATTGTACAGCATACATGTTTAATGACTTTTAAAAAAAGAAAGATTAATCCACACAGGGTCAAAAGTATACACACAGGTTTAAATAAATACATACGCACTCTCAAATCCCTTTAGGGGTTGCCTCCGTCTCACCCTATTCCCAGCATCCTCTGTCACACCAACCCTCTGCATGTCCTCCTTCACTACATCCATGAATCTTGTCTGAGGTCTTCTTCTTGTCCTTCAGCCTCACACATTTGTCCAACGTCCTCCAACCCTGCTCTGCCTTTGTCTTCAGCCAACAGTTTTCACAGGCATTCACAGTCATTATTAACTGACTGGTCTGGCATAGAAACCTCATTCTTGATCATCTGAACATCTGATTTAGCCAAGATTTTATATTGGATGCCCCTCTTGAAATGACCCTCCCCATTTATCTGTGCTTGGGACCAAAACTAGGAGTCCACTGGTTTGTGCCCCCTCTGTGGCTGGGTTATCAAAAAATCTCATCTAATGAACTCAAACTCTAAAAAAAACATTAAAAATTGAGACAATAACATGAAATTTTGAGTTAAGTTGAAAACTCAATCCTGAAATCTGGACTTATAGCAAGAATTCTTCCATAATCAGCTGATGGTTTGTCAGTTTTTGAAATCTTTGCTGATGTAGGGTGATACTAACTTGCAATTAAAAAGTTTCTACCAAGCAGGCAGGGTCTTTGGTTTCTCAATTTTGTCGAAACACGGATGGTTTCAAAAAAACACTTGATGAAAAACAGTTAGTGATTGATGCCACAGTTTAAAGTCCTTTAGCTTTGGGCTTTGGGTTGGGTTTTAAAACATATTTTTTTTGGTCACAACAAGATGATACAATGGCTGCTGTCCCCGTCCAAGCAAGTAAAGAAGGAAACAAAGCCAAACATGACTTATAGCAGGATCCAGAACTTTTCTGCAGAAGGTCCCTCATGAATCTGGTTCTGCTGGAGGTTTCTTCCTGTTAAAAAGGAGTTTTTCCTTCCCACTGTCACCAATTACTTGCTGCTGCTGCTGGTGGTGGTGGTGTCCATCATAAATAACTCTTTTGATTATAAAATCTAATATGTGCATATACACTAACTATAAAATTTATCCCTCATTATATTCATATGAACATCTTTATACAATGCTCTATAATTATTCAGTTACATGCTGCAACCAGAGACCAGGCAGACACTGTGGGAAATAAAGGTAGACTTCCACCATCCATCACAGTCCGCCCAAAACTTTTTCAATGTTTCTTTCTGTAAGTCACAACAACAACAACAACAACAACAACAACAACAACAACAACAACAACAACATTCCTTTACTTCTACTACTTATTCACAAACAACCTGCCTCACCTACTAAATAGCACCACAGGGACTAGAAAGAGAGAGCATATTTCTCCTGTTTTAGCTTCCCTTCATTGGCTTCCTGTTAAATCCAGAATTGAATTCAAAATCCTGCTCCTCACATACAAGGTCTTAAATAATCAGGCCCCATCTTATCTTAATGACCTTGTAGTACCATATCACCCTATTAGAGCACTTCGCTCTTGCACTGCAGGCCTACTTGTTGTTCCTAGAGTATTTAAAAGTAGAATGGGAGGCAGAGCCTTCAGTTTTCAGGCCCCTCTTCTGTGGAACCAACTTCCAGTTTGGATTCGGGAGACAGACACTATCTCTACTTTCAAGATTAGGCTTAAAACTTTCCTTTTTGCTAAAGCATATAGTTAGGGCTGGACCAGGTGACCCTGAATCCTCCCTTAGTTATGCTGCAATAGACGTAGGCTGCCGGGGATTCCCATGATGCATTGAGTTTTTCCCTTCCAGTCACCTTTCTCACTCACTATGTGTTAATAGACCTCTCTGCATCGAATCATATCTGTTATTAATCTCTGTCTCTCTTCCACAGCATGTCTTTCATCCTGTTTTCCTTCTTTCACCCCAACCGGTCGCAGCAGATGGCCGCCCCTCCCTGAGCCTGGTTCTGCCGGAGGTTTCTTCCTGTTAAAAGGGAGTTTTTCCTTCCCACTGTCGCCAAAGTGCTTGCTCATAGGGGGTCATATGATTGTTGGGTTTTTCTCTGTATTTATTATTGTGCTATCTACTGTACAATATAAAGCGCCTTGAGGCGACTTTTGTTGTGATTTGGCGCTATATAAATAAAATTGAATTGAATTGAATTGAATTGAATTGTGGCAGAAGCTGTGCAGTCCACGTCCAGATGCCCTACAGCCTAGAGGCCACTTTAATTAGAAGGAAACTGAGACACCTTCAATCATTAACCGATCATTGACCATTTGCATGTGATTAAATTAATTAGACACTAAATGAATGGTGGGGCCTTTTATATCTAACAACATTTAAAATAACAATTTAAAAACATTCAACACGTATAGAGTTGTTGTCCTCTTACATGCACCTATGCAACAATATTGCTTATTATAATTGTCATTTTATATAATTATCCACATTTAATATACAGTACAATCATATATATATTTGACACCCAGCAAAATCCATATACTGCTTTATGTTTTAATAAAGCATTATCCTGCAATTTCACTCCACATTTAGCATTAACCTCTGTACATTTATTATACTGGATGAGTAAATGTAGCCGGGAAACAAAGCTCCTCTGTGCAGGAGTTATGGCATTATGGCTTACCTGCTATGCTTTCTTTAATTACAAAATTATTTGTTCCATAGCAAGAACCTGATAATCTGATCCGACCACAGCCCTTTAAAGTGGCTCCAATGCTAAGGTTATTGATCGCTTGCTTTAAAAAAAGAGAGTGCCCCTGAACAACGTAGATGAAAGCCTGCAAAAGGAGCAATACACAAAAAAAAATCAGTGAAATAAGAAGAAGAAAAAAACCTTGGACGCATGAGCACAATCAGACAGAGCGAGTCAACAAATCTGCTTCCTCTCAGCGGCTGCGGGAAAGCTCGAGGCGCAGAGTGGTTTATTAAAACTGAGCTGAGACCTCCAAGGACACTTACGGAGCAGCTTCGCCGTTTTTTCTTTTTGCTGAATTGATCAACTGACCTCAAAGTTTCTTTTCCTCTGAATCAGATTCTCCTCAAACCACCTGTCAGTGCCTTAAAAGTAAGAAAAGAGCAAATGAGATTCATTGTTAGTAAATCACACACGGCTTTAGCATTTCTTCCCTGAGCCGCGCAGGTCGTTGGGGACATTTTTCCAATTAAAACTCCAAACTCTGTAGGGATCAGGTTTGGGGGAATTCTTCAGCAGATGTTTTAACGAAACCCTGATTTAACCTTTCGACCTGGCGTCACCCTCTCCCTCCTGAGCCGGTTCGCACATGTTAAACTCTGTGACAGACTGCCGCTGCGAAAGCTCGTGCCAAAGAGCAGCGGATTGGCTCACGGTGATGTAATATACCTGATGAATGCATCCGACTCCTCCTCCTCTTCCTTCTCCTCGTCCAGGCAGAGGGCCAAGCAGCATGAGCTCATTCGTCCTTGGGAGAAAAAAAAAGGCGGGAGGGGGACATCTTTCATTCCTAAGTAGCCTTTTGACAAATGAATTGGGACTCAGACTTTTTCTTCTTCTTTTTTTTTAATAACACTTGAGAGAATAAAAGCACCGCTCTGTTAAAGCACATTTACATCTTCATTTTCTTTGGTTTTTTGGTTTAGTAAGGCTGATATCTAAAGCAGCAGGAGGAGGAAATATCTGTGTCTCATTGGCAAAATGATGCATAAAAAAGATGCCTCCTATATGCACCTGTTCCTCTGCAAATAATCTCAATCAGCACCTCAGATTAGTGCAAAATGCAATATTAAGGCACGCAATCTGCCTGATTTCATTGAAGTCACATTTAACCCTCAGGTCTTGTTTAAAATCACTACCCTTTCATCTTGATCGTGGCCAAAAGTGGCCACCTACAGGTTAGGCCTGTAATTTTTTTTTGTTGTTGTTTTTTTTGTCATTTTTTCTGCATAAAGCTTTTAAATAACTTCAGTTCTTTCCATAAATATAAAATAATTATTACTTTTTTATTTTTTAACCCTTTAAACACCAGTTTGTTTGTCCACTGCACCAGCTGGACGACAACCTCAAATCTCGCAATTTTATATAATTGCATTGCTACTGAAATTTCTTGTATTATTAATAGTAGAGTCTGGGGCATATAATTGATTCACATCAACATTGATAATAATGCATTGTTATTTTAGTGCAGAGAGAGCAAAAACATAAAAACTCCCTCTCAGCTTGTTCGTGGCCAAAAATGGCCACCCCTTGTTTACATTTACAAAATGCTATAAAATTCATATATATTAAGAAAAATGTCCAGTTTTTTTTACATGATTTTTTAGATTAGCATAAGGGCTGTTCATGAAAATCAAAATTTCATTCAAATTCTGAAATTTAACCCTTTAAATACCAGTTAGAGCACATAATCATAACTACTCATAAATAGAGAAAATAATAAAATCCCAGTTTCTTTTCTAAATAATACATGCCATCTGATTTATTTATTAACCATGATGAAGGTTAGATGCATAGCAATAATTAACAGCATCAATGACATTTATGCAACATTGTTTTTTTCTGCAGTGGCAGAAAAACAAAAAAACTCCCTCTCAGACTGTTCGTGGCCAAAAATGGCCACCCCCTGTTTACATTTACAAAATGCTATAAAATTCATATATATTAAGAAAAATGTCCAGTTTTTTTTACATGATTTTTTAGATTAGCATAAGGGCTGTTCATGAAAATCAAAATTTCATTCAAATTCTGAAATTTAACCCTTTAAATACCAGTTAGAGCACATAATCATAACTACTCATAAATAGAGAAAATAATAAAATCCCAGTTTCTTTTCTAAATAATACATGCCATCTGATTTATTTATTAACCATGATGAAGGTTAGATGCATAGCAATAATTAACAGCATCAATGACATTTATGCAACATTGTTTTTTTCTGCAGTGGCAGAAAAACAAAAAAACTCCCTCTCAGACTGTTCGTGGCCAAAAATGGCCACCCCCTGTTTACATTTACAAAATGCTATAAAATTCATATATATTAAGAAAAATGTCCAGTTTTTTTTACATGATTTTTTAGATTAGCATAAGGGCTGTTCATGAAAATCAAAATTTCATTCAAATTCTGAAATTTAACCCTTTAAATACCAGTTAGAGCACATAATCATAACTACTCATAAATAGAGAAAATAATAAAATCCCAGTTTTTTTTCTAAATAATACATGCCATCTGATTTATTTATTAACCATGATGAAGGTTAGATGCATAGCAATAATTAACAGCATCAATGACATTTATGCAACATTGTTTTTTTCTGCAGTGGCAGAAAAACAAAAAAACTCCCTCTCAGACTGTTCGTGGCCAAAAATGGCCACCCCCTGTTTACATTTACAAAATGCTATAAAATTCATATATATTAAGAAAAATCTCCACTTTTTTTGACTTGATTTTTTAGATTAGTATCATCAAGACCAAAATTTCAAACAAATTCATAATTTTAACCCTTTAAATACCAGTTAAATCACATAATTTTAATGATTTACATAGGGATAAAAGCATAAAATCCCCATTTTTTTTCTAAATAATACATGCAAACTGATTTATTTTCTAACCATGATGGAGGTTAGATGCATAGCAATAATTAAAAGTATCAATGAGTTTTATGCATCTTTGTTTTTTTGTGCAGTGAGAGAAAAACAAAAAAAAATCCCTCTCAGCTTGTTCGTGGCCAAAAACGGCCACCCCCTGTTTACATTTACAAAATGCTATAAAATTCATATATATTAAAACATTTTTCTACTTTTATTGACTTGATTTTTTAAATTAGCACCGCTTCTAGTCATAAAAACCAAAATATAATTCAAATTCTGATATTATACCCTTTGAATACCAGTCAGATTATGTATTATTATAGTAAAAATAGTAATAAAGTTCCCATCTTTTAGCATATAAATGGTGAAACCTAATATGTTTTTTATCATCATTGCAGGTCAGTAACAGTAACTGTTACAATGATTTATTTTTTATTTATTTATTTATTTTTTTATTTTTTATTTTTTCGGGGGGTGGGGGGAGGCAATGAATGGCCAAAAGCAATGTCACGCATGGTGTGTTAGTGGCCAGAAAGGCAATTTAATGACCAAATAATCCCTGCAATCCCCAATAAAATGATCAAAATTTATATTCCAGTATCTGTGTGCTTCTGTGTGCATCCTCATTAGCAGCCACACTAGAGTGGTTTTTGTAGGCACACTTTCTACACCTGGTTCAAGGGGCTGCTGTTCGGTTCCTTTCACGCATCCTTTGTTCCCCATCACCGACTGCTGGTTCCTTCTGTGTTGCTGTCAAAAGAAGCATATTCCTCCATTGCTTTGGCATGTGGGATATTGCTGTGGTAGTTTTGGTGAAGCCAAAGACAGACAACAAAATCTTCCTCTGTTGCAACTGGAGGAGCTGAGGAGGAAGCTCTGGGTTGTTTCCCCTGTGCCGGTTTTCATCTGAGGAGTTCCTCTGCCAATGTTACCGAAGGAAAGACGTCCTCGGAGCTCCTCCGTCAGTTGGAGTCTGAACCCCATGCCTTTTTTTACTTCCTGAGAACTTCCAGTGTTTTCATCCAACATGCTATGTATTGCTTTATTCTGGTGTAGGTTTTATCTCCACTTCATCTATAATCCTCCAATCCTCACACCTTGGCCTCCGGTGCAGGTTTGTAAGGGTGCACAGCAGCTAAAAGATCTCCTTTGTTATAAAAAAGTCAAAAGTAGATCTCAGGCTGCTAATGCAGGACTAGGGTGACCCCTAGTGGGTACTGGATTGTGGTGCAGTCTCTCTTCAGTAGTGGGACTCACGTGGTTTTCCTTTCATGGCGGATCCACTGAGTCGCCGGCTCCTCGGTCTCAGAAAATGCTCCTATGTTCTTTTTTTTTGGGCGGGTGGGGGGGGGTGGGGGGGGCTCCACCTCCATGCCCCCAACCCCAATCCTCCCCCAAAGAAGAGGATTCGGGCACTGCCTAGAACTCAACATTAGTGGTGATGCAGTCAGCCTCTTTGAGGATTGTCCCATCATCTTCTGGAGAGGAGGTTTCTTCATCTTGGGCAGATGTATTTTCTTCAAGGGCAGAGGACTGCTTGCTGTCCTTGCTCTCTGACCAGATCATATAGGCAGTGCTTGAAGCAGTGATGATCTAATTGCCATATTGCCAGAATAAATGATCTGGAAGCTGTTAGGCTTACTTACAGCAGTAGCATTGTCTGCACCTGCATAAACTCCAGGACACGTTTACAAATAGTGTTTGTTGTTGTTTGCGCTGCAGCTGCAGGTTTGAACTCTGCAAAATGTCCTGTGATTGGGGTTTTTTTTGTTTTTGTTTTTGTTTCTAGAGTTGATATTTTGGGTATGGTATCTTTTGATGAAAAATACAAGAGTAAAAGTGCTTTTAACATGTGCTTCAAAGCTAAGTTTGACTGGGAACCTCAAAGCTCAATATCGTGCATCCACAGAAATTCACTGCAGCCTATGTAATGTTTGAATTTATTCCAGTCTATCTTGCAAATACATGTTTGTACTGCAATGTCATGCACAAACACAAACTATTAGATCCTTAAGATCAAACCTTTGTCAAAATTGTTTCATTATTTTGGTCCATTGGAGTGTGGTAGGCCATCAAAGGCCGCTACTAGAAACTCAGAATATTACATGAAATTGCTTGCTTGGCCAAAAATGGGTAAATAATGTAATTTGGTAAAAAACATTAAAAACTACAATTTTCATGTGTTGAGTTTAGAATGAAAGCAATTTTACCTAAATCGCATGATATGGTACTGTCAATAACAAGGAATCAAAAAAGGTGGTTATAATGGGTTTCAATTGGCCACAAATGGCCACGATAGAGCCAAGAGGAACAATTTAGTGTATAGTGAATATTATTGACATTATTAAGGAGCTGATGTTGAAAATTAAAAAATCTGAAAAAAATACACACCTTTGGGAAGTTTCATTCCATTTGCATTAACAGAACAAAAATGGTTGAATAGTGAAAAGCAAAGTGGCCACAAATGGCCAGGATAGAGACCTGAGGGTTAAATCAATCTGCTCTGTGAATAAGAGCAACCATCACCTCGTATCAGCCTTTTCAAAAGCTGGATGCTCAGTATGAACCCAGCTAATCATTTATCTTATTTAAACACTTTAACAATCTTTGTGTGTGTGTGTGTGTGTGTGTGTGAAAGACAGAGAATTTATAATCAGACTCTACCCAAAACATTTCGGCCAAATTACACCAGAAAATTTCCAATGCAAATCTAAAGCTATAACTTCCCCTAATACACCACCGCAGATGAATTCTCCCAGTTATCCCATGTGGATCCTTGCTGTGTGTGAGACCCCTTACTTTGTCAAGCACTGCCCTCTGGTGGCTGAACACTTCAAATGCACCAAACCACAGCAGCACCCCAGACTCTTGTGCATCCACTGTAATAAACAGGATAAACACAAAGCGTAAAATTAACAGAGCACACTGAGAGTGCAGGGAAATACTGGCACCTGGTGGCTAAATTAGATATTACTAGGAGATGAAGCTAGACACATGTAGATTTCTCCCCAGAGGTAGATATGGTGTTGTTTAAGTTATTCCACAATAAGGAAGCTGAAGTTTGTGGAAATTAATAATGTGTTATTAAAAACTGTTTTTAGCAGGTGGAAGAACAAGTGTTCAAGATGAAAGAGGAAGACCACAGAGAAGACTGATGGATGTAGTGAAGGAGGACAAGCAGAGGGTGGCAGAAGATCTGCTAGGACGACCTCTAAAGGGATACGCTGAAAGAAGAAGAAGAGCTTATAAAGTATGAATTACATATGACAGCATGAGCTTATTAATAGTGATAATCAGTATTAATTCATCCTTTCATATTCAGGTAGATGTCTCATTTCAAGGGTGACTTCTCCAACAGGACAGCAGACATCACAAATAAAAAAAGGCTGACATCATATCCAGATCACATGCAATATAAGAACAAATAATCTTTTATTTCATTTGCTTTGAATTCAGTTTAGTTTCAGGTAATTTCCAGAGTGACTTCAATCAATATTGTATTGAGGGCATGTGTCAAAGGACAGAATTAGGACATGTATTATCATAAAAACACAGACGTTTTTGAAAGTCTTGTAGATATTCAGAGTCTTAATAAACACGTCCATCAGTGTCCAATCAGGAAAGCTGTAACAAAATTTCTACCAAGCAAACAGATACTAAAACCAACCTGGTTACTAAAACCTGGATACTAAAACCAACCTGGTTGGAACAGGTTGTCAGCCTGTTCTTTTTTAAGTCTAGTTTTGACATTTATTTTAATTGACTAAAATGTTTTATTCACATTGTGTTTTAGTTTTTAGTTTAGTTTTAGTTAATTATAAAAACCTTGACTCCAACTTCAAGAGCAATCGCAATAACAAAGAAATCTATTTTCTCTGGAAACAGAGTTTTTTCCATTTTTTTTGTTTGTTTTTTTTGTTTGCCTAGTTCTGAGACTCATGGAAGCTAGTCTCTGTCACTCACCCTCTGTAAAGCTGAATTTACGGTTAGCATCTCAAAACTTCGACTTACTCAGAAACAAGTTGGAATATTGAGGCTAAATTTGGACTTGCCTTTTTTCCAGTGGCACAAACAAGCTTCCGTAGAGTCTGAGGATATGTGAAAGTAAGATTCTGGGGGTGTCCAAATTCATGGGCTGCATCCTCCTGAGGCCGCATTTGTAGACCGATTACGTCACAGCGACACGCCGAAGGCTGTCCAAATTCAGGGTGTATCCTTATTGGCCTACCTTATCCCAGAATTCATAGCGTGGCCCAGCCAATTCCAGTTTCCAACAATAGCGGCCGCTACTAAGTTTTAATATTACTCTTATTACTCTTTCTGGGTCACAAAATAAACTTTTAACATATTTTCAGGTGAGAATGTAGCTGTGTAAACTTCAAATATCTGCTCGATTTATCGAGACATCACATATTTGCAAAAGTGCTCCGATGTTTTCGGAGACGTCTGTTACCCACCAGCTCTATAGCGAGCTTGAGGTTTCACTAGAGCTGGCGTGAATGGCAAACTCCCGGCACATCGTTTTCAGATCACCGCGGTCTTTCGCTACTCAGGTTAAACGTGATATATAAGTCACTTAGATAACTTAAAAATGTTAATGTTTGGCTTTTTTCAGTGTTTTATTTGTTCCTGAGTAAATTGGTTTGGCTGAGATTAAAGTTAGTTTTCACACAGCTTAATAAATGTCAAACAGAAAACTGATTAAACAGAAGTGTGAGATGGTCGAGAATTTACACCAGTGTCCTGTTATATTTTAGATAGAAAGGAGCAGACGGCTGAGGTTGTTAAACTCCATTGAGACAGCGGTGACGCAAATCTGAAGGCTAGACCGTCCAATTTCACAGCCGCTCACTTCAGCCTATGAATTTGGACACCCGTTCTGAGAGAGTGCAGCTGGGACTAAGCCGAAACAATAGGCTGTGCCAGAATGGCATGCTATACTATGACTTTTGATATCAGTCCGATACCAAGTGACTACAGGTCCAGTATCGCTGATACCAATACCGATACCAACTTTACACAATAATTAGTTCATACAGTAAAACACACCTTTCAGCTTTTCATGCAGTTTGAAACTGGAATGTAAATGTACCCGTCTCTAAAACACTCTGGATCAGCTTCTGTTTTAAACGTTTTGCATAAATAAAACACACTTGTCAGTCAACATAAAAATTATTTTGAGATATTTTTCACAGTTCATGCTTGAGGGGTTTTTTTCACCTCCAATAAACTAATTTATTCAACACAATTCAGTGGGCTGATTCAATTATTTGAATGTCTATAATCTAATATAATCTGTAGGTAATCACTCTGATAAAGCTATGATCAGTAACACTTTAGCATCATCTAATACTAAAGATCTGACATCAGTCATGACTGAAACATTACGTTCATCACTAGAATATCACTGGATAGTCTTTTGCTCTCGGAAAGCACTCTCTCAGTGACCTTTGACCTCTGTACTGGAGATCTGGGTCTGACTGAGGGGCTATCTTCCTCCACGGGTGGTGTTTCATGCCTTTATAAAAGTTGGTGGTGCCATGGTGGAAAATTCCCTACCAACATGCACCAGTGTTTGCGATGTTGTCATTTACATCATGTTGTCATTTAATAAATTTCATCCATGATGCTCCTCTGTTTCACAGTGGCCTACATGTCACTGCTAAACACAGCAGGGAGGAGGGGGCGGAGCAACATACCAAACTTACAGGAGTACCAATAATTATTGGTATTGATATCGATATTTGGATTGATCGTAGAGGCGGGCACAACGATCCAATTATCGATAGTATCGATACCAACACTGGTATCAGTATCAGCTCGATACTAATGCATTGGATCAATACTTTTTTCTATCTTCAATTTCCAGTATGAACCCCACTGAACTGTGTTAAATACATTTTTATTATTGTTTTTTTTAATGAAAAAAATATACCCAAACATGCAATATGAAAAATATCTGAAGTTTTTTCTGTTGACCGTCACGTTGGTTCTTTTTAGCCTGTAGCACATTTAAACAGCAGAAGCTGACCCAAAGTCCTTTAAAGACAGACACATTTACATTCCAGCTCTCTTTAAAACAAACATAGTATCAATATATAAGAAAAGTTGAAAGGTATTTTTTTTTACTGTTAACTAATTATTGTGAATAGTAAAAACACAACACTGTCATTTGGTGTCCAGAATGTACGATGATTCAGCTCATAAATCATGACACACTTCTCTGACCTACATAAGTTCGCTTTAGAGGTTAAAAGTACAGTGGAACCCCGACTTACGAAATTAATTCGTTCCCGAGGGTCTCTTGTAAGTCGAAAATTTTCGTAAGTCGAAGCACCCATCGCGCCTTTTGAGTGAACGATAGGCTATAGGCTAATTGCTAACTGCAACAACAATACGTTGTTCAAGTGGAACAGCGAAGCGCAAGTACGAAAGCCAAGGGGTTGTCACATGATTCGGAAGGCATTGTGGGCATTGTAGGCATTCTGGGCTCAGCCAATCAGAGCCAGCGGATTTCGTTACGCGGGCATTTTACCATAACACGGGCAGAAATACTGCCGTTAAGTGCCTTCGTAACTTGAATTTTTCGTTAAATGCGGTATTCGTAAGTCGGGGTTCCACTGTATCTATATTTACTTGGTATCAGATCAATATCAAAATTTGCAGTATCGCAGAGGACTAATCAATCCACCCACCTCTAATGCGGATACAGATGTGCAAAGATGGCTACTTAACAGCAACAAAAATGGAACATTGGTTTGGAGTATTTCTGCAGTGTTTAAAACTGCATAAAGCGAAATAATAGACAGCATTGAACTTGTTCAGGCTCTGGTCAGCTGCATTTACAAAGAGCAGATCACTGTGTGTCCTCGTCTGGAGAGAGAAAAAGAATTTGAGTTTCTGCTGGGAATAAAACTGATTGATTATCAATAATAATATTTCTGATCAGTAAAAAGCAGCTTGTTACTGCTGGGCCTCCTGGATGTGGCCCGATGAATCTGAGTGGTCATGACAGGACTCATTAAAAGGTTGTGCAGTTCTGCCTTTCAGTTTTTGGACTTTTTCTCCAGTTTAATTATTCTGGTTTTTGGTGAAATCACATTAAACAACACAGTTTGCATGTGTTTACAGCAACGTGGCGTCTAATACACACTGCTACGCGGAAGCCAAAAGGCTTGGAAAGCAATGCTTTAATTTATACGCTGTATTTTTAAAAGCTGTTGGATTATTAGGTGTGTAAAAGAAAGTAAAGCTGTTAAGTAAATGTAATGGAGAAGAAAGCAGTGCAATTAAAGAAGTACATAATGTTCTGGGTATTCTTATACTTACAGGGTTAATTTCTCTTTATTTAGCAGATTTTAAAATTATTAAAAAATATCTATTAATATGGTTTGCCGTATTATCATAGATACTTCCAACTGACCATTTTCAGACGAAGGTTTTTTTGTTTGTGAAAGCCCTTCTAGCTCAGGGGATGAATTAGTGTGTCTATACACAACAAATAATAATAACTTAGCAAAGAAAATTGTATGTTAAATTGTATCTTTAGGCACTTTGTTACTAGCAGCCTGTCACAAAAATGCAAAATGTGCTCCCATAAAATTAAGCCTTGTTAGTCAGGGCCCATGCACAGTAGCACTGATCTTGTAAGAAATGAGTTTTCAGGTACACACAATATTAAATAAGCTATAAAGCCAATTACATATCCAAGCATCCAAGACATAAATAGAGAAATAAAATCAAATTATGCATACACTCATCAGCCACTTCATTATGTACACCTTTCAAGTACTCGGTTGGACCTCCTTTTGCCTTCAGAACTGGTAAAAATTTAGCAAAATGCTAAATAACGTTTGATGTAATTCAACCCAGTGATCCAAATCTCAGTTTCTCTCTGGTCCACATGTGGTTTGATGAGTCTCCAAGGACAAGACAAGTGAGCTCAGCAGCTAAATGGATATTTTCTCTGTTCTGCTGCTGGTCACAATGTACCAAAGGTGCTCTATCGTACCAGCTGCAAACAGAGCAGCCCCAGTGGCCTAATGGATAAGGCACTGGCCTCCTAAGCCAGGGATTGTGGGTTCGAGTCCCATCTGGGGTGGTTTCCAGCAGAGTGGCGCAGCGGAAGCGTGCTGGGCCCATAACCCAGAGGTCGATGGATCGAAACCATCCTCTGCTAAGCCTTTTAGTAGTTGTCACTGGAATAGAAATAGTTCATATATACACTCATTGAACGTGTCATTGCTAGTACCTGGTTGGACACCTTTTAGCCTTCAGAGTTGCTTTAATCCTTTGTGGCACAGATTCAACATAGTGCTGGAAACAGTTGTAACCCTGGAGAGTTACTAAGGGTTTTAGTGTGTTATGAGTGATGTTAGTATTTGGAGTTCACTGTTAAGTTTTATTAAGTTAAATTATTTTGTTGAGAATTAATAAAATAGAAAATGTGTATAATGTCCTGATGGTCCATGAAGTATACAGGGGGAAGTACCGCCTCCTGCCGTTCACTGCGTAGCAGCTACGGATATCAGGAAAAAGGGAGAGGAAGGGAAGGGAGAGGAAGAAAAGACGAAAAAAAGTCCGTCTTTTCCAAGTGGAAAGCGTGGTTGATTTATTCAGTCGGGTTGTACGGTGGAAATAAACTATCTGGAAAGTGTTGTTGACCAGAAAGGAGTTTGTTACTGCTCGGATTCTTCTGGGTGAGTTAATTTGTTGTGAACAAGAATATTGTGAGTTTAAGCCACTAACGATGACATGCTAGCGGCTATCGCGGCTATTGCTATTAGCCATGTGGCTGTACATGTATGATTGTAAGGATTAAACTGTATGTTAGAGTTTGTTAGCTTCCTATGACGCTGCATGTAAAGATTGTAGGTTATATGTATGCTGTAGATGTTGATATGTTCCTATATCAATCCTTAGTTGTGTTCATGTGAGGTGAATACAGTTTAAAGTGAGAGGAGGTATTTTACTGTTATTTTATCATTGCATCAGAATCATATAATAAGCATTGCATTAAAGCATTTATTGAAGCTATTGACATTACATTAACGTTTGTATTACAGTGATTGTTATAACCTCATGTTAATCTTCTATTTACAGGTGTCAGTATAATCATATAATCTTTCATTGCAGGTGTAACCATGATCATCTTTATACATATTGCCGCTTGGTGCTTATTATGGAGTTGTGCTCACGTCAGTAAGGGTTAAAAGCTACAGTCAGCGGGATGTCTGGCTGATCTATTGAGTGAAGTGACGTAGAGCGTAGAAGGCCGCACATGCTTACAAAACACATATACCATGTTATTCATCATGATCCTTTATTCATTTATATTCTTTTATTAAGCTTTGAGTAGTGGCATTTGATTAGAACATTTATTCAACATATTACATGTATGGTTTCAGTTAGGTTATTGCACACATGAAGAGTTGGCCTCTGTCCTTATAGACAGAGTGAATGCTGAGGTCGAGGCACACACGCACACACACAAGCAGTAGTTAAACTCATGTGTAGGGGAGAGTTCAAATATTTAAATAACAATCTGCGAAGCCTTGTAGCTGTTTGATTATGCTTGCAGGAGAGACTGTTTGTTCCAGGGGATAAGCAGAGTTAGAAGATTACTGGGAAGGATCTGGCCTCGGGAAGAAGAAGAAGTTCTTGTAATGTGTTAAAAGTTGTCAACATTGATTGTATTGTACCTACTTTACGCATGAGGGGGCGTTCTAATACCCTGATTTTCATAAAAACTATTGTTGTGTGGTTTTCGGAGAGAGATCCATGCTGTCTGCGTCCAGTGTTCATCTCCCACACGTGTGTTCATTAAAATCATCGTTTGACTTGACCCGGCCGGACCAGTGTTGTTATTTTGGTTTTCCTCCTGTATCCATCCCCAATATTTTGAACCCGTGACAAAAGAAAATGGGGTTATGTTTCTTTGTAGTTGTGCTGCAACGCTGCACCATCGTCATTTTGAAGCTCCAGGAGAGCCCATTTTGTTGGTTACTTTGGTAAGAAGTTATCATTGTCCATGTTTTGGAGTATTCTGTCATTCTTTGGGAATACTGGAAAGGTAAAATGCAAATTTGTTAGTATGTATGAACGAAACATAAGAAAGAATATATGTATAAATGACTAGATATAGATTTTTGAATGTTATTCTGACTGTGTTATTATACAGGTCAGGTTTTTTTGGGGAGTACAGTTCGGTGATGATCCAGTCCAAAGATGGCGAGCCACCTCTCCAGGATCCTTGAGATGATTGTTTTAAGAAGAGAACTAAATTCTTTGGACGAGCCGTGAACTGTACAACTTCTACTTAAGTGGTAGGACAGATTTGCACCTCATTCCTCCTTTGCACATCCTGCAAGGAGAATCTTCATTGCTGGACTCACACTTAAGGGTGTCAGCTGACACGAGAGAGAGACTGAGTCAAATCCCCCGGGGTGTGTGTGTGTTTTGTTTATTATTTTCCATGACTTGGGCCCAATTTTTCCTTTCATGTACTGTTATTGTTTTCATTGTATGTATGTGAGATTCTTTAATTGTGAATACAAATCGATCAAACCAAGTTCTCTGAGCGTTTCATTAGTCATCCACTTTGCTCCAGTAGTCGAACCTCAGCTATTGGCCCAACACACAGGCAACCATTTAAATCTGTATCCCAAGTGTTGAAAGGGGTGTTACACAGTTCAACAACATCACATAGTTTCTGCATATTTGTTGGCAACACATCCATGATGTGAATCTCCTGTTCCATCACATCCCAAAGTTGCTTTACTAGATTGAGATCTGGTGACTGTGGAGGCCGTTGGAGTACAGTGAACTCAATGTCATGTTCAAGAAACCAGTTTGAGATGATTTGAGCTTGGTGACATGGTGTGTTACCCTGCTGAAAGCAGCTATCAGAAGATACACTGTGGTCATAAAGGGATGGTCAGCAACAATACTGTGGTGTTCAAATGATGCTCAGTTGGTACTGAGGGGCCAAGTGTGCCAAGAAAATGTCCCTCACAGCATTACACCACCAGCATCCTGAACTATTGATACAAAGCAGGATGGATCCATGCTTTCAAAGTAAAAGTTTTTCTTTTTGCATAAAATTTGATTGGATGTTTGAGTTTCAAGCTTTAAGCTTCAGTCGAAGCATCTCGTGTGGAAATCATGAGGAAGGGAGTGATTGATGGGGCTAGGAGGAAATTGAAAGATCCCTCTCTCTTCTTTTATAGCGGTATTGTGGTGAACTCTAATGTGTTGCAGCCTCACATTACAATACATTTAACCTTTAACAGGTAAACCTCAGAGCTGCTGATGTGTTCTTACCCCCTTGAACCCTTATGCCCTCCTTTTTTTTTCCTGTTGCTTTAATTTAGTAATAATTTTAACTGTGTTACATGATTTGTTTTTTGCAAGAGCTTTTCTTTTTAGTAAGATTTGTGAAATACAACTTGAGCCATAATCAAAATGATCAAACCTTCAATTAGTTTTAGGATTTTAACCATTTAAAATCCTAAAAATGTTTAATTATTTGAATTATTGGATTTTTTTAAAAACAAGAAAAAAAATAAACAGAAAAAGGAAAGAAAGAACAGAGTCTTGGACATGTCAGCAACAAAACTGATTTCATTGTATTAACATTTATTGATACTCCCTCTCGACACCTTTGTGGCCAAACTTCCTCATTCACTTCCATTGCATTTTTTAATCTCACTGCCATTGCAGTATAACTCCATGCACTCTCTAATGTTAGCATTGAATTTTAAGGTAAAGTAGTGATATTTGACAGTTTTAAATCTCCTCTTGCTTTTTAGAGTAAAGCAGATTGATCCTAGAACTTAGCAATAGATTATAATCATAATGAAATCATGAATGAGGACTATTTCTTTTCTCTCACTGAGAGTTGTCAGACTCTATATCAAACTGCAGTTGTTAGGGGGGCAAACGCAGCCTTCCTAGCTTAAATGTTTTAAGTATTCACGTCTGATTTCTGTCGTCCTCTTTGCTGTTCTGTGATGCAGTATTTAAAGGGTGGGAAACCTGGACTAAGTGAGATGTCAGATTTGAGCGCCACATTATACGTGTAATAACAGTTTAAGGATATAATCCATCACTGCTGTCCTGCGTCACATCAGCCCGCCGAGTAAGGAGGAGTTGGGGGGGAAAAGAAGTTGATCCGTCTGCCTGGGTCATCGTTTGTCAACGTATTAGATGACAAATAATTGGTCATTCATCAATAACAATAGATGAAAGCTGAAATGATTTATTGCCTTTATGACAAAAAATTGGGCTGGCTGTGAAGATGGTGATGATGATGACGATGATGGAGCTCTCAGGTCAGCCAAGCAGAAAGATGAGAGGGAGAGGGGAGGAAGATTAAAAAATGAGCAGATGTTAGAGGAAAACTAAGAGGTAAACCTGAAGGAGGAATAAATATTCTACAGCAGCATCACCAGCACCGTTTGAGAAGTTAAAAAGCAAAATTCTCCCTCTTATCTGGTTGAGGCTGCTCTGCCATTGACCAGCTATCAGGTCATGATGGATCGCTCCAGCCTGACGAGCACAGTGCAATCCTCTTATCGATCGCCTCAGATCCCTGCTTGATTACCACCTCGGTGTGATACTGACAGAGGCCCTCTCTGCTCTCTGCTGCTATCAGGACTGTTGTGGACGACGTTTGGGGTTAAAGCTGGATGATACACTGAAAATACTGATGTTTACACTCTCTCCAGTTTGCGATTGTGCCTCTCAGAATGATCAGTTCTTGGTCATGCATGTAAACAAACAGGATTTTAGCTTTCTATCTCATGGTTGTCGTGTTTAAGAAAGAGAGAGGACCACAAATGCAGAGCTGTCGGCGGACATTAATTTAAAAGTCTTTTACTGAAGGGAAACCAAAATCCATGAAAGAACACAGGAATACTGTGGAGCACAGGGAGCTAAGGAATAGTTAACAAAGGCTAAAAGGAATAAAGAGGATAACATGATAGAAGGCTAAGTGGAAATGAGGGCTATAAAAACTAATCAAGAAAATGAGACTAAGGAATTTAAAACTAAACACTAAGACTACCAAAATAAAACAGGAAACACCTAAACAGGGGAACATCACGGACGGAGACTTGACAATACATGGGTAACACCGGGAAGTCCGGGAAAAGTGAAATAAGGAATTTAAAAAACTCATTCGTAACTGTAACAAAAGCACAAAGAAATATTAAATGACTTCTCAAAACACAGCAAATAAAGAAATGACAGAAGTCAAAATGCTGGTTTTTCAGCAAAACTAAAATGCAAATTAATTTAATTTTTTTAAGAATACTATATAAACACTCATTTTCCCAAAAAAATAAATTCTGGCAATTATTTCATAGTTCAGACTTTAAGGGGTTAAAGTGAGGGTGGAGCTAAAACGGCTTGTTTCACTTGTATCACTCATGCAAATCTACTCTAGTGAAGTCCAGCACTAAAATCCAAGAACTGGAGATAGAAATGAAAATAGGTGAATTTTAAATTAAAATGCAGTATTCAGGTAGAAATGAATGAGCGCTCAGTTTAAAAGGTCATAAAACGCCTGTAAGACTGAGCATGTGCGATTGGGACAACCTCGATGGAGCCAACTAGCAAGAGACAGCTGAGACGGGGCTGCTGATTCAGTGATTCAGTTACTTCTTGGTGCTTGATGATGAAGTGAATTAGTGCTCCTGATCATTTGTGGTGTAGATTGCTTTTATAGTCACTGATTGCTGTAGACAACAGACTGTCACCAGCCGAGAATAAGTGGATTACAGTGGTTGGCAGGCCCGTCCCCACTGAAACCTCTGAAAATTAGAAGATAAACCTTTTGTTTTGTCTGTTTTTCAGTGTATAGGTTTTTTTTTTCAAATTCATCTCCAGAAGAATCTCCTAAGGCTCTGGCTCAGACTGAAGACCCTCAGGCACTTTTGTTTGAAATATCTTGAAGTCCAAACGCTTCTGCGTTGTCTCGTCTTCCCTTCTAAATGTCTAGGAGAGACATTTTTGTGTTAATTTGTCACAGTATCTAATAATGTTTAGAGGACGCGAGAAAGCGCCTCTGTGCCTGTCACCGTCATGGCAGCTGCTTCATCTGTGCTGAGCACTGAGCCAGCCAATGAGTCGCAGCTATCAAAAGTCATAATCTCTGTATTACGTGGCCGGTAGCCGAGCTGGCAGGTCTTCAGTCACAGAACAAACTGGATCCACGACCTGCCAAAGCGGCGTCCGAATCAATAGATCCAGTTACAGTAAGAGGCCGTTTATCTCATCATCTCGGAAGGAATTACTGCTCGCTCAGTGGCTCTCTCGTTGCATTCTGGGAAAGCTGACAGACGCTGGGAGCTCTGTGGCGGTGGCGGAGGGTTGTTGAACGTGCAGGTAGGGGTCCAATTTTGAGGATAAATGATGGTGGATTTTTGTACAGCCACTGGAAAAGGAGTTTGCCTTTCTTCATTTATTTATTTATTTTAATTTTCTGCTCAGTTTTATATTCATTACTCTGCTTTTCACTGGATTCTCTCTTTATTTGTTGTCTTTTGTCCTTTCCTGCGTTTTCCTTCTTTTTTTAAATCTCCTCTTAGTTTGTGATTTCAGCCTTTTTTCTTGCTGCTTAACATCATTAAAACTTTCCACATTCCTTGTCTCTTCTGCACTTTATCCCCCAAATTTTATTTCAGTTTAATGTTTTTTAATTGATAGTTAAAACTGCCTCATTTATGATTCCTTAGGTTGAAGTTCAAACTGAGTAATCAGAATGGGGGAGACGGGGGATTAAACTGACTTTGAATCTGGCATAGTTGTTGGTCGGAGTATTTCATAAACAGCTGATCTACTGACGTTTTTCCACACAATGATCCCTACAGTTTACAGAGGTGTTGAAACAGCAGATTCACATCACGGATGTGCAGCTGATAAATATGCAGAAACTGTGTGATGTTGTTATGTCAACCAAAATCTCTGAGAAATGTTTCCAGCACCTTGTTGAATCTGTACCACAAGGTATTAAAGGTGTCCGACCAGGTACTAGCAATGACACGTCCAGTGGGTGTATAAATGAACTATTCCATTCCAGTGACAACTACTAAAAGGCTTAGCAGAGGATGGTTTCGATCCATCGACCTCTGGGTTATGGGCCCAGCACGCTTCCGCTGCGCCACTCTGCTGGAAATCACCCCAGATGGGACTCGAACCCATAATCCCTGGCTTAGGAGGCCAGTGCCTTATCCATTAGGCCACTGGGGCTGCTCTGTTTATTGCTGGTGGTCCAAGCAGATTCACATCATGGATTTGCAGCTGACAAATCTGTAGAAACTGTGTGATGCTTTCATGTGAACATGGAACAAAATCTCTAAAGAATATTTCCAGCACCTTTTTGAAACTGTGTCATGAAGAATTAAGACGGTTCTGAAGTTAAAAGAAGGCCAGAACTAGCAAGCCATACCTAATGAAGTGGCCAGTCAGTATATTAACAGCTATCCAATTATATTTGGAGACTAATTTTAGCATTTTTACTTTTTTCCCCATATGTCCTGATGCCATTAGCGATCGATTTGAGTGGATAATCCCAGCGCTTTTATTTTGAAAGTTCATACTCTATTAACTTAAATTTCATTCCTTCTTTTGTTTGCTTTTTTGATGGAAAAGGAAACAACACTGGAGCACACCTAATATGATTCAGTAGGAGCACAGAATGTAAAAGAAGCTTCACTAACTGAAGATATATAAGAGATGACATAAAATGCCTGGAAACAATTTGAATCATATGGAAACTGGACTTTTCCTTTGTTTGTATTTGTATGTGTTCTTTAATATGAGGGAAAAGAGACACATGACACTATACTTCCATACACACTCAGCAACTTAACTGTGAAATCCTTCCACCTTTCCTCTCTCCTCCCCTCCTTCTTTCTTGCTCCCTCACTCCTTCCCTCCTCGGCCCTCGCCTTCCCTGCCCTGCCGTGTCATCTGGACTTCCTTGCAGATCACGGTCTCCTCTCTTCTGCTTCTCTGACTTCTGTAATTCTGTTCACTCTCCCCTTCCTGAGTAATTGAAGTAATTTCCCACCTTGGCTATGATGAATGTGTCCCGCGCTCCCACCGTGCCCTTCTACTTTAGTCGGCCTAATTAAAGAAAACATTCCATGATTGCCTATTTTTCCTCGAGCGTGACAACCTATTATTCTCCCCAGCACCTGATTAGAGAGTTATTATGCTTAGATTTAGATTGATTTAACCAGGCAGCCTAATAAAAGACTACTTGGGTTTTGATTTAAAGTGGAGGAATTGCAGGTTTTGGAGCCAGTCACGGTGTGTAATTGTTATTACTGGTTCATGATATGGTGGGTAGGGGAGTTCTCGAAATTGAATTAGAAAATTAGAAGGTCAGTCTGCATACAACAGGTGACATTTTGGGACATTCTTGCCACGATAGAGCTGTCAGGAGGAGGAACGTTCGGGCACTGATTTGTCCGGAGTGATAAATCACATCCATCACAGCCTGCAGAAACTGACATATTTCTATCAAAGCAAGATTAATCTCTCCATCAGCTGCACAAACGCGGCTCATAATCATCGCTGAGAATTGGATGCAAAATGGGTAAATTGACTGGTGTTTGTGTTGTGCTGCTCTGCCATGGGTTGATACTGTCTGAATAAGAGCCCTGTGGGAGGATACAGACACATAACCCAGCTGCTCGAGTTGCCGCTCTGTTGGGAGGATGGTGTGAGTTAAAGATGGACCAAAGGCTTTTGTAGGTCAGTATGAAAACCTTTTGTTAGTTCAGGTAGTGCCAAAACCTGCAGTTCCTCTAGTATTCACCTTGAGGCTGGCTCCAAAAGTGAGTCCATCCTCATAGACTCTTGTGTAAAAATGCTCAGGAATAAAGATGTTTACAAGTTTACTAGGTACAAAAACAGTTATGGTCCCAAGACCTATTTAGAAGCTCCCATTATATCAACCCATGGTCCACAAATGAGCCGCCGGTCACCTGTTTAAGCTGTATTTCAGTTCAACTGAAATCAAGTTTGTTTATATAGCGCCAAATAACAGCCTTCGTCTCAAGGTGCTTTACATTATAAGGTAAAGACCTTACAGTAATACCAATGACCCCCTTTGAGCAAGCACTTGGTGACAGTGGAAAGGAAAAACTCCCTTTTAGCAGAAAGAAACCCTCGTTAGGGACAATAAAGTTACCATTGACCATTGACCCTCGGCAGAACCAGGCTCAGGGAGGGGCTCAATCTGCCATGGTACAATCTGAGACTTTATAGCAGAACAGTACTCTATACTCCGATTTTTAGATGACTGGCGGAGTCGCTTCGACCTACATAATATCCCAGACATGTTGTGTGGGATTTAGGTCAGGTCAGCCTCTGGGCCAGCCAATGATATCTGGCAGTGCTTGTCCTGTTCCTCCCTGCACAAAGGAGAAGATACTGGACCTGCTCATGGATTAAGGGTCTTCTACAGCCCCGCCCAGCTCTCCTGGAGTAACCACCTGTCTCCTGGAATCTCCTCCATGCTCTTGAGACCTTCTGGTAATGACAGGGAGTCCAGGTATTGCCTCATGCTAGCAGTAGTGACATTGAGCCTAGATAAATGCAAAACGTGGCGGGAAAAATGTTAGTGGCAGTGGCTGTAAAACCAGTCATGTTTTGGGGTTGTCACACTATTGCTCCTCTAGTGCACCTGGCAACTGAAACGAACCACCCCCTCTGCTACTTAACTGACCAGATAAATATCCCAGATATTTTTTTATCTGGGATATGTAAATGGCATAATTTGAGAAAATCCAAAATAAATTCAATCCTGTGCACCCAGTTCTTGTTTCTTAAAGTCATTGTACAAGAAATAATTAAAAGCCCAAAATTACCATGGCATTCATGACTGTGATGAATGGACAGAAACTTACAAAAAGTTGATTCTGGTAAGCTGGACGTAGCGTTTTCAGTGGGAGACACGTTTCGTTACTTATCAGAGGGACTAATTCACGCTCTTCTTTAGAATCAACTTTTTGGTAATTTCCTTACCTGGATGATTGATCGTGCATTAAGACAGCTGCATTTAGTGCCTTTCTTAATGGCACTTCAAAGGCTGGATAATACAAGGCCTTATCTGGGGCCTTTCAAGGACTCATGAACAACACTGAAATCTGTGTTAGTAAATGCTTCCAGAAGGATACATTTTAAAACCGTCCCTGAGAATATTTGTTTGGTACCTGCCGCAGCTCTCGCGTGCTTTCGACCCGCCCCGCGAAGCTGACTGATGGCTGGCACTCTCCGTGGCCTCCCTCAGATCTAGTTAGCATAACTGCACTTACTGACGCGGCTGAGCAGCTTTTTGATAAATGACACGATTAGAGGTAAAATGAACAATTTGACTCGGGCCACGCCACGAAAGCACAGAGGCTTTACACCCGCTGTCAGAGGGCCGAATCGAGTTCATCTTTCATGTCTGAAACCCAGCAGTGTCGCACACAGGCTGGTGTAAGCCGTCTTTGACATGTACTCACTGTTGGGCTTATTGGCAGTCACTTCTTCACTGTCACTCTGAGTAACGGCCACGTAGCGCAGCGCTGGAGATTGATATATGAAAAGATGAACTGACTGATGGCTTGACTCAGAGACACTGTAGGTGAATGAATGGATATTTTAAACAGATTAAACAGCATTGTGTTTGAGGTTGATAAATAGCACGAGGACAGCGCGAACAAATTAACTGATTAGTTTTTGAGACGCTTTTCTAATTGACAACAGAAAACAAACCTCGGCTATATTAAAAGTCAGTTTTGAGATTGTTTATGACATTTGAGTTCATCTGAATGAAATGAAACATGTTGGCTGCCCAGATTAGTTAAAGTTTCTACCCCAGTCTAAACAGATTAAGGGCAGGTCTGTTAGCTCGAGAAGCTGTGCAGCATTTAGCAGTGCAGAATGGGATATTACACTGATGAATGATGAAACTCGAACAATAAACAAGCCTTGCATGCAGCAGCCAAAGGGTACAGTTTGACTACTGGTTAAAATATCGCCGTTGACAAAGCTCCAGGTATGTGATGGATCCTCACAAGGCATCCTCACAATGTTGTGATGAGTCTCAGTCATCACATATAGACAGACGCCTGGTCAGGACCCTTTGGATACCCCTAAGTACTATTGTTCCATGTGCATGGTTAATGTTGTGAATATTATATAAACTACCTGCAAAGATTAAGAGAAAACACAAGTAAAACAAAATGAAAAGAGCTCCCAAAAGAAACAAGCTGCTGTGAGAAGTGATGACGCTGCTGCACAATCCTGCAGGATTGTTAGCTCGCAGCATTTAGTGCAGCAGCCGCTGATGACTCCGATGCTAAAGAAGGCACTGTGTGAGGCCACTGACTTGTGATCAGACGGCAGTGTTTGATGGTCTGGGATGCAAACACGTTGGTTTTATCAATTTAAGACGTTTCTGACAAGTGCAAACAACAGATATTAGTGCTGTAATATAATATCATTTAAATTAACATATCGATATTAAGTGGACTTTTCACACCACAATTTAAAACCTTTCTTTAAAAAAACAACAACAACAACAACAACAAAAAACTTTGCATAAATTTGTCATTTCTACAATAATATTAACAATAAACAGAGTAAATAAAACTGGGAAATAAATGACTGTGTAAATGTCATTAAATGCATCATAAAAAAAATCATTACATGAAAAACGGTTTAAAAAAACTTAAATTTCTTAAGATTTTTTTTTCAAATTTACACATAATAAAAAATTATTTACCTTTTATTCCCCTCTTTACGCCTTTCATTTAACTCACATTTTCATTCATACATTGATTCAGCCATAATTATGTATTTTCTGTGTTTTTCTTTAAACACTCCCTAAATAAATGTAACATTTTAATTCATAATTTAATAACCTTATGAATATAATTAAATGGGAAAAAAATGTTGGTCAAATGAATACAAACTAAAAACATAATGAAGAAAGTGAAAACGTGTATATTAAATATCATATTAGTTTATTTTTTTATTCATGTATTTTCTATTGCTGTAGCCAAACAATTTCACTGTAAACTGATAAACATATTTTCGCTCCTTTTTAAAATTTATTTCTGCACTTTTCTGGTGCATGTTTGCAGGATGTGACCGTCTGCAGGTCCGTGATTGCATCGGCATGCCTGGTTGCCTGTTACAGTATGTAGAAGGATCCTGGGCTTGTTCCCCTTGCAGTTTATTTGTTACATTGGTTATTAAAGCTGTCTGCCATCTGGCAACAGAATGAATGGGAGCAGTCGGCGGCCAGTAAATTGTGCACAGATAGATCCTCTATTTGTCCAGCCAAGCAGCAAATATAGACCTGAAGTGGCAGAGGAGGAATGGAGTGAGATATGGAGGGAAGGAGGGAGCATGCTGAGGAGGGAGGAGGCAGAAATAAGCAGCAAAGCAGAGGCTGAGATTTTATTGATACTCATGCCTCTGTTGATTCTGCCAGCAAGTCCAAATCTGGAATGATTCTCATCGATTACTGATCAGTCTGATTTTCTGCAGCCTGATCATAGCATGAAAACAGAGAAAGACAGACATGAATGTGACTCAGAATGCTCTAACGCCACGAGTCTGCCGCCAGTGCTCTGCAGTGTGAAGCTGCCAGAAAAGTATGCCACTGTTTTAGTTCAGTTTAAAGGCCTACGAATTTGATTCTGGAATTCTTCCTTTCTGGACAATCTTAAATCAATTTTTAGCACTCAGGAGAGGGAACATTGGGGGATTAAGGTTGGAAAAGGAATGTTTTCATGCCTGTGCTGTTTTCGCTCTTGGTGCAGTTTCTTTGTGCAGATGTGACCACAGTAACTGCAGTCTGCTGTGTACTGAAACAACCGGACTGAGATCCTTTAGAGGAGGTGGTTTTGGTCTGCATCCCAATGAACTCCAGAGTGGTTTGATTATGGCATAAGACAAAAAACCTTGTCCTTACCAGATCTTAAAATTAGATAAATATAGCTTGAGAAGGACAACAACATACTGTTTAACCCCCCTCAGAAGCAAATAATTGAGACTGTTGCTTTCTCTGTGACACTATTAGTCTGTCACATTGTTGTGGAGGGATTTTGGACCACTCTTCTATTGCTTCAGGTCATTGAGGTTTGCAGGCATTCATTTATGCAGAGCTCTTTTAAGGTCCTACAACAGCATTTCAAACAGGTCCATGACATATTACTCTGATTCTTTTCTTTATCATTTTGTTTTACATTTCCTGTGCTTGTCCTGGCCCAAGCTTCAGACAGATGTCCTCACATTTGATTCTACAATAATTTTATGGTCAACTCAGTGACTGCAAGGTACCCAGGTCCTGTGGCTGTAAAGCAAGCCTAAATCATCACTCCTGCACCACCATGCTGACAGCTGGTATGATGTGCATTATGACCAAACATCCACTTTGGTTTCGTCTTTTCAAAGGACATTGTCTTCTGAATTCTTGTTGTTTGTTCAGATGCAACTTTGCAAACCTACGCCGTGCTACCATGTTCTTTTTAGAGAGAAGAGACTATTTCCTGGAAAAACATCCAAGCCACATTTGTTCAGTCTTTTTCTAGTTGCACTGTCATGAACATGCTAACTGAGGCCTGTAGAGTCTGAGATGTAGCTCTCTGGGTTTTTGCAGTTTCCCTAAACTTTGCACGGTCTGACCTTGGGGTGAATTTTCTGAGATGTCAACATGTTAAGAGGATTGTGGCACTGTGCTAACACACACCTGAATGCTGCAAAAGCTTAAGCTTTTATATAGGTGCTCACATCTGGTAATGATCAGTTAAAGTGCATTTGATTAGCAGCACCTGCTGAGGTTGAGGTGTGGGATATCAGCCTGAAATTTCCAATAAGGGTTAATATAATGACGAATCCTCGATATATAATGTGTCTGGTTTTGCATTAAAAACACAGAATGTTGTCCAATGCAGTCAAATATGAAAGGGGTACAATCAATTCAAATAATAAATCTTAAAGCACAAGAAAAATTGACATTTATAGCTTGGATTTAAAAGCGGAAGACACAGTGAAGGGAAGGAAAGACGAGTATAAAAAGCAGAGGGAGGAAAAGGCAGAGGAAGGAAAAGAGGAGGAGGGAAGAGAACAAATTAAATGCTACAGAGAGAGGCAGCAAAGGAATATGAATAATCAACATTGGAGTGAAAAAGCAGGGAGAGAAAGAGAAATCATATGTATGATGTTTATTAAGTCTTGGATAAATGAGACGTTCCAGCAGCTGGCTGGACGATAAAGCCAAACATTAAAAATAAAGAGATGATTTCTTTAAAGGATTTATAGCACTCTAAAGTCACTGATGATCACTCACTGAAGACTTCATTATTCCAATTAATGGGCCCCTCCGCTACTTGACCCGACCGTCAAAATTAGTGGCAAGAAACCTTTAAGTCAGATGGATGAACTGCCACAGCCTCGCCGGCTAATTGGCAGCCACAATCAAGAGCGAATATGTATCAGGAGAAGAAGAAGAGGCTTAATATATTAGCAGAAGAAGAGAAGAAGAAGAAAAATGAGGCTGCGAGGAACATGGCAGCACCAACTGTCTGGATGTCAGTGGTGGAAAAATGGTGATGGGGAGGAGAGATGGAGCAAAAGATGATTAAGAAATCAAAGCGAGCAGAGCTAATGTTTTTGAGGAGTTGATCAGACTTTTGAGCATCATAAACATTCATCTCGGAGTCGGAGTGTATAATTTTGTTAAAACTGACCAGTTTGGGTCTGATGGATATGATGCACTTTGTGTAATTACATAGGTTTTTTGTTTTTTTTAAGACTGGGTGACACTTTAATTTTGATTTCCATACAAGTACGTATGACTTTAGTCTCACTGCTATTATCCCGCTGAGCGCTTCTCATGTTTAAGTTGTGTTTGTCTTCTCCTTATTAATCAAAGTAATCTTTGGGGCAAACAAAACCGCATTAGCAATTAGAATAAAGTTCTCCTGCTGTTCTCAAACTTTTCAAGCCTGCATTCGTGATCATCAATTCTCGTGAAGTTGTCATTTTCTAATTTGTTGTGAGAATAGGACAGAATAAAATTGGCGGTGACGATGACAGTTCTTTTGAAAGACCGAGGCCCTTTATGCAGTGAGATGAAATTCAGTCGCACATCTAATTAACTTGTTGACAAAAAAAATCAAAAAACATAAAAAAAACAAAGGCAGTAAGATTTCAGACACCACTAAATCATAGCAATCTGCTCCAGATGTGGTCTGAAAGAAAAGTGGGGTTTGTTTGGATCAGCAGGGCATCCTTTTAATCGTCTGGAAACATGGAAACGGGTCTTATGATGGCACCGTGCTCCTCGGTGAAATGTAAAATGACCCCCACAGGTCGTCTGTGCAAAGTTTGCTTTGCAACCTTGTTGTATACGAAATGGCTTCTGTGTCTGAGAAGTAAAGGCAGTCCAGATGTATTATAGATCTCAATTCATTCCAGCAAGGGGCTACACATTGGGTTGGAGTAAGAAGTATGACTATAAGAAACGAGTTCATGGTCTCAGTTGCTAGTTTCAAGTCTTATTCCGTAAGACAAATTATGGCCCCATAATCCAAAAAAAGAGGACCTAAAATCAAGGCAGGATTGAGTGCCAGACCACCTTATGATAGACCAGACGCTACTGTATGACATCAACGGCTCACTCATTTCATTGCATTTAGTTAAAAACAAACAAGGCAGCCAAAAACCTTCCTTTTTATGGTGTTTATAGCCTCACTTATTAGTTTCAGGTTTTCTTTAATACACACATGATGTTTATTCAATAAATTCTGGAACCATTTCAGTGTTTGCAACAGCTTTCAATTGTATTTGTGGTTCAGGTGAAAAGAGGTTCAGTCATTCTTTATTAGAAGAACAAATTAAACTTCACTGCTCTTATTCTGGTCTGCAGCCTGCAGGAAATCACATTATTTTCTTGAATGGGTGAAAAATACTTGAAATATACCTGGGTGGTTTTCGCAAGGCAGCGTGTGGGAAGGACTACACTGGATAATAGAGCAGATAGTGGTTTTTGCTATAACCCAATAATTCAAAAATAATTTAAAAATGCTCCTTGTCCATTTATTACGTCAATTCCAATCTCTCCTTATTGAACTGCTTTTGGTAACTTAACCTAACCAAAGGATGAATGAAATGTAAAAATTGCACCACTTGGACACTGGTTTATCTCACTGTGTAGAGCAGGTAAGCCATGTGCTATACAGCTAATGGAGAGGGCCGTCTTTGAATCCACCCCAAGGCCATTTACTGCATGACTTCCCCTGGTCTTCCTCCCAGTTTTCCTGCCGTCTCTCCACTGTGCTAACACAAAAAACCCTAAAACCCCAAATAAATATATATATATCTATGTAGATGTATATGTTAAAAAAAAAATCCCAGACAAGCCTCTAACTTCAATCTTTTGATGAAAGCCTTCTCCATGGATACATAGCTATCTTACCAAATATAGCTTTTTCTATGTGTTTTGGCCTTTCATCCATACGTACACTGCGTTTTAGGTAACTGGAAACAGAACTTCTGACAAACTCCAAGATTTTCAGAAACTCCAATTTTTGTGTTTAGATGACAAGGAAACAAAGACTTTGTCTTGCAACACCAATGCTGTGCCCCCTTACCTCCTCTTTACTGATTCTGCGCCATCAACAAGCTTCTCTGCAGATAGTCACGGACCAGAGTGGACAGCAAAAAAGGTTGGGTGTGTTTATGTTCCTAATGTGTAACTGTGTGTAATTTCACAAGGTAAGAAGAATATCACAAATTCTCCATCTTTTAGTTGGAGGATTTGTGGCATATAAAACGACTCCTGCATGCATTAGTATTAATACGGAGCCTCTGGTACGTGGTTCATTTCAGCAGCAGAAGCTACATTCAGGAATACAACATAAAGCACAGCACGCTGTGACAGTTGGAAGCGTGCTCTGTCTGAAGTGATGTGTAGGCGTGGAGTCGGTATAGGTGGCCTCCTCAGAGCAGAGATGAACGGGACCCAGGTGAGTCGTGCTTCATGCAGACACGAGCTAAAGAAAACACAACCCAATGGCCTCTTCGTGTCCTGCCATCAATTTTTCTCTTTTGGGGGTGAAGAGAGGAAGCACGAAAAGAGATGGGGAAAAAATGGCCCAGCACTCTCGTTCTCATGCATCAGGCAAGTCGGGCATAAAATAGTTCGTTTGGATGGGTGATCATGAACTGGCAGCAACGGGGAGGAAGTTTACCAGAGCTAAATGGATGCTCAGCCTCCACTTTCTCTCTGCCTCCCACCCCGCGTTACAGCCATAATTTATTGTAATAATATACCTTAAAATGGTGGCGGGAAAAGAAGCAGGAGAGAAATGGGCCGTCCTCGCAGCGTGTTTACATTGCATATATGATTGTGGGAGAAAGCAGTTTGAGCCCTGTAGGGGGGTAACTGATTGGAAAAGGTGATTCATCTGAGGTTTTTCAGTTTCACTGAGCTTTAGTAGTCATTAGAAGCATTGCTCAGATGCTCACAGGGCTGCTCGCTGTCCTTTTTCTCTGCTCAGCATGGGCTGTCTAGTATTTATTGCTCGCTCTGTTTGTATGCTGTGGTCAGTATACCAGATCACTTGCATGCATATTTATAATTCCTTCCTTAAAGCTTTATATTTTGAGTTTCATGCAGCTTGTGTCCGTGTTTGCAATTAAATTCTTATCTATTTCATCTCTCCTTTTCTACTGGTAAGGTCACTAAGGGGTCAAATCTCAGGGCTCCAGCGCTTTCCTTTTACATCTATCTATATTATGCTGTGTTGTGTCTGCAAAAGGTTTGAAAGTTCCTATCTGAATGAAGAGATGAATAGAAGCATAAATTCTCACAGTGATATCTTTGTGGTGCGGAGTTTAGCCTCACATTACTTGCATGAATACGCTCATATTTACAACCTCGTCCAGTTGGCTGGCCTCTAATAGCCAACTGGATGAGGAGGAGTACAATTGACAGCGGCAACTGAGTTACCGAAACATATTTTTAGAATTTACCATGAAGTCTTGCCATTTGGCTCAGTTTTCTTCAATTTCTCTTTTTGTGCCTCAAATTTAAACCACGCAACTGTACGTACTTGCCTTTAAATTGTGTCAGTAATGTTGTCCCTCATTTCTGTGAATCCGAGGATGTGAAAGTGACCAGAGGCGTGAGCTGGCGTGAGCAGTCACTTTCCTCTGAACGAATTTGCATCAGTTCACATCAATATACTTGTCCCTATCAACCAGAGGTTGTATCACGTCCAACACTGTGGACAGCTTTCGAGCAATGTGCACACGACGCCACGTGAAAAACCTCAATACTGGATTTCAGGCATTTTTCAAAAGCAACCTACTAATGGTTTGCCTGAAATGTGGAAGATCTCAGTTTCACGACCAGGAGGAGACACAGTTCTCAGCGGGGGTTACATCAGGACCGGCGTCTGGGGTAAAAATCTGTGCCAGATCTGTTGCAGCAAACCGACGAAAACAAGGTAGCAGCTGACAGGAGATAACAGAAGATTCTTCTTCTTCTAGAGAAACATGCCAAGATCTTCAAAGACCAACAGACAGTGACTCATATTTTCATCTTTTTCAAAGTCGTCAGGACTCTAGCAGAAGCTGATAGCTGGTAAAATATGTAGGTTATTTTGTATTTGAACAGCCCACCTAAAGCTGTCCTACCTCTACCGTCCCAGAACAACTGTTTAATATCTCTAAACCTCTATGGTGAGATTTGACACCATTGCGTTACCATTTCAAACCAGAGGTTTTTTTGTCTTTTGCCAGTTCTGTAAATATTTTTTATTCTTTCAGCATTACCTTGCTGAAATCCATAGCTCAGAGCAAACAGTAAGAGTGCAGTGCTTTCAGCAAAGGTATAATAGCCACACCGGCCTTTGCTTTATATTTATTATTAATTTTACATTGAGCTGTTTCACAGATCACTACTGTAGAGTTTAGTCTGCCTGTTCCAGCAGTTTGTTCATGAATAGTTCTTGCATCAAAGTAAAAAATCTATGTGTTTTCTTACCCTGGCATGCAGCATGTTTACAGGAAGCTTAAAGGTTTAAGCTGATGAGGTCAGCCATGTTTCTGGTCTAGAGAAATAACAACAGAGACAGTTTTACTGCCACTTTAATCAAAGCTTTATACAGCATGATTAATGTGCACTTTATAGTTTATTATTTAGTCTTGGCTGATCTTGAAACAGGCACCCCAGGCAGGATTGGTGCCTTGCTCCAAGTATTGACCGGAGACAATCCGTTGAAAAAAAAGAGAAAGTCCTTTCAGACAAAAGAAGGTGACTTATTTGAAAGCATTCGAGGACCTCGCACACTCCCTTCCTCCATTCGCTCTCCCATCTTGGCCCTATAACTCGTGACAGAAGACATAGAGCTAGTTAAGATCATTTACATCCCGGCCATCAAGAGTTTGAGATGGCTCATTAGCCTCTAGCGTGTAGATAAAGCTCTAAATTGACAAGTGCAAAGTATGGGCTGCTCCTTCAATTTGGGGAGAACAGGAGGAGGGGGAGCTGTGAAGCTCAGGTGATTGATGCTCCTGTGTCCTCTTGGCTCCACTCTGCACTCTCAGAAGTCCTGGGACTCGGCATTGGTTGTTCCTCGGCCAGGGGGCTGCTCACAGACGCTACACTGCCATTGGACTCAACTGCTTATAGACAGAAGGCCAAATGTGCTCTAACTGTAAGAGGGCCATTACCATGGTGATTAATGAGGTTGTCAAAAACTTGACTCCAACTCTTGTGCCTCTCCCCTCCTTTATTTTTAATTTTATTGAGACCACACCGGGTTTAAAAAAATAATAAAATAAATAAAAAACATCTTTTAAAATGTTTCATCAAACTAATTTATTCTAATTATGCACACCGCCTACTTTTGCGCTGTGTTCCCCAACACTCAGTTGCCTCCCATCCCGCTCCCCTTAAACCTTTTGGTGCAGATTAACGTAACAAAAAGTCTATTAATTAATATTTTGTGGTTTTTAATTCCTGGCAAGGATGCCGTCTTGATGCAGCTGCCTGTCGAGGCCCGTCACTCCTGAACCCGTGCCAAGGAAGTGCAGATGTAATTCTGTTATCTCTTGCTTAGTTGTTTACACAAATTAATTCGAACAATTAGCCCTCTACCGGCCTTTCATGAATCATGCAAGAGGAGCTGCCAAAAAATTAATACAGAGAGATTTCCATTTCCAAATGAGGGAGCTCCAATTTTGGGCGAATAAAATGTTATACCTGCTAAAGGCTCGGGAAAAAAATTAATTGTCCTCAGTGGAAGCGAAACATCTGGCGGCTTAAATCATTGGATTTAAATTGAATGTTGAAGTCGAGGCTGATGAAAAAATGCTTGCGATGACATTTTGAGAGGTTTCAGCAGGTAGCAAAAGTGAATCAATACTGACAAAATAATCAGAGTCGGGCAGCGGTGAATCCCAGAGTTTCCATTACACTAAATAAAATAGCGGCAACCGTAAAAAGACTTTCACTGGAGAGTTTTACTGCTGCACAATTAGCTTAATCAAGGATTCTCCCACCTTTACAAAAAGGGAAAAACACTCTATTAGTTTATAGGCATTAAAGTTATGTGAGCAAAGCCCATTATCACTTTAAATAATATGGTGATAACGGGGAAAGCAAGAGGATCCAAGTCATCCAGGTAACTGATATCAAAATAAATGCAAAGCATATTTTTACTTACAGTTTGTACTTTTTTGTGCTCGTTCTGAAGCAAATACTTACAAGTGCTAGCTTTATTTAATAATTTGAAATGTATTTTATTGAGTATGGGACACTTTTTAGTCCACCCTCAAAAATAAATTAGTTCCTCCCTAACCAGGTGCCACAAGAAATGAGTGGTTTGTTTTAAGGCCATGAAAACTCCCATCTAGGCAGTGAGCTTGCATACAGACTGTATATTCCTCAATGAAAGTGTCTGAGCTTCCCTCACTTGCAGCATAAAGTTTCGTTCTCTGATCATGCATGAAGGGTTTTTACAGATTTACCCTCCTGAAGTCACAGTTTTTGCACTCTATTCAGGTTTGGAGTGTCCCTGAAGAAGGTTGACTATACCGGCAACTTGTGAGAGAGAGAGTAAAAAACTAAAACAAAGTCAAGTGAGCAGAAGACTCCATCAGTTGTGTTGTGTTCGCACAAGGTTTTTGTAAGTTCTTTGTACCAAGATGGACGTAGCATGGAAAGAAATACAAAGGGAGTTACAGCCTTCTGTTGGGTATCATCATCATGAAGTTTATGTGCATTAAACTTGATGTCCTGCACATGCCGTTAGATCCAAATTCCAGAGTGTAGACAGCAAAGAGTGCCGAAATCTCAGCTTGCAACCAAAACAAGTTAAAGATTAACATGCAGGATAAGGAGCTCAATATAGCTGCATGACAAATAAATCCATATTAGTCATTTTAAGAGTAAACATAACTAAAAATGTTGATTTTCAATTTTCAATGCTTTTCCAAAGTTAGTAGATCTACTGAAAGACATAAGTAATGCAAAGATATATGCAATATACGAAAACTCAAGAAAAGGGCACAAAATAGAGAGCAGAAAGAAATAAAAATATATCTGGCATGGATAAAAAATCTGCTCAGTCACAGGAGAAGAAGAACCTCATGGTGACTTAGATCCAGCTTTTGTTTTGGAGCTTTCCTCTCTCAAAGCCAGCAGGGGGCGGTTTCCATCCACTTGTGATCTGCAGTCTGTTCCACAGTCACATCCTCTGCTGGCTGCAGTAGAAACAGGCCGGTCTTGGAGACGAGGGCCCGGTGTCTGTGTCATTAATGGTTGCCTTTCAAGCTGTCAGCCTTAACGAGCTGATTGCAAACGGAAATTGACGTTTGAAATGTAAGTGAATAAGCAGATCCTGGGTTTCGGTGGAGGGCGGGCAAGACGACACCCTGGCATCCTCCATCTTTAAACTGCAGGCTAACTGCATTTTTAAAAAAAGAGGCCATTAGGCAACAATAAGTGGAATCCATATGATCTGCTCAATAATGACATGTAATTTTGTGACAGTTATGTGTTGTTACGCAAATGTATGGGGCAAGGCTTCTCCCCTGTAAGTGCCCGCTAACTCAATTGTGCTTGTGTATTTCTTCAGCTCCATGTTTAATGTCCATTAAGAGTTGAGAGGAACATAATGGTGTCCTGTAGCACTGCACGAGCCACTGTTCCCCTCCTCCGTCTCTTAAAAGGACAGTTTCCTGAAAAACCCCTCATAGCCGTTAATTGTGTCATCAATTACACAACATGTGCTTAACTTTCCCGGGTTTATTAAATTATTAATTAAGTGCTCACAAGCTAATTGTTTAGGTAGGACGGACAACTGCGTGACCCGCATTGCTTACTGGAGGAGATGAGTTTAATTATCTAGCTTGTATTTCAAGTAAACATTTGTTTGTGTATTTTTGCAGGCACAAATCCATGTGGTTATCTTTGATTGGTGCTGCAGAGAGGAAATAAATTCCAGTGATATAAATCTGATTGCCATAAAAGGGTTTGGGGGTGAATGTTTGTTCAACGTTGGCTTAGAAAACAGATTCAAGTCAGTGAAACCTCGGTAAGAGAAAGTGCTAAGGGATCACAAGCTGTTTATTTCCCAGGTCCATTTTCATACTTTACACTAAATGACGAGGACTCGAAGGAGCTGGGGGACTAGCTATTTATGGTTACACCACCAGAAGCAATACCAGTGTCATCAAATGGAGGGAAGTTTTGGTGAGCCCGAGCACGGGTGGCTACCAGCAATAAGTAGGCATATAAAGCAGGCGTTTGCTTTGTATTTTGTAAGGATCAGATGACAGTTATGAGAAAGCATGACAATCCGTAGGGTGATAAAAACCTTTCATATGCAGCTGCAGAATATTTGTCTGCTGAAGGTTTTGAGCGCATCACGAATACAGTCGTTTTATTCCTTTTTCAGTATTCGTGGCCCCTTTGGGAATTTAGCCTGTGTTAGTTCTTGCCTCTGCTCAGGAAGATCCACAGGGAATACAGCTACTGGGCTTAGAATAATAGAGTGAACACGATATCAACCCTTTTTATTGAATATCAGATATCAAGTTGGTTTCATCTACCGCTCATCTGATGTAAGGTGATCTCCAAATACACATGCAAAAACAGATGAGATATCAAGTTATTAATTTAACTGTGAAATAAAAAGGGCAGATAATTTCTTCTTCAGTTCAGTCGTGTATTGTTTTACTTTAAAAAAAGATGTAATGGAAGGAGACATCACATTAGTACCAGCTTCTGACTATTATGCCAGGATATCTGAAGGTGGTTTGTGGTGTTAAGTTCCACCAGTTCGCTGGTACCCGCTGGGGTTGGGTTCACTCAGCATGTGGCTATTTTACCACAAGTCTCAAATCTTGATGCAACCAATTCAATTTCGTTCATATATCACCAGTACTGTAAGGTAACGAGGGAAAACCCCAACTGTCACATGATCCAATCAGATGAACGATCAGAAATCTGAATAGCAACCTGTTTTTTAGCTAATGTCCACATAAATGCCAGGATTCAAGGTTTCCCTTATTCAGCCAGCTCACCTTCTTAGTATTGTCCATCTTGCTCCTCACCTCTTTTTGAGGTAAATAATGCATAAATCTGAGCATGCCCACCTTCTGACTGTCTGCATTTCAGGATCTCTTACATTAGCTCAGATTTTGAGTTCAAGCCACTGCTTCACGCACACAACACTGAGGCTCTGCCCTGTTTCAGGTTCAATGGATGGCCTTCCTCGGATCTCTTATGGTAATAACTGCACACCTGGAAAACATTACAAGACCCACTGTTTTCTGAGATGCTTTGACCCAGCTGGCTAGCCACCACAGGTCACACTTTGTCAGTCACTCAGGTCAGGCCAACATATCAAATTCAACAAGCCATTGTTCATGTGGTGCCTAACATCTCCCACCCTGTGATAGGTGGCAATTTGTGTTCTTTACGTCACCTTTCAGTGCTTCCAACGTTGTGGGCGATTGGTAAAAATTAGTTATGATTATTCCTGGTTTCAGTAAAAGCTTGTAGCGGTGGTTAAAATTCAGATTCAGAAATAATACCAAACCTTTGTTCGTCCATATTATCCCAGATCAGTCACATCAGGAAAGAAAGCAGTTTTTGTACTCTGACTTCAAGACTTTTATGAAATAAAGTAGTCACAATCCACCCTAACAAGCAGAGGTAATATAAAATATTTATAGGACATAACTAAATAAATTTGTAAATTAGAAAAATAAAGCTGCTTTTGTCCTTTTTCAGGTCTCAGATTCAGCTGATAACAAAGCCATCGTATCCATGAAAGTAAATCCAGACAAACGGTCTTTGCAGGTAAGATAAATTGCAGGCATGCATGTGTCTCTGTAGTAACGCCGAGCTGCACACGGCCTCACCATTGAACATCAGTCCAGGTGGAATAGCTGTTACCGTATCATCATCTCATCATTAACATACACAACACGACCGCGGCTCTTCTCATTGACTGTAATCACCTTAATGCAGAAAGCTGATGAAGTTGCCAAGGCGCAGAGTGCTCCGTCTCAGACCTTTTCTCTTTTTTTGTGTGTGTGTGTTTTTGTAATGGCGCTGTCATAACTGCTCTGCTCCGTCTGGGCCTAAGTGAATCTGAGGCGCCATCTTTTAAACGAGGCTAACAAATGAACACGTTTTCCCCCCATCAAACGGCTCCTGACAGTGATGCATGGGCTTCCAGATGAGCTCTGAAAAACTGATGGATCTGCGACGGTACAAGCGCTTAGATAAACTAATGCATGTAATTACGTTTTCCATTCCCACTCCATTGCAAGGCATCTTATTACAATATCATTAGTTGAAATGTTCAGCAAAAAAATGATATGGTTTGCAAATTTCTTTTTTTTCCTGACTTCCTATCACTCTCTTTTATCTTTTTTTTTTGCCATGTGGGGTAATTACGGGAAGTTGATTTCTTTGACTGGAATAAAAGCGAATTCAATTTGTTTGCTTCTTGGAAAGACATCATCGGGCATCTCACTGTAAGTGTTAGTAATTGTTGGAAGTCTTATTCACCGCTGCTGCGGATAAGACGACCATCAAGATGGTTAGAGATGCCCTGTGTGTGGGGTGAGCGAGCGACATGAGACACGTGTGGATACGAGTTCGTGTACGTGTCAGGCTCATTCTTTCCGGTTTTTTAATTGGAGGCAGAATTTATCATGTCCCTTCTCATGCATTAAAATAACCCTCTACAGAACCAGGCTTTTTGTGTTTTGGGATTTGTTTCTATGTGATTGCCATCTTATAACCCCTGATTGATATCCTGTTGCTCCTTTCCTTTGGATGCCACCAAACAGCTCCTACCCATTAAGACATGAACTCCGGGATCTCTCAAGTCCACATTTTCCACCAAAGTGGTGCTCCTGCAGGCCCTCATAGAAAGAGACCTTTCCGATGGTGGCTTCTAAGAAGTGCCAAGTATTACGTAGCACTTTCAGGAGAAAGTGCGGTAATTCCTGCTCTTGCCTTTGTGGCTTGCCTCCCCCCCTCACCTTCCAGTCAGTTGTGGCAGTTTCCTTCCTGCTAACAGGGAAATTTTTTTCTTCCCACTCTCACCAAGTTCTTGATCTTTGTGACTTTCAACAAAACTGAATTGATCCTTGAATTCTTCTAATATTCTTCAAGTGTCCTTGGACAAGATAGTGAACCTCATGTTGACCATGATGGATCCATCAGTGTGTGCATGCAAAATAAAGTGAATCAACTGCTGTGAATGGGGGAGAATTTATCTTGTACTGCGAAAGGTTTTGCGTGACCATTAAGACCAAGAACACGCTGCATAAATAGCAGTTTATTTACCACTTACCTCACTCTTACCCAAGGCTGCGTGAGGCTCTCAGCGTATTGATTGATTCTTAATACATGATGTTTGTCTAGTAGAGGAGAGTTCGGGTTTTTATTACAAAATTGCATTTTTAAAAATGTACTGATCAATTAATTGTTTTTGGCAGACCGAGCACTACAGACCGGAGGTGCTCAGAAGCTGCTCTTAGCTCTGATTCATAGAGAGCTGAACTGGGGATTGAGCTGGACTCGGCCCATTTTTTATTTGCAGTGCATCATTTTTACCCAGAACTGAGAACGTGACCTGCTCATTTAATTTTGATAATTTGAGTTTAATCGAGCATTATATTTTGTGTGTGTGTTTGTTTGTCTTATGTTTATCAGTGTAACAGTTTACCTTACCATCCTTGGATAAGAAATTTGGTCAAGTGAAGTCTAGATTAGCTGTTTTGACCACATCGTGCTGTTAAGGAGTGTTTACATCCATCAATTTCAATCTAACCATTGCTGGGTTCAGGTTTGACTATTCTGTGGCCTCTTCTGGGTTTGTGCTCTTTGATTTTCAATAAGAATTCATACATATTCACACATGGGCCTTTTGAGCCCCATAAACCTGAAAATCACAGATAATTGACATCCTTACCTTTGAAGAAATTCCCAGTCGATGCACATTTATCTCATACACTCAGGTGTGCGTAATGTCTTTTTTTCACTCCATGCTACAGCTCTAGTGAGAGTGTGTATCTTGCGTTCATAAGTGTGTAATACATATTCAGCCTCTCTCTCGCTGTCAAAGTTGACCGTGCAGGAGCAGCGTGAGCGAATGCAGTGAGTGTTTACTTGCTTCCCTGTACATATAACCGTGTGAATACTTGTTAGTCTGTGCCTGCATGTTAAAACATGCATATCGCTGCTCTCCGAGTGCGCAATGTCCCCGCTGCATGCTGTGGTTGTGCTCGTGCGTGTCTACGCGGCTCTCTCTCGCCTGCTCTGTCTGCGAGTGATGTTTCTGGAGGAGCGAAGGAGGCTCGCGTTGAGCAGCAGTGGAGCTCATTAGCCAATACCAGGGGAGCGCATCCACTGCAGCCTTCCCACCCGCCCCAATCCGTCCTCCCAGCTCCCAGAGCTCCTCTCCGGGGCGGCCGCCGCACCGCCTGGCCGGGCCCTCAGCCGTAGCCCTTCATCTGCACGCGTAGCACTGAAGGCTTGTGCATGGCGCAGCGGCAATATGCTGTCATATGCTGGGTGACGGGTGCACTTCACACCAGCGGCAGGCTTGTTTGCAAGAGATTATTCTGGCTGCGTTTCTTCTTTTTTGTTTGTGTGTGCAATACTCACAGGGAGGTTTTAGCCTAAAATTTTTGTTAAAGCTGAGTATTAATTTAGTTTAATTTCCATCACTGTGTGTGCATGTGTCCTTTGTTTAGGGGTTTTATTTGACTCTCCAGTCATTTTAAAACTCTCCAAAATAGTTGATTCATTATGAACAAAAAAAAGGAAGCTGGAATTGGAAAATATTAAGAATTTATGTGATAAATGAAATGGCATGTGTCTACAACTTCAACAATATGGAAGAAAGGCTTGGCCAAAAGGTGGCTTTCATTCACAGAGGTCGTTATTTATTTATTATTCGTTATTATTCCTCTTTGCATTATTGGGCGTCACTTTGGTGTTGAGGTTCCCTCCGGACTCCTTCGCATTTTATCATCATCGTTTTTTTTGGGTTTTTTTAACTCTGTGCTGAAATTAATTTCAATCTTTTGAAAATACAAATGTGGTTGGGGGGATTGGGATGGAAGATGTGATGATGATGATGAAATTAGGTCACCACGGCGATGGCTATGGCAAAAAAAAAAAAAACAGGACATGAATAAATAAAAAGAATTCAACACCACATGAGTGCAATATCATATTTTCGGGGGGCGGAAGGCTGCACGTGATGTCACGACGAGCTCATTGGCCGACAAAGATAATCATGACCTCGACGCAGAGGAAGATACGTTTTCATTGCTCCGCTCTTCGCCTGTTTTGCGTTAGCTGAGAGCTGTTTTGAAGATGTTTTGATGCGAGGTGAGAGAAAACAGTGGTTGTGACACTTCTTTTTTTTCCTTTTTTTAATTATCCAACATAAGATGCAAAGCAAACAAAGCCCAAAACACTCCACTGCTTATTTTCTACCCCCCCTGCCCCCCACATCTGATGCAATTTTTACAGCTCTGCAGCAGCTCTAGAGCGCCTAATCTGCGGCGTGTTAAAGCCACTGGTATGAAGATGGTATTGATCAGAACATATGCTGACACGCAAATGAATCCAGAAACAGCAGGGAGACGACGATCCAGTCAGTCAAAGCAGGCGAAAAAAACATGCTGTTTCCCAGAGAACGAGTGTATTAAAGCTGAAATAAACAGCATGGAAAAGCAAAATCAGAGGCTGGATGTCTTTTTTTTTTCTTTCTTCTTCTTGGATTTCTTTAGTCTTCAGAGCAGATGCAACACCTTTGCGCCCCTCAAGGGATGCCTCCAGGGTGAGGCTTGAGGGGACTCCTCTTATATAAAATGAAATGTTGCAAATAAAAAAACCCCCAAAACAATGGCGTGCATTATGAACTGAACTGGAGGCTCCTTGCACCGCTCTGTCTTTGACAAATGAGACTTTCATTGGACAATTATCGTTTTCGGGATCGCAAACGTGCGAACAGAATTTGTCACTGTCACTTTGTGTGTTTAAGGGCATATTAATCAAGTGATTAATTGCCAGATATTACCCGGTGAACGCGGCCTGTGTTCCCCCCCAATTCAAGTGCTACTTTGCCTTTGAGCGTGATTGGTTAATGATTTTGGGTTTTGTTTGCAGAGGGATGAATGGATTTGTGTAATGTTTACTGGCACGTCTGAGGGGGGAAAGCTCTGCATACATTCAGGATATTTTAATTATTAAAGATTAAAGACTAGAAGATAGCTTTATTCCTGGGAGCGGCGTTGTGCTTTAACAGCGTTTTTCTCTTTTCATTTGGGCTGAGCTGCTTTATTAGATGATGCGAGCATAAGATTGGGTGTCGTAGCTTTACCTTCTGTTCTGAGGCCAGAGGAAAATCTGAAGCACATCTTCTTGAATGTGTTGATGGACACCAGTAATGTCAAACTCATTTTAGAGCCATATTGATCTTAAGTGACCAGTGAAGCTCTTGAGATGCCGTAATATAAGAAAAAGAAGTACAATTTCAATATTACATCTCAGCTTTTCTTTGTGATAAAGAAGTGCTGATGTAGTAAATGACATAAATGTGTAAGCGTAACTTTTTGGGCTTAAATTATAAAAAAATGTGTAATATGACTGTAAATGTGTAAAATAAAATTACAGGAAAGGTCCAGACATGTCACTGACACACCTGTAATTATAAACCAGAAAACCATTGCAAATTTACAATTTTTTAGATTTTTAAAAAAAATTCTACTGTGTACCAATTTTTTAAAATATTTTTTTAAACAGTAGATAAAGACCCCCCCCCCCCCGCCCGAAACTTTCATGTCATTTAATTGTTTATCTCGTACTTAAATATTTTGGTGTAGTATGAATGACCATAGTCAGTATGAAAAGTAGTAAAACTTGTTTGATGGGCTGGAATGGAGTGTTTTCTGGGCCTGTTCCTGATTTGGAGTTTGCTGGGTGCACGTGATTTTTAAAGGAAAAGAAGCAGACACAAACCAAAGCTAAGCTAAAAACTAAAACCTGATGTTAAAAAAAACTTTTAATTTCTATAACAACAGAAAAAAAAACTGATATCATGTGAAGCTAAGCCTTTAATCAATTTGGTCATATCAGCCCACAAACACAGCACTGAGATTGAGCCATGTACGTGACTTCGTCAGCTGCTTTCTTCAGATATGCCCTGTATTGTGTATTAAAATGAATAAATATGTAAAAACGAATCAAAACCAAAACTAAAGCTCAACATTTTTAGACAATATAATCCAAACTGAAACAAGCAAACGCACTCTGGAAACAGACTGAAACTAAACTAAGGACTAAGTCACAATGGATCGCCACACATCTCCATACTGGTTAATAAAGTTCAGAAACGACAGCTTAAGAGGAAAAATAAAATTCCACTTAATCGAGTTACTTGTTGACTTCCGCAGAGGCGTCATAAATGGAAGCTCTGCAGCAGCAGCAGGTGATTAAAGCCTCCAGATCAACCGGTGACGCCGGCGAGGTGGAGGTGTCTGCACCGAGCCCAGAGGACACTAAAAGAGAAAACCTACCACAGCCGCTGTGCTCACCCTGCTGCCATCTGGCAAGCTGATACCAGACTATAATTGTATTAGCAAAGCAAGCAAATACTATCACATATAAGAAGACAGGAAGCCAATGAGACACGATTTTGGAGTGCTTTGGCAAATCTTCGAGCAGCTATATTATATTTCATTAGACTGACTTCTTTATGATGTCTGAAACACAGTATGTATACACACATTGTGCTGTTTATTTTTAAATTTGCACGAGGGAACAGCAGGTCTGAGATAATAAAAATAACTATTAAACACATAATTTTAGGAAATCCTTCCTATCACAAGGAGGTAATCTCCTCCATTCATTGACATGTGATTATATGTGCTATTTATTAATAAAAGCAGTATTTTTATGTCCTTTATGTCATGGATTTAAAACAACAAGAAAGCATCGTACTTGAACACTAGAGGGAGCTAAGCTAATGTGTGATGTGAGCCGGCTGTCCTGAGCTCACACGTTTTGGTTCAAAAAAGCACTTCTAATTGGGCCTCTTTGCTCTCCTTCAGCTCGGCCAAAGACACGCAAGTCTCCTCGCCGACCTCCAGTCTTAGATGCACAATTTAGTTTTGACAAATGTGATGTTTCAGTTAAATTGTTAATGCGGCAACAGGACTCTGCGAGCCAGACATCAAAGGGCATACATTAATACGTACCGCTCGTGTTATTTCTTGTTCTGTTTAGTCTCCTGGGGAGAGGAATACTCCGCGTGAGAGATCCTCCTGTTTTTTTCCCTTATCGTTAATAAACCCTGATGTTTCTTTTCCTAAAGGTAAAGCACCTCTGCACGCAAATGAGGAAAAAAAAAAAAAGAAAGAAAAATGAGAAGAAAAACGAGGAGGGCCGAGCCGGATGATCTGCCGACGTTAAGAGGCGTGCTTTGAAGAAAATTCCATCAAAGGAAAAACAATAAGTGAAGCGGTGTGAGTGTGTGTGTGGAGGGATGGTGTTAAATACCTCTTGTTGTTCAGAAATGCTTAAAATCTCAATTGGCTCCGTTAACTGGCATCTGGAGAACAATGAGATGAATCTGTTAGGGGTTTATAAAAGGCTTTTAGCGTTTACGTCTCCTTCCATATGCTGTTGCGTGATTGCTTTGCGTCTTCCTATTAGCCCCGCGCACCTTGTTTCCTGGGAAAATGTGTCGGCAGCGTGGTTTCTGATGTTTGAACAGCACGAGGCTCGCCTGCTTTCCCGGTTCCAGAGAGAGAGAGTCTAATAAATATGCAGGAATTCGCCTAAATAATACAGTCCACAGTCACAAATAGGCACATAATAGGTGATAATGGTGCTTATGATGCTTTTCTGGAGCCCTAAGGGGCACGCAGCAGAGCCTCTTTTTTTTTTGTAGCTACTCTTTGCATTGATGAATGACAGATTGGACATGGCAGTGACTTCTTCAGCAGCGAGGAGAGAAAAGCTTCCTGCCTTTTGTTTAGCAGATGTGTGGAGGAGCCGAAGACATGCTCATTTCTGACATTTCTCCCCAACCTGCTGTGACACAAATAGACTCACTGTCACATGATGTATAGTCAGGGACTGGGTGGGGGGTGGTGGTGGTGGTGGTGAGAACGGCCGCTGATGAAGAGGAGCTTCTTACACTGCGGTGTGAGGCGTGTTTGTGCTTGTGTCATGTGGCAGCTAAACTCTCTTCAAGGCAGGTTATTGAAAAACGGCATTCGTAGAAAATAAAGTCTTCTCCTACTCTGTAGGTTAAGTTAACAGTTCTCTCCAAAATAAAATGGATTATCATCTATGTTTCCTTTGCCCCGTGGTGCTGTTTATCCATCTGCATTCATTTGGCGTGAGCTGCCCAGTTTTAGAGCCGTCTGCCTTCTCTTGAATATAGCAGAACTAAATGGCACCCCCGTTGTGGAGCTCACATTTAAATTTTAGAAAAACTCAGCGGTAATGTCTCATGACCTGATTTACTTACTCAAAAATCTTGTTGTTCACAGTTTCATGTAGGAACTATTTTCTTTCTGCTGTCTACATCCGCCAACCCGAAAGGAGGTTGCGGCTTGCTGAGATTACAGCTCAGCTGACTAATGTTTACATTCTGTCAAAGTGTGGCCCCGGTGAAGCGGGGGCAGTGGTGGCCCTTGGTGATATTTTATGCAGCCCTCGGGCATGACAAGAAAATAATGGACTATTTGTTTCACACTGATGATACAGCACCACAGACCAGGCCCGAAACCAGGGCTTTAGAGATTATTGAGATCCAAAATGTTTGTATTTTTAAAAAAGTTTTTTTAAAGCATAACATGTGCTGATGTGGGCATCACATGTGTGAAAGCCCACTACCATCTATCTGGTTAAAACTGCTTGCAGTAGAAAACCAAAAAATTAACCCCAGACGGATCGATGGCGACTTCGTTTCCACGTAAAATACAAGTCAGTCCAGAATTAATTCAATAGAGAAGAAGGAATTAAATACATTCGTTGCACGGAAAACTTGATGCACAGAACTCCTAAAATCATCCCCGCTTTGTCCGTGATATCAACGTCAGAAATTCAAGACAATTAATAGCAGTGAATTCAAATTCATAAGGTTATGAGTTCAAGTCATCTTTGACATTTTTTAAAAATTTATTTCATTTTTTTCTGCTTGATAAATAATAGAAAACTATTCTTGAACACAAATGTTTTGGTGCTAGAAAGTCCAACAATGACATCCAGGCGATGTTTAAGTCTTTCTGCCATTAAGACAACATTTGATAACCTCCCCTGTGTCCTTAATGATGAGTTCTGACACCTCCAAATATATTAATAATAGCGCTTTTTGACAACCATTAGAACAGGTTCTGGAGTTTTCCTAGGGTAGGCCTGGTAAGCTGTACAGGCAGAGATCACTCGCACTAACTTCTGATGCACACCCAGTCATTTTGTTCTGGAAGCCAGCCTGAAATATTATGGGAACTGCTCAATTCAGAAAACAGAAAAGTTACTCCTAGCAGACGCCCAAGGGGGAAAGTCGGGAAACACCTCGAACCAACATTGAGGTAAAGTTGGTGACGCCAGTTTCAACTTTTATTTTGGAACTATTATTCAATCTAGATGTTTTGTCTAGGTAAGTCATTTATAAAGGTTGGTAGACCCCAAAAAGATGGTTTTTTTTTCAAGAGTTTCTGAGTTTTAAAGCTTTTCTGAGTTGAAAGAGTTCTCTGACTTGGGGATTTGAGGAAAATGAATGTCTGCGTTTAGTTTTGTTCATTCCATGTACAGCACGATGCATATTTTGCTCCTTTTATGTAGGGTCTCTGCTATTTATGAAAAACAGAAAACTAAGACAAAACAAGAAATCCGAGGCGACCTAGAGATACAACCTAAACGTACCAACTCAAAAATAGAAAAGTGATGATGAAATTTAGGTCACTAGAACCCAAATAGACCATCACCTCCTCAATAATGGTTAAATTCCTAGCGCAAAAACTGCATTAAATTAGCAGTCAGATATCTAATTTTTGACAAGCGCAGGTTTAGTTGTTTGATAGATGTGCAATAGATGAGAGTTTAAGTCAATAAAAGAGAAAATAGTTCCTGGAACAACAAGATTGGTGGATTTTTTCCAGTAACTAGATCATTCTGCAAAGAGGAGCTTTAGGTTGCTACAGCTGACATCTCCTAAACTGGTCAACTCTGACCAAAACTGCCACTCGAGGACCTCAGGTTAAGTCAATATCCGTTATTTCCCTCATGTTTGCCCGCCTGCTACTACAGTCGAGGTAAGGAAAAAAAAAGGCCCATCCTTGTCTGTCTCATTCCTTGTCTTCTGAGGTCAGCGACAACCTCGAGGCCATATCACCTCCTCCACTCGCTGCTGTTCTTACAAACGTCTCGCCAACGAGCCTGCCAGCCATCTTAAGCGTCTCTTAACCAGGTGAGACGTGACGGCCTCCGCTCGTGACCTCCGCATCCTCTTCATGACAGAAGAGGGGCTTTGTGTGTTTGCGTCGTGCCTGTTTGGCATTTTCACCGTGAAGTCTCGGACCTCTCCGCAGCGCCGTGGGCCGTTACCCGTCAGGTCTGAGACGACGTCGACATTGATGAGAGCGGGGAAAGGGGCCAGGTAGAGGTGGATCTGTCAGCGCCGATTTGTCAGGCCTTCACTCACCACCTCTCAGGCGCCAACAGAGGTATAAGTGCAGTTTCGATGAAGTCTGCACTTACTCATCCACACATGGAGGGTCGTCTGTCTCCTCTGTGCTGTCCAAACAACAGATAGTGTCCTGAAGAGTTAATTTATTGCTGTCTAAGTGAATCACCTTCAACAGAAACATAACAGCGGTGCTGTTTTTAGTCAGAGGACGCTGTGATAGATGAAGCAGGCTGTACATTTTTAATCTTTTTAAACAGTTGTTTGACAGTATGAGAGCACATAGAAAATATATCTTCAGGCTGGTTCAATTTCCCCTCGAGCTCCCCCAAGCTTCAGCTGACCTTTTTCATAGTTTTGATTTTTACTCGTTTGTGCTAATGTTGATCTTTTTGGGATCTCTGTAAACCCAAATTTGAGTATGAAAATGCAGAATCTGGTAGCACGTGACAAGATTTTGGGTGCCTCTTGCAGTCCACATAATTGTAACCAAAGCCATTCACAAGGCTTTAATACAATCAGAGACACAGTCAGATCTGAGCAAAAGGGGGTTTTTTAGTTTTTTTTTTTTTAACTTAGGTTAATTTTGTTCCAATTATTGTCTGCTTTTCTGACCTTTTTTAAAAAAAGTTTTTTTTCTTTGAAGCAATTTGTAACTTTAAGAAGACCGCAATATAACCTAACATTCTTATTCATATTATTTTGTAAACAACTTTAAAGTTTCTCATGGAATTGAAGGCTGTTTAAATTACGATTAAATAAATGATACCATGTCATTAAGGAGATATTGTCTGAAAGAACTGAACAATACTTCTTGTAGTGAAGGAAGACATGCAGAGCAGAGCAGGATGCTAGCAATAGGGTGAGAAGAAGAAGAAGAATGGTATTCAGTGAACCACAGAGTTTGAGTAATAAGCTATTTACCAGTTAGATTCCGATGAAGCTGCACAGGAGAGTCCCGACATTGGTAGAAGTTGGACCCTCTGAACTGGTGGATGCAGAGATAAGGTTGAGCACTAAGATTTAAAAAGAACAGAGGCTGATGGGCTCACGCAAGGGGGCAATAGAATCATTGGACCAGAGTGGCGATAAACAGAGTTTGACACCCACCAGACACTCAGGAACGAGGCAGACGAAGCAAACTCAATCAGCAGCTGCATTTGTACAGTGGTCCTCTGCACATATAAATGGTACCTGACCGCATGATCTGATATCCCTGTGTTGGTGTTGTTCCTACACCAGCTTAATAATGCAGGTCCAAGAGCAGAACTGGTCAGTTATGTTGTCTGCGCCTTTAGTTAGGATTACCCAAGAAGTCAGATAATGCTACTAAAAAGCATCCCTAGCAAACTTAACTTAATAGTATATTTATTATATTCTTTAAGCTTATAAAAATTTGTATCTGGAAGAGCTTTAGTTAAACAAATGCAGTTTTTTTCTTCTTCCCCATGCAACATTGTGATGGTCAGTTGCAATGTTGGGTCTGTCTTGGAAATGAGATTTTTAATCTCAATGAGATTTTTTACCTGGATAAATAAAGGACTAATAATAAAAAAAAAATAACATTTTAAGATGTGAGTGGGTAACAAATTCTTAAATTTAAGAAGTGAACAGTTAAGAAGAAATAATTTCATTGTAAGTAAATTTGTGACTCAATTCTTGTTATTTTACAGAAAAGGAGACAAATTATACTGTAAGTAATTTTAAGTAATGTGTAATTTCTTACACTGTCCTTTGCAAAATTACTATGAAATTGCAGGGTACTTAAATGTATGTATAGTATAATTACTTGTTTTCTGTAATAAGAAACTTACTCCTAACTTTAAGTATCCATACACCCATTTTCTTCCGCTTATCTGGGGCCGAGTTGCGGGGGCAGCCGGCCAAGCAGAGAAGCCCAGACCTCCCTCTTCCCAGCCAACTACTCCAGCTTGTCCAGGAGAACACCAAGGCGTTCCCAGGCCAGCCGAGAGATATAATCTCTCCAGCGTGTCCTGGGTCTGCCCCGGGGGCCTCCTCCCAGTGGGACATGCCCAGAACACCTCACTCAGGAGGCGCTCAGGAGGCATCCTTCTCAGATGCCCGAACCACCTCAACTGGCTCCTTTCGATGTGGAGGAGCAGCGGCTCTACTCTGAGCCCCTCCCGAATGGCCGAACTTCTCACCCTAGACTTTAACTTAACTTTAAGTATTTGTAGGTAAATATAATTATATACTCTGGAATTCCCTTTAATTACAGACGAATTACGTCTGTAGTCACAGACCATATTGTAAAGTGTTACCTAATGTTGATCCTTGTCCAACATTATTATGATGGAGGACCAACACCATCACAGGGATGTCAGATCCAGTGAGTCCCTTGTCCTTTGGTCTCACTTGATCACCACAGAGCATTTAGCTTGAGCTTGGCTTACCAGCACGTGAACCGATTCTCTGCTGGCTGCAGGTTCTTGTTAAATTGACCTTCAAGTTCTCAGTGAATCTCCAGAGCAGAGCAATGACTACCAACTACCAGCTATGCTCCAGGATGTTAAAGCTTTGGGATAACGGTAAGTTGAATGATTTCACAGAAATCCTGTCAGGAAGGGCTGAACTTTCAAAATAAGAGAAAGATCTGTAGTAAATTGGAGATTACAGGTGTTGTTCTCTCTGTTCAGTCCACCCAGTGTGGAGAAACACTTCTGGCAAACAGAAGGGGAATTCGTAGCCTGTATTAATATCGGCTGATGGTCGTTCACAGACTTATCCTCTAGAGACATGTTTCTTTCTGCCGCAGCCTTTGGTGTGGATTCATAGTTGGGGAAACACACTTCACTTCCTCAAAGCTTCTGCACTTTGAGGACACCCTGCTCTAACAGCTGACCTGTTATCATGTCCGGGCTGACCTGCATGCTCGCAGCAGAAGCTGAAACAGTAGACTCATTTGGGCCTAATATGAGCTATTTTTGGCACTTGTGACTCAAATGTCACTCATATGAAGCAGAGCCGCAGCCGAGCTCCACTGAGTCAGTGCTAATGTGGCAGATGTGGTCCATATTTGGATCAAATATTCACTGCTATCTGTGAAGAAATCCTGTCCCGCGCTGATAATTGTACAGTTTTGTTTATGAAGCCAGCAACACGAAGACAGAAAAGGCCTATTATTAGACGGACAGCCAGCTTCAAATACAGACCAGACTTATCCGTCCGGCTTGTTTTGTGCCTTTCTACAATTTTCCTTATGAGTTATAAATTGAAAACTGAAAGTTAGGGATCTGTATATGTTTACACCCTCACCTGCATCCTTTTTTCCCCCGCCGTTATTTTTTTAAACCTCCCACGGCCCTAGTATTCCTCTGTAATTGCACCTAAAAATCACAAACATTAAACAAGCAAGATGTCTAGACTGGTGTATCTGCATTTTTTCCCGTGTTGCCGTTTGTTTAAACGACTCCGATATCCACCCCGTAACCTTTTTTAGCCATTCGGCCCTTGACTCCCTCTCCTGCCTCTTGATTTCCCCAAAGTGCCGTGTTTTATGTGTGCTTTTCTTTGGAATCGGGCGGCGGGGTCGAGAGGAGCAGAGACGACCGTCCCGAGACGTGGGAGAATGAAATGAGGTGGCTGTTTATTCTCCCCCGCCAAAGCCACATACCTTTTTAGAGTGGCTTTGGAGCCCGGCCTAAAACAACACCAGAGGCCATGTACACAAATTACATGTCTCAGAGTGAGGAGAAGGATGCATGGAGGGATGGGAGGAAGGATGGAAGAGTGTGGTTCCCAGTAAGAAATAATAGCACTCATACTCGTCCAGATCAGTTCGAGCTGATGTGGCAAATAAGCCTGTTTCTAAAATATTTTTTTAATTCTTCACATCCATTCTTTTTTTTGCTATCTTTGGACAGAGTTCATGTGGAGGCCGCAGAACATTATCCAACATCGAGTTAAGAGCTCGCGTTTCATTTTGCGGAGGAAACGGAGGCTGACTTTGATAGATTACAGCGAGGACGAGTCGTCCTAATTGAAACGAATATCGTAATTTTTCTCTCACGGCGTTTTTCCCGTCCGCCCTGCGAAACCCAGACAAATAAGAGCAGACCTGCTCCGTTGTTCACGCTGCAGTGAAAACAAAGGTATCGGTAATAAATGCCACGCTGGGGTTTGCGGTTTTTAGATCTTCAGGGGGGAAAATAACAGCCAGCGTGATATGATAGGGATGGTAATCCAAGGGAAATATTTAAAAATTGTCCTTTTTTTTGTTCTTACTTTCAGTAACAGATATTTTTTAGGGGGAGTAATTTTATTGAATATGAGCAGAAATCTGGGCTCGCACTCTTTGCTCATCATGAATATTCAGCTCCAGCGTCAGGCACCTCGTGGGCTTTTTTGTTTCATAAATGTTTGCTTATGTCAAGGAAATCCTGTAGTGTTTACCTACCCTGAGCCGTGTAGCTGCTTCTCCTGTTATTAATTTGTGTCGGGCTTATTTATTATTAGGCTTGTCTAAGCACTTTATCTCTGCTGTGAAAACTGCTGCACCAATAAAAATGTATTATTATTGCGATTACTCTTATTTACTCTGCGGTTAAGTAACCTCAGGAAAAGTGACAATTCCTGGAGTGTTTACCCACATTAATCTGCTGTGTGAGCTCTGATCTCACACGGCCTTCCTCCCTCCCCATGTGACCGAACGCCTGGACCCATCCCGGGGCTGATGGGGTCCAGGAAAGGGGTCAGCGCGAAGCAGGAAATGGGGGAAGCTGATGATGATGACCAGCGGCCTGGAAAGCGTCTGCCCATCCATCATGGCGGTCCCTATCTTCCACAAGGCGATGCGACCCGGCTCGGGCTGTGAACCGACGTCCACGGAGCGTGAGCAGAAGCGCAGCTTGTGTTGAGGTGATTGCTGTAATTATAGCGTTTGCCATTCCAGCTGAGAGAGACAGAGCGAGAGAGGGGGAAGAGAGTTCTTTGCTGGTTGGTAATTGTGTGTGAAAAGGTGGAGAAGCATGGGTGGGTGATATCATCCGGCCTTGGAGAGATGAGACTCAATATTCCCTGTGTGTAAGCATGTGTGTGTAGGCTCAGTATTGTTTGGCAGTCAAACATTGCATTAGTGGTGCTGTGGGCTTTGACACACCCCAGCTGTACTCCGTGTGAGAACGCAGGTTTGGGACTATTTTGGATTTTCCGTGCAGTCTGTGGTGCACAGAGACGTAATCACGCAGCCAAATCAGAGGCCCGGTTATTTATTCTTTTCTCTCACATTAAAAAAATAACACACACACACATAGGAACATTAAAAGTTTTACAAAGAGCGAGAACAACAAGAAGAAAAAGACAGGAAAAAAAATGATGCCAGAACCCAGGCGTAACTGCCCATAGGCTGTGCAGAGGCGGCCACAGCTGCCGGCTGGTCGAGCAGGCTGGATGCTCTCTGAGGCTATGCAGATGTTGGAGCCCTGCAGCCACATTAATGCACCTCTTAACCCCACCCCCACCCTTATGATGTACTCTTTTGAAGCTTGAAAACACCTGTGCACGAAACAATAGTTAAACAATATCACAGGAAACAGCAGCCCTCTCAGTTTTTCCTCTTAAAAGGGAGTTTTTCCTCCTCACTGTCACCAAGTGTTCCTCATAGGGGGGTCATTGGATTGCTCAGCTTTGGGAAACGGGCCTCTTGAAACAACTGTTATTGTGCCATACTGTCTCAGCACATTTAAGCGCTGGTGATGTTTCATTTTCTTCTTAGCACTGTTCTCAGGGACCCCGCACAAATAGATTATCCAGGGGGAATTTTATGCTTCTTTTAAAGAGACAAAAACAGCTAGTGGAGGAATGACATTTCCAGTCGGGAATCAAGCCAGGCACTGCTTTGCACCCATGTGGTATGTGCCCGAAATACTCTGCAATCAGATCTCTTCCAGATGTATGTGTAAGCCAGCTGAACTCAGCCTCATTTACACAACACCTTTCATAGCCCAAAGTGTTTCACAGAGCAGGAAAACAACAATAAATAGAGTTTCGTTGAACTTGAACAGCAACAAAACAGTGAAATGTGCAAAAATGTTATCAAAGGTTTAAAATTCAGATGACAAGAGGGTAGAAATAGCAGCAAGGAGTAAAAATAGGGATGCTCATGATTTTCAAATATTTCAATATAATGTAAAATATAACGTAAGTCTAAAAGTTCAAAAAGTGACTTAATAACAAAAAATGTCAGGTTATTTTCTCAAGTTTTAGTCATTCTCTCAGAAGTTAGAGTTGGTAAGTTGAAATTTTTCTGTAATAACCTGAAAGTTGAACTTACCGATGAAAAATTTATGTATTTATTATTTACTTTCAGTGGTGGAAACAAACTTCATAACGGTGAGAAGAGTGTATTTCTATTTAATCGGACAATAAAACTGCACACGCACGAATTTAGGAATACTGTTTTCTGTCTTTGCAGAAATGTCTTTGCATTTTTAATGCCGTTTCTGTAGTTTCATAGACAACTAAACAAATGCAAACTGTGTTTTTGTGCTTTTGTAACAGGCTGCTAATAACAAAGTGGTTCTTTGCTAAGTTCTCTGTTGTACGTATACACATCTCTTTGTGTTAGTTGCCCTTTTTATGCTTCAGTGACTCATAGGTCAGCGTTAAGTGTCTTAATAAACAAAACTTTCCTCTGAAAATGGTCAGGTACAAGAACTGGAGTGAAAAAGCAGATTACTTGATAATTACAAATGTCAGTATTATTCAAAAGCCATATTCCTCTATATGTCTTAGACCCGAGCATGAAAAGGACAATTTTCTTTTATCTTTCTACTTTGAGAAGAAATGTAAATGTTATCATATCTGGATAAACCCAATGAGACAGAGCAGTATATAATACAGACAGAAATCACATGAAGCCAGAGATTGACAAACTAAATGAAACTACAGCCTTAAAAAGTCCAAATTTAATGAACAATGAAGTTAGATAACAAATAAAGTACAATAACCAAAATAAAGGAGTAGATGACATACACATGATAAAAAGTGGATACTTAAAGGTAGCTTTTTCCGATCAGAGGGAGCCTTAAACATAAAAGCTTTTTGTTTTTGCCATCCTCTTTAGCTACAAAACACGCAGTAAGACAAATTGATCAGAGCTTCTAAATGCATAAATCGAACTAGACATTATAATGCATTTAAATCTGTAATAAAACATTTGTATTCCTCCTTTAAAGTGCCTTTAGAAGCTTAAAAGTTGTGTATGCATTATATTTCCTCATGCTCAGAGGTCACATATATACAGGCTGGGATAAATGTAAATATCTTTGTGATCCAAACAACCCAGACTGCAGAAAAAAACAAAAAAAAATGAAACTGTCTGCCCAAGTGGGGCGTGTAGGCAGAGGAAAAGCACCAGGGCGGGCAAACAGCCATGAAATCCCCGATGCTTCCTGCCAGTGTGGAGATAGGCCCCGCCAACTGCCCAAATCCACAGCAAGTCCTCATGCCTCCAAAGCATGGAGGAGGAGGAGGGTGGAGAGGAGGGATGCCGCTAAAGCCTCTCCCAATGTCAAGTGGCATTTATTAAATACACGGACAAGAGGATGTTTTCATGCGAGGGTCCCCAGTGATCTGTGTGGTCCAAGCTAGAGTGCCAAACCCAGAGCTGCCGTCTTTCTCTTCGTCTTAGTCGCTTCTTCTCGCCGGTTTTGTCGCCGGTCCAGATTGGCGGTAATCCCTCGCTAAGGCCTCCCTGAGTCTCAGGTACACCTCGCGAGTGAACAAAAACGTCTGATAAGACGACGTGGCTGACGGCGATGATAATAAATAAGCCATTAGGAGACGCGGCACCTGTGGGAGATCTGTTCGGCTCCTGCAAAGAGACGCTTTGCGCCACACTCCGAGGACTTGAGAGGATTTGGGTGCAAATCACATTTTGTTATATTTTTCTCGCCGTCTTTTGTGCACCGTAATGTTTTGGCTAGGGTGTAGAGTAGGGTGGTATCTTCCACAACCGCCAAGCAGAGTCATGGGTGGTAAATCTCCCCTCCCGCCCTGAAGAGTCAGTCGGGGGCGGGGTGGGAAGGGTCTCCTCAGGGGCCTCAGATTAGTTCTATTTTTTAACACGTTGGGGCCGCGTGGCGTTGTGGCGGCTCTGTGAAGTCGCCGGATCTTATTTTGTGTGATGCCGCAATCAGCCAGCGCAGACGATACCAGCTGCAGACCCCGAGTTGAATGCTTATTGTTCATTTTGGCTAGAGCTGTCCAGCAATCCCAAGAATACGGGAGTTCATATCCAAGGATAATCTGTACCCCCTGTTTAATGCCTCGTCTCGAGTGCATACTACTGTTTGGTCAAAGAATAGAAGAGTGGAAAAAGAGAGAGAGAGGAGGGAGGGCGGGTCGCAGAGAGAGAGAGGGAGAAACGAGAGAAAGCGAGCTTAGGAGTTAACAGCATCCACTAATCCTTGGGTGACCAGTGGCGAGGCCCAGATGAGCGCTTACATTAAGGCGACCGGAATAGTTTTCAAAACTAGCGGGGCTGTCCTTTTGTCTTTTCAATGCACCGAAGCACATTACGCAGAGAGCTGGGGGGGACGAGGCGGGGCGACATGAGAAGCTACATTTATCAGTTCACAGTTTCAGAGGATATTGCAAATCAATTTATTAGATTATGAGGCCTGCTTTGAGCTCTGCTTTTTTTCCTCCCCCTCCTCCGCCTCCCTCAGCCCTCCTCTATCCTCTGCCTTCAAACGTAATATTTTAAAGGAAACTCTATTTCCAGATTATAAAGCACTTTATCGCAGAACAAGGAAGTATAAATTCTGGCCCAGACATCCTAAATCCTATTTTCTCTCTCTTTCCCTTACAGTAACGTGCCTCGATCTTCTCAAGGACATTGACATAATGGTGTTTGTTATGCTTTGGTCTGTATTGCCCAATTTAACCTTTTTAGATGTGGATTCCTGTAAAGACACAAATTAACTACCGCAAACATTTATATCTGTAACAGAGGAAGACACGAGACTTTTGTTCTCTTTGCGGACATCAAACTTCAGATTTTTTTTTTTTTTTTATTTAAAGACGGTGTGATGAATTAGAGTTGGCTAGCGCTTGTCCACTGATGCGGGTTCACGCTGCAGTCCAGCCCCCACAAAGTATAAAGTGTAATAATACGCAATTAATCTTCCAGCAAGCAATCCAATTATCTAATTGAAGCTGCAGTTTATGAATGCTTGGCTTGTTATGTGCCGAGATAAAGCTCGGACTTCTCCTTAAATGGCGTTATCCATGTTTGGAGGATTTTTCTCACTGTGGCATTTCAAAGCAGCTCGCGCATGCCTGCTATGGAAAAGATAATTCACAATGGTAATCAGTGCTCTTTAAATCCATGCCTCCCATGTTGGGCTGACTTTGGATAAGACCCTTGAGGGGAAGGCCTTCTCTCTACTGATGGATAGCCTTTTTGTTTATTTATTTTTGGATCACAATTCATCTAGGATTAATGGCACTGATGGCTCAAAAAACCGTCATATCATGTTCCAGATAGTTTTAAAAGTTGGTGCATCCGAATGCTAAGCATCAGAAAATTCAGTTAATGTGTAACAACAGCTCGGTTTTCGTCGGCTAATAGTAACTTTATAGTTTTGTATTTTAGCTGGAAACGTGCACAAAAGCAAAAGTCATAACACTAATAGACTTGTAATTCTAATTCAGTTTATTAATACTGAAATTACAAATGATCGCATCCTTTATTTGTGGCATTCTGTTCTTTAGTGACTCTCTAGAAAGGGTTATCAGCCTTAGACGCCACTTAATTTATTATTTTCTTTTAGCTTTATATGTTTGTCATCGGTTCAGTTCATTACATCCGCCACTTTGTAGGGCTGTAGAGCGGGGTCATGCTAACAATCCATTAAATTTTGGCTTGCATCCACCAACATCTTCAAGGTCATTCAATGATTTGACAAAAAGCCTTATAACTTAGAAATTATGATTTTTACAAGGTTGATGTTTGTGGTCAAAATATAGAAAGTACCGTATACGTATAAAGATTTAAAATATGACACATTTGACTCAAACTGCCCAGACAGCTCATTGGTAGAGGCTTGTACTCTCTCTCAGTGCTTCTTGGTTTATTCTAGTTTCATTGATAATGTAAGTCTTTGCTGCCATGATTGCAAGAATGTAAAATTTAAGAAGTTCAGAAGAGTGTAATAATACAGCAGTGCAGACAGATGATTCAGTGACGTAGACATATCAGTCTCTAAAACATCCGCCAAAGTCTGTTCCCTGTTGACATTAGTAGGCAGGGACGGGAAAAGCCCGAAAAAGCCACAGATTGACTTTCCAATATTTCCAGTGCTTGTTATCTTAACTTCACTGTCTGCAAAAATTTCTCAAAAATGATGTCCAAACAGCTTCTGATGCATGAACGGAACATGAAAAAAACACAGTTTTGCCTTGCCTTGTACAGCAAACTACTCTGCTATGAGGGGAAAGCCCCCCACTCCTTGGTGTACGACCTGGCGCAACCTTTCCCAAGTAAGGAAAGAGCAAATGGGAATGACACACATGAAACAGTCTGGGGCAGAATTAAAGCCAGACCTCTGTAGCCTTTCAGCATATGGTGTGTCTGCTCAACCAAGTGAGCTACAGCAGCACCGTCAGCCAGCCAAATTTGCCCCCTTTAGTGATGCGCTGTGTGGATTCTGATTGATGGACAGTTTCTTACAAACTTAGTGAAGTTTTGATATTAATTTAAATAATTTTTGAATGATTACTATTCAGACAGACCCAGTTTGACTTCTTCAAGTAAAAAAAAATCATGTAAATTAAACAAAGATAGACAAATGAAGCCTCTTTCTTACATGTTAATCTGGAAGTTTTTTGAAGTTTTAAAGTTGAGAAAAGATAACAAAGTAAAACATGAAGACTTTGGACTATTGTTTTGACCAAATTAACAAAGACATTTGTGTAGTTTAGTCTACTAAAATGTTTTTCACATTTAGATGTTATTTTTTATGTGGTTTGGGGTAACTATTATAATCTTGGTCTACAGATGTACAAAATCTGAAGGCAAAAAAGAAGGGGAACCTCCAGTTATGCTGGAGGAAGCTTTGGTTGCAATGCATGTGGAGAACAATCCAATGATTACATTTGCTAAACTGCAGTCCAGACTATTTTGTTTTAATTAGCTTCTTTAAACCGATCCGAATTCATAAAAAGTGGGTGCTGAACTGAACAGGAAGTCTTGAACCAGAAGTTGGAGGTCTTGATATCTCGACTTCAACGGAAACCCTGAAAAAAGTCAGCAGACTTGCAAGTGAGTTTCCACATTTCTCAGAAACACACTCTTTATGTATCAAGTGCTGGCTGGCGGACGACACTCTGGCAGCTCAAAATCCTCACAACCTCCAGCAACCATTGAAAGACAAATTCATGTGCTAGGCTAGGTGGCTGGCATTGGGGAATACACATTTTCCCCTTGCTTTCAGTGTTTACCAGTAGCCTCTGTGACTGAGACCTCTAAGCACCCACCAGACTGCCATTAACCTGCTAAAGGTTATGAGTAGGTTCACAATTGCTCAATCATGTAGAATTTTTACTTATTTGTCATACCTTAATGTAAATCTTACCAAAGAAATATGACTGTAATGGACCTGATTTGAAGGGTAGCATATTCTATGTAGTGAAACCTGATTTGTCAACGCATGTGGCTAAATTCATTCTAACACTAAGTGGTTTGCTGGTGGCGGTTTTGAAGAGGTTTTCAAAGTCCCCGCACACCTTACATGAATTGAGTCCTTGGATCCACAAGGATATCTGGATCTTTTTTTGAGAAAATACAAAGTCTCAACATTTTCTTGTTTCTGGGTGATATGTATTTATAAAGAGAAGGGGCAAACGGACCAATTTTGTTACAAATGGGAAAGAACCTTTGTGAAAATGATTGGGTCCAGAAGGTGGTGCTTGGTCACACCATTAGTGAAAAAGTAAAATAAAGTTATATACATTTAAAAAATATAAATAATATACATTTAAAAAAAAATCTACTAAAATGTGTAATTAATATTTTTGAGTAATCCTGAAAAAACACAAACAAACAACAACAACAAAAGAACCAATCACACAATCTTTTGCTGGTAAAAATGTATAACATCTTAATTTCACAATAATCTTACAATTTCTTTACTCATCTGCTACCTTGGAGTAGCAGCTGTACAGATTCCAAAACATTTAAATATGCATCAACCGCATCTTAAATATAAAAATATAGAAACTCAACCTCATCATGAATGTACAACAACATGCAGTATATCCTTTTTGCCTGTTTATCGCACAACCGTAATACCTTCCTGAACACTGTATGTAGTGTTGCGCTGCCACACCAGCTCTGTCAGGGGAGATTTTTCAATCCAAAATAATCATCGCTTACAGACCTATTAACTCTGAAGGGTTTGCAGTGCCGCGCTCTCGGCTTTAGGAAACACTGCATATTAACTTTGCGGCTCGGCTGCGCTGAGCGGCGGCTGGTTTGTGTGTACCTGTCACATTTTGTCCCATTAAAACCAAAAGACCTGCAGAAGAAAGACAGTTCCTGTCTGCAAAAAGCTGTCCCCTGCTGCTTCTGTTTATCCAAAACACTAGCATTTTACTTGTGCTAATGGACTACTACTCAAATCAAATCTGACCCCCAGAATGAGAGCAGGCATTACCAAAAGCAATATGATAATTCTCTTTTTTCCCCCTCTCTCTGGATAAATAGCAGCACAAAGCAGGGTTCCATTTGATGGCATCTTTTTATCCAAGAAACAAGAGAAAGTGAAATAACCAAACAAAGAGACGCTGGAAACGACTTTAACACCCGTCAAACTAAGTGTGCATTCACACACTTTAAACAAAGATGTGGTTACCTAAGTCTGCTTGTCCCACCATGCTAACGTTGCATCGGTGGTGTTTATGCTTTCTAATCAACAGATTTTTAGGTCTAAATTAACAAAAAAGAAAATAAGAAAAAGCCCTACACCAGATCTGACGATGTTACAAGATGTAGACGTATGTGTATACTTCTGCAGCATCTCCAGCACAGTGGAGTGTTAAAACAGCTCGGGGATTAGTAGATGAAATGAGCAGTTCACTCAGGTAAACCACTGAAAGGATGCAAAGACTCGACTCAGCGTGCCTTATCTCATTGCCATAAATAAATACAAGAAGAAGAATGAGATATTTAAAACAAAATGAGCATTGTGCATGAGCAGGTAATCAGTGCAAAATCGCTGTTATTTGAATGAACTCTTTAAATTAACATAAGCTGTATAATTATCATCCTGTGAGAGTAACATAATTAAAATTTGTGAACATGAGGTTAGAAAAATGTTAAATTCCAAATACAAATAATGTGTTTTTCTTTTGCTTCATTTTAAACTGATTTCTTTTTATTTTTTATACAGAATGTATCAGAGAAATTGTTTGGTCACACTTAGTTTTGTTTTTAAGGATGAAAAGATATCATTATACACTCTCTCATAGAATAAGCCCCTTACCCCCCTAACTGTTGTTTATTTGTTGTGTATTGTAAACTAGTATTTTTATTCTTTGTCATGCTGCTGTGACACAAAACTGTCCCTTGTGGGATCAATAAAGTATGTGTCTATCTAATAGGTCATACGTTACCTGATATTTGCAGATATCAGTGTCTCCTTTTCATCTCGGTTTTGAGGTTGATTTTAACAGAGTGATTTAAAATGTGAGTTTTTAATGAAGACTTAATTGCTTCCCCAGCATGTAAGGAGGACTACGTAAAAAAAACAACAATAATAAAAAGCATTAACCCTGGCTCTTAGCCAAATTGATCTTGAAACACAGGAATCAGCCCATGAATCTGACAAGCATCCCAGCTTGTTTTAAAATTTCCAGGATCCTAAAGGTGCTAACATGGCGCCAACATGTCCTAAAGGACTGTGACATTTTTAAAAAGGGTGTTTTTCCTCTTTCCTCCTCGTGTACTCAAAATTTTTTGGAAAGATTAAGGGCATGCACTAAATGTAGCATGGGAAAAACTGAAAGCTTCATTTTTCAATCCTCCTAACCTTCTATTCTAGCAAGTTATTTGACTTACGTGTTATCTGAAAAAGAAATATAAAATGTCATTTATTTACTTGCCAACTGGCGGGGAAAAAAAGACCAAAAAAATGCAGATGTTATATAAAGATTTAGAGCATCCATTAAATATAGCGTGGGTAAAGATGTCCAAAAAAGATTAGAGCTCTATGTTCTTCCAAGTATTTAAGTTAGATGTTAAAGGAACCTAAAAAAGAAAATGAATATGTAGCTTAGTTACCAATTGTTAAAAAAAGACCAAAAAGTCAATAATAATTTAATATGCAAGACACTTTACTCCACCTATCCCTCAGCTTCATCTTTATTAAGCTTAATATCAGGTAATACAGGTGTTAGATTTTAGTTATTAATGAAATGCAATTTTAACTTCAATACAAATAACCTGAAGTGTCTCAAAACACATTATTGATAGTGTGTTCTCAACTGTGCACCTTAAGGATGAGTGTGTGAGTGTGTGGCAGGGGTGAGGGGGGGACAGGAGAAAGGAGAGGGAGGAGGCTGAGAGGAGAGCAGAAAGGAAAAAAAAACAAAAAAAAGGAAGCAAAGCTGATGAAAAGGACGTTATTAGCTTGGTCGCGGTCGGAGCCCATTTGCGTCCATTTGCATCTGGGCTGAAACCTGCAGCTGAGAGCATCTCGGCGATGTATAATGACCGGTTGTCACAACAACACGGGAGGTGGCCCCGCCGGCAAAATGACGGCCCTGTCACTCCTCCGCAAAGACGAAATGCTGGCAACCTGTAATTCCCCTCCCAGCGCTGCTTCCTTCCTGCCCGCCGCCTGGTTAAATGGCACTTTTGAAGGAAGTAAATCTACAAAGTTGTGTTTAATAACATTGCCAGAGCCCGAATGTTTGACGGGGTGAGGTGTGTTTGTGGGGGGGCGGAGAGCGAGAGGCTCACAGGGTTAAGAGGGATTTGTCATTTGTTTGTGCTCGCAGGCCCTAATCTGTTCATTGAAACGGCCCATCTTTTCAGCTAGCTGTTTTCAAAGTAAATGAAAAACAATTATGCAGCGAGAGGAGAGGAAGGAAGGCAAGGTGGGATGCTGCTCGCTCTGGGTGGAGAGGGAATGATGCTGGATCCCCCTCTGACAGGATTCATCTATGCTTAATGTGATTTTTCAATTAGGTTTTTCCGACACTCAGACTATTAAAATGTAAAATGAGGAAATATTTATGTGCTTCACTTCCCGAAAGAGGGGTACGGTAAAAAAGTCTATTTGTGCACCTAAAAATAGAGTCTGCACAAATGTTCCTGGTCAGGGCTAATTACTGGACCTCAAGGTAAATATGTGCAGCCTTTTAAAGACCAAAAAAGATACATACACACATATGTGGTCCCCAAATTCATATTTATACTGTTTCTTCTGAAAACGACATAAATAGTAGGTCTGGGTTTGTTCACTAGATTAAGAAATCAGGTAAAATATGAATTTCATTATCAGACTGGTTTTACTTCTAGTAAAGATGCTCTTAAATCCATTTACAGCTATCAGATAAGATGCAATGAATTCCCCCATAGTGACCACTTCTGATTATTTCAGGACAAACAGGGAAGTATGTTTAAAAGCTTTTTAGCTCATTTCAATTAAAGGAGGTACAAATTGAAATACATTTCAGGGCAACTTTAAAACCCCTCACACTGTCCAAGGCTGCTGTTTTTTCCACACTTTGAAACCTATTTGGATAAAGAAACCAGTTCTGGTTCAGCTCCTTCTGTATAATAAACACTTGTTTTCCCATTCATGGTTATGTTTTTGTACATGCATGTAGATAAAATGGTAAAATGGAAGCAGCTCAATGACAGATTTATATATAAAGGCAAACCCATGAGAAAGTCTGCATACATACAAAGATGGTTACTTAGCAGCAGCATTCAGAAAACAGTGCGAGTTTCCCCAGCAGGCAATAAAATGTAAAACAAAGCAGCGTACAGTATTCAGCTTTAATGCTGGTCATCTCAACAGAAAAAGGATTCATTCCCGGAAAAAAACATAATTTGAGGTTCAGCGTGGACACAAAGTTCCCATTGTGATCTTAAGAAAGAAATGCTAATACACTGTAATGTGGGAGCATGTAAGTGCAGAGGTTGGATCTGGGTTCGGACACATTTTGGAGGTCTCGGTGGCTCTAAGTTGGCCAAGGGTGCAGGCAATAGTTTATTATGTCAAAGGTTTGAATAATTAACCTTATAGATAATTAAAAGGAAAACACCAAAAAGTAAAGACCCTAATCAGTCTAAATATAATATGATATGAATAAGGAGTTTAAATTTAAAAATGAATGCAGGCATTGTGGTAAGAGGTAGTAAATATTTTCTGTGTATTTTGTTGTGTGACTGCAGTTGAAAAAAGTGTTACAGAAAGTGCTCAGCTGCATGTCCAGTATATGGTGCAGAGGGTGTTCAGGAACCAATAATTGGATTTGGATAACCTCTTTGTCAGCTGATGGAGTCCAAACCGTGCGTTGATTCAAACAGCACTGCAATGACATACTCTTTCCAGTAAGTAATGTGGACGTTGAGCAGTTTCCTGTCCTTTTAAAAATGAGTTAATACTACTTATAATAAAAGATATTATTATTGCCCTTCTCTGTTTTCTATTCCATAGTCACCCATCAGCTGATGGAGGAATCCAAACCGTGTCCAAACAAGATTCCCTCCTTTTGTAAAGGCCACTTTTGGATTAAGGTACAAACCACAAGGGAACAAAGGAAGTACATTAGAGGTTACAACATACCGCTAAAGCTCGGGTGTCAGGGTTTCCAATTCAGACCAATGGGTGGCTTTGCAAAGTGTGAGAACTGTAACAGAAATGTTATAAAAAATATAGAGTTATTTCTAGATCTTTGCATATTTGCTCCACTTTGAGATGCAATGCACATGTAATAAGACATACTGGGCTTTTTAAACATTATTTTTAATTAACTGACAATTAAATATAAAAAATAAAGCTAGCTTATCATGCACTCCCACCCCATGTAGATCAAGTTTGAGTTCAAAACCCTGCTGTCATGTTTCAGTAAGGTAGTGAATTTTGTGCACACGAACACCTTTGCTTTTTATTGAATTCATTTCCTTAAATAAATGACATTAATAGGTTTTCTACGTTACCTTGGACCTTCCAGGCGAGGCAAAGGAATTCCCTGTTACCTCTCATGTAACATTCAACTATGTGAAAACAGCTGCAGGTACCCTAAAATGTGCCATCTTAAAGTTAAACCCTCCCTCGCCCCTCTATCTGCTTTAGAGCCACTCTGACAAATCCCATGAAGAAAAGTGAAACTCCAGAATAGATTTTATATTGTCTGTAATGAGTCAAACACCACAGTTGACTCGCTTGGGTTGCAGCCTCCTGTCTCTGCAGATGTGAAGTGAAGTGACACATTGATATGCAGAGAGAGAGGGAGGAAAAAAACCCCCACTAAACACTAAAACTCACAACCAAAGGCCTCCCCAAAAGGCAAACACATAACTAAACCTGTGCGTTGAAGAAGCAGCGGGGAAATTAGCGACAAAGCATTATAATTTGTCACTGATGCATAAATCTTGCTGACGTGCTCAGTCACTTTAATGGTGCCGCGGCTGCTCGGTGGAAGGCTGTGCAAACTTGCGCAGTTGCAGAAAAACAGAAAAACTATATGTTCGAACATCACCTTATTTGCATAATTTACCAAAAGCCAATGAGGCAGCTCAAGGAGTGCGGGTGATAGTAATAAGTGTTTGGGAAAGGCAGAAAGATCACTAATGGTTTGCCTATGGGGATTTCTCCACGCCATGGGGGAGGAAAATGAGAAATATTTTTCAAACAGCAGGGGTAAAGGTTTTAAAACTAGGAGCACATGGGGAGATAAAGATGTTCCTGCCACGGGGTGCTACGCGGGAAAAATGCAACGGCGAGGATGACAAAAAGAATGCCCCCGTAATTTCAGCATTAAGAGGTAATAATCATGTTTCACCGATGATATTAAAAACGGTAACCCGCAAAGCCGGGGTAAAATAAATAAATATATAAATAAAAGTGGAGAGGGAGCGAGAGGGGGAGGAGGGAAGAGGAGTGGGCCCATCAGGTAGAGGAGGTAATGAGGTGGTGGGTGGTGGGTAGGTGGGCGAGGAAGAGGAGGGGCTGGGCACTCATCACCAACTCTGTGTGAGAGTAAACAAAGAGTGAAGTGAGCGGGGAGAAAGAGTTCGGAGATCACGACCAAGCGGCAGATCGGTGGCTCCCCGCCGGGACCCGTCGTAAAGAAAGAAGTCCTCATCCGGATGAAATATGCATCTCAACACAATGCACATCCAGACATCAGTGAGATGTATGCATGTACTGTGTGTATTGTAGGAAGCTCACAGGCTTTAGAGTTCTGTGCAAAAGTGTGGAGCCACCCCTCATTTCTTTATGTTATGCGTCCAAGGAGCCAAATAGGCCCGTAAATTTTGAAGTGGTCTTTAAGGTGGAGAAAAAGTTATCCATTTTCTGAAGCTTGTTCAAAGTTTTTCTTTAGACAAGGGCTGCTTCTGCTTCTTTTTAACGCACGTAAGATAATGATCTTGCACTAACTTACAAGGTGATTTCCAAAGAGCTATTAATTGAAAAATATCTCAGAATTGTGTACAGTGTGAGGAAAATGGACAAGTGGAGGAGAAAATAAGAAGTTTCAGGCCTACAAAACTATCTACAGGCAAATGAACAGTATGTGAGTGTCATGACCCTAAGAGACAGGAAACAAAATCCAGCAAAGACCTGACACAGGACCTGAGAGATGCATCTGGACCTTCAGCTGATCATCTACTGTTCACTGAAGCCTCATCAGAAATAGTCTCAGTGGCAGGGTGGCTGTCAAAAAGACATTTTTATATGTCCTGTGGAGTGATGAACCCAAATTTGACATTTATGACTAAAGTTTTTGTATGTACAGAGAAGCTCAGGACAGAGGTACAACAGTGAGCGTCTACAGCCATCTGTAAAACAGGCTGTCATGGTTTGGAGCTGCATTTCACCCAGTGGAGTAATCCTTTAAATTTCATCCTCCATTTAAATTAAGATTAAATTTAAAGGACTACCTGGTTCACGCTGATACGCGATAGTCATCCATGTCAAACCTTCTTGAGTCCCCTTGGAAATTAAAATTATCGGTGTGACACCCAGAATCATAAGAAGTTTTCAATTAACAATGTGATTACATGTGCATCTACCCATGTTTTACATAAGATACGTTCCCCTTGTAGTCTTGCATATATCAGTAAAACTACACGGAAATTGAAACAGAGAATAAGTGAAGTGTGATTCTTATGAAGATTAATACACTTTAATGACATGAAACATGATGTTCAATGCCACAAAATCGTAAGGATGCTACGTTTCAGTAGCTTCAAGCCGTAGAAACCATGACTTAATATTGAAGAGAGGCGTTCTGGATATTAACTTTGCAACTTGTACTCATGACCTTAATTATTTGAGCTGTATTTGGTTTGATGTGTAATTTGTATAAAAAACACTGTACATCACGGAATTGACTATAACATGAATATTTATTGGAAACTGTTTTTATATTTGTGGTAGTTTTGAATCTAAGTGATATTTTTAGAGTATATAGGACACATGGATGGCTTGGTTTTCGGACCAGGTGGTGATGTTAATTGTTGTTTGGAGACTCGATGATGGAATCATCACCTGATTGATAGTATGCACATGTGAGATGGCTGAATCTTACTGATTGTGAAGGTCACACAGATCGGAACTTTATAACTGAATAAAAATAATGGCAAGTGGGCCAGCGTGCTGATGTTACAATTTATATGTATTTTAATTTAAAAATGCCAGAAGGTGCCAGCAGCACAACCATAGTTGAGAGATTCAGGTCACTGATTTGAATTCGTGTAGGTTAAGCCTAAGAGGTACGTGTCGACTAGGAAGCTAGCTATCTGTCAATCACAGCAGCCCTGCTCATGTTAATTATTATTATCATTATCCAGTTAAAACAGGTGTAAGGTGGGATATTTATGGGAGTCTATGGGGCATGACTCGCTTTTGGAGCAAGCCCCAATTTTGTAGTGTTGGAGCTACACTGGATACATGATAGCTTCATATCTGTTGTTATACTCCACTCAAATTACATAAAATATCAAGTTATGGCACACAAAGTTTTTAGACACGTAAAAATATACAGTGGTCCCTCGCTATGACGCGGTTCACCTTTCGCGGCCTCGCTGTTTCGCAGACTTTTTTTGTGCAATTTTGCATGTTTTTGTTTTTGTTTTTTTGTTTTTACAGCGCATTGTGTTCTGCGTCCTGATTGGCTGTAGACCATTTTCAATCAATCTTGTGCTGCGTCTCCTGTCCAGTACAGGATGCTTCCAGCTGGTCAAATTTACATAAATCTTCGATCGCTAGCAGTGTGACTCTGAAGTGCTGTACTGCATGTTCGTAAGTTTTCTCCCCAACAAACGATGTCGACGAAACCTTTTGCACCGTCAAAGGCAACCGCGGGTGCCTTTGGTTTCATTCTATAATACTGGACTTATTTTTCTATGAAGATTTGAACTTTGAGAGTGTTTAAACCATAAAAGTGTGAAAATGTTCATGCCTGTCTGAAAAAAGTGTATAAAGTGTGTAGTGAGGGGTTTTACAGCCTTAAAACATCTACAATAATTGTAAAAAATATAGTTGGCTACTTCACGGATTTCACCTATCGCGGGTTATTTTTAGAGCTTAACTTCCGCGATAAACAAGTACATATTTTTCAAGCAGCTGCTCACAATGAGAGCCCATCGATATATCTCTTCACTGACAGATCAGTCGAGGTCAGACAGAGTTAGATTTTTGAAGAGGAAATAATGAGGAAAAGGTGTTTGGAATAATGTAAAAATGATGTGACAACACAGTGTAGTAGAGTTGCATCACAGCTGATGCCATGTGGGCGGAGTTACGCGCTGTCTTCACTTTGCTAACCAATTGCTAACCTGAAAAAACATGGAAAGAAAATAATTGAACTAGCTCGGAATACTTTTAATCTCAGTACCTCAGAAATTCATTATATACAGTCACTTAATGTGTGCTTTACAGCAATGCATTTGCAGCCCACGTCGAGTTTAAGTGGGCGGGGCCTATGGAACTACATGAAAAATGTGTAAATCTGCAGGACAGAGTCTGGGGTTTCATTCAAACTTCAATTATTAATAATTCAGATGTCAAAGTGCTCTTATGCTGCAGTTGCTAGCTATCTGTTAGCAAAGTCAAGACAGCACATAACTCGTGAGTTTCACGTGGTTGCCAGTAGGTAGCATCACAACTGCTGGGACTCCAGACATGCTCACAACAGTATGGGATGAGTTTGACTTTTTGTATAACCATATGCTGTCTGGTCCAGAGAGGGAAACCTTTAGTATCTGTGAACATTTTAAGTTTTGTGGGTAAAACTTCACAATTAGCCAAGTCTTTAAAAATTTACCACAAGCTTCTATGCCCTTTAAAAAATACAAATCGCCTGATTGTTTTTGACAAACACTTATATCTATTTGTCTGTATTATTGAAGGGTTTTTACCTCACAATAAAAAGTGCATAGAGGTGACTGTTGTTGTGGTATATAAATAAAATTGAATTGGATTTCACAGTATGAAGTGAAATATATTAGCAGAATGCAATGCATTTTATTGGATCGATACTTTATGTGTGACTACATAATTATATATTTAACTTTCCATGAATTAGGCTCAGTATTTTCAGTATTTTTTTTTAGTACACTAATGTCATGTTTCAATGAGGTCTGGCTCTATGTACAAACACAAAGACAGGCACACAAGCAATAAACTCAAAAGTACAGAAATGACTTCTGAATAATGTTCTGTGAATGTGTTTGTCTGGCGCGCTAAGGACAAGCGCTGCAGAGAGAGCTTGGTGAATGTCAGCGGACGCCTGCCTTCAACTTCCCATGAAGAAAACGATAAGCAGGGAGCCGGTTGAGACGGTCGGTCGGCGCAGTACATTGTGATAATGACATTTGGGGAGGGATAGTGTTGCAAAGCTGTTAAGCTCTTTCATTGCACCAAGAAGATTAGTCGACGAGATGGGGCTGAATGACAGCGAAGGTAGCGTCCCCAGCCTCGCCTGCTGAGGACTTGGCATGCAGAGGTCCGTTAAAAGCCAAGCGCTCACTTTACACCGAGGACCAATTGTCCTTCACTCGTAAAGTATTGCAAACCCCCACAAAGCAAGGGCATTCTGTTGTTTGTGTCTCTTTCATGTGGCTGTTGATGTCGCCGGATTTACCACTGATTTCTACTTCTGTGCTTCACCTTTTTCTTTTTGCTGGGTTCCTCGTTCTTTTGGCGGATGACTTTGACTTCATTATCTGAAGTTGTTGCCCTTTCTAAAGCTCAAGTTTGGAGTTGTAAATACAGCCGGTGTCTGGCGAGGCCTGTGTGGTGAGGCTGTATTTAGTTTATCTGCTCACCCACCCCTCTCTAAAACCCCCAGTCGACTGCAGAGCCACCACATTAGGCCTTGATTGACCGAAGCAAAGCAGGAAGTGGGAACTCTGGACAGCTTGTCCTATTATCTGGAACACAGGCCTGCCATCCCTTTAACTCTTTGTCACATTGCCTATTCGCGTTATAAGCCTTCAGGGAGCAGGGTTTGGGGGGGGGCTGCTTTCTAAGTGTATGTGCGTATACATCGACGTGTGGTTTTAACCCAAGTTTCCCCACAGGCCTCTGCAAACACTTTGTCCATCTCTTGATGTTCTGTCTGGATCCTTCTGCCTCCGCCCACGCAGGAGTCATTCTTATTTATTATCTCCTGTGACAGCCGAGGGAATGACGGGGAGTCGGAGAAAGCATTTTGTCAGCTCCAAAGTGTCTGACAATCTGAATGAAGTTTAGCATGCGAAAAAACAAGAAGGCGTCCCCGTTTTTTTCTACTTATTTTCCTGCTGATGGAAAGATGGGAAGGGCCACAGAGAAAGAGGGAGACGAGGGAAATGACAGAAGGAGCAAGAAAGCTGTGCGGTACTGTGGCGATAGGCGGGAAGGTAAGGGAGGGGACGGAGTATCACACAGTGACCCCCCGCTACGTGTCCACGGTCCCCTGGTGGTCGCAGCCCCAGGAAAACGCGGGGTGCAAAGTGATGAAGCACGCGGGCTGCCAGTTTGACAGGAGAGTCATCGCTAGAGAGGATCAGTCTCAAGAATGGCAAATCCTTGGCCTGTCAGCCACGGTCCTCTTCGTCCTCTACTGGTTCCCTGATCTTATCAACAATGTCAAAAAAGAGGCAAACAGTAGGACTTAAGTTTAGTATAGAGTGATGTGGGGCAGTGATGAGTGTTGAAACAACAAATTAATTCATCAGCTGGCACAAAACTTCTGATATTTCATTTATAAAACATGACACTTGCATCGCACCACGACGCCCATTCACTGCAGCGATGTTGAACGTAGAGAGATAACGTTGCGTTTTTAGAGGCCTCTAAAGTCCGTCTTAGGAGTTTGGAAGGGTGGCAGAGTCATAAATGGCAGATGTGGCAGGCAGGAGACTTTTGTGCTTTACACCTTTTCATTATGATTAAAAATTGCATCATTTTACAAAGAAGAAACAAGAAGATCCTTCTCTGCAAATGCTCAAAAAGTACTTAAAGTTTATTTATTTGTGTTTGTGAGAGCTCGCAAGTTTTCAGATGTCGCCACGTCCATATGGTTTGTTTCTGCTCATTAAAATATTGCAGATTACTTACAAAGTCCAAGTAAAGATGCTAATCTAGGTTCTGCTAATTCTTTTTTTTGCCTTTATTATACCAGCAGATAGACAGTTGTGAGGAGAAAACGGACTGGGGTGGACTCAAACCCATGGCCCTGCAGTAGCCTTTTAGCATATGGGTCACCTGCTTTACCAGGTGCGCTCGAGAAGAACCCGGCGCTGCTTGATTTTCCAGCCGGCACACATTTGCAACAGTTGATTGATTCAGTCACAAATCTGCCTGTTTTTACAAAGAAACACTTTTCTCTTGAGGTAATTACTGACATTTTTAAGGAAAATATAAATTATTTGCACATTTAAAAAATATCATGTTAGCTGTCTGAAGTGACATGTCTCAATATAACCTGTCCCAATAACAACTAGGAACATAGAGCCTAACTTCAATCCAGTCTTTTTTTGTAATGTTAATGGATATCAGTATAGAAGAAAAAGTAGAGTGCACCTTTATTGACATTAGTAGACTGCTACAGTATTTAGCTGTAGTTTTTTCCCCCACTTTTGAAGTAATAAAGGTAAAACATAGAAATACAACACAGTGTTTAATACTGATTAATGATACATACAGCAGTCATGCTAAAATATCTCTCACAGTTCTGCCACACAAGGTAATAACAGAACCTTTAGGAGTAATAGCATTAATAATAATAATGATGTGTTAGTTATGATGATGATTATTTTGAATAACAGGAATAAAACCTGTCGATGACATGCTAACCCTAGCCCTTGGCAGTAGTGGAGTACTTCCTGTCTGCTGCTACTACATCAATGGCTTCTGCTAGACCACAAATTTACGGTCAAGGTGTTGTGGGTGGGTTCTTTCAAGTCATCCAACATCTTTTTCAAGATATCTTTTTCTTACTATGAACATGAATTTATATTGTCATGGGAGGCTGGACAGAAGACATCGCCGCGGATACCAAACAAAAGCAGACTCCGGTGTTCCTGACTTAAAAAGGTCACGGATTGACTTCTTTGTTTATTTTGATCTCTTTTAACTGAAGCCTCCAAGGAGTCCTCCAAGTCTTATAGGTGGTTGCGTTTGTTTGTTCTGAGGACACCACTTCGACTGCGAGGACACATCTGTCCAGGGGTGATGTTTAGTCACGGACTGGCCTGAATTCCCAGGTGTGCGCTCACACTGAGGCCGAGGCCCCGACTGTCGTCAGGACGCTGCGGTGGGCATCTTCAAAAACCAGCGTGTGCTTTTGAATTTGGAGGGTGTTAACTCCGCTGCGAGCTGCACTCACAAACATTTAAAGATTTCAAGCCTCTAATTTGATGTTTGTCCAGCCTTTAAGACAATAAAAAAATGCACTTTTCTTTTTAAACTCCTGGAACGTTTTCTGCAAAACCTTTCTGTGAATATGTGCGCTTCCATGCGTGTACATTTTTAAAAAATCCCAAGTTTCTTTCTCTTGTCTTTTAGATTCCAGCTTTTAGTAACAATATAAGCATCCATATGTACATGTAAATGCATGTAATACATCTTCCTGTACACTTGCACGCACAGTAGTACTGGCAGACATGGCTTCCATCGCCTCAGCAGTTACATAAATGCAGTCTTCTCTCTTGTAATTTGTAGCCTCAGTGGGTTTTTTTGTGTTTTTTTTTTTTTTTAATGTGATGTTTATCCCCGCAAACACAGCAAACAGATTCTGTGAGAGCAACGACAGCCGTGAAAAGCATCGGCGAGCACAGCAGGTACTCCTGAGCTCCGCTGTAACAAATACCTCTTAAAGACTCTTATTTAAATGCCCCATCTGCTTTGACAGGTGCTGTTTGAAATCTAACCCCACGGGGGACAACCTTGTAACTTTTTACGCGCCTCTTTGTAACCGCGCGAGGAAAAACAACGGGGAGCGTTCTCTTTAGTCAACCCGCCGCACTTTGAGAAAAAAATATACTGTGGAAAAGGAGTGTGTGTTTGTGTGTGTGTGTGTGAGAGACGAGGGGGTGTTGCTGATGCCTTCAAAAACTTTAACTCAAAGATTTCTCTCCATGTGGTGACTTTCCACTCTCTCCATCGCCACCACACACACACACACACGCACACAGACGCGCACACACAACCTCAAGGGAGTGTAATAGTGAGCAACGCTTCTCGCTGTTTGTGTTTGTATGTTTGTCATTTCTCCTGTAAAATCCCGACAGATAAACCAGCGCCTACCTGCTTTCCTCTGCCGTCTCCATGAAGATGAATTACCCGTTTAATAAATAATGACACGCAGTGCACAATGACAATTACCTGACTTATTTTTCATTCGTGGGATGGGGTGCGGGGGTGTTGGCGGGGGGCTTGGATGGAAGACACCTTACGCCTGTCACGGATGGCGGAGCATAAACGGCACGCTTTAAGCTTTAATTACCTTGTTGTTTTTGTCCCTCTGACACACTGGCCCCTGCACTCAATCATACTGCTGCCAAAGCAAAGCCACGGCTCCACTCCAGAGACCCCCACCCTCCGCCTTCCCCCATCAGTCCACCGCAACACATTAAGAATAGATTAATAAACAACATTAATATCTTTTTTTTTCTCCCCTCCTCTTTGTCCCTCTCTTGTCCTGATTTTTCCTTTTGTTCTTTATTAAATCTCCTCGTCAGGCTTTGTTCGTCGTTAAAGGTTCACCAAAAAGCATTGCATTTAATTGCCCGCCACCCTTGATTGCAAGCTTGTCGTTGTCTTTGTGTGTGTGTGTGTGCGAGAGAGCCTGCTGCCATTAGAGCCTCCTGAAGGATAATTGCTATCAGTGTAATGATCACAGCGCTTTCATGTATCGGGCTCCTCCATCTCCCAGATATGTGCCATTAAGAGCAAGGTTGTCTTTGTTGCATCTCATGCTTGGACATAGGCCAACCCCCTCCACCCCAACCCCATCACCCCCTCATACACACACTGCTGAAGCTTAGACATATTTCTGATATGCCGAGATATTCTCCTCTCAGGGAGTGAGGGGTGGGACGCAGGAAACAGCGGTTCAGTTTCATCTCATCAGCGAAACAAGCCCGCATCATCAAGGTAGCGTCAATAATTTATGGCATCATCTGCGACGAGTGAATTAAAATCAATTAAACAACGGTGGTGGTGGTGGGGGGGGTGATACCCGAGCTAAGGTACCACAGGAAGAAGTGACAATGTCCAACTTCACACGCTAGGAGGAAGTCCTAATTGTATTATTTCTCAACATTAAGAATTCGAGAGCTCTCTGAGAAAACAAAAGCAAAGAGGAGACCAAAAAAAAAAAAAAAAAAGCACACTAGCCAGACATCTTGGCATCTGTTACCATTAATTTACTGCTCACTGCTTTCAATGTGATTTCCTCCCATATGTTTCAGATGTGTCTTTGCCTTCGCCCCCTGAAAACAAACGGCTTTTTCTCTGAATTATTCACTCCAGCTATACCCCCCCCCAAACAGCACACACAAAGTAATACACACCCGTAAAAGCACCATAAACAATTCATCCGCGGCTTTATCATTAAAAGATGTCACACTGACTTTTCCGTGAGAGATACTCTTGGATTTTGGTCCGCGTGTTGTCTTCAGAAAACAAAGGCACACATGCTGACACAAACATGACAGTGACAATCACACTCGAGCAGTACTCCCACATAAGTAAGGGCCATTATATACACTTACATCCTGACACAAACTGACTTAATATACTGTAAAAGCAGGTCTGAGAACACACACACACACAGAAATACAAACCACTGACGCAATCTAACGACTCGGCAGGATGCTTTTTTTTAGGGGGGGTGCGAGGGATATTGTAGCCACTTCCATTTCCCATCAGATAAGCCTCAGGTGTGTCTTCTTACGCCCTAATATGTTTAGTCTAAACTTGCTCCTGAACACAATCTGCTCCGATGGATCACAATGAGACAGGAACCGTCCCTGGTACCCCTCGGCTGATAACGGTCTCTGCTGTAATGGCTCTCCATTGTTGTGCAAACACAATGCTGTTTCAGCCGTGCCACTCTGACAGGCCGAGTCCGACCTGCCTTTGAAGTCCCCCCCGCCCTCGCTCTCAGATGCCCTCTCGTGCCACCAGCTCTGGCTGAATGATTGATGACGCAGATCAGAAGAGGTCGCAGAGAGTGAAATATAGATTTCAGAGAGCACTACGCAGATGGCAGGACTTAATGCATAATGTTCAGATTTTACGCTACATCTTTGTTATAAGTTGTTTATATTTCCTTTTGTACAGACAGAATAAAATGTTTAAGCTTTATTGTGGTTTTATTTTAGCAGCTATGATGCTGTAAAAAAAAACAGTTTTGAGTTGATGTAAAAAAACGAGGTTATCGATATTTTGTTTTAATGTAATGTAATATTTCAAATTTCAACCAACACAGTACATTTTATACTGCAAATGTATATGCTGATGCTTGTGAGCTTATGGTATATTACAGTGTTTTTTTCTTGACATTAGAAATGAACCTATATTTAATTTATCTGCGTAAAATCATCATGTTAGATAAAGGCTTGCTATTGGCCCATAAAGTAAAGAAATTAAATATGATACAATTGTTGGTCTCGAATGGTTTTTGAAGGCAGTTTTGAGTTTATATTTAAAGGTCCTTAATTTAGATTTATCAGGATTGTTATTTTAGTTATGCTACAATATCAGTGTTGATTGCTGTTGATGTGTTGCTTAGTTTCCAAGATAATTATGTTTTGTAATGGGCGTCTCTAATACAAAAATACAGGGCGTCTCTATCTGTGATAAAACCTGATGTCCTGTCATAGTTCAAGAAAGACAAGCAGCTGAATTCAGGGTGAGAACAAACAGACTGATACCTTGTTCACCAAAAGTAATGAATATAGATAAACATATACAGTTCCTACATTTTTTTTTACATTATTAAACTATTATAGTTTGGATAAAAAATGACCCAACAGTAACATTTACTTTGTGCTCTGAACCTTTTGTTTAATGCTTTAATGTTGCATTTCCAGTACAATACTTAGTTAGGGTAGGTACAATGTAGAATAACAATTTACTGTAATATTTTTATAGTAAGACATGGTCATTTTATACAGTATTTATAGATTAATATTGTTTTCACAATAGAAAACTATAGATTGCTGTAGACTATTACTAGATTTTAAAGTATGAATCCATTGTTACAGACTACTAGTTAAATTATAACAGTGTCTTACTGTCAATTTTTTGACACAGTTGTTTCATACAGTGATGTTTTTTCTTTAAGAAACTCGGTGGTAGATTATGATAGGTGCACCTACAGTACCTACCATTTTCTAATGTTACTGTAATACTTTTAAAGTACTAAACTGTTCAAAATTACAGCAGTTTTATCTGTAAAACTGTCTTTTAGAGTAAGAACTTGTCTTTTAATATATTATTTTACATTAACACTACGTTATTGTAGCCTAAGCTTCTAATGACTATTTTTACAGTGAGAAACTATTATTGTAGATTACAGTAATTAAGAATATTAAACCAATGTTTTTTCATTGTAATATTTTGAAAATGGGAAACTTCTGTTCTAGATTACAGCACTTACACTGTAAAATAGGGACTTACTTTAATGTTTCTAAAATAAAAAATAGTCACTGTAGTACTTTACAGTTGTTACACCATTAAGCATTTTCCTACTGGAGTATTTTCATCTTCTTTTCTCTATATTTTCTTATTCTTTCTCCATTTTTAGTAAAAATTACTGTGGTTACAATGGATGTCATCAAAATACTAACAATAGTTTTTTATTTTTCTTGTATGGATCTGTCGTCGTCTTCTTCAGGATGTAAAGACAGACAAACATAGCAAAAACTATGGAAAACCACTGTAGCATCTACATCCCGACTGATATAGGATTTTGAAGATCAATACCGATATCTCTTGATATCGGTATTTATTGGCCATTATGAATGCAGACACTGGCTAGTAATAACAAAGAGGTTCACTGTGGACTAACCATTTCTTTTTTTGTTTTTTTACAGTACAAAACTGTTGTAGTAGATATACTTTTACCTGTTACTATTACCTTTATGGTTAGATACTTATTCCATACTGTCATTTTGTTTTCAGTAGCAGGCTTTGTTGTAGATGTGACTGAAGTTATGTTGGGTAAGATGTAGAATAACACCTTACCTGTTAACTCTAACTGTAACTCTTAATGTTATTTTATGTGATTGTTCTACTTAATACAGTGTAAAACATTGCATTGTAAATTTTTTTAATAGATTCACTCTTATTCAATAATACTGTTTTTCTAATAACGCACTGTTATTGTGTATTACAATACCAGTTTCTCACTGTTATTTTCTTGCTGCAGATTATAGTATTTAGCCTGTAAAACATATTGTCTGACTATGTGCCTTTTATAGTAGTACTAAACTGTTGCTTAATATAATTAAAGGCTGCTCCTGAATTGTACTGTAAGTTTACAGGGACATTTGGTAAAGTGTATCTAATTCTACCACTTTTCCTTAATTATTTTCTGTATTTGATTAACCTAACTCAAAGCATAACAACACACCAGCGTAATGTTTATCTTTTTCCAATTTCTGAGTCAAAATTACACAAGTTTGTCACAGTCAGAAATAAAACCTCCCACTGTGTAATTTGCTCCAGGTTTGCTCAGAGTCATAGACTCCTGCTGTTTTCAAAAATACATTAAAAAGAAGTCACAAACACTTGGCCTTACAGGCTGACAGCTGACAGCTAATGAGCTCGACCATCATCATCACCACCATGTGTCAGAAGAAAAAAAATGGCTTTGCAAACTGCACAGACTCCACATTGCTGCTCACTACAACGAGACCTTTTGCAGCTTGAGGTAATTGCACAGTTGAGTAAAAAGGTTTGAGTATTTAAGAAATTGTGTTATGTTAAATGCACATTAGGACTCTTCACAAAGACTGACGCATGGACCAGTGAAGGACAGGAGGAAAGACAGAAAAGAAATTAAATGGGAACGTGAGAAGACTGGTGTCTTAATTCTGGAGGTCAAGCTTTTATTTCCAATCCGGAGAAGTCTTCGGCTGAGCTGTGAGCATATTTTTAAACTAGTGAAATGTTGTGCGCAGCACAGAAATACAGTTGTGATATTGTTCGTGTCTACATGCCCTTGTGGTCTGTTATCCTATATTTTTTAAGCATGCAAAACGTTTTGAGAACCTCTTTCATGGAGGTTAATTGTGGACCCTGCATGTCATAACTTTAATGGGATGTGTATGATGCCACTCAAATAAAAATTCAACAACACTGAAAAATCCAAACAAAACACACAACAACATCGTTGTTCTCGAAAGGGGGCTTTCCAAGGCTTCCTGCCCTGGGTGGTTGTTGGTCATGGGTTTGCTCATATCAGATGATAAATAAGGCCAATAGTATTAGGCAGCTGGGACAGTTTGGTTTTCCCCGCACCAGTAAAAGTGAAGTAAATGATAACTATTTTAAGTTGTAAAATTTAAAAACACAAAGTCTGATCTGTTAGGTTGAATGTGTCCATTTTTTCCCCTATAATTCAGAGTTTTCTCTTTCGTCAGTAACTCTCTTGTTAATCAGAGTGATTATTCTAGTCTGTTTTTATGTTATTGTATAATACTGTCTATATTTAGGCATCTGTGTGAACATTTTACAACAGAGATTCTTGTGTTTCAGCCATAATCTGATGCACTGTGGTAAAGATGCTTAATGTTTGTTAAGTTGAACAGTGCTGTAGTGGCTAGTGTAGTGTAGGTGATGTCAGTGCTGCGCGCCTCACTTGCTACCGTGTGTTTCTTTTTCCAGCTTAATGTTTTCTCTTGTTCTGCTCGGTCACCATTTGTTTGCAAAGCTACGGTTTCCATCTTCACTTTCAGTTCAAAACAGAGAAAAGGTAATAGTCTTGCGTCTTGTTTTTTCTGATATGTTCTACTCAAAGTTTAGTATAAGTTGGATTTTAATAAACTCTGTGAGGTTCAAGTAACCCTAAATATCCAAATATGTCGTTCAGGGTTTTAAAATTATTTATTTCAAGTTCCTGGCAATCAATGCTGGTCCAATTCAGAATCACAGGAGGGGCTGGAGCCTATCCCAGCTGTCATAGGGCAAGGGGCAGGGCACATCCTGGACAGGTCACCAGTGTGTCACAGGGCAAGCACAGAAACAGACAACCATTCATGCTCAAATTCACATCTACAGCCAATTTCGAATCACCAGTTAACCTAACAAACATGTTTTTGGACTGTGAGAGAGTATCCAGAAAGAGCATCCTGGTAGATTCCAACACAGGACCTTCTTGCTGTGAGCTGACACTAGAGTGATGTCAAAAGGAAATTCACATAGAAATTATAGTATTGTGCAGAAGTCATGAGAGACCCCTCATTTATTCATATTTTGCTTCCAAGGAGCCAGACTTTATTCATTTTTGCGCCAAGTGTTGAGTAATAGTTGTTGATGCTTTCTAAAGGTCTTTCAAAGTTTTTTCTGGACATTGGCTGCCTTTACAAGTGTTTTTACAGGAGTTTTCAAGTCAAGGGATGAACAATGTTGTGTCGACACATAACAGACAACGAAACAACAAATGTAGCAAAAAACCAATTTTAAAACAACCAAAGAACCAATTTTAAATTCTAACTTTAGGCGCTTTGTTACTAGCAGCCTGTCACAAAAACACATCATTTGTTCCTGTTACTTTAGTTGAGTCTATGAAAAATGCCAAAGATAACACAGTTTCATAGAAAAATAGTATTTTTGCACCAAGAAGGTGATTTCCAAAGAGATATTAGCTAAAAAAAACTCGGCATATCTCAACATGGTGTCAAATGTGTTGTTAAAAATTTGAGGCGGAGGCCAAAAGAAGAAATGTCAGGCCACTACAGCACAATATCTGAAAGTCCTGTCCTTAAGAAACAGGACAAATCCAGCAATGATTCGACACAGGACATCAGAGATGCATCTGGACCTTCAGCTGATCCATCTACTGTTCACTGAAGCCTCATCAGAAATAGTCTCAGTGGAAGGGTGGCTGTCAAGAAGATGTCTCAGTAATTGTTTTGGCCAACTCTAAAATGGGTGTCTTCTAATACACTTAATTCTGCTGTTATGCATTCTACTGTAATGTATTGTTTTAGCTGTACTCTTAGTTCAGGGTGTCAGTAGTTGGTTTGAGCAGTCAGCACATTGTAAAGTTTTGATCTCCACAGACATTTGGAGACAAACTGTCCCCAGCGTCTCTGACTGACTCACCCAGACAGCCCTAATGGTACAAAAAAAAAAAAAAAAAAAACAAGACATTTTTTCCCTCTGTTTTATTTTTTTCTTTAATCCGAGTGCCACCGATGTGACAGGCAGAGCTGTCCGGGGGGCAGATGATGTCATTTATTGATAAGCTGACGGCCTGTTTCGCCCGTTTTTGCCTTAACTTATCCACCCATTTACCGTCACTGCTCACACACACAGCCTTATCAAACAAATGGAGATGTAAAGAGAAATGAAGAAACAGAGTCGAGATCTGATTTTCTTCGATTGGAAACAGAGCGTTTTTCGGTGCAGTGAGTCATCGCGCTCGGCCCACTTCCTTTTGATGTGCGGCGCAGAAATGATACAAATTGCATTTCGTCCCTGTGAAATACAATAAGCGGTTGGCGTGATGGAGAACATATTCATTTATTAACATGGAGCTTTAAGCGAAGGGCTCCAATCCTTATCTGAAGGGACTCATCAGCTTCCTTTTCTGATAAAAACCAAAAAGGGGAAGAGGCACCGGCAGCGACTGCGAGCCCTCCGCGGTTCAGAGCAGGCTGATTTACAGACTCGCTGATTCCGCCGAGACGTGGATTAAGTCAGGAAATAAGATTGAAGAAATGAGACGATACACATAATTGTAACTGAAATAACATCTTTGTTTTATGCAGTTTGTCTGAACTTGTTTCAATTTACTCACCAAGACTTTGACCAGAGCTGAAGTTTATTCATAGCTCCAGTTTGAAAGTAACTTGTTTTCCTTCTAAAGTTTCCCTTCTGCTAATCGCAGAGGCATTTAAAACGCCAATCAATTATATCGCTTTGTTTGAGATCATTAATTACAAACCAATCAGGAAGGCGTTAAAAGAAACCCTCTCGCTGACCCGGAACAGCTTCGGCCCCAGCTTTGGTCAGTGTTTACTACGGAAGAGTGATTTTGGACCAAACTTTCAACCCTTCACCTTTTGTGACTTTGCAGTTTGACCCAGAACACGTCCGGAAGCCAGAGGTCGTTTACGGGTCACAGCCTTCAGTAAACCACCGTGACCTTTAGGCTGAAATTCAGTCTGTTAATGAGGATTTCCTGCAGGAAGAGGTGGGCATAAACGGTGTTTTGAATGCACATTATTGTATTTGTGTTCGTATTATGCCACACAGTGAGAACAGAGAACTAATGCAGATCTTGAAACAATGGTGATTTTTTTTTTTAAACTACCATTATTGTTTTTTTCCCCCCACAGTTATAACATTATAAAAAAGGGCAAAAACAGAGAGAAGTATCTCAAAGCTTTTATAGGTTTATGGGGTTTTTAAAAATCCTTTTATCCTTAAAAAAGTTACCACTGGCTTCACAAATAATATTTTAAACAAAACTTGGAGCAGTAATTTCAGTTTTTCATGCAGCTCGCTAACAACCAAGAGAAGATGGCAAAACTCTCAATGAGGCAAAAAGATAAAACATTGCTGAAAACATCCCACAAAAACACTCAAAAAATGAAAAAAGTGATTAAAAACTGCAATTTTTGCGACTATAAAACATGTTAAATTACATATCATCATAAACCTTTCCTCAATGATTAGTTGCATTAAAAGAAGACATGCAAATAATGCATTCTTCCTAATTAAACAGTCATTCGCTTGTCTTTAACTTTTTCCAATGAAAAAAATGCAAACATATGAAGAACGTTAGGGTCAAAATACCAAATAAATGCAATAAAAATACATATATGTATCTATTAGGATTATTTTTGTGAGTCGTGCATTTTGATAATGAAGTGATCTAGTATTTTCAGTGCTTCATTTATGTTTTTATTAAGATGGTAAATCGGATGATCTTTTCTTTTAAAAACAGGACACACCTGATCTTACACAACACAGCTGAGGTTGTGTTTTATCCAAAGAAGTACACTTCAATAACTAGAGGAGTTTAACTTTCAGATGTACTCTCGTTTTACTTTTTATAGATAGGCTGTGCGTTTTCTATATTTTGCTTCCAAGTAGCGAGACAAAAGTTCTCCAGGGTTCTCTAAAGGTATTTTAAAGTTTTTCTTTGAACATTTGCTGCTTTTTCATTTTCAGTCCTTGTACCTGATAATTTTCAGAGGAATTATTTTTTATTTGGTAACCCACCTAACACTGACCTGTGAATTATTCAACCATAAAAAGTGAAAGACAAAAGAAGAAAACTATATGCAGCAGATGAGCAGAAAAAAACAGACAGGGGACCTGAGAGATGCATTTGGACCTTCAGCTGATCATCTAGTGTTCACTGAAGGCTCATCAGAAATGGTCTCAGTGGAAGGGAAAGAACTGGACTGACAATCTGTTCTTAATGGTCTTAACAGAGAACAGAACAAAAGGCAGAAACATCCAAAGAAGAGCTTTGAATGTCCTTCAAGAAGCCTGAAGAACTATTCCTGAAGACTACTTAAAGAAATGAGAAGAAAGCTGCCTAAGAGAGTTCAGACTGTGCTGAAGGATAAAGGTGGTCACACCAAATATTGACTTTCAATTGTATAAACTGTTTTTACCTCATACTGTTTGTTTGCACTGGTTTCAAAAAATGTCATATCAAACTATGAGGGGTCGGATCAGGACCTTTTCTCAGTACTGCATGTGATCTGTTTTTAATTATTCTGACATGAAAGAAATTTGTGGCCATAATAATATCTTGTAGAAAACACTGTCGACATGTGATGCAACATGTTTTTAAGTAATAAAAACTGGAAATCTGAATAATATATCAATAAACACTTTAGCAAAAAACACCCAGAATATAAACTGAAAAGCGTGGGGTATTTAAGCGAAGATGTATCGTGGAGACTAGTATTTAAAGGTAATAGTTTTAACTAATAGTTTGTGAAACTTCCCACCACTGATTGCGCGACATTAACATAATTATGTTCTTGTATTATAAGCTTATGATCGATATTTTTGCTCACTGAATTTGCACTAACTTGCAAGAATATCCACCCTGCAGTGTGTTCTATATGCATTTTGCAGTAGTCTAAGAATTACCCGTGCATGAAAAGGAAACACATTTTTTCCTGCAAGGTCTCACCTAAAGTGCACCTTCCTGCCTCTTTGTTTGGTATTACTCTTAACTCCTTTTATCATTGCAGAAATATGCTATCATCTCACATTCATCCCATAATTCAAACCATGCAGCAGTTTTGACTCCAGTCACACAAATTGTAGCCTCCTCAGTAGCAAGTGCGTGACATTAATACTATCGTATCACTCCCACCGGGCCCACAGCCTGCTGAAATTTGATTTTGATTTGCTTTGGATTTCTGAAAACAGGTACATGTCATAAACAACAGCAGACAGTCATTTAAACACATCTGCTCTTACTGCTTCACAGGGAGAAAAAAAGCGCCGAAACAGACGCAGTTTCTGCTGCGTGAGGAATGACCTCATCCACTCAGGGTAGATGTTTGGATTGATGGATGGATCGACGGAGGAGCAGCTACACATTCGCTTGAACCCAAGGTAAATACAAAGTGACAGGCCAGAGTTCCCCTGGAGATTGTGTAATTGTATTTTCACATTGGCGCGTCAAAGCTGAGCAGATTCCCCCGGAGCAGCTGCAGACAGATGGGCACCGCTGCATATTTTAAAGGTGACAAAACGCAATCTTACAACCCTTTACAGTATATTTGTGTTTCTCTCAGAGACTGAGGCGACCACAACCATCCCATTTACTTTTTGCAGTTTGTGGTTAAAGTTTCACAGTTTCTGCAGACTGCGTTCTCGGAGCCTGAAGAAGACTGAGAAGACAACAACTCTTTTGTTGTTCAGTGAGTCTCTCCTGAGGTTGTGGTTATGTACCTTTTCATTTAGAGATAGTGTTAATCACCATCTGGGTTCTCAAAACTCTTTACTGTGGTCAAAACAATGTGTGATGCTGATATTTTATGAGCGGTAGTACATGCCCATGCTACAGTATTATTTGGTCTGTTTGCAAAATGTAATACTTAATCACACTGACAACAATAATAATAATAATAAAAAAAGGGTAGTTATGCAGTAAAATGGTAAAATGTTTCCTTTTAATAGGCATTGTGGTGTGACCCTCTAAGGATAGCTAACTAAAACATATTGACACAAATTTTAACTTCTGAGTGGGAAAAATTTGCCTATTTTTGTGGGTTCTCTGTGATACTCAGGTCCCGATACTGTACTATATACATGTAATTTCAGTCATTTGCTAGGTGGTTGCTGGGCAACTTGATGGCATGATAATATATTATGGATAAGCCATTTTTTAGTGGATGAAAATGAGATGTTATTGTCTTGAAATAAAAATAACAGGTGCATAAATACTAAAATGCATCAACGATAGTTGGTTGCTAGGCATATGATGACAACTGATATGGATGAGAACCAATAACAGAATTGCGATTGAAGGTTTTCGTATGGCTCCTATAGAAACTTTGGCATCAAAATCACAGTAATAATGTTACCCATTAAATTATTGTAGTTATTTTTTTTCTTTGTTGTGCAAATTAATTAAAATATAAAGGCATGGATATGTTGGTAAGAGATTCAGTAAACATAAATTTGGAAAAGCATACAAATAAACTAACATCATTTTCATACAGTATGCGCATCACTGAGATCTTGTTTTAAATATCATGGTTATGGTACATGGTTATATATAGTTTATCGATTTAATATATATAGTTACTAGAGTTCCTCAAAATATGCAATGAGTGTTCATTTTTGGAAACGAGCTGAAAATAAAAGCCTATAAAGTCCATTTCACAAATCAGAATTGTAGTTGTTTTGGTTTCCATCACTTTGTAACTGCACACATTTTTAATTTCAATGCTAGGGGACACTACGCTATTCATCTACTGTTCAAATAGTAACCTCTGAGACACAAGTAGAGTTAGCTTAACTGCAATGTAACAATAACAAAATATGAACCGACTGATAACAATAATACTCTGTGAGCTAACTTATAAGCTGTAGCTGATGTCTAAAAAAAAACCACCTTAAAAACACAACACCCTGTGACATTTGGTAGCACAGGACCATGGTGGCTTGCAGTGCATTGTTAAGAAACCCTGTAGAGGAAATGATGAAAACAGCAGATCTAGTCACTTACTTTGTCTAACACAATCTAAAATCGATTAACTTTACTGTCACGTGTGGTAAAGAAAACCACCATGTTGTTTGTTGGAGGGAAATTTGTATGTTAGTACAGTTCTACACCTAACTAGTAGTTATAGCTCTTAGTTTGTCTATAGACATGTACATTATTTTAATTTTGTTTGGTTTTTAATTTGTAATTTTTGAGGTTTAAAAAAAAGAGTTATATATAGGCATATATAGCACTGGAGATACTTTGCATCAGAATATACAATTTAAAAAAAAAGAAAAAAACAGAAAAAGAAATTAATTGGATGCAATTGTTTGGCATTTCCCTGTAAGAGAGGCACATACTGATAAATCCTACGCCAATACTTGTTTGGCTACTGCTAATATTGTAATTTAATTTCCTTATTTTGTTTTTGTACTTGTTTATTCTTTTTTTGTGCACAAGAAACAAATAAATCTTCATGATAACAAATAACTCATTTGTAAGAGATGTTCCGCTCTTCATCACTGTTTTTAAAAATGACACAACATATAAATATCGGCCTCTAGAGCCTAACCCCAGATTTATACTATACTAATACTGATATTTGATGATTTAAAATTTAATTATTTACGAGTCCCCACTAAGAAAATATCACAGTGTAGTTCAAACACACGCTTTATTATCACAACAGTTACGCTCTGCTTGCTTCTGCTCAGATAAGTTGGTTGTGCACAAACTATGCATCATCAAGGTAGGAAAATCATAAAAGGTCGATGCTGTTCATCTGGATGTAGCGTTTTATTGAAGGAACTGACCTCACAGCCCATTGTTCATTCAGTGGGCTAGTTTCAGTCATTGTGCAAATGTACTGTTTATAATGTCAAGGAAACTTGAGTCAATTGAATGAGAAACGCTGGGTTCAGATAAACAGAATCAACCTTTTGCGCTATGTAACATCAACAGTCGCACAACACATTTGTTCTTACTGTTTTAATTTTTTATTTATCTTCTCTTATAAATGCTGATACAAATTTATCAGCTAATCGCTAACACAGATCAGGCTCTACCCTGTCCTTCAGCTTTTACCATTGTCACAGGACTGGAACACTATTGGATACGAGCGTGACTTCTTTCCACTTCTGGTTGTTTTGAAGCTTTAGGTGCATACTAAGTTGCAGATAGATTGTGAATATATAAATATATACGATTCTCTATTATTACATCAGTGTATTAGTAATTAAAATCTCCAACACTAAAGTAGTTGTGGTTTTTCCTCCCTGTGCCACCCTATTACCCCCCCCCAAAACAAATTTAAAACCCATTGCAACCTGAAAAACAAACAATAAACCATAAGACACCAATGAGTGTTAAAAGAAGCAGAAAAAGTGGTTTAATCATCCCTTCAAGATAAAATTCTTTTGCTCATTTGAACATCACGTCCACGTTATTCCTTAATCTGATGCTAGGCCGCTCTGTGTGCGAGTCACGCTTACGGGACAGGAAGCCGCAGCTCGGTGGTGCCTCGACCCCGGGGCGTGCATGAACGCAGTGGCAGATGTCAGCTATTTCACCCTGGCCTCCACTGTATACACTCAACTTATCGCATGTCTTTCCTTCATTTTTTTTTTCTCTCCTTTAAACGGTCTGAAGGGAATCCATTTTGACAGAAAACCCTGTAATTAAGTGTATTGCTCTGCCCTCTCGCTAAGCTAATGGCTTTATTTTGACAGTGTTAATTGTCATAATTGTCAGAATGGTACCTCTGACAGTCGGCTCGGAGACGTCGGCAAGGAATTGTTGCACGTTGATGAAAGCGTTGTCATACATACTTCATCTCAACGAGCTAATGCGGCCCGCGTCCTGCCTCTCCCCGTCGAGCCTTATGGGACGCTGCAGCATCGGCTTTCTAATTGCCTCTAATGAAACGCCAGCGAGGGAGGTGATCTACTCCTATTTAGATCTCCGTCTTTAAAGGGGAGACGGAGAAGCAGATGGAGGCGAGTAGAAACGGAGGGAGAGGAAGAACGAGGGTGGAACGGACTGAAAGTAAAGTAGAAGAAATGCAGAAGGAAGGGTTGAAGGGGGGGGTCCTCATAGATGCATCGAATCCATTCTAATTAAAGGGCTAAGCCCCCCCCTCCACACACACACGCTCTCAAACTAGTGTTGTGAAACTTGACACAGTGATATGATTTCACAGTGAACTGCTGTCCTGAACGGCTGCCCTGCCTGTTTGTGCCTGTCAGCTGTGGAAGTGGGATACCACTGTAATGCAGATGTTTGCACAGCAGATGGTGCTGTGCGTGGCTCAGATTGTGGCACCTTCTTCTGCAAAGATGCTTCTGAAGTAGTTGAAACACTCCAGCCTTTGAGGAAAAGCAGGTTGGCGTTTGCACCGCCGTGAATCTGAAGTTAACATGAACATCAGAGACACTTTATGCCGATTCTAAAGCGCTGAAAGTTCTTATTCGGGTCCACAAGTTTTAAATAAATTGAAGAATAGAATCTCAATCTTTGCACTGTTTTCCTTCTTATAAATTTTGCATGTTTTCCCCCCCTGCGAGCTTGAGTTATGAGCAGTCCAATTAATAAGTTTTTGAGTACTCGCAGAGGCCTGAAAAGGTGAAAAAAAAAAGTACGTCTCGAGAAAAGTCCGCATAATGAGCAGTTTACAGAATTCAGTCTTTTCTTATTCCCCTTCCTCGGTAATCATGTTGCAGCCTGGAGGTGGGGAAGCTCTGCTCTCTGCTCAGATTTAATAATGAACTTGAAGTTATGATCCCGATACAATTTGGAGATGGCGAAACGGCCGAGCAAACAGCCGCGGCGTTACGTGTGTGCGAAAAAAAGAAAGAAAGAAGCCTAGAACCCAGAGGAAGAGTCATCTCTGACTTCACTGCAATAATCCAAGTGCAATTATTGCAGCAGCCGCAACAACAACAACAACAGGGTCACAGAACAGATAATGTGTGCTGGAAGTTCAAAGCTAACGATTTAGATGAAACCCAGTGTGTGTGTGTGCCTGTAAACAGCACCCGGATTATCCGGAGGAGGGAGATGGAAGGAGAGGCGAAACGAGACATAGACGGAGAGGAGAGCGGGCTCCTCGGAGAGCCCGTCTTCTCGCAGCTCAGGTCCAGATAAGAGAATTATGGCACAACAAGGAGAGTTGACAGAGCTGGCTAAGTCTGTTTATTAGCAAGCGCACTTCATTAGAAACCGAGATCAGGTTGATAAGCAGCCCTCCTCCTGTTAGCGAGTAAATAACCATCAGTCCTCCTTCGTGGCTTCTTGTTTTTGGAAACCTTCCCCATCCAACCTGGGCGAGATTATTTGCTCTTTAAACAGCGACGAAGTGTCGAGATCAGCAGGAGAAAGGCTAAAGGGAACAAAACAAAACCAAAAAAAACCCCACACCACTGAGATTTTTTTTTTTTAAAAGATTGATAAATACGGTGGAATCTCAATTAGGCGTCGGGCACGAACGCAGATATTAAAAATTTGGTCAAGAATCTAATTAGCTGGAGGTAATTAAACAGTCTCACACAGGGTCATTAATCTTTCCCGTGGACCTTTGATGTTTTGCATACTGTCTTGCAAGTCATTAATAAAATTCATAACGCTTTTCTTTGTGGTGTTTTATCATGGCCATTTCTTCCCCCCCTTCCCTCTTTTTTTCCCTCCTTCCTCCTCTTCTTAACCCCCTCCTCTTTTCTGTACCCTCCCTCCTCCTCCCTCCACTCTTCCCCTGTAAGAGTGCAAGTGTCAACACATCACAAGGGCCTCTCCTCTTGAGTTAATTTACTTTTTGTGCATATTACATTTTAAAGTTGCACGCACCGCGACCCCTCCCACCCCAGCACGCCTCAACCACCCTCCACCACCACCTCTCCTTTTGCTTTCCCCCTCCTCCTCTTCTTCTTCTTCTTTTTTTTGAGAGCACAATTACAGCAGCAGATCAAATTAAATTCTTCTGCAAGCACAGCTCATTTGGAGTGTAAAACATTCCTCGGCAGTGTGCAGCCGAGTGTGCTGCGTGTCAGCGCCTCGCAAGAAGGGAAGAGAAGAAAACAGAATTGTGTGGCCATTGTGTCCCCCGTAATTAAATCCCCACAATCAGTCCATCTTAAATCAGTCACGCTGTAAATATGAAAAGGGGCCGGGATGAGCTTGAGTACTTACTTGGCCGTCAACACAGCGGGGGTAATATATGTTATGTAAATGTGTCGGAGATTATAACACTGCAGACTGACACAGCAACATTGTAAATAAAGGAGGGGAAGAAAAAAAAGACTTGTATGTATGTATGTGTGTGTGCACTTCCAGACCACACCAACAAATATATGCAGGTGTGTGTCTTTCTATAGCTTCCTGTGTGTTCGCTAACACGCCTGTGCGACACAGATAGTCAGCACTATATTTATCTCGGTGTGTGTGTGTGTGTGCATGTCGGAGCATATAGACTGGTGTCGAGCGTGTGAGTGACATTAATGCACAGCTATCACGGTGAGCGTGAAAGTGTCGCTGAACCCCAGGAGGACACGTTTCAAACGCTGACAGCTGAGAGTCGCTCCGAACAAAACAAAACGCATTAGTTAGGCGGACGAGTAAAAACGGGCGGTTTTATGTGCCCGCTCGAAACGGAACGGATGAAGGATTATGAAAAGCAGAAAAACACGCGACTGTAATCTGGATCTCTGTTTCAGGAAAATGACCTCGGTGTTTTTCCACCTCTTTGGGATTGACGTTGGAAGAAAGAGATGAACGTTTAGTTTGATCTATAAAAATATGTTTGTCTGTTTTGTTGTTGCTGGTTCACAGACTAATGGCAGAGGCTTCAATAATAAGTGGTGCAAAAGCACAGCTGCATAGTAATCCTGTGGAAATTGACGTTATCCTGAATCACGGATACTCAAATGTGCTTTGCATGGCAGGTAGCCATTTAATAACAACACATAATATTCATCCATTAAAATGAATAACAGTCGAAGGCCCTTAAATTGTGGTTCTTATTTATTTTCTAATTAACTGACTTTAGGAACCGCATTCATTTTGACACTCGACCTACAGAGTTTCCATCAATGGAGCTACATACACTCACCGGTCACTTCACTTTGCTAGTACCAGGTTTTTCCTTCAGAACTGCCTACCATCTGAATGGTGCAACAGAAATTGTAATTCATCACCAGGCGATATTTTTCCAACCTGCTCTTGTTCAGTTTGGTGAGCCTGTTGAATCGTAGCCTCAGTTTCCCATTCTTAGCTGTCAGGAAGGGCACCTGGAGCGGTCTTTTGCTGCTGTAATTCAGAGATGGTCTTCTGCATACCTTGGTCATAACGGGTGTTTATTTAAGTCACTGTTGCCTTCCTGTTAGTGTGGCCATTCTGTTCTAAACCCTAAAGATAGTTAAAAAGAAAAGCGTCTTTTTCCTCATTCTGATGCTTGGTGTAAATTTCAGCAGGTCATCTAGACTATGTCTACATGCACTGAGTTGCAGCTATGTGACTGGCTAATTAGAGATTTGCTCTTAAAGGCCCTTAAATTGTGGGATTGACGTTGGAAGAAAATGCATTAAGATGCATTAAAAAGGAGTTGAGGATGTATATCTAATAACGTGACCAGTGAGTGTAAGTAAATTTTTCTGCACTCTTTTAAATTCTCTTAAATTGTTTAATATGATTGATTTTCTTAATAATCGATGTGTGTCTTAAAAACCTCAGCAGGTTTTGACACTAGATATTTAGCATATGTGTTAGTAAAGCTAAAGGAGCAGCACCTGGAACAGACGAGCTGCACGGGTCTAGCTCTCACAGCAGCTCGTGATATAGTCACAACCTATAATCTATTGATTTGTGTTTTGAGCATCAATTTTCATTTACTTTTTTGGAGTTTTTCAACATGAATTTCTCAATATTATCGTAATCCATGACCTTCTTTCCAAGACAAAATTAAGGCAATACTCCCTCACATGGTACAAAAAAAAGACTTAAAAATAGATATACAAATGTAAAAAACAAAAACATATAATTTAAACACAGTTTACTGACATACCTGGTAAGCCTGGGACTAAAGAATACTCAACGCTTAGACTGAACATGAGTTACTTACAGGGGGACGTGTATGTCATTGTAGATTTTTCCATCTGTCCACTCTCATGTGTCCTGATTAAAAGTAAGGAAAAAGTCCACGTTTGGAGGTTGGAGGAGTGCTGGAAGATAAAGTCAGTAGTCTGTCATGCCAGCATAGCAAGTCTGAGTTTTGCATATCATTTTGAAATAGGTTGTTAATTACAAATAGGTTGCTGATAGTTACTCATTAAAAACTACTTGGTTATAGTCAGGCATTTAAAAAGTACTGGGTTAAGGTAAGACATTAAACACTGATTAACATGGTTTTGTTAAGAATATACACACTGTCATGTATGTAAAACGTTTTTTTAGTATGGTAACAACTTGATAGAAAATATTATATGTCGTATAACCCCAGGTTACTTTTTCGTGAGTATTTCATGAACTTCCATTAAACCAGGCTAAAGTTGCTTCTTCCAGAATGAAGAGGAAGGAACGTAGCCATTCATGAATAATTATTAGCTAATTACTACCATAATCAGTGGACAGGGAGAAAAGAATATTAAATATAAACATTAGGCTGGTGTTTTAGGCCATATTTCCATGTAAAACAGCTGACTAAAAAGATATATTGTCTAACTTAAAAGGTGTAACTTTTAAGTGCAGCACAGATCTGGTGGGCTGTAGTTTCTGTAACATACTGGTGTATATAGCCATTCAGTAACTGTATTTGCATGTCTGAGTAACATTTATAAGGTTTTATACATTAAATAAACATAAATCACAGCTGAAAACTCGAGCTGACCGTCACAACGTTAAATTTATTTTGAAATGTTGAGTTTTTATTCATCGGATATTAAAGCCTGTAAGTAATATATACTCAGTCTCCAGTTTATGAGACACACATAGCATTAAACAGGAATACTGCTGTGGATTCCTCTGAAAGTCAGAGAGCTGAGAGTTTTGTTCGAAACAGTTTCAGCCGAGCCGTTCATTAAATTTTCTGGTAGTTTTGGAAGATGTAGTTTGTCGTTCTGTTTGATTTCATCAGTGAGAGGTGCTATTAATGATTTGAATTAAACTCAAAACAGAAAGAAACTAAGTATTAGTTTGTTAAAAGTTTGGATCCTTATGGTGATCTCCTGTAGTGGATGTTCACTAGAAGAGGCTTTGACAAGATTTGGCCCCAATTAAGCCTCTGTGCACAAATTTAGCAGATTGGGGGGTGTGGGGGGGTTTGGGGAGGCAAAACTTTCATATTATACTTTGGCTCAGAGGTTTCTCTCTCATTGCCCCAGTCAAGATAAATTTGGATGACATGGAAAACTGTGCGCCTAATTAGCCGAGGAATTCTGCGAAAATATCTCAGTGTCCATCCCTCCAAACACGTCCAAACACAGGAGAGAGTTCATATAATATTTACCATGTTTTATTAAATGTGAACAGGAAAGCCAAGAAGAGTAAACTCACTTTTTAAAAATACTTTCTCTGTGTGGCATTTAAGCAGTAACACTTCTGTCTCTTTAAATAATTTAACTTGCATGTTTGGGAAGTTTTACCCTAAATAAAAAATCTTTACCTTATTTTATTTGAAACTGATTTAATTTTCTGCTCATGAACGTATATTAACCAATTGTAAGTTGCATCAAAGGGTTTCCTCTGCTTTGAAAGGGGAAAAATGACATAATTTCCTACTGTTGGCCCAAACAGACAGGAAAAAGTCCCTTACATGCATGCAAAGACATTTTTGGCAGCACAATGCTAGATGTAATGCAGCACATGATATAATTATATTATCTTTAATTGTTAAAGGGAAGTCACAAGTAAGCCATTATGTTGCGTATGCTGCAGTTACACGACAAACTTTGTTTACTTTCCTTAATCAACTTCTGTTTGTCTTGCATATTTTTATTTGTAGAACGGGGAAAACTAAATTGAATGCTGAACGTTCTGCCTCTATGCAAAACTTAACAAAAAAACCCATGAAAAGACTGATGCTGCTGTGAGTTTAAGATTATGCAATAAAAAAACTTCCTCAGCTCATACCTAATTTAGATTGGGTTGAATTTACCTTCAATCTTATTTGAGGGAAGGGGACAAAGTTGCAAGGATCCAAATCAGGTGATACTACCCCACAGGTCCTGGACAGCCTTGAGCCTCTGCAACCACCTGGCAGGAGGCAATTGCCAGATGTTTGCTAGAAAAAGGAGTGTTACCTAAACAAATTGCAGGTGGTTGTGAAAACAACTGCTTAAGTCACATTCATACAAGCCTAGAGACCAGTTAGTGACCCTGTAGTCCCCAACTAGTTGGAGAGTGGTTGCTGAGGTTTCTAGGAGTTGAAAGGTGAAATTAGCAAAAATCTTGCTGTAGTTGCCAGCGGTTGTATGGAAGATGGCATCTCGTTTGCACTTGCCAGCTACTTCCTCAGAAGTTGTAAAATGCTGAAGAGTGCAACACTGAGTTTGAAGCTAAATTCTCATTCTTCATTTTTATAACATTCTATGTTTGTGCATTTTTTGTGCCTGATGAAGGTCGGTTGGACCAAAATGTTGTGATTTAATAAAATAATTGTGAGACAGTGTGCAGAGGTTAGAATTTACCTTTTCAGAAACTGTTTGTTCCTCCTATACGCCTGTCATTCATTTAGGTGTGCAGAATTCTTAAACTAGATATTTGAGTATGTGCTATTGCTCTAGTACCTGCATTTGATAATTTGTCAATGTGCATAATGTGTCTTTGTATTATCTGTATGTCTGTGTACTATATGGGTTTTTGACATGTTTTGGTTTTATCATTAGTTCTTGTGTATTTGTTTAACTGTTACTCCCTCACTGTGCTACTTTTCACACTTTTTGATTTTCTGCCCTCCTTTCATCAGGGTCACCTGTGTTCAATCTGCCTCCCTTGTTCCCTGTCAGCAAACTACTAACCTGTGGATATTTACTCAGTGCCTCTCTCTTCCATGTCACTTTATTCTGTTCGCTAAACTTTCCAGTGTTACGTTTTATCTTTTCATGAATGAATTATTTTAGGACTTTGAGAGAGCTTCTTCACATATTACCCTCACTCAAATCCTAGATACTAGAGCTCACCCTTGCGGATATATCAACCAATATTAGCTATTTGAGGGTATATTGGTAGCTGCCTTTATAGTGACCAATAAATAAAAATTTAAAAACTACAGAAGACAGTTAATGTTTGCAGAATTTGTTCACCTGAGTGTGGAAGAGCACAAACAACAACCAGCTGATCTGAGGAGAGTCAGCCATCGTGTAATCGATTTATTGTGACTTTAAAACATGAGTATTTTTAAACTGTATAAATATTAGTAAGGACTCATTAATAAACACACATAATAATCTGTATTTTCTGTGTCTGAAAGGAAAAAAAATTGGCTGATATATCTGATTTTTACCACCAAGTATCGGTATTGGTATCAGTCCTATAATAAAATCCTATATCAGTCAGGCTCTACTTGACATACTGACAATTTGACCCTAGGAAATTAATTCTTGTCGCAGAACCTTGTTAAATGTTAAAGACAAACCAAGCAATGAGCCATATTATGCTATGAGAACTGGTGTTTTGGAGGCAGGAGACCCAGATCTCCTCTCCAGTACTGATCCTTTAATGAAAGACGTGTTGGCTTGGCCATGAAGTTCATGTTTATACTGTGTGTGCTCAGGACAGGACTTCCAGGGAGAGATTGGAAAGTAGAAGTCCAGAGGGCCATGATAAGATTATTCTCATGAGGGTGAGGGGAGTATTTTTTATTAGCAGAGTAACTGAAATGAAATGCACTTTATTTATTTCTAAGTGTTGGTAAACCTACACCAGCATATACCATATCATTATCAGTTTACTAATCAACCAACAAGTTAGATTGTCCTAAACCGCTACAGCCTTTAAGTCTTCTGCTCTCTTTGTTGCCATACATGGACAGACACTCACCCGTACAGAAACCTCAGCCAAAGAAATGAAAATAAAACTCTGAACCCTCCATTGTTAAGAATAGAGACAGCAATGCCAGGCATGCCAGCTCCTCCTCCTCCTTCCAGCTCTCAGCCTCGGAGGTCATACGAGGAGCAGCTGGGCATGGGAGAAACACTCCGGTCTGCAACCATTATATCATTTCCTGCTCTGTTTCCTGTCAACCTCAGCTGCCAAAAAGAGAATAAAAAAAATCCCCTTAATGGGCAATTTCCATGGGGCAAAAGGGGTAAACCAAGAGGGAGCGTTTAAAATGTGCTCGTCGTGCTGGGAAGACACAGGTACACTTGAGCAGGTTCGCGTTCACTGCAGTGAGATAATCTGAAAAGAGTTGCCTTTTTAGCCTCACTTGTACCTTTATAACCAGCTGGTATTTATGTGGAAGACCCCTCCCGAGGCCTTCTCTGTGTCATCCTCCCTCCTTTCTGGAGACGGGAAAATGAAGTGGTGTATTTCTAAATATAAACCGGCAAACAGAGGGGCTTGGTGGCGGCAGTCCTCAAAGGCACATTTCTAGTGGTGGTTGTGGCACGAGGAGGGATGAAAGAGGTATTCGCTTACCTGATAAAACGCCGATTGTCTCCCCTGAGAGTGCAGGCGGATAAAAATTATTTTGAGTGGAAGCACAATGGTGGAGGTGCTTATGTTAATCCTGACACTTCTTTAAAAAAAGGCGGCAAATAAGATAAGCTCCTGCCTCAAGGTAAAGAGCAAGGAGGAGGGAGAAGACGGGCCCTGCCGCCACCAAACCCGCCATATTCCTCCTTCAGCCAATTTCTTCCTCGTTGAATCCCCGTCCAAGTTTGTGTCAGAGAATGTATTTGCATAATTCACACCTACTCCCTGCATGCCCCCACCAAAACAAAACAATATCCTGCCCCTGTCACTGCAGGAGAGGGGGACGTGCCTGTAGATCGGACTTTTAGCTTTAAAAATATTTATCAGAGGAATGAATTACCTAATATGCTGTGGCAAACCTCAGCCTGTGAGGTTGGAAGTACTTTAAAGCTGTATTTTCCCCAGCGTCCACCAGGGGGCAGCTTCTAGGACTGAGTAATTGTATAGAACCCCACTGCTGTCTTCATTTATGACCTCAGTGAACACCTTTATGATCAGTTTTTTAAGACTTTTTGAGTACACCAGGTGGTTAATTTGGTAAGTTATGGTGCAACTTGAGTGAAATAGATGATAAATCTGTGCGTGGCTGTCCTGTGATTAACAAGTGCCTTTGTCCAGTGTCTTTGGTTTGAGTCAAACCCATTGCTTGTCACAGGGAGTGCCAAAATTCAGGACATAAGGCTGGTAAACTAATCTTTTCTTTTCTATAAACTCTGTCAATCTCATTTTAGCTACATGCAGCTCAACTTGATTTAAAATGGGATGGACGGGTCAAACCAACGAATAATCTGTTATAAAACACATCAAAATGTTAGTATTTTATACTATTTTGAAAATGTTCCCTAAAACTGAGGCCATCCATCTGTCCATCCTCGAACACTTACTCAGTTAAGGGTTGTTGTGGGCTGGAGCCTGTCCCACCTTAATAAAGCTTAGTGAACATTTATGAAAGAGTTGATAAACAGCCTGAAAAAATCTTCAAAACAATACACCACTTGCATTTTAGTCCTTTAGAATCCAAACAATGTGCACTGCAGTAAATATTCAGTACAGTCAGGACCCCCATAGTCGAAAGCAGATTGTCTCTACATTATTTTCACTTAAATTTGATGGCTCTGACCTGTGAAACAGACATAAACGAAAGCAGGAATGGCACAGATTAGGAAACGTGATGAAAACAAGGAACTAGGCTGGAGGTGGGTTGCCAATAGGCTTGCAGATGCACAGCAGCACGAGTCAGGCTGGAGTAGCTTTGATAGTGGGTCATAAATAAGAGTTGCCATTTGGATGGATAGAAATGTATCAGCTGAGTTGTCAGCAAATAAGAGCCTGGATTTAGATGAGCTGAACTTTTTGCCCAACCTGAGACAGTGCTATTCTTAAATTAGACCAATCAGTAGTGTTTTTGACTTCAGAACTGCTTTATCTATTTGTACTTCACCTTTCTATCACCTTATGTAGATTTTAGGGGTTTAAAATCGTATTCCACCCTGAGTTAGTTAAATATAAACATTACATTTCAGATTTTGCACGTGTGATCCCTCGTCTTTTGTTGTTTTTAATAACTAAAAATAAGGCAGTGAGCTAGACTTGCTAAAGGTGTTTTTCAAAATTTGCATTTGAAGTCACTCGAAAGACTTTGAGATTCGTGTGATGTTCTCCTCACCTTGTTTGCAGGCCTTTGAACGGGTTATGTAACAGTTGGGGGATAATTTGTTTTGTGCTTTGAGACTCCTGACGCCTGTGTTTTGTTTCCTCCTCTGCTGTCATGTTTTAGGAGCGGCCCAGGAGAGAAGCTCTCCGGAGAATCGGCGGTAACTAACTGCGGTGGCGGCGGCAGCAGCCCGGCAGGTATTTTCCCACACAAAGAGTGTTTGTTTTGTTTCACATGGACTATTTTTGTCGGTCTATCTTTGTTTCTTTCCTCTTTCATTTCTTTCTGTATTTCGTTTCCCCCCCCTCTCCCCCCATTTAGTATTCCTGTTTCTTATTTTCCTCCTTTCTGCATTCCTGCTTTTCTTCTTACCCTTCTGTCTTCCTGGCTTTTTAATAAGATGGGTTGGAGGGGGATTTTATTATTTTGTTTTGAGCTCTGCCAACAGTCTTGTAACTAGCATAATTAAACGTGCTTGTTAACAATGGCAGCTAATGAGGAATACAGCAGTATTAACAATAGGAGCTGATTAGACAAAGACAGGCTGATAAAGCTTAGGAGAGCTCACAGTCGGGGTCCCTCTACCTGAAGACACCTGTCCTCTGACGTCTTTTGCACACACACAGAGAAGGAGCATAATTGTTATAATTGTAGTCAAGTCATCACATCCTTTGTTTCTTGGAGCTCAGAGTGAAGCTTTGTTGAAGCTTTGTGGCAGTTAATCATCCTTTTAATGTGAATATTTCTTATTTTTCTGTGTTTTTTTGCAGCAGTCATAACACAGTCACAACTCTGCTGCACGCAGCGATGCGGTAAAACAAGTATATATATTTTTTTCATTCACACTCTGAAACTGAATAATATTTGTGTCACGAGTCGAGATGCGAATCAACCCGCGAGTATTTTTATCTCCATGTGTCACAAACAGTCTGGAGTTATCTCACTCAAACTGACCCCCGTCTCATTTATCTTTATTCATCCAGAGAAGGTGTTGTTTCTGTTTCGCATTCGCTCGGCTTCTCGCTGTGTGCACCTGGGAGCTGCCCAGTATAGTCGCAGTCCTCTGCTGCCGGCCACTGGGAGCTGAACTGGAGCAATTTGGGAGCAGTGAAGCATTCACCAACAGAACGGCTATGTATTGGTGTTTGACATCAACGACACAGTGTCCTGGTAACAGAGAAACTCCATCTATGAGGAGCAAGCAGCTGTGTGAGCACTGAAAGACAAAAACACCTTAAATAATTGAAACCTGTGTGGTGTGATGGCATTTGTGATTATTACCTAATTTTTCTAGTATGGCATGCTTTAGTTTGGGTGGCAGCAGTGGTTATACTCGCTCTGTGTCAGTTTTTCAAATTTAAAGTACATCTATAATCGTTTTCCTATTTTCATACCTCTTCATATTAAACTTCAGTTTTTGTACTTCTAATATGTTCATTTGAGTCGCACAACTCTGACTGTGAGCAGAAAAGAAGAGTAAACCCCGACAACTGCACAACCCTCTATGAGTAAGAACTTGGCAAAAGTGGGGAAGAAAAACTCCTTTTTAACAGGAAGAAACCTCAAGCAGAACCAGGCTGAGGGAGTGGCAGCCATCTGCCACGACCGTGCGGGGTATGAGATGACAGTATGAAGATCTCAGAACAGCAGATGTTCATACTTAATAACCTGAAGACTGGCTTAATATTCATTGGACCATTTAAGGCCGCCCAACCCCCTTTCGATTGGCTGCCTTTTGCAAACAAAAGGTGAGGGGGCAATATTAGGGATTTTTGCTCTTACCCTACTTCATACTCAGGAAGACAAGCTATCAGGGATTATTTGCATATATTTTGATTCAGGCCTCAACTATATGAAGACCAATTGTTGTTCAGTCCCCAAACACCCGTTTTGAGCTAGGAGAAACCCTGATTTCATACTTTGATCTTATGTGCTTGATCTTTTACAGATTAACGTCTACAAATCCTTTGTATTCATTAAACATCACACAGTACAGTATTCATAGAAGTGGCTATATTAGTATATTTTAAACTGCGGGTTTTGTAAAACTGCTGAAAACCACTTAACTTCTATTACTATACGGTGTGCACCAGTTTTCATACTGCTAGAAGAAAGTGAAGTGCGCAATAAAGGTTATTTACACCATGTTTTTTGCCTCCCTGATACGGAGAGGGAAGACCTTTTCAGTGATACAATAGTGCATTTACACGGAGGAACAGCAACCTGACACACCGTAAAGTACTTCTGAAAAGCCCTCAAAATACACCGAGAGTCGGCGGGGAAATGAAGGAGGCTACAGATAAGAGTCGACTTGTAAAACATAATTATATTTCCGTCGCGGCGTTGAAAGGAATGCATTTAACCTGTGATTCATGCATGGCAAGAAGTTGTCGAGGGGAAAAAAAGAACAGCAGTTAAATTGTGGAGGTAAGAAGCCTTGAATAAAGTGTAGCTAAGGTCATACCATCTTATGAGAATAATTTGATTCGGTGCTAGTCTTCTCTCTTGCAGGCGTTTTCTACAGGGAAAAGGATTATATCTCTCCACTTTCTCTGCTCCCAAAGGACGGAGAAAGGTCTGCTGGTATTAAAATCCAGAGCAGGTTTGGGCTTGAATAACAGCACAGAGTAAAAGGAAAAGGTTGAACTGTCGACTGTTTCGTGCCACAGCTCTCCAAACCTTTTTCCCCGTTATTATTGTATTTTCTTTTTTACTGCACACTTGATTGAAACTGGCTTCATTCATCTAAAATTGTTCCCCCCATAGAGGTCAATTTCCTGTTGGCTCTTGTTTAAATTAATTCACAAAGGGTTCATGTGACTTGTGAGGAAAGCACAGATGAGTATCTATGCTTTGTATAGAAAGGAATATTTAGTGCCGTGAAAAGTAAAAAAGAAAAGAAAAGAAAGGAACTTAAGGATATTTTATCAGATTTCAAAAAAAACAACAACAACACGTTTATCATGTAGATTTGAATTTAACTTCTCCTTACAGTACGTATTGCTTACCTCCTCAGTTTCCGTCTATTTTAGCGCAGCAGTAAACACAAGTGTTGTTTGGCTGGCAGTGGAGGGAGAGGTTTCCCAGGCGCTGATTCATATTCTGCTACAGAAATCACATCCTTTAAACCTGGCAGGATATCAAAGCAGGACATTAACAGACATTCCTGCCTCTTCCGCTTACCTACGTGTTTCTTGACAGCTCGATTTATTGATAAGCTTCTCTAACAGTGCTTTAGAAATTGTGTTTTATGATTTTCACCTCACTGTTGGCCTTGTACATACAGTGAGCTGCAGGGAAATCTGCCCCCACAGTAGTATTATTGTAGGGCACTAAAAAAAGGCTTTAGCAGTGTTGTTCTAAAGATGACTCAGGACAACCCGGTCTCATTGAAATTCATGCACACGGACATCTGTTGGACAAATGTTTTGTTTTTTCTCGTTCTTTTTTGTTTTCCATCATATTGCAGCTAATGCATTTCCAAAGGAATCATATACATACCTGTATACGGCACCTTGAGAACCATCGCATTTTAACTAAAACCATCTTTTTCTAATCCTAAAAAAATGTTCCAACCTTTGGAGCTTATTGAGGTACTTTTATTGCTTAAAACTAGCTAACCTGGTGAGTGTAACCTAAACCTGAATAGCTGTATTAATGCAATTAACTGCAATTCTTTTCTCCCTTCGATTCATCTCCTTTGACATGAATGAAAACGTGAGAGAAATGTGATGAAAAAATGTGGCCAGGTAAATGAAACTAAGAGACGGGCTTTTGTGACTGTTCCTTCGTGCCTTAAAGTATCCGCTGCAGAAATATTGTTCGCTAAAAGAAAGCATTCCTGTCTGAAACACACAACTGGGACTTCACCCTAGACACACGGGCACGACAAAATTCGCTTCCGCATTCGAGGAGTAAGTTTTGACTTTTACAGCAGAGTTTCTTCACACATCATTTGTATAATTTTTAAATAGTTTATTAATTTCAAACATCTCGCTTAGTTAGGCTTAGCCATTAAAAACTCCTTGGTTTGGTTTATAAAAATAAACTTTTGGGTTAAATACAAAGTTTTTTAACTCTTCTAAAACGAACAACTAACAAATGTGCTTTTACTGACTTTAGAAAATGTCACAATTTGTTGCCAAGACCATAAAAATAACTACTGCAAGACTGTGCTGCTCTTCTTCAAGCTGGAAATTTGTTGGTGGTTCCACACTAAACATTTATCCATTATATTCATAATGGATTTCACGTACACGATAGTTTGAACACAGTCTGGGATTCAGCATTTGCTTTATTGCGTTAAATTAGTTTCTTTTAGTGTACAGAAAAGCTGTGCCTCAGGAAGTATAGCGAGCTGGCCACTACTGAAGGGTGATAGTTTGATCTTCAGCTCCTCCAGTCTGCATGTTGAAGTGTCCTTGGGCAAGATACACAATCCATCAGTGTGAGTGTGTGAATTAATAATAAAAAGAGAAAAGTGGGGTTTTTTTCAGGATGAATGCAGGGAGATATCTGCTTTGATTTTCATTATTACTGCCTTTATTTGTTACAATAAACCAGTTACATTTGCTGTAATTGTTTTTCTTTTATTATTTTTTTCTTGTTGTCTTTACTAACCAGGATGATTTCTGGTAATGTTGCTTTTTCCATCATAAATTAATTTCAATTTACTGTTTTTGATCAATTCCAATCTCGATTTTGAAGCTCTGTCTTTTTCTTTCTTGTGCCGCTTTAATGATGTATAGAAATGTCCTTTTTTACTCTTTAAAACACTAATAAGTAATCAATAGAAAAAATGTTCAGCAGTTAGGCTTTAATACTGTTAAAAAGTAATTGCTTCCCTGTTAAATTATGAATTAACTGTGATAAATTGTATTTTTTGGAAAGCAAGAGTTCAGTTTCACTTGGCCTGAACACACATTTGCCTAAAAACATCTTGATGATCCCCAAGACTTTTGGGGACTGACGAGACAAAAGCTGAACCTTTTTTGGAAGGTTTGATTCCTGTTACATCTGACATAAACTAACAGCATTTCATAAAATGAACATACCAGCAGTCAAACATGGTGGTGGTAGTGTGATGTTCTGGGCCTGCTTTGCTGCTTCAGCATGACTTGCTGCGATTGATGGAAACATGAATTCTGCTCTCTGCCAGAAAATCCTGAAAGAGGATGTCCAACCATCAAGAGCACTTGGGTTACACAGCAGGACAATGGTCTGAAACACACCAGAAAGTCCACCTATGATTGGCTCAAAAAAAAGTGTTTGGTGTTTTCATAGTCAAAGTCTGGACTTAAATCAAATTGAGATGCTTTGGCATGACCTTAAACAGGCCATTCATGCCATTCAACCCTCCAGTGTGTCTAAATGAAAACAATTCAGTAAAAAAGAGTGGGCCAAAATTCCTCCACAGAGATGTGAAAGACTCATTGCCAGTTGATTGCAGTTCTTGCTGCTATTTAAAAATTGCTTTTTGTATTAGCATTAACATTTTTTGATGATCTGAAACATGAAAAGTATGCAAAAAAAGAAAAGAAATCAGGAAGGGGACAAAGACTTTGTCACAACACTGCAGATTCACTGTTTTTTGATTTTTATGAGATGGATTTGAAGTTATTTTCAGGTAAAAACATCACAGCTAATTTGATTTTAAGTCGCCCTTCTCCAGCAAATGTCTGAACCCCTCCAATCAGGCAGATTTACAGTACTTGAACTGATACTCCATCTGGATCGCCTCCACTAAGCAGGTTGGCATCATTTGAATCAGGGGAGCTGCTACTCTCTGCCAGTCTTCATACAGAAGAGGAATTTGTTATTCAGATTTATTTTACCAGCTAAAAATACATGTCGGAAGTAAAGCTCATTGTTCAGTAAAGAGTTGAAGAATGTCGGGGAACCTTTTGAAGTACATTTTAGGTCTGTCAGTCTGTCCTGAAGAGATATTATTGGCACTGTCTGGTACAATATCTGTGAGCTAGATGTGAAAGATCAGAGCGATATCTAGCCTTGCGGGATTTTCCAACCCTGTTGGGACTTAAAATCGAGGTTAACCTCTAAAGCTGTCACCTTCATCTGTCCCCCCTCCCCGCCACCTCCTCCTCCTCCCCCCAGTGCTCTGAACTCTTCCTGCCGGAGAGTTTCTGCTTTAACTGCACACTGCCACCCAAGTTGGCCAAAGTGCACTCGCAGTCGTATCAAAGTCGTTTATTCTTTTGCTCGGCAGCGTGGTAAAGGTGATAACATTGCTTTGTGAGTCCTCGGGCACTTTGCTCTGCGGTCTGGGCATCTCCGTTTGCCTCACACCAGCCTCCCTGTCTAGAGGAGCCATCCTAAGCCTGAGCACTACATTTCTTTTCTCCAAATTGTAATTAAAAGGGAATAATTATTTCTCAGCGGTCGCAGTCCAAACAAACAGACTGACAGCTCTCTCCTTTTTTCTTTTTTTTTTTCCACTCAGCGAAGGCCCACGGTTGATATCTCCCTGGTGTCCTTTTTTTTCAGCGGCTTTCTGAAGCTGCCACTTCTTGGTTTTATTATCTTTGTCTCCAGCCCTGGCCCTTCGTCCCTGTGCTGGCGCTGTTGGCACTGGCCTTGCCCCTGCCATCCCTCTGTTCCACGCTCAACTTTTTACTCGCCACATGAAAGTGGCTGCCCGCTGAGAGACCCGACCACGTGGCCTGGACCGTACCTTTCACTCCCAAACTTTCCTGACCTAATTAGTGCCGAATTAAATCGGACAGGATGCATTCATTATTAATTTCCCGTACTGGGGGTTGGGGGTCTTGAAATAGACATTGGACAGAGAGAGAGAGAGAGAATCACAAGCTCTCTGGCGTCAACCCTCACTCCCTGTCTTGGACTTCATTTAAATGCCGTATGCAGTGTTAGCAAAGCAACACTGAAAGACAATGCAAGTTAATCAAAGCACTTTGCATGCATCTGTGTTCCTCTTCTCTGTCTCTCTCTGCAGCTTTGGATGTACAACGTGCCAAAAAACCCTCTCATCTCCATGTGAAACTGCATGTTCTGTTTCATGTCTGTCTCATCCTGCTGTTAAAAGTAAAACCTTCCTCTCCTGATGCCATCTTTCAGTAGCAAGGCCGCGTATTCCTTATATTCCCTGTATAATATTTATACCACATCCTTAATCATACTGGAGTATAAAAAAATGGAAACTTGAGATATATGAGAACATCAAATAGATTTTATTTTTGTAGATATCAAGTAATGTATTTACAGCTTCTGTCTTCAGTATTTTTATACTATATTGACAAAAGTATTGGGCCTTAGATCTTAATCTGTTGCACACTGCGTTTTAACAGGAAGAGATCACCAGCCATCTTCCGTGGCAGGCTGGAATGAGACAATCGAAAAAGTGCATAAATACAGCTAACAAAAATGCTAAATATTTGATAGCTAAGAGCTGACAAATAGCTCGCTCATAGCAAAGTTAGCGTGTTCAAATATGATTGGTCAAAAACTGTAAGTGGTTTTATTGCAAAATGGAAGCATTCAGGAACAATGGCATCTAAGCCGTGAAGTTACAGAGCAAAGTCACTAAGTGCTGAAGTTGCCAGCGCTCTGCGTATTGAATGACTGCAGAGCTTCAAATCTCATCTAGCATTAAAATCAGCACAAAAAACTGTGCACCAGGAGCTTCATGGCATAGATTTCTACAGATTACACATTTCACCTACAGAAGCCCAGCAGCTTCTGTAGGTGAAATGTGTAGGATGCCCACCACACATGTCCATATTGTATATATTCTCAGTGGATCACTGAATGGGTAAAGCACCTAGACTACAGGTGGGCAGACATGAGAAACTGGGACTGTTGAGAAGGGCTGCACTAATAAAGCAGGGTTGAGTTTAGATTACTGGTGAGGCCCATCATAATGGTCCCAGTTTCTGAGTTGAAGTTATTTGCCCACCCTTGACACAGAGGGCATAAAAGATGAAGATATCAACTGTGACATCACCCAGAGGTGGTTCTGACTGTGAATCTGGACACTGATTGGCTAACTTGTGATTAAAGAGTTGTTAGCCAGTGAGTTTGCAGTTTCATACCACATATATTTTAAAACATATTAATTTTTCATTCAACATGTGAGACTAGAAATCTGTTTTTGCAACAACAGCTATTGCTATCCGATGGCATGCAAGTATCACAGAGAGAGTTACCGAGTTCCTCCAGGTGCCCAGACTCTCTACGTGGACTTAGCTGAATAAAATTCTTGAAAACTTTGCATAATTTTGAAACAGCTGTTGAAATGGGTCCCACAACATCCTGAGTCTGGGATGGTGAAATTATACTGCTGTTTATTTAGACTTTGTCAATAAAAAGCATATAATAAATTTTAAAAGTGCAATTATTTGGTATGGTACAATAGTACCATAGTAAATATTTAAACAGAATACCTACACAGCCAACGAATATCTGAATAATCAGTTACAGCTTGAAGAACAATATAAAGAGAATACCTAAAGATTAGGAAGCCCTGCTGTACAATAGTCTGTAATAACCTCTAAACATATTTTAACAGACATTGTTTCAGAAGGACTTCTGCACCTTTGGTAGACTTCACCCATTCCATCTTCAGCAGGTAATATCTACAAAGGTCTAGGTTTGCAGTGTGTGTTCAAGAATGGGTCAGTCAGGATGATTAGCTTGAGCTTGAAGCCTGGTGCTAGTTTGAATAATGCCTGTCAGAGTAGGTGTGCAGAGTTGAGCTCGGACTGACATTTTCAGCAATCATTTTTATGTGAAATTGTCGATCGGTTACACTCCCCTTCACATCCCTCCTCCCCTCGCCTGGAGAACAGAGCAGCGTTTAGGTCTTTGAGCACTGCCAGCTGCAGGTCATTCGTCTGAAGACCACTGGTGGGCTTGTGAAACGCCGTGAGCTGCTACCTCCTGTGGTTGATGAGAAAGGGAGCCGTTGACTTCCCACGTCATGGTTTTGAGTAATACTTGGGGTGGGTGATTGTAGGAGGTGAGGGGTTATCTTTTGGTGCCAAACACATAAACAGTGGCGGCTTCAAAACAGAGTATTTATGGAAAAACAAAGTTTAAAAAGTGCTTCATGCATTACAAAATACTTCCAGATAGCTGACAGAAGAATTAACTTGAAAATGTATGGTTAGACTGCGTGTGTACGTGTATTAGTTGGTGTGTTTTGAGGAATTTGGAGGAACAAAAATACAGTCCAGACGTCAAGCAGAGGAGGAGAGTGAAGGTCACACGAGCTTTGGCAGACTATAAGCGCTAAACTAATTAAAAGCTCTTGAGTTTGGGCTGAAATACAAAATGTAAATGACTGCACGCTGGGGTAGATTTAGACTTTGGAGATGTGTATAATTGATTGGACTTGGATTTCGAGTACACGGTGCATCCAGTGACTTCCATAATAGAAAAAAACAGCTCTCTATATAGCTTTAACCAGTTTTTCAGCTGCTCTTCTCCTGTAGTGTGTGTTAATTACCTAAACACAAGATTCAAAAAGTTTAAAGCTGTAATTTGGTTGATTGGATCATTCTTACTTTGAAATATGCCACATTACTGTGGGACTGTCTCTCCACAAGTCTTCTTTCCACGCCATGTATGTTTCAAAATTTCTAAGCATTACAGTGAAATCAAAGATTAAAAAGATGCCTATTCGAGGTAGACATGCCCAAAAACTGCAGGTCTTCTAGTGACCACTTGAGGCTCAGTCCAAAGACTTCCATGTTGAGACTTTGTAGCAGGAATAAACATGTTTACAGCCTGCTGCAAAAAAATCTGATCTGATCTCTAGAACTGATTTTGGCCTTTGTAACAACTGCACAATTACTGATTTTTTTTTCTATAGCTTACCATTTAAACTTTATTAAGACTAAAAGTTAGGGGCACCAACATAGGCAGTTATTACTGTTATTGCAGTTACACTGGAGTACAAATAGGATGGAAATCTCTCTGTAATTAAAACAAATCTGTTGTTCTTTAGTGATTGCATTTAACTTTTTTGGTGACCTTTTGCCAGTAGTTATGGTGACCCTTTTCAATTGCAAGACCTGGTGGGAGCTGCACAATGCAAATGGACTGAATGTAAACACTCACAGTCAGACCGTGAAAGGTTGGCAAATAATCAGTCTGTAATTATAAATGCTGACAGACTGTCAACACTCTGCAATCAATTAGAGTTAGTCTGCATGCATGTCTTTACAATAGGGAACTCGACTCAAGTGGTTACCAACTGGTTGTATTGTTGTACTGGTTATATTCCTGCATTAGGCAAGCTTTCTGAATGCCTGTATAACTTTGAAAATAAATTGCCATTTTGCAGCAACTATGTCACTATTTGTCAAGGAATTTCTCCATCAAATGTATGAGATTCTGAACTGTGAACCTAAGTAGTTTATATGAATTGATGTATATGGTGCAAATTTGCAATTTTTGATAATTTATCGCCATTACTTGTCTTATTATCACAGACAGATTGCAGGTAATTGCCACCTTGACTTCATCCAATAACAACCGATAGTGGACTGACTTGATCTTAATACTTTTTTATCACCATCCATCTTCATTTGTGATTTTGGTGCGTAAAGATGGCGCACAAAGACATTCAGTCTGCTATCAGTTTGTTATTGAATGAGGTCAGTTTGGCAATTATATGCAATCTGTTTGTGACAATACATCAATTAACTGTGATAAACTAGCAGAAATAATAAATCTGCTGCAGGCAACAGGCTGAGTGGTTGCAGGCCTGGTCCCCATCTTTGAAGCAACTATTTCAAAGGCAACAAGATTGCAAAGTTCTTTGCACATGATCTCAGTCATTTTGTTTGTGCTATAGTCTCGAAATTCCTCTAGCGTGACTGAGGCATTAGGCTTCACCTTGGCTAATAAGAGTCAATGTTCTGCAGCTATCTGACTGTCGCATTGCTTTCCTGCTAGTCCAAGAAGTTGAGGGTTAACTTTTGATGAGTGAAATCATAGTAGCACTAATTAGCAGAAATAAATAATAAAATTTATGAATACACCTTGTTAGCCAAGCTTTCTACCAGGTAATAACTTATTGCACCTGGTCATCCTTTACAGCTTCAGAATGGGACTTGAGAAACCAGTGGGTGACAGTCATGTCTGCGTCGAAGATAGAATCTAATACAACAAAGACGCTGTACAGAAAGCTTGTGATACAGCAGGCTTCCAGATGGTTTCATCTGCAAATGATGTTCTAAATTCATGTAATCCATTTAGCTAATGTTGTTTTGAGGATATACTCGTCTGTTGTTGGTTTTTTTAGCGTGTCTTCAACCTGGACGTGTTGTCTTCAGTTGTTAAAATGCTTCTGCTGCCTGAAAGTTTTTGTTTAGCTTATGAAACTAGCAGATAACATGCATAACACACATCTGTGTGTGTGTCTGTGAAGAAATTCACCGTCTCCGGTTTCCTCTGTGCTTGTGAGTCAGATTATCCTGAGAAGGAGTGATCAAAGACAAAAATTGGCCGGTCCACAGTTTGCGAATGCTGTCCAGTTATTGTTATGTGCAGATTCTGTTCCGTATTTATTATTAGAAAGTTTGTGGCTTTTTCAAAGATTGCTTTTAACACCGAATTCCTCATATGCTTAGTTCTCGGTTGATTTGATGTCACGGATAATATACCTTTCTTTTTACTTTCATCTTTTTTTACTTTTATTCCCTTTTCAGTCAGGGTTGTTATTGTCTGAAATGCCTTTAGAGATGGTGTGAAAAACACTAGCACATAAAGCAAACCTGCGAGCTAACGTTTGCCGAACATCAATAGACATTTTTGCCCGACTGTAGTGCAAGTTATCTGGAAAACTGCCGAACAGATGAAAGCAGCAGAGGTGTCACACAGGCTGAGAGGTAAAAGATTTTACAAGTCGTCAAATCAGAGTTGGATTCAGCCGTGGTACACAGTCTGAGTAGAGAAAAACAGAGAAAGAGAGACACAGGGAGCAATATGTAAAAGAGAAGAGATCAACCGTACAGTCATGTCATAGCCCAAGGCAAAGAGCTGCAGATGTAACAAAGACAGGGCCTGCGATTGTCAAGAGGCATGGATAATGATAGCTTTGCATGTAGGGTACAAGGCAAACATCAAGGCCATGCACATCGCAGTGCAGGACTTTAAAGGCTGTGGCGAGAAAGGGGGCCATGGGAGCAAAGATGGCCCCAATATGGCCCCCAGTGGCTCCCCTTCTGATGGCAGGGGCAGGTAACTGGGAACAAAGCAAATTGGATGGGTACAGTGCAGAGCCAGTGTCAGGGCTCGTCTCTTTCTGTTTCTTTTTTTGTATGTGTTGAAAACTTTTCTTCTCTTTTTGCTCTTTTGTTTGTTTGATCCTCCCTGTACACTGGCACACATCCTGCCAACTCCTTCTGAGTGGACCGAGAGCTGCTCTGCTATATGCAACTCTGCAAATGAGCACACAAAAGTAACAGAATACAGAGCTGAGCATTTATTGTTATGGAAATACTGGTGAGGCAAGGTTCACAGTGCAACACGAATAGGCTTTTTAGGAGATGCAGATAAATAGCAGAGGTGGCAAAAGTACAGACATTGTTCACTTAGTACTTCAACTGTTACTAGAGTATTTCTTAACCCAGGTATCTGCACTTCTGACCCTTTATTCAAGTAAAAGTGATATGTAAGCAAAATGTTAATTTAACATGGCAAAACTAAAGCAGCTAAAAGATCAGTGAAGTCAGTTGTGTGTTCAGTGTCTGGATGTGAGATGTGAAATGCTAACCAAACTCCAACAAACCCAAACACCAAGAAACACCAGGCTGTATATCCGAGGCCGATAACGACCTCTCTCAAGTCTCCCCTAATGAGAAAGCAGCACAGAAACCTCACAAGGTGTGAGTGAATCATTAGGTAAATTCAAACTGATGTGTTACCCAGACCACAAAAGCTATTGTTACTCTGCACCAGGCCAGCACGCCAGTTCACCACAGTACTTTTGAATAACACAGTGTTAGTATACTTCAGTTTGTTTCTCAAACGTTTTACAATATAAAGACACTAACTTCAGCAACACATCAGGCGTATCTGATTACAAGTCCTGAAATGAATGAGGACTTTACATGTAAGCTTTAAATTTCCAGTTTATCGAAACACCACTGAGCTGTCCTTACCTTTAAATATACCCTCTCTTCTTCATCCACTCTTCTGTCTTCCTCAAATCTTTCTCCGTCTCTGAGTGGCGTTATTTCAGTTTTTTTCTCTCGATGGTAAATACAGCAGCTGTACATTCAGCAAGCAGACCCATTACACAGAAACAGTATGTGTGTTTGCTGATATTTGTTGAGCCCACTTTAACCCCTGAATTTAGCGCTATATTCGCACCTATATTCCTGTTTGCATAATTGTAAAAAATTTTTTAATGTAAGAAAGTTTTAGATGTTTGTGTTAAAATGTAGAGAGTAAAAATATAAAGTTGCCAGAAAATAATTACTCAATTAAACTCCCTGAAAAATTTGCAGTAAAAGTAAAAGTTTGTTCTGCAATACCTACCCACCTCTGATAAATAATGAGCATTTCAGGCATTGGAAATTATTCAGCTGTTCCTCCACCCATCCAAACTGCACGCAAAATAATTGCGGCAGAAATGTGACACGTTAGTTTTAGCTCACTGTGCTAAATGTGAGCTACAATGGACTTCTGCAGTTATCTTTGGCTGCACGTTTCTCTTGCTTGTACAGTAGCATCTACTCTCCCAGCATCATGTTGAATCACACACTAATCCAAATAAATCCGAAGATTATGACATAATCAACAAAATAGTGTATCCACTCTTTGAGAGGAAATAAAAGCAGAAATGTTGAGCTAGCTGGCAAGTTGGCATCTTTATACTCTGTGAAGGCAGCAGAAATGGGACATACACTTAAATGAGCAAAACCATGGACAGAGTAATGGCCAGAGATGAAGCAAATATAATGGAGTGCAAAAATCCGCTCGACAAATGCTTGGAAGCAGGAGGTCAAACCTCATGACAGTATCAAATGTCTTGGCTGTGGTGCTGGGTGCTTCCCACTTTGACTCTCACACAGAGCAGACAGCAGAAGGTTAGTAAATAAAACAAAAACATCAAGTGGGCCTAGAGAGGCTATGTCCTAGTGACCTCCAGTTGTTAGGGAAAAATGTGAATTCCCCAATTAGAAGTTGCTGGCTGTTGCTAGGTGAACTCAATCACAAAGAGGTTGCAGCACCAAAAACCTCCTTTTGGTGGTTTGCAAGTGTTTGCAGACAAGTCAGCATCTTCCATGCAAACTACGGCAATCTGCTAGAAACCAGAGTTAAAGTAAACTTTTTTATTGTCATCTCAGCCTTATAGAAGTATACAAAGTGATTAAAGTGTGAAGCTTAGGGTCCATATTAATAAAGTATCAACAAACAGCGAGGCGAGCAAGGTTAAATGATGTGGTTAATCTGTACAGTACTCTTCTTCCATTTACAGATGATAGAACTGCGAAATCTAAGCAGGGTCTGTAGACCTGCTGTTCTGTTGTAACAGTGCTCGACCTAACTTCTTTCCTAAAAATGTAGATGAAAACTGACATGAATGTTAAACGGTCTTTACACTGTAAAAAAAAATTGTTGCGAAAACCCAGAAACTCAAGGCAACCGACTGCATTTACGTTTTTAGGTTCTGATGGATAACTTATAATTTCAAGTTTAGGAGAAAAGTTGCTTCAATTAATGTTTTTGTGTTTACAAGACTAATAACTGTGCTTTTTCTTAACTCATATTTTATTGTTTTACCAATGTAATTCCTAAAGTTTACACAACATATATTTTTTTGTTTTGCCAATCAATTTCCTAAACACAAAAAATATATGTTGTGTAAACTTTAGGAATTACATTGGTAAAACAATAAAATATGAGTTAAGAAAAAGCACAGTTATTAGTCTTGTAAACACAAAAACATTAATTGAAGCAACTTTTCTCCTAAACTTGAAATTATAAGTTATCCATCAGAACCTAAAAACGTAAATGCAGTCGGTTGCCTTGAGTTTTTGGGTTGTCGCAACAATTTTTTTTTACAGTGTAGAGCTTTGTAAGTTGCTGGCAACTCCCTGCAACCTCTAGCAACCACTCACCAACCGGTTGTGTAATTCACACTTTTCCTTAGTGACACTTGTTTGCTAGAGGTTCACTGATCGGACTCTAGTGGTTGCCTGAATGGGGCTTTAGCCCTTGTGGACCATTTAGGAGTACCTTGCAAGGAGTTGCTGAGGGGTGCTGTGAAACTGATGGCTAAAATACTGAGAACCAAACAGACAGATTTAAATGTGCAATAAATGAAAGTATGTAGTTTTCCCTTACTGATTAAAAATAGAATCCCTGAACATATTCATCTTCATCAAGTCACATTGTTTGATGACCTATCCACCCGGCCAGCCCTCCTCCTTGGGAGATCACTAATAACAATATGATTTTCTATCTTTATTTCAGGTAAATCTGAAGATAAATTAGTACTTTAATAAATAAAAAATCCTGACATTTTTCACTATTTAATGGATCAGGGTACAAAAACCTGATGAACTGCAGTCTAAAATGATTAAATCAGGAATTTAAAATCAGATGATGACAGGATGTGTCTCTTGATAAATTTCAGCAGTCAGTGCAATGAACGTGTTTTGGACAGTTTTCATAAAAATAATGAGCTGCAATATCCAACTCCATGAGACTTAAATTGTATCGCTTTTCTTAGAAATTAATGTGATGATTTTTAGCGTTGCGCTGCTTTTATAATAACCAGGACTTGCTAAGTGAATAAACTGAAAAATATATTTTTCTGGTGTCTTTCTGCTGCACGCATTAACTCAACAAATGACACAGGATACAATATGACTGGATATGTTCAAAATAAAACTGTTTTTTCCTGTGCACATTTGGCCCAGGAAATATGTTTGCTCTCTTCACAGTTGGTGCATTGCTCGCTATATCATAGACTTCAGGAGCAATTAATGAAATTATGATAGAGAGCTGGAGTTAGTTCAGGCAAGCGTGCAGCATTTCCCCTCTGAGTATTTATGTCTTGATTTCGTGTGTATTTTGGTAAAGAGTGCAACTTTTCACTTGGCGGGACTCCTCTTAATGACCGTTGGCTGCCAAATGTTTCTTCAGAAGCCATAAACATCATTTTTCCACAGCCTGTTCCTTGAATATGCACAACAAAAATAACCATCTTAACTTTATACTGCGCCCAATCCAATTATGAATACTTTGAAAAGTTCATCAGTAATTGCCAGACAGTGCACTCTTCACTCAGGGCCGCTGAAGGGCGAACAACAACAGGTTTTTAACCGAACAAAATACGATTAGTGTGGGGGGCCTGGGGGATGATACAGCGCAGTATATGACCCCTGAAACAAAACACTGCAATTACAGAGGGGGTTTTTTTTCCATGCAGAGCTCCACAGATCTGGTCACTGGCCTCCAGCAGTTTGTTTGCATTATGTTTTAGAGAACACTGAGGTATTCTGATGAAAGTGATCCTGTATCAGAGGTGCTACAGTGCCGTTTTCTGCTTGCTTTAATGTGCAGAGGAATTCTTCTAGAAATACACCGACGTCATGAACCGTCTTCTCACAAAGGGCGCATTTTCAGATGCGCAAACAGGAACATAAGTATTTGATGAACTGCAATGAGACTGCATTGGCAAAGTTCTTACTCAAATCGGGGTCACTGGGGAGCTGGAGCCTATCCCAGGTATCGTAGGGGGAGACAGGGTACATGCTGGACAGGATGGCTGTCTGTCACAGGACTTCCATGAAAAGGCAGTATTTGACACCCTTGGATCAAATCACATTACAGTTTGATCCAATTGTCTTTTTGCATCACCTTGTTTACTGCTTCATCGGCTGTGCCAACCCACAACTCAGTCCATCAAATACATGCTTTTTCTGTCCATAGCCTTAAAGGACTACATTCTCCTTTGTGCTTCCATTATATGAGGGAAAATCCCAACACTGCTGCTGTCAGACATACAGATTACAGGTGTGTAACTTACAAATGGGATTTTTGAAACCCACTTAAGCAATGTTATATATGCTCAGCATGTTTTATTATTCAAGCCTAAGAGCACCATCGGGAATCTTAAGACTAAGTTCTAGTATAAATTTATTAATACTTTTATAAATGAGCTCCCACATGAGCCCAGCTTGGAGCGAGCCTATGCTTTCTACTAGCACTTCTTTCTTTGGTTAGAGAAAAGGTCCATAACGGTAGGAGAAGCATGATCCTATTCAATATATTTTTATTTTGCTGCAGTTGTGTTGGAGCTGCAGGACCAGTAGCTTCACCATCTTTTTATAATAGATGTAGGTACAAGTGGTTTTGCCTCGAAGGGGTGGTGTGAAATTCCCCAGGAGACCACAACGGTTCTGACAAAGACAGACACCCTACCATGATGCTACTACCACCCACTGCTCTTTTCCTCCCTCATCTGAGGATCTGAGGGGGATGAAGGCTCCATCTAGCAGGAGGGTGTCCAGTGTGACGCCCAGTAAGGGTGCCTGTACACCCGCAGGCCTGTGGTTGATCTGGCTACTGATGGTTAAAGCTCATTCAATGACTGAGGCCTTGTCGGCTAGATGGGACCCTGACAGGATTTGGCCTCACACGTCTCGTTCAAAGGTTAAGCACACTATTAAGGGTGTCTCACTGAATTCAGTGGCTGCAAGCCGGGCCGATGGCCTGTGGTGTTTTTTCCATGATTAGACCGGCCCGTCTCTCTGGCCCTCTCATGAATCTTTCAGAGCTGAATGCCAACGAGGTTGTTAGTGGGGGCCTACTCTGCAGAGTACAAAATCCTGTGGTCGCGGTGTAGGTAGCACAGGTCCAAAAAATGAGCCAAATCTGCCCCAGATTTCTGTTGATTGGTGTCATTTATAGGTAATCACACGCCAAAAGTTACTGACTTTAATGAGTCCAGGAGCAGGATGGGAGTTACTTTATCCTTTAGGAAAAGTTTCAAAATAATTCGTTGACCAAAAGGCCAATCAAATACCTCAAATGCTCGGGTAATTTTCTCATACCATTATGGAACCTTTACATGAAATATTAATGAAACCAGCAGGCTTCATATATGAATTCAGAGAAGCATTAAAAAAAAGAGAGGGCAAATACCTGGAAAATATGAAAAAATCATCCCCCCTCTCACGGTTGACATAAGGTTGCACAGAAGGATTTCATTTGAGCTGTTCATAAGGTACACTTTGTGTCTAGTTGCAGTCATTGTCCACCAAACTCTGCCTCTCTGCTAAAAACAACTTAATATCAGTTAAAACATGTATATATACCTATTTGCAGTGTTGTTAGGGAGTTCTGTGATGCATAAACTGTCAGCCGAATAAAACTGGATGTCATGAAATGCCATTATCATCATCGTCTGTGCGGCTTCAAACTGTGATGTTGACTCATCCTGAGTTTTGGTGTCAGTGTCCAGATCGGGAGCAGACGGCCTCACTCTTCTCAGCCCAGGGCCAAATTAAAATCCCAACTCTTAATTACTCAGAGCATTCGCTTCAGGCTGTCTGGGTACCCAAATGGTTTGCATTTCTGACGCACTACTGCTCAAGTCAGGCATTTCTTAAGAAATGTACTTGGAGGGTTTTCAGATGGTGTTTGCAGCCAGTCTGGCATATAACTTGCGCTCAGCAGTTAAAACTGGTATTGTTTGTCTGTATTCTTATTAGTTACATTTTGAGTGTGACAGAAATGACGGATGAACTTCCTCTGATTTGCATACGCCATAACCCCATTATTATTTGAGTTGTTTGTTGTAATTCAGCTTGGTGTTGGGGCACTATGCAGGGCTGCATGATAAACAGGGCAAAAACAAATCTTTGTTCTTTTTTATGAATTCTTCAAATTACTAGTGGTAAATCCATCATTTAAACAGGTAGCATCACTGATATGAGGATAACAAACAAATATAAGAATTTATGCAGATAAATTATATATGTACAGAGGTATATGAAGCTCTTATTTACCCATTATTCTTGTTCATAACAAAATAAATTCAAAATAAGCACTTCAAGGACAAAAAGACTGTCAACGTCAAAGTGACAAAACTGCTGTTCCTTTGATGGCCACTAGAGCCTGACTCCAAAAGTAAAGCGTGATTTAGACTTCTGCCGGAAATCTACGTTGTAACTTATGACGGAACTCGAAACCCCTTTTAAGCCACAGCCGTAACCTTCCACGCCATTCAGTCATTGTGGGCTCTGTCGACCCGACTTGCAGTTACATTTCTCGGGAGATGCACGTCGGGTTACAGCATAGAGTTAAAAGTGGTTTCCAGTTACGCCAATAGGTACGACGCAGATTTCCCACAGAAATCTAAAATAGGTCTATGTTGACCCGCACAGACTCCTGTGTGAAAATGTCCTAGTTTATAGCAGAAATAAACCTGTTTATAGTCTGCTACAATTGCGTATTTGGTCTCTAGTGCTAAATTCCCTGCTCATAACAACTGCACTGAATTTTATTAAAGAACTCACCCGTTTATATTTCATTAGCTCTTAAAGGAATACAGCATGGCTACTTCGACTGACAAATAGGCAGCTGTAGCTGCTAGTTGTTTGCTCAGCTAAAAAAGTGTTGTTGTAAAGTCTCTGTGTTGGCTGTTTACCTGTTTTATTTAGGTAGCTTTTATCCTCTGTGTGTTGCTCCAGGTTTTACTTTCCTTGTCTTGTTATCTTTGATTAGTTTTATTGTATTTCATCGTATTCTACACAAAATAATTACAGCACTGGTGTTTCTTATCCAAACAGGAGGATGGTTTGTTAAACTTTGGCACACGTGCTCATAGCGTATCGCTTAGTCTGCATACTCAACCAGCGCAACCATACTAAATCAGTCTGCGTTACCATGGCAACAGAGGCGGCCCAGTACACGCAAACATATTCAGCGTATCTAGTTGACCTTAAATTTCCAATCTGCCTGATTATTTCTTCTGTATTTGTTGTTACTGTCCACTTAGCTCTGTGTCCTTAGCTGTATATTCCCATCTTTCCCAAACTTGTTTTCTTAAATGTCTTATTTGGATTCCCTGCTGTTCCACTTAATAATTAATAGAATTTGAACTGAATCTGACATTTTTCACATTTAGGTTTGGTTTGTGTTTAACTACCATCTCTGGTGTCCGGCTTTTGGGTCGACAAAGTCATCATCCCACACAGCTGAATATGACGCCAACGTTACGATGTCTGTCCATCTTTATTGGACTTTGTTTACAATGTATTCTTTAAGGTCAAAAGGTCACCCGCATATTCATTTGTATTATTAAATGCAGAATTTAGTCTAATATTTTCCTAAAGTGACCATTTTAATGCATTTAAGTACAGTGTAGGTTACACATCCACTGGTTCTTTTACTTTTCTTTTACATTTTCATTTTGTTTTCTTTTCTTATGTCTCACTCAGCTATTCAGGCATCCATCATGTGACTAAATAAGTTGCAGTGTGGAAATAATCCATGTACAGTGTGGGCGTCTGTGTTTGCTACTTTTTCCCTGTGTAATACTGATTGATTTTAACCTTGCAGCAGTGGATAATCTTCCATTAGGGGAGTTAAGGCTCTTACAATGACAAGAGTGCATCAGCCCGAGGGTGGCTGGGGGAAGGCGGTGTGTGGGGTTGTGTGTAGGCTGATGATCAGAAATGATTGCACACCCACCTAAGCCTTTTGTAAGGTACATTTAGATTATACTGGACATGAGAGCTACACATTAGAGATCATTAATACAGTTTTTTTTGTATTTGCATGAATAGATTATTTTATCTAATTGTGACTGTCAATACGCCCAGCTAACATTTTCAAAATTGACCATAAACCTTTAGAAAATAGCACAGCTAATATTACTCTAACACTATGATCTGTGGTGAAAATTATCAATTAAAGTAATAAGGATTTATTCATCGTATTGCCCAGAATAGAAGAAGATGATAACCCTCTGCAAAACTAATTTTACTGTTTGGATAAACTGTAGGAATAACACAATTTATACACCAAATTAAACCAAATTATCTCACGTTTTATCATCTCTTGCCTGTGTGCTCCACCAGCCTCAGGTCCCTGCACTGTGAGTGTCTCCAAAAACACACATCATCACCGCCACCACCAACACCACCACGCTCGTGTAAGCCTCTCAGTGTTCATTTCTTCCTGAAGGGGCACAGAGACTCATTTTCAACAAGAGCCTCAATTTCTTGCTTTTCCAAACCGGCGCAAATATTTGGAAAGGTGATTGGTTATGGCTATGAAGTGCCCGCCTGGAGCCAGCGAGACCTTTTTGATTTGAGACAAAATGGTATATAATAATGAGCGGCATCAGAACAAGGAAAGTTGCACGGTGGCTAAGCGAGAGTTTACTCATGTGGGGACTCTTCAGCTGATGAAAGTGAGAAGCCTCTGCACCCTGAATTCGTGACAGGACCCCTTGAAAGCGAGAGCCCTTGTTTATCAATTTGCTTTTAACATCACAAAGATGAGACGACATGCGTTGCAGAGGAGCGGCGTGTTTTATCTCGCTTCAAAGCTCCCTCCATCACAACCCACCACACTTTTTTTTCCCTCTTCAAGCCCCCCCCACCTCCCATCACGCTTTCATTTCAAGTGTGAAGTAAAGGTTTACGTAAACATATGCAGAGCATCGCCCCCTTGAAGAGGGAACAAGTCATTGGATTCGTGTCTGAATGTCTGATTCTTTATCCTGTCTCCCGCCTTTCTTTCCCTCGCCTTTGAAAGAAACATCCCTCAAGGCTTGTGTACACACTGAATAAGCCTGTTTTGACAAAGCAAGGTGGAAAGGAACGTATGTAACGAGCTCTCGTCTCGTTCTCCTCTGTCTCTTCTTCTTCTTCTTCTTCCATCGCTTCTTTCTCTGTACTTTTTGAGAGGCCTTGACAGGGACAGCTCCCTGCCCATTTGATGTCGGCTTGACGGTCAAGGATAATGGTGCGTCATGGGACCGTTGTCATCCCTGTCAATAGGATGGCCGAGGGGGAGGAGAGGGCCCCTGTGAAGCTACCTTTTTTCTTCCTTTTTACTCCTTTTTTTTGTCTTCTTTTGGACCTTCACGTTGGTCACTTTATTTCAACTTGACGCGTCCTTGCATCGGCGTCATGTACGGCCCCTCAAATGACTTGTCTTCTTTTGATAATCCCCGCTCTTCTTCTCTTCCTCTGAGCCTTTCTGCACGACAAACTTCCTCTTTTTCTATCCCTTACACACACACACACACACACACACTTTCTCTTATTTTTACATTCACGTCTTCTCAATGTCAAACAAAGCCTTGAAAACTACTGATCATTTTTTCTCTCTCTTTCTCTCTCTCTTTTTTTGTTTGGATTGAATCTAACAAGGATCCTTTTCTCTTTGATGTAATTAAGCTCCTGAGGCTTGATCTGGGCGTCAGAGTTAATTTTTTTCCCGAGCATCGCGGGGAGCTATCAGAAGACTTCAGATGTCAGGCACTCTTTCAAGCTTCACGGCACCTCGTTTTCCTCCACCTCGCATAAAAAGATAGGGGGGGGGGGGGGGGTTATAGGAGGGAAAGGAGGGAGCGTGGAAAAACAAACGGACTCGCCTGACGTGGCCACCCCCTCCACCACCACCACATCCTCGCCGCCCAACACCTCCACTGTTGCCTGGTCTAATAGTCCTCCTTATCTCAGCTCCAGGATCCCCCAGGCTCCTTTTTTGTGCAGCCATCAAAAATTGCCCACCTGTAGCCCGAGGACAGATCAGGAGGAGGGGGAAGGAGGGGATGGCCTTTGCTGCTCTTCTAATAGGGGAGTTGGTTTCTCTTGAGCGAGCAACCTGTGTCACTCTCAGCTCGCCATCACTAATGATGTGTCAGAGGACACCCACGGCGAGGCGTTTCCACCTTCCAAAGAAGCCGCCCGCCGCCGCCGCCGAAATTATTGGCGGCAGTTTGTACGTACGGTTCGGCAGTCACTGGGGAAGGAAGCAGCCTTAAGGTAAAAAGCCAGGCAGAAGTTGGTAGAAGATGGAGGAAGCTTCCTGCAAACCCTGCCAGGTCAGCTTTCGTGCGAGCGAAGCGCATTTGAAGGACTGATCTGGATTTGGCAGCATGGTCGACTTTTGTCCTTCGTAAACTGAGTCAAAGTTCAGAGGTCTGTGAGGAGTGAAAGAAGAGAGGAAGACAGGAAGCGGCTTAGAGACAACACAGCGATTCGCCTTCTAGTTTAAAGTCATCTCCCTCACCCCTCCCCCACCCCCCTCTCTTCTTATTCTTCTTCAACTTAGCCGAGCTCGACCCTTGGCTGACAGACACTCAGCCTGTGTTCAAAGCATAATCTTCAACCTCTAGGTAGCGCCGCTCAAGCTTGAAAACAAAATCTCCATAAGGGAGAGAGGAGAGGAGGTGGAGGACGACAGAGGAGGAGAAGGAGGAGGGTGGGGTGGCGGCGGTTGGAATAAAGGCACATTAGACAGACAGTTCCTCTCAATTGCTGAAACAATAAGCCCTATTTATCGCCCATTTGAAAAAGGTTTGACGTGGCGCCGAAACAGAGGGGGCTTTCATCTCCCTGGCATATTAAACTGTCACAGTGCTTAACTTTAAATTAAGGTGACACGCCAGTGACTTGGGGATGTCACTAATAGTGCAATGGCGACCTGCTAATAGAAGTACAATATGACACGTTTGCTTTAACTAAAACCTCTGCTGTCAGATTACGCCAGTGACATCTTAAACTTTTCATACATTAACGTGACACTTGGAACAAATGCAATTTGGCATCGGGGAGCACCACAAAAGAAGGCGTGCGATTCAAAGCGCCGTTGACTGGTATTGTCAGGACGTGTCTTGCCATAGAAAGGATGACATTTTCTTGTATTAGGTGAATGTAATAAATCATACGTGTGGTAAGAGCCGTGTGAGGAGCGTGTGCCCTTGGTGTTTGAAAAATGGCTTAAGAGGTTTTACAGGAGAGCCGGAGCAGCATCGAGAGAGTGGCTACTTGGAGCTAGTCGTTTTTTCTGGAGCGTAAGTGTAAATATGTGCACATTTTCATATGGGATAACTCGGAAGTGCGACTTTCCTTTGCCATCCTGCAGAAAGAATCCAAGAAAGGTCTTAACCTCGGATCCACTGACTTGTTGAAATATGTTCCCATTGTTTAAAATGTCACATAATATTTCTCCCATTTTATCACACTGAATGCATGTCAGTACTGTCAAGGGATTGTGGGTGCCATTGTGGTGATGAGTCCTATTGTTAAAGAATGACAGGAATGCGCATGCTTTTATGTATGTTGGACAGCATATGGGCTATGTATATCTGCACAGAGCTATGCAAAAAGGCTGTTTAAAAATATCAGTCAGTTCAAGGCAGAATAACTGACAATTTTGACTTCCTCATTCAAAGTTTGGCCTCATTTGGATCTCCCAAGAACAATAACTGACAGCATGCAAAACAAGTTTGTCTTGACGATCTCAAGAAAATATCAGAATGTCGCACAATGTCTCTAATTTCCATCTGATATGTATTTGTGAAGATGTGGCACAAAATGTGCAATTTTGCTCTCTAAAAGTGATAAATAATCATTCTAAGTATTACTTATCACTGTGATAGTGCTGGAGTGAGGACACAAATGCAGACGAACAAACAAAACAATGAAATCAAAATGAAACTTTAATGGCTGAAAAAAAAATTGAAAATCAAAGTAAAACCCCAAAACATAAACAATAAACCAGGGCCAGGTGATAAATCCAAAAAGAACAATGGAGCTACACTTGAAGGAACATACAAGAAAGGAATACAGGGCTATATATATCGTCTTGATGCATGCTCAATCATCCAGTTAAGTAAATCTGGACGTAGCGTTTTCAGTGGGAGACTCAGGACTTTATACACACAGAGAACTGACTGACAACGAGACATCAGTGGGGAATGGTGCACAAAAAGTAAAACAGGAAATCACCAAAAGACAAACCCAAAACATAGACGGGACCTGCCATACATATAGGGGAGATGGGGTAACAGACCCTAACAGCTCAGCCAGAGTGAGGAACATTCAGAGAAATCCAGATGGAACTAAAACTACTTAGAAAAATCAAAAGATGAACTAAATTACAGGATTGGAAAATGAAAACACATCCTAGAATGACCACAAGGTAAAAGGTCAGTGTCACAAGAAATAAAACTTCTAATCTAAAAAAAAAAATATTTAAAGATAAAAAGGGGAATCCAGAAATTCTACAGATACTAGACCAGGGGTGTCACCCTGGGTCAACACACCTGAATCAAATGATTAGTTCATTACTAGGCCTCTGGAAAACTTCAAAACATGTTGAGGAGGTCATTTAAATCAGCTGTGATGGATCAAGGACACATCTAAAACCTGCAGGACTCTGGCCCTCGAGGCCTGGAGTTGGACACCTGTGTACTAGACCATCAAATAAAACTCAATATGGAGTCAAAACTCAAACGTGTCAATCAAGAATCCAAAACCTGAAAACACTAACCCAAGTATTGTGGCACCCCATTTTAAAAATCCTGGAAGCGCCCCTGCTGCGAGGGCGATTGAGCTGACACCTCCAGAAGCCACAGGAAGGGTTAACACCTTCTGCTTAAACCATCACAGCTAGAAAAGAAATACATCTCTTCTTCTTCTCATCCACAGAACTTATTTTTAGACGCTGCAGTAAAAGGCTGAGCTGATTGCCCGGCTGTATAATTCACTTTAAGGACTCGGCTCAATCCTCTTGAATTGACTTGTGTCCTTCACAACAAATGCACGCTCTCCACCCCTCTCTCTTCAACGTGATCCTCGCAAACAGTGACGATTTTGGTTGGCTGTGATTTAAATTTAGTCCCCTTAGTTTTAGAGACAAGCCCCTGATTAGAGCGCTGACGCTGACTCAACAATTTACGTTTCCAATTAACTGAAGGAGGCCTGGGACGACATGGGCCGCTGCTCTGCAACCCCCCACCCCACCCCACCCCCACAACACACACACACACACACATATATATATATATACATATATACATATATATGTATACACTTCACACACACACACACACACACACACATAGTTTCTCCCTCTCTTGAGCGTGTAGAAGTGCGCATGCTGTGCAGAAGCTCTCGCTTACACCCACATACATCTGTATTTACATCCACATGAGCCAAACAGGAATGCACACACACGCACACACCCGTCAACCACCTAACCGAGTCACGAAACTTCAGGCACGCATCCACAATGCCTCGGGTCACTGAAACAATCAGAACAAAAGATTTCAGAGATGCGAGTTTACTGCAAAGAAAAAAAAAAGCTTCAGTTTGGAGCTTTCCATTGACCCAAATAAACAGGAAGCACCCAGAAATACGGAGAAGTCAGAAATCAGTGGAGATAATCACCTCTCAGCAACAATGGAGACTTTGTGAAATGCACAATTTAATGCGTAAATATTTGATAGATGAGAGGGCGTGGGGCGTACAGGGCTGCAAAATATGAAGCGTTTTAAATAGTCTGCGCTGTTATTTGAAGTACAAAGCCCTGCGTGAGCTCGCCGGTGACAAATAAATCCAGGTAAAAGCAATTCTGAGCCCCAAAAGCTTTCCCCTCTGCGTTTAATCATGTAGTTATGGATCGAAGCGTTTAATAACACCTCCACACAAAGAGACTTCTACCTGGCTGCATGTGTTAAAAACCTCAGCGGGCTCATCCTCCTGCTTAGCGTCAGAGCTAATTGGAGAAAGCTGGTAAGGGGGAGGAGGTAAAAAAAAAAAAGAAAGAAGAAAAATCCCCTAATTCCTGGATTATAATTTAAAATATTCCAAAATGCTAATCAGGGAATTGCAACCAACAAAGGGATAATAAGACGGTCATCCAATTACTGGCATTTTCTCTCCCCCCCTCCTGCCTCACCCTCCTTGTTCGGAGGGGCCTGGGCAGACCCGGAGCCCGACGCCTCGTCTTCCTTTTTAACTGAAGACACAGCGACGCTGCTCAAGCTGTGAGCAAACACGGGAGCTCCGGCTAGGCCCTCCCTACGTCTGCCTGTCTCACAAATATGTTAATTAGGGTCCAGATATTCACACACTTAATTAGCCGGGGCCTACGTTGTTTCATTTTGATTGGGGGGAGAAACCGAACGACTGAGACGGGAAGAAAGAGGAGAGAAAGAGGGTTCAGTTTTCAATGGCAAATTTAAATATGGCCTCAAGGTGATGAGGAGGTATTGTTAACTACTCTACTCAAAATGAACTTTTCTCCCCCTCCCCAACCTCTTTTTCTTACGGCAGGAGGGGAAAATCCGGCGTGGCCGAGATTAGGCTGTCATTTGCCGGCAAGCGTTTCCATTTGGAACGTGAAATGATTGCGCTAATTGAAGTGGCATTCATTACATTATGTGTCGAAAATGAAGCCGAGGCCGGCCCGCCGCACCTTACACAAGATACTGACACTCGGGTTAAGGGATGGAGGAGGAAAATTACAAGCCAACTGCCACAATAGGCGTCATTAGACATGAAATTAGGAATTTTGAGGGATGAACTGTTCACGTAGAGGACTGCAGGGCACGCTGACTCGTGTGATTTACCAACGTGTCCTTGCCAAGACTTTACTGAGGCATAATTGGAAACAACAGCAACTTCTGGCTCAGAATTAGATGGCTATAAAAGTGGGAGGGGGGGAAAAAAGACTTAAAGTGTTAAAGTGAAGCGATTATTAGTGTAAGGAAGGAAAAAAAAAGTTTGCCCTGATTCAAAAATATTCAATTAGACAAAATGCTTAACAGAAGATCTCTGTTCCTCCCACTCGAAAGCTAAAAAAAGCCACAGAGAAGAAATTAATTTCTACGTTTGTGCTTTCAATTTTCTTATTTAGCTTCAATAACAGGGGGGGTGGGGGCATTATTCAATTCTTCTCAGAGGCGTTTTCTCTCACGCCCCCGCCCAAATATCACCTGCACATGAATATTATATTGCTCATGTAAATCTCTCTTTTCTTCCTTTAAAAAGGGGGGAAGAAAGCAGCTTGGCATATTTACTGGTGCCCCCCCCCAAAAAAAATGGAATGATACCACCACCGTCACCAAGTGTCCCCTCCTCATCTCCTACTGCCCCCCTGAATCCCTCATAAATACAGCGACCCAAATACAGACATGGTTAAAAAAATGACCTTTTTTCAGGGTTTTTGTAATGCACACTTTTTAAACACAGCTTTGTTTTCTAAAGTTGACAGAAAGAAAAGAACGTGGACGATCTGATGTAGGTGAAAATATGCTTTCTGACCCTGAAACAGCCCCTGCAGCCCCTGCGAATCAAGCTTGTTTTGCATTCCTAGAGGTAGCTAAAGACATCTAATGCAGTGTTATTGCTTCTCTAACTTGCAGCAGAGATACTTCTTAAAATCTTTTTCATGTGTTACCAAACCACACACTGTACTCTGTGTGTGTGTGCGTGCGCACGCTCCGCACTTCGAGCTGTACGTGACCCCGTGGCAGACATCCACCGCCATCCGAGTTGCGAGAAGCACTCAGAGATTCCCCGAGTTTTTCGGAGAAATTTGACACCGGTCCAAAACCAATCCCTTGGCTTTGCAAGTATGTAAAACACGTTCTTTTTTTTCCCTTTTCCCTCCCTCCTTCCCTTTACCTACAGCTGACTGGAGCACCAGCTGGTGGCGAGCAGCCAAGACTGCAAGGCATTTGCTTTTACTTGTAGGCTAACTGCACTGCTGAACTGCTCTGGGATTTACTCTGCATTACAGAAATGGACTGCAGTATAGATTGTTAACAGGATGAGTGTGTGGGCGCGTAAGCTAGCGCCCCCTTTTTTTCTTGGAGTTTGGATTGTACTTTTCATCCTTTTTTTTTTTTTTTTTGGGTTGATTTGAATCTTGCTCAGATTGCAGTGTTTGAACGTTACAGATTTATTTAACTGCTTAGATGTACAAAACAAATCTTAAGATATCACAGTTGAAACAACAAATAAACTGTTCAGTCCGTATGAAGCCAAACATGTGGCCAGAATAAGTCCACTAATTATCACACCTGGATTATTCTGAAACAGGAAGTATCTCATGAGCCATTAGGAACAGATCATCAGGACAATGGTTGTTTAAACTGTTAATTTCATTCCAGCCAGAAGCCTGAAATCCCTTCTTAGTGGCAGAGACATGACCTTTGACCTGCTGTACAAAATAAAGAGGTCAAGCCAAAGGGCTGTGCTGATTCTTTCCAATTACAGCCTCGTCTGAGACAGTCTTATATCCTGTCTGTTGTAAGGAAATGATTTCACGATGAACTTCTTTGCTTTACATGCCTGAAAGAAAAAAAGAAGAAGAAGCAGGTGTATTTTCTTTAAGTTATTATTTTGGTTTTCCTCGTCTCCCCCACTTGAGATCAAACTGGGTTGAATCCACCCCAGTCATTAAAATGGAACCTGATCTACACCCCCTTTTTATTAAAAAATGCAGGATCTCACAGGCTGTAGTAACTTTCTTTTTAAAAGAAACACATCCTGTGTGATGTTTCTTTACTTTCCTGTCTAGTATAGACTAAAAAGCCAGAAATAAACCTTTAATTTAACAGTATTTTGAATATTTTACAACAAGGGAACAAGAAAAGAAAAGAAACTCTAGTTGTTAGTTTTCTTTTTTTTTTTAATGCAACCATTATCCAAACGGGCATTTTTTTTTTTTTACATCTTTTGTACCCTGGATAAGCATCGTTGAAAGCTAAAGGAACTGTGTTTAAAACCATTACATTCACTCCAATGCACTGTTTTCCATTGGTTGAAGGTCTGAATGGATGGATGTCATAATAGTGCACAGCCTTCTAGACTAAAATCAAGGTAAGTTAAGTTTTGGTCTCACCTGCAAGTTGTCAAGTGAGCAAAAGATCACAATGCATAGAAAAAGCTATGTTTACCAAAATAAGCGTGTATATGTGGGCGTAGCCTAAAGCTGTCGTATCACAACTCTACAGCACTTAAGTATAAGCATTGGGAAGGGATTGGTGGAATAGATCAATAGATCTACAGATCAGTTTAATTTCAAATAGCTTCATTCTTCATTTCTATTGCTACAGACATGCAAACAAACATAAATACAAACACGTTCAACTTGACTCGTCGCTGTAAACAATCCTATTTTTTACATGTTTGAAAAAGAAATAATTGTTTTTTAGATTTTTCAGATTTTGTGCAACTTTAGTTATCAATCAGCCCAGAATCTAATTTTTTAGACTGAATCAAGAAGTTATTTTTATATATATTTGAGTAAATTTGTCAGTCACCATGTTGTATATATTGTTGTGTTAAGTAGATCTAAATCATCCAAATGTTTCATTTCACTAACAAAACATATAGAATAACAGGTAACTGATGTATGTACCTGAGTTATAGCTATAAGAGTGTTTCGAGCTGAATAGCGTTGCTCACATGGATTTAATGTTTTTGTCGATTCTTTAAAATATGAATCGGTGGAGCACTGCACTAAAGAGAAAACACCGATTGAAAGAGTGGTTCAGTTTTGACATGACTGGACAGCAGTTAATGAACTTAAATGATCACATTTATTGTATTTTTGAATTTAGTTTTTACAGCAGAAATAAGAAAAAAGTTGCACATTTATTACACTGTAAAACAACGTCCGAACATGGAGTAGTAATTTATTGGCAGTACATTATCGATTTTTTATGGAACTTTTTGTAAATGGTAAAATTCAGTGCGTGGTTTAATAAATATGGATGTTAAATTCCTGCCTTTTAAACCAGAACCATTACAGTGTGTTTCTACAAAATTTTATTTACTGTGTACGAAAACGTAAATTTAAAAAAAATTATCTAATTGCTAAATTTTTAAAAAGCGATTGAATTTTGACCGCATTGATAATTGTCCTCTTTCATAAATACATGTAGTATAGCATTTAAATAAAAGTATGATATGTTTAATTTTGCAAAGCTAAGCTCAACCTTAACAATATGGTGGCCACAATACAACATCTGCATGTTTATATACATCTATGAGACTGAGCCTTTCAGTGCCGTGCTTGGGCATCATCTAATCGCTACTCCCAAGTTTGGAAGTCTGGCCATGATAAGGAGCAACATTGGCATAAGTGACCAATAACTGCTGTATCTGTACCGGAGCTTAAGAGCGCCACTATAGTGAATTCAGTGTTTAAAAAATGCCGCAGGAGCAGAAGAAGTGGCAGCTGCCGTGCTTTAAGTTAGACCTCAAAGATTGTGTAACTCAGAGCATCTTAAAAAGCAGACAGGGAATCTGGATGCATATAGAAAAGGTTTATCGCTACTTAAATTTGCACAGATGCGCGAGGAGAGCTCACCTCTCCGGCTCCGTTGCTGGGATATGCATGTGATGTGATTGGGCGGGATTTGTGTCCGTCAGGAGGGAGCGCGCTCGTCTTCTCATCTCGTCAAACCGCTGGCGTGTTTATACTTCTGATAGGGTGAAACAGAGCAAAGAAGGGGAGAGCGGGGGGTGGAAAAAAAAATCTCCTGTCAGCTATTCTTACATAAAATATTAGAAATCTCATTGTTATGAAGAATTGCGCTGAGAAAGCCTAAGCCTCTTGACTTATGAATTTTAAAAGTACCCAAAGAACTGAGAGAGGGGAGCCTTTTTTTCCCTCCTTCTTCTTCTTCTTCCCCCCTTCTCGCTGACCTTAATCTTAAATAGGTCTCGGAGACAGGTAGAGTGATAAATGGACTAAAGTGATTCCAGCTGAAAAGAATAGGGGCTAAGCCCACTTTTTCAGAGGGCTTGCAGGGGGCTCTTATCAGTGACGGGCGACAAACAGCTCCAAACTCCAGGTTCCAGAGGAGTGTTTGGGTGCGCGGTGCCAGCTGGGCTAATGCATAGATTAGTTTACAAGTTTGGCTCCAATGCCAATTGGATTAAGCCTCATCGTGCTGGGGATATTTCCACATTGTTTGACAGCCTACATACGGTCAGCATCAGGCGCCGAGCACTGCTGTGATGGACTTATTCTAAATCCTTCTTTTTTTCAAGTGTGTGTGTGTGTTTGTGTGTGTTTATCTAAACGCATTGTGACCGACAGTGTCAGCAGGGTTGAGCATTTTTATGTTTTCCTTTATTTAACTTCAGTTGCGGCTTTAGAGCGACACCTTCAGCTGCCTTCCTCATTGCCAGGAAGCGATCGTAACCTTTTATTCCTAAGATAGGCCCCGTCTTTCGCCCTCGGGCTATGTCTTTAATATCGGGACTCTCGTCACCCTGATCCTCCAGTTCAAAAAAGACCCGTGTCAAGATCAAAATATCACTGACAGAGACCGTATCTAATGCTTCTACACTGAGCTATAATCAGAGTAATCACTTTGAACTAGTTCACAGAAAGGCTGCTTTATTTTCCAAAGCAAAATTGGTTTGGTCTCCTTTAAGACTCTGAGGTTTATTTGATTAAGGCTGGAGCGGAGCATGAGAAATCAGCCAGGGAGGGGGACTTCAGTGGCATTCCTCACTAATATTTATTTGAATCCCTCGGCTTGTAAATCATTTATGCACTTTCCCACTCACGTTTGACTCCAAACCTCACAGTCAATTGTGACTTAGGTCTCGTAATAATAAACTAACCTCCCTGCTTAGGCATTGTCAGATCAGAGGAGGCAGGGTCAAGAGCAACTGGACCTCTAGGGCACCCTGGGGACTCCCACCCCCCAAAACCCCCTAACAGCTCCGTGGTGGGACTGCCGCAGAGGCCTTTAATTGTTATTTCAGTGCCCCCCCTCCTCCCTCCTCTTTTGCCCCATCTTCACTCCTCCTCTCCCCCTCCACCCACCCTCACCCACCGCAGTGTCCGGGCAAACAGAGTGGTCCTGATAGCTTCGTAATGAGAGGCAGCGTCCAGAGGGAGCAGACTAGTGACTTCCAAATACATTGCCCTTGTTAGCAGTGTTTGGCGCACCGCTCCGTTGTTACAGATGTCGGTAATAGAGCGCTAATAGAGATCCATTACCCTTAGGTTGGCTCTGTGTGTGTGTGTGTGTGTGTGTCTGGGGGAGGGCAAAGAGCCTCATAAGATTACCACACTCGTGGCTGACCTCTGCCTCCTTTTAAAACTGATTATTTCATTTGATCACGCCCAAAGGTGGCGGCCGGTCCGGCAGCGGGCTTGATGAAGAAGGCGATTTGATTATCCTCCGCCACCACCGCCGCCGCCACCGCCATTTGAGATCCAGGATTATAAGTCAGCTTTGTAATGGAAAATATTAGCAGCGAGGAAGCAGGGGAAAGGAGTGGGGGGGGGAACAATAGAATAACAAATTGCATGTTGCCCTCAGGACAGAAGGTAGACAGAAACATTAAATTAATGAGCCCAGAAGAACTTTGTCACAAATGAATCGTGTAAATACATTGATCTTTTCTCCTTTCGAGTCTATTTTCTTTCAGTTGCTGTTTTTTTTCCCCTCCTCACCCTGCTCCCCTCCCTCTTTCCCAGCTTAATGATCTCTTCCCCTACCATTTTTACATTGCAGAGGAAAGGAAAAAACCTGTTCTGTTTTTCACCGGCACTGCCTCTTGGTAAACACTCTTCCTTCTTATCTGCACGCTGCCTTCTCCCTAGGCTATGGAGCAGATTTTTCATTTAGCTAAAAGCTCGGTAAGAGGTCTATGAGAATGATAATCCTACCACGGGCCGCAGCTGGCGTTTCCTCTGCGCGGATGATTAGTCGGGAACGTTTTGCATTCGACCTGGAGAAATTCTCTCAGTGGGAAGTTAGCATCCGCTTACTGTCTTTTTCGGCGGGGCCCCACTCATGGCCCTTACCCCTCCCTCTACACACACACACACACACAGACACTCGCGCTCTAGAGGAGGCCTTTATAATGGATGACGAGGAAGGAAAAAAAAGAGTCTAGCACTAGCATTTACCTCCCCTCTCTTCCTCCTCTCTAAATACCGTCATTCCTGTCACTTTCCTTGACACCCGGTGACCTTCGTCAAATATATTCCTAATTGCTTTTGATGGTGAATTGGCACCCTGCTGCTTCGAAGGGCTCCTTCCTTAAAGCAGAACCACGCTTTCCTCAGGTACGGCGCGGGATCCCCTCAGACGGAATTAAGGCGGCGAATGGGAGGAACAGGTCATGAATGCACTTATCTCATTTGTCTGACAGGTTTAAACGTTTATTAAAGGCCTCAGCCCTAATTCCCTCAAGCAGGTGTAAGCTTCCGTTGAGGTGTGAATTATATCCAATCGAGCAGATACGCTCATAATATGATGAACGCCAGCTAAGCTTTTCCAGGTGGAAATTGAATAACTCATGGTTTCTGGGCGTAATCCATCCGTACATTGTCAAAGACAAATAGAAGAGGGAGCATCGTTTCCAGTGTCTTTGTGCAACACTCGCCACAGCGAGTGTATTAACAGCATTACACGCCTCTTGAATTACACAAATAAAAGTGCGGGGAATCTAAACTCTGCCTGGTTTTCTTTGTAATCAAATCCCTTGAAAAGAGCTCTTCTGTTTGCACTTTGGAGGGAAAAAGAAAAAAACTCACACACACACCCTCCCCAGCCTGGATTTAGCATTTAGAGATACACTGAAGGAGGTTTTTTTTTGCCCTGGGTCACGTCACAACAAGCCCACGGTGGATGGACAATGTTCACCGATGCAACAAACACAAATGGGTATTTGCTTTCCTTCAAGCATCATCCGCCACCTGGCTTTAGTTATGAATATAGCCGAAGAGAATTAATAGAAGCATTAAAGCATAAATCCCATTCACTTGATTCATTTATTAGTAAAAAATCTCTCATAGGTTTGTTTACTAGTTTGTTTGCTAAATTTCACTGTGATGGCCCTCCTTGATTTTTCTCCCTCCCAGACAGAAGCAAAAAAGTTTCACTATGAAAACTCGAGCACAGCCGCAGTAGCCAGTACTGAAAAGATGGCGCTTGCGTAAACATTATTTATATCCTGTCAGCACTTGTGCCTATGGACAGTCTAAACTCAGTAGTAAAATGCCTTGTTTTGTCTCTGTGTTCATGCTTTCCCTGAGGTCACAGTCTTCGCTATGGCTCCAAAAATCACGAAAAGCAGAAAGAAACAGCTGTGCAGAAATTTTTTTATCTATCATCTACTATGATTTTATGCTCTTATTTTTACACTTTCACAACATCTCTGTTTCGGAGAGCTGAATGAGTAGAAATTGTTCTCCATGTTTGCCTCCAGCTCTGCTCCGAGCTTCATTTTTGACTTACTATCCACGAAAATTAGAAAATAGGCTCATTTGTCCATTTATAATTAGCTGCATAATAGACCCATATTTGGAAGAAGTTGTGATACAGTGTTATAGGTTGTTTGTTGTTGTCTTTGAACTCTTTTAATAGATACCTGGGGGCTGTCTTAACAAGAAACAGCATCTGTTGTTCCCTCAAATGGCTAAGAGTATAATTATAAGTGCGCTCTTGTGGTCACACCAACAATGACTGCTGGCTCTCCAGAGTAAAGCTTGACGTTACCACGTAAATCCTTAAGTCCTCTTTGGGATGCGGTCTAGTTGGATGGCTTGACATTCAAAGCCACTGTACCCACAGTGGATGTTAGCTCGCTATGATCCCAAGTGACAATGATACCTAAATCCTGTAAACATATGTTGTCATACCAATTGTTTTTGTAACACTTGTGTAGGTTGTTTTTAGAGAGTACATGTAAACAGCCTGTTTTCTCTTATAGGGCCGAACACTCGATGAGTATTTGGAAATGAACCCACCCAAACCAAGAGAGAAAAAAGTTTAACAGCGTTTGACTGTGGCATGTCTTGGTCTGTTGGGACATAGTCACCAAAGCATCACACATTGATAGTGTACTGTTTTAGGCCTCAGTTACACAGGCCTAAAGACCAGTTGGCAACCTCCAGTTGCTAGGAAAAAATGGGTATTCCCCACTGGTAAGTGGGTGTTGGAGGTTGCTGACTGTCATTTGGTGAAATTGGTTGCAAAGAGGTTGCGAAAAACTCTGTGCAATCGCTTGTAGTTGCCTGTAGTTTTAATGCAAGATGACTTGTCTCTAAAAACTTGCCAAATACTTCTAAGCACCACCGAAACATTGAAAAGGTGTGTTGCAAACTGGAAACAGCAAACATTCACCTTCAAAATAAAAGCTATGGCTTACTGCAGCTGACACATTTCAGAAGGTGCACCTTTTAATTTAAAAGTGAATGTTCTCCACTTCCTGTTTGAGTTGCACTCTTCACAGTTTCAGAACTGCTTAGTGTGTAGTTTAGGAGCATTTGCAGACAAGTCAGTGTCTTCCATGCAAATGATTGGCAACCACAGCAACTTGCTAGAGACTACAATTGCTGGATTGTTTATGGTGTAGCGCTGTGTACTGCTACCAACTGCAAGCAACTATCAGCAACCTCCAACCACTTGCCATTTTGTCTGGATGTTGTCATCGTTCTGAGTATTGGTCAATCCAGTGAGTGTTGTCAAACACAAACTACCAGCTGTTGTTCATCAGTATCACTAACAAAAAATTAGTAAGCCTTGTCAAGTTAAAGGACATTGAGGAAGCTACACCACCACTTTTTATAAGATGATATTTAATGATTTTAAATATATATTTGAGTCTGTATGTGTACTTCTCAACCTGTGTGGATTCAAGAAAATTGAAAATAAGTTCAAACTTTAACACAATTCATGTTTTTTTTAAAGTCATTAAAGACCTGTGCTGTACAATCATTCCACCCTGGAAAAAGAACAGTTCAAAGAAATCATGAAAAGCACAAAATTAACATGACATTCATGCCCATGATAAGTGTGTGTAAACCTCTGACCACAGCTGTAGATTAAAATCTTTAAACTGACTTAAGGACTGACAATCTGTGGAAATTTGTGGTTAAACAGAAGGTTCCAGTACTAATGTGTCGGCTTTTATAACATAAAAGACGTGACATACAGTCTCTTAATGTCATAAAACTGTTTTCGGTTCATAACAATTAAGGATATAAAACTCCAAGTCCTTTAAGCCCAGCTAATGTATATTTTTACACAAATAAACTAGGTTGTGACCTGATGCGTGTGCAGCATACCGCTGAACTGACGTGACTTGTGACCGCGTAACAAATGTTTAACTCCAGGGGGAAGTTCTGAGGAGTTTCCCCATCACTGTAGCTCCATTGTCATCGCGAGTTAAAAAAAGACAGAAAAACATGTTGGATGAATACAATCATGTGACCCAAAGTAATGACAACTGTGACCCATTTGCAGGATGATAATTAGCCATCCACAGCCACGGGGCGATGACCTCCAAGCAGAGACGAAAACAAACCCACCGATTTTAAAGCTCTCTTTGTCTGACATTGACACCGCGCCCGTTGACTTGTTCACATGCTCCAGTGTGAAATATTTAAATTTATTGTATAGTTTTCAGTGTGTGAGCTGAAATTACTCTTCCACGATGTCTGACAAATTTCAAATTATCACACCAATCAGTCTCCATCAGCTGAATCGACCTTAAGGGCCCCTTTTGATCAGATTTACCATCATCACACTCTTGATACAATAAAACAACATGGGGAGAACACTGTGTACATTCTGATTGCAACATCATTTCATCTCTCCTCCGGGCGACAGAAGATAAAGACTTCTGTCCTGCAGTTGTGTAATCTGTTTATGTTTCCATTAGATGTAAATGAGTTCTTCGTAAAGTCACATGAACTCTGAACTTATCAGGTTTTGAAATCACTTCAAAAAGAAGAAATCTACCCAGATAGTTAGAACCCTTAACAACCTTGACTTGCATCAAATGTGCAATCATGACATTGGAATTGTATTTTGATTGCAAGAGATTAGAAAAAGCAATTTATTTTGCCATTTGTATATCTTACAATAAAAAAGTGTCACCTTTTTCATTTTTGACTCTTTTTTATTTATATATGCGTGGGATTTTGGTGATGCAAGAGTTTTAAAGGGACAGGATCTCTATATTGATTGTTTTTTATGTGTGTTGGCTGGTTACTTGCAGAGATGTCTGCCTTCTTCTTCAATATAACTAAATGGCACTTAAAACTTGTGGTGCTCAAAGCCATCATTCAACAACCCAAGGCCAGTCTTTAGGGAGTTGTTTTAGAGTTTTATCTAAATGTAATTACATGTGTGTAGTTACCAGGAAGAATCAACAGTCAAATCTGATAGAAACTTTGCCCACCTCTGAATACTTCCATCTGTTCTGGGTACTTTTGAGTGGCGTTTCTTTTACCCATTCATCCATTTTATTAATCACTTATCAAATTTGTGGTCAGGGTCTGGGACCGGAGCCTATCCAGCTGTGACTGAGTGAGAGTGGGGTACAGAGGGCAACAGCTTTGATGTTTTATGATGTTTGTATTACAACGTGCTGACTTCAGCCTGTTATGGTGTCAGCGTAACTAGAGTGCCAATTTGCAAAAATAAAAAGTGTGTTGCACAACTCTCTCAATGCCCGTTCATATGATATATTACAGGCCAGCTTTTGTTTCATAAATTATCATCAGTGCCAGCTAGGGCTCTGCCATATCAAATTGTTTTGCAGTTATACTAGTATAAAGTTACTAAAAACAACGACATAAGCCTGGGCATGTCTGAGAGCGAGAGCTGCATGTCTGATAAACTAAAAGAGTTAGTTCAACAGCTGCCAGTACATCACATTACTTTGCAAAGTATGAGCCTCACTTGCCCCAGGATATAGTTCATTTGACAGGGAGAACAAACATGGTCACAAAGCAGAAAAGGAGGGTTTTAAGTAACTGGTAAAGTTATAACTGGTGTGACATCCCAGGTAGAAAATATTTTTCACAGTAGCTCACTGGAAGAAAAGAAAACGCTCTTCTTCATCTTGATAAATATCATTATCAAAAAGCTGCTTGACATGTTTTCGTGAGCACCTTCAGCCACTCTACACTAGTAAGCTTTTACATCCATGTATAATTAGCAGGCTCCTGATGTCTGCTGACCAACGCTTGCTGGTGGTACCTCAGTCCAAGCTAAGGACACTTTTGAGGTTTTTGGTTCCAAAGTTGCCGAACTTACTGTCATTGTACTAAAGATCTGCAGATACTGAAGTTTAAGACTCAGTTGTATCCAGTGTTTTAATTGTTGCACTTATGCCTTTTCATGGATACATACTATACTTGGAGAATTTTGTTCTTGAAAGGTGCTTACTTACTTATGATCTTAAGCTTATATTGCTGCAGTACCAGTAACAGTTCCCCTCAAACTGAGGTTACACACATTTCCCTCTGACCTGTAGTCATCTAGAGTGATTCAGTGCAACTTACCCAGCTTTGGAGGTGTCGCCTACCTTCCCAAAAATCCTCAAGCCCTACAGGAACTATTTCTTTTCTACCCTTTAAATGAATCGCTGCGCAGAAAGAAGTGTCCATCTACCCCTGATGAGAGGCTTGCCTCAGCGAGAGGTAAAGATTAAAATTTTGTTCGTACAGATGATATCTTCCAAACTGGGATGAATTAGGTCTTAAAGGTGAGCTCTCTTTTCTTAAAACACTCAAAATAATAGTTGACCTGAGCTGCGGTGCATTTGAAAAGCTTCAAATTAGACACCCGTCACTTGTACAAACGCGCTCAACCACCGAACCTTGAGTTGCGGGGGAAAATCTCGAAGTCTCGACTGAGAAGAGAGACAAGATTAGAAGCAGAAAACCTGGCGGCGTGGCGGTGAGCTCTAAGCGCCCCATCTCGCCTTCCTCCGCTGTCTGCGCTGTAAGTCGGTTGAGCATCGCACCTACCAGGCAGATGGAAAAAATTCAAACACCGAGTGCCAAGATCTTTATGTGGATTCCCTACTTCCAAATAGCTTAGGATTATTCTCCGTCTAAGCTAATACCTGGTGAGGAAGTAAAGCCTGAAGGATGGGATTATTTAATATGGCATTTTTAATGTGTGACACGCTAATCACATCTCAGAACAGGAATACTTCAACCATTTAACTTTCGTCAAGGGAGGAGAGATGGTTGGTGGTGGTGGTTGCTGTGGTGGGGGGTAAGCCTCCAAAAGAGGACCCCCCCCCCTTTTTTTTTCTTCCCCCCTCTTCTTCTCTCCTTCCACTAGCACCTCACGCCACAGAAACCGGCTGTAAAAACCACAATGACAATGACACATTGTCGTGCCTTAGAGGGGAAAAACGAGGGAGGGAGGACGACAGAGACAGAGTAACCTCAAGAACATGAGTGAGGGAAGTTTTTATTCTGACTGCTGTGGTGAAACAGGGCTGCCACGACAACGGCGACATCGACACGGGGAGTCTCTCCTAAGCATTACACATCAATCCGGGGCCTAGACCGCAGACAGAATTACTCCTCTGTGTACCGATAATGATTTCACAATCCTCGCATACCGGTGTCTGAATCTCCCGCGGATTTGCGGATAAAGCCGAGTTTTCTCCCAGATTCCGAAGTTTTAACAAGGTGAAGCAGACGAGACTCCGAGTTCGACCGCTCTGAGCCGGCGAGGAAACTTAATGCGTGTGTGCACGCTTGACAGGCAACTTCAGAGAACAGGAGCAGAAGATGAGTGATTTGACAGGGAGGCAATGGGTGAGGAGGGTTCAGACGCACTTGTCTCTCTATCTCCGTCATCTGTCTGTGATCATTAATGGTTAAACATCTGAAGCGTTGCTATTATATGAGCATGGAAAGTTATTAAAGCACACACACACACACACACACAGCCTGCCCTCGTGTCTTTTCTGTCTTTAAGGATCGCGCTCTGATAGCGGTGAGGAAATCAATGAAGGGCCTGAGAGCAGCCGGTCTGGCAGACTTGACACGCAACAGAGGAAGGTAAATTATTGGAACTTTAATTACTTTGATCCGTCATGCATTGTAGCATTGTGTCAGGGAAGTCAATGCCATGACAGACGCTGAACAAAGGCCAGCGCCGCATTTTCATAACATCTTCACTCCCTTTTCCTAATGCCTGATTAAAGCCAGGGTGTCGAGGACCAGAAGCCCCCAGCCCCCTGTTTTTTTTTGTTGTTGTTTTTTTTCCTCCTGCCTCTATGCACTGATTTAGAAACTCATTTTGAAAGCTCTGTTTACTGAAGTCATTACTGAAGTCAGGGATTGAATGCTGGTCTATTATGGGCCTCTGCACCACGGCTTTACAAACAAGCACAATGCACCGTGCTATCGCCATTATCACATTGTTTGACCGTAATGTATCGCCTCTTCTTTTTTTTTCTCCCCCCCTCCTCACACCCATAAATATAAGTCCATATTTTCAGCTAAATTAAGAAGGATTTGCCTCCACAATGAAGCCTGTCCTTTTCTGAGTGGCCGCACAAGAAAACAATGACAAAAACCCCACAAAGTAAATGAGCGAGAGTGAGAAATTCCCCCCTTTTTTTTAATCATCAAAGGGTGTACGAAATTACTCCTTTTTTCCCACTATTTCATGAATATTCCGCCACTTAGTGTTGGGATGAATCTGCAGGATTGTTCTCGCAGCTGATAAATGGCCGGCATGTGTGGTAATTTAGAAGTGCACATTAATCTCCAATCGCGGCCTAAGAAGGGAATAAATAGGAGGCAGGGAAAAAAAGGTAATTGATATCCAGCAAATGGGCAGACCTCCCAAAAAGTGTATGCAGATATAACTAAGGCGATCATGTGCGTTATTAATTGCACAAACTGCAAATTGTGCGAGCTGAACAGGAGAGGGAAAAGTGCTTTGTTTCAATTCGTCATTCATGCGTTAAGTACGATTAAGCAAAACTGTTGTTTGTGAGGAAAGTGAACGGAGTAGCTCAGAGAAACTGTCACCAAGAAAGGGATGCTGCTCTTTACTGGAGTCTTAATTCATTAGTGGATCAGGGATTTGCTAACTTCAGACCTAATCATCCCCCACTGATGGTTTATATTTCTGTCTCTCAGTGATTTGTATTGCATTGTATTCTGCAGTTGGGGGATAATCCCACACAATGTGACCAAACAGGCTTTGAGACACATTCTCACTTGGAAAGGACAGTGAGGACATTGACTGTCACTTCTGGTAGTGTAACGGTCGCACAGTGATGCACTGCAGAAGGACAGTTGTGCATTTACGTCTGCTGACATGTACGCATGTATATATAAGCACTTTCTACATACAGAAAACTCCCTTAACCTTCCAGCTCTGGTTTGTCTCATCAATCTCAAGTGAAATAATGCAGTCATTGCACAGTTAACACTTTCTTGAAGCCAGAGGTTACCGTATATGGACAACAAGGCTAAGTTATCAGCTAACGCTAGTAAGCTTAATGAGCAAGGTGGCATAGAGACCGTTAAGATGCCATCATTCAGGCATGCATATTCACTCGAAACTGGGCCAGTTGGTGGCAAAATTAACAGCTAAACAAAAATGAGTGTCAGAATAGTCTAAACACGTGCCCTACATTACCCCCATACAGTGATAACAAAGGTGAATAGAGACCAAAACTGCTTTTTTAAAAACCACAAATGTTTATTTCTGGTATAAAGCTGGGTCTGACACCCAGGACAGAACCAGCCTTTTTAATCAGTTTGTTCAGCCTGTTGGCATCAGCTGTCTTCACTCCACTTCCCCAGCACACAGCTGCAAAGAACACTATGCTCTCCACCACTGAGTGATAGAACATGGTCAGCATTTTCCTACCAACATTGAAGGACCCGAGTCGCCTCAGTAGGAAAAGCCGACTCTGCCCTTTTTTGAAGATAGCATTGGTGTTCTTGGTCCAGTCCAGCTTACAGTCCAAATGTACCCTTGGATGACGTACTTTCTACTGAATGCCGTCCCTCAAAACCTTCAAAAACTTACAGTGGAAGTCTATGTTGACAGTCTGACCGTGGTGCAGAGAAAACATTGGAGCTGAACCGATATAAGATTTTTAAGAGTGATATTGATACCGATATATATGAATCCGATATATGAAAAACTATTTTTTTCTTTCACACACACACACACACACACAGACAAACATATTTTCTAAAATTTTTTACATGCACTTCTTTATGATAATATGACATCGCAGTATAAAGATAATCTTGTTTTATTGTCACAAGTTGTGGATTACTCCTTTAAGCTCTACCCGGCTCTGCTGGATTAGCTGATTACTGTTTGTGACGTTCCAAAGACGTGTTGTCATCAGGTAAGTTGCAGAGTGCCCTCTGGTGGACAAAATATGCAACATCAACACTCATAACACAGTTGAAGGGTGTTTCTTCCATTTCTGTTTACTTTTTAAATTTTCATTAATAGGCTGTTATAAATGATAATATTGATATATTGGGAAATAACTAATACTGGCTGATATTTTGGCTCTGACACCTACAGTAATGCACCACTTTTCCACTTGGACACAGCTGACTCTTTCAGTCAAAACTGCTGTATCAGTTATCGGCCACATATAGAGTAGATGATGATGTATTTTCCGATGTTTAGAAGTTGTCTGTCACACACTCTCCAGTCCAGCTGACTGCCTTATGCCACGGCACATCCCATTCTGCACACAAACTTTCGCATTTCTACAAAGATAAACAGGCTGACGTGTAAATTTGCACAAGTCTTATCTTGAAAGCGAATCAGTCCGTCCCTGTTAAGAAAGTTTTGAACCCAAACATGTTCTCCTAGTGTGAAGTGAACATTAGCTCTCAGTGGAAAACTTCAAATGTTAAGACCCTCAAAAAGAGGGGAGAAAAAAATCATACTTCTCTCTTAATTTGTATTGATGGCCTAGAAGAAACCAGCATGCTTTGCAGTTCTGTAAGGGGGAAGATGTTTAAGTGGAGATTAATTCAAATTTCTGCTTGCTCAGTACTTGTAAAACTAAAGCAATTTATATTCCTTCTCTTAACGATCCTCCCTTTCTCTGATTGCGGTAATGTAATCTAATTGTAATTATGATACTATCTGAATCATGCAGACCTTAACATGATTGGAGCTACTCATTGCATTAAAAACTAATTTTTGAATAATGATGAAAGGAGCAGTGGAAAATGTGGAAGTATTACATTTTTTCTTTATCTCTGTTTTGTGGGGGGATCTTGTTCTTCTCCCCCCCCCTCTCTCACCTCACCTCCCCTCCCTCCCTGCCATCCGCCTACAGTCATAGTTCCGGTATAAATGACAAGGAGGAGTGGATCCGAAGAGTAGTGGGAGGAGGTGAGGAGGGGTGGGGGGTAGAGAAGGCTGGATGGGAAATGGACCACCCCAATTAAACCTATCAGGCTCATCAGTGGCTGCGGGATAGCGGCGTACCGCTGCGAACAAGTTCACTGTCGTCCCACGAGGTTTCGCTTATCGCACCAGAGCGCCTCCTATGCCATGCATCACCCCCACCAACCCAGCACCCCATTCACCTCACCCAAGGGTGGGGGGAAGGCTTCTCGAGCTGGGAGAATAAGAGTGGAGTAAAACAGCTGTAGAAACTGTGGAAGCAGGCTCAGTGGCACAGTTACAATGTAGTTGGGTAAAAATGAAAGGAAGGTAAGTGGAAAGAAATGGAAATGAATGAAGGAATAAAGGTTTATGCTTTTCAGCTCTTAAATGATTTGGAGTCACAGCCCAGGGGATATCTTATACTTTGGAGAAAGTGAAGAAGTTGTAAGCAGAGTTACTGTAAAATTGATTGCACCGTTATATCAAGCTGGCTACGAAGACAACCTCAGTGTCCAATCCTGGTACATCACCTGATTACATTTCATCTCAATACCAAACCACAGAATCTCATTGGCAGGGTTTGTGTTTTATGTTGCTTTACTTTGTCTACAGTTTCTGCTACTTGTCCAAGTTGCTTTGCAACCCACCTCGACCCCAGCTTATTCTCTTTGCTTAATTTAGGTCATGTCTGTTATTCTGATGGCTGCTGTGTTCTTTTGCTGCTTTGAACCGAGAATGGAGACATAAATATTCTTCTTCTTTTGACTGAAGCACTCCACATTGAAATAAGATTCATATTTAAAGTTAGCCAACCTCTGTTTACATCAGCACACTTAGTGGCCATTATAAACTGTAGTCACTGTGATAGACGTAGCTAGAAGCCCAGATGCTTCTTTATCATGTGTTATTCTTAAAGATAGAAAGTTATTGTACAGCCACATTTTGGGAAAACATTGGAGACTGCAGCACAACCAATATTATTGCAACTATGTGTGCAATGAAATTGTGATTTTGTTACATTTGAAGTTGCTGCTTTGAAGATGAGGATCAGGTCTGGCACCACATGCAGTCAGTTGCTGTCTTAAAAGCAACTTTAGTTTATCAACACAGCGATAAAACTGCAGTAAAATGGAGTCAGTCTGCTATCAGTTTGAAACTGAATGGGATCAAATTGCAGTCCATCGCTATCTGCATTTACAGAAATTCACATGAACTACTTACATTCAGTCCAGCCAGAACCATTTAACTACAAAATAACATAAGCACTCTGCAACCTGGCTGTTATATAAGAATACTGTGAAAGTGAAAACTCCAAGTCAGCCTCCAGATATAATCACTAATCATATTAAACCTCGAGTTTGTCACCTACTAAAAGTTTGATGCAATTAATTCAAGTACCATAATCTAATGGAGAGTTTTATTTCAGGGTCCTTGCTTATTTAACTCTTAACTCCTATAATATTTGGACAGTGAGACACAGCAGTGTTGGTTGTATTGGCCACATTTGGAGTGAACTGCTGCAGAATATGTGCTGATGGAAGCCCGGCAACACTTTGGCCCTGCTTTTAAGGACTAAAGGGATAAGGAAGGTACTGCACCTGCAAGCCACGCTAACTGTAAACGGCCGGGTTACGGATCTTTTTTATCAGAATATGACTCTTGTCCAATCTCATTTGAAGGGCCAAAACACCGTGAGTGTGGACTGCGAGCCTATTCACAGCGGTTAAAAGCAGGCACGAGGCAGAGGTGTGAGAGCAGCGAAGAGGGAGGGGAGGACAGATAACCCGACAGCTTTCACACTCCTGAAGGTAAAGCATTTTAGTGTATGAAATGAGGTGGTAATGCAGAGGTGGCTGGCCGGGTGGCAGGGACTAATGGGCATCGAGACAGTGTGAAAGCCTCTGTAGCAGAGAGACTCTCCTAAAATCATGCAGGGGAAGAAAATTTACCTGCAACTTTACACTTCTTATAACAGGTAGCGCCGATGCTTGTGGAACAAATTTTCTCGTGGGGGAAAAACTCGAAACCGGGAAAATGCAGCCAGGCTTGCGAGATTAATAAATGGCGTCGTGAAAGGTCAGGAAATTTGCTCCACACATAAGTGGTCACGTAAGGGAACATCCAGAAATGAGAGAATGGCAGTAAAATCTGAACTGAGGTGAAGGCATGAAGTGGCAAATACATGATCACAGAATATTATTTTCTTCCTTTCAATTTCAGAGGTAAGTATTCAGAAATGGTAGAATATTTAATTAAATCTGTTCTTTGTGTCCTTTGATATATTGATCTAACAAACATATAGACACTAATCAACGATCTACTCAATAAAAACAAAACAATTTGGACTCAAATTGAGTGGGTATATTCCACCTTTGACACACTGGTAAAGATCAAGTCAGGCTAACATTTCTTACATATTGAAAAGTAATATTATCTCATGATTACCAATCTAAATACAAATATTGTTCCAAAGTCATTTAAATTTGGGGTTTTCACTTGTTTTTCCTTAGAATTTTAGTTTTCTAAGTAACAACCACAAAGGCTTTTGGGACTGTTGATGTTTAACAATAAGAATAAAAAATACCTTATTCAACACGTTATTGGGAAGATTTTTGTTACACTAGTTGAAAGTAGTTGAAACAGGTCTGGCTTTTAATCGACACACTGAGTCTCAGTGGGATTACCTGTATAAATAAAAGATAATTTTTTTAAAACACAAAAAGTAAAAAAGAAATACAAAAAGTAATTCAGTTACAGTTACTTCAGTTTTATTTATATAGCACCAAATCACAACAACAGTCACCTGAAGGCGCTTTATATTGTAAAGTGGAAACCCCAACAACCAGACGACCCCCTCGCACTTTGGCAACAGTGGGAAAGAAAAACTCCCTTTTAACAGGAAGAAACTTCTGGCAGAACCAGGCTCTGGGAGGAGCAGCCATCTGCCACAACCGGTTGGGGTTAAGGGGATGAAGGCAGGACAAAGACACGCTTTGGATGAGAGCCAGATATTAATAATAATAACTTATTATGCTTAGCTATTCTAAGATAATAAAACCAAATCCTAATTATATTACTCTTATTATTAGATGTTTGGCTTTGATTCTTGTGGCTATGTGATGTGGTTTCTGGTGTTTGTGTGCTTAAACACACTGTAAAGGTTTAGCAGCGGAGTGGCGACTCTGACTAAGACCCCCATGGTGATCAATAGCTCGTGGTTGTTGTTGTTCAGGGTTCCTGTAAGTGTGCGGTGTATGGGGCACACTGATGTGACAAAACCTGGCATCTCTGTCTTAATAGTTTATTAGGGTTAAGGTTAGATGTTAAATATTGTTAACATGTGCTCTTAGTTTTCTAAGAGAAAACCTACTCCTTTCCTAGTGACATTTTTGTGAGTTTACCTATTTGTTATAATAGTGTTTAACTTCAAATTAGGTCAGTGTTCCTTTTTCTTGACTACCTCATGCAATACACAATGAACACCCCACAGTTCACCCCTCTGAAGTTGAAATTGGGCATTTTTTAGATGAAACTATTTTTTTTTAACTAAAGCTACCTTAGGCCCCAGTCACACTGGCCTGGAGACAGTTCAAACAGGACCAGTTTGTGGGTGTTTGCTGGGTGCACTGAAAAACTCCTTGTAATTGGTTTGGAAGCAGATTATCGTGATTTCCTGTAATTTGAATGAAAGTTGCAGATTTGTTTGTAAAGACTCCCTGACTGCTCTCTGAGCTGCTGTGAAAAGTGGAAATGGATAACTTTGTCTTCAAAGTAAATGTTGGGCCTTATCAATTCGACAATTACATTTAATGAGGCCCAACTTTTGCTTTGAACGGCCTCCATTGCATATTCTGCAGTTTCAGTAGCATTTGGTGAGCATTTTTATGAGTATCTGTAGATAAATTAGCTTCGTCCTTGTGAACTATGGGCGACCGCATCAACCAGCTGACACCAAAGCAATCTGTTCTCTGTTCAGCACCCTGTTTGTGACCTACTTTAACCTGTCAGGCAGTAGCGGTTTTTGATACGGGCGACACGGGCGGTTACCCGGGGCGGCATCGTGGTGGGGGGCGGTATCACGGGCATCGGCAAAAAAAAATTTTTACTCATACTCATGCTGCCCCGACATCATGCCAGCGCAGTTTGGGGATGGCATGGGCACCAACCAGTTTTCTATCGCCCATTTGCTGGGAGTAAGGGCGCCCTCCGTTTGTGAGGTGCGCCTGCTGCTTGCGGCACAGGGAGGAGAGGGCGGGGCGCCGGGGGATTCTCTGGCTGGCTGGAGCAGCATCTAATAACCAACTCGCAAAATAAAACAAAATAAAAACAAACCAACAAACACGAAAACACCGGACATCATGATGCAGACTTATAATCTGCACCGATGTTTTTTCGAAATTCTATATGCGAAAACTGAGCGCGAGAGCCCTCGGTGCGCCTGCTCGCTGCTGAAGTCAAAGTAAACTTTATTGTCATCTCCGCTACATACAGTCCGTATATAGAGAGACAAGACGACGGGGCTCCAGTTACAGCAGTGCAAATAAACGAACAATAAATATAAGAAGAGTAAGAAAATAAATACACACTTTAGGACCAGGGGTAAAGGGATCAATAACAATTTAAAATGTATAATTTACAGTTTGATGATTTAAAGTCTCACACACAACCCGCCGAAAGGGGAGGAGCCCCTGCTGCTTCCAAATAGAGCGCATTTCATTCATAATGTTGTAAATCCAAGCCCATTATGTATTCATGATTTGAATCCTGGGTTGTGCGAAATCCCAGAAATAAACCCTAGACAAAGTGAATCTGTGAACTAAGGTGTAGGTCTATTAGGTTATGTTGTGGTGATCCTCGGGTTGAGGGATGGGTGTTCATACTGGAGTGCAACATTAAAACCAATGGAAGATGGACAAGAAAAGTTCAAAGCCATCAGGTGCTCAGTTTAGAAAAAAGAGAAAAGAAGAGGAGGAGAAACGAACAAATGATACAGGTAAGCAGATGTGTCATTGGATAATGGCAGGTCATCCTGAAACAATCAGAATCAGAATACTTTATTAATCCCTGAGGAAATAACGTGCAGATTATATCTCTCGGCTGGCCTGGGAACGCCTTGGTGTTCCCCCGGATAAGCTGGAGGAGGTGGCTGGGGAGAGGGAGGTCTGGGCTTCTCTGCTTAGGCTGCTGCCCCCGCGACCCGGCCTCGGATAAAGCGGATGAAGATGGATGGATGGAAATAATGTGGGTTACAGTTGCTCCAAGAAGAAATTGTAAAAATAGTAACAGTAACAGACTAAACTCCAAACAATACATTATGTTACAGATTTTACACATTTAAGAAATAGCACTAATATATACAGGTCACTCAATTATAAATATCAAGAATTAACAGAGGGGATTATAAATAACTATCAAGAAAATTGACAAGAATATTACAGAGTAGAAAAGAGTGTGTAAAAAGGGTGTAACTATTGCAGTGTTCACAGTGTGTTAGATGGAGGAGTTGTACAGGGAGATGGCCACGGGCAGGAATGATTTCCTGTGTCGTTCAGTGGTGCATTATGGGTAATCTCAGTCTCTCACTGAACATCCTCCTGTGGCTAGCCAGCATATCATGGAGTGGGTGGGAGATATTATCCAGCATTGTCTTTATCTTGGACAACATTCGCCTCTCAGACACCACCCTAACGGAGTCCAGCTCCATCCCCACAACATTACTGGCCTTGTGGATCAGTTTATTTAGTCTGTTGGCATCTGTGACCCTCAACCTGCTGCCCCAGCATGCAACAGCATAGAGGATAGCACTGACCACAACAGAGATACAACAGGGAGTGTTCGCCCAGGGCGCCAAAGAGGCTAGGACCGCCACTGCTGTCAGGGAATACACATATTCCTTTGGTGACCAGAGGTTGCCATCGGATGGCTGACTAGTTTCTAGAGCTGTGTGACTGAGGCCTTAGAACTTCATCTTTCCTCTGGAAGTTTTTCAGGTAAATCTGACATACTGTGGGTGCTGTGAGGTGAAATATTTGTTTTTTTTAATTTGAGAAATTGAAAGGGAAAAACCTGTCTGTAAAACTTAAATCAGCTTGAAGTGTAAATGGCAGCTCTGTGGAAATTCAGACTGCATTTCTCCCTTTTGCTTCCATCGATATTATCACGCTACCTCAGAGTATGATCAGGAGCTCATTGATATCCTTGTGTCATAAACAATGTGAGGCAAGTAAATACATAAAGCTAATCTGACAGGATGCTATAAATGTCACCATGCATCACCTGAGTGACACCTGACTCGCAGCCATGGCCATGAACACAGTCGCGAATCTCTCTGCCAACTGTCTTTATCATCGCTGAGGGACATGTGACTCTGCCCCATTCTTTATAACCCCTGCAACCCTGAAAGTCCATCTGTGCATATATTTTTTTTTCTTTCAAATGGCGCGCAGCCACACTCAGTTCGCTCAGCCATGGCAAACGCACAGATCTCCAGCTATCCCCCTTCTCCTGATGCCCTGCTTCGCCTGCTCTGCGCCACCTGGGTGCAGCTCCAGTGGCTCCGAGGCGAAGATGTGCAAGACGTGTGCGTCTGAGTTTGTCTGCTGAGGGCATGAGCCATGTTTTCAGAGGAAGATGAAACGACTTGAAGCAGGCACGCAGACCTTGCTGTGTTTAGCATCAGTACAAAACATTCAAACTGTCACCTTATAAGCAAACGACAGAGTTAATGAGGGGAAAATCCAAGAGCGTTTAGCTAATTTCAAGCTAATTTTAATGCTGTGGTTGTTTTGATATCAGATTCTGTCATATTTTGCTTTCTTTCCAGTTGATGTTTGGAAAAATGTCTGTTAAAGGGCAGGAAGTAGATAAACGGCAACTATTTTAATCCGATTTACCCATTCGGAGAAACATTCAGAGTAAGCCTAATCAATATGGAAATTAATCTGAACTAAAGATACAAAGTTTTCCTTCAATTCAAAGTTGAGCCGTTTTCGTCATGCCTTCTTAGCTAAAAGGTCATGTTTATTTATCACTTCCCAGGTAAAAACAACTTAATACACCCTGACTGTTTTTGTAGTCGCTGCCTAATTTAGCTCCTGCAGAGCAGCGATAATCCTGCACCCGCAATGCCTCGGAGGAGGGGAAAAAAGCCTTTGAAGTGACCAGTCTAAAGGTCCCATTACACAGCTATTGGAGGTGTGTCATCATGCCCTTAACATATGGACCTTAACATAATCTCCTGTCACCGTGAAGGAGCTTCTGCTCTGTGAATTCAGACAGCGGTGCCTGAGCTGTAGGTGTAATTTACTGATGATACCAATCTGAGCTCATTGTACTTCCTTAAGTACCCGGGAATTAGTTTCTGAGGAGCTGTGGAGGGAGGTTTTTATTCAGTGTGGAAGGGTCACAGGAGAGCCCGAGCCTTGATGAGACAGGATGATCAGGTTCTGTCTCTCTTAAGTCTCAAGGGTTTCCTCTCTTCTCGGTATTAAAGACTCCCTGATTGGACTCTGGACGCCCTGCAGATGTTACCAGCTGGCATAAAAAAAAAAAAAACTAAAAAAAAAAACTGGGGGAAGTCACGTGAGCTCTCATCGTGCCAGTTGCTTTGAAAAACGCTAATAAACGTGGGCTCACACATGCACACGATTACATATATTCAGGCAGAGAGAGAGAGAGGGAGAGCTGCATAAGGGATCGACCCAATTACAGAATGATTAAAAGAAATCTAAACTTCGCTTTGCATGAAAAACACAATGTTTGCAAAAGATGTGTGTGTGTGTGTGTAGGGGGGGTGGTCTTGAAGAAACATGTTTGCACTTTCTTTTGGCAGGAATGATAGCGAGGGAATGAAAACAATTAAAAGTGACTTTGGAGGTCCCTTGAGTCAATTAATTTCACTCTGGCAGAGCAAGTCAGGAGGCCACGCAGGAGGAGAGGTGGGATTGAAAGGAGGAAAAAAACCCAAGAAAAACCAACCCTTTCTCTTCCTCAAACATGTCAGAAACCTTTGCCCCCCTCCGGCTCCAGGAGTTTCCCTAGGTGTCTCTTACACCGCTGCCGCCTTGTGATTGGCTGAGCCCTTCAGCTGGCTGTCAACCGCCTCCCTTAAGGGAACCTGGCAGATCTGGAGGAGAAGAAAAAACACAGAGAGCAAGGAGAAGGGGGGGTGGGAGAGAAAGAAAAAATCAATTTTAAGCTCACATGCCCCACTGGGTGCCAAAGCTACTTCGGGGATACTGAAGGATGCCTGAGTTGACAGGATTTGACTTCCAGAGGTAGAGAGGTGACAAACTCTATCACGGGTGGAGGGCAGCGCCGAGGCCTGCGAGGGCTAACCTGTTCCCAGGGATGGCTGACCCGCCGGCGTCGTCGTATTGAACCTATCTATCTCTCAACACCGCCATAGGTACCGCTGGGGAGTCTGAACGGGAAGTAGGGGAGAGGAGGAGAGGTGAAGAAAGTTGTTACTGGAAAGGGAGACGATAGCGCGGCGAGGAGGGAGGGGTGGAAAAGGGAGAGAGAAAGAAAAAAAAGGAAAAAAGTGGCAGAATTCAGGGGTGTAAATGATGAATTACTTTTCATCAAGTGAAGGGAAACATACTCCGGAACAATCCAGAAAACGGAGCAGGGAGACTCTGACCTCGTGCTTCAGAGCAGCCAATATCTTCATTCAAGAAGACAACCATGAAATTACACTGAAAATGGGATTGTCATGAGCGGGCCCTTGAAAATCTTGGTGTACAGTCATTATGGTGCTGGAAAGAGCCTTCATCCACACATCATACCCTGTAAGAAAAGGGAAGCAGGGTGTGTATCCGCAGGGACAGCTGCTAGAAATGAGAGGGTCGGGGTTAGTTTAATGAAAAGAACAACTCTGCATTTCCCAAAATATTCTACATGCACCGTGCCCGGCGTTAAGTCCACGCCGAAACACGTCGTCTTGTAAACGGCCTTGTATTACATTTGTCCACGTGCATCCTCGGAGGAGCGTTAACAAACGCTGGCACGGCGGTGTAATTAAAGGGAGACGGTTGTTTCTCTCGCGTATGAGAAATTAGACGCACACACACACACAAAAAAAAGGTTTTCATGAGCAGATGTGCGCACGGCGAACACAGCGTCTAATGAGCAATCAAATAATAATTAGGAAAACCAAACGCGGAGGAGAAAGAGCGAGGCTTTGAATACAAGATGTTCAGGTTGGCCTCTGAAATAACTCGGAAGGAAGTTTTTTTTCACTGACTTACTCCGAGGTGCGCTGGGGTGGAATATACTCATATTTCAGTCTACGTAATTAAAAGTCCCAATGCATTTGACTTTTTATGTGCATAAATTAAAAAAAAAAAATCAGCAGGCATGAGAAACAAGGTGTTTTTGAGAGGCAAAAGGAAGGAAAAAGACCAGAAAGGGTCTAATAATCTGGTCAGACAGGCCTGTAACTTCTCTTCGTTTACAAGCAGCTTTGCAGTGTTGAGGTCACCATCCGTCATGTCACAGCGAGGAGTCTGTTTGCTGTCACAGATCCTGGAAAATGTCATATAGGATCCTCGAGCCAGAATAAGGGAGGCTTCTGTCTATCTGCATCTTAGGGCTCACGTAATTAGCCGCCAGTGTCTTTTTTAAGTCTTAAGTTTTAGCATGAGCATTAAACTGTTATTAAGAAAGTGCACGTTGGTGTTCAGATAGAGTGTCCTCACATGGTAGGTAGGTAAGAACAGTGTAGAAACAGACACAGTGGGACATCTCCCAGTGACCTCAGGGTTGATCTGGCCTGACAGACCTCTACCCCTGGCCTATACGCTCACCACATGCACGCTCTCTCCACATCCTTCAGATTGGGATGACTATCTGCGTGTCTACATGTAACATACAGAACGTACAAACTGTCAGGGGAGAGGTGTAGGTGCTAAATGTCTGTCAGTGACCAAGTCAGCCAAGAAAGTTAGCTTAAAAACACCCATACTGTTTGTATTGGAGCTCATGTTACAGTCACACAAGGGGAAAAAGAGGTTGGAGACTGTGGCACAAGCGAAATTATTGTGAATGTGAAGTTCTGAGCTTGGCACCTGCAAGGCACCAGTATACCCGATACCTGTTTCCAAACTGTTCCAACAGCTTCCTTTGAATATTTGTGAACCTCTGAGTTTCTGTAGTGGAATATCATTAAAAACCGGCTGAAGCAAGACCCAACAGATATGACGTCATTTTCAGTGTGAGCATAAAAACGGCATCAGTGTGAACAGAAATTCCTCCACACAGCAGACTTGCTTTTATATAGGAATATAATCAGAATAAAACCAGTTGAGCTGAGTCCCTTATGGCAAAGAGATGTGTTGACGATGCATAACAACAGGCACAGACTGACTCAGGTTGATTAGTGATTTTTAGCTCACTGGTTGAGCAGACGGGCATCCATACACCAACCTGAGGCCCTTTGCTGCATGTCTTCCCCTGAACTCTCTGCTCTTCACTGCTAAACTGTCAAATAAAGGCCAGAAAATTCATGTTAAAAACAAAGAGAGTGAAATTTGTGCTTTCGCTCTTATTTTGAGTATAATTAATTAGCCAAAAAGCCCCAAATAACACAGTATTAAATTTTTTTTCAATAAAAGACAACCAGTAATATCGCTGAAGCGAATTCTTTTATAAATCCTGATATAGTGACATCCCGGTTTAGTGTAAGTGGCCTGGGATGGACTGTTTCTGTCTCATCTCAAGCCCTCGCTGGATGTGGTGTGTGTGTTTTTCAAAAGCTTAGCCCGATGCTGCACATGCACAGCGTTATTAAAGAGCTGTGTATGGGTGGAATTATATCTGAATATTAATTTAAGGCTCACGCCTATGCGTGCGTGAGGAGCTGCATTACCACAGCCCACTGGAAGCAGAAGTTTGATAGGTCACCGCTGAAGAAGCAGATACGACCAGCTCGCTTTAACACAAAGCAAGTGGAGCAAGGCATCTGTCTCTCACGGCGACTCCTGCCCGCTGCTGCGAAATTCATCCGCAAGCTCAGCTACACAATCATATTTCCTCTGCAAATTGTATTTATTCATTAGAAGCTCCCCGCATTGGTAAATATGCAGTTTCAGAAGATTTTCACTCTCAAAAATCTAATATGTCTCAGAACAGAGATTCAGTCAAATTTAAATATACATGACAAATTCAGGACTGGCAGCTTCAATAAGGAACAGAATCGTCAGTGTCGGCCATTATCATCTCAATCATGAATTATAAAAGGGCCCAAAAAAGGCCCGAGGACAGTGCGAGATAGATGGCAGGCAGTTTGGATATCACACATACAATTAGAACAAGAGATGCACTGTTTCCAGTCTGAATGTGGTTTTTCACTGAAGTAAGAAGAAGGGGGGGAAAGTTTTAGGAGAATCCTGTTTACTATAGAAAAGTGGAAACTTGGGGGAGGTTGTGTGTATGTGTGCGTATGAGGAGGGGGAGGATGGGGGTGGTGGTTGGGGGGTAAGAGTGGGAGGTTATCTCCAAATTCTTTTCCCCGAATGCCACGCCGGCGTAGTCTCAAAGCAGAGTTAACAAGAGGAAGAAAAAAATGGGAGTCGGTGGCGGAGAAGCGACGCGTCCGCGGAAAGTATTTTGAAGGATCTGTAATTTTCAAAGTGCTCTGCATTTAAATGTCCCTTTTATTCCTAAACAGCCTTAAGACACTTTTCAAACTGCTCGATTCACATAATGAGATGGGGCCGACAGATGACTCTCTCGCTGTGCCACGCAGCCATTAGAAAAGAGGTCATTCTCTTTGCAGAATGGCTACTGTTCTCACTTGTCATTAATTTGCCACTTCAAAGCGGCGCGAGCATGTGACACCGCCGACAAATGAAATAAGTTACACTTATCTCAAACGGCCACCATTACGGCGGGCAAACTTTTCAACTCCAATCACGCTCACTTTTTAACAGTCTTTTCAAAGTGCGCTTATGTTCCCCAGTTTGAGATGTCGGGGTGGGCGGGTGGGGTGGAGAAAGACGCTTGGGGAATCAAAAACTGGTGTCATATTTTCTCCCAAGTCTCCGCAGGATGGGGCGCGTGAGTGGGTAAATCCCCCCTATTTGTGTTTCTTGGCAACTTCTTGGAAGTTGGACGTAAAACGTGACAATACTTGTTTAGATCTGAAAGATTTTAGGTGTTGGGACTACGAAAGGTTAAAAACATTGAGTTAAACTGGGATGCACAAAGGCGGTTTTGCTCAGAAACTGATTAACAGAGTCAAGAAGCGGTCCGTTTTTGCAGCAGAGCCCACAGTAGCACCTCTGTAGCGCAGCTTATGCCGCACTTTGCCTCGCTTTATTTTATTGTCCCTTCAGGGGAAACTCGCCTCGCAGCAGCCATTAAAAATACAACAGAAGACGTGCTTCAAACATCTTATAGGAAGACATGAAGCTGCCTCATTACACACTGATTAAAAAGAATTTATGACTTTATTTTTCCACATCATATTTTTTGCAATGCATGTCACCAGGAGTGCACATGTAATAACTGCTGTGTGTTCAACCTACGAAAGGGGGTGGGTGGGGGGGTGGCACGTCTACTGATACTTAAAATAATTAATTTGATTTATTTAATAAATGCCTTTAACTGTGAGACACTATTTGAGGAAAGCGCGTCAGCTCACTTCATTGGATGCTCGGTGCGTGCAGAACAATGCCTTTCTGTCTGTCTTTAATAGCAGCCTATCGGAATCCCCTCCCCTCGTCTTTACACATAGCTCTTTGTCAGCGGACCGCTGCACCGCCAAGGCCCAACTTTCAATCCCGCCAAGGTTTCCTCTTTCGTCTCTCCCTGAATTGTTTGAAATGCTACCAAAGAGTTGGCGTCTTCATCAAAGAGGTAAACTTTAAAGGGTTCCACCTTTGCCGTTGCCCCCCCACCCACCTCTTCTTCCTTTTATCTGGCAGGGGTTTGGCAGTCGAAGGTAAATAAGTGTGAAATGGGACATGTGTTTTCCATCCTTTTCCCTTTGTCACACATGTTCTCCTCTCTCCATGATTAACATTCCACCTACTCCAGGTCCCCTTTTCTTGGCGAATCTGCGGGCCTCGCGCAGGTTGGCCTGCCAAAACACTCCCCGGCCACCTGGAATTACAGAGATTTCAAAGCCTACACTTCCTGTCCATCTGAAATCCATTGAGCCTATCACAAGACCCCCACTCCCGCCGCCTAAGTGTAGGATGACAAGATTCTGGCGTTTGTATTTATTCTGGAAGACCTGGCTCTTTTTTGATCGACTGTTTATTGGTCTTCGTTAGACAGTGGTAATTATTTGAATAATAAGCCAACAAAGATGAATCCTCCCCAAATTCAAAGCTTCAGCTCTGATCGGTGCCAGCGGCAACGTCTTGAGAACATCATGAGACACGGGAGGGGAGAAAGAGTTTTTTTCTTCAAATTACCCAATTCTTCAGTCACATGATAAAAATTTCGAGTGTTTTTCCTCACTTCATCTAAAATAAGTTATGATGGAGGAGCAGACAGCTGGAGATTTGCCCTCCAGTATCGAGCTGCCTTAGGGCCTGAAGTCCAAGAAATGTGTTGTCAAAGCTCTTAAAGAAAAATAGTCTGTAAATGTTAGTCGTACCTGCATTTGTGTCAGTTATTTGGGCATGTCAGTCACAAAACTGACAGTGCTCTCGGGGTGCGTGGATCATAGTACCCACCCAGGGTTGAGCAGAGTGCTATAAATTTCCATCCATCCAATAACTAATCAATGATCTGCGTGCAGCACTTTCATCGATGCACATCACTTATTGAATAAAGGAAAGGAAAAGCATTGCTTTAAATAATTATTGTTTAAATTAGCATAAACTGTCGAGACACCTAAATGCAGAAATCAGATGGAGCACACCTTCTGGGTTCTAAATGTGGTGGTGACATATGATCAGGGAGCAAATTACATGTAAAGTGTAACTTATAGCGCAGTGTCAAATCCCTGTGTTGAGCCTGCTTCGTTGTGTTGGAGGTTGTTGTTTGCACACATGTTTGTGTGCTGTTATGTCTGCATTGCTTTCATATCATGAGAGAAACTGAGCTGATAAATCATGAACAAAAGTGACTTTTACTTTTAGGTTTTAGAACTGATGACCATTAAAACCAGCATGTTAACACTGGCAGAATACAAGCTTATTGTATCAGCATAGTGAGCTGGCTGGATACAGTTACACCCATAATTCATGGTACTGCATTAAATCTGCATCTCTAGCTGTGTAGGTGTATTTGGTAGCAATATGCAGTATAGATACATTATACTGATTAGCTCAAAATTAAGTGTAATATGTAGAGTATAGCTTGCGCCTCAAGCCTCAAGACGGTAATAAGAATCTCCAACTCTCAAATCCAACACACAAAAAAAATTACCTCAGAATAAACAAACAGGTGACGGACTCTGCGAATCGTCTGTCTCCAGCATCTTCATCCATCACTAAACCCTGAGCCCTCTGTGCTCAAAGAGTGCTTTGATTGCCATCTTTGGCACAGCCAAGTTGTCTGACAGTGTTTTCGGGGTGTGCTGTACACCATCTGATATACGTGAGGTGACAGAAAGCACGAGGTAAAGTGACTACGCTCATGTAACAGCTTTCCAAATGTTTTCCATATGGATAAAAGCCCCACATCATTTGTGTTGTAAGTTTACCTGACAATTACCTCCAAGGCTTATATGAAAACTTACTGTACCACTGAAGCCGTTTGAGAGGGTTTCTATAGTTTACATAGCTGACTTTTCATACGCTGCTTTTATTTTTTTAAACAGCAGTTTAAGCTATTATCTCAGCAGCCTATGTGTGTCTTTTAACATATTTTGCTCACGTGTCCTTGAAAAGGACGCGGGAGCTACTCAGGTCATCGTTTTAAAACACAGCCACGTTCTCTTCCATCCGTTTGGAAACAGGCTGCCTATTCTCTCCCCTCCGAGAGCTTACCTCCATATTTTGAGTCCTTGTACCTTGGCAGGCGGGTCCAACCATATGGCAGAACTAAGTGTCGATTATCAACCGGTCTCATATATCACACACATATCTGATAAAGCCGGATATTCATCACTCGTGTAGCACTTTGTTTTTTTCCTTCTCCCCGCGCTCACTGTTAAGTAATGACAGATGAACAGCCTACCTACAGCTTCACTGATCCAGAAATATCAAATGTGTTTTAGGACTGTGCCAATAGTCTGTCTTTTTGTCATTGAGGCCCAAATGTTACAAGCTGGTTGGGGAAGTATTGCATTTGACACTTTTCACATTATTTCCACTTCTCATCTTTTTCAAAACATGTTCCTGCAGTTTAAAACCTAAACACGACAGATAAGACAGCGGGAGTACATTCGGCATTCCTACTCTTGGAAGGTGTTGAGTAGAGATATAAAAACATGCCTGAAATATTGAAGAAAAAGTACAGAACTTCATTATGTCTGGACGAACCCCTTAGATTCCTTTGTGGTTGCTTATGCCGGAATTGCAATGACTATGAACTGATGCAAGAATAGCCCTCACTTTTGAGCAGGCTTTGGCTTTCATGTGTGAAGTTTACATCCTGTCACTTTGCTTGCATGTGCTAATGCTATAGGGACTTCAGAGTATGTGAAAAGGTGACTTTGTCTTGCAGTGTGGAGTAGTTGGGGTGCCGAGTTAGACCAGTAAATATAAATAACAGTCCATATGTGAAGAGAAATGATGAAAGAGTTGATATAGTTCTTCTTATTAACTTTACATCATATAAAAAGCATTTTAAAGAGGCCTCCAAAAGTTGATTCTGTTCATCTGGACGTAGCGTTTTGTGGGAGAAATGTTTTGTCAGTCAGCCAAGTGACTTCTTCAGTCTCAGCTGACCTCCCAGCCTATTGTTCCTTCAGTGGGCTGGTTTCAGTCATTATGCAAATGTACTGTTTATAAGATTGGGGAAACCTGCAATCAGCTGAGACTGAAGAAGTCACTTGGATGAGTGACGAAACATTTCTCCCACAAAACGCTACGTCCAGATGAACAGCTTTTGGAGATTTACTTACCTGGATGATTGAGCATGCATCAAGACATTTTAAAGAGGATTTGATCAGAAATTCATCATGCTCTTTCTATGGGTCACAGCTCATGACCATGGAAGAAGATCCATCCATTTTCTACCACTTACCTGGGTCCAGGTCACAGGGACAGCAGTCTAACCGCAGATGGCCAGACTTCTATCTTCCTGTTCACCTTCTCCAGCTCTTCTAGGGGATGCCAACCAAGAGATGTAATCTCTCCAGCATGTGCTGACTCTTTCTTGTGGCCTTATCCCAGTTGGACATAGCCAAAACACCTCACCTAGGAGCTCTCCTGGAGGCTTTCAAGTGGATGCTGAACCACCTCAACCTACTCCTAAAGTGGACTACCAGTTCTGCCAGTGTCTGAGTGACTGATCCTATCTCTAACACTGCTGGCATCCATGATCTCATTCTTTCAGTACAGCTCAGGACCACAGATCAGGGTGGGAACGTAGATCTTTAAATCACAGCAGACCGGTACATCATTTGCATTACTGCAGATTCTGCGACATTCCACCTGCTTCACTTTACAACTAGAATCCTTTTCATTAGATCACTACTGTATTGTTGCGGCAGTTGTGTAGTAGACAGCTGGAGGAATCATTCAGGTCTATGTCACCTTATATGGGATTAGGTTATCAGGACCAGGCCTTGTTGAGGAGCTCGTCGGTGAGTCCTTTAGTTTGTGCTTCTAAATACATAATGCGTTACTATAAAGATATTTAAAGATAACCACCACAATTTTATACAAGTAAAAGTGCCCTCTCTTAAATAAAGTGGAAGCCAACCTGGCCTGTCAAGCTCTTCTGGAAAACCCAGCTAAATGAGATTTACTATCTAATCTTAGTCAGATCAAAAATAATAAAGTCAATTTTTTACAGTGTATGTCAGAAATTGTAGAAGCAAAACTAGGTAAGAGTAGGTGTTGCTGCGTTCAAATATTCCATGTTTCCAAACCGAGTCTAAAATATGCAGCAGCCTCGGCATGTAGATGAGAGTGTGAATTATCATATGTCATGTCAGGATGATCAAAAAGCTTAATGAATGACACAGATACGATGATTACCTATGTGCCCGTCTCTGTGCAGCGGCAGAAAGGCTGCCATTGCGCCTCAGTTATTAATGCAGCACTTAATTAGTCATAATTTTATACAACTAATTTACTCAGGACGCATTAAATAAACATAGATGTCTAATTAGAATATTGTGTTAAACTTGTTGGATGGAGCCTGCACACACACACACATACACTCATAGACGTGCTGTGTTCATTATCAGGCGGATACCTTAGTAACTGATACTGCCTTGAGCATAACAGAGTGAGAGTGATTTGCATACACAAATATTCCTGTACTGTGTATGTAGAAACTAATAGTACAAGTGTAGACTAAGCTCTAGTACCTGGCTCAGCAGGAAAATTTACATTTGCAGATATGCAGGTCAAAGGTTAAAGCCACAATAATGTGACATGACATCTTTATTATTGTCTGTGTATTTTTTTTAAAGTTTATTTCGTTTTTTTGGCTTTTTATGTATTTGCTAGACATAACCGTGGAGAGAGAGTACATCTACATTTTACACATCAACTCTCCACTGAGTACTGCACTTAGCTAATATTGTCCAGAATAGTTTTTTTGTCAGTCAAGAAGACTTTGGAACTCATTTATTTCCAGAAAATGTATATTTGCTAGCTGCAGCACATATCTTGCCCATAGGCTTCATAAGGTACGTGTTATTCTGACAACCAAGCAAACTAAGCTACGGAAAAAGCAACAACTGCTGTATTTTCACCAAAACCTTAATCTTCTAAACTTAACCTAGTTGTTTTTAGCACCTAAACCTAACCGAGTACTATGTAAATGCCTAGTTTTTAATGTCTGAATGTTAACCATGCAGTTTTTGTGTCCAAACCAGAGTATTTTTTTATGGCCAAAATGTAGCCAAGTAGTTTTTATTATCTAAACCGAATGAGGAAGTCTTTAGTGTCTAAACCTAACCTAACAGACTAGTTTTTAGCACCTGAACCTAGCCAAATCGTTTCTATCACCTAAAGCTAGCAGAAAAGTTTTCATTGTCTAAACTTGAGTAGTTTATATTTTCTAAGCCTAACTGGGTTATAATAATTGCCTAAAACTAGCTAAGTCGTTTTTAGCGCCTAAACCTAGCCAAGTCGTTGTTAGCGCCTAAACCTAGCCAAGTCGTTGTTAGCGCATATAGCCAGCAGAATAGTTTCCACTGTTTAAACTTGATTAGTTTATATTATCTAAACCCAATCAGATAGCTTTTAGTGCCTTAACTAACACTAGCTTTAATGCCTGAATCTTAATCAAGAAGATTTATTATTTAAACTGTTCATTCATTGTTTCTTTTTAACAACACTCTATAAAGCAATTAAAATAAAGCATTTGAGGTCTAAAAATTTGTTGTCGAGCTGTGAAGTGAGATCTCCGAATGTGGTCTTTTTTTAGCCTTTTAACATCAAAATTTTTTCTTTGTGTAGAGAAACCCAAATTAGTTCACAAAAGATGAATCACAAATTATAACGTCAAATATTGTAATTGTTTCCATGAATGTGTATTTTACAGCATTTGATGACTATGTTTTCGCCGAGTGAAACCTAAACTTTGCCTGTCTCATATATAATACATACTTTTGGGGGGGGGGAGTGCGTGGAGCATAGGATGCATACAGAAGATCCCATCCACCTTGAGTGAAAGTGGTGTTTTGCAGCTTGTGGCAGTCATCAGCAGGCAGCAGCCAGCAGGCAGGGGTGCAGGCGAGCAGTAGGACAGTGCATTAATGAAATGTTAATGGCTGAATTAAGACCGAAATAACCAATCTAGCTTGGACTCCTGCGTGAGTCCATTAGCATCAGCACGACATGCTGGGGCAAATGACAACACCACCGACACCACCCCACTACCATCACAACCTCCATCCAGGGCAAGGACCATGGGGCTGGGGTCCCATGCAGGTAGATAGCATTGGAGAGGGGGAGGGCGGTAGTGGTGGCTCTCCATCTGCCTGACCTCTGCGCATTGGCTGCTGGGAGGGCGTCAACAAATGATTTACAAATGAAACAGGGGAGCCGAAGCACGATCAGATGGCTCTCATTGATTGATGAATGACACGAAGGACAATTTCAGTTGTTTTCCATGTTTTTCTGATCAAACTTGTTTGTTTTGATGTCACTGCTACATGTACTTCAGCTGTGTTTAGTCTTATATGTGGTTCTGGCACCTCTTTTAATATTAATATCTGACAGATAATATGGCCTTATGTGTAGTTATCTGTTTAATTCCTGCACAAACTAACCCAAAAACAGCTTCGATAACATGAAAGGAAACACAAGAGGACTCATTCTTCTTTTTTCCTTTTTAATTCCCATTTGTGTGCCGCTTGTTTGCTAAATGACATCTTTTCCACAACTGAGATTTTGTCTCCCCTATTATATATGTTTTAATAGTATAAAGTGTCATAAAACCACCAATAACCCAGTTTAGTTTCTGAGCAATCCACTCCCCACTCCATTATTATCCATCCACATTTCCACATTGTGCATTCTGCGGTGCTTGGTCATGTTTTAAGAGAGTTATTTGTGTCATATTTGATACATGAGACAACTGTGTTACCAACTTGATAAATAACTCCCCGAAAACCTGTTGCATGCAATTTGAGTAACATTAATATTGCTGCTAATATTTCAATAAGAACACTTAGAAGCAGCTTAAATTACATGTTTTTTTCTTGCTCAGTATTTTATATTCTGTTTTGTAGTAAAGTTGTTTAAAAGTATGTGCAGCAAATTTCAAAGTAGGTTTAATATACGACTGTTTCTTTTCATTTTCTTTCTTTTCATTTTCAATCTGAATTTTCTTACCAAAGAGATAAATTCAATGTTAATAAAGACTGAAATATTGTCTTTGCAAATTTTCAAGGCTGGATATTGAGATTTTTAAATGATCATTAGAAAGTGTCACCACATTCTTCCCAGGAGTAGACGTCCCAAAAAATTCAAACCAAGAGTGACATTTGAGACTCTACAGACATCGGTTAGCATGTTAAATGTTTAAGTTCATAACAGTACAATTAGAAAAAGGCTGAACAAGTATGGTTTGTATGGACAAGTTGCCAGGAGTAAGCCTCTTCTCTTTTAAAAGAGCATGACAACACAGCAAAAGTTTAGTGCATCTGAACAAACCAGAAGACTTCTGGAACAATGTCCTTTGGACAGATGAGACCAAAGTGGAGACACGTTACCATAATACACAACATCATGTTTGTCTAGAGTGAGGTAATCTGTCAGACACCTACAGCTAGGATCAACCTGGGTCCTGTAACAGGACAATGATCCCGAGCACAGCAGAAAATCTACAACAGAAAGGCTAAAAAAAAGAAAAGGATTAAGGTGTTGCAGTAACCCAGTCAAACTCCAGACCTCAGCCTGATTCAAATGCTGTAGGTGAACTTAAAGAGAGCTGTTCAATGAATGAATCCGTGCAAACCTCAGTGAACTGAAGCAACGCTGTAAAGAAGAGTGGTCCAAAATCCCTCCACAGCCCCCATTAGTTTCTCAACTTGTGCTGCTATTCAGAAAATGCACTTTCAAAACTAACATGAACTCAGACCATTAAGTTATCCAAGCACATTACCCCTGTTCTTGCCTCTTTACACTGGTTGCCTGTCCATTTTAGAATTTTATTGTTTGCTTTTAAAGTTTGAAGTTTAAATGGCCTGACTCCTACTTACCTGTCAGACCTTCTACACCGATACACTCCACAAAGGTCTCTGAGATCAACTGACCAGTCAGTCCTTGCTGTCCCCATGTCAAGACTGAAACACCGGGGGGGACCAAGCTTTCACTGTTGTGGCCCCCAAATTATGGAATAAGTTGCCCCACCATGTTAGGCTGGCCCCAACACTTGAAATTTTCAAATCACTTTTAAAGCACACCTTTTTTCCAAGGCATTTTAGGAGTAGTACCAGAGTCAGCTTGTAGTCGGTTTTAGTCAGCTTTTCGTTGCTCTTAATCTTCTGTACGTTGTTAATTTTATTTATTGTATATTGTATTGTCTATTTTATTCATGTTTTAATATTTACTGATTCATTTTTATATTTTTTTCATTTATTTATTTATTTAATTGTTATTTCTTTCTGTTTAATGTATGGTTTTTAACTTTTATCACTGTTTTTTTTTTTTTTTTTTACAGGAAAGCACTTTGGTCAACCATGTTTTGCCATATAACGCTGACACAGCATTATATGCCATGTATTGTTAATCTCAGGTTGTATTAGAAGAATTTCAGGACCTGAGAATTTTCGAACTGATATATAAAACCTCCTTTCACCATTGCTGTGTATGAATACGCACAGCCGGGTTTTGTTTTATATGTAGTGATTGTGCCATATTACTTTTTAATTTCCTTTTTTGTGTTGCATTAAAACAAACAAGAATATTTTTCTGCCAGTTATTTAATTTGTGCCAGCCGTGAGGTATCGATCCCTGATTCTGCCTGTGTGGATAAAGAGATAAAAAGGAGTGAATGAACACTTAAAAAGACCCGAACAGGCTCGTCTTCAACCAGCAAAGTGGGCTCTAAATGTAAAACTCTGCCTTAAAATAACAATGAGAGCGACCTTTGGGCTCTTCCCCTTTAAGAATCAACCAAGAGGTCAGCGCTCTCCGCCATCCGTCTAAATGAATGTAGCTCAAGCTCACTCGGCTCTGATCTTGATTTGGATTTTATTTAATTACAAGTATATGAATGCATGTCTTGGTTTGCTGTAATGCTGTTATTCTACATCATGGAAAGTGTAATTGAGACCACACAGGGCATTACAGGGCAACATTATGGCTGAGGAGCTGAGTGATGCGTCTGCGCTTGACACGCTGCTCCGTGTTTCTTAATTAGAAACTTGGATCACGATGTCGGCCAAACAATCACACCAGCATTTTTTTCTTTACGTGTTTTGAAGTGATGGGGGGTGTCGGCGTTGTCCCGCAGACCAAAGTATGTCCATAAACCTGCTGACGAATGTCCACAGATACTTAATGAAAAAAAACGAGCAAGATAAATTAGAGCTCTTAACCTGGTAATGTCCTCTAATTGGGGGAAGCTGTAATTGGTTTAAGCATTAATCAGATTTCAGCTGGTCGTGGCTAAGTGTTATGTGAATGCAAGGTTTCCTGTAGAAGTATGAAAAGAGTTTTTGTCGAAAATAAATTTGTTTGTGCTGCCGGGAGCCCTCTGAAGTACATTATGTGATCATGATGACCATTAGATTCAATGACCATATATGCACTTAATGGTTGTAATGCTCAGTGGGAAATTTATCTCTGTAAGCATGTCAGAGGACAGGGTTTTTATTCTCGGGAGTGGCTGCTTCACCTTATATATTATGTGGATTTTATTGACATTGCATTTAGCAGATTGGAATATCTATTACGATAATTGTTTTACACCTAATTGGCAGAACCAAATAACCCCAATTTCTAGCTGTATGACATCAAAGGTAGGTAGACCAGTAAATTACAGTTTATAGGTCTTAGCCTGGCTCAGTTTTCACATGCACACTTTTTGCACTAGTCTCGTAGTAAGTAATTAAAATATTGGATTTAAGTTAGAAAAATATTGTGGTTTGAGTTAAATATTGGAAAAGTCTGTGCTGATCTTTTATTTAGTTGACTTAAAAATTAAGAACCTTTCTCTAAGTTCTTTGTTCCCAGGAGGGATTACTGTAATTAAATTTAATGGCTGTCAGTGAAGCAGTAGAGGGTACGCTTGTGGACTGGTGGCAGTTGCTTCCCTACATGGATAAAAATCAGTTTTTAGGGTTCTGATTTTGATGTTGTGATTATAGAATAGGATCTTTCACAAACGTGAGGATGTGGATGTGTTGTAGTTTTTCATTCTTGTTTTTAGATTTCAAGATCTCAGTGTTTTCAGTCTTTACCATGGGCGATGGGTTGCTTTACTTCCTGTCTTTGTCCTATTTAATTCTGTGATATCCCCTAAACAGCTTGGGGGTTTCAAGTTTGGTACAAATGTTTAGGCCCACTGAAAGACTCAAAGTAACCCTACTTGGCCATAAGTTGAGCACATCAAAGAGGTTTTTCAGGAAAATTTAGTGAATATTTAGTTGATTTCAAGGATGAACTGATTTGGTTTTATTGGTCAAGATCAACTTAGCCCCAACAAACATCTAGTCACTCAAAGGAAGTCCCTTATAGTGTTTAAATACAGAATAAAGGATAAGCTGATTAGAATTAGATGGTCATTAAACACATGGGGTCAAACACAAGATGAACTTATTCAATTCAAGGTCACCCTGACTCCACCAACCATATATTTGCCCACAAGTCAAATTTTAATTTGGACTCAAGGATGAACTGATTCGATTGTAAAGTTCAAGTTAGCTAAAAGTCAAAAGAATCACCTCTGAGAGTTTCTTTAACATTAGCAAATGTTGGCCTATAGGATTAACTGAACAGAATATGGGGGGCGGAGCCCACTATGAGCCCAAAAAACACATGATCGCCATAACTCAGCTTGTATAGAACAACTTTAAACAACAATTTTTGCGAATTTCACAAACACTTAGCTGTCCTCAAGAACTACCTGAATCTGTTTTAGTGGTCAAACGTCACCATGACCCCACCAAACACATATTTGGCCTTAGGTCACCTTATTAAAGTTTAACATAATAACCCAAGAAACTGATTTGTTGAAAGTGATGAAAGGTCAAGGTCATTTTAACCTCATAAAACATGTTTCTGGATGTAACTTGTGTACCTCCCTCTCAGAAATTTCCTCTAAAAGGTCCTTCAGGTTTGGCACAAATGTTAAAATGCTGGGCTGAAGGATGAGCTGAGCTGAATTTGGTGGTCACAGGTCAAGTCTGGACAAACATGGATGTAAACTGCAACATGAGTGGCTGGCAGAAGCAAACAACCACAAAATGTGAGGCTGTCTCTAAGCAAATGTCACTGTGGACAAAGGAGAGGGGAAGTTTTTGCATAATGCAGAAAGCATGTAGATTTGGAGGGAGCTCTCACTATTGTTTAAATTCACAGCGGTGACTGCCAACAATGCACAGTGGTATAATAGATGTAACATCACCCCGGCTTTCGGAAAACAAGACCTGGGGAGCGGTGAGGGAGTTGGACGGGGGGAAAAATCATATAGATGGAAAAAAAGGTTGTCACCTTCACCTTGCGTACTTGTCATTCGCCCAGCGTCAGGTCATTAAATTCACATTAGGCCTCTCTCAGGGACCTTCGGATGCTGTTAGTGCACCTAAAGCTGTGTGGCAGTAAAAAGAATCACAACTTCCTCCTCCCTGCAATGGGGGGAAAACACACACATAAAAGCAGCTATGCGGCACTTTGCATTCTGACACTGGATCATTATGGTCTCTCATGTCTGTTATTTTCCTTTTTCTGGGGTCGGTAATGGAGACCGGGGGCATCACAGAGACGTTGGCCATGTCCATTTGTCCATCCCCTGGAGGACGGAGCTGGATCTGAGTCAAAGTTTTAGATCGCCGCCACAGAGATGGCATTAACTCCAGGTCTCCTGGGCCGCCTGCGTGAATCATTTATCAACAGAAACCTGCAATGCCCATTTCAAATGTCACATCACGTTAGGCCAATGTCCCCAGATTATTCAAGGCAAAAAAAAAAAAAAAAGGTAGCAGGGGTGGCACTTTGTCACATGGAGTGCTAACCTGTCACAGCTGTGCAGCTCTTTCAAGGTACATGAGTCAGAAGGGAATGAGGGAAATGGGAAATAACCAGCGGCGTGACAGTTAGGAGCGACCTGTGTTTACCTTCTTTGTCCAAAAGAGAATAATAGAAAATAATCCCATTAATACACTTATGTATGTTTTATTTGTGGCCTGAGCCAAAGGCCGGCCATTAAGACCCAGTTAAAAGAACTATCCAATTAATATAATGGTATTATCTACTTTGGCTAATGTGTTAACCCAGTGACTCCCAGTCACAAGTCAAGTACCCCGGGGGGATGCTTTAGGAGTCAGGGACAGATTTGCTAAACTATACATTAAAAAAAATCAGTTAAATTAAATTAAATTAAATTAAATACTTCCATGGACAGGAGTAGGTTTAAGTAAAAGTTAACAGTAAAACAAAAAGTGATAGATAAGCAACAGAAATCGAAGTAGTGAATAAATTATATAAAAAAAGATCTATAGGCATAAATTAGAAAAAAAATTGTTGAAAAAACTGAACATCTGAAATTGTTAATAATAGAAACTGCTAGCTTAGGGGTGTCAAACATAAGTCTCACGGGCCAGAATTGGCCTGTGAAAAACTCCAGTCTGGCCCACTGGATGACTGGAAAATGAGAAGAAGGGCACACATTTTTGAACTTTAAACTGTATTTTCATAAGTTTTACAGCTTTTCCTATTGATAAAGACCTCCCCTATGGCCATTCATGCTAAACCAAAGGAATAAAGTAATAGATAAACAATTAAATGACAAATGTTTCTGTTATTCACCATCTATAAACAATTTGGTAAAAAAAATATATACATTTACCACAAATTAAAGAAAAACTTTATGCTTTACATACAGAACAGTATAGGCAATGAGCTATGAATACAAATACAAATGAACTTGTAAATTTTAAACACATTTATCACATAGAAAAACTGAGATTGAGAGATATTAAGATATCTCAGGGATTTAACGTATAGTTAAACTTGTCTTTCTGTCAGTGTAAAGATGTTTAACTCATCTGGCCTACTCAACATCAAAGTGGGCTTTATGTGTAAATTCAATTTGACATCCCTGTATTAGCTAAAATACTGTATAATAAAAATTATGGTTATAGATAGCTACCTGTAATTGTGGATAAGAAATGTAAAGATTTTAGCTAAAAGTAAAAGTTTTGATAAAGAAGCACAATTGTGAGCTAAAATCAGTGGATAACTGCTTAAAAGTAGTTACTGAACACAATGAATAGCTATTAAATGCAGTAACAGCTAACAGTAATTATGGATGTTAGAGAAAGTAAGCTAACAGTAATGGTTAGATGGTTCGGCCAGTTTAATTAGCATAACAGTCGGACTGTTATGCTAACTGTTAACGTAACAGTCAACACAAAAAGGTTCAGACATTTTTCATAGTGCATGTTTGAGGTATATTTTTTAATTCCCCCCAAAATTATTAATTCAATACAATTCAGTGTGTTACATACTGAACTGAAAGGGATAGAAACAAAGTATCGATCCTATCACACTAGTATCGATCCAATACCAACATGAGAGTTGGTATCGGTACTATCCATATTTGGATCAATCTGTCTACCTCTAGTCTGCAAGCAGTTGCAAGCAGTTGCTGTCTGTTAAGCGACTTTGGTTCCTCAAGACATTAAAAAGATTTTCACATCAACTGTTTACATTCAGAATCCACTTAGTCGGAGTTGTTTGAGACAGATTGCCTCCCCTCAGGCAACCTGTGTTATCACCTTGAGATTGAAACTGATTACCACAACTACTAGCTGTTGGTCCCTGAATGCAACCACTTCAGTGTAATCAATGGCTATCACCAATTTTTCCAAGATGTAACGTGGTTTCAATTCTGTTTTTACTCTAATGTGACTAAACATTAAAGGACATCTATTGGGAAGCACTGAGTTAGCTCAGTCATGAAGTTAACAATGTTTCAAAGGTGGTGGTTGCCAGGACAACCACCTCCAGCTGAACGTCGGCAAGACCAAGGAGCTGGTGGTGGACTTCAGAAGGAGTCAGCACAGAGACTACAAGCCCATTATCATTAATGGAGCTCCAGTGGAGAGGGTGCAGTCCTTTAAGTATCTTGGTGTCCACATCTCCTCAGACCTGACATGGGCTGCCCACATTCAGGTCCAGACCAAAAAGGCTAGGCAGCACCTGTATCACCTACGACAACTGAGGAAGTTCAGGGTCTCTCCAAAGATCCTCAGGATCTTCTACACAGGCGCTGTGGAGAGTATCCTCACACAGAACATGACATCGTGGTTTGGGAACAGCTGTGTGAAGGACCAAAAAGGTCTCCAGAGAGTGATCCGTACAGCAGAACGCTGCTGCAGGATTGCCCTCCCCCGGCTTCAGGACACCTACACCAGGAGATGCCGGACTAGAGCAGCGCAGATACTGAAGGACCCGTCCCATCCTGGCAACAAACTGTTCCAACTTCTACAATCTGGTAGAAGGTTCCGCATCATCCGGGCAAGGACAGAGAGACTCAAGAGGAGCTTCTATCCTCAAGCCATCCGGGCCCTAAACCAACCCCCCCCCCCCACACACACACACACCCACACACACCCGCCCTCTCACATCATCTATAATTGACTGAGACTCTCCTCCAGACACTCAATTCCTTTAACTTTAAATATGTTTATACTGTCCATTCTGTAAAATAGTCAGATGTCTATTCATATTAATGTACAGAATTCACCTGCTTGCTGCTACTACTGCACATTCACCCAATGTATATACTATATATACATGTTATTCCTCTACACCCCCCCCCCCTTTTTTTTTGCACATGTCGAGGAGCGTGTCAGGATACATTTCACTGTGTGTTATACTTGTATAACCATGCATGTGACAAATAAAGAACCTTGAACCTTGAAGTATAGAGATGACGTGAGAAGGTTAAGAAAGGAGTATAAGGTCATAAAAGACTCAACTTTTATATTTCTTAAAGGTTAAAGGTTCTGTGAATATAGTTTTTTAAAAAGTTGATGGTTACTTGATGGTTTTTGGTTGTGGACAGAACATCTCAGGAGCTCATTCTGGTCCTTGGGAAGGATGTTCATTTCATTTTATTTACTGATAAAGCAATCAACAGATTAATCAGCAATAAAAATAAAATAATTTACTCTGTGTATCAAAACCTTTTCAGTGCTTTGATTAAACTAATATGACAGGACTCGAGACGTTTCCTGTATACTCATTATTTACTATAATCACCATTCTGAGTACACAGAGTGTCTTAGCTTATTTTCTAAAGCCTTGGTATTTTTATAATTATTTTTAGTTTTGGTTCACTCTGATAACGCCGAGTGAAGCCTTGTCCTGTGAACATATTGCTCTCCTGCTTTCATAAGCAGAGCTTTAAAATTGAGACACAATTACACAGTCATTGAGGAATAACAACTGGGTGGCAGCGATGACCTTCGACGTGTTTGTCTGGCCACGTCTGACATTGGCCACCCCATTTGCCTGCATATTATTGTTTATGAAGAGGAACTTGGGGGGGGGGGGCAGTGGCGGGGGTTTATAGGTTGGTGTTGGATGGACAGCTGCTGTGTTTGGCTGTTGACCAGAGGCCTAATAACAGCGGCATGAGGGGGACATTACCTGCGAGCAGCTGCCATCCAGTCGCATGATGCTATGCCCAACAATAACCGTTCAGATGTGAATGGAGTCACTAATAATCATTTGAGCTGTTTGGCGTCTTTGGTTTAAAGTCGTTTGAACTTGGGTTTGCAACCTTTGGTCACTTCCTGTCTGATGATAACATATTGTCTTTATTTACTGTTTGCACTGCTAGGACTCTCAGGAGTTTATAACTCCTTGCAGATGATCCACAGCGCTCTAACTTTTCTATTTTTTTCTGCCTCTGCTTCTGCCGCTGGTGTCAGACACTCATTGTATTGGTTTATCCCTTTTGCTTCTCATTTCTCATCTTTACACTTGGGTTGATTCCCCCCTCCACTACCACCTTCAACCGCGTCCTGCAAGCAAGACAGCTGTGAAAACAGTGAGGAATCTCTGCAACCGGCAGAGAAAACCAGCTCGTTGCTGTCTCTTCCAATTTTAACCAGATTTTCCAGGGATATTAGAGGAAACAAAAGATGTGACATCCCACCGTTCAAAGCTCCACCCGATAACTTTGATGCAAGATTCATTCTGAATAAGTGAAGAAGGGGGTGGGGGGGTGGGGGGAGCATATTTTGGACAGCTTCCTTACGTTTACAGTGAGGTGACACTTAACCGCTCCATAAATTTGCATTTGTTATTGCTGTCTTTAGCATACACAATAAGCACCCGCCTCCCTTAATATGTGGAGATCTGAAGCTGTAAAGATTGCATGCTTGTGATGATAAGATGTCTTCCACATGGCTCCAACTGAAAGGAAAAGGAAAGTGTAGGCAACGTTTTTTTCTTTCTTACTCATTCAACAGTTTCCAAAACAGTCTGGGTTCACAAAAAGTCTCCCCAGCACACGACATATGTACAAATAAATGTAAGGCATTTGTCACGGTGACACTCGTAGGCAAACTAATACGGATCATAACAGAAGATGATATGGCACGCTTCAAGACCAACAGGATCTCAAGGATGGGTGAAAAGAGAGAGCCTGCACTACAGCTGCTGCATTCGACAGGCAACCCCTAATGGAAAAGAAATATAAGAAATTCTAGAGAGGGATTATAGTTTAAATGTTTGTATGTGTCATAAAAATCTCACACTTTGTTTTCTTATTGAAGTAGTAAACTTGTATTTATCTATGAAAGCACTTTTTCAAAATAAGATACAGGACTTGAAGATTTATACAAAAAAAATCAATATATAAATAAAAATAAATTAATAAATAAACATTTACTACTGGAAATAATATTTTTAGAAGAGTTACAAATATGATTAATAAAGCAGAAATATATGTACTTGGCTTGATGTGTATTAATAGTTTAAAGTAGGTGTCAGAATGACCTCTGCAGTTGCTTACATGTTAATTATCATCGGCCGTGGTGAAATAAACTGGGAAGTGGATTTTTTCTGACAGGTTCTGAAGGCGTTGTTTGATTCATTTGATTTAAATGGTGCAATTAATATTGTTGCTGTTGCTCTCTATGGTATTTGTGGCTCTCTATGGTTTGCAAAATCTATACATTGTTTTAGAAAATGCATTAAAAGTCATATAATTACTTTTCTTCATAATTCTGCTCTGTGCATTCCTAGTTTCATTCACAAGTTGTAAGAGAGAGTTTTAAAGAGATGGAATTACAGTTTTCCATATTAATGTTGAAGCAACAGAGAAAACTGAACCTGTTTTTGCAGTTTCTGTTATTTGATGTAACTTTGAACACATTAGGGTTGTGGGATTGGAAAAATACAAACGCAACTGATTGAATTGTTTGGGGTGATTTTTCTGCTCTTTGTCATTTTATTTGCTAATTGATTGAGTTGCCTCAGTGATGATTAGCGTTGAAAGCGCACTTCCTGAATAGAGTCACTAATGCCATGACTTGAGAATTGTACACAGACACTGATGGAAAATCACTGAGACGCTTTTGATGCAGTAGAGTTTGTTTGTAGACACTAAACAATAGAGGTGCAGGTCTTCAATCTGCCAGCTCCTTAATACAGAGTTTACGTGATGTGAGCCTTCAATGAAAAGTGCTAATTGTCTAGTGCGATTATCTCTAGCAAGCAGAATATACACTCATGCTCAACTTTATGCAGTCCTGTGAAAAACTGTTCACACTATGATTCAGCAGCTAGTAGAAGAACCTTTTCTGTAGGACTTTATCAGTCACTCACATCACTGTGGAGGAATTTTGGCCCACTCTTCTGCACAGTGTTGCTTTGCTTCATTAAGGACAGCTGTACTGGGATGTTTGCGGGCAAGTTCATTAAGGTCCCACCACCATGTTTGAGTCATGTTGAAATCTGGAATTTGCCCGAGCCATTGCAGCCAAAGCCATTGGATCATTGTCCTGTTGCATGACCCATTTGGGGCCAAGCTTTAGCTGTTGGACAGACAGCCTCATATTTGATTCTAGAATACTTTGGTATACAGAGGAGTTCATGGTTGAGCCAATGACTACAAGGTATCCAGGCCATGTGGCTGCAAAGCAAAGCCCAAATCATCACACCTCCACCACCGTGCTTCAAATCAAATCAAAAAATCAAATCAAATCACCTTTATTGTCACGTCACATGTGCAGGTACACTGGTACAGTACATGCGAGTGAAATTCTTGTGTGCAAGCTTCACAAGCAACAGAGTTGTGCAAAATACAATAACGTGCAACAAGCAAAATATAAAAATGGTTAATCTAAAAAGTAATAAATATATGTACCATATATAAAGGTATATACATTACTGAATGTGTGTACTAAATATGTTTTTCTACGTGTGTGTGTGTGTGTGTGTGAGTGTGTATATACATGTTTTACAAATGAAATAGAGTAAACAATAAAATAAGATATATAAAATATAAAATATACAGAGGTAGGTATGTGCAAAACAGTGGCATTAATGTACAGTATGGAGTGCATAATGTTGAAGTTCCAGTAGTGAGGGTGAGGTGTCTATGACGTGTTCAGCAGTCTGATGGCCTGGTGGAAAAAGCTGTCTCTCAGTCTGCTGGTTCGGGACCGGATGCTGCAGAACCTCCTTCCTGATGGAAGTAGTCTGAAGAGTTTATGGCTGGGGTGACTGGAGTCCTTGATGATCCTCCCCGCTTTCCTCAGGCACCGCTTCCTGTAGATGTCTTGGAGGGAGGGAAGCTCACCTCCAATTATCCGTTCAGCACACCGCACTACTCTCTGGAGAGCTTTGCGGTTGTAAGCGGTGCTGTTGCCATACCAGGTGGTGATGCATCCAGTGAGGATGCTCTCAATGGCACAGCGATAGAAGGTCCTGAGGATGCGGGGGCTCATGCCGAATCTTTTCAGTCTCCTGAGAAAGAAGAGGCGCTGCTGCGCCTTCTTCACTGTCTTGTTTATGTGTACTGACCACGTAAGATCCTCAGCCAGATGTACACCAAGGAAGCGGAAGCTGCTCACTCTCTCCACAGCGGCGCCGTTGATGGTGATGGGGGTGTGTACTCCTCTGCACCTCCGGAAGTCCACTATCAGCTCCTTTGTCTTTGCGACGTTGAGGGTGAGATGGTTGTCTTGACACCAGTGGGTCAGGGCGCTGACCTCCTCCCTGTAGGCTGTCTCATCACCGTTGGTGATAAGACCCACCACTGTAGTGTCGTCCGCAAACTTCACAATGATGTTGGAGTTGTTAGTGGCCGTGCAGTCGTAGGTGTAGAGTGAGTACAGGAGAGGGCTCAGTACACACCCCTGTGGAGCACCAGTGTTCAGTGTGATGGGGGATGAGGTGGTGCTGCCCAGTCTAACCACTTGGCGTCTGTCAGACAGGAAGTTAAGGATCCAGCTGCAGAGGGAGCTGCTCAGTCCTAGATCCTGCAGTTTCCTGTCCAGTTTTGAGGGAATGATGGTGTTGAATGCTGAGCTGTAATCTACAAACAGCATTCTCACATACGTGTCTCTCTTCTCCAGGTGTGACAGGGCAGCATGGAGTGTCAGGGCTATGGCATCATCAGTGGACCTGTTGTGGCGGTATGCGAACTGTAGAGGGTCCAGTGAGTCGGGTAGTGCGTGAGCAAATGCAGCATTTGCTCACGATGGGGGTCAGGGCTACAGGTCGCCAGTCGTTCAATGAGGAGATGGTGGAGGATTTGGGTACAGGGACGATGGTGGCCATTTTGAAGCAGGCTGGGACTACAGACAGAGAGAGGGAAAGGTTGAAGATGTGTGTAAACACTCCAGCCAGCTGAGCCGCGCATGACTTGAGGACGCGGCCGGGAATCCCGTCCGGACCAGTAGCTTTGCGTGGGTTCACTCTCCTGAAGTACCTCCGCACATCCTCCTCAGACACAGTGCGCGCACTGACGTCATCCGCGGTGCGCACACTGTCCGGTCTCATGGTGTTCGCTGTGTCGAATCTAGCGTAGAATACGTTTAGATCCTCACACAGAGAGGCCGTGGTCTGCGGTGTGCTGGTTTTCCCTCTAAAGTCTGTGATCGTGTTTAGTCCCTGCCACATACTCCGAGGGTTGTCAAACTGTTGCTCCACCCTGTCCCTGTACTCACGTTTGGCTGCTTTGATCGTCTTCCGGAGTTGGTAATGTGCGTGTTTGTAGTCCGATGTGTTCGCGGAGGCAAAAGCGGTGCTCCGTGCCGCTAGCGCCGTGCGAACATCTCCGTTAATCCAGGGTTTTTGATTTGGGAAGGATTTAACTGTTCTGGATGGGACGACATCTTCCACGCATCTTCCACTTCACAGTTGGTATGAATGATTTTTGATTTTTGATTTTTATCCAGGAAACTACCTTGCCTAAACCCCACAGAGTGTTCCCAGTAGTTGACTATATCTCAAACAGACTATTTCCTGCTGTGTTCTACATGTGTGTTCTACAACTGTGCCAAATATCCCGACCTAAATGCCTAAATTGTTCAAAGCTGTTATAGGAAACCTACAATTTGTGATAAAAGTCATTGAAATGAGGCTTTCTTTCTTCTCAGTAAGCATGTTTTTATATTAGGAAGAGCAAATTACAGCCAGAGTTGTGGTTTAAGTCTCAATAGGCTCCATCAAACCAAATATTTAGTGTGTACAGTTACGGAGGAAGTTCCCATATCCAACAATTGGCATATTACATAAGTACAGCAGCATCAGCCAGACAAATTTCTAATAATTTATGGTAGCAGATGAATAATGTGATTGAGTCAATGATTTGCAGTAAACCACCAGTCACTCTCTGATAAAAGAGCCCTTTAAATCATCAAGGACTGAAAAAGATGTCAAAATAGAGTCCTCCTTCCTCACCGGTGGATGGGCATCGGCCTCATTTTATTCTAGCCCATGTATAAAACACAGAGTGGGAATAGGTTTGACTGATCTATCCCATCTAATATGCGACTTTCTCTCCCTTTTTTTTGCTCATAAGTTGCAAATGGCTTCATTAAAACAAAAGCACGACCATAGGGAGCACATAAAACATGCTGCTGCTACCTAATATGGTATTTATGACCAGAGCTAAATGTAGAGTGAATTAAACTTTAAAGGATTGCAGTCAGGTAGACTCGCCGACGTTTGTGGAGGAATGTCCATTAACAAGATGAAAGAAGAGAGGGGTGTGTGTGTGCTGGAGGGGGGTGTTATTCCCTCATGGCCGCCGGTGGAACGTCAGCTAGACGGCTGGCTGGACCCAGACACCTTACAACCACACGTGTAATGAAAAATCGACTGACAGGGTCGCCCAGGAGCCCCAGCCTCCTGTATTTACAGAAATAATTAAAACGTAATATCATCAAAAGTGACTTCTCCAACCTCCAGTCCCCCACACCCTCCTTCCTCCCCAGCTCATTCACCGGCTCTCCTTTTACTCTGAAACAAGTTTCATCTGCTTGAGAAAATAAACCAATTAACAGCTGATGTGGTTGAAACACAGCAAAAGGAAGTTCAGGCCAGCCAAGGTGTGATGCTGAATGCTTATTAGAGAACAGGTCCAGGTCCGGATAATCACTTGGAGCCCACCCTGCATTCATCAATTTCCTGGATTTCCCTGCGGGTGAATACACAGGAGCAAAGGCATTGTCAGCTACTCCTCACTCACAAACCTGCCAACAACAGCAGTCAATAAAGACCAAAACAAACTAAAATCCATCTTTCTGGATGCTTGAGAGGAGTCACGCTCCATTCACTCTTTGATTAGTTTTGTGACTCTTTATTGCTGCTACCATGAAATTTGGTGGGAAATTAAGAGTTTTCTGACAGTCTCGCAGAATCCAACCTGAAGGCCAGACGATCCTAATCCAGCCCCCAACATCCCGAGAGGGCTCTCACTGAGTTTGAGTTCATCTTGTGGACAGACTCAAACGCCAGCATCTTTGACTGTTTGAGATGGAAGTCCTCGGTCTGCTGTGCAGCTTTGATGAGCTAGCTCCAAGTTCTCCACCTGTTGCAAGTTCTAGTTAAACGGGCTGTCAGACTGCAGGATGGAGAGTAGAACAGGGATAGCAGAAATTGATCACCAGCTGCAGTCTGAGATGGTGGACTTTGAGTCTGTTAAACCTGAGGACCCAACAGTGTCCTGATCAGCCTCCTGGTAGGGAAAAATGCATCTAACTCTTGGCTTCAGGGCTCTGGATGGGAATGTTGTGAGGGTGAGGGATGAGAGTGTTGTAGGCCACTGGAATTTCACCATCCTTCCTCATAAGAAAGGAGAAGATTAAATCCTATACTTAATGAACAGTAAGCAGAAAGTAACGATAGGGTGCCTTTTTTTTAAGTTTGATGTTGACATTAAACTATTTATGATCTGAATTTATATTCTGTACTTACATGGATGCTGTCAAGCAGATATATGGTAAAGTAAAAACAAGGTCTTTTAATGTGAGTTTATTTACCTTATGGCAAACTCAACCCTGTTTCAGATGTACCAGTATAGATTAGTGGTACATTTGCTTCACTTTAATTCATTTCTAAGCAAAATACTATTTGTGTGCACTGACCTGTTGTGTGGATTGTTGAGGGGCTGACAGTAACAGTATCGAATTATTGCAATGACAACGAGGCCCATTTTGTCACCATATTTTATAAATTGAAGCCCCATTTTGTGGTTTGGGATACACAGGTAAGAGTGTAAATATTTGAAATGGCCACGGGGGTCATGCATCTTAGATAGCGGTGTCACATGCACAGCTGTAATGGCTCACATCCTCGCTCTCCCTGCTTCTGCGTTCCTCCCGCGAGGCTCGCCCACCTTTTTAACGTTTTTAGCTCACAGATGGGCAAAAAAGGTTCCCTCGCGTTTCACGTGACCTCTGTTGGATGTAAAAAATTGTGACACAGAGTGGCACGGTTTCATATTTGTTTAGCGGCGGCCGGCTCAATGCACCAGCGTAATGGCACGGCTCCGGTAGCCAGATCACCGGAGGCGGTGCATCAGGGGACAACCTGGGATCACCGTGCTGCTGATTTATGCATGAACCATGTGCTCACTTTGCAGAGACAGACGGAGCCGACGTTAACAGAGGAGACACCGGATGGGAAGACATCCTCTTTTTGTTGTGATTGCAGGGGGAACACAGACGACAGGGAGGGGTAGAAATTACATATTCTGTTGTTGTCCTCATACCAGCTACCTGTCTGTCTCAGCCATCTGTCATGAAAAAATGAGGAACATGGTAAAGGCAGAAGGGGCAATAAATGGACAATGAGCAGAGTAACTATCCAACTGGATAAAAAGATCATCCAGTGGGCCTAAAAACCTCAGGTTTGGAGGACCACATGGAAATAAAAAATGCATAAAGAATATTTTTTTTATATGAGTTTCTTTTCTGGTCATTTTTTGCAGATCTCACATCAGACCTATTCCTCTTTTCCATTGAATGTTCAGAATAAACAATTAGATAGGTACAAATAATCTCCATGAGCAACAAAGCTAACGCTTAAGACCGCTCTTAATGGACCTGGCTGACATGGGATGGCTGATCGGAAGGTTGGTGGTTCGATTCCTGGCTTCCCCTAGTCTGCATGCCAAATATCCTTGGGCAAGATGCTAATGGTGCTATGTGCCTTGTTTTAGACAACATGAGCTGAGGGGCTGCATAGAGGGCTAATACCAGACACAAATACAAGAAGCTGGAAATGACCAAATCATGCTAAATTCAACTGTTTTTTGATAAACCTGTCATCAGGTTACTTTTGCAACTTGACCCTTGCTACAACTCCTTTGTGGCTGTGCTGCTCGCAAGAGTGACAATGTTGTTTGGCCATGTTTAAAGATCAACACATCAACACAGAACAAAACCAAAATCCTCCTTTTATAACTGACACCCATGAAATGTCATGTTTGCAGCCAGCATCATACATTAAGCATGATATAGCTCATGCCTAATGTATGAGCTATCAGCTGAGTGTTCCTCCCAGGTGACCGTAACGTACCGCGACATGTCGACAGCACGAACAGATTGCACAGCACTTGAACCTTGATGTGCTAATATTGGACACATGATGCTGTAGGTTGCACTTCACTTGGTGCCCTTTACCTCTTCTGTCACAACACTAATCCAAGCAGATTGTTGATATTGGCTGGCATTTAAGGCCACGTCCTTTTAAACCCAATAAATAAAGTTAAGGCTGGTTTTATAGCGAATACATAAAAAAAAAAAAAAATTCTGTCTTTCTCGTGTTGCCGACTCTCACTTTTATTGCTCAAGACAGCCCTTTTTGTTTGCATCTGGATCACAGATTGTACCTTTAATACATTAAATGTGGAAGGGGGGCATATGTGCTGGCATCATATTCCACACGGCAAATATTAACTTCTACAAGCTCCTTGAACATGTGGACAGATGTCTTACAGCAAATATGACGGTGAAAATAGATTCCTCCTCAGTGTTTCCTCTGATATATTCCTCACTATTTGAAACAGGCCCACCTTTCTCAAAGTGAGCCTTGCTTGTGCGGTATCAATTTAAACAGAAGAAAATCTGCCTGGAAATCTAATCCCCTTTGAGCATCCCTACCCCTGTTTATCTTGACAGCGCTCACTTTAACAGGCCGAGCATCCATATTTGAAGACGCCACCGGCTGCGTAGGTAAAGATGGGAATTTGTAGTGACAAGGGGAGGGCAGCAGCACAACAGAGGTACCTAAGGAAAGAGACAACCTCTTCCAGCGAAGGCAAATGAGCCTTGTCAGTCGGCAGTTGGTGCAGTAATTATAAAGGGTGCGGTGAATTTCCAAGGGATTCCGGGAGAATGGCATAATGGATAAAGCGCTAAGAATTTTATAAGCCAAGATGTAGGGAAATAGGAAAGGAAATCTAACGTCTTCTGAACTTTATGTCTTTATGCATCGAAACAGTAAAGTGGTTTGTGTTATTTACGGTACATGTGCCGCTAAAATGCTGTTTGCTGATCCTGTGAAACATATTGTCCTAAGTCATTTCTGTGGAGGCTAAAAAGTACCCTGGATACTTAATCTTTAATTATATTTAATAAAAAGGTTACTGGAAGTCAATAATTCATTAAAAATGATGCATAAGATAGAAATACCAGATAACCAGAATATGATATGAGTAAATCAGATAATTGTTGACATATATGTCGAGGGTAACCAGAGGTTTCTTCCTGTTAAAAGGAGGGTTTTCTTTCCCACAGTCACCAAGTGCTTGCTCACAGGGGTTTGTCTAATTGTTGAGGTTTTCTCTGTATTATTGTACGGTCTTTATGATGTATATTGCCTTGAGGTGACTGTTGTTGTGATTTGGAACTATATAAATAAAACTAAACTGAACTGAATTAATTTGAGGAGCCCAGGCACTACAGTTCCAGCACAATAAAAACCAGACAGTTTTAAAACTCTAAATGACTTTATTCTGTAGGAGCAACTGTGTATATAGAAATATGGAAGATTAGTGTTGTGTATAAAACAATTAATAATAAAGAAACAACAAATAACATAATAATAATAAAACAAAATTGAGAATTATTCATTTAATTGAAATTAGGATACGACGAGGGAAAAAACTAAGTTACTTAGTCAATGGCTCTGGCACCGCTGTGCCTCTGATTCACTCCTCCTGTCAGAACCTAACCAATTATCACTCATTATGAGTCATGCATCATCCTAACCCCTCTAAATACCCCGCAGTGGACCACCCCAGAGGCACTGCAGAGGGATCCATAACATCATAGAATTAATTTAATGTCTTTTCAAAGTAAAATTTAAATCTTGAGCATCAAATCTTTGGGAATTTATTGATGATAAGACAACAATAAACTGTGATAAATCATCATAAATCTCTGCTGTAAAGAGATTAATTACACAAGAGTTATTCTCAACTGAATGCAGTTTGTTGACAGTCAGGTTGCCGTCAACCAGGCAACTGGCACAATCTAAAGTGGTCGCCCAGATGCTCAGCCGTTGGGTGACCAGGTGGTTGCTGCAACTAGTAGCAATTCAGTTCAGTGCAAAAGCTGGGCAAACACCAATTTTTTATAGTTGCAATGAGGCTGCTGTCCTGCTTTTACTCTACTGTGACTGAGCCATTATGTCAACATAAAGGATAAACAGTTAAAATTGGCAGGAAACGGTAAGACAAGAATTAAAGGGTAATAAATTTCCAGCTGAATGTAAAATCTAAGGGAATCACTGTTATAAATTACCACCTTTGTTGTTGATTATTGCCTCAATAATCTGGCAGAGACACCTGCTTTTCGAACCATTTCTCCTGTTCGCAGCGCCTCCAAAAATGAAAAAAGCAGCGTTGAGCAGCTGATGCTGTCACTGCGGCGCTAACATTACCTTGACAGATCGCTGAAACGCACGAGGATATATCAGACTTGCAAAGGACCTCGGTTTTAGCTGCTGTTAAAAATGCAGCATAACCGCGTTTTGTAGTTATTATTCCGCTTGTTTTCTTGAGTTTTTATGAGTATACACTGTAGGTGTATCTGAGATGTTTGGGGGGTTTTTTCATGGAGGAATCAAGATGTTCATGGTATGTTATTGCTTTGGGAGCAGGGATTTGCAAGTGATTATATCATATTTTAATAAAGACAGCACAATCATCTAGAGGCACATGCACATGGATAACAATTACTCCAGAAAAAGTGCAAAAAACACACCTGTTCTCTGTTGTCTTGTAACCAATTTGTTTAATTCGAAACATCATTTCATTCTAAGGGAAAACTACTTATGAGAAAGCAAAGTGTGGGTATCTTCTTATTGTTTTTGAACAAAATTACTCCAGCTAAGAAGGTTAGAGACTACAATAAATGAGGCTTCTCAAAATAAAAAAGTTAGTGTTATTTGACTGCACTGTTATTATATATGCTTGTGATTTCTCAGGATGTTACGGTGAGTAAAACCTTCAAAGGGCTAGTCTGTAAAACCTGCAAAGATGCCTGCATCAAGGACTTGTTAAGTGAATTTCACCAGCATTCATTGGAGAGTTTTACTGTCCCTCAGTGATCTAAACGCTGCTTTAGAGACCTTGACAGCAATAAACTGAGGGGTGGGGGGGTTGAGCACACAGGTTTCTTTGCATGTTAATCAAGAAATTTAAAAGGTGTTAAACATTAGAGTATTATATCTTTTTATCAGCAGTTTGAATTCCCCAATCTCCCCCTCAGCAGTACTTGCTTTGAAGCGCACAAACATGGTAAACATACGTATCCTCCAGCTGTAACGGTGTATTTCTCCCACCTCCTGCAAATATTTCCCCAGGCCAATGCTGTGAATGTGGATTCACTCACATGTACCTTGTTAAAAAGTGGTTAAAAATGAATTAAAAGAAGGCTAGTTGTTTACCTAGATGCTAAACTGGCAGACCAGATCTGAGGCGTGCACTTCAGGGATTGTGATTTCCTGTAAACTGAAGCGTACTCTGTGTTTATTTACCCTGCAGAAACATTCATGTATATTTGAGTCTGGCAGTTACATCTGTTCAGGTATGCACCGCCTCAAGCAGCAGCGGTGAAACGGCTGCCTGGTCCCGTACCTCCAGACCTCCTCGCTGGCCCTTTGACCTTCCCCCGGGCCCGATCCCGGCGACCTCCCCTCACTTCAGAGAAAACAAATGTAAACCTCATTCTCCGCGTCTGCGTCCAGGGGACGCGCCGAAAGCTCACCGCCGACTCAAAGGGTCCCTCAGCGACAACTGTCCTGATTTCGAGTGACATTAGAGTCAGTCCTCAGTCACTCTGATCCTGTCAGCAAGTCGGCCGAGATGAACCGATGGCCTATTTATACCCCAGTCACCTGATCTTCACCTCCCCACAGGCCAGGAATATTAAACTGACAGCAACATATTCTGAAATGTGTGACGGCCCTTGAGCCCACAGACACTCAGAGTTATCTGCCTTTTGTTTTTAACTTACCTGAGTCATCGAGTCACAGCGGTAAATGGAGGGCAATGGCTCAATTCACTGGAATCGCATTCACTCTGGAGCATAATATCAGCTAACGTCTTCTCATTATATCAGCAGACCAAACAATTCACCAATTTCCAAATACCTTTTAATCAACTGAAGGTTCTGTGTGCTGATTTTTAAACATTTCATTAGCAGTGTAGACATACATGCAGCTCACCCAAAAAACGAGGCTTCCAGGAAAACCATCTGGATTTTAATAAAAAAAAATTAACCCCCAAAACAGATATGTATTGTTAGACTTAATTTACTAAAGCATAAAACACGTTTCTCTTCATCAAATGGATAGAGATACTAGAGACCGGTCAATGACCCCCTGGTAACCAGCGGTTGCTAGGGAATAATGTGTGTCCCTTGGATGGTGGTTGTGGGAAGCTGCTTGCTGTCGCTAGTTGATATTTGTCACAAAGAGATAGACAGTGCTGGACAGGAAATCTCCTCGCAATTGCTTTAATCACAATAGCAACCAAGTAGTTTGCATGAAGAGGGAGACTTGTCTGCAAACTAACTGCTACAAAGAAGCAGCTGGTTTGAAGAAAGAAAGAAAAAGTCAATCCTGTTGAAATGCATTGGCTGCAGTGGTGAGGCAAACATTTTTAAAACTTCTTACTTTCTGGTGTAATGAAGAAGAGGAATGTTATTTGCTTGTTAAGGCACTTTAATGCTAGCCCATAAATTACTCAACCACAATAAAGCCATCTAACTCAAGGGATGAAATTGGTGGCAACAGGTTTTATGGAGTGATTAATCAAAATCTTTGCTTCAGATCCTCCACGTATAGAGGAGGCCGGGAGAGCGATACAGCAGTGAGTGTCTACAGCCATCTGTAAAACATGGTGGAGGGTCTGTCATGGTTTGAGCTGCATTTCAGTCAGTGATGTTGGAGTTCTTGTCAAAATTGGTGAATTATGAACACAGACCATACCATCAGGCTTTAATCCACCATACAATACCATCTGGAAAGCATCTGATTGGCAACAGCTTCATTTTTCATTGTGACAATGATCCCAAACACTGTCAATGCAGTAAAATCATACCTAGATAGAAAAACACACAGTGGAACACTATCAGTCATGGATCGGCCTCCCCAGAGCCCGGACCTCAACATTATTGAAGCAGTGTGGGATCATGTTGACAGAGAACAGAACAAAAGGCAGAAACATCCAAAGAAGAGCTTTGAATGTTCTTCAAGAAGCCTGGAGAACTATTCCTGAAGACTACTTAAAGAAATAATGACAAAGCTGCCTAAGAGAGTTCAGACTGTGCTGAAGAATAAAGGTGGTTATTGGTGGTCAATTATTAAGTAAAGCGTTGAAGCTAGTCTTTTTGTTAGTGGCCACGTACCTTCCCTTACATGTTAAATATTTGGGATGCACAGTTAAAAAATAGTTACTGCATGGAGCAAATGCTGCTTAGTAAACTACTGACTGTGACTGGTGGAAACTACCTCTGTACGGGTCAGCGGCTGGCCAATCAACTTGAATGACCGCTCTGGGAGCACTAGGCCTTTGGTTATGCCACCACCGATACAGATTGGTATAAGCATCTCACATATGAAGCTGATTAACAGCCAGAAACTAGTTTACAATCATCCTCTTTTTGCCCCCAAATTAATTTGTCTGTTCATTCACTCATTTATTTGTCAGCAGGTTCATTTCCTTCTGTCACCCCCTCTCTCCATCCTTCCCACCTACATCACTGCCCACAGTTTATTAAACTTTTTTTGACTTTCTTTGTTCCCTTTTTCCATCCGTCCACCGTTCTCCCCGTCTTTGCTCCTTTGCATCTGCAAAATCATTCATCCATCCAGTCCCTCTTTCTGTTATTCAAATGAATAAATTCATAAACTGTGTATTAAAGAGGGACGTGGCCTGTCTGACATCACAATGTTTGTGAAGCCTCAAGTTAAGCATATTAGTCAATGCCACCTTGGAGCCAGAAAGCAGCCAGTGAACTAAGCTTTGTTAGCAGGGTAGATCCACAGACTGTGTGTGACTGCTGATTAGTGCAATACAAAAAAAAGTAAATAAATAAATAAAAATGTTAAAAACTGGAGCACAGACCTCTCAGACAGGATGTTTGTACAATTAACCACACAGCACAATCTATTATTTGGGAAACGACTGCAAAAAAGGCACCAATGTCCCCAAAAGCTCCGTGAGAAATGGCTGAGAATTAGCTCCAGTCACCTGTGTTAGCATCCACTTGTCAGTGAAATCAAATGCACCTGTAAAATTTTGTAGGTTACATAAAACTTTACCAAAAAATGTAAAAAAAAAAAAAAATTTAAAGAATCTGCTGAGAGTCTACATGCCCAGGCCCCATATAGGTGTGCCCACATGTTGGTGGAGCCATGTTCTTTTTTATTTTTTCAGTGAGTGGTAGACCAAGCCCAATGAAGACAGGCCTTACCAACAGACGCTCACCTTCGAGCTTCTCTACTGGCCCTGGCTTCAAAAGAGGGCCCTGATTTCCAGCTTCCAGGTGAGGTTATCCTGCTCTTATCCCTCCGGCTAGGGTTTTATGAATGAGTCTTTATCTGGTCCCTCCCCTGGGATCAATTTGTAATGGGAGACCCATCAGTACAGTAAGGTATCCATAACTGGGGGAAATGTAGCCAGTTGAGGTGGTTTTGGCGTCTGGTTGGGATGTCACCTCTGGAGGTGTTCTGGGAGGAGACACCTTGGGATTCCTCAGGAGGAACTGGAAAGTGTGGCTGGGGATAATAATGTCCCCCACTTAGACTACCAGTGGAAGGTAATGGTTGGATGGGTGGTTGTTGTAAAGGAGTTTATTGTTAATGTGACAGATTTTAGACATGCTTAATTCTGCTGTAAAGTTTTAACTTGCGCGTCTATGGAGGCTGAGTCACTTTTGAAAGCAGCTTCTAGTGGCCATCAGAGGAACTGCAGTTTTGAGCACTTCAACATTAGGTTTATTTCCCAGCCCTGGAGTTGTGCGCTTCTCGAAATCTTACATTCATTCCTTGCTTCATTTATCCAGAAGCTAATGACACACTTCCAACTCTTTCTTTATATTTTGTCTTTCTTGTCTTTTGCTTTTCTCATCTGTCGATCGGTGCACGCACTCTTTCATTCATCAGTTACTCTACCTTTCATCCTATGCTTCTTTCCTTGCCTCCCAACACTCTTTCATTCATCTACTAATATGTGTCAAGCTAATCACACTTGCACGATCCCTCCTTTAATATACTGCTCGTCTATTTATTCATCCATCCATTTTACTTTAACCAGTGGGTGGTTTTCAGGAAGCCCTTCAGCCTTGGATGTTTCCCTCCAAACACAGGAGAGGTGTTGACCGACGCTGGACAGATTGGCCAGGCAGCGGCGAAGCCGAATTGCTGTAATCACATTTACTTGGCCCTTATCTGCGTGTTTGACATTTTGTCTCAGCGGCCCGACAACCAAAGTGTAGGTCGAGCTGAACCACGAGCTGTCAAAACTCGCCGCTTGGCCCGTGCCATTTTAAACACCCAACATCTGGGTCCACCGTAAACACTCGGCCCCTCATAATCAGCCCCACATGTGGCTGCGCTCAGACTGCACATGCTCCCGTCCGGCGCCTGGGTGAGAGGGAAGCTGTCAGGTCCATCAGAGTGCTCGTCTCGTGTGAAGCGGATACAGCGTCAGGATTACGATTTGATAAATATTTGAACTTGGGCTCTCCTCCTATTATAATTAAGGCAGGTTTCAAATGGGCCCCCTGCGTTTGATCTTCACGCCATCCTGATACGGAGCTTAGGGTGGGACATTTATTTAATAACAGCTGCACCGCAAAACTTCAGCAGCTGGCAGTTAAAAGAAAACCCCTCCACTGGATACTGTTACACTGCTAGATATCATCAATCTGTGATTTCAATGCATTCCAGGAGTTATTCTTTGATGAAGTGGTTAAACTTGCTTCTCCAGACAGCCCGCTTTCCTTCAAAATGCCTTTTCTAATTGTGCTTATGGTAGTTTCCTTATGCTTTGCAGAAGAGCTGTGACAGCTTCCAAAGATGGGTTCATGAAGTTTGTCCACAGAATTTACAACCATTAAACCTTTCATGCTGAAAAACTAATCTTTTTTGTGGCTACGCTGGATTGTGGTCTGATATCTGCTCCCATGGGCGCAGAGTTGGATCGCTCCCCCCTCCTCCGCCTCCTCCACGGTGGTTTTTATGTATAATTGTCTAAAAGACAGATCTGTGAATTTGCACGCCTTTTATTCTAAGTTACTGACATCAGATGTGACTTTAAATATTTGTGTTTGAACATACTTCACTGTAGCCTCTGGAATAAGATACAAATGAGGAGTTTATGTGAGGAAACAAGCTGAGCTGTAGAAAAAAAAGACTTTTTTGTTTGAGTGGTTCAAATGCGAGTTTGTCACAGACTTCCAAACTTGTATGTCTTCTTTAATATATTTGACTCTTACGGTATTTGTTTTATTGTAAAGGTTAATGTAGGTTAATGGAAGTCTTCTGTTGTCTAATTTTGGAGCGCCTGTGTGAATTGTAGCCTCAGTTTGTTGTTTTTAGCTGACAGAAGTGACACCCAGTGTGGTCTTCTGCTTCTGTAGCCCATCCCACTCAAGGTTTGAGGTGTTGTGCATTCAGAGAGGCTCTTCTGCATACCTTGATTGTGATAAGTGGTTATTTAGGGCCTTCCTGTCAGGATCCTGACCTTTCTCCTCTAACCCTAACAAGACAGTTTCACTCAGAGAGTTGCTGCTCACTGGATATTTTCTCTTTTTCTGACCATCCTCTGTAAACCCTGGAGATGGTTGTGTGGGAATTTCCCAGCAGATCAGCAGTTTCTAAAAATACTAAAAAACAATGCCACGTGACTTAAATCACCTTCCTTCTTATCTTTATGCTCAGTTTGGAATTCAGCAGGTCAGGTTGTCCATGTCTACCTGCCTAAATGCACTGAGTTCCTGCCATGTGACTGGCTGATTAGATATTTGTGTTAATGACAAGTTGAACGGGTGCACTTCATAAAGAGACAGCGAGTAAACTACTAACCGTTGCATTGTTAGTTGTACGCAAGACATCAGCTTGTACCTGAACTCTGGTTTGCTTGGTTTGCTTGCAACTTCCCACCACTTCCACTTAGTCTGCTAACCCCCCTCAGGTTTGGGGCAGATGTTCTCAATACGAAGATCGATGAGGGGTTCATCTCACTGTCTTTGTTCCCTTCTGTTCGCCTCGACACTCGCACTTCTCGCAATAACTCAAGAAAGTAACACAAATGGCATGCAGGAGGCCATGTGGTGCCCCTGATGCATGAGAATGACAGAAAGACAGGAATTGAGGGAGGGAGAGGGGGAGAAAGGCGGAGGTTGTGAAAGAGTAGAAAATGCACGAAGCCTAAATAAAACAAATTTGAACCCCAACTCTAAAACTAAATCTCAACTTTGGAGGAGCTCAAACTCAGACTGTTCACAAACTGACTCTCTCCTCCGCTTCCTCGGCTGCTCGACGCGTTGATTCCACTTGGCACTCGACCAAGAGCTCGCAGATAAAAGGGGGGAGGAAAAAAAAGGAAAAGGAACACAATGAGCGTATCTAGCCTGCCACCTGAAATTTATCACTGCGACTTATCTCAATTGGCTCCATAATCTGCCACCTTACATCAAGTTCTACGCTGCTATTGAGCGTCAAGTCCTCAGATCTAAAACACATTTAAACTGCAAATGCAAAGGACAAGAAAAAAAGAAAAGAAAAACCTTTTGATTATAAGTTATGTATGTGCTCAGTGTTGGGAAATCTTATTATAAAAAGAAGTGACAAACAACAATTATAAATGTTTAACTTTAGTTAAATTTATTAATATTAGTGTTTCAGTTTGTTTTAATTAAGTCATGGAAATAAGTGGTGTGGGCAGATTTACGAAGGTCAAGCAGATATGTAAGTCTCAGTAAAGTGGGCATGGATAAAGTTGTGTGGCAGTGGAAGACTAAAGGACCCAAACAGGAAGAAAGGAATCCCAACAAAACCAGAATCAAAAAAAGAAATGGTACAGGAGAGCAGAAAGGTTGCAGGAGCGCACCAGACTTTTCCATATCAGCTGGGAAGTTGGAAAACCCGAGTTTCCAGTCAGGATTTCAAGTCCTACTTGGAAAGTTGGACCAGCCATCCAACATGTCAGCAGTTGCATAAACAGGATTTGTAATCTATACTGTGTGTTTTCAGCTCACTCAGCTCGTACACAGATAACTGACCAGGCTCTGTCTGTAAGCCTGCTGTGTGGCGATTAATACTCCTGGAAGACGGTCAGATCCAGTGTGATGTCACTCACGGGTCAGACTTCTGAGGTAAAAGGAACAGGACATATATACAGTACTGTGCAAAAGTCTTGAGCCACCCCTCATTTTTCCAGTGCAAAGACACATGGAAATACAGTATGTAAGGCAAAGCATTGGGATGGGGATTTGAGGAATTTTGAGGAATTTTTAAGGATTTGGCTCCTTTTTCTTCTTCCTGCTCAGTTTTTTCTCTTTTAGGGGTTCTTTGTTCTCCTGAGGGAGCGGGTGTCGGTAGCGCTGTTTAGGTGACTGGTACGTGTCGGCATAAATTGACCCACATTCAGTTTAAGGATCCACATTTTTCCAGCAAATTATTGCACTGTAATAATATCCATCAGTATTATTCACTTTACCTGTAAGTTGTAACTGCATGCAGCACAGCAATTCAGTGTATTTCCCTTTCATATCAGTCTGCTGAAAGTGAGTCTTTCTGCTGCTCTGCTTTTCTGTGACCCACCCATTCCTGTTTATCCTGCTTCATGTTCACATTATCTTGTGTGTAGCATTTTATTCCTATCTGTATCCCTGTTTTCTTTCTTCTTTGTTATTAATTGCTGCTGCAACCTCCCAGTTTCAGCACAGGTTTTTATCTTATCCAATAAGAGATGAGATGCCAAACTGACATGCTCTGAAGCTCTGTGCATCAGCGCCTGTAAGACTAGGTGTGTGCACGTATGCATCACGCTGAGGCTCCTCTGTCGGGCCAAACCTATACATCATCCCTAGTGACGGCGCCTCTGAGCGTCAGACCGGCTCAGGCTGGCCCTCCGGGGTCAGTCTCTTAAATGAGATTTCAGCACCACTGACCCGTGCTCTGCTCCTCTCACCTTTTGCCAGGAGAACAGGAATGACCTTTGACCCCGGGATCTGTGAGCAGCCACCGTCTTCCTCCAAGTGACGACCCGTCAGCTGCAGCCGACCGTGCCTAAGCCATGGCAGACAGAGTGTGCGAGTGTGGAGGTGAGGCCTCGGTGGGTGGAAGACCACAGAGGTGTGAAATGGAGAGTTAACTTTGGCAGTTTGGAAAAAAGAGGGACACCTTATCTCACCAAACTTCCAGGGATTACAGGTTTATTAATCTCCCTAATGTCTTAGTTGGCTAGCAAAATAGAACGTATTCACAGAAGAAGTGTGATTGCATTTCACAGCTAATAAAAACATTACGAATGAGTCAGAATTATTATTGGACTGGTATGAACTTGCTGTCATTCTCTTAGAGCCCCAATCTTCTGCCATTTCTACTGTTAGACCACAAGATTTTTAGAGCTGCCAATACAGTATGCTCTGTTCTAAGACCCGGAGTTTTTGTGAGGAAAGGTAAGCTGTATACATTACTGTTCCTATATTGGAGATGCTGCTAATGGCTTCTTGTCTCTTGACCATGGTAAGGGCTTTTAGTCGAATATGTTTATCTATGTTTTTTTCACCTAGGAGAAAAACAGCCATTATACCAAAAGTCCTCATGTGGCAGGAAACATAAGAAGGTGGTGGTCGTCAGACAGAAACAGTGAAACGTTGACTGGAGTGACACTGACACAGGCTGGCATTCATGTTTTCTGCATAGTTACAGCCTCAGACCAGGGCAGCTGTAGACACCATGACACGCTCCCACTGTTTTGTGAGTGTCAGCTAAGTTATCAACTAACTTTTGTAATGTTTTGCAACACCAACTGGTCACGGCAGATGGCTGCTGCTCCTTGAGCCTGGCTCTAATGGATGTGTCTTCCTGTTAAAAGGGAGTTTTTCTTTCTGACTGTCACCAAGTGCTAGCTCAATGGGGGTTTTCTCTCTAATATTTACCTTACAATGCAAAGCAATTAAGGTGACTTTTATTCAGAATTGATGCTATATAAATAAAATTGGAGCACAAACTTCTTACTAACAGCACAGAAAGCCATATTACTAGTTATTAGTACTGCAAAAGTCAATAACACCACAAGCATGGTTGATAGATACAGTTCTGTTACTCAAGTTGGCGGAGTTCAAACAGGAGACAGCGATCATCCACAATTTCCTCAAAGAATAAGAACAAGCTACTTTTAGCTGCACCCCTATTTCTTGTATTATTGCTTTGGCAGATCTTTACACCGGACGTCCTTCCTGAGGCACCAGTTTACCAGAGATCCAAATCCCAATGAGAAAGCAGGATACCTCTGATTGACATATGACCTGGTAATTAGAGCTAGAGGGTTACCTTGGCAACCAGAACCTGGACCGTTTGCCAGCAACATCACAGTGATGCACGATGAGCCACTCACTTCCAGTGTGGACGCAGCTGTCTGCAAATATGAAAACCACTACATTCCTTTGCTGCTAATAGATAATTTGAAGCCATGATACAAATTTAATGGGTTTAAGATGAGTTATATAATTTTTTTCCCTCTATAGTTGTCGCAAAGATGAATTTATCCATAGAGACATTTGGGGGTTTTTTGTACCAAGCTGTAAACATGTTTATTTCTGCTTTAAAGTTGGACATTTTAACATGGGACTCCATGGGCACTGACTCGCTTTTAGTTCGAGCCTCAAGTGGCCACTCAATGAACTGCAGTTTTCAACAGTATTTTTCATCTCCAGACATTCCTGCTTTAAAACTCACACTTAAGTCAAATTCATAAATGACATAAACATAACAAATTCCACCATTTCTTGCTTTGAATTTTAAATGACAATTTTCAGTACATAAGAGGGTGCTATTCATTGGATGTGTTAAAACTCAGAGCCTGATAATCCACAAGAACATACGGGCCTTAGCCTGCATATTACCCTATATGCCCTGGAGTTCAAGAGCTACACACACACACAGATATGCTATATAAAACAGCCTTTAATGTGCATATGTGCCGTTGTGTGCTTCTTTCCTGACATCTTGCAAGTGCTGTATGTATGTCATTAATTGAGTCTCCAGCTCCCTGGAGTGGTTAGCTCTACTTGTACTGGGAAGATAGAGAGGGAGATGGTCTTTGTGTGTATCAGTGTGTGCTCTTCACACACATAAACACACACAGACCCTGACCGCCTGATGATTATGCTTGATCAGTGTCAAACACAAACTACTGCAGCGGGTGCTTTGAAAAGGAGTATATTGTGTACTCGGGCTTCTTCAGACCCTTAGCGGTGGTTTTTACGCAGCGCCGATGATTTGTCCAATTCACCCAGATGTGAAAAACACAGAGATGTGAAAAATACAGTCTTTTTTTTAAGGGGGGGGGGGGGGGGGGGGGGTTATTCAGTGATAGAAGCAGCACAGACTCAAAAATCTTCTTAATTTCAAAGAAAAAAAAATCTGTGACACAGGTAAAGTGTCTGGTGTTTGCAGAGAGGTCATAACACACACACACACATACACACACCACCTCAGCTGAGACCGATAAAAATTTATCATCACTGCTAAATATAAAAGCCAGAAATGAACTTTTGATATTATACAGCTCATATACACAACGAGACCACAGTAACATTGCTTTTTCATAGGTGAAGAAAAATATAATCGATATAATTCAGCATCAGATGGCCTGTAAGTCTGGTTACCTGCACATATAATTCTTCCTCTTTTAGCTGCTCCCTTTAGGGGTCGCCACAGCAGATCATCTGCCTCCATCCCACCCCTCTCCCTAACATCCTCCTTTGTTGCACCAACCGTCTGCATGTTCTCTTTCACTACATCAAAACAAGAGTCTCCACGGTTTTCCTCTTTTTCTCTTTCCTGGCAGCTCCGTGTTCAACCTCCTTTGTCCACTATATCCACTATCCCTCGTCTGCACATGTCCAAACCATCTCGTCTCCCAGTGAAAATCTTTACATCTTCGGTTCTGCCATCTTTGGTTCCTGTCTTTTTTTTTTTAGTGCAACTGGCCTTAAAAAAATTCTCTAAAGGGAACAAACACAAAAAAGCATCATCAAAAGAGGAAGCATCCATCTGCCTCTGAAAATGCATAACTTGAAGACTTAATGAAATTTAACCTCTTTATTTACAGTGGGCCCACTGGCAGGGCCATTTTAAAATGACCAGAGACAAAATTCAAACAAGAAGAGAAGACAAGCTTTACAGGGATATTTGGTGTATTGTGGTAGCACAAGGCAGTCACAAGGTACTGCTGTCTGAACTATTTGTTATCATGTACACTACACATTACTGTACTCCTTAAAGTTTTTGAGCTAGAGCGAAAATTCAGATGACTCAAATTCAGATGACTAAAACTAAAAATTCAACCCCTGTACAGTTTTATGAAGGGGAAGATTATCTATAGGGATCAAAACTGTTATTTGTAGCAGAATGTAAGCAGGTCTATTTCTCCTGTAAAACTGGGGATTTTAAAATGGGAGACTATGGGGAAGCCTCTGAAGGAAGCCTCGAGTGGCTGTTAGAGGAACTGCAGTTTTTAGCGTGATTTAGATCTGAGGCGCTTAGGGATGTCTGAACTTTTAACTTCATTGCACCGTGATTGTGCCAGATTTGATCTCCTTCAACTGGAAAACCAACCAACTTCTTATGTAAGTGTAGCAATTAATCATCGTATCACAGAAGACTCAGAGAGACCCTCAGCGCTGAGGTAACACCGAGCAGGAGGACCTGATGAGGAAATACAATCCAGGAAGTCCAGTTGTAGAAAGAGAGAAACAGAAGCCAAAACACTGCACGACTCTTAATAATGCAACGAGACAGTCGAGTCTAGAAGATATCATGGTCGCAACAGTTTGACCTTTGCTCGCCGTGACCCCGAGGTTTAGGTTTAAATCCCCCAACAGGAACTTTTGTTGCACTGTTTTGACAGAGCCCCCTGTGGTGGCATCCGAGCCTCGTTTCCAGCCTGGCTTCATCAGCATGAATGAGAGGGTTGTGCTTTACACATGAGGTTCAAATTGGTGTGGACGCAGCCTTAGTCTTGTGGTGACTGTGTGCAACCACTTCACTTCAGTGTCTCAGTGAGGAATTTGGTAGTTTATTACAAAAAAAGGCCACTGGCGGCACACATGCTGGATCCTTTTGTGCATTATCATCCACTCAGATGTGTGTTCTGCCCAGTTTGGCGCCCAATAAATCTGTTAAAACTCCAAATTTTAGATCAAACTCTTAAAAGTTCTGCAAGAAGCCTGTCTGATTTATGTTGACTGCAGTTCGCTCGGCTCAGTGTGTTGACATGCGTGTCTTCATGTTGGTTTAAGAGAAGGAAAAAAGACAAAAAGAGACCGAGTTTGATTTGTTTTCCAGGGGCATTCAAGCCAAGCGAGGCCCAATCAGGGGCCCTCGCTGCTGAGATGAACGCGATAGGGGTAAATATTTGTATCTCAGCGGTGGACAAGCAGTGCTGAGGTCAGTCGTCTGGAATCCCTGGGTTGTTTAGAGACCACTGTTGTTACAGTTGGGCTTTTTTGGGTAAAAAAGGAGGCATGAGAGAGACAGGGAGAGAGGGCCAGACTCCCCGAGGGAGAAAACTGAGCACTAACACTAAAACAAAAGAGGAGATATGAAAAGAAGTGTGAAGTCTGGGGAGAGAAATGTGCATCTGCCACATGCCAGAAACCTCTACCAACCTCTGCATGTACACACAACTTCTTTATATTCAGAGGCAACATTCGTTTTACCACATTTAGAAAAGTTCACATGACATAAAAAGGGTCATATCAACAAGCAGCTGTGCACGTACACACATGGTTTATCGAGCTGTTTCAGGCTCATGGCAGTCCAAATGCTCTCTGCTAGAATATCTCTGCATGATTCACAGTTTAAACTGATAATGGTGTTTATTTTAAATGTTTTATTATTCTACTTTTATGTGCATTTTGTGGTAGCTGGTATTGTTTAAAGACATTTTTACCCCTAGATTTCACCAAATACAAACACAAATGAAAGATAAGTAGGCAAGAACAACATACTAATGAACATTTAACTTATTTTGGGCCTTGGTGTGACTCCTCAAGCCATTTTAGCTCCTGCTGCTTGAAGGACACCCTCTGTTTAGGATAGCAGTTGTCACAGTGTGGGTCAAACAACTGCAGGTGGGGCTTAAAGGGTCTGTGCTCAAGGTAGAGGAGTGGGTTGGATTTTGCCCTGGACCTGGTGACTCTTTCATGCAGGTCGGTCAGAGATCCCGTTGGTAAAAACCAGTCAATAGGGAAAAGTGGCCATTTGGTGATTTGCCAAGCAACAGTGAAACTGTGAAGATTGTGAAACCAGAAATAGAGAACATTTGGTGTCAAGGTAAAAGTTGCACATTTTGACTTGCCGGAGTAAGGCACAACTTTTACCATGAATGCAAAAGTTCTCTGATTTCTGGTATGCATTGCACTTATTCAAGTTTCACTACAGCTTGGTGTGAGTCTTTGCAGAAAAAATTGTCATCTTTGAAGCAAAGTACAGTGGACCTCGACAATATACAGGGTGGGCCATTTATATGGATACACTGTAATAAAATGGGAATGGTTGGTGATATTAAAGTCCTGTTTGTGGCACATTAGTATATGTGAGGGGGCAAACTCCTCAAGATGGGTGGTGACCATGGTAGCCATTTAGAAGTCGGCCATCTTGGATACAACTTATGTTTTTTCAATAGGAAGAGGGCCATGTGACACATCAAACTTATTGGTAATGTCACAAGAAAAACAATGGTGTGCTTGGTTTCAATGTAACTTTATTCTTTCATGACTTATTTACAAGTTTCTGACCACTTATAAGGTGGTGTGTGGTGCAGCACCCTCTTTGAAACCAATTTCACCTTGCAACAGCAACCTCCAGCAACTGGTCAAGGAATACTTTAACCTAGCAAGAACCGAGGTTGTTGTTGGTTGCCTTGTAGTGACTTTTTCTTCCTAAAATTCAACTCGGATCCCTTTTTGTTACTGATATTCAGATTTTGAAGGTGGGCAGGCCTGAAAAAGTTACCTTCAAATTTTTCTGCAGACATATATTTGAACAGCATGTGGGTGGGGCATCCTGAAATGAGCACATTACCTTGCTATGACATAAAAAATGTTTAAATGCCTCCACTTTTGTCTCACGGGGATTACATTTACATATACTGATGTCATTATGTTAAACTCTTCCCATGTTTAGTGTGAGCATCCACCACTGTAGCAGCATACATACACATATGATAGAAAGTGAGGAAAACCATAATGGCTGCAAATTAAGGGGAAGCTTAGTGATGACTCCAACATGAGAGGAGGCAATGAAAGAAATCACCTCTACTGTTTCTCCCCAGCCAGAGGAGAATGCAGCTGTAGCTGGGCACTTTGATGAAAACGAATCAGTGCGACTAGCTCTGCCTTGTAGGGATAGAGCAGTGAGCGACATTAGCGGGGGTGTCATGTTTGATTGGGGTTTATTAGCAGCGCCTGTATTGTTCTTGTTCGTCAACAGACTCCCAGGTAATGTGGTGATAATCGTTGCGGAAGCCTCCATCTGCTCATTTGGGGGAGAGGGCTGGGGAGCTGCCCTCGTTTCAAATCCATTTTCCCAGGTGCTGATGGGAGGCCGCGGGGTGTAGGGGTGGATGTAGGGAGGGAGGGAGGAGTGGGAGGGTGGGTGAGTGGGGGGAGTAACAGTGTAGAGCCCTCTGTTTCATTTACCCAGGAGTGTCAGCGCGCTCGGCAACCAGGTTGTCTTTGCTTGTACCGGCTAATGGTTCAAACCCAGCTGGCTCCAATTGGGAGCTGGGCTCTCGAGTAATACATTTTGCACTTTGGCTCGCTACCAAGTGTACAGCATTTCGATGCTGCATGCTACACTGAGTTTATCGCTCAGGTGTTTGGAGCGAGTGCCATAAAATCCATAAACAACCCTTCGTTGCGGCTCCAGGATGTCACTCGTGACATTTGGGGTCAAGGTGCAGACGGGCAAGGAGAGGCTCTGGAGCCAGCCGGCGGTGAAGGGCCGTCTGCAGCTTTGACTGTTTGTGAGAGGCAATTCTCCACGCTTGTAATTACACGTCTTTAATTGATAACGCGGAAAAACTGCATTGATTTGGTGTCAGCCGAAGGAGCGCGGCGTCGCGGCCTCTAATTACTTTTCAGTTCTGCGACGTCAGGTTCGGTTTCCGCCGTCGCGTCCGAAGCGAGGATGCGGCTGATGCCATCACACCTGAGAGGCTTGCTTTTCTGTCCACTACGTTTAGTGAGAGAGAAAATCGGTAAAACGCGCTTCCACGTTTATAGATGAGCAGTGAGAGCTGCCCTGCTGGAGTGCCCTTAAACAAATTGCTTCCTTTCAGCTTTGCTGTAGATGTAATGTGTGTCTCATGTGTTCTTTCTTATGAAATAAAAAAGAAAATGCTTTTCACCCAAATGCAGCTCATTTGGAAGAGTCCACTCCAGGTTTGTGGAGTCCAGACAGAAAGATGTGAAAAAGAATGAAAGCAAACAAACAGAAGAGACAGAAGAGGAAGTGGCTCAGGCTTCATGCCCTGTTGAGCCTCCCTGTTCCCTCCAGCTTGTCAGCCTTTCGGTTAAGCTATCACTGTAAATTTCCTCTTGGGCTAAATCAAGGCAATGGGAACTGAAGGCTTGTTACCCGATTCTGCATAATGCCGCTAATTTCTAGAAGTGTATGAGAGCGCTGTCGCTGAGGTGATGACAGAGCAGGACCAACTGGCTTCACATGGGACTTTGTAAGCAGTTAAATGGATTTAAGGTGGAGGAGAACAAGAGCTGGAGGCTCTTAATGTCCTGGGAAAGTTAGCTGAGCTGCTTTCTGTTTTTTTTTGTTTTTTTTTAGCCATTTGTAATGTTACAGAGTTCGGGGGTTCAGTGAAGTGCTTAAAGGGGACTTTTCTGCACATTTCCAGCTCAATATTCTTATTATTGGACTGGATTAGAGTAGCTTTGCATGATTTAAAGTTTAAATTAATCTTTATTTACATGTAGATCGTTCGTTTTTGGTGTTGGTCTGGTCAACATTAAGAATCAAAAAATAAACTTATAGGTGTCCATTTATTAGCAGGATGTTACTGATGGACTCACTAAACTGAAAAGAGTCGCATGTCGGTCTACCCTCTCCGCTTTTGATAAGATACTTGCACCTCCCCTTGCTTAGAGTTGCACTTTCTTCTTTATTCGTATGCACCCAGCTAACACAGTCATCATGTAGTTGAATCATCCGAGGATGTTAAACCTCAGTGAAAATGCTGCAAGGTATTACATAACCTCGTTTAAAGTCTGCTTATTTCCACCTCTGACTCTATGGAATAGCTTTCCATGGCTCACAGTTCAAAATAATCCTTCTTTATCTGCTAGTGTCCACTTATGGAGCCCCTAAGTTCATCCTCTGTCTGAAACAGTTTGGCCAGTCGTCTTCAGATTTGAGCCCATCCTTAACAGACATGACCACATTACCAGATTCCACCATAGCAACCATATTGAAAAACATAATAAGTATACTTTAATACTTTATACTTTAAAGCAAATAAAATGTCTCAATTTTACACTAAGAGGTGTGGGCTGTATTATGAAGTGGCTTAACTTTACCTTTTTACGTTTTCATTATGCATTATATGTCTGTGCCTCATTAGCGTCAAGCTATTCAATTGTTCTGTTTTATGATATAAAACAATGTGATAAGGACTGTTCCCACTTTCCTACTTAGGAAAAAGACGCAAACATTGGAGGGCATGGGCTCTAAATACCCAGAAATGACATACTACTTAATTTTTTTTTTACAGTATAATTACTTCTTACATGTAAAAAAAATCATTATTACCCCCTTATTCAAGTGTATGTACCACTAAGTATTTGTATGTACATATAATTCAGGTACAATATATTCAATTCTAGGGGAATTACACTGTTAGTCATGAGCTGTACTATAAAGTTGCCATTGTAATAATGCACTGCAGTCCAGTATAAGTTACCTGAAGAAAAGATAAAAAAGAAACCAATGCATTCATGCAGGATTTTCACCTCAGCACTAAATTGAATGACATAAGCTCAACAAGCCATGACTAAAAAAAAAAAAATCTCTAGTCTTTAATTATTTTTGTGGTTTTAAGACTGACATTTAGAGCAAACTGGAGAACACCTGCTGAATGACGACATCTGCGCGTGTGCAGAAAAGACATAAAAATGCTGCTCCGCATCAGCAATTCATGTAAACATGACCTCAGCCTTGCTTAACACATTTAGACACATTATAATCCTCTATTTGTTTGTTTGAATACATCAGCGAGTGTTTCTGTGTCACCTGTACCGGTTCGCATCTGCGAGCGTGCTAATAGAGATCCCGCCTCTGCTTGACACAAGTGACGACGCTGAAAAGCGATGTAATGTGGTTTTAATTAGATTTTAATTGTATTACCTGATCTTAACGAACCTCAGGAGGGAAGCAGGACGGCGCTCTGTTGTGTGCCTTGTTTTCCTGTAAACTGTAATTTGCACTAACATGATGCCTGAGAGAATTTAGAAGGTTTAAAAAACAGAGGGTTGTCTGTCATCTGCAGAGATGTGTGCAAATTTATACGTGCTGCCCTTTTTTTTTTAAAAGACTGAAAGTGTTTCATTTCCAATGTGTGTGATCTCTCGGCCTGTAGATGGAGCTACACTCTACACTTCTCTTTCTCTCTCATCCTCCATCTGCACACAATGAATATATTGTTTCCCCCCCTTAAAACCATCCCCCCTTCTCTGTCTCTCTCCTCCAACAGATTTGGTATTTATGTTAATGTACACCTCTGTGGATCTCTTGCCTCCCAGTGGTTAGATACCCTGTTGATATGTGGCTTTGCCTGTGTGTGTGTTTGTGCATGTGTGTGTGTGTGTTTTGTGGATGGATATGAGCTTGAGAGAGAAGCTGGAGGGGTTGAAGATGGTTTAGGGAGTCAAAGGACAATTCCTTCCCTCCAGAAACCAGAAAGAGGAGGAAGAAGGGGAAAAAAAATCCTGGCACTAGATAGACAATCGAGCCTTCAATAAATAACTTTAAAGCTGGTGTTGTCGTCTTTCTTAGGCAGGCGGGATTGGAGGGAAAGAACTTAACAAGGCTGCAGAACAGTTATGAAGTGTTTCATGATATGAGCCTGCGCACTCGGCACGACCGCAGGGACCAACGTGGGTTTCAACGGTCTTTGCAGGTCAACTTGGTTCTTCAGCAACCAGAGATCTGACCCGGGATCTGAGTCATAACAGGTTTGAATCAATCAGGCTGTGTGTGAGTATCGCACCTATTGAAAATCTGTCATTTGTCATAATCAGAAGAGGAAAAAAAGATGAAAAAAACAATATTTCCACAGTTACACACAGGGATTTTTAACACTTTTTTTTATAAAGTTTTGGTTTATTCAAGCTTAAAATTCATTTTAGTTACCAAAAGGCCAGAAATAACATTAAGCAAGGTAACAAACACTCGTTGCCTTAACTGTAGGCAGACCAATTATCCTTACATGTGTAACACTTATAGGCTCATTTTGAGCTGGGCAATGGTCCCAGGACTTTGTGATATATTTATATTTTTCTAAAAGGTTCCTGATATAGTTTTGTTGTGTTTCTAGTTTCTCTGCTGCCTGTGTTTTCTTTGTCACTTCCTGTCTTACTTGGGAGGTTAAGTTCCTCTTTACTTCCCCTTTCCCTCTTTAACAGCCAATAAAATGGTTGCTTTATGTTGTTCAGTCTGCTGCCATGCCCTGCACTTGGATCATCTTTCCAGCTAATTGTACTATACGGCTCTCATCGGCTGCCTTATTTGCTTATATATAGAGAGCCCAAAGACAGAACAGAAGAAGGAAGACACAAAAAAGCAGGCATGATAACAGATGTCACATTAAGTCAGGCACAGGATTAAAAGGAGCTGATAGTAGAGGTGGGTTGCTAAGTGGCTTGCAGATATGTAGTAATTGTGTGCAGTACAAAGCAGTACCTACTAGTAGTAGTTGCTAAAGTGGTATAAATAGTGCATGAAAAGATGTGCAAAAGGGTCTCAGTTGAGACGTCTGTGTTCACCAGGGTTGTGGGTAGAGCTTGGCCTAGATGACAAACTCTGTGCTCATTTAGCCAAATTATTGTACGCTGTCAAAGGTTAAATTATCCCTGCACATCTCTGATTGTTTTAATCTTTTCCAAAAATACTTGTGGTTCCTCAAGTTTCTAAAGTAGAATGGGAGGCAGAGGCTTTTAGTTTCAGGAGACAGACAACCTCTCTACTTTAAAGATCAGGCTTAAAACTTTCCTTTTTGATAAAACATATAGCTAGGACTGGATCAAGTGACCTTGAACACTCCAGTAGTAATGCTGCTATAAGCTCATGATGTACAACAGAAAATGTGCTGTTTCTGCCCTTTCTTACCCTTCGGCCCCCAACTGCCTTTAGCTGAGCCTGGTTCTGAGTTATTCTTCCCCACCATCACCAAATGCTGCTTACAAGACATGGGTGGGCAGAACAACTGGATTAAATACGACACACATAATGTTGCATTATCCTAAACTACATGAATTTTGTTAGACATAAATGAGGAGAATAGACCTGTGTTTCAAAAATAAAGAACTTTATGTTAGAAAAACTGATGCCAAACAATCTTCTTAAATGCTGTTTCAAGATTTTTTGTGTGTGTGTTTGCATACATACTAAGTGGAGTGCTGTCTGCTGAAATCCAGTAAAATAGTAGTACTGAATTTTTATAGTAACACAACGCTTCATTTTATTAATATTCTTAGCTGTGAGACTGGAGTTGATTAGTTTCTTTTTAAGGTCACTGGGGGTGCTGCTCAGATGGGCCATTGTTGGCTACATAGAGTGATGATTGATGTGATTGATAAGTATTGATAGAAAATCTGTATTTTTCAAATTCTCTTCTGCATAAAAGCTCATTTTTGCCCATATTTAATGAATTGTAGCTTTGATGGAACAAATGCAGGTTCATTAAAATAATGAATTCCCACAGACACAAAGTGTTTGCACATAGGGGGTGGCTTGATTGTTGGGCTTTCTCTCTGCTATTGTAGGGTCTTTACCTTCCAATAGAACGCACCTTGAGGTGACTTTAGTTGTGATTTGCGGTTGTTCTTGAGCACACAGACCTGGAAATCTTATAAAAGCTGGTGAAAATCGTGAAAACCTAAAAGATGTCCTTCAAAAAATTTGGTCTTGGGCAGAAACTGACCTTCCCTTAGGATGATGATCCAAAAAAAAAATCATCAAAAAATGGTTTGCGGACAATGAAGTGAATTTTCTGTAATGGACAAGCCATCAAGAGTTTGTGGAAAGAACTAAAGACCAAGAAAACATCTCAAACCTTTTCAGAAGTTTGCCAAAGAGCAGTGGGGCAAAATCCTTGTGGAGATATGTAGAGACCCTCCTGATCAACTCCATTAAGCATGTGGAGGCTGGAATCACAAACTGATTACAAAAGGGTAACACCACCTGGGTCTGGGTGCTGTTTCCCTCTCCAGGGGCAGGGGTACCTAGACCCGGTTCTTAGAGTACGCTTGGGGAGTGTGATTGTGTGTACAGCGTCTCTTTATGTCTGTCTCCACGTTGGTTGAGTGTGGAGTAATTGCTTATGAGAGCATGAGGGTGGGAATAGATGTTTGTATCTGTGTGTGCCTGTATGTCTGTGTCTATATGTCAGGTTGGGTATCAGACGCCACCTCTCTGGGGACATCTCAGGCCCTCCAAGGTTTGGAGGCCCATCTCCCCCCACCACTTCCAATGCCGGTGGCGGACGCCCTCAGACATCGGTGCATTGGTGGTTCTTTGTGTCCGGGGATGGGCGCCCAGGTACACACCGGCTCACTCCTTGGCGGCTGCTTATTGGGACCTGGAGCCTGGGGCTCGCTCGGGCCACTTCGGAGGTGGGGTGCCCTCGGCCTCTCGGCCCGGGGCTCGGTCACTCAGGCACAGCTGGCTGCCGGCGGAGCTCACGGGCACGTCACTGCAACCCCCCTGGCTTCTGCTCCGCGGCTGCTGAGTGACCCCTCATCTGGGACTCTCCTCAGCTCTTTCTGGGATAGTGGCGCGGCTGCCCCTCTGTTGGTCTTCCTCTGTCTCTTGTGTTCTGAGGGCCTCTGGATGTCTGGAGTTGTGATCTCCTCCATACCTGTGTCATGCCCTGGAGGACGGGGCTGTGGCCCCCCACACCCTCTAGCAGATCATTACATGAAGGAACCTTTTAAAAACAAGCGCGTTCATGCTCACAGGTGTACACACGAGTGATCACACACACAAACTACACCCTTTTTGGCTCCTACCTCAAAGCACACTGTGCGCTGTCGATCTCACGTGCTGCACAATAATGTTTAATATTTAGTATTTACTGTCATATTCCCATAGATCATTGTGATGATGTTTATTACTCTCGTTTTCTTCTGCTTGCTTTCTTTTTTCTTTCTCAACAGGTGATCCAGGTGATCGATATATGTATTTTTTGTCTGCTTATTCTGTTGGTTTTTGTTTTTTGCCCTTTTTCCCCGTCCCTCTTCTCAGCTGTTTTTCTTTCCCTCTTTCTTTCTCCCCTTTCTTTCCCCCAGTCAAGTCTGTCCCGTATTCAGCAAGTGAAAATAAAATAAACAATAAAAGGTGAATCAAATGGACCATTACGGCAAGGCTGGGATGGTCAATTTGGTAAAGTAAATCCGTTGGGCATCTTTCTTCGCCTTTAGACAATAATTCTGATGGCAAAAGAACCAAACGGGACAGGTTAAAAGAAAAAAAAAAAAAAACTGATTACCAAGAAGGAATATGAATAACTCTGGGTAGGAATTCTTTTTCTAAGTCTGTCAGATAACTGCAATAAAATTCTCATATATTAAAGAAGTCCCTTTCTCCCCCCTTAGTCAGTAATTTGTTGTAATTAAGAGCTCGCGACGCAGTAGAAAATGCTTCCTTCTTTATTTCTCTCTCGGCTCCTTCATTGCTCCGTGCCCCAATCTTTCACACTACATATATAATACCGTGATATTTTAAGATAATATCAGAGGCTAAGAGGATAAGAAAAGGAGCAGTGTGCATTACACTGGTGGTAATTTTCGCCACTCAAACAGTGTGTGAAATAGAGCTACGCTCAGGTCATTGTTGATCCCCACCTCTAATAGAATAATCAATCTTGCTTTTGGCAAGTCTGTGGGATTAATTATTAAGGACTAAACATTTACCAGCTAAGCACAGCCCGTCTACCTGCTTCTGCCAGCCTCGCTGGTTTGCCGCAACTTCCAGAGGAAACTGCTCAACCTGGCGTGAATTGATTATCTACACGCTTATCTGCCGCCTCCATCCCCCTGCATCCCTCCACCTTTAAAACAATGCTATCTTTCCAGTTTGTCAGTCACAGATTTATTTCATGTAGAACACTCACAGAAGGAGGATTAACGGTATCTGCTTATACGCATGTGATAAACTCTTATCTCCTGCCTTCCCCTGAGCACTCTGTGGGTGCACGTTGACCTGTTTTTTCCCCCTCTTCCTTCTCCCTCCCGTCTTCTGCTCGCTACCTCTGCGATTTAATCATTTAACCATGTATAATCTGCGCTTTCTCCCAATTTGTTAAATCCTCCTGCAGCGGGCACATTTCTCTCGGAGCAATTTTAGGTTTTTTAAGACCTGCTGGAAGTTAATATATGTGAGAGGGAGGTGGATGGATTTCACAGAGTTTGAGCCGTATGAAAGGACAAACACACCGAGAATGAACTGCGCAGTAATTAGACGCCTGTTTATAAATGTGTCAGCATGGAGAGTTTATATGATTTAACAGGTGCAGTACGTCACAATACAAAGATGACAAGAGGGTGAAGAAAGGATATAAATATATGTGTGCGTGTGTGTGTGTGGCGGTGTTCATAGTTTACATTCAGCAGGTAAACTTTAAGCAGCTGCAGCATCCTGTACGCTCAGCGGAGGTTTACACAGCATAAACGCATCACTTCCCCCTCATTTAGCGTGATGTAAACCGACCGTATACCCACCAGGACACCAGCCTTCATCCTGTGAAAGCAGGAAATGTGACGCTACCTTTGGCCCGTCGCTCTCTGGGTGGCACTGCTATGACGCGGCCTGGGAATTAGCCTGATGACAGCTTGTATCCATTAGGGTTACGGGGTGGCCGTAATGTTATGTACTCACATCCTCTCGCAGGCTCTTAAAATGACATTTTTTTCTTCTGTCACAGGTTCACCTAGGTGAAATATTTTGAAGTCTTTCTAAATATTCAGAGCGTTTGCTTACTCCAGCTTAGAGTGGGTGGTTTTGCAGCTCCGGGAAAATACTGCTGTCATGTAGTTACACACCATTTACTTCTGTTTATGTCTCATTTACATTTAGAGCAGTGTATTTCCCCTTTTTACAATGCTTGCTGCATGCAATTATGTTTTTTTTAACATATACTTCCCTTTGTCTTTTTGTAAGCTAAACAAGTCATGGTAGAAAACCAAACCAGTGATGAGAACTGCAGGAAAAGCTTGTCAAAGAAGGTGGAAACTTTTTATTGTAGTCTGCTGACAGAGAACGGAAACTCAACGCAACATTTTTAATGCCCTCCAAAGATACCTGCGTGACTTAAAAATGATGCAACCGGTGTTTTCTGACCTGCCAGTTAAGATATAATCAGGGTTATATATTTAAACATTTAAAGAATGTATTTCATTCATGTCATCAAATAGAAGATCTGATACATGGATCAGTTACAGTAGAGCAAAAATAAGATAGCACCCTCCCTGCAACAGGCCACTACATTGAATTTTTTTAGTAGTTAAGGCAACCACTTTGGAACTGCAAAGGTCAGCTGGTGGGAGACAACCTCTCTCCGAACTTTTACGGTTCAACTTGGATTGAAAGAAGTCAGTGGATTTGCAAATTTCCATAAAAACAGAGAAAATTCTACAGAAACTCTACTGAAGATTATTCGCTTCTACACTCAAACGCAGCTTTTCTAATTGCAGAAAATAAGTCACTGAAGTTTGAGATAAAGTTTGAGTGGATTTCAATTTCATTTATACAAAGTGCTCTCCATCAAAGCTAATAGTTTTTAAAAGGTAAAACAATTACAGGAAATCAATGGAGCTACACATGCAAAAATATCCTTATAAACTGTGTGGGAATTTTAGTTTTTCTTTTCAGCTCAACTTTTTCTGTTTGGTTTTTTTTTCTGTTTACATTTTAAAGACAGTCAGTGGTGATTGATCCACGGTTTGCAGCGTTCCACAGAGGTTTCTTCCTGTTAGCAAGGAGTTTTTCCTCCCCACTGTCACCAAGTGTTTGGTCACAGGGGGGTCATCTGATATTTGGGGTTTTCTCTGTATTATTGGAGGGTCTTTACCGTACAAAATAAAGCGCCTTAAGGCACTTTAATGTCCTGTTAATGAAGAAATGCAGGTAAGAAATGTTAAAATCCTACAGAAAATCTGTGGAGTATGGTAAGTGGACCGTACTCTGTAATGTGTAGAACCAAATATACAAATATTTGTGTATAATAATAATATTATATATACATATATGTATAGATGCCAATCAACATCAAGGATTGTATTTACATAACAGAGGCATCTACAGACCTCACCTGGTCTTTACATGCACTGTCATTACTGTTTTTCTTATTAGCTGAAATGTGCCTATTAATAAACTTTGTGACATATAGTCGCTTTTTTATTAAACAAAAAATACATTTAAAAAATAAAATAAAGTGATTAAGATTTTAGAGAAAGTCATTGGACTATTGCATGTGTATTGGAATGCATGTCATCGACACTCAAGCGCAGAAATGGTGCCTGAGTAAAGCCGCCTTTGTTTCAAGCAGGAAGTTTTTATATGTTAATGGAGCTCAGGGTGGGGTTTAGTATGCATTTCTGCTGCTCTCATTTAAAAAAGCAACCAGATAAAGCTCTTATGTAGGACTCAGATGTTATTTAAATGGAATTAATCAAAGTTGATTTTGTTTTTCATAAAGTTCATCATTTTAAAAAGTTGAACTTGGACGTTTAACTCACTTTCACTTTGCACTGAAGGGTGCTGAAATGATTTCGTAATTGGTAAAGGGTAGAAAAATGTTAAAAATGAACAGAAAGTCTATGGAGTTTGATGCAAAGTACCACCAGCTCTGCGAGGCGAAGCTTTATTTGAATAAAGAAACAAAGACTGAAGTGTACATGTGTTAGACTTTAGTCAGAATCTTTGCTGGTATTGTTCTCACTGTATTTTCAATTAATTTCAACAGTTTTCTAAACAATTTTTGTCTCCCGCGCAGCTTCATTTTGTAGTGCGTGTAAAATAAATGTCGATCAAGTGCTGATTTAATGTTTGCAGAAATGCGCTGTGACCTCAGAGGAGTCTTTAGATGCTTTAGGGAAACCTGCCTGTTTGATTATCTTATTTTTCAAGACAAGCTCCTCTTTGCATACACAAACTATGCAAATGCATGGGTTAAAAAAATATGTGTGTGTATAATATATTCTTTTCGGGGCTGTAAGTTGAAGCTTTCTCCATTCGCACGCCCTAAAGTGTGTGAGAGAAATACACCTCTTCTTGTATCTTAGGAGTGTGGGTAGCAAAGGATGCATATAACCTCATTCCACATCCGACGTTCGGTGACAAATACATAGTTTGGGGCAAATTTCCATTTCATGTTCGACTACACCGCACATCTCAAATTAAGAGCGCAGCATTATCATCGACAAGGAAATACATCGCGTTAATATTCTCGCTTCACAGTTGCCAAAGAATTAGTTCAGATCTTCGCATAAATTAACGGTGGCACAGTTTAAAAATCGGTAGCTCAAGGCCATGCTCTCAGAACAAGGCAGTGAGTGCCGTGCCTTAATTCACCATTTGTTTTGATGTCTGCATTTGAAGAGTTTGTTTCCAGAATGTTATATATGCATTTTTATACAGGAGGGGGGGAAGAAATCTCATTACCTGAAGCTCATCATGCTGCATCTCGAGTAATGCAGGCGATCACGTCTAGAGAGCGTTCAAGCGAAAACTCCCAGTTTTTCTCTTATTTTTGTGTTATCAATCATCTTAAGTTGTCTTTTTTTTTTTTTTTACCCCATAAAGAATTCACAACATTTACTACTTTAGATAACCTTTTATGTCCCAGAATTTACATGAGGTTATATGGAGTCCACCCCAGCTGTCATAGGACTGGGACAAACTCCCAACTCCAACCTGAACTGGATAAGTGGAAGGAGACGGATGGGCAGAAGGATTTTAAAGATCTCTGACTAAAATACAAATTCCTGATTTGTTTGTTTGTATGGATATTTGTCACACTTGCATGTTTCAGTTCTTCAAACTAATTTTAATATTAGACCTGAGTAAATAGAAAGTTCTAAATGATAACTTAGTTATCAAGATTAAAAAAAAAAAAGTTATCCAAACCTACCTGCCCCTGTGTGAAAAACCTTATTTCCCCCTAAACAATATTAACTGGATGAAGAACTGCAGTCAATTGTTTGTGATAAGTGCCAAAGAGTCATTCACATCACTGTGGAGGAAATACGGCCCACTCTTCTTTGCAGAATTGCTTTAATTCAGACACACTGGAGGCTTTTCCAGCAAAATGGCCCGTTTACGGTCACACCAAAGCGTCTCAATTACACTGAAGTCCAGACTTTAGCTAGGCCTTAATTAACCTAACCTTGATTTTATTTATTTATTCATTTTTGAGCCATTCAAAGGTGGACTCGCTGGTGTGTTTGTGATCATTGTCCTGCTGCATAACCCAAGTGCTCCTGAGTTTCAGGGCATGAACTGATGGTTGGACATTCTCCTTCAGGATTTTCTGCTAAAGAGCAGAATTCTTGATTCCATCAGTTATAGCAAGTCATCCTGAAGCAGCAAAGCAGCCCCAGACCATCACACTACCACCACCATGTTTGACTGTTGGTGTGATATTCTTTTATGAAATGCTGTTAGTTTTATGTCAGATGTAACGGGACTTAAACCTTCCACAAAGTTCCGCTTTTGTCTTGTGAGTCCACAGAATATCTTCTTGGGGATCATCAAGATGTTTTTGGCAAATGTGAAACGAGCCTTTGTGATCTTTTTGGTCAATAGAGGTTTTCTCCTTTAACTCTGCCATAAATGCCATTTTTGCCCAGTCTCTTTCTTACTGTTGGATCATGAACTTTGACCTTGACTATGACAAGTGAAGCCTGCAGTTTTTTAGATGTTGTTTTGGTTCTTTTGTGACCTCCTGGATGAGTCGTCGAAGTTCTTGGAGTTATTTTGATCAGCCAACCACTCCTGAGAAGGTTCACCACTGTTAAAAGTTTTCTCCATTTGTGGATAATGGCTCTCACCGTGTTTCACTTTCTACCTTCTGTGGTGATTGATGATTTAGTAGCCTGTTGTCAAAAGATGAACGACTAAATTGTTTTTGTTTACAGATACATTTTGTTTACATATACATTGCTCTACATATTCTTGCCTGATGTCTGGAGGGCTACAGGGCTTTTACTTTGAAACAGATACAGGAAATGTTAAGATGTATAAACAGAGTAATGAAGTAGCATTTAAAAGGTCAAAGCAGATAACCTTGTTCGTCAGTAGTGCTAGTTTCAGTCATTGTTCAAATGTACTCTTTATAAGGTTGGGGAAACCTGATGAAGTCACATTTCTCCCACTGAAAATGCTACATCCAGATAAACACAATGAACTCTTTGGGATTTCTTTACCTGGATGATTGAGCATGCATCAAGATGTCAAAGCAGATCCAAAATACTAAAATATGGCTGGTAATTCTCAACAAACAGAAAGAAAAGAACATTTATCTTCAGCAGACAGTGGAGTATAAGATGAAACAGTGTCTATGTGAATTAGTTACTCATTAGCTTTAAAAAAATATGTTAAAAAAATAAATGCTGAATATTTTGTATCATAGAAGAGGATCCAAATGCAGAATGTGCGAGAAGACTGAATAAAACTAAATTCGTGCCTTTAATCTGTCCTATTCACCAGACAACATAATGTAAAAACAAAACCGGAAGAACACAAATAAAAATACAATAAACAATTAGAATTTATTTTACCAGATTAGCCTGCATGTGGTTATTTGATTTTTTCTCTGCTGGAGCAACCTGGTGGGGGTTTCCCAGGTTGCTCCAGCAGCGTCACACCTATGACTTTGCAAGTTCAGCTGCGTTCCTGGCTACTTAAGATATTAGTCACTTGCACTTTATCCATTTTCTCTTTTCGTGTAGTTTACTAACCAGTCTCAACTGTAATCCCACAACTCTTGTTTGTAGTTTTACTACCTGCCATGTAGCTCTTTCCCCTCATTCAGAGTCTGTGTTCAATTTCAGGAGACGTGCTCTCTGTCAGGAGGCTCACAGGACTCCCTTCCTGTTGCGTTGTGCTCAGTCCGTGACGCAACCTCTTTGCATTACTCAGCCACGTCTCTCCCTGAATCCATTTCCTGTCCTGAGAAAACCTTGAGCATTGTTGAGTTAGCAAGAGTTGGATGTTTCTGAGTGTAGAAATGTGTGCACGACTGGCTGTCAAGGCCTCTCAGTTCATTACTGTAAGTGGATGAGATGCCAGGGGACTCATTTTGTTTTCTTACTGTTAGTTGTCTGCACAAGGTAGATTAAACCTGCTGAGCTAAAGAGCACTTTAAGTCAGGGCTGCTAAAGAGTTTTAAACTGAATAATCAGAGTGTCTGCGACACTCACACAACCGATTCCTCATAGCCGCTTTCAAGTCAAATATCTCTGGATAGCAGTGGTGTGCCCAGAGGGGGGGGCATGGGGTGCCACCAGTGCCACTGGACTTGAATGAATCTTACAATGCCCACCGTCATTGTATGAGTGCATTTACACAAGCAGATTTTCAATATACTTGCACTTTATTTACATTTTTTTTGTTTCATTTCCTTTCTTGCAATTTTAAAGCATAAATCTACTAATGTATTGTTCTGCGTTGTTACAAATTGAAGTCTTTATGATCAGTTATAATACAAACAATTCAGTGAGTGTAAAATTCTCAGATGTCATGCACATTGGTACACGTGTGTTTTTGGTGTGTGTATTTGTTAGTAGTTCATGCTTCGGGTCATGAGTAATATTATCAACAATGCCAATAATGTAACATATATTGTGCATAATCAGTACTTTAATTTTTGATCATTTTAACATATTTTGATGCTAAAATTTTTTAGGTGGCTTTAATACGTTTATGATTTTAGTAAAGACTCTAAGAGGATGCCAGTGGTTAGCTCTGTTGCCCCAGGACCTGGGTTCATATGCACCTGCCAGTTGGAGCCTTTCCCTGTGGAGTTTGCATCTTCTCCCTGTGCACGGAGTCCCTCCAGGTACTCCAGCTTTCTGCTTCCTGCTGTAGTCCAAAGACATGCACAACAGGTTAACTGCTGACTGTAAATTAGCTGTAAGTTTGAATGTGAGCATGAATGGTTGTCTGTCTTTCTGTGTGGGCTGTGCAATACACTGGCTACCTGTCAGGGATGTACCCTGCCTCTCGCTCTATGAGACACAACACTGGATGGACGGATGGATGGTTTAAATATTTGTTTGGAACTTTTTGTATGAGTCAGTACAAACTCTTCTGTGGTCTGTGGTCTTTGCAGCGTTCTTGTGCACAAATACTCAGTTTTGCTGTCATGTGTGGCAATGAACATTTGGATTTTTTATATTTCTGTTTAGCATGTGTATAGCCAGCTAGTAGTTATAGTCATTCATATCAGTCTGAAAAAAAAACCCCACAGAATTTTTATATTACTTTGTGATAATTTGTCATTTAAAGTCTTAAAACTTCCAAAAGAAGGATTGAACCTGATTTTTAAATGCTGTAGGAACATCGAGCCTGTATTAATTGGTGTTTCTGGATAATTATGTGCATCAGTTTCCTGTCTGAGCTCTAGTCGTTACTGATCAGTGGTTCTGTGGATTGTTTAATGTATTTTTACTCTGCCCTAAAGTTTCTTTTTGATTCTCAAATCCTAAAATTTTGTTCAAGATGAAAAAAAAACCCAGTTTGACTTGTAAAAAGCTTTAAAGAATGTCTTCTATCAAAGCACACAAGGCAAAACGTTCAATAGCTGTTAACACCTCTTGGGTTTATGATATCTTTGTTGTAATGATCACACTTTATAATACAGCCCGTGACTAATGGTGTAATTCCCCTAGAATTGATGGCTTTAAGTAGAGATGGACCGATCTGATATTACGTATTGGTATTGGTCTGATACTGACCTAAATTACTGGATTGGATATCGGCGAGAAATAAAAAATGTAATCCGATCCTTTAAATATCAAAAAAGCACCTCACAAAACTTGCGACATGGCGTAACTTGGCTCATAACCGTAGCATGTCGGAGCAGTGTGCATCACGTGATAGAGCGGCTGTGTGTATTTGTAGCCTCGCTACCAAACCAGCATTTCATCTCCAAGGAAGTTATCCCAGAGAGAAGTAAAGCAAGTGTGTAAGTTCATCTCTGAATGTTTGTAAAGCATTCCCATGTTAAGCTTAACAACCGATATATGGAGCGACTGCCTCGCCCTCCCTCTCCTGCTGCTACTTCAATCATGAAACTGATCAATGATCAGCTGATCGGCTTTTCTGTCGCGAGTCCGTCTCTCTTCTTTGTTTTTGGCCCACTTTGCACCAGAAAGAGGAAACCAGCGGCTGAACAACAGCAGCACGTTTAAGCTTGATAAGCTGTTGTTAGAATTTATTTAATATTACTTTCTAGACCAGGATCCTTTTCTACGTAGCTGACGGCTGGTAACTGTGCAGGGGCGGATCTAGCAAAGTTTTAGCCAGGGGGGCTGATAGGGCATAAAGAGGGAAAAGGACATACTTTTCTTTCTTATTCTCATTTAAAATGTCTAGCTTTTAATAAATAATTATCTGAATCTTACACCCAAAGTTTTAATCTGATGTAAAATGTATAGAAGTCCATTACTGTATATAGTAACTGTTAAGTCTAATATACCCTAGTAAGCTATAGTACTTTTTCCTTTGGGAAGATACCATCTGTGAATTCTGCAATTCTGTTGAAGAAAGATGTTGAATCTATTTAATTATTCTTGAAAAATAATTTATTTCTGTGCATTTTTTTTTTTTTTCACACTGCATCAAATTAAAGTTGATTACATCAATTAAGCATCATGAGGTGGAGGGTGGGGGTGGTTCCCTATTTTCTTTTGCTGGGAGTTTGCAACCCTATTAGTTAGGTTGCTTAATATTTCTGCTAAGTACTCTTTAAAATACCAGAATAGGGAGGATGGAGTAGGTTTAAGTTTATTAGATTGATCAGTGTTGCTGAACTATGAAATATTTTGGGCGCAGTATTTTTTGCATACAGGTATAACAGAATAGCTTTATTGTGTTTGTTTAGTTAAACTGGAGTATGAACTTATACAAAATGCAGCAAGATATTAAAAAAAACAGTTTTATTGATTAAAAAAACACACTATATCGGATTCATATCGGTATCGGCAGATATCCAAATTTATGATATCGGTATCGGTATCGGACATAAAAAAGTGGTATCGTGCCATCTCTAGCTTTAAGTGGTGCATAACTTCTGTAATTTAAAGGAAAGTCGACTCAAGTTGTACTGTGAGTAAATTTAAAACATATATAAGTAGTTTTAAGTGTTTTTCATGTATTTTTGTGGAAAAAACCCAAAATTTCTTGTCTTACACTATAAATATGCAGTACTATCAGGGCTATGGGCTGTATTATGTTGTTGGCTAACCTTGCCTGTTTTACATGTTTATTATGCATTATATTAGGTGTGCATCATAGTTATTCTACTATAGAACTGTCCTCTTATACTACATAAAGAACAGTCCTTCACACGATATAAAAAGTGTGAAGGACTGTTCTTCATTTGCTACTTAGAAAAAAAACAAACACCAGCAAACATTACAGGACGTAGGCCCCAAATACCCGCAAGTTACCCACTGCTTAAAATTACTTAAAGGATAATTACTTCTTCTTTCCTGTAAAGACTTCAGCTATCACACTATTATTCTGGTCTAGCTTCCCATAAGTATTTGTAGGTAAGTGTAAGTATTGTCATAGTAAAAATCATCCTGCAGTTCAGTGCAAGAGGTGTACATGCAAACAGCTGTTATAGGATCATTTAATCCTTTGTTTGTGATTATTTTGCCTCCACTCTCTTGCTCTGCAGTTTTAAGGTCACAGTATTCATAATAATCCAGTGCAGAGGTTGTATTCAGCTGCATTGTGTAATATTTCAGAGCTACACGCTGCTTTATGTTCATATTATGCAACAGCATCCTGAGTGAGTGCAGTGACTGCTTGATGGCCGTTGTGTCGATGTCAAACTGAGGGATTTCTTCATGTAAAGGTGCTTCCTGTGTGCAGCTGCGTGCAGCAGTTACCTGAAGGAAAGAAAAACTGTGAAATGTGGAGGTCGCTGGTCACTCGTATCTGTCTGCCTGGTACTGACGGTGTTAACATAATTGTCTAGATGTTACTGGATTTACCATCTTTTAATGCTCACGGTTGATTAAGGAGATGGGTTTAAGGTTAAAGGTTAAGCAGATGGAAGATTTACATATAACAGGAGAAGTGTATGTGTGTGTTTGTGTGTGTGAGGATGGGTGTGTGTGGTTGCCTGAGCCTCTCCGGCCTTCCTGTCGCTGTCACTGAATAACCAACCGCCAAGCCCACACGCCACAACCAACATGTCAGGTGCTGTTACATCACACATACACACACACACACACACACACACACACACACACACACACATTTGTGCTGTGAATTCACCACCACAAAGGTAATCAGCCACAAACCTGATTGCTCCCCTCAGCTGTTTCACACCAAGCAGACACCTCAAATTACACCGTCCGGGCTTCGGAAGGACACACAGGTGGAGGGTGAAAGGATTTATCATCCCCCTTGTTACCTCTGTGAGAATGAAAAGATGGCGAAAGATAAAACAAAGACAGAGGGATAAAGTCTGCAGGTCAAAGATGCATGAAAACAGCATATATCCTGAAATTTTCTAATATTTCAGAAAATACAGAGAAAATTATGGATGTTGTGTTTTTTCCTGAGAAGTGTCTGCAATATTTTTCATGTATGTAAATGAAACCAGGTCTAACCAGTTATTTTAAGATATAAAATATGTTAAATGCTTCAACTAGACAACATGATGGACCTATTTAAATAAGAAAAGCTTCCAAAACCAACAGATCCATCCATTTTCCTGTTCAGAGTCATGGGGGTTGGAGCCTATCCCATCTGTCACAGCTTGAGAGATAGGGTACAACCCTGGGCAGGTCGCCAATCTGGAAAAAGTCAGAATACCCAGAGAGAAGCCATAAACACCTGGCGAAAACATGGAAACTCCACATAGAAATGCACCAGAGTGGATTCAAACCCAGAACAGTCTTCCTGTGAGGGAACAGTGCAAACCACCACAACACTGTGCTGCCTAGAGACCCAGTAGGAAGGGACTCTCTGTACTCTTCATTTTCCACTATACTCTGGGAATTATTGTGTCTTTCTCGCACTTATGTGGATTTTTCCTTGACACCACCCTCCTATACTTTGTTACACTTTGCTCGATGGCAGCAGCCTCTTCCAGTAGGACAATTCTGCAAAAACTGCAGATGATTTGATGCATCGCAACAAACCTGATCCAAAAGAGGCCTTCACCTGAAAACCAGCAGGATCCAACATCCAGAGGTCCTGTGTGAGCTATTTTGGCAGGATGGCTGTGGGTGTGGATGCTTCTTGTTCAGGTTCCGTTACAGCTGCTTGAGCTGATCACACCCACTCAAGACAATGCTCGCGAGTCTACCAGATGTGCTGCAGTTCATTTCAGAAGCGGATCTCTGCGCCGCATTGCTTGAAATAACACCAATTTTTTTTTTTTTTTAACAGAAGCCCTGTCCAGCTGGACAGAGCAGGGAAGGAGAACAAATCAAATCAAAAGACCGTGCAGGCTAAACACCCTGGTATCATTTAAGGCTATGCAAGTGAAAATCAAAGACAAGCAGTTTAAGGCATGCAATGTATTCCTGGGAAAAGGAAACATTACAATAAACACAAGTTAAAGTCTTAAAGTCTCTTCAGCCCCAAACTGCAAAGACTCAATCACCTTTAGTGACCAGACAAGTCTCTGGGACCACAGCAAGGCCCTGCTGGAAGATCTCCATCAGTAATAGTAGTGGTTCTTTATTTCTTTATAGCACTTACACTGAAACAGCTTTTTCACATGCTTCAGATTCGGTGACTTAAGATAAGATAAGATAAGATAAGATAAGACTTATACCTTAAATTCCTTGAAATATGGATTCCTTTTAAGGTCGTACTTCTTGTACACTGTAAAAACAAACATACATGTGTTTGATGTCTTTTTTTAGGCCAAACCATTAGCTTTTCCTTACCAAGATGTTTTGGTGCCTAATCAAAGCAAAGAGCTAGAGAAAATGAAACTTTGAAAGCTGCCATACCAGACTCAAACTCCAAGCTCCAAGCCGTATGAATGCAGGCTCTTTTTGGCCTCTAAAGCTGGGAGAAACCCCTCTATGCGGTTGGAAATTATAAGAACAAATGACTGATATCGCTGTTTGGCTGGAGGACTTGTTGATCTTTAAACTTCTGAATAGGAATTCAGATTCAATTAGTGTTACTTTCTCCAAAGTAGTGCGTTAGACACATATAAAAACTAACTAGAAGGTCTATCAGTCCAGAGGCCAATGCTGTAGCACGGAGCCAGCTATCACTCAGCAGTATTTCTTTGAAAACTGTAGCATGAAGCATCAGAGCCAGCAGTCTGAAGGGAGCAATTTCAATGTCTGTTTTCATTTCTAAAGTTGATCAACGAGCCATTCTAACCCCCAAAAAGAATTTCTTTTTAATTATCTCAACTTTCCTCCCCAAGCTGTTTGCCTGTCAGCAACTTTAGCTTCAGCCTCATGCTCTGCTGAGCACCCCTCCATCCCTCCACAGCAACTTTAAGTTGGCCGAGGCCTTGAACTTCTCTCCGAGGGGGCTGACAGCACTTCATTTCTCCCTGCCCCAGTTTTTGGCTGGAGTTAGCTCCCTCCTGGGCTGAATGGGAAGCAGTCAAAAAGAAAGAGACTCTAAATAAACAAGGCAAGTTTTATGTAGGTACTTTGAAAGAAGCAATGACAAGTTTGGGATCTGCTGATATTTGTATTCAGATTGGGTTTAAAATCAACATTTTCTTATTTTTCATTAGTTTAACTCCCCCAAAAAGCAGCTGTTTGTTTACCCAAAGCGATGCTGAGCTGACAAGAGTTTTCAGCCATGCTTAAACTTGAACTGCTTTCTCGGTGAAAAAGCTTTTTTGCAACTTTGTTCTTTGTATATGAGAGGCACTGAATGATGATCTTAAAGTAATATTTTTCATGATTAGACGGGACCACAAGTATGTTTTCTCAACGGCATAACAATAACGCTTTACTTCTAGCTTGACTTTCAGGCCTTAGAAAGATTTCAATAAACATTAGCGTCCCAGGAATTTTTGGGGCCCCCAAAAGAGCATGTAATCATGCATTTAAACAGAAATCAACATTTCCAAAACATTGTTGGGGGGGCGGAGGGCGGTCGGTCAAGTAAAATTACATTTTATTCCCAGTTTAAATACTCCTGGACGCTGGGAGTTGTCCTGTTCTTTAGCTTTAGTGACGTAAGCTGGTACAGTACATATAATACAGTATAATGCTGTCAGATCAGATCAGGGTGAGTTTCTGCCTCTCTGACAGATGTATTGGTGCACCTACAGTATGTAAAAACGGTCTTGTTTTGATGTCACAACAGGTCGTGGATTTCCTGCTCCGTCTAACTCTGCTCGGTCGTTTTATTTGCGGCGTTCCATACAAGTGTTGAGATCGCCCTCTGGTGGACAAACTATGCAGCATAGACGCTCATAACATGGATGAAGGGTGTTTCTCCCGTTTCTTCTTAACCGTTTTTCATTTTCTTTAGAAGATTTTTTAACTGCTGATATAGTGGCAAAAATAAATCAAGTGCTATTTTAAGCAATGAGCCCCCACTTCATACTGGATCCCAGGCCATGAGATATATAGAAAGATATAGTTGGAGATCAGAACGTTTGACCAGTCGTGGTACTTGTTACCACGACTGGTCAAACTTGGTACCTGTTTCCGTGTTTGCCTACTTCTCATCTCGTGAAACAGCAACTCCCAGTCTGTACATTGGCTCCGCTCCAGTTACAAACTCCGATCCCAACTCCTAGTGAAGAAACAATCCAAACACACACAAAGTTTTTCTCAAGCAATCCACAGCTGTACTGACGAGTAAACTCAACGATCCAGCGTCGACTGAAGCTCAGCCCCACGATCAAATAGAGAGTCCGCTGACGAAGGTAATCAGCTGCAGCTTGACGATGGCTGATGTGCGACAGGTGTGGCTGCCTCCAGCGCGGGAACACTTCCCAGTCAGATGACGCTCGGAAACCAGACTTCCGGAAACACATACGTCACATACAGAAACACACAAACAGGAAAACAGGGAATCGGGAGCAGAGTTGAGAAAACAAAACACAAAACACGAACACAACGGGCAGGTCGACCGGCGAGGACTGCCAGACCTTTATACCGTCATTAACAGCGAGTGTGAGCGAGAAGCAACCAATTGTAGAAACGCAGCTCATTCAGTGGACTACATGGCTGCAGATACAGATCTGAACGATCCGAATGAGACACGTGATGGGTTCTAACTTTCTCTTCGAGTAATTATTATACTTTTAAATAAAGCTGAGCTCTTAGCACGGTCGTTTCAACATACATTTACTAGTTGTGAGTTTTTCAGACAACCTCAGATACAAAGTGCAGCAATAACGCCATATGGTTACCTATTTTCTTACTTTCTTGTACTTTAGAGTTAGTTTATAAAAGTCTTGTAACCATATGAGAAAGCATTTTCACCATATGGTCTCTTTAATTAAGACATTTTACATTTTACATAAATATATTAGACATAGGGCAGCACGGTGGCACAGTGGTTACCAAGAAGGTCCTGGGTTTCAATCCACCATCTTGCTGGGCCTTCCTGTGTGGAGTTTGCCTGTTCTCTCCTTGTTTGTGTGGGTACTCCGGGTTCCTCCCACAGGCCAGTGTCATGCAGTTAGTGGGGTTAGATTAATGGGTGTTATCAAATTGGATGTAGGTGTGAATGTGACCCACACGACCTTGAATTGGATAAGCGGAAGAAAATGGATATATGTATTTTTAGACATAATCTCACAGGTGCAGATTTCTAAACACGTGTCACTCACTTCTTCCATCTGCAAGTTTTCTTGAGCCTTCTTTTATTATCACCACCTAATGACTTCTTTCAAACAGCGTAACTTGAGGGGAGGCATGCGTGAAGGTGGGCTCGATGGGCGGCGTCTCTGTCACAGGGTTTTTTTTGTTTTGTTTTCAGGGGTTTAACCACGACAAGGGCTCCGCCCCCGTCCTGCGTTTCAACACAGGAAGTTTGATCACCTTTTTGTCACCACATCAAAGGAGGGCGGGCGAGCGAGTGGGTAAGTTGGGGTGGGGTGGAAAATTATGGAAGTGTCACCCCTCTCTCATCGAGGTTCATTCAGGAGCGTTCCTCAATTTGAGCAGTCGGGGCACATTTTCATGCAAATAACGGCGTCACAATTTTTTCTCCGGCGTTTCCCTAATAGCTTCTTACAAATGATGTGCCATTACAAGGAGGTTTATTTAAACAAATTTAATACGTCTTTAATCAACCCTCGGCGAGCGCCTTTCAAAAGGTCACACGCCACATCAGGACGGGCTTCATATAACCCCCCCCCCCAATCACCACCAACACCCCTCACATCACCGTATTAGCTCAAGGATGGAGGACAAGAGGGGCGGGGTGGGGAGAAGGAATTATTTCACGGACAACTCATTTTAAGCAAATCTTTATTTACATTTTTATTCAGTTATTAAATTTTATTTCATCAGGCGATGGAAAGGGCGGGGGCCTCCCTCCTTTCACCTCCACACACACTCATTTACTTATGAAGTCATCTAATCTGAGAGCAGGAGGGCGTGTGTGAACCTCTAGTGTCACGTCTGACATGGCGGGGCCCTTGATCTTTTGTTGTGTGCGCGCAGGGAGCGACGGATATGCAGGCGGGTGCTGTTTGGAGAAGCCATTTAGCGTCATTTACAAGTAGTTCGTAAAACACATAATATTTCATAGATTTACTGTCATTTTAATGCAGCAAGTTGGCAAATTAAAGAAAAGAAATAGATTAAAACACGTCTTGGGTGACAGCTGAACTGAATTTTATTGCAGGTGCACTAAAGGCACCCACACAAAAAACAAAACACAGCACAAATTGTTAAATAAGTTATTAAATAAATGACTAAATAATTAAACAAAGTGTTTATTGCATGCATAAAGACATTGCTGCGGTTTCTGTGGTTCATTATTTGTGAGGATCTCAAGAAGGAAGAAAGGAAACGGGAAAATACAATAGACTGTATATGAAAGATGGACAAAGCCACTATGACATCACCCAATGGTCCATGAAGTGCATCTATCTTTCTGTCTTGGAGCCAGAAGTGGCCATGATTGGAGGAGTTGGTGCTCCTCTGAAGTTTGGGTCCCCAGAGTCGGAAAGTCGCAAGGTGGGAAAAAAATAGGCGCTTTGTTTTGTTTGTTTATTATTTAGAGTGCTTTAAAAACACCCTGATCAATTTTTCCAGTACATAATTATCTGATATATCCTTAATACCTACTCTCTGTGGAGGCCAACTGTGTCAATTTAAATAGTTGAACTTGGACCAGTATTTAAAACCTTCCTGTGTCAGTGGAATTTTTATCTGCCATGTTTTTCATTATGATGCCACCAACTTTTGTACCAACATGTTTTATAACTCTGTTGCATTCATGTGAGTGATTAGTGGTGAGTTAAATTCAATGAAACACCAATGTGGCGACAGCCAAAACACTAATATTAAGGCTTTAAAATACAGAGTCCAAAAAGAAAAAAGAGCATGTCCATCCTCAATATAGAGTCTTAAGATAAGAGCTTTTGGAGGAAGAATTCCGGGTTGACTTAATTTAGCCTGGAAAAAACTAACAACATGAACTTACTATAAGAAAACTGCCACAGACTGTGTGAGAAGCTCCTAACTGTTCACTAGGCTGGAAGTGGGAGTGACACACACACACACACACACACACACATGCGACTTGAATCATTTGTCCTTGTACTTGTGCATTCTCTTAACTCCTGTTCTGTTGTTTCATTACCCTGCTGCCACATCCGCGACCCCGACCAAAGTCAATAAACAAACCTATTTGAATATGAGCGTCAGCCGAAGCCGACCCTGTGCTCCGGAGATGGAGCTATTTCAATATGCAAGATTGGGACTGTGTAATATTACCTCGCCATTTATAAGCTGCGACCCAGAAGGCGAAGCGCCGCCCACCACGCACTTTGCATATGCGGGCTCAGAGGTACGCTGCACGTGTACCTAACATGCCCACAACCAAATCCTCTCTACACTCGGCTGGCTACGCTTTATTTAATTGTCCATGTAACCGTGCACATGTAAATCCTCTGTTTGACATCTGAGTCATCAGTACTCTGGATGAAACAGCATCCTAGCATGGCCGAACCTCACCCACCCCACCACCCCCCAAAATAAACAAACAATGAAAATCCCACATGGCTGTTTTGGGGATAAAGTTATTCAGCGTCAGTGGTGAGAAGAGCGTCTTAATTTTTTTTTCTTTTTTTTTTGGGAGAGGAGGGTGGGTTTAACCCTTTCCACGCTAATGCCTTTTTCTCAGGGTGGCATTTACACAAAATGAATTGCTTGCTTAGACACAGCTAACTAAATAAAAGACAGCGGGGGCTGATACTATGAAAAATGGATTTTCATTACTGTTTCATTGATTCCAGTAAATAAGGGCCCCGGGCCTGCACCGCAAAGGCTGCAAAACGGTAATAATTTAATCTAAGGTGACACAGACCAAAATGTATGTGGACAAAAAATCATCCCTGAATATTAAACAAGGGCCCCGAGACAAGAGCAAGGGGGAGGCGAGGGGGGAGGGGGGAGAGAACGTGTTTGCGGGCGCATTTAAATGTATGCAGATTGCCGTCCAACCTATTTAAAAACAAGAATTAGGTATTCCTGTCATAAATCACGTTTGCCGCTACGGATATGCCTTGTTATGTCGGTGTTTAACGGAAACCTGAAAGGTTAAAGTACTCGGTGCATTAAATTGTACAAGGATAATTAATACTTTTCTCCTGGCTATTTATAAAATATGGAAAATAGAGTCAGCTGAACTGTGACAACACACTTGTTTGAGGAGGAAGGAGATGAACACACAGTCGGGCGAACAAAACGCGGGATATCACGGCAGCAAAAGGAGCAAACACCTTCCAGGCTGCACATAAAAGCACTTTTTTATTGCTCCTCTTGTTCTAAGCAGGTAAAAACAAAGCTCTGATTTACATCGCAGACGTTTCAATTGACTTTTAGCGCCAGTCAATGGACTCTCTTCCCCCGAGGGTGCCCACAACCCGACCAAGTAATCTCTGGTTTGTTACAGAGGTGACACCCTCGAGCTTGTGTGTTAGTGCCGCTAATTAGTGCCTGTTAGCGGCAAACTAGTGCAAACTCCCTTAATTTGACAAGCTCATCCTAGAGGTGTTGACCTCTCACTCACACCGGTGTCAGCACCTCTGGGAGAGAAGTGTCACATCTACCTGGCTGTGTCACACCTTCCACCGACACGCTGTCAAGGTCTGATTCTTTGGAAAAATGACTGTCTGGGTACTTCATGTTGAACTGGGAAGCCACTTTTAAAGAGCCAAAGTGTGAATGGAAGCTCTGTGTGTGTGTGTGTGTGTGGGGGGGGGGGGGTCTGTTATGTAAAAATAAATAAATAAATTGCGGGTCATTTGGCAAATGGCGGCCTCTCCATGTGAGCAAAAGGCGACTTGACAAGTGTCCGCGCCCATTACTCCGTGTTAGTCTATTCACCGACTTTTGCTCCACTGGTTATAATGTGCGCCTTTAAGACGCGCAGAGACGATCACATCAGCTCGGGGAGATAATAGCCTCAACATACAAAAGCACAACATCTGGAGCGAGAGCAAAGATTTCACTGAACCGTAGAGAAGGTCCACTTCCTTTGCGTGAAGTAAAGGTATGAGCCTAATAGCCTAATAATTTAGGTTACATGCTCGGTGTGACTTGCCCGACTGAAGGTGTTCGTATTTCACTGGAGAGTCCTGTGTTAATTCATGCTCATCCATCCTCACAATCTTTGCCAATCTGCATTCTGTGCTTGACATGCGTGCAGGAATTTTGCACACTTGCGGCGCTTACTCACTAACGTACCTCTCAAAACTCGACTCAGAATAGATAGGAACAGTTAAGCTGATGCGAGGAACGGTTTAGTGAACCGTCAGAGCTGCTCACATCTGTCCGTGTTCCCTCCCTTCGCTACAACCACAACTGACCTTTTCCACGTTTGCTAAGATCTGAGCGCCAGAGTTCGTCTGCATCATCCTGATTAGACCGAGTCATTACAGGAATGCCGTATTTAGAGTGACACTGATTCCTTCTTCTCTAAGGCAAGGGGGATGATGAAATGCAAAGAGGAAAAGCTAACTAGAAAAAAAAAAAACTGGATCATGCCAAGCCGGATCCAGAGACGACTCACTAACCAACTTGTGTCTAGTAAACGGAAATGTACACAGTTGGGGTCAAAAGATTACATCTACTTATCATGGGCATGATTTCTTTAAACTGTTGTTTTTCCAGATTGGAATGACTGTACTGCACACATCTAATAAGTTTTAAAAACAGGAATTTGGTGTGCAAGTTTGAATTTATTTTGAATTTTCGCTAATCCACACAGACTAAAATGTATGCACAGACTCTCTTAAATCTTTTAACAAGTGCTGCTGAAGGTTCTTCAATGTCTTAACTTGACGAGGCCTAGTAACTAGTAGTAACTGCAAGTTATTCATAGGTGCCACCACTTTGCCGCTGCCCACATGGATAAGTCAAATGTCTTCTAGAGAAAGGTTTTATGGTTAGATGAAATATTGAGCTTTTTGGTCACTATGAGAAAAGATATGTTTGAAGGTATGAAGGTGAGGCTTTTAACCTAGGAACACTGTACTGACTCTCACGCATGGTGGTGATCATGATCGCATCATGCTCTGACGCTGTCCTCCTGCCAGTACGTGTACATTGCATAATGAAGAAGGAGGAATACTTACAAATTCTTCAACTTTACCTCAAATAAAGACCCAGCTGTGTTTCTGTTGAAAATTACCATGACATTCATGCCCAAAAACTTCTGACCACGTCCATATATATGATCTGATATATGGAGTCTCTTAAAATGGACATTGAAGTAGAAAGGCATTCATTTATACATGGAGGCAAACCCAATAAAATAAATAACAAATAAAATAAAACTGACCTTAGAATACAGAAGTAACTTGCAAAATAATTCAAAGCTGAAGGATCAAATGTACATTTTTCACCTGTCAGTGGGGTCACCAACAGGTCTGTAGGCCTGTGTGACAAAGACTTCAGCAAAGCAGCTGGTTAAAACCCATTTTTACTACAACTGCCACTATTTGATGGAACCAGGTCCAGGTATATTTAATAGTTGATAATCCGAGCCTTACTAAACTCCCTTCATCTGTCTGGAGAAGTCAACTTTGCCATTGTTGGTAGTGCATCTATAGCTAAAACTCTAGATATTAAAGGAAGAAATGAATGCCACCTCAAACTTAGCCTTCACTGTAATTTATATGTCACTTTATGGATTATATGTTACACCAAAATATGGCCAGACCTGGCCAAAAAAACCCCAAACATTAAAAATAACGTAAAGATGAATAAGTCTATGAATTTGTTTGGTCACAGCTCACCACCTCTTGAGGTTAATGCAGCAAAAGTACAAAGTGCTCTCTCAGTGGAGTCAATTTCTGTGTCTCTGTGAACGCTCTCATACTCAGGAGACAATTCTGAATTCAGCTCGCTCCTTCCGTGGGTAAAGTGCCTTCCTGAAGTTAATAAAATATTTGCTGTTTGCTTGCAACAATTAGCGCAAGATAAACATGAGCTGGATTCTTCTTGTTTCTGCTAATGGAGCTAGCCTCTGGCTACACTATAATTATTCCTATTAGCAAATTAAGTTGTTACCTTGCCTCCTTCCTCTTTTTTTTATCAAGTGGTAGAAATTACTTGGAAATGAACTCAGAGAAGGAGATGATTTGGCAGTAAAGCTGGAAAGTATAGAGACTTCTAAATGTAGGAGGTGCATTTCATCAAACTACAGCACAGACTTAATGTTGTTGTTTTCTTTTTCTTTTTTTGACCTTACTGACTTTGGTGAGAGTGCTGGAAAAATGTGGGCTTAATGTAGAGTAATAAAGTGCTCATATACAAAATGATGAAGGATTTAAGCAAGATGACACATATGAAATAATGTTTTTCTTCTTTCGGTCACACCAACCCTCTGCATGTCCTCTTTCACTATATCCATGATTCTTCTCTCTGTCTTCCTCTTTTCCTTCAATGTCCAAACCATCTCAGCCAGAGTTGTCTCTCTGATATACTCATTTCAAACCCTGTACATTCTGGTGACTCCCAATAAAAGGTTTAAGATCTTGATCTCCACTTCCTGTCTTTATGTTACTGCCACCATCTCCAAACCATGCATCACAGCAGGTCTCACTATCATTGTTAGTGTGTGTATATATATATGTGTGTGTATATATCTATATATATATATATATATGTACGCACACTTACACTGCTCAAGTACACTGCTCAAAAGAATTAAAGGAACTCATCAGATCTCAGTGGGGAAAAAATCATGCTGGATATCTATACTGACATGGACTGCCACATCTTTTGATGGAAATGAAAATTGGCAACCTACAGGGGCTGAATTCAAAGACACCCTGAAAATCAAAGTGAAAAAATGATGCAGCAGGCTCGTCCAGTTTCCCGGAAATTTAATTGAACGAACTAAAATGGTGCTCAGTAGTTAGTATGGGCATCATGCGGTTGTACCCCAGATGCAACCTGGACATAAATTTTCTAAATAAAATTTGATATTTTAGAACAAAAAAAAATAGAGAAAAAGAAAGACCACAAAATTATCTTTGTGTATGTTTAAACAACCCCCCCCAAAAAAGTAGATTTCCAACCAATGAACTTTCTCATATTCCAACTTCACCTACTCCTACACTTTTGGGATTAGAATACTGATATAAGACCAGGCCTCTAAAACGCAGAATACATAGTGCAACAGAGGGTCTAATCGGTTGTGTGGTTTGTGGTTCACTTGCATAGGAAAAGGAGCCCAAACTCCCTCCAAGGCCCCCAGGTATCCTCTTATGTCACAACCACTGGGGAGACTGCCAACCACAAGCCTTATATTGGGCAACCTCAGCGCGTACAGCAGGACATCGCACCTTCCTCAAAACGGTTGTATCTATTCAAAGCTGCAGTGGAAACACCTTTTTGTGATTTACATAACATATTCAGCACTTTCTCACACCGCTGTAAGAAAGGTTCAGTTTTCTCCTCCATGTGGCTTATAAAAAGAGGTACTGCTTGCACTCATGCATGTTTAGCAGGTATTATGATTTAGTGAGCGTTTTAAAGCCAGATATGGAAGTAATGGCCCCCCTTTTCCCCTACCACTTGAAATATGTCATACACAAATAGCATTATACCATTTATTTTCTTGAGAGCACTTGACTTGAAGGAAAGGAAAATGAATGCCTAAAACCCATATTAACAAAGCTGAAAACCTTTTTACTTGCTGGAATTCACATAGATTGATTAGTGGCTGCTTGAAATCACCTCCACTATGAAAAGAACAACAACACATCCTGACCATACAGCTTGTTGTTCGCATAATTTACCCTCTGAATAGTCAGGCAGGCAGCAGCCTGTTTGGGGAAAACTAGAGTCGGGTCAGTTTTTCTCAGTTTTTAGACAGTGATTTGATTTTTTTTGTACTTTCCCTCTGTGCATCACGTCGGGGGATTTAAATCAAACAATCAAGAAGTGGCTGAAGATCAGACATTCAGCTTTAAGAAGGTCAGGAGTAACTAGACAAACACACAATTTTAAATGCAATGATTGTTTTATATACTTTATATACTCTTCTTCTCTATCCTATTCTATTCTCATCATTCGGTCACAGGTTAACTTTGGTCCCATGGGTGTAAAGATTTTTTTCCAGAACTGTTTCCTGTCTGGTCTAATCTAGTCTTCTTGTTTTTGACTATAACCAGTGGTTTGCACTTAGTTGTAAGCCCTCTGTATTCACATTCACAGTAGTAGACTCTGGCAATGATGTGCCCACCTCAAAAACCTCAAGAGTTCTTGACTTGGTTAGATGGTGTGCTAGAAGATGTTTTTCCTGACCATGGAAATAATTCTGTGATCATCCACTTTAGTTGTCTTCTGTGGTCTTTTAGGACTTTTGCTGTTGATGAGCTGGTCAGTGATTTGGTCATTCCTGAAGCTTTTTTGTATTGGCTTATTTTGGTTTTTCATCCTAATGATAGGTTCCTTCACTTTCATCATCTTTAGACCTGAAATATAGAGCTCAATGGCCCCATTATGATCCTTTATCTGTTTTAATTTACATAGAATAATGACTGAACAGACCTCAACTGGCCGTAAGATTTGTCCAGAAAAAACAAACAAAAAACAAAACAAGTGATAACTGGACTGGTTCTTACCTAGCGTTTTTCTATGCTATCTGAGCACTCGATTTACCCTAATAAATACCTGCAAGCCTCGCAGGGCATGCAGAAAACACGTGCATGTGACATAGTAACAGTGTCATGAACACAGAGATGCTTCAGAATCTGATGGTCAGTAATGTTTTTATTCTTCTGTGCATCCTGTCACTGATTTCTGGTTTATTTAATGGAAAATTTAGTTTTTTAAGCCTCCTATCTGCCACACTTATTAACTAGCGCTTTACTGAACTTGCCTCATTCACACAAGCGCTTTTTCATATGCACTTTCTATGTAAGTGCTTTTTATCTAACATTCACACACATTCATACTCCGATGGTTGCATTGGAGAGCAACTTGGGGTTAGTACCCAAGGATATTTAGCATGCAGCCTGGAGCAGATGGGGATCGAACCACCTGAGGTGCTGCTGAGGTGGACCAGATGAAAAACTTTTCTATTTTTAAAAAATATTTAATAACATTTTTGTGTTAGCAAACTCCTTTTAAAAAATATCTTCTCTATTTAAGCATCACTAATACCACACTTTATTCATTTGTAACTTCCATAATGGTCTTTATTTACAATAACTAAATTATTTAGATGTTAGGTATTTGGGGGCTGTTTGTATTGGTATCATGTTTGAAATTCTAGTATTGTGATATTGCTACCATGCTATGAAACTGCATCAAATGAGGAACTGTGTAAAAAATGTCTGTAATTCCTAAACAGTTAAAGCAATACTGTTAGTCATCACCTCAAAATTTACTGTGTTGGTGTAGAAAGGCAGAATTTGTGTACAAAAGCCCAACAGTCCTAGATTAACCAAATGAAAAAAAAAATGTCATTAACATTAGAACAAGTGCCCGGTATCTATGAAATAATAAATATAATCTACAGCATATTCTTTAAGAGCAGTGTCACAAGCCGTCTCGATTTACTCATACCACAAACCAGCGTTAAAACCATCAAAGCCAGAGCCCCTTATTCCACATGAATACAAGATTTTTTTCCTTTTTTTTGTAAGGGGCAAAAGTATCTAGGGCAATGAGGATGTGGCTCAAGGCTGGGGAAAAAAACACTATGCTGTTTCATCTGCGAGATTCAAAAGGCTTGTGCAATGAAAATTTAAAAGTAATTTCTTATGTACATATTAAACCTGCAGCAGCAAAAATCAGCCTCTTTCACAATGATACAGCCACTTCCTCCACTGCCTGCTAATGATTCACTGACTTGCTTCTCGCTTGCAAAACAATCGGTTTGTCTGTTGTCTGAATGCTTGCTCTAATTGGTGATTGGCAGCTGAGGGAGATGTCAGGGTGGAATATGCGATTACACCGATACACGGGCCTGTAGTGCAGCAAATGCAAAATGGGTGTAGCAGCGCATAGGCATCAAGCAAATGAGAGGCGCTGCTCATACGGGTTCAGAATTTGTAGAATTAAACTCAGATTGATAGATCTGCCCATCAATCAGCATAACCAGAGTTAGAAATGTTACACATAATGATGTGAATACACTGACTTTTGGCCTGTTGTTATGTTTATTGAGTGATTAATATTTGGCATTGCTTGCTTGACAGGTGTATTGTGACCATTCAGAAACCTTCATAGGTTAAGAAATGAGTTTCCTTTTGAATTATGGGAACGGCCATGGAGAAGCTACACACTGTTCAATTTTAAAAGTTTTTCAGCTTTTAAATCACAGCAAAGTGATTTAAGTTTGGGTGTTAGGGTTTTGTGACAAAGAATACCTGAAAATATTTGCGATATTTCAGGGATTGCTTTTGGTGACGATGCATAACCAGACAGAGAGGATAAACACAATAAAAACTTGATTCTTCTTAGGAGATGGCAGACTGCTTACATATTTGAGAAGATGTGTCGGATATAGTTGGGCTACAAGATGTGAAGAGATACACAGAATCTGTCTTATAAATGAAGAAATATATTTACAACCAATCATTTATGTGATGTTGAGGAGGACTTGTTATAGTATTAAGATTTTTGTAAGTGTTAATAAAATCTGGTAATTGGCAAAAAGTCTTGAGCCAAATCTCATTTCTTTATATTTTCCTTCCAAGGAGCCAAACTTTCTTGTAATGAACTTTATACATAAGTTCAATAAGAAAGATCTGTACTTATTCATCTGCTGGCTTTCCCGGGTGTTTGGCTGTTGGTCTCTTCTTCACCTCCTACACCGTCAAACTCAATACTGACATCATTACACTAGTCCAATCATCTTCTTGCTGGCCTTCTTTGAGACAATCAGCCTCAGTGCTGTCTGTTAATCTCCCTTTCACACTTTCATTCATGCAAACCCACCCCGTCCACACCTCCACCTCACCCAAGTGAACTCCGTCCAAGCCTCCACCCTCATCTTCACCACCGCCAGTGCCACCGGCCTATCACCACTGAGATTCTGTGTTGCCATGATGGGTCATTGGAGTTTAATTACCAAATACATTGATTTCCTTATCAATAAATCATTTTTCGATCTTCCAAATGATCACTCCTTATTGAAATGTTTTAAAATGGTCTTGAGAATTAGTTCTCCAGTATTTATGAAGTTTTTCTTTGGACATTGGCTGTTTTTTCACTCATTTTCAATCCAGTTTTTGTACTTGACCATTTTCAGAAGAACGCTACCAGCAGCCTGTCCAAAAAAGACATAGTGTTCCCATTGTTGAATCTATAAAAATGTCAAAGATAACACAGTTTGACTGAAATAAAATAGTATTTTTGCACCAACAAGGTGATTCCCAAAGAACTATTAGCTAAAAATTTGGCATATCTCAGCATGGTGTGCAATATGTCCTTAAAAAACTTTGAGGAAACTGGACAAGTGGAGGACAAAAGAAGAAGTGGTAGATCTAGTAAATTATCTTTAGCAGGTGAACAGTATCTGAAAGTCATGATGTTAAAAAACAGGAACAAATCCAGCAAAGACCTGACACAGGACCTCAGAGATGCATCTGGTGCTTCAGTTGATCCACTGAAGCCTTATCAGAAGTGGTCTCATTGGAAAGGTGGAAGAAAAGCCTGAAGTATGTCAAATTACACAAGAACTGGCCTGAAAATCAGTGGCAACAGGTCTGATGGAGTTATTTTGCAAATTCTAAAGAAATAAATGTGTTTTGAGACTTTTGTGTTTCGAAACACTAAAGGAGATCATCAGCAGATGAGTATACCAAATGATGCTGTGGTTTGAGTACTGACAATGTTTTGTTGTCTGCAAGAACAGAAACTTAGTTACTGCATTTTCTTTGAAGGAGAAAGAAATACTCAGGAGAACACTGTTCAAAGTCTTTAGGTACTAACAGCTAACAGCAGTTAGCTGTTAGCTTCTAAAGTTGTTCTGCATCAAAATACTTTGCTTGTGAGTACTGTGTTGTAGCATGTTGGGTCAAAGAAAATAATTCAAAAAGGATGGGATACAGACATAAAAGTAAAATGGTGTAATTTTCTCCCTTAGTAGGTGTGTCCATCAGTTATTTTGCTTTTCATGGATCAAGTAAGGTTAGTGTCACATTTGGTGTTGTTGGATGACCTGAGTGTAGCTGGAAAATTACCCAAATGCTTACACATTTTGGCTGGAAGATGCAGGGTTGCCAGCCTTTCCAGCTGCTTTGGCAGAACACTAACCATCATTTGGACAGGCTCCTCAAAATCTAGCTGGCTTGAGAAAAAGCAGGAGGGGCTGGTGGACCCTGGAAATGACTAGTTACTGTTTGGGAAGGTGAGCTTCCCGCTTTAAATGTCTCTGGAATGGCTTTATGTATTTTTGTACATTTGCCCACATCAATTAGATGATTTTGAGTGCTGTTTGTTTCAAACCTTCAAAGTGTAGTGGTTGATTGTGTCATTGTCTGTTGGCTAAATATCAAAGCTACTCCCTAAACACACAAAATATTTGGTCCACTGACTTTAAGTTAAGATGCTGAGGTTTTCTTTCCTACTTTCTACATGAACTACTTTGAAATGTATTTCAAAAGTATTTAGATATTAAGACCATTTTAGCAACTTTACAGCATTACATATATTCACAATGACATTTAACTGTTAAGACTGTCATTCCTAAAGGGTTTATACAGTTTTTTTTTTTTAATTAAACCCACACAATGCCTCAATTTTTGTATTTGTTCTGTCACCATGTTGGGTTTTGGGAGCCAGAAGTGATCATACTTGGATAAGTATATATAAACTGCACAGATACAGCAAACAGATATACACATCTGCTAATTAGTGCTATGTATCGTGCTAATAAAACAGGCTCATAAAACAAGAGAATTTGGCCCATCAAATTTCTCTGGTGACCTGTCCCATGCATAACGCTATATTATGTATTTTAGTTTTATGACCAACAGCACCAATCACTCAAACACAGTGGAGACGCCCAGTTAAAGGTCTTTAATTAGCAAATTTCAAGTTAGCAGACGTCTACAGCATCAGTTACATGTAGCTTGCATGGAAGACTCACTAAACTTTAGTGGAGCTTGAAAACGTGATTCAAACCACAGAACGCTTGCCTTCAAAGTAAAAGTTGCACCTTTTGTTGGTTTCAGCAGTAATGCGTAGCTTCTATTTTGAAGGCGAGTGTTTTCCATTTTCCGTCTGTGTTGCATGTTTTTTAAGGTACACTAGTACCGGCCGGGTAGTTAGCAAGTGTTTGTAGACAAATCAGCTTATTTTATGCAAATTACAGGTGACCAAAGCAATCACAAGAAGATTTTTCATGCAACTACCTTCTTTATGATCAAATTATACCAACAAGAGCCAGCAATTGCTCACCAATTGGTTGAGGAATCTACATTTTTCCCCCAAATCAGAGGTTGCAAAAGGGGAGCTGACAGTTCCCTAGGCCCGTGTGACTAAAGTCTTAGCATGGGAGTCTATTTGAGTCTATTTCTTATTCCTTTCTTAGTATATTCTGGATATATATTTATAGCATCATCCAACCCAAGGTTTTAGTTCATAACTAACCTCAAATGTTTGTTTTCTGAATGCATCAATACTGTAATTTGAATAGCCAGTACTTTTTTCACGTATAAAAGATAAATCTTTTCTGTATTTGTTTCCTTCACAGGAGGAGTTGCCCACTGTAGAGTCTCTTGTTGCTTGTTTATTAAAAAGAGGTTTTGGTTTCCTAACAAGTATGTTTTATATTGTCTGGTTTTGGAACACATGGAGAAACAATCCAGTATGTGTGTGTCCTAACACCCTTAATCCCCTGTGTTTTGGGGTTGTTTCCTGTTGTTTCAGATTGTTTTCACTACTAACAAACCTCACTGCAGTTTGCTTGGAAGAGGAGAAAGATCCACATTTTCAGGCGTCTGGGTGCTGCGATGTTCTTGTTCTCACCTGGCCAAACAAACTTGAACCAAAGCATTAAATACTTGAGGCGTCCTCGGTGTGAGCGCACCCCGAGTGGCGAGCGCGTATCTTTGCACTGATATTAGAATGACAGAGTGGACTGCAGATGCATAAAACCTGGCTCCTGTCCCACATTAACATTGCCCGTCTGCTGATAGATCGACTCTGGCTGCATATGCAATGCGTTAAGATGCCTCCCGCCGCTGGTAGAAAGACACCTGCGTGATTGATGCATGCTATTTAGCAGCGGGAAAGAACAAGTGCACCTCCGCTCCAGGGAGTGTTCGCCAGCACCTTGTACCGGACAGCTGTGGGTGGCCAGAGGGAGACAGAGAGGGAGAGAGTGAGGAATAAAGATTAAAAAAGTCAGGGGAAGGCAGAATGGATGAGAAAAGGTAAAACATTGAGGGAGATGAAAGAGAGCGAAGGAGAGAAAGGGAAAGCAAAAAGTGAGAGATGAAATGACGGAGAGAAAGAGTGGATGTATGAGAACAAGAGCGAGCGACCTACATCTGTTACTCATTATCCTCCTGGCCCCCTCTCTGGTAATCGCTCCATCTGACATAACTCACAGCAGACCTCACTTTGACTACAGATGGGAGTCGATGGGAGGGGGGTAAAAGTTATTCAAGGCAAAGTTGCAAAAGGTATGATTGATCTCTTCTTCTCTATCTCTCAGTGAACACAAAGAAATAAAGAGGTGCGACTGAAGTTCTGCATCATTAAAGGGAAAATTCTGTGTTTTTTGTCCCACTTTTGGACATCATTCCTGTGGGTGATAATATTGTATTCACCATGGTAATTGCCAAGATCTGGCAACGCTGTTAAACAGAAGTCTGGGCAGGAAACACACAATCAGACAGGTTGTAATTTAACCCCTGGGCGAGCCAAATTTATTTAGAAGTGAAAACAGAGAAGAGTAAAATTATTATCCAATCCCTGAGCTTCAGAGATAGAGATGTTACCTCCAAATGAAGTGGTTTGGATCATCTTGGCTTGTTTACAACCTCGTTGAACTTGTTATTCATTACTTATCTCTAGAATAGAGACAAGGGTAAAGACTTTTCTTTATAAGAAGCTTTCTGGTTGCCATTTTGTCACCAGGGTTTTCTTTACCACCATCCAAGGTTCTCCAAGGTGGTAAACCCCTACTTGAAGGTAATGAGAGATTTTTAATTTTCATAATGTTGTGGATTACATATTTTCCTAAAAGATCTCTTATTTGATCTTGGGACGAATGACAAAACTCTTTGGTGTTGCATTTGGAAGAGCATACGAATCTGCCAAATCAAACATGTGGAGCTACCCATTGCGGTGACCTCCTGTGAATAAGTGGAAAGTTGAAAGTATCTTACTTATATAGCTTTTCAAGTTAAGGAATAGGATCCTCTGAGGCCAAGGCTAGCACCAGGGGTGACCCTAACCTTAACCTGTGGCAATCAGAATCTATCATAAAATAATCATGTTTCTCCAAATTATAGACTCATGGTAGGGTAGAGTTATTAGCAATATGACTTTGCCATCAGGGGTTTAAACCAGATATCTATTATTTGCCATCCTGATACTTGGGCTATTCTAAGATGCCCTCACAGAGCTCAGTCTAGCCAGTGGCTTCCAAGATTTTCCTTAGCAATCAAATTGTGAATCACATTTGTGTAATAATCAATTGAAAAGATGGTAAGACCTACAGAAGCAGCACAGATGTTATAATAAGCAGCACCCTTCTGTTCCTAACTTTGGCATCTTTTTCGAAATGAGAAAAAAAGAGATAAACTCAAAGAAAGGTGTCCCAAGAAATAAGAAATTACATGCATGCAAATTGGGTATGGGGATACAAATAGCGTGTTATTATAATCAGATTCTCCTCAGTATCTTGCAGGTCATTGAATTCTCGAGGATGTGCAGAGACTGTTGAGGCCTCTGCCTGCTCTTAATCACCATGTCTTGAAATGAGATCCGTAGTCGCTGCGAGGAGCCCCTGGGGGCCGGCGGCACACTTGTAGACTCGGGAAGGTCAGGCCCCCATTGTGCTTCTCAATAGTCAAGTGCTCTTTTTTAATCACAGAGCTGCTCTCGCTCAGGGTTTTGCAATCATACACATACCCGAGTTGTGTTGTCAGAGTGTCTGACCGTAACAGCTCTTGAATATGCAAGGTGGCTTTTTGTGTGTGTGTGTAACTGCATCACTGACACTGTGGAGGCAGGTGTAATGTTTGGCCGACGAGTGCAGCTTTCAGCACCTGTAGCATGACCTCATTGTGCAATTTATGCCCTAGGTTCTCACAACTTCAGCCTTCATTTGAGCACAGATTTTTAATTCGAAGTCAGCATTTAATGATTTATATGTGCCCTCCTGGCCTTCGTTAGATTTGTTTGTTTGTTTTTAATGTGTCAATGATTTTTCACAATTCTGTCAAATAAGTTTCTTTTCTTTCTGAAAATGAATATACACAAACTGTTGCCAAACAATAAGCTTTTTAGCTTCTCTTTGTTGTCTTTTTAAGTATGATCAGTATGACCCAATCACAGTGGAGCAGGCTTTGGCTGCATAAGCCACCGTGTAATGATGATATGACTTTTTATTAGCTTTTTATTTATTTTTTAAGCTGCAGTCATAAGCAATGACACAGAACTGGACATATAATCCACTCTTGGATATTCTGGCTCCAGTGAAACCCCCGGAAAATTGGTCATTCCCCCCAGAGGCTAAGTAATCAGACTAGTCAATGGATTCCAGGATTACATCTTATCATATCTAACAATCTTGCAGTAAATAGGGTCACTAAAAGCCCCGAAAAAGCCTTTAAAAAACTATATGGACAAAGGTACTGGGTGACTTACACATTACAGCTGCAGGAGCTGCTCAGCCATGGAAGCCCATCCCATGAAGCTCCCAGCCCGCAGGTGTTACACTGATGTTAATGCTGTTTGCAACCCTGCAGTTGGAGACTTTTATGCACTTTTCAGCACCCGATTATCACAAGTGTGTAATTTTACATGGTCTTTCACTCCACAGCTGAGTTGCTATGGTTACTATACTACTTACAACTAGCTGAACATGAAACATTTAAGAGGCGAAAAAAAATACCAAAAGCTGACTTGTTGCATTGGTGGTATCCATGTTACAGTGCTATGCTCAGATTCAGCAAGCTTATTATTTTAAACATTTTGGTAAAGGCAGACTGAATGGCTAGTTGCTTGATTTTATACACTTGTGGCAATGGGGCTGGAAACACCTGAATTCAAAGATTAAGAGGTGTGGCTCAGTGCTTTTCTCCATAAAGAACTGCATAAGATACTACCTCAGTTTGAATTATTGTTTATTTTTGTTGCATCAATAAAATGGTTTCCGGTACTTGATGCCCCTATTTGTGCCCCCTCACACTGTGCACTCCAATTACAAAAAACCTTCAGACCAACTAGTTGAAAATGATGAAGAAGGTCTTGCTAGAAATCCTGCTTGTTGTTTTATTGAAAAGGAAAGATACAAGGTTATTGGCAAATTGCTTGAAACCTGAAACTTTTGTGGCTGGAAATGATTGCAATGCATATTGTGTGCTATGTTGAGCGTACTGCAAACTCAAAAAAGAGCATAGGCTTTGAGAAACTGACAACAATGAATTTACTGGGAAAGTGTATATTTTTACTTAGATGGTTTAAAAGTGGTATTTAAAGGTCTTAGAAAGACTTGAAGTGAATTTCTTTATACTGGTAAACACCGTGAATAATTGATTTGTAGGTAAGTAGCAGAGGATGATAGTTATAGCCGTTAATTCAGAAATCAAAATTATCTTCTAAACTGAGGCTTAAATATATTAGCTTAGATTTTTTTTTTGTTACTGAAACTAAGGAGTAAAAAAACAGTTTCCCCAGCAAGTTTCCCTGTTTTTTGTGTTTCTTTGGTTTACTGAGTGCAACAGGTTGTTACATCTTGGTCTGTTTTATCTCAAAAGGCCATGTAAGAGTTTACAAAGGCGGTGTGCAGTGTTTGTAATATTGTGCAATTAGGGGTCTACACAAAACTGAAGATAGACCACTACACACTGGCTGTAGACCCAAACCAAACAGAGAGATGATTTGAGATGATTGGCCCACCTAGTCAAAGACGTACGGGACATGATACATTTGTTAGTTTTTGTAGATTTCTGGCTGTAATTTAGTGAATGTATGTCTTTGGTTTCAGTCCTGACCACATTAGACAGTCCATAACTGTGTGAGCTGAGTTTCTCAAGGTGTGTTTTCAAGCTGCTGCTGTTGCCAGCGGGTGAAGGGATGAGGCATGAAATTTAACATAGGAGTGGAAAGGACTTCACCGAAGGCACCTTACAGCTGTAAAAACACACACCCTCACACAGAGAAAAGACTTTGAATGCCAACTCCAGGTGACTGCGCACCTTGGATTCCATTTATCAAAACCCTGTTTGCTCTGGCTGACAAACTGAGGCCGCAGAGGAATTGACTTCCTGGCAAAGATGGATGTGGCATGCTCACATCTGTGAGAAAAACCCTGATAGCTGTGGCCAGAGGCGAGTCCCCAAGATTAAGAAAGGAACTGGTGTTAGAATGGGGTGGAAATCTGGTATTAGGTACTGGAAGTGTTGGACAAAAGAATACCTTTCTGTAAGTGTATTATGGCAGCAGATTGAAGTAAAACTTCCTCTAAATCAACTTTTAAACCTTTAATTAAAGTTTTTGCTGAGTGTGAAGAAAACAGGTTTGCACATTCACATCTGAAAACTGCCTGTTTTAATAAAACTTGGATTTTGCCAGGTAGGAAAACACATATGAATGAGTAATACCCCCCACAATGTGTTTCAGATGCCCTTAGGCAAGAGCCCAAAGCCAAAGCTTGACTTGGAGGTCCTCAATGGCCTTGAGTAGAAAACTGCCTTTGTACTGGGCAAAACTAAGGTGTGAAGTCATATGTTTTTAAAGGTAAAGAAGGTCACCACAGGCACATTAAAATGAATTATATTTGAAAGCAAATGACAGGTTTGTTTTAAGACTTGTCTTTCCCAGCCTAGAATTCCTCAAAGACTAAATGGCGGCAATCCAAAAGGAACCAGCAGTAGTCTCAAACCTGTATTTGTATTGCTGCAGCTCAACAAAAGGCTTACACTGCATATTATTGCAGTAATATACAGAGTATGTCATTTAAAAACGTCAGGGATTAACCTGCTAGAAGTCCTCTGAACAATGTGTTGGCCTTACTTTATCTGTAGACTCTTCAGTTTCTGGTAATCATTGAACTAATCTAGGAACATATACATTGATCATATTAACCCTTGAGGGCTAAGCCATCATACGTGGTAACTGTACACCAACTCTACAGTTTGGAGAATGGCAAATCAGATTTTAATGATAAATATGTGAATGATTATTTTCTTTGATTGCCTGATTGCCTAAATGCCCATCCATAGATCCATCCATCAATCCATCAGAGTTGTGGCTGGGCTGAAGCCTATCTCACCTGTCTCAAGTCGGTCACCCTGGACTGCAATTAAAAGTACATACTCTAATTGCCTGGGATTAGAATGAGGGTTGGGATCATCATTAATGTTGATTGGTCAATATTTCGGAGGTCCACCTCTAGCTGTCAAAAAAGCACTGAAAAATTGGGACATAATCAAAAGATCTCTGGGTGCTGTTGGCTCTGAAATATGGCCTCCATAGATCAGGTTTCTTGCGTGCACCATATAAATTTGGAGCTGGGGATTTTGATCACCCGGTCAAAATTTGGCATGTTTCTAAAACTCATTCTCAGTGCTGTTTGTGATCTAATGGATGTCGGTCCAGAAGGAATATATTGGTCAGGTTCTACAACATTGTTTAGGCCTCAGGTACACAGGCCTGGAGACCAGTCGTCAACCCAGACTCATCAGAGTTTCACAACCGCCTTAGGGATTAGTGACCACAGACAAATCGGTATCTGCCATACAAACTTAATAAGACAATTCCATGTCTCTGTCACTGTTTAAATGATACATTTCAAAGAACTAAAAATAAGCTTAACTGCTGTCCCAAAGGACTGTTGCAACTATATAAACTGAACTACTCAAAGGAAGCCAATAATACTGATCCTTGCCTACATATTCTGCATATTCACATGCTATTATCTGGTTAATGAGGTTAAGTGGGTGGTAGGTGCCAAACTAACATTCACATAGATGCAAAACCCCAAGGTTACCAGGGCAACTTTCATTTTTATTTAATGTTTTTTTGTTTCTTTTGTTTATGTTTTGTGGCTGCTCGGCGTAAAAAGTAGGTATTACACTGTATAGCACTAACTTGAAATGCTTTGGGGCTTGTGTCATGTCAGCTGATCTTGTGCATTAGGCATGCTAATTCACAAACAAACCCTCAATTAAATTTGCACAAACCAAATGACATACAATAACCTCAGAGCTTTCAGTGCCCGCGGACTTTGGGGTGCCTCGGGGCAATTGCCCATTTTGCCCCAGCTGCATTCTGAGGCACTTGCGGTCTGCCCGTTCCATATAAGGAGGGAAAAGACAAACCAAAGTTAGATCAAAGGTCAAAAGTACAGTTTAGACTTCACCGCAGAAACAATTTATGCTCATAAATAGGACTAAATGATAAATAATCCTTTCCTGGACCACCGCTTCTTTCCTGTTAGAGCAGGAGATCAGCTCAGTCTCACTGCCCACACAGCTCACACTCTGGCTTTTGTAGGGCAGCAAACATGTGATACAATAATGTAATAAGGTAAGCTTCACTTAAATACAGGAAGGGCATATTAGATATTTTTACGGCTTAAAAAGAATGCATAATAACGCACTGCTGAAATTGCCTCTGGGAGTTGGATAGGCGTGTAGGAGGGTGGGAGAGGATTGTACATGTTCCTGAGCTCAGATAAGCCAACATTTCCTCCCTGTTTGGGTTTATTTTCCTTCGGCTTTAGAGTCTGGCCTCATATCCCACGCTACAAAGCCTCTGCTCAGTAGAAACCAGAGCCATCTAAAACCTGGACTAGCGGTGTCCTCTTGTGTGAACCCCACCTCCAGTGTTGACCCTTCAGCTGATATGCCTTGAAGTACACAGGAAGCATCATGAGAAGCGCTTGTGCATGCCACATACTGAATTTACATTCCACTCGAATTTATGGTATATTTTGAGAGCGTTGAACAAAGATGGAAATAATAAATAAAATAGATGTGAAGAGGGCTTTCATTCTTTTCTTTCTTTTTTTTCTCAGCAGCACGAGTCACATCAGTGATGTAGAATCACTGATTAGTGCAGCTTGAAAGCGTCAGTGTTTAGTCTCTCAGTTAAAACAGAAACAGGAGCAGCAGATGGATATTAGCAACAGAACTTCAAAGAACACCTTAACTGTGGTCAGACTGGGATAACCTGGGAATGGCGTGGGTGCACTGTTGCATATAAGCTGGTATTTTCCTTTTTCTTTTTCCTGTTGCTGAGGAAAATAAACCACCGTGGAGCCCCTTTCCCCCTCGGGCTCTCTCCCACGTTTAACATGTTATCCTCAACATCTGTAATAATAAGGGGTCATTTGTTGTGATTACGGCTTTTATCTGCGACCTGCATCTTACATCCACAACATCCTCTCCGTTACACCTTCCTCCCCACGCTGGTGTGTTTACACTTACAACGATAAACTCTTGTCTGGGGAGCCCGTGCTTCATTCGCTGGCACCGTGATGGATATCCATATACAGTAACAGTGTAGAATAATATACAGTGGAGTGATAGTTGGAGACCACACTGATGCACTTAACCTGTAACTTGAGTGTCAGAAAAGTAAAAATTTGAAAACAGAACCTATCAATTACTTTCTTTACTTTAAATATTTATTATATATCATTAATATTACTTTACTTTGACTAGAGCTGCTGTCCAAGCTTAACTACAAGACTTTTTTTGCAAAGGTTGTCTAGACAGACACCTATGGTGCCACTAGTTCATGGTATGCCAAATATTTTGGATTAACTCTTAAAATTTGATAATTAGATCCCATGAAGTGTGATTTACAGCTGGTACAGACAGGAGACAGACTGACTGTAAGAGGATGCTAGTAGATGCTAGCAGCCTCTTACAGTTAGCCATTGTTAGCATCCCTTTACAGGATGCTAACGGTCACTGGGGGCTTTTAATGATTTCTTTGAACTGTATGACCACTAATTCTTTACCGACATCTACTGTTGCTTTTGGTGGGAGACGTTCCTTTGAGCATCACCAAACAAGAAACTCACACATGTGGCACAACATCTGTTAACCAAATGGTAAACTTAGCTATGGCCCCAAATGGCTAGAGCTGACACCAAGTACATGTACCTGATTTTATGGTATTTCAAATTGCTCTCTTTATGACATATTTTAATATTCATGGCTTGAGACTTATTTCAAATAATAAACTGTAGCAGCCCATTTAACTATTGGTTCTTCTAGTGTTTAGCACTACTACTATTTTGACTACCTTTATGGTGTCACTGAGAGTATAGTGTCAGTGGTATCATTATTACTGTGGTAGACAATTTTTAACTGGAAAAAGAAAAAGGACAAAATGTTTCTGGGTCTGTGCCGTGATGTCAAACGTGTCAACTTTTGAGTGGCCAGCACGTCGTGGTGTTACAGAAGAAGTGATATCCTTGGTTGGCAAGATGGGAAACATTGGGGCATCTTCCAGATTTCGTTTGGGCTTTGAGAAACTGTCGGAGGATGTGACAGTGTCGTGCTGGAAGAATAATGTAATCTGTCAAAGTGGTAAACAGCGATGCGAGGAGTCGTCCTTCGAGGCGACGAGCTATAGTAGCAGTGTCAAAAACGTCCGCTGCCCTGACATAACAAAAGGCAACGACTTCTTCATGAACTGGCATTAGGATGGCTGAATGAAGAGAAATTAGGTTTTATAGTGAGCTGAAGCATTTGTCTTTGTTTCTTGAAGTTTTAAAGAAATAAAAGACAATGACAGCAACATAAAGGAAGCTTTTTTTCCTCACCAGTTTTTACTCCCATTGTCTTATATGCTGTCTCATGGGCATAGTTTTGTTTAGTTAATTGTCATTTAATATTTATTGCTGTTTTTTTCACAACAGGGGATTGTTAAACATTTTCTCTACATCAAAGTTAAAACTCTAAGAGAAACATTTGTTGTTAACCACATAACTTCACTTTGCAATGTTGGATCATACCCATAGATTCATACTTAGAGTCAAGAGTTAGAAATAAAAGGGTGCTGATGTTCACAAAAATCAACCCTGTTCCAGCATTTATTTAAAATAGACCACAGAGTCAGCTGACCTTATTGGCTTACAAGTTCTGATGTACAATCACCAGCCACTTTGTTAGGTACACCTGTTCAACTGCTCATTAGCACAAATGTCTAATCAGCCAATCATATGGCAGGAACTGAATGCATTTAAAAAGGCAGCTGAAGTTCAAACTGAGCATCGGAAGCATGAAGAAGGGTAATTTAAGTAACTTTGAAAAGGCATTGATGTTGGACTCTATTGTTGTTCTATGTTGGATATTTTTCCAAACATTGCTGACAAGAAAGCAACACAAAAAACACCACTCGTTCCAACCAACATATGGAGAAGAGTATCTCTGTATGCACAACCCTGTGAACCTTGAAGCAGATGGGCTACAGAAGACCACACCGGGTATCACTACTGTTACCTAAGAACAGGAAACTGAGGCTACATTTCATATGCACTCGCCAAAATTGGACAATAGAAGGTTGCAAAAAGGTTTTCTTGTCTGATGAGTCTTGATTTCTGCTGCAACATTCAGATAGGTTCAGAATTTAGTATGAACATGAAAGCAGAGATCCATCCTGCCTTGTATCTGCCTTGAACTTAACAGTTCAGGATGCTGGTGGCGGTTTATTGGTGTGGGGAGATTCTCTTGGCACACTTTGGGCCCCTCAGTACCAACTGAGCATCATTTAAACAGCCTACCTGAGTATTGTTGCTGACCATGTCCATCCCTTTATGACCACAGTGTAGCCATCTTCTAAAGGTTGCTTCCAGCAAGATAGCACGCCGTCACAAAGCTCAAATCATCTCAAACCGGTTTCTTGAACATGACAATGACTTCACTGTACTCAGTTGGCCTCCACAGTCACCAGATCTCAATCCAGTAGAGCACCTTTGGGATGTGGTGGAACAGGAGATTCACATCATATGATGATAATGTGCAAACAACAAATCTGCAACAACAGTTTGATGCTGTCATGTTATCATGGACCAAAATCTCTGAGCAATGTTTCCATCACCTTGTTGGATCTATGCAATGAAGGATTAAAGCAGCTCTGATGGTAAAGCAGGGTCCAGCCTGACACTAGTGGCTCATGTGTCTATACGCAGCAACATTTTAAAATGAACTCCAAATTTCACTGGAAGCCCAAAATTTCAGGGTTATGTGGAATCAACAGATATCAAATGATTCAACTCTGGAAGATAATTTCTTCCACATGAGCCGAGACGCTTCTGATTATACTGATGATATATTTTGGGTTAAAATCAAAACTATTTCCTTATTGATAAGTCTAACTGCAAAGAATGATTTGTTTTCCCTCTCTGGGTGTAATGTACACCAGTCTGTAAGGTCAATCCAAAATTTCATTTACACTCTCTGAGAATGTGAAATGTATGTTGTTCTTGTGGTTACCTCAGTGTCAGAGTATATCGAAGATTTCTCCTAAATTTAACACCATGACCGTCTCAGGTTTTTGCAAAGTTAACGAGTTTTGGTTTCTGCTTTGATTTCATCGTTATCCCTTCTTGTGTAGTCTTTGTCTTTATGTCTCACTACATTAATCCCTTTTCCTTTTGCATCACCTATTGTAGAACGCCAATTTTCTGAAAGCTCTGAAAGCAAATTTTATTTTTAAGGACACTCGAGCACATTATAGGCCGTGTCTCGCATTTCTCTTGCTCATCGAAAGCTGCAGCACACTTCCTTAACACCCCTATCTTCTTCAATCTCCATTATCCCTTCTTCCACACCTTAGAACAGATTAGAGCGCCTCATTCATATCTCCACCCAAATCTAACAGGATTAAGGGGATAAAAAGCCACACTTTTTACATTTCCAGACAATTACCTTTTTAAGAAACCCCACTCCAGTTTCAGCTCGCTTCGTCTTTTGTTTGTCACAAAAATAAAGATTTCTCCCACCTTTTTCTCAGCAGATATAAATCGGTGGTAATCAGCGATGCAGTGGTGAATCAGAAGGTGGGTAAATCCAGCCAGTAATAATCACTTAAACAAGCATCAGTGTGTGGATTATGCTTTAAGCTTCTATTTACCCCTTAAGAATTGCTGTTGCCTCAGGCGTTGGTTCACCTAGATTACAAATAAAAGCATAACATATTTTCTCTCTTATCTTAATAATGCTGCGCAGACAAAACAGTTTTGATTTCATTTGGTCTTCCTGTGAGATATTAGTCTCTAGAACTCATCTCAGGTTAATAAAGGTTGATATATTTTAGTTTCGGGGTGTTTTTTGTGCCATTGCAAGAAATCTACAGCAGCATGCCTCCATCACATTTACTTTCACAGTTTTAATTTGCTCTGCTCTTTCAGTAATCCCCTCACAACACTCTGCTTGTTGCTAAAATATGGTATTCTGTGAGTAAAATGGCAGGTTTATCCCCCCCAACATGTGACTGTCTTCCAGGAAAGCCTGTGAAGCACTTTGTGCAGTCTGTCTGCAAAATAAATACAACAACAGAAGCATTATTTGTACATTTAACAAAAAACATGAACTGGGAACACTACAATACACAGTCACATATGTGAGTTTTTGAACCTGATTTGCATGTTTCTAAAAAATAATATTTAGTGATCAGTGTGATGTTTTACCAGACAATTAAACATCAGGATCCCTCCTGCATCACTATGTTTAATGTAGTCATTTTCTACATTTGGCAGCTGTAAGATATTCTTTTTTTTAAAGTTTCTATTCTACTCAGTATAAAAACTGATAGATGGATAGATAGATAGCACTTTTAATAATCCGTTTGACTTGAAATTATTCTAAAATATAAATAAATACATCTAAATTAACATAAGTAAAAATATTAATTCACAGCTTATATTTTTGGGCAATTTAGTTATTTTTATTTTGGTAGTTTTGCAGTTTTGGTCCTCCATACCCTCAGATTTCTTCCGATTGTCTGTGTTTTTGCGTCGCCCGTAGTTTCACATATATTTACTTCATTCTTTCCACTTTACTTACATTTTTTGATAATTTGTTTCGGTAAATAAAGTGGTTATAGCTCCATGTTTTTAATTTAACCTACATACGGGTTATTTTTTTTTTTAATTCTCAGCTTGTTTTTCATTGTAATCTTAACCATAATCTGAACCTCTATCTGCCTTCTAATCTTCACCCGTGACCTGGCTCAGAAACTGAATTATGAACCTCCTTCACTTCCTGTTTCTATAAATACTTCCAGGTGGTTAAAGACAGACATCCCCTTCCTGCCTTACACAGACACACAAATAAAACAAAACAAAGCACAAAAAAAACACAGCCCACCTTAAAGTTATTTCCTTAAACCTTAACTCCAGACAGTCGTCTCTTTTCGTTAAATTCCTGCCCTGGGTGAACTCCTTCTTGCCGCCTCCTGGGACACACTACCCACCTCCTTTGATACTTCTCTATTATCCTCATTTTCAGGAAAATACACAAGGGAATAAAAAACAAACAAACAAATTTTCAGATTATGTAACATACATTTTAAATTCTGACCTAACAGAGACTTTATAAAAGAGAGAGAAGCACGAATAATCCTGAATTGAAATCTGAATAATTTTCAGTTTAATTTTGCAATCATTAAATAATCTCAAGAAGAAAAAAATAACAAAGTTGTTCTTTATAAATTATTAATTATTAAAATTATTATTTAAAAAATTATTATTAAAAAAAAAACAGAAAATGTGGTAGTACATTATCTATTTTATTTTTGTTTGCTTGCCCCCCCATAAACAGTAAATGAATACAGAACATTTGTTATAACAGTATATAGTCATAATAATGAGTATTTTTTGATCATTATTATATACTAATAGTAATTTCAATAATATATTTTTATGGATTTATTGATTTATTTTACCTTATGAGACGAAATCAGCAAGCGTTTGTAAAATTAGTATTTAAATGTGATTATTTATTTTACAGAGGCGATTTTAGGTCGTGGTGATCACTGACATGTAGGTTAATTTATACAAAGCGTAACAAACAAACAAGTATTTGGGCAAAGTTCCGAGACTTTCTTCTGCAGGAACTTCTCGTGTCGATGCTTGATGCTGACGTTCAGGACACACACAGACTCACACTAAAGATGAGATGTGAAACCAGCAAGCTGTGAATCTATTGTTGTAATTTCCAGCAGTGAGAGGTCAGATTTACTGTGAGCCTCGGGGCTCCATATCACTGAACACTGCATCATCTTCAGTCCATTTGATGTGATTGTGTCCATATGATACGGTCTTTTTGTCAGCGCTATCTGCAGGAAAATTGTTGTTTTGGTTTTTGGTGCTGGATTGATCCACTTTATTCCACGCTAGAGTTGTACTGTTTAACAATATATATATTTTTAAACTTCTAAAGCAGTCACTTTAGAAGTTTATAACGAAGATATCATACCTTTATTTTCATGTAATGAATAAACTTACAAGGCACGCAGGCCAGTTGTCACATTAAGCTTCTTATTTGTCTGATTAAAAATTTTAAAAAGATTTGTTTTGATGTAGCTACACTCACTGGACACTTTATGAGGTACAGCTTGCTTCTGCTGCCTTCAGAACTACATTAATTCTTCATGGTACAGATTCAACAAGGTGCTGGAAACACTCCTCAGAGATTTTGGTCCTTGTTGACATGACAGCATCACACAGTTGCTGCAGATTTGTTGGCTGCGCATCCATGATGAGGATCTCCCAATCCGCCATATCTCAAAGGTGCTCTATTGGACTGAGAACCGAAAGAAACCAGTATGAGATGATCTCAGCTTTGTTACATGGTGTGTTTTCCTGCTGGAAGCTGCCACACAAGATGGTGCACTGTGGTCATAAAGGGACGTACATGATCTGCAACAATACTCAGATAGGCTGTGGTGTTTAAATGGCAAGTGTGCCAAGAAAATATGCCCCTCACAATTACACCACCAACAGCTAGAACTGTAGATACGAGGAAGAATAGATCCATGCTTTCATGTCATTTACACCAAATTCAGACTGTACTATCTGAATGTTGGAGCAGAAATCAAGACTGGTTAGATAACATTTTACTGATTTTCTGTGGTGTTCTGCAGCTGTAGCCTATCCGCTTCAATGTGTCCAGAAATGCTCTTCTGCATACCTTGGTTGCAACAGCCGATTATTTGAATTAATCTTGCGCCTGGCATCAACAAGGTAATTTCACAGAGAGAACTGCCACTCTCTGAATATCTTGTCTCTTTTGAATCATTCTCTGTAAATCATAGAGATGCCTGTGTAGGAGTTTCTGAGATACTCAGGCAAACCATACCAAGTTCAAAGCCACTTAAATGACCTTTCTGCCCTATTTTAATGCTCAGAAGTTCTTCTTGGTTACTATTAGCACTGAAAACTAAAAAATCCAGTTATTCTTGTGGAAATTCTTGTGCCTGTATGACCAAATTTAACTGAAACATATGTAAAAATAACAACACCGACACTTCGACAACATGCAATGAAACTCGATTTCTTTTTGGCCCTCATGATGAAACCAGCTTTAAGATGGAGCAGACAGAGCCTCACTTTTGAAGTAAGTTTGAGAAGTGAAAAAGTAGACAAACAGCACATCAATAGAGCGAGTTCAGCACACTGAAGAAAATACAAACAGAATGAATGTGTAGTTCACAGCAGGTGGTTCGCTGTTTCTCGTCTTTTTTCCTACAGGCATAAGAAAGTGTATGGTTAAGTGTGTGTGTGCGTGTTGTTCCTCTGCATTACTTTCCCTATGTGTTAGCATCAACGTGCATCCTTGCATGTAAGGCTCTGGTGTGTCTGTGTGTGCATGCTTCATCCTCTCAGGCGCTGAGGCATGTGTGTTTGTGGATGTGTGTGTGTTTGTGTAGTATGGATTGGGTCAGTGCAACCAGGCATGTTTTCAAACACAAGCTACAAGACAGATCAGGGTTCCTACACAGGTCTGTCAAGTGTGGAAATGTATGAAAAAACCCCCCCAAAAAACTGGTTCTATCTAAGGCTTGATAGGTTTGGATATTTCACAGAAACGGTTCAAAAGCCGGGTGAAAGGACGGCAGCTTTTACTGTGATTTGCTCTTTCAAACATGCTAGTGGTCATCAGGGTTGCTTTCTCTAGGAGTTATTCTTAATTTTGGCGTGAGATAAAGAGGATTACTTGGAGCAAACAACACCTCTACATGCAGGTTCTTCAGGTTTGTCTAAGAAGCTGCCAAAACATCACAGGTAGCTTGATATTGAGCCTCTCTCTTTTTTTTGGGTACCGACCAAAATGTGTTGACAGGAACAAACACTGAAAGCTGGCATCAAATGCTGGCCCGGTTTGGCTTCTTTTCTCAAGTGAGAAAATGGTTTTGTAGTATAAACATCATTCTGTTTCTAAGATGTCAAAAAAATATGTTTTTGTATCCTTATTTTGAGAAAAAAAAACTCGGGGTGGGGTGACGCTAATGATTTGAATTAATTACTTTAACCACTTAAGCATAGACAGTAGAGCTAAGATATACTTTATTTATCCCATAAGACTGGGAATTATTAATTATAGTATTATAATATATAATATATTGTAAAGTGTATATAAATTACAGCATAGAAATATAATAGAGTTTAACGTGGCGCTCAGGGGGATTTGTATTTGTGTAAGGTTTGTACAAAAACATATATATACGTCGATGATTTTTAAAATTTTGATGAATGATTGATGAATTTTGATACAGTTAATGGTATTAACAATAAGAATAAAAAGACTAACAAATAATTTATTTAATAATTAAGAAAGTATGTAAAAAAGCTTTAATTTAAATGCTCCCCTTTGAGTAAGCACTTGGCAACAGTGGGAAGGAAAAACTCCCTTTTAACAGGAAGAAACTGCTGGAAGAACCACGCTCAGGGAGGGGCGGCCATGTGCCGTGACCGGTTGGGGTGAGGGGAGGATGACTAGACAAAAGACCCATAATGGAAACAGCTGCAAAGTTGAGCAATTAAATAAAACACATTTACTTTGAAGGGATAACTCAAGAAATCTGATTATCTGAGCTCTTAGGAACACCATGGATGTAATCAGGTGGACAATAGCAATCGGGGGGGGGGCAAAGGCAAGAAGTTAAATGCAGTAAACCACACAATGAAAATAACCTTCGAAATATCATTTTATAGCATATTGTGGTAAAAGAAGATGGCATTCCCTTCCTTTTAGTGTTAAAAGAGAGTTTTTCCTTGCCACTGTCGCCAAGCGGTCATTCATACGGGGTTGTCTGATTGTTGGGGTTTTTTCACTTATATTGTACGGTGCTACCTTACAATATAAAACACCTTGAGGTTATTGTTTTAAATTGCTGCTATATTATAAAAATTGAATTGAAAGAAAAAGGACGAGACTGAAATGAAGAAACAGCGAAAGGGTAACCAGGGGGACCCCGAAAAAACCAAGTGGAAAAATGGAAGTATAGACGTGTCCAGTATAACTTCCCTGTGCTCAGGATAGTATCTTCAAATTACCTGTTTTGTCAAAGACGTGACTCAAAATGCAAAGATATTTGATTTGGTATCACATAATGTAAAGTAAACTAGTAACACTGTTACATTTGGAGGTTCTGTCATCAGAAGGGCTGGCTATTCATTTCAGCTATATGCAGTGCAGTAAAATAGAAAACAAGGTAAAGCAACTGATTAACATTCGCCTGTGATAAAACTTCTGTGAGTCTGCCTTCTGCACCAGCGAATGAACCACAAAGCTTCCACCTTCAAAGCTGACAGGAAGTGACGGTTTGATTCATGTGCTTCGTCTGAAGTATCACTTTAACACATTTCCCACTAGTTTTGTTGCTTTTGCTCCCTTTTTCCTGAATAGGACAGCCATGTTGGAAGTCTTTCACTCCTTCCACCATCTGCTGTCACCAGAAGCTCTAAAATCTTTGTGTCCGCTCGCTCTGGAAGAACAGCGCCCTCCTCCTGTTTCGTGCCATAAAGCAGTCCAGCAGGTTTCCCTCCAAAACCGAACAGGTGGCTCACAGTGAAAAATGTAGCGTAGAGACTGTTGGACAAGCTGACAGTTTCATCATAATGTTCTTATTTAAATTCTAATGTACCAAAATGTATTCATAAATGGCTGATTACTATTAAAATATACAGAGTGCAGTTAATGTGGCTTCTAATTTCAGGTAGGGGCAGAGTGGATTTGGCCCCAGTGTAGCAGCTTAAATACTGCAAAAACACTTCAAAGTGTTCCCATAGAGTTGCATTGAGCAGTGTGTGTTTGAGAGCAGAGGGGGACTTTAGCACACCAGATGGACTCTGTCACGCTCCGGCTCGAGGCCTATCTGCCGGCCTCAGAATTTCATTAGTAGCTTGGCCCCGGTCGCAAGTTTGAAGAGCATAAGAGGTTCGATCAAAGGATTAGCAGCACATCTGAAGCAACAAATGGTCCACTTTTTTCTTCTTCTTCTTTTTTTTTCTCTTTTTGCACCCTCCCACCTCCACAAAGTGCTTAGACCTGGCCAAAATGTAGGAGAGGGGGTAAGAGTGTGTGGCAACAAAGAGAGGGACTGGGGTCTCTTTGTTTAGAGAAAAATGTCTGAATCCAGTCAGAATTCAGTCAGAGTGACAAAGAACAACATAATCTGGGAGCTAATGTGTTCTTAAATGATAAAAATTGCTTCATAGACAGTACTAGCTGATTCAAATTTAGCTTTATATCAATAATTTGATATTAAAATGCAATACAGTGATTTCCACAGGATTATGCATTTGTGGCAGAAGTGAGGGCTGTGTGTACGTGAAAAGTGGCACACATATACTCATATATATATATATATATATATATATATATATATATATATATATATATATATATATATGTATATATATATATATATATATACATATATATATATATATACATAAGTATATGTATACTATAGCAGTAATCAGCACTACTTCGACAAGTTCCTGATTTGATAGACAAACAATAACTCCACCACCATGAACTGAGCAGTTCTTCTCCAGCTCTACACCTGCATCAGGTTCTGGTTCAAGTAACAGATCAAGAACTGCTTTGACCAGCTGAAGTCCAGCACAGTGGAGCTGAAGTACGTCTGATTATCACACTCAAGACTCGAGAAAGCTGCATGAATACCAAGCCTACCTACAACAGTGACCCAACAAGCTTGTGGCTATGATATGGTAAGAATGGGTGCTACTAGTAAACTTCCAAAAACAAAGAGAGAGGATTGCCTAATAGTAAACTGATCATGTTGTCTCAGACCGTAGACAGAACAAAAAGAGGAGTTGGTCACTATGACATCAACCACTGGTTTGTGAACCTGTTTAAAGACTGGAGTTGAGCGTTTACACCATCGCCCTTTTGCTAATTTGAAACTGCATCTGGTGCAGTGCAGAGGTTTGGATCCTTCTGTCAATCTGCATGCAGAATCTACATTCTGACACGGCTAATGGTCATAACTTCTTGTTTTTTACATATGACCTATGATCCACATTTGAAATTTTTGTGCAAATAATCATCAGAAATGTATGGAAGAGGTCAGGAGAGATGTACAACAGTGAGTTTCTACGAGCATCTGTAAGAAACGACGGAGGCTCTGTCATGGTTTGCGGCTCCATTTCAGCCAGTGGTGTGGAGATCTTGTAAAAATTGCTGGAATTATGAAAGCAGAAATGTACCATCACATACCATCTGGAAGACACATCTGATTGCCAAGACCTTCATTTGTCAGCATGACAATGATCCCAAACACACTGCCAATGCAGTAAAATCATACGTGGATAGAAAAACAGACAATGGAACACTATCAGTCATGGATCGGCCTCCCCAGATCCTCGATCTCAACATTATTGAAGCAGTGTGGGATCATGCTGACAGAGAACAGAACAAAAGGCAGAAACATCCAAAGAAGAGCTTTGAATGTCCTTCAAGAAGCCTGGAGAACTATTCCTGAAGCTCAAAAAGGCACAAACACCACAAACAGGGGCAAGAGATACAGCTCTGTGTTATGAATTAGCTGAGATGAAGCTTAGCACTCAGCTGGCTACATTGGTTGCCCTAATTATTCAACAGGTCTTATAAAATTGTTTAATTCTGCTGTACATTTTGACATTTAAACACGGGAGTATTTGGAGATTGACTCGGTTTTGGAGCCAGCCTCAGGTAGTGACTAAAGGGAAATGCAGTCGTTGGGCAAAGCCATGTTTACTTTTCAGCCCCAGAAGCTGTCGTTTGATTCAAATCAGCCAACTTATCTCAGGTCAAACAACACAAGCACACTTCCTTGAGTTTGTTGAGCTGCTTGAATGCACCGTTAGGTAACAGTATGTCCCGTATATATATATTTATTTTTTCTACTTCCCTCCTCCTTCTCTGTTTGATCAATGAACTCAATTACAGCCATGTCCTGAGGTTCCTCTCGCCACGACACTCTCTCGTCTTCTTTTCCTTTCCTACTCTCTCTCTCCTTTCCGATGATGCATCACATGAGCCACACCTGACACCTCCACCACCCCCTCCCTAAAAATCTCTCTAATAAATAAGAGGGGCATGGTCGGAGCACTCAGGCTTTCTGTTCTTCTCTCTCTCTGTCTTCAAACTCTCCCTTCCTAACAGCTCCAGTGCTCAGCCTACGTCTGATTCCTCTCCGCAAGGGTAGCCTCTAATAGATTCCCCCAACTCCCATGTATTATTAATGCTTACTGCTCTCCAAGGTGGCAGTGACAAATAGGGAGCAAAATTCACTGACTAGCGGTGAATGTACTTTTTAGTCATGCTTGAGCTTCCCCTAGTCCATACTGCTGCCAGTTGGAAGATTTCTCTCTTCTCTTCCTCTCCCGCTCGCTCTTCATCTTTCTTCCCCTCTAACTTTTCATCCTGGCTGTGAAGGAGCGCAGAGATGCTGACCACAGAACTTAAAAGCACTGGCTTTAAAGAAAAGAAAAAGAAAACTGGTGTAATATAGAAGGGGGTATTTTTTTCTTCTGTTTTTTGAGATGCCAAGACTTCATGAGCCTAGGCTGTTTTTAGCTACTGATGTCTTTGTTAACAGCATCCTCTTCCTCTTCCTCATTTTCATCCAAATTCCAGGTAGGACAAGAAAAATCTTCCCCCCCAAAAACAAGTTGTTTTTTTATTCATTAAAAAGTCTTCATTGTTCTTTATTATTCTAATTAAAACTCTTAATTGTCTTAGCAAAAACATGAAAATTAAGACCTGCTGAATAATCTTTTTCTTAGGTTGCAACTTAAAGCCTCAAAACAATCTGTAGGATCTATATGTTTATCTATTTTTAATTAGCTTTTGGCATTTATGTCGCATATTAATTAATGTCCCAGGCTAGCTGAACTGCGGCACGTTTTGTTTTGCAACAACATGAGAAAATACAGTTCTATGGAAAAATATTTGCCCCATTCAAGATGTCTTGTCACACTAAGTTTTAATATTAGACAAAGGTAACTCAATTAAATACAAAATGCAGTTTTTAAATGATGATTTTATTTATTAAGGTAAAAGCTTTATCCAAACCTACCTGTGTGAAAAATAATTGCTCCCTAAATTGATTGTGCCACCCCTGACAGCAAGAACTGAAATCAAGGATTTTTTTTTTTTTAAATTCAGCCATATTTTGGGTTTCCAGAGTAAACACCTGTTTAAGGTCACACCAAAGCATCTCAGTCTGATGCAAATCCAGACTTTGCAAAAAGACTTTCGGTCAAACAGAAGTTTATGGGAAAACAGACCACCCCTTGACTGGTTTATGGAAGGTATTCATTTACACTGAATAAAACATTAATATCATTTATGTCTGTGAAGGTTCTCAGTCATCCAGGTCATCGTAGTCAAAGGAGTTTGCAAAGAAAAGCGTCTGGACTTCTTTAAGTTGCTTGAAGACGTTTCACCTCTCATCCGAGAAGCTTCTTCAGTTCTAAGGTCAAATGGCCGAGAGTCCCAGATTTAAACCCAGTGGGAGTGTTAATTAATATCATTTAGTAAACGATGTTATTCTATGGGCAGGATTGTCAAAGATATGCCCATTAGCTTATGACTGACAAGCCAATGAGCATGAAGTTTCACGGTCAGATCTTCCCCTTGCCTCATCACATCTGGTTTCAAATACCAAGATGGCGATGTCGAAAACGCTCATGGAGGCTTCAAAAAAGAAGACATTTAGTCGCAAACCAATGACTGATGTCACAGTAGCGATGTCCATCTTTTATATTGTCTATGCTTTTAACTCAAATTATGATCTTTTTTAAATCCAACCAAGCTCATTGTCTATTAAAAATGCAAAAGTAAGTTTGGTACTGAGATAGAATTGTGAGTCATCAGTATAGAAATGGAAGAAGAGACCATGGCAATGATCTGATGAAAAGGGGTCCAACCACAAAACCTGTGGTCAACCACAGCACACTATGGTTGACTGCACACTTGGGACACTACTCAACTGGGGCAGAGGTGGCAGGGGAGCCTCCTACGGTGTGTTTGGTGCTGTACCAGAGAGGCCAAGATAGTTGGACAGATGTGAAAGAAGGATTGTGTGAGAAACGTTGTTAAAGTTTGCAGAAAGGTCCTGGAGGATTGGGATGCTGATGTGGCCAGAGTCAGCGGCAATGAGAATCATTAGTGATTTTGATAAAAGCCGACCCAGTGCTCAGTTTTATCCACAGCAGACTGTGCACATTTTCAGAAAGTAGAAGATGCTATGTCGTATAAAGTCTCGTACATTTTGGTATCACAGTTTTCTTTTTCCTCACCTGCACAAGTAATAATTATATAAAAGGGAGTGCACATTACGCCAACCATAGATTACTACTGTTGATCTGGTGGATTTTAAGAATTCACAGCAGCAGATATCATTGACCTTTTGCATACAAACCTCCCCCCCACATGTAAAATCCACAACCTTCAAGCAAGATGACACATGGCAACAACCACTTGACATTGTGGTTACTGTTTGTGTCTTCTACCTCATAAATGTTAAACTCTGATTTTGGCAGCGTCAAAGCGAATTAGCAATAAAATGTGAGCACATGTTCACAATAAATAGATGCTCACGAGTCCACAAAGCTGCACAGGTGCCCACATCAGTGTGTATGCAAGCTACAGCTAATAAAGGAAGCTCTTTTAGGATGAAGGTTTAGCGAAAGCCAACTTGATTGTTTCCTGTCTTTAATGGGCAGAGAGGTGCTCTCTTTGAATGTGAGCTTGCATCTCCATTTATGTATTGTTTGTGTCAGCAGCATCATAATCCTGTGATGGATACAAGTACTCATGTGCTATCATTTCTAGTAAAGGGCAGCATGCACAGACTCCATTTACAAGCTCTACAGTTCAGATCCAGCCTCGAGGGACAGCATCTACAGAGGTTAACCCAGATTTGTTTGTCTCTCTGGGTCTTCACCCTCTCCCTGATCCCTCTACCTGGATCTGACAGAAATAGGAGCAGCAAAACAACAAAGCATTTGCCCTCTGAGAAACTACTCCACTCACAACAAATCACACATCACTTAACCTGTCGGGCCTTTTCCAGCGATAAGACGTGCCTACCTGGAAGTGGTCGCCCGAGTCGCTTTTTTCGTGTTTTCACCAAAGCATATGTCCTCCTGTCGACACCTTTATCCAGAGTGCCTCCGAGTGCTGTGAGCAGTGCATCACCTGTTGAGCTACACAGCAAATATAGCCTATGTGTAATGAAACAATGAAGAAATCTAGGGATGCTGTCAAGTCACTGCTGAGACACTTGTATTGATTACCAGACTTTATAAAAACACTTCTCGCCTACAGACAGGTGCTATAGGTAGAAACATACTTACTCCTTCTTGAGCATTCATCTCTTCATGTCTGACACATCTGACAAAACAACTTTTAATGTGTTCATTCAATGCATTAGCAATGCTCCACACCCTTTCTGAAGTCCTCTTAACTTGAAGCTAGACTTTCAGCTCACCATGGTAAGCTGATCATCTCCTATGATTAGAGAGCTTTCCCAGTCACTTATCCACAGCTCGATTTAATATTTCAACCATTCATCCACAGCTGTTATCAACTGCTTCGTTAACAGCTGTTCGTTATGTTTATTGGCCAAGCTTAAATGTTTATGTTTAGCTGTGAACTGTGCTTGTTTATATGCGATAGGGGTAGGCAATTAATTTTCCCAAGGGGCCAGATGAGAAACTGGGACTGTTGTGGAGGGCCACACCAATAAACTGAACTTTTGCCCAGTATTGATTTTATTTGGTAATAAGCTTATTGGTGCAGCCCTCCACAACAGTCCCAGTTCTTCATGTGACCCCTTAGGAAGAGCCAGGCCTTATCAACAATGTTTACTTTTCAGGTAACAGTTTTTAACTAATTTATTATCCATTGTTAACAGTTTAATGTGTTGATCCAAACTGTTTGCTAACCATTTCAATGCTTATTTATACTTTCAGCAGAGTTTCCTTATTTTATACTATTTGCTAGCAGTTTTTACATGTTATCTACCTATTTCAGTTATTTATTCACTACATTTAGCTAACAGTTTAACATTCCCATTTAACTTATCCATACTGTTGGCTAAGTACATATCCATGCTATTGCCTGTCAATATTACTGTGTTATAACTGCATAAATCTTTAAAAAAAAATTGACATTTCACTCCATTGGTAGTTAGATAAAGACCTTTATGGACCTAAGATGTGCAGTGTTGTGCAAAAGTTTTGCACTACCCCACATTTTTTTTTAGTGGCCTTGAACAATTGTTTTCCAGGCCTTCTGGGTGTCTTTCAAAGTTCTTCTTTGAACATTTGCTGCTTTTTCACTCATTTTCATCCAGTCCTTGTACCTGACAATTTTCAGAGGAATGTTTTTATTTGTTAATCCACTTAATACTCAACTATGACTCATTCATGCATAAAAAAAGAACCAGTGTTTTGTCCACAGGAGACAACAAAGACCCAATTTTAAATTGTACCTTTAGGCACTTTAATACTAGCAGCCTATCATAAAAACACATTGTTTTTTCCAATTTCTTTAGTTGAATCTATTTAAAATCCCAAAGATAACACAGTTTGACAGACATAAAATAGCGTTTTTGCACTAACAAGGTGATTCCCAGAGAGCTATTAGCCAAAGACACGGTATATCTCAGCATGGTGTGAAGTGTGTCTTTAAAAAAATCAGAAACTTGACAAGTGGAGGACAAAAATAAAAGTGTCTGGTCTAAAAAGCTACCCATAGCAGATGAGTAGTATTAGAAAGTCATCCCAGACACACTGCCAATTAGGGATGGGTACCGGTGTCCGGTGCAACGGTAGTAACCAGACCGAAAAGCAGCGCATATTTCGGTGCTTTATTTGCTGAGCTGTGATACACTTTAGATTCTAGCCAATCATTTTACGTTTCCGAGGATAGTAGGTGGGCCCAGGTACGTACGTTCTTTAAGAGCAGAGCTACAGATTAAAAATGCCCAAGGCCAAGCGGCCAAAAGTCTGGCTGTACTTCACAGCTAAAGATGCAAACTCAGCAACCTGCAACAAGTGCTTTAAGCTGATACTGTGATACTGTCAAAGGAGGTAAGACCTCGAATCCGATGAAACACCTGGCGACGCATAGCGATTTTTTTAAAGCCGAGAAATTTGCCGTGTTTGATAGCTTGCTGCGAGACCTCACACCGTGCACATCTACTGCGGGTGTGGTGCCTGTTATCGGACCCGGAGTTAGCAACATCCCCCAAAAACCCGAAGAGGAGAGTCCTGGCCCCTAGCCCTGTCAGCGTAGCAGAAATGATGACGGATGATGATGGCAGCAGCAGCCGTTCTTCTCTGCGTGAGTAGCTTAATGTTGTTCGTGTGTAATTCGCATTGAGTACGCTAACCACGTTATTACATTAATGCATGTAAGGTGAACTAGCAAACACCGTCGTAGTTACATGCGGCTGTCTTCTTGTTTGACGGCAGATACTCCCTTCACCCTGGCCAAAAAGGCTAAAATGACCAAAGAAAAAGTGGAAAACAGTTAAACATGAGAGGTTTTTGGACAAAGTTTGTGTTTTTTTCCATTGTTTAAGCACTGCTTCCAGCCAAGAGTGAGACCATATATGCCCTATAGCTGCAGAAAAGGCTAACATTGTTATCTTTTTACAAAAAACCAGCTGAACATGAGAGGTTTTTGGACCAATTTTGTGTTCTCCATTCTTTAAGCACCGGTTTGAGCACCGTTTAAGCACCGGCACTGGATAAAACCTAAACGATACCCATCCCTACTGCCAATGCAGTAAGAGCGTACCTGGATAGAAAAACACACAGTGGAACACTATCAGTCATGGACTGGCCTCCCCACTATTGAAGCAGTGTAGGATCATGTTGACAGAGAACAGAACAAAAAGTAGAAACATCCAAAGAAGAGCTTTGAATGACCTTCAAGAAGCCTGAAGAACTATTCCTGAAGACTACTTAAAGAAATGAGAAGAAAGCTGCCTAAGAGAGTGTGCTGAAGAATAAAGGTGGTCACACCAAATATTGACTTGCTTGATAAGTTGTACATTGAATTGTACAAACTCGGTTTTTGGCTTATGTACTGTATTTGCATGTATATTCACATCAAAATGATCTTTAACATTTGACTTTGCCTTTATCTTCACAGTTGGGGTTGTTTTGTTTTCATTTAGCTGGGTTTAGCTGGTTTTGGCCTCTAGCAGAGAATAAGTGGAAAAATCGGACAGGAACACGAAAAAAAAACTACATTGAAAAATTCAAAAGGAGCTGAATAACAGCAGACCTTTGTTCACAGCATATTATATTAGTGAAAAAGGTCTGTAAATCTAATATGAACCTGCTAATATGCATTTGATCAAAGGTTTAACATGAGTGCTCCTCCCCTGACTCTGTCAAGACTTCGCAGGTTGGCACTTCGGTTCAGCTCAAATAAGTAATTGGAGCGGAGGGTCAAACCTTTTCGACGCTCTCTTGTCTCAGAGAAGCCTCCTCTTCCTCCCCCCCCCCCCCCCCCTCCAACGCTCTCCCTCCCTCGTCTCCGTCTTCATTCACCAGTAGCATGACGCGCGAGAACCCACTCTACAGCTGTTCCCCTGTTGATCAATTAAAAACATGCTTTGGTGAAATAATTAGCTGACATTTGCTCCTACTTAACAGATGTTTCTGCGGATTCTGACTGTAAAAAAAGTACAGAGGTGGAGGATAGGGTGTGTGCGTGATGCTCGCTGATGTGTGTGTCACGTTTGGGTGAGGGGAGGGGGCATTTGCACATTTCCTGCAGACACACACACACAGAGAAAGAAGGTTCTTCTGCTTGCTTTTCTAACTTGTGTACATCTTTTAATGCAATTATGAGAGGTGGGCCCCTCGCTGAAATGATTTGAATACTAATTTGAGCGCTGATCATCGTAGTTAACCATCGTTTACATAATTACCCTGCAATTAGCATCACATTACAGCAATATTATTGGCATTAGGCAATTAATTAAGCTCAAATATGGACCGCTGGATTGCATTGTCGCTGTGTTTGTCTGTACTTCCATGTTTTTCTTTTGTTTTGTTTTTTTCTTTCTTGTTGTTGTTTTGAACCAAACCAAATCCAATGCTCCTGCGCTTCGATTTCCCAAACAAGTATTTTCACTTGGCTACTTTTGGCTGCCTTTGAAGGCTCTCCTGGAGTTGGAATATTGATTTGGATCCCACTTAGAAAACAAACAGTATATACAGTGTGTGTTTTGTGAGAGGAAGACTCGAGTCCTAATCACAGTATATCCCACACCACAGCCTCTTCTCCCTGTCCCCCCCCCACTTTTTTTTTTATCATCAGCTTTAATCAAATAAATGCACTCACCCCCCCCCCCCCCCCACCCACCTTGTCCTCTGCATGACATCTTCAGCAATGAGATGAAATTCTCCCTCACATGCAGGGGGGAGAGTTGAGGTGGAGGAGGGAGGCGCAACTTCCCTAATGGCGGACGGCTTGTCAGGATTAGGGCAACGGGGGCTGTAAAATCTACGCCTGATGAGGTGACTAGCTCTCCCTCTCAGCTCCAGCGCTTTACAGATTTGCCCACCTCTCCGGAACTCTCTCCCCTCACGCCGCAGCCGTCGCCGTGCTTCGATGCAACTCTCCCTCTTTCTCTCTTTTTCTCTTCCTCCTTTGAAGTCCACATTTCGAGTGCATGCTTCGATGCCATCCATCCAAACTCGCCCCCCCCCCAACTTTATGTTTCAGGCTAAATTGGCTGATTTCATTACCATTCAGGTGAAGAGTTCTTCTAAAAGCAGCTCTTTAAAAAAAAAGAAAAGAAAAGAAAAAAACAGGCAAAAAAAGCAGAAGGATGTCAGCACAGGGTGAAGCAGGTGCAAAAGGTTTAACCGTTGCCAGCCGAAACGCCGGGCCAACTCTGGCAGCTAATCCCCGAGGTATTTAATGAACTTTTTCTCTTTAACCGCCTCCGCTAATACTCAGAGGCCGTGCTCTTACACGTAGCAAGAGCAGTGGAAGCCAAAGATGATAACATTTTTTTTTCATACCTGTAATAGAGGTTTTAAAGGGTTGGTCCTCTTATTTGGAAGAGGAATGATTTAAATTTCTCTTCAACCTCAGGCTTTTCTGCTTGTGTGAGGAAGGTGAAGAAAAAGAAACACTCAAATGTAAAGAGTGTCTAGTTGTTATTATGATTATTGAGAGGTGGATTGCTTAAACCGTTTTGGGAAATCCAACTGCATATGTTAGTTTTAGTGACGCCTCCAGTGCTGGATATATTTGAGCTTCCCCTAACCCTTCTTCTTCTTCTTTTTTTTTCCTGTTATTTTTCATGATTTTCATCTTTCGCCTTGTCTGATTTATTAGCGCCCTTCCACACACCACAAACGCCAAAAGGAAGGATCTCACGAGCACGGTTGGCTGTCAGAACAATTGGGAACGCTGGAAAATAAATAAATAAATAAAGCGAAAATTACCTTACTGCCTGTGATTCCAGAGGTTTTACTGAAACATTAAGTGAACAGGCAGGCAGGAAAGAAGCCTAAAAAAAAAAAAAAAATACTTGAAATATCCCTGGGCTATTTCTTTTGCTCCAGACATACAGAAACAAAATGAACTCCCCAAGTTCAGGTTGAGGCTCAGCTTTGCCCTCAGGTTCTACCACTGAAAGTACGTGTTCGTGTTTTTGTGTGAGTTGTGAAGAGATTCGGCCTGATTCCCGCCTTCTCTCCCCCCCACCACCACCTCCTCTCACCTCTCACAAGCACACATGCCTCTTACTCCATCCGGCATTAAACGAAGTGACAGGACAATTTGCATTACTGCTCCCGACTCGACAAAGACTCAAAATTACACGCGTCCGTCGTAACGAGCGCATGATCAGCGCTTGCTGTCTTCCTCTTACCTTCCACGTGTTTTCCGCCTGACACCCTGAATATGTAGCGGTGCATGTTTTTTTTTTTTTTTTAAACAATATTCAACACATAAAATGAAAATAGAAGAAGAGTAGGGGGAAGTGAAATGTTTATGCCCGTTTGTAGCCGTGTGTCACGTCGGGTTTGGATCTGTGCGGTAGAGCCTCGGGGTCAGGTGTTAGGTTCAACACTTGTGCACAAATCAGGATGACCTGTACCGCCTCGGGGCTGCGACACCAAACACAGCAAAGCGACAGAGGCAGGGCTAACACACGAAGCAAGGCATTAATAAGCCCTGGATTACAGACGGCTCATCCGACACATAGAGCTCAGATGTTTTTTAACTTCATTTGCGAGCACGGTCACCGATAAAAGTTCCAGCAGTGGCTCCGATTTTGTGTTTCTTGTACTCCATACGCTTCAGTTTCAGTGTTTAGATTATCTTTATATTTCTTTGATGAAGTGTGCAACAATAATGAACCTTCATAAGTTTCAAAGACTTGGAATTAATGCAACAAGTCAATATTTATAGTACTGATTATTCTTCTTCGTAGTTTTCTTTGTAAAAATTGATCAGATTAACTCAGAAGTTCCCTGGCCATGGATCCAGAATATTAATTTCATTATCTCCAAAGCACTTAGTGTGCAAGAAGTCTTGAACTAGCCTCGTTTTCTTTTTAAAATTTAGCTATAGGTGCAGTGATTTATTGCAACATGAGCAAACATACATGGAAATACAGTATGTAAGGTAAAAATAAAGTTTGTATAATTGTAACAAATAACGGAAATATTTGGTATGACCTCTTTTATACTTCAACACAGCGTGAACTCCCCTTGAGGCAAAGTTTCTTGTCATTTCTTTAAGTAGTCCTCAGGATCCCATGACTTACGAAACAAAGTCTAATAACAAAGTGCTCTTCTTGTTATAGTGTTTTTCTTTTAAAAACTAAGAGTATGAAGCTCTACAGGGACACAAAAGACTCAAGTAGTGCTTTTATATTTTTTTAATACGCGCTGCATGTAATGCTGCAGTGTGCTGCTCCTCATATTCTTCAGGCAGTTTCTGCACACAGTTGTGTACTTTCAGTTGAATGTGTAAGTTTCTCATCAACATAAAAAACTGTTGTGCTCAGTTGCAGGCATCAAATTTGAATATTTTCAATTAAAATATATTGTTATTATTAAGGACGTTTAAACTCTGTAAGGTATGGTACTCTATAATGGTACCATGAATGAACAGATAAACACTTTTTTAAGGGCTTTTTTTGGGTAACTCAAGTAACTAAAGTGAACTAAACAAGATCAGTAACCAACAATATTGAATTAAAAAAATGATATGTTAAAAGTTAGGAACAAATGTCCGCCACACTGTTCATGGTTGTTTTTCTTGGTCTGAAACCTAAAACTTTTCAGTTTAAAATGAGAAACACACATGAGCAAAAATTAAGCATCTTTGCTTTCTTATTGATTTTTTTTTTTTTTTGTGTGTGTGAAAAATCTGATGGTGCTTTTCTGTGTTTATATTTCCTCAATTTTGGTAAGATCCCCAACACTGTGTTTTACAGATGGCTGTAGATACTCAAGTTTGAACCTCTCTCTTGACCTCTGCAGAACCTCTGCACTTCATGATGAACCAAAAACTTCAAATGTGGATTCATCACTCACTACTTCAGACCTGTTGCCACTGATTTTTAGTCCAGTAGTCCAGGGCGATCGTGGCTCAAGAGTTGGGAGTTCGCCTTGCAATCGGACGGTTACCGGTTCGAGCCCCGCCTCGGACAGTCTCGGTCGTTGTGTCCTTGGGCAAGACACTTCACCCGTTGCCTACTGGTGGTGGTCAGAGGGCCCGGTGGCGCCAGTGTCCGGCAGCCTCGCCTCTGTCAGTGCGCCCCAGGGTGGCTGTGGCTACAACGTGGCTTGCCATCACCAGTGTGTGAATGATAGGATATGTAAAGCACTTTGGGGTCCTTAGGGACCAGAAAGGCGCTATATAAATACAGGCCATTTACCATTCTTGTGTAATTCTCATACTTAAGCCTTTTGTCCCTGTTTCTCTTCCTTGAGAATGACTCCTTGACAGCCAACCTTCTACTGAGACCATCACTGATGAGGCTTCACTGAACAGTAGATGGATCAGTTGAAGGTCCAGATGTATCTCTCAGGTCCTCAGTCAGGTCTGTGCTGAATTTTTTCCTGTTTCTTAAGGAGATGACTTTCAGATACTGCTGTAGATAGTTTTTTACATCTGATACTGCTTCTTTTGTCCTGCACTTGTCCAGTTTCCTCAAGTCTTTTAATCATGTACTGCATATCATGCTGCAATATGACAACTAATCAGCAGTTTTCATAGGTTAAACTAAAGAAATGGAAACAATTAGGTGTTTTTGTGACAGGCTGCTAATAACAAAATATGTGCGTGTAGACACAACACTGGTTCCTCCACTGAGTTAGAAGCCTTAAATGATTCATAGGTCAGTGTTAAGCGGCTTAACAAACAAAAAAAGCATTCCTCTGAAAATAGTCAGGTACAAGTACTGGACTGAAAATGAGTGAAAAAGCACCAATGGCCAAAGAAAACTTTGAAATACCTTCAGAAAACCTGGAGAACCATAGCTGATTAACATCCTTCAGAGGAAAACCCTTTTCCACCTTTTGTATTCACAGTCTTGTTCTTTTGGTCACTACCGAGACCTGGTGGTCATAGGTGACGCTAGGAACGATCAGTAATCGACAGTTTCCCTTTCACATTCAGCTCTGTCTTCACCACAACAGACTAATATGTCATCACCCTTACTTGTGAATAAAGTCATTATCACTTCATCCAAAACTCAGCTTTTTTAGTCCATGACTTGTGTAACAGTGAAGACACAAGAATACATAAAAAAAAAAAAGAGTATCCATGAATATGAGCAAGTTGGTTTTTCATGATTATTTGAGTCTGGGTTGTTAGTGCCATGAATGTATCATTGAGCTCAAGTCTCTATAACAGAAGAGGAAGAGCTTATTGTGCTTGACTTTCAAAAATAAATTACAAAACTTGATGAACTAAACGAGCTCTTCATTGGCTAAAACTTGATGAAATAAATCAAATAATCGGTTGCAGTTATACAAAGTTACACCGAAATGGACAAAAAGACTCACATCTAAATGTCACATCCAACACAACTTGATACACAGTTAATTCACACACTGTCACGGTCTCAAACATGGTGACAGATAGTTGCAGCTGTATGACGAGGTCCATGGAAATAAAGTAACCGCCAGAAGAGAACGGCGTCAGCGCCTCTCTGGCTGTCCAGCCGTGGCAGATCAATAGACCCGCCAAGCGTCCGACACGCTGCCTCTCCGACGGAGGCTTGCTGGAACGCGGGGCTGGGAATAAGTCGAGGGGTTCGGGGCGCGCCGGTCCATCATGGCGTGTCACAGCGATGAAATGAGTTGTCTCCAGCCACCAGATCGATGGCTGACATAAGAGCGCCGAGCCACTGAGACAGGCGGGAAGGAGGGAGGAAGAAAAGAAAAGGGAGCGGGCTTCCTAAAGTTATTACCTCCACCTCGCTGTCAGAAATCACGGCGTGATGCATTACATGTGTTCCCTGTTGTGTAGTGTGTGTAAGGAGCGCACAAACAGAGGGGAAGGGGATGAAAAATGCACTTTCCGCTCCATTCGTCTCCCATATACCACTGCGTTCCCGCGGACAGGCGGGAGTGTCCCGGCATACTTTTGTTTGTAAATAGGCATCACTCACAGGGACGTTTCCTTCACCACAGCGGCCAAACTGAAAGATTTAAACCGTGCATCCTGAGCTCCTGCACGTCACATTCATTTAGAGCCAAAATGACGAAGATCCAACAACTTCAAAACATTATCCCCTTTCATTGCACTTGAAATTTCACTTTGACTGAACACCTCGTGATAAATGCCAGAATTTTGAGTTATTTACACCTTTTATTTTTTATAATTTTAAAATTTTATAATTTATCAATTTTCCCAACAAAACCTCACAGATTAAGCCTACATTCTTCCATAAAAACAAGGAAATGACTGATCAGAGCACACACTCTCACACTCGAGTGGCCAAAAACAAAGAGAGACTGAAATAACTCTTCGGCGCTAAAGACATCTGAATAACAATCCACCACTTCAGCCTGTGCGCATGTGATGATGAATACCATTTAAATAAGGCCAGGCCACGCCCCTTGAATCATTTGATGACGATTGATCGTGACATGCTAATTTTTCAAGGGTAATTTCTAAAATGCGCCTCACACGTAACGTCTGGACTTATTAATACAAACGACGGGGCCCGGTCCCGTCGTCTCCCAACACCACCACCCCCCTTTTGGCATGCGACGTTGTTCGTCTGCTCCTGGCAATAATAAATCACGCCGTGACAAGTGCCGCACTCTTAACCTTGATGGACTGAGAATCAACGACCCCCTTCAAATAAAGCCTGATTACGCGATTGGCATCGATCATTGCTCTTGTCTTCTTCAATAAGGACATGCTTATTCCGGCTGTTTTGACCCCGATGTCCCAACCAGAGATAAATAAATGAAACATCCAGGACTTCAATTTAAAGAATCTTTAATTTCTTTAATGATGGCATGCTGGACAGCTGGAAAAAAAACTCACTTTTTGGATAGTTTAATTGGTTATTTTTTCTAATAACCCATTATTAATTGTCCTTCTAATGTTTTAAATGTTTGCATTGATTTTGCTGAGCATTAGGTACTGGAGTGAAAATGAACAGGCTGAATGAAAACTTTTAATTCACGTGCATCAAATGGCATCATTGCTATGGATTTGAGCATAGGCTGTATATAAAAGATGGACCTAGCCAACGTATTATCAGTATCATCTTCATCCAAATGTGGACCTGTGTTTTAAAGGCTTGAGTTGATATTTATGGCCATTATGGTCCAGGTTTTTTGGAGTCGGAAGATATGAAACTTATACTAGAGCATGGAGTGTTCATTTGTCAGATAATACTGGCTGACATTGTTAGTAAACTGTAGAAATAAGCAGAAAGATACTTGCTAATGCATTTTATTGGACATATAAATACAGTAGTAGAACGTAATTCACCAAAACTCAATCACAGAGCTTTTAAATGGTCCATTAGTACAATTAACATTAGAGCAAGTTGAATTATTTGCAAACAGGTCCAGTTCAGTGACTCCAATTAGTGACCATTCCCTTTACAATGCAAGCTTCAACCCTTATTCTATAGTTACTATACAAATAACACTTGCCTCCACACACTTGCTACGAAAGGAAAAAATAGCTATTGTGGTTTCTTGTGTGATGTTCTGACACACGTAGTATATGCTAATTAGTGCTACCCAAAGTAACAATCTAAAAAAGGCTAAAATAGGAGCCACATTTGCACCGACTGTCATTTCCACACCACTAAAAACTCATAACTTTAAACCTTCATCAAACAGTGTTACACAGAAATTCACGGAAGTTTTTATAGAGGCAAAATTAGCAACAGTAATCAAAGCCATTATTTATAGCAGGATGTAAACACGTTCGTTTATGCTGTAAAGTTAATCTTTTTAATATAGAAGTCTACATGGATCGACTCATTATTTGGGCCAGTCTCTAGTGGCCATTAAAGGAAGTGCAGATGGAAGAAATAAAGGGCTCCAATTAGGAGCTGGAATGGCTTTTCAGGGATTAACTTGCTTATAAAAAATGCAAAAAGTTTAAAAACGCTTTTGAAATTAATTTCTAGTTTGCAAATGGTCCATAATGTGGATCACATTTGTCTCATATAGCAATGCACAATCATTTTAATGATGTAAAAATGCCTTTAATTGTTGTTTTTTTAAGAAATGTGTAGGTGAGATGGTGATGCTGATGACATGCCTCATAACAGTTGGTGAAAATCTTGTTTTTGTGTGTGCGGCAACAGCAGTGTGTTATTTTTACTTTCATCTCACCCACTCAAGGAGGCCAAGGGGACCCAGGGGTGCTTCCTCAGGTCCGGCGCGCCGACCTGTCTGTCAGTGTTACTCACAGGGGTTTGAATGCGGTGTGACAGGTGCCAATCTGCGGCGCCCGATGATAACGGTGTCTCCCAGCCAGCTCGGCGCTCGGAGGCGACCTCAGCCGCCGCCTGTACAGATGCCAAACATTTGAAGTAGCTCAGGAGCAACAATGGAGTTGTTGCATTTTGGTGAATCCTGAAATGTGACGGCTACATTCTTCACGGTTGATTTATGGGTTCCAGGATGAAGTGATAACACGTTGGTGCTTGGATTTACTTTTTTTGTATGTCTGTGTGACATTTACCTTTGCTGTCACATGGTTTATGGATGACACTTCATACTGAGGTGGCTGTTTTTTGGATTTTCATTGAAAAATAGCATACGTATAAAAAGCCTTCATGTAGTAAATACAATACAGAATCACACTATATACTCATAAGTACAATTACAACTAACCTATCTAAACAGGGGGAAAAAAAGGACTAAGAGTTAAATGTGATGTAGGCCCATGCACGGAAATCATGCACCATTTCTCAAAGGAGATATTTGGCATTTCTGCTCACATAACTCTCTTCCTGTTTACATGAATGTGTGTGTGTGTGTGTGTGTTTTTGGTTGGCTGATTGGGGGAAGGTGGGGGTAGTAACAGGTGTCAGGAGTCTTAAATGGCACATACACTCAGTAGTACACACCTACACACCCTCTACATATTCTGGGAGCGTTCCCACACTCAGACTGCTCACAAAAATATGCAGAAATTAGACACAATTTCAGCTAACGTAAGGATCGATTTGCAGGAGGTTCGGAAGCTTTTCATCACCAATTTTGACCACTTTGAATCTTAGTGTGGACTATAGTTTCTCTATCAATGATTGATAGTGTTTATTCTTAATTCCTTTATTAAAAAGGTTGCCTCAGGAAATGTGGATCTCCAAGTACAAAAGCAAATGTGGAACATTTAGACCACATAGGAGAGGAATGAAATATTAATTCAGGCTGGGAATTTGACTCTATCCCAGGCCACTTTTTTTACACAAACCAGTAGGTTGCTACTTTTGTAGCTAACCATGTGTGTTCATATCAAGGATGCCAGGCTAGATGTAGGCTTTTGTGCTGAGGCAATGTTAGTACTGAATTTTAAAAGCATCCAGAGGCTGTCGGTGCAAACCTACAAACTCTATAGACTCTATAAACATACCAATAAAAATAAAATGGTATTAATCACATATTTAAATTCTCATGTTTATTTTGGAAGTTTTTTTGTCAAGCTTTCAAAAAGTTTATATTCAAACAATACCAATTATATTTTGAAATCAATCAATTTAATATAGATATTAATTTCTAATAATAAGTAATGACACTGTTCTCGCAAGTGCATAATGCTAGTTACGGTCGATATGCGTTGAGTCACTAAGGCTCACCTCTGACTGATGACCTTGATAGTGAGGCGAGTTGTTGAGGATGCAAAAATTACTTTTCTGTCAGTAATTTTTGCAGCAGTTAGTTGCTGTTAGCAGTTGTTAGCCTCTGTTAGTTGCTGTTAGCTAATGTTAATCTATGATAGCAGTTGAAAATCGATCTAAAATGAGCGATCACAGTTCAGGTACAGCAAGCAGTTTGGTTACAATGTAACTGATTGTGAGGGTGAGGAGGGAACAATGAAGGGATGTAATACTAGGGCAGGAAAGGATCAGAGAACTTCCTACATCCTGGACAGCGTAGTCTATGTCCTGATAGGAGCCACTCATGCACAGAACGCAAGATGTGTGAGGGATCTTGGAGATTTCTGTGGGTCGCTTTAAATGATGGAGTTCACATAAGGCTGACAAAGCTCTTACTTAGGTCTTAGCAATGATGTCCACATAATGTTTAAACATGTCCGGTGTTGCATGTTGATGAAATTAGTGAGCACACACTCAATGAAGGAATAATTGAAAATGATGAAAATATCTTTGTTAAGACCAAAAGAACTCCTGAGTACGACCAAAAGAACTCGAAAACTGTCAAAAATTGCACACAATCTGTGCTCCTGTACTACCTCCACCCTGGATAGTGGTGGTGCTGCTGACATCCTTTGCCAGCCGAGCTATGGTTTAATACAGGGGTAGAAAGCAAAGAGAACAGTGTTGTCTGCAAATTTTACCAGATCACAGTCAGGTTATGTAGACCTGCAAACATCAGTGTAAAGTAATAAGTACAGGAGGACTCTGTGGATCTAGAGTTCCCTTGCAGGGATGGTTGAATAAAAGTGTCCTGTCCGATGTTTTTAGTGCTTCATTCACTCTAGAGACTGCCTCTGTCTCATGTAAGCTCCCTCGTGTCTTAGAAGTACCTCTTTAAGCCCTGCATCTTTACTCCTGAGCGAATCAATGAATTGTACCAGGAGACTTGTGGATTTCTTTTATCACACTAACGTCTACGTTGCTAGTTCTGAATAGCTGTGCGAGTGTGTGTTGAACAGTTTCTATTTCCCACACATACACACACAAAATCCTAAAGTTCAGCCTGGTCTTCTTTTTCTTGTTTTCTAGCCTCCCTCTCAGCACATTTCTCTCCACAAGCCCCTCTGCTCCTCCCACACACCGGAGATCAATTTGTCTTGCAGACAGGAATCCATATTTTTCTCATTGCAGGTACTGCCTCTTCCAGGACACCACCCCCCGCCATCACCTCTCTGCAACTGTCCATCCGCCTCCCTCCACCCCAGAGCAGCTGAATCAGCTCCCGGCCCTCCCTGCACGAACTGCAGACCGACACCAGCATTTCTTCCCTGTTCCTTTTCAGTTTACAGTGTCTGACCAGCGGACGCTGCTCCCCGCGGCTGCTTTCCAAAGGTGTTCCATCAAACCTGAGGAAGGGGGAGGTTGGGGGATGAGAGCACTCAGAAGTGGGTAGAAGGAGAGAAAGAGGAAAAAGAAAAGCTTGATATCAACAGGGGAGTGGATGAGGGAGGGAGGCATTTTACACCGCATGTTTCCCTCACCGGTGTCTACCTTGGTTCGAGGAAAGACCGGCGGGCTCCCTAGTGGCAGCCGCCGCGATCAATACTACACAAGAGTTGAATTAGACCTCAAGTGGAGCGCACATCTACCTTGGCGGAGGCAGAGGCCGACCTGAAATCCCTTGAACATTTACTTCTTTCCACCGAGTTAACCAATAACTGGATGAAATGAGAGGGAAAAGAGCAGCTGTCTTTCCTGTTTCTTATCTCTGCTTTTTTTCCCCACCCCTCCTCCTCTTCCTCGCCGGCTCTGTCTCTTCCACTCGTCCTCGCCTCTCGCCGTCGCTCTTGGCGCTCAAACTCTCAGTATCTGTTTTGCCTTAAAAGAGTCACTTGAGCAGAAATGAAATGCACAATTAGCAGATATCCAGAAGAAATGGGACACACACACACACACGAGCACATGTGCAAGGAGTGCATGCATGTGTGAGCATTCCAACGCCATCTTTTCATATATCCTTAATTTAATCATGAACTCTCAGTGACGTGGGCTCATGCTTCACACACAGGGGACAAATGTTTTTAAAGCAAGAAAAAGAAGCGAGCTAACGAAGAAATCTTATATTTTCACTGCTGTTGTTTTATGCACAATGTGAGCAGGCCACCGACTTCTTCTTTGGTATTTCCTGCAGGACGATAGATGTCTGAGGATTTTCTATGTCTACACATCCACAAATCACATGTTTACATGTGCATTGTTGAAAATGGAGTAGTGCAGTAGCACGTACATTATAATTTATTTTTTTAAAAAGGTCAATATTTTACAATGTTAACCATAAAAAATATGTTAATTTCAAAATTTGAAAAACAGTTCTACATATTAATCATAAGTCTATAAATCCGTACAACAGATACTTGATTAAATAATTTAAGAAATATGCTGGATTTTGTGTCGTACACATACATACACAATATTACATGAAAGATGTGCATTTGTTTTTTTATAAAATTACTTTTATGTTTTTTTGATTAATTTATATATATTTGATAAATACACACACACACACATATATATATCTATATATATATATATATGTAGATATATTTAAACAACAAACAATAGTAATAAAGATTTTATATAAACACAAAATAGGAAATATATAGAATTTTGTACATGAAGTCATTTTATATTAATTTTTTTGAAAATTAGTAGATTTTTTTGTCTGCCTTTAATATACGTTACACATGAAAAAAAAGATTTATATATTATGGATATTTTTAACCGTGCTTTTTTAATTTTAAAATTGTGTTAATGAGAAATACATGAATACAGATTTTTAAGTAGATATTTTGTTTTAATAATAAATAATATAGGTATATTTTATAGAAACAGACAAATACAAGTCTTTAATTTAAGTGGATTTTCATGCTTTTTGTCATGTCTGTATGAACAAGGTAAATTTATAAAGGAAAAGTACTCATATTTAAAATGAGTTAATTAAATAGATAAGTAACATCATCTCAAATACTGATATAAATAAATAAATAATACAATTAGTCGTAATTATTTAGACAGGTTTTTGGTGAAACTCTTATATTAAGTTGTGCAGTAAGGTGGTATAAACTTTTCATTATAATGTATTTTTTCTATAAACAGCTTCAACCTCCAAACGTTTCATAATTACATTTAATCCGAGTAATCTGTGGCGTTGTAGATTACTTTGTGCAAAACTGAACAAGCTAAGTGGAAACAGATACCAGCTGTTGTTTTACCTTTCATACGTTGGCAGGATGTGAGTGGCACCTGAGCCTAACTGCTGAGCATCATCATGATCATCATCATCTCCATCGTTCCGTCCACCCTCCTGCACCTGCCTCCCTTCCTCTGCTGGTGGATCAGGTAGGTGCCCGTTCCCCTGCCAGATGCCTCCTGCTGAATTTGGGTCAGTAACACACTCCTCTCCTGGATCAATAGAAGGCACTCAGTGCAGCTGACGCCCTCTCACACCTGATACTTCGCCCAAACACCCGACAACCACTCCCGCCCCTCCCCTCCAACACACACTCCAACCTGGCGAGGGACCAATTACACCTACCACAGGGAATTACCCTCTTGTCTGGAGTGATATCTCCAAGGATTACAGGTACTTAGCTCCCATTATGTCTGCTCCATTACCTGTGTGCCGCCTCTTAACACACACCGACCTCCTTTGTGTTTGCCTGTTTGCACAACAATCCCTCCCATCGGCTGGCTACCTTTTCCACTTGTCAATGGGCGCTTTGTGGCCTGAAAAAAGTGTGTGTGTGTGTAGAGGAGGGGGCGGCTAACACTTTTTCCCTCCAGGTACATGCTGTCTTACTTAAAGCATTTTCACGGTTACAGTTTTCCCAAACACACTCTCTCAGTCTCTCACATGCTTTAGTTTTCTCTCTTCACACACACACACACACACACACACACACACACACACACACACACACACACACACACACAGTCTTTTTGCATCTATTTAATGATTCACTTCTTTGTGTATAAACACACGCACATGCATTCCTTTACACATGTCAGCACACCTGTACACATACCCACACTTCCCTCACAGACACTTATACAAATTATCTCCTTGTTGCCAGATTCATTTTACCCCAGCACACACACACACACACTCTCACTTCTAGACAAGAGGTAAACTGATCTCTCTGACAGACAGACGACTGGCAGTTTGGAGAGCCGAGGGCGCTGTGAAGGTAATTACCCGTGACAGACGTACCTGTGTAGGTTTCACCTCCTCCCCGCCTCACTCCAACCTGCACTTATCACAGTTACCATCTCACCGCCGCCGCTCAAGAGCTTTAATTGGAAGATTAAGGTGTTTTAGGCATCGATTTCATGTCGACTGTTTATTTTTTCCCCACCTTCCCCAGTGCAGCGGCGCTCTCCCTCCTCTGGAGGCACTGTTCTGTGTGTGAAGTTACACCTGATGCTTTTTTTAGTGCCACCAAGCAAAGCTGAAGATTTAACGTCAGTGTTTGCTTTGAGGAAAATCATCTTAGTGGAAAGTCCAGTTGTAGTTGGTTTCCAGTGAGGTTGGGCTGTACTGAGTTGTGGTTTGATGGTGATGTGTAACATTGGCATTTTATATACCTTTACCTCTCTGACGCCTAAGTGACCCCTAACTCTGCACCATTAGAATACTTTTAATATTGTTTTATTATTCTTCCAGGTCTTGGCAATAAAAAGGAAAAGCTTAAACCTCAGATGGCTAACTGACATCAGGTGAAGTAACATTAGAAATTCATCTATAAAAAAGTATTAGAATTTAAAATAAATGATGATTTAAATAAATAAATAAATAAAAAGATACACTTATCAAAAAACAGAAATTTTTCATGTAAATAAACCAAACAAATATTATATAATTCAATAACACGTTTTATATATCTCTTTTAAAGAAAAAAAAATACATGACCTACCACTTTTATACTGTAATTCATCTTTAGTACATTATTTTTTTTTATTTTTAGGTTTTTTTCATTTAATTTTATTTTAAATTTACCTTGGAACAACGTCAGGCATGACAGTGACAATGTGGCGCATGCATATCATATTGTGGAAATCATTTGTGTTATTTCCTACAGCTTCTCGGCTTTTTGGAAGCATTAACGTGATATCTAACTCATGGTATATTTCATGCTGTCACATTTTGACAGACATAAAATAATATTTTTGCACCAACAAGGTGACCAAAGACCTGTTAGCCAAAAACTTGGCATATCACACCATGACATGTGATGTTCCTTAGACTTTGGATCTGTGATTCCACGGTTCTTAGACTATCTGATATTACTGGTAAGTAGTTTACCGTCTCGCCTCTTCCAAGAAGCTGTCAGGGCCAAACACAAGAACCTCAAAAACATATGAGTGTGTTCATGTGGAGCCCTAAATTCACACACAGTCATGAAAAGCTTTGAGAACATCTGATATACAGAAAGTTTCCGGTTCAGTCATCATCGGATGAGCGACTGCAGATAACTGCTGCTTCTGAATTTCAGTCATTTTAAAAATTTCACCCTACACAGCTAATTCCCACCATTAAGCACCCATTTTGAAAGACCTACAGGCACTTATTTTGAACTAATCCACTATAAATTAAATGGTTACCTTTAGTTTTTTGTGTGTTTTGTCTCTTTTTGGGCAGGGAGAGACTTTAAAACAAAGAAATGTGTACAGAAGTTAGCAAAAAGAACAAGTTCACAATTCCTAAATCAGCAACAAAAGGACAGGAAAATATTAAAAACTCTGGCTAATCCTTTTTTTCTTTATGGACCAGAGCATACACTTCATAATACTCCATATTATCACATGTGATGGCCCATTCAAGCACAGTTTGTAGATACACTGACTTAAAGTGGTAGTGATGTCAGAGAGAGTGCTTCAAAAACACTGCCAAGTGTTAAGGCAATCTGATCAAATCAAACCCTGATTGCAAAATATTAAAGAAAGAAACAATGCTGTCACCTGAAGCTTTAATCTTTGCATCTCCTCCTAAAGCCTCACTCGGACTCGTGCTGGACATTAAACGTGGCATGTAAAACTTTCTTGTGGACTTATAAACAGAAAGCTGCAACTTTCCTGGAAGTCACACTTGGACCAAACTGATATTTGCACATTGAAACTGTGCGGAAAGCTTGAAAACATACACCTACTGTTTCCCGCACACATTTACATACTGTTAATAATTTCTCTATTAGCCAGGTGTTATGGGGTCCCTGAGGTCGCATTTCATCAGGAATCAACAACCTGTTATAAACACCAACTATCCTTCCTTTCTTTCCCCCACCGTCAGCCACAACCATCTGGCACCAGGCCACAAAAATAGACTCAAAAGCGTTGGTAACAATTAGTAGTTGCTGTACCCGGGGACCTCACAACAACCCACCTGATTTTCATACCCTGCATTTCGTTGCCCCCCTCCCACCCCCGCTCCTCTCCCCCTCCTCATCAGGACGCTATCAATAGCCAGACACCTGTTTCCTGCCAAACGCTAGCTAGGCCCTCTATGGCTGCACCTGTATGTGCTTACACAAGAGCCTCAAGAGGAGTATTTATGTGGATGGGACTGCAGGGCTGATATCAGGCTCTGCTAATGCAATCACAGGAAGGACAGGGAACACTTGACGAGCGTGAAGCAAGCCAACGGTGGGGTGAATTAACTCGAATCAAGTCAGGATGTGGATTTTCAAAAGATGCTCAAATGGGAAAATCTTTTGACCCTAAAATGAGTATTCAAGATGATGAAAATGATTGGTGTGCATGTAGGCTAATCTCGGAGGAAAAGTAGTTCTAAAGGAACAATGAAAAATCACTATGTGTTTCCCCCCCCCTCAGGGATGTTAAACTGTCCAGATGCAGAGATTTCTGACTTTATTTTTAAAATGTGTTCAAGTGAAGCATCTTTTCCAGCCTTCACATTTTAAACTGATGATTTAATCCAACAATAAACTCCCACTCAGAGTCCTCTTAAGGCCACATAATCTTGGAATACAAACTCAAATGTCACCTCAGTTAGGCACCTCTTTGCTACATAGACTATATGTACTGAGAATAGTCATCCATCTACACTTGGTCTGCACCAAAATTAAGCTGGGGTCAGTCGGGAGAGGCCCTGGCTCAGGAGGTAGACCAGAAGGTGATGGTTCGATCTCTGGGTTTTCTATTCCGCATGTCATGGTAACAATAGGCAAGATACTGAACTCCAGACTTCCTCCAGTGCATTTAACAGAGAGTGAGGGTGATAGTTATAAAGCTCTTACAAGATACAGTACAAACGTGACTATCTACCAGCTCTCTAACTGTATGACCCTACTTAGCTCACTTGACTTATGACTTGAGTAAACATCTTCCTGATGACTTTATGGTAACTACTTTCAAATCTTATTGAATGTGACATGTTCATTTTGTAAATTATGATGAGTCAAAGCAAGGAAATCCTTTAAGCCCAGTCATACAGGCCTAGAGACCGGCCAGGGACCATCAGGCAACCTTTTGTCGCTAGGCAAAAATGTGCATTTCTGATAGCAAGTGGTTCTTGGCACTTCCTGTGAAAGTGATTGCTAAAAGGCTACATTCATGCAGGCCTAGAGACTGGTCAAAGCACAGTGAGTCGTTGCAGACAGGGCAGCATCTACCATACGAACTACAATCAACCATCACAATCTGCTACCAACCAAATATTTACAACAAGGTTCATGATGCAGCACTGTCTTTGTCATTGGTTTCAGATAAAAAAAAAGTCAAGGATCACAGGTACCTGCTAATTTATAGGAACTAACAGACAATTAATAGTTTCACACACTTGAACTGTGCCGTTACTACTAATAACTATCCAGAGAACTATATTATTAATTTGAGAATTTTTCAAAAAGGCAGCAACAGAAAAAACAAAGTTGAGCAATAATTTTTAAGCCTAAACACCATTTAAACATTTGAATTGTAAAAAGAATCACCTCCTGGATGGAAAATATCCACATAGACGAAATCAGTTTTTTTGTAGCAGACTACTGAACGTGTATTTCTGCTGGAAAGTTGGGGACTTTAACATGAGCGTCTATGGGGACCGACTCCGAGTTTTTGACACTTACATGCTGGCTACATTTTTGAGCCCTGGAGATCGGTGCTCAGTTTACCTGCTTCTAATTTTGGGTTCTCTGCTGTACGAACTGTCAAAATCTCCATTAGCTGAAATGAAGTCCCATAGCGTTTTTAGAAGTGATGTTCACATTGAAGAGGTCTCGCCGATCTCTATATCTCATCTGGATAAATGTCTGTGATAGTGGCGATCATATGCTTGCTGCACAGATCAGAAAGCCTTCTGCATCAAAGTTGTGATTTGTGGCTACTTAACTCAGCACTTAACCTCTTAGTTGTTAAGCCTATGATTTGCTCTAAACTAAATGGAGAGCTACTCATGCTCCACAATGTCAACAACAAGGAATGACTATCTGCCTGGAGAAGAATTGCAGCCAGTTATTCAGCAGGGAAAGCAGTCATTCAGTCTCCTACACAGTCAGCCATCCATTACCTCAAAACCAAAGAGAGAGCCAGACATCGAGGAACAAACTGCAGAGTCAAGCATGGAAGGGCAGGTGATTAATGCCAACACAGTGTTTCCCCGTTCGTGGCCAAAGTGTTATTGATTTGATTTTGGAGGGGTGAGAAAAGGTTAGCATTTGCAGGCTATGGTTTGAGGTTAGCCCCGTGCGAAAGGAGGAGTAATGACCCCCCCTCCACGGCAGGAGCTACTGAAGCGATCAACCAGGAAATGGAGACAATCCCTAGCCAGGGCACGGAGCAACTTTCTGTCCTTTACACCACCGATATGTGTGAAGTGGACATTCACCGGCTATCGAGTGCTATACGTAGCCCTACACCTAACAGCCATTATAAGTTTTAAATGGATGAAACGGCAAGACAGTGTGAGGTGTAGGCCCAGGGTTCAGTCAGGGATTACAGCTGTGTCCCATGACCCAATGTCACATGAGTACATGCTTCTGTAAACCGGTCCAAATGCTGAGCTCACTCAGTGAACCTGAAGCTATAAGCAGGCACTACAGAGTGACATCAGTTCAGGTGGGTTTGAGCATAGGAGGATGCAAATGAGAGAAATTTGATTTCTTTTTCAATAACCTTTTAATCTCATAAATGGGCACCTACAGGTTTAGCTTTTTTGATCCTGATCAAAGTCTGTGCCACACCAAAAGGAACCTCTTCATTTCTAGCACTAATTTCTCCTTCTGATGTGACTCGAGGCTCTGCGCTCACCGCCACATAAATGAAATAGCTGCAAAGCATGAAAAAAACATAAATAAATGAGATTCACCCAAAGCAGGGTAAGACATGTTCCCTCTTACATCAGGTACATGACAAGATCACACTCTCAGAGTGGAGTTAATTTTCGTACCCCCTCCTCGCCCTCCATCCCTCCGTACTCTTGTCATTTTCAGGGAGAAAGGTGCTGTAGCCATATGACAGTAATTAACAACTGACAAAAATATCCCCTCCCTTAACATGAGGTGGGAAATCACAAAAGCCAGAGTTATTTTCTCATTAATTTACCAGCCATGCTCTCCTTTACGCACCTTAATGAAGCACCGTACTGTTTGTTTGTGCAGCAGAGGGAAGAAGTGCTGCTGTTGACATGTATTATAAAGAGTCAGGTTGGCTTCATCACATTTCACATCTCACTATTTTATCTGTCAGTATACCAAGGCCAGCTCAGATTAAGCTCCTTCATCTCTATGATCACACATGTCATTTCAGCTTTTTTTATTTCATTATGACCCTAAACACTGAAGGGAGATTTTTCACATTGCATTTGTTTGGCAACACAGCTTTAAAGCATCTGCGTAGGTAAGTTACCCAAGTGTGGTGACATGTTTTTTAAAAGATTTAAATATGTTCCCTAAAATGTCCAACTTCACAGCAGAATAAACACGTTTAAGACCTGCTGCAAAAAGAGTCTTTGTCTGATGGGTAGTTTCTTTTATTACAACTTGATGAAGACATTTTTTTTTTATTAGGGTTGCAATGTGATGCTTTCACCCAAACACAAAGTTTCACTTTGTAAACCCACAAACTTTCACCGCTAACAACAGTGAGAAGGAATATAATCAACAGCTGCAGTCCCATCACAGTAACACATTTTCAGGACTTAACCAAAGTCCCACAATTTCTTTGCTTTGTCTTTTGCAAATTTGCATTATTCCACCTCACCTAACCTAACTTTATATTATCTTAACAATAACAGCTCTTCTGTTATAGCTTGTGTTTACTTGTTAGATGCTGTAACAGAGGAATTTTGGATGAACTGGAAGAATTTGGTTTTGCGGGCACATGACCATTAACCATTAAAGTCAAGTTTTTGGTGAAATTCTCGTCTTTTAGTTGTATGTAACTCTGTGTCCTATTTATTTACCTAAGGCATATATTGTTTTATCTTCCTTAAAGTCATGCAGCTAGTGACTGAGACCATAAACACATCAGATTTAAAACCAGATTTAATTCCTCACGATATCCATTAGATTCAATTTTGACTATGAAGAGGGACATTTGCGATTATAAGTAGAATGTCTAATGTGGTCTTTGTGATGAAAGGTGGTGTGACTAATACATGCTGTTTGTATTAGGACAAGAAGCTAGGCTCAGAAAGTCGACTAATCTGAATATCGGCAGCCTAGTGTGAAGTTTCTTTACAAATTTACCCTGACATGTCACCATGTCCCTATGGTGGGTAAAAAAAGGACTGATAGAATAATAATAATGAATAATAAAGAACAATGTGCCTTAGGAATCTGGATTGTAACTAGAATATTGTTTGCTTGTGACATAAAGATTTGAGGTATGTTTCTTAAACTTTTACGCAAATGAGAGCAAAAATTGAGCAAATCAAAAGTTTTCTTGTGAATTGTCTGTGCCTGACTTGTCTGTGAGGTTTGTAATTTGTGGACTGTGATGCACTCTCAAGGACAAACAGATGGTTTGATATTCACAGATAGCAGACTTCTTTTCCTACCCTCCCTCTGTCTATTTGGCTACCTCTGGTCCCTTTAACTTTCCCTCTTCCTTCTGCCTCGGTCAATAATAAGATATGACTGATATAGATTTTCAAAGTCCACTTCTTTTAGATTGATGTTGGCAAGAGAACATTAGAGCTGTATTTGGCGCGCATGTTCAGCTGCTCACCTCCATCTAATCTGCGGATGTCTGAGTGCCTGATACCTTTATATAATATTTTAAACCACCTTTTCTCTGTGGCTTTCCAGCAGTGTCTTTGTAATCACCACAGAGCCAAGCAGAGCCTCATCACACACAGAGACACAAAGAAACACACCTCTTCGATGTTTCACGGATGCCAGAGTTTGTCATCCTCATTTTTGGTTTTAAGAAAGGGGGAAAGGAAGACAGACAGCTCAGTGGAAGATGGAAGTCAGGCTTAAGTTCTGGGCTGCTTTGCATCAGACCCAGAGGATAGGTGCCATTACGCCTGCATATTTAAAGCCACCTAAATGTGTGGAGCAGGTGGCGGACAATGCACTCTTGTTGTTATTTGGTTTGCGTAGTCAAGATGGCAGATTTCGTAATGCTTTCAAATGGCACATAACAGGGAGAAGCCTCACAGGACTGCCAAGAACAATTTCGCCAGGAGCCAAAGAGGAGCAGCAGGCTGCAGCCCGTACCTTTCTCCACAAAGAGAAAGAGGAAGGAGGATGTCTCCGAATGAACACAGAGGGGTAGTAAAATCACCTTTTTAACTGTCGAGTTTGTTTGCTGAATTCTATTGAGCTTCTTAGCAAAATGCAAACGGTAAACATCCTGTGCATCAATGCCGATTAGAGACCTGGACAAACACAAAACAGGTAAAGCCTGCGTAAAGAACGTGGCGCCATGTTTTGTTTGTGCTGCTAGGCAAGCAAAGATCTTCTGAAAGAGGTAGCTCTCTTAATAAAGCATCAAAAAGATGACCGTGCTTTGGACTTTTTGTGCCTTTTCCTTTGTGTATTTTCAATCTGTAAGGAGAGAAGACTCAAAAAAACCCAAAGCAGTGTTCCTAATTTTAACCCAGCGCAATCAGGATTTTATTTTTTTGTTCTTTTTGAATTGAGAGTTTAAGTCTTGGCATCTTGGCAATCAGGGGAAGCAAAAAAGAATAATTCTAATTGGCACATATCAAAAAGAATTTAAGAAAGTCATTTTTGTAAATCGTCTTTTTCACATCTTACCATAGGGCACGGTTTGTTGGTTTTGGTTCGTCACAAAGGTTGACTTCAACCTTGCAGGGTTAACTTTTAGTAGGTGAGCAGCATTTTGAATGGCAAACTGATCCAAAAATGCCTAAGGTGACTTCAAACTCTCATCAATATTACCTCACACCTATCAAAACAAACAAAAAAAACCCTGAAAAACAATTTGTTATAAATGATCTCAAACTGACAGTCTCCTCTTGGCCGGTCTCTTGGCGAAGTCTCTCCGCTGCGTGGCGGAACTCGGCAGGGATTCGTGTCTCATCCGCCCATTCAAATAAGCCCACAGATGTCAAGAGAGGACTCCCCCACCAACACCACCACAAGCACACACACACACACTCGACCCACCTCCAACACTGTTTGTAATGAAATCTAACACTTGGAAGAGGAGAAGTGGATTGACCACCTGTGCATCCAATTGTTCAGTATTCACAGACACACAGGAGAGAAAAGAGAGGAGAAGCAAGAGGGGGAGAATGGGTAGAGGAATCAAAGCTGCTCAAGAAAAGAAAGGAGAGGAATGCAAAGCACTTTGGAAAAAAGAAGAAAGAAAAATTCAAGTTTGAAACTTTGTGTTAGTGATCTTTTAAAACTATTACCAATATTTTGCCCTTATTCTGTACTGTGGACATCATATTATGAACACCTTTAAAGGTATTACAGTCAAAAGACCTCCACCTACCATCACTGTAACAATAATAATAAAGTAGAAAATCTTTTTTTTTTTAAAATAGAAACTGTTGTATGAGTTTTTAACCGGTTCACCTAATAAAGCATCACTAAGTACCCAGCAGACTACCAGTGAAGATGACAGTGACCTGGACGACTAAGAATTTATACAGACATGTTGAAAAATCTGAACTGAATTCATGTCACGGATGTTAGTTCAGTGTCTTTTTGAGGTACTTTCTAAACATCATCTAGACGCCATTGTTAGAGTTTCTCGCAGGAGGTTTGTGTCCAAGAATTGTTTTCTACTGCTGATTTTTTTAAATACAATAAAACAAAAATAGTTGCACCATTTTTATTTATTTTTTTATTTTCTTTTTTAACAGTCATGACCAAAAGAACGAGATTATGAATGCAATCGCTAGAAGTAAATTTCCTCTGAAGGGGTAGGCCCAGCCTATGGTGAGGAGCTTGGCCATTCAGGAAGAGCTTGGATTAGAGCCCCTCCTGAAAGGAGCCATTTGAGGTGGCTCTGGCATCTGATCAGGATGCCTCCCAGGAACCTCCTAGGTGAGGGTTTCCAGCCATATCCCACTGGGAGGAGGCCCTGGGGTTGAGCCAGGACACGCTAGCTCGGGAATGCCTTGGTGTCCCACCAAAGATCTATAGGAGGTGGTCAGGGAGAGAGAGAGAGGTCTGGGTGTCTCTGCTTAGACTGCTGCCCCCATGACCCAAAGCTCGATAAGGATGGATGAAAGATATCATACAATTATATCGATAAAGTGTAGATGAGGGATGAGACAGAAACAAATTTCTGAATTAGCATAAATTAATAAAACTTTGAAATTATTTTTTTTACTAAAAATAATAAAAGAAAACTTTAACCAAACATTCCAACATACTAAGATTCAGTTTTGCATTCACTTTTGGAGTAAGTCTTAACAAGTACATCACCCACATTTAATAATTACATTAGCAGAATTATATTTCTGAAAATGAGGCTTTTCATATCTAAATATATGCCAAAAGAAAAAAAAGGTTAATAGAAATCTGACTGGTTAAAACATGATGGTTTTAACCAGTCAGATTTTTTGTTTTGTTTTTTACAGTATTACAATAGAAAATTTAATGTATATAACAGCTGTTGAAATGAGATTTCTGGCTCAAGGTAAAAGCCATTTTGAGAAAATAAAGTTTAAATCTATGTAGGGTTAAAAAGAAAAAAGAAACCAAAACAAAGTAAGTTAAGTACTTATTGTTGAAATTAAGTATGCATGAGTCAAATTAGCCAGTTTCCAATATTGCCATAAAACACTGGTTGACAATTTCAATACTTATTTATTGTATTCCAAATGTATTTAAACTATATTCACTGTTGAAATTATATATGCACAAATTTATATAAATCTCCTGAAAAGTATCATAAATTTAACACCTTGTAATTTTCTTTACACTAAATTAATCATGTTATCGAGGCAAACTGATCCAAAATCTCTCATTTGGGCTGTAGTGACTCAGGCTTCAGGGACGGGAGGTTTAGATCGTTGTGGGGATTGTTATACTGCTGTCACTCATTATCTTAGATATCATGCATGTATGGTTATGTTTATTGATAGAAAATCACTCAAATCAAATGTGGGAAACTACACATATTCTTTGTAGAGGAAGGAAAGTCTGTTTTTAAAAGCACTGAAGAGATTAATGCATGGCGTGTACACCTTGCAAACGCACACTTACACACAAGACTGGAACAATGGATTCTTTGAAACAAAAGCTAAAAAGACACAGAGAGGATGAGTATAAAAAAGATGCCAGTAAGCACACATGCACATGCAAACACATACCAAAAAACCCCCAACACACTCGCAATCACAGACCCACACAAGTGCACCTACACACACACTCTCTCTGTTTCTCACACACAAACAAGAAAGGAACAGCTACTACTTAGAAATCAGCCCTGACATTGCTTGTCACAGTCAGAGGCCTTGATCAGGATTTGCTTACAGGACCTCCTACTCAGCACACACACAAACACACACAAGATCCTGGAAGGGGGGTAAAAAAAAAAAGCTCAGAGCCATGTTGGAGGAAAAGGGGGAACCCGGCAACATCTGCAGTCTCCGTTGTTGATAGCATTGCTGCCAGCTTGGAGTCAGATCACAGGGCTGGAGATGCTGCAGTCTGGGCTCTACCTCTTGGCCAACCTCCCCCCTCCTCAGATCCATACTTCCAAACCTCCTAGCTACCACCTGTTAGTTAATTTGCAGCAACGAAAAAGGACACCGTGATACTCTGAAGTCAAACTCCTTCTCTCCATCTCCTCTTTCGTCTTTGTCTGCATCTCTGTCTCCCTTGGTGTCAAACCCCCCTTTCCACCCTCTCGGAGGTTTGGTACACCCACGACAGAGTTTTTCCGGACTTGGAAGGGTTCAGGGCAATGTTTTTTTTTTTTTCTCCCCATCTTCCCCCTGAGTTGAAGCTTTGATGTGAGAAGACTGGAGTCACAAATCCTTGTCCATTTACCATCAGAGAGCATCCCCTAACTCAGGGCTTGGCACAACCCCACATGGCTAACGATTTGAGATACTTTAATTAGGCCAAAATGTGTCTAAAGATGCAGTTGTGCCCCCAGTCTTCCAACACTCTCCGTGCTAAAGAGATAAATAGAGTAAATTTCTATGTCACAGATATTTCAGAGGAGTATTTTCTATCTTTTCATGTCTTTCAGCGTTTGGTAATTCTCTGCCACAGGGCCTCATGTGGGCGTGGCTAGCCTTTTTTTGGGGGGGGTACAATCCAATTGGGCCCAACGCATCACAGAGGCTCAGCTGATGATTTGATGATTCTGAGAAATTAGTCCAAATGTGTTTTTGCTGTTGATCTACATAAAAATGCGTTGTTTTTTTTTCATTTTGCAAACTCATGTTGATTTTAATTCGCCACATTTACTGCACATTTGGATAACATTTATAATATATAATATGCATCAAACTATAAAAAAGGCCAGATAAGAATAACAATAAAAATAAACATGATGTGCGATGCACAGGTTCCAGCTGGAGGAGCAAGAGGGATAACAAGGTACAAGTGAACTTGGTCAAGACAATAATATAATAGAGAACCACAAATAATAACGGCAACCATTACAAAGACTACTAGGTAAGGTAAAACTAGATGCCTAGCAAGAAGTGACAGTTATGTCATCATTTGGGATTTCCCACCAGTTTTCTGCATTGCCTTTTCCAGAATAATCGAGTCCTCCTACAAACATCCCCTGTATCACACGACTGCTTTCTATCCCTATCCTAATCAGTTTAGTTGTTGTTTCAAATGATGTTCTCATGCATCACATTTGTAGCAGTTACTTACTGGATTTTGATAAACTGTTTTTTTCTGTCTCAAATGCATGCACCTACAGCATGTCAGCTAATTTCAGTGCCATCTTATAATACCGCACTGTCTTACACCCTCCTTCACATCTATTTAGAGTATGCTATTTAAGCCTGCCTAAAGTTGCTGCATGTTCACAAGCTGCTTTGCAACCCAAAGCTTCTGTCATAGCTGTTGTCACTGATGCATAATATAATCTGTTTAGGGACGTCTTTTTTCCCACCTTAGACTTCTTTTCTTACATATATGTACATGTAAGAGTCCCAGAACAGAGCTATGACATCAAATATAAATTTATTACTTAGTAGTAGTGTATTGGAGTGTCTATTGTAATGTGTCTTATATTATTATAACTAGCTAGCTTTCAGTCAAAATATCGTATGGAAAACTGATTAATTTAACACTTTAAAATGTTAATATTCCAAAAATCTGCAATGAGTCATCTAATTGACTCAACCTCGAAGTTGTTAAGGGTTATTGAAGAAACCGCTATAAACAATTAAAGCAAATTCTTAAGCAAAAGTGACCACACAGTTAAACTCAGTAACAGAAACAGCAGAGTGAAAACCTCAGGTCCCCTTTTCCTAACAACAAAGATCAAGTTCACAAAGTTATTTCTACGCTCTGAGTTACAATCTTGCATCCATGTGGATTCACAGCAATAGATAGCACGCTTTTTTGTGTCAACATTGATTTTTCTCTCCCCCTCCACCCCAACTCTCCTTTTAATAGAGGAGTGGATGCTTCAAAGCCCCCCGTTTGCCCAAAGCAAGCTTGAAATTCTCTCCTTTCAAAGCGCCATTCCTTCTTTGTAGTTATGATCCCCTGTCTCATCGGGTAAGGGCAAGGGAGAGACGGAAACTTCTGAAGGTACCAAAGGTAGCACATGAAATCCCTCCCATGTAGGTGTGTGAAGTTCTGATAGTTGTGTCCGACTTGGAATCGATACAATCCCCCCCTTAAGCCTGGAAAAATGTGTTTGTACAGCCAAAGACAAGGTATCTCCAGACCCTAAATCAAAGGCCCCGTCTTCACAGATTCTGTGCCAGACAACTTTCTCCAAGCCAGGCCAAACAACAGCGCAACAACTTCTGAAAAGTGTTCACAGAAGTCTCGAGTTGTTGTTGTTACATCCAGTCTTCTGCTGTCTGCTCAATTACAAGTTGTTGTTTCTTTCTCTCTGTCTGGCTGTCGCCCTCTCCGTCTCTCTCTCTCATTGTCTCACTCTCCTCTCAGACTACTGTGAGGTGTTAAAAAGGAACCAACGGGGGATCTGTGCTCCATTATGCAGGTCTGTTCCTGTGCTGTCTGTTGCCGCCTCTTCGCACCTCATATTGCATTTTTGCCCGTCGAGACACACACACACATACACACTCTTTGACACACACACACACACGTGCACGCATGCACACACAACCGCACGTGCGCAGAGGGAATTGAACTTTGGCTGCCTCTGTGTATCTTGTGCCAGGTGTAAGGCTAAGAGGTGCCTAACTTCTTCTCCGCCCCCTTAGGCCATACAGGCATGCTCGAAAAAGAAAAGAAAAGTGGTTGTGTGATCCAGGCATCCATTACACACTGTGTGGGCGATATGCTACTGCTTGTTTTTTTTGTTCATCTCAGGCCTGCTTTTGCAGAAAGGATGGAGTCTAACTGCTAGAGTAAAGGTGCTACATTGAGCCTGGCATTTGTAATGATTAATGTCTCATTGTCAGATTAGGTGTGATACCTTGGTGCGATTACACCATCTGAGAAATGAGAGCAAGGTGGAGATGACTTTGAATGATGTATCGCAAAGCATGGCAAGTCGTAGTGTTCGTTCAGGCATTAAAAACAGCAGCTGATGACAATGAAAAAAAAATCAACTGGAGTTAATTCACAACAGCGATCTCTATCTTTTGGTATAAAATGCACAAAGACCCTCCAATACTAGAGAGAAACCCCAACTGTCAGACAAGTTACCACCTACCAGGCAGATGGTCATGGTTGGGAGAAAGAACTCCCATTTAAGATCTCACTCACACAGGCATAGAAACTAGAAAGCGTCCTCCTGGCAAAGATAGGCTGCTGCAGGAAAATGTGTATTCCCAGACCGGTTGAGAGTGGTTGCTGGAGATTTCTAGCTGGTTCTATAAAACCTGTTGCTAAGACATGCCAACCTAGAGATTGGTGAGTGACCCCTTAGCAAATTGAAAAAAAAGTATATTCCTCAACTACTTAACAAGAAGTTGCTGAGGGCACCAAATACCTCCTTGCATTTGTTCTGCCCACTATCAGATTGCCATGGTTGCCCATGGTTTGCATGGTTGCAATCTCCAGCAACCACTTGCCAACTGGCATGACCTGTGGTTGCCAGGGGGTCGTTGACTGGTCTTTTTGCCTGCATCACTGAGCCTTATAAAGATGTCCCATGAGAAAGAGAGAATGCTGTGCCACCTGTTGCCCTTTGATATAAGCATGATGAAGATGAGGATGAATTGCTCCATGTGTCACATATACACAAATAGAGTAAAAGGCAGCTCGCTTGGCTCACCCCTAATCAAAGCTGCTGACAAATCGAAGCATTCCCCAAACATCCGAAATCCCCACCATCAAGCGCTGACCAAACCTTGATGATTATCTTCAGTTTTTCGTATTCTTAAGTAATCATCAGAAATTTGAGAAAAAACAAGTCACATAAAGCAATTACAAATAAGTATCACTTATTAAAAGGCTGACAAGAAACAAAAAAAAATCCAAGAAGACCTAAACAGGTGCCCTGGAGAACTCCCAGCTCTCCCTTTTTTTTTTTTTTTTTCAAATGGTGAAAACCTACTTCACTCTTTTCATCCCCAACCCTGATATTTTACAAGGAACAACCAACCATCTTCATTCCCTTATATGGTTATCTCAGGCACAGATGTCCCACCTACCTGCTGTTCATACTTTTTGTTAATGGGGGAACAGGAAAGTTAGCTTTAATGGAGAAGCACTTAAACCACCTTGTTTCAGATTTATGCTTTGAGGGACTGAACCAAGACCCAGTATAAGATAAATAAAGATCAGATCTAAACTTTGAATCATGCAAAGCTTCTCTAGCTGAGTCCAAGAACAAAAAAGTGCAGAATAGGTGCACCTTAATTCTTTATATGTGAAAATGCTGAGAAAAAGTTCCCATTGAAAACCAGGGAAACTCTCACCCTTAGCCCGACAACACAAATCCTGTAGATTTGGTGTACTTAGATCTTTCACTACTGCACACTGGGTTCTGTAGCTGCATATCTCACAATAACTTGAGTCTCAGAGCACTCTGGGGGATTCACTGTAAGATGCACTTACAATTTTAAACTCACACTGTGAGCGCACTTCAAGTACACGATCTCCCGTTTTCCCCAAGCTCCACTGCCTGGAAATGAAAGTCGACATTGACCACCCTGCCTACACCCAGACCTACTTGTATGATTCAACAGGAACGCGGTCCTCCTCTGACCCCCCACCCGATCGCCCCAACCCTCATATGAATAATACATGGCGCCCCCACTACCTGTTTCACTGTGTACATGTGAGGTCGCAAAGGCCGAGCTCACATACATGAAAACACATACAGGAAAGCAGCCAGCGAGCCTGGCCTCTGAGGCCTGACCCTGGCTCACACACACACACGCGCACACACACACACACACACACACACACACACACACACACACACACACACACACTGATGTCTGCTGTAAACCCATAAAAACACGTGCAAACATATTTAGATACCTATATTCACATGCACGCAAATGCACACAAGAAGCACACAAAGGCAAACAAAGCCCACACACATCCTCTGTGTACCTTGGAGGCAAGGTTGGGGGTTGAAGTGAGCACTGCTGGCAATAAGGTGAGCAGCTGTGCAGTGCTGTGGATGAAAGAGGAGCATCAGGAGGCCTGCACTGTGCGCCTCTGTGTGTTTTTGAATTTGTGAGAGCAGCATCTTTGTGTGTTTAAAGCCAATCTCTGTGAGTTAGAGTCTTTCACAGAGGCTCGAGCAGAGAAGATCTATTTGCGTGCGGATTTGCAGCTTCATGTAGTTGTCTTAGTGATAGTGCATGCATGTGGGGAGCGATTGTGTGTTGTTTTTACATCTATGAGTCTTCCAGTAGTGACAGAACAAAAACTTGACTCAAGTTCTGCACCACCAGCAGTTCTTCAATATGAAGGGGATATGAAAGCAGATGACTGAACTGCAAATCAGTAGTAGTATGTACTTGTACCACAATCAGCTATAAATCACAGTATATGTAGTGTTCAGTTTGCAACAGTGACCACAGGGCACTGTGCATCAAAACCCAAACCAAGTGTCAGACAAACTTTTATCTACCAGGCAGCTGGTGATGGTAGGGAGGAACATACATGTGTAGGTACTGGTCTTTGATCCTTGGTGACCAAAACTATGTATTCTTCGGCTGCTTGGTAGTAGTTCATAAGAGTTTTCACACAAATGGTTTACTTCCAAGTAAACTACTGGCAACCAGTACAACTGTCTAGCAACCAAAGCAATCCCAAGTAGGTTTACAGTCCACCTTTTTGCACTGTATACCTTTCTGCAACTAATTTCTGCCGGCAATCTCAAGTAAACACATACTAACCCTCAAGGAATACACATTTTCCCCTTGTGACCTCTCTAAGCATGTGTGACTATGGCTTAGCATCAAGAAACCTCGAGCAGAGCCAAGCTCAGAGAGGACAGCCAACTGTTTTGACCAGTTGGGGGTGAGGCCTAATAGAAGACTGAAAAGAGGAGCATTTTCTAATATAGCATCTTTATAGACTGGATTTGAGTGTATAAAAAATCTCTGTACAGAGCATTGATGGATATTTATTTATTGACAATTGTAGAACTTAGTAGCATGTTTATCTAGTTTGTTTTGAAATGCTACTATGTAGTAGGTCATTTACACAGGTGTCCAAACAGGGAACAACTGGCAGCAATGTAGTAAAAACAAAAATCAGTTTCCTGTACTGAAGATGAAGTGGATGAGGCCCAAGTTGAACTGTTCTCAAGTGACTTAAGCAGCTTCCAGTGACAGTGAAGTATACCGCTGACTGACATATACTGGCCATGTTCATACATTTGAGGGTTATGTGGCCCATCTGAACCTTTAATGCCAAAGACTATGAAACAATGATATTCAAGTATGTGGAGAGGGCTTGTCAAAAATCTCTGTTCCTCTGTTGGCTACATGAGTCATTCTCCAAAACTGAATGAATACCCACAGATGTTTTGGGAGCTGTGTCACAGGAGGCAGAGTGGCTCATCTACCAATTGAAAGGTCGGTGGTCGATCCCTGGCTACTGCGCTCTAGATGTTGAAGCGTTCTCGATCAACTGAACCCAGATGCATCCCTTGGAGTGTGAGTGTGTGAACAAATTTTAGACAAGGCACTTCGGTATAACAAAAAACGCTTGTATGAATGTGTGTGCGAGACAGAGTCAAGCATGTAGCAAAAAGCGCTTTAGAGTGCTTCAGCAAGTAGAAAAGTGTTACATACGTACCAGTCCATTTACCATGACCATAGATAGATAAATTCTCCCTTTTTAACAACTGTACGATAGAAGAATCTGTTAATAATTCATTGTTTTAGATCATATTAAAGGCCACTGTAACTGACAGGTAAGCCAACATACCTGTCTGCTAGGCCTCACCTCCACTTTGTGGTGTTGTGGCCTTTTGGAGAATTTTAATGTAATTATCTAGCAAATTATACAATTTGCTCCACCCTGTGATACAAATATGGTGACTTTTGGTCTGAAACAGCCAAATAAACCCCTAAATAGGAGCTTTTGGACCCAAATTAACCTCATAGTCAGTTTCACCACAGCTTCACATTGATCTTCCTCCTCGTGTCAAGAGTTCTGTCAAATATAAAGTAGTAACATATAAAAGCAACTCAAAAGGCTTTGAAAACTGCAACGAACCATAAAAGAAAGGAACAAAGCACATTTTATGATGTAATACCATTTTACCCATTTAGGTAATATCTGCATGTTGCTTAAGGGAAGTAGGGGTGCTGGGAGTGCTGTAGTGCTATCTCAAGAGGCACGCCTTTCAGAGGCAAAAAAATAGAGGTAAGGTATTAAAACTCTTTATACACTACTCCTGTTGTCATTTATCTAAGAAATGCACAATTTAGGAAGTTGGAATACATAATACCAAGCTTCATATTTAAATGATGTTACACAGTAGTTAAAAATTGCACATTTTTCAGCTAACACTCATCACATTTAGTACCAAAACATTACTACCAGCTTATAAAAAGAGCACAACAGAGGACCGGCAGATTAGGGAACTTTATCGCCCCTGAAAACTCGCGGTTCGGTCTACCATGACACAGGAGACATTGATGCACCTTTCCCAGGTGAATGGCCTCACAGACATTTCAAACACTTTGAACAATTTCTTCAGCGCCCCTCATCAGGAAATTTATCGTCTAAACCGCTGAGCACAAAGTCACATTTGGAGTATTATATCCGCACATCAAGATGAAGATAGCACTCTATTATGAGCTGCCACCGAGCAGTTTAACATTATCATTATGCTAAAAAAGGGTACTTGACTATGTTGTATGCTGTGCAGATGTGGATGTTTGATAGGTTCTAGTCACTGGTCCACAAATACATCTTGTTGTACATCTTGACGACGGACATGCTTTTTAATGATTTCATAATAACATTTCTCAGCTGTTTGTACACCTGACATGTGCAACCTGTTAAGAATAGATGATAGTACAGCCACTATTACTGTACTCGTGACTTTGCTGACAAAACCTACCCCATGACGAGTATATCTACATCTTTTCTGTCTGTATTTGAGTATTTTTACTTCATTTGAATTCTGCTTTTTTCACATTTAACTCTAACTTCAGTAAAAAGATGAGTAGGTCTTCAAAGATGCATTTCTTTCTTTTAACATATTCATATTTCTGAGAATCCTCTCTGTTTCTATGTGCATATTTCAGTGAAACGCTTGCATCGGTGCTGTTTCTTTCCTTGTTCCATGTCTTCTTCTCTCAATCCCTGCATTTCCTTATGAAAATATGCTTCTCTATAGTATGAGCAGGGTGTTGGCGTGCTATGCCTGGAGCTACTCCCTCCTTCCATGCAACCTGAATCCCTTTGGAAAGGGAAACGGAGTGTATACAAGTGAAATGATCAAATAAATCAGCTGGATTTGTCTCCTCTGTCTGAAACATGAATATTAAGCACATTAGGATCATGTGAAGAGGTAAATATGTCACGCCGGTAATCCCCAGTGATCTGCCGGTCAGTTCGGGTTTGTGTTTTGCGGAGAGACGAGGAATATTTACTCGAACGTGTGAGGCGTTTAGGTGACGCTCTCCATCCAGAGTGACTCAGTGATTGTAACAGTAAAAAGAGGCAACAGTGCTCCACCCCCCCCACGCATCTTCTGGCCAGTGATGCAGTCTCCCTCTGGGCCAATCAGCAACAAATATGTCAGTCTGTCCTAAGGTGTAATTGTAGTGATCCCCAGTGACAAATAATGTTATTATGAACAAGCCAGAATCTGTCCTTTTCATGGAAATCAAATCAAAAGTATTGAAAATAAAACTAATGAATGTTTAAATTTGTCAGGGGGATGAATAAATGCATGAATGAAAGACACGAAAATGCTCCGTTAAACCCTTTGTTTTTGTTTTTTTTGTTTTTTCAAGATGACAGCCATGAATCGAGCGTTTTCTCTACTTTCTGTCTTTGCGTACACGTGAGTTGCAACCACACAGATGGGTCAGTGTTGTAGGTGTGAAGTGAAGAGACAGGGAGAGGAGAAAAGTGAGGCCAAGAAGGACAGCGAGCATGTTGGCGTGCAGCACTCATTAGCATGAGTATCCACGTTTCCCTCCTGTCTCCAACTGCTCCCAGTCACTTGTCTCTCCCGGAAAGTAACAGTGAGAAAACTGAGAACAAGGAAGCAGAAAGAGAATTAAATTAACAGCATGTTTTTAGTGATATGCATTGGTTTGTTTCTTCGTCATGTGCTATATTTATTTAAAGCTTATATTTAAAGCCTACAGTTATTTTTCCAAGTGTAGATGGATACGTTATGGTCAAAAAGTGAGAAAAATGTGTAAATAGCTGGCTATAACTATTTTATATAAGTGAAATAGATAGCTTTGTGCCAACTCCCTTCATTGGATCTGGTACCCATTTCCAACCCTGATTGGTCACTGTACATAACCTTGAGGAGAGGAGACAAGGTGACATCTCTGTCCTCTGTGATGCCGATGTCTCATTCAAATTTTTGACTTTTGATTTTTCTAAGGTATTTTCCTTGGCTGCCATGGCGAAACAGGCAAAGTGTCCAGGGTACCACAGGAAGGACAGCCGACATGGATCCTGAGACTGATAAATGCACGCATACCTGAAGGTTGGTTTTTTTGGGCGGGGGAACAGAAGAATGATCTAAGAAACTACAGCTGATTAAATGAGTCATTCATAGCTTCAACTGTACATTCAACTGTACAGCAAAAAGCTAAAATTAAAAAAATATGAAAGGAGTATATTTTGTTCAGATTTTGGGGTTTTGTCCTTAATATCACTCTCTCTCTTTAACTTAGTTAGCTAGTTACTCAATTCAGTTCGATTCAGTTTTATTTATACAGCACATAATCACAACAACAGTTGCCTCAAGGTGCTTTTCAGTGTAAGATAAAGACCCTAAATTAATACAAAGAAAACAGAGAAAAACCCGAACTATCATATGACCCCACCATGAGCAAGCTTTGGTGAAAGTAGGAAGGAAAAAGTCCCTTTTAACAGGAGGAAACCACCAGCAAAACCAGGCCCAACCAGGCTTAAACAACTTTAAAGTCAACAACCAATGTTGTAATCCCTATGTCCTTTTTATTCTTTCTTTTCTTTATTTTTATTCAGTATTTTTTAGTCTTTATTTTTTTACATGTTGCTGTGAAGAAAACTGCCATCAGCATTTTGTTGCAATGACAATAAAGAATCTATTTTCTTTAATGATTAGTAATTTGAATAAATTAACTTTTGATTTGATGTGTTCCAGTTAAATTGAATTCAGATTCACAGCTTCTTGCTTATTATGGCAAAGAATATTCTTTTTTGTTGTTTTTTTTTAGTGTAATTTATAAACACAGGCAGATTTCCAGCACTTTGCAGTCAATCTGAGTCTGTCTGCAGTGATGAGCACATCACTTATGCAACACGGCTTTTCACCACTGCCACCTTTGCCACTTGTTTCATGTTATCTTGCAGTTAAGTCACCGTCAGGCAGAAACTACGTCACTAGTTATAGTAAGTAGTTATGAATGTAGGTAGTTAATTTAAATTCGTCTGTATGCAGACACAAACAGATTTGTGATTTTGATCTCAGTCCATCGCTTTATTACATTGCCAGCTTGAGCCCCTTCAGTTGCAGACTGATAGCAGACTCAGTCTTGTTGCTGTTTTATCGTTGTACCAAAGTAGCTTTTAGAAAGCAACTGACTGCGAGTGATCGCAGACCGGGTTGCTGTCTTCAAAGCAACAACTTAAAAGGCAACGATGTCACAAGTTCATGGCACACGGTGGCAAAAATGTTGGTCATGCTGCCATCTCCAGCCACTGCTTTCCCTGCTGTGACTGTAGCATATGTGGCTCAGAGTTTTCTACCTACATCTGATTCACAGGCACTTTAATGAAATCACTATGATTAAATGGTAAACTGAGATTAGCGAGTTCAAATGAACACATCTCATGATGACGGCCTTTGGGGTACATCAGATGAAAAAACGGCTGGGAACCGTTGCTTTAAAATATGCCGACAGATCTTCAGAGGGATTTTCTTCATTTAGCATTTGGCACAGATTTCATAATGAAAACAGAATACCTGATTTGAAAGGATAAAGAGGGGCCTCAGTCATGTAGCAGGTGGCTAGAGGTTCGTTCTTATTAAAACCACCATTATTGCCTGCACACTGATTCTCACCTCAGAACAAAGATCAGATGTTCAGACTAAAATAAAGAATCAAGCTTTAAGAAAAAAACCCCAACATTCACTCTGTACTCCTTAGCGTCTGTTTCCTCCCCGTGTCTATTTTCTCCCTTTCCCGAGCTGCTCCTGGTTGGCAGGTTCGCCGCACAGCACGGCGACCTGTGCAACACCTTCCCCAGGCCAGATGGCGGTGTCGAAGGCGACAGGAGCAGCAGAAATCTGCCAGAGCAATCTGCTGCGAGCAGGTGTCGGCTAATTGTCTCCGAGAGCCGAGGCAGCGGTGGGCACGTGCCAGCGCTACCTGAGTGGAAACAAATATCTTCATTTGCTCCCGTTTTGTCGAGGGAGCACGTTTCCAAGCTCTGAGACATAATAGGCCAAGCCCGGAACAAGAGGAGGGCGGTGTGCTGGAGCAGGCAGCTGAACAAGCGTACCTTTGTCTGACAGAGAAAGAGCCACAATGAATCTCATAGCGACTGGTAGCAAAACACTCTTGACAATCACAATCACGCCTAAGTGGATGCAGAAAAAAAGAGGAAAAATAAACTCTGGCAAAGGGTAAAAGGGCTCATGTGGGAATGTCGTCCAATATTTATTCAAGTATATGGTGTTATACATGTAAGGTGCAAGAAGGAGACAATGCTTTCATTCAGACTGGCAATCAAGCAAATTTATATTGTGTTATATGCTTTTTTTCTTCTTCTTTGTTTGCTGTATTACTGCAATTAGCAAACAGTTGTCTGTGGGGTGGTGGTCATGTGGCAGGTCGTCCAAACCTTTAGGAAAGGTTTTCATATTTAGCAGCTGAACATTTCGAATCAAGACGACATAATTTAGGCCAGTCCAACTTTTTTGCTTCCCCGCCCCTTATTATACCAGCCTGTGTTCACACTTGGGTAAGGAGAACGAATTCCACATGCGCTCTGTGATTTATTCAGGTACCGGCTCGCTGCTTCATAGACTCTGACATTCCCATTGTGTATTTAGAGGGGAAGGAGGGGCTCCTGGAAGGGCCCGTTCAGTCTGACAACAGACTTTCTTCTCCTTGTCAAAAGATCTTTCAAACTGAGTCGACCGACCGTAGAAGGGGAAGCAAAATGCCTCTAATTTAAGTGCTTCTCCTTTTCTTTTTCTTTCTCTTAGAGAGAATCTTGTTGGAAAATATCCTCAACAAACTTGACATGTGCAATTAGTCAGACTGTCACTGAAGCTTTTATTTATAGAGAGGAACTTACTCCATCGACCCCGTCATCAGCCTCCTCAGGTGTAGATGTTGTGATCTCGTTTTTTTCTGAATGACTTCCAGGAAGAAATATGCAACAGAGCCTGCAGAAAAAGCTACTGGATAATCCGCTTTGCTTTCTCTAAACCTACAAAACATCATAAAAAAAAAAAAAACCCACTGCTGAGAGAAAAAAAGTTTGCATGCCTCAAAAATTATGGTGAAGTAGAAGCAGATGAGGCAGGTTGAAGTAAAGTGGATCCACCACTAAAGTTAATTACAAAAAGTAAATTACAGAGCTTTTACGAAATCCCACCAGGAGTGCATCGAACGCCACAGTTTGATTATATGTAATGGTGCAAGAACATCAGTGAATGGAATTTTTATTTTTTTATTTTTTTGAGCTATGGGACTGTGCTGCTTGCTCATTGCATCAGTCCAGATGCATCCTACGGAGCGCTCCCTGCTATGTGAGAAGCAAGGCCGCCTCTATTTTTAAATCTCAAGTAAGAGTTTTAGTCTCTAAAAGCTTCCCACGATACTGATTGATCCCTCTGACCCGGCTCTCTTCAGGCTTTCCCCTGGTCCATTAAGAGCTGTGTCACCAGAGGAGTTTAGCATTACCATGTGTGGCCTCTGTTGTTTCTAAAGCAGGAAGTGCCCAGTCAGGTTTAAGTGTGCTGCTTCCCCACGAGCCCCTGTTGAGATCTGACTTTAACCCCGCTTCCTGCCGCTTGCAGCTTGTAGGCTGAGCAGCTCGCTTCTGCAGCCTCTCAGCTTCCAGACTCCTCTGCTCTTTTCAGCATTTATTAACTTTGTAGTGCAAGTTGTTGTTTTTGGCAATACATAGCTTTAAAAAGTTAGACTTGATTTTGGGGGACGTGTAAAACTGTTAAACTTAATATTTAAAGCTTTAGAGCTCAGAGATTTGTTTTCGTTCAACCCTTTACCCTTTGAATGCCTACTAGTAACCCTTAACGCTCTTTAACTGAGCAGTTTCTGTCATATTTCAGGCCTCCTTATAGAACAAAATGACCAGGCATGCATCAGAAGATAGTGAGAGTGGTCTCTGTCTATGCATCTACCCTTGGAAAAACACGATGTCTTTATTGATACATGCTGAGGTGTCAAAACTTGTCATTAAGGATGCAGAGGAGGTCGTTAAAGGTCATCTTTACGGAGTAAAGAGTTGAAGTCAACAAGTCCCTGCACATCATGGGTGGTATTTTTTTTAACCATTTTTAACCTTTCATGATAAAGTAACAGAAGAAACATTTTATTGAATTTTAATTTCCGTGTGTGACTTTTAACAGATATTTTCTACATTTGGCATTTAAAAAAAATATATATTTTGCTTTTTCATGGGTAAAAAAAAAAAAAAAAAATCACACTGAAGATGTAGAAATCTCAAAAACTAAAAAAAAACTGTATGTATCAAATATTATACACTCTGTGTTAAGGGGTTAATACTTACCTACAGGATCATTTGAAACAATGTGTCTTTAGGATATACGATCATGCATCTAATGCATAATTTAAGCTACAGCAATTGTGTCCGTTTGGATACAGAAAGGGATTTTTACCCACTGTGAACATGCTTCCATGCAGAACTTCAAAATTCCAAATGCATGCGCTGGACATGGATGACAGTGGTTGAGAAGTGGGCTGGAACAGACAAGGGAATGACAGTGGATTTCACCAGGAACAGAAGAAGAGCTCAAAAAATGAAAGCACAGGCAGCATACTGTTCATTGTTTTTAACACTTTTACTTCAGCTCTTTGTTAGTTAGAACTTTGCTCGTTTCTGCAGCTGGCTGATAGACCAACAACAGCACAAGCAAGAGTTGCCCAAAGACCAGTTGTACCAGATACACGTCCTGCAAGAGACGAGCTGTCATAGACAGCCAGCGTGCTACCACTGCTGAACCATAAGTTGAGCTTAAAATGCATGCAGGCTGCTTAAAAGATGAAGATGAAGGTCTCTTAAACCTAAACTAAACTAAACCTGAACAAAACTGTCTTCAACTAAATTTAAAGAAACTTGGTGGAGAACAAAAACCTTTGAAGTTTTGATGCTACAAGATAACAAGATAATTAGACTGTGTCTTTAGTGGAAAAAGTGCAAACTTCATTACTCAGTGATTTCTTAAAGGGGAAGTGTGAGATGCCTGAAACATGTCCTCAAGTTGGACCTGTTTGACTTATTTCCAGTCCAATATTTTTGTTCTTGTGCCCTACTAGAGTAGCTTTGCGTGATTCACAGTTCAGAATAATCCTTATTTATCATATACTGGGCCTTGGTGCTCCAAAAATTCTTTCAAAACTTTCTGAAACTGAGTATTTAGAGCAGTCTGAAGCCCGAGTCTTTGGCTCATGATTGCTGTGAGGTCAGAGCAATGGTTAGTTGCTCTGACCTCTAGTACAGTATTCACCTATTGTCCCTTCCTGTTTGCATGCTGTGATTAATTTTGAGTTGTTTAATGACGGGTCAGTAGTGTGAAAACAGCACAGCACACGTTCTTAGTGAACACGTATAAAACAAGGATTTGGGGAAAACCCATGCATTCATTTACAGCACTGTTTTTACTCCTCCTCTTTGCACATTTGAGTGTCATTTTACTGAGAGATCATAAAACGCAGTGTTGATCCAGTTATTTTACACCGTTTTTTATACGACAGGCTTTATTGTGCATTATGTTGTAGCTCATTCCTCAGCTCCTTATACAACAGCTAGCCGGTGTGTAATTACAGCTTGCAGTGAGCAGCCAGACGGAGCGATAAGCGGATGAGAATCTACAGAAGCGCTTGATTTATGAAGCCCTGCTGCGCTGTGTGCGGGGAGTCCAAATCTTCCTGTTCACCTTACCTCTGGGGTGTGTGATGTCCCAACATGGTGGTGGAGGGTGATGCTGGGTGCCCAGAATCGAGCATCGGAGTGAGCCAGACTGGGAGGACAGTCTGGCCTTCCTGTCCTGAATATGTGCCCAATATAGCAATGAATTTTGACCTTAAAGACATTGAAAAATGCAGAAAATGAACAAATTTCTCCTAAAAATAAATGACTCCAAATTTCATAGATGCCAATTCACATAGGACTGAATACTTCATGCTGACCTCTGGCTTAGTTAAATATAATAAATAAAGTGAAGTGGGATTTTTACTTGGCAGATATGAATAGGGCTAAGGACACAGATAGGCTCTACACTACATAATACAAATAATATACACTCACCGGCCACTTTATTAGGTATACCTTTTCAACTGCTTGTAACACAAATCTCTAATCATGCGATCCAACTGGAGCAACTAAATAGACATGCTCAAGATGATTTAATGATGACGTACTTGTGGTTTAAGTGACTTTGAACGTGGCATGGTTGTTGTTCTGAGTAGTTCAAAAACTGATTTGTGGGATTTTCCCACACAAGCATTTCTAGAGTTTACAGAGAACAGCCTGAAAGAGAGAAAATATCCAGTCAGTAGCAGTTCTCTGGATGAAAATGTCCTGTTGATGTCAGAGGCCAGAGGAGAATGACCAGATTGGCCATTAACAGTAACTCAAATAACCATTCATTACAACCGAGATATTCAGAAGAGCGTCATTGTACTTGAAACAGACCACTGGTACAGGAAACTGAAGCTACAACTCACAATAGGTCATGAACACAGGACATTAGAAGAAAAATGTTGCGTTGTTTGATCAGTCTCGATTTCTGCTGCAACATTCAGATGGTAGGGTCAGAATTTGGTGTAAACAACATTAAAGCATGGATCCTTGTATGAGCGGTTCTAGCAGTGAGTGGTGTAACTGTGTTGGGGATAGTCTCTTTGCACACTTGGGGCCCCTTAGTACCAATTATTGTTACTGACCATTTCCGTCCCTGCATTACCATCTTCTGATGGCTGCTTCCAGTAGGATAACACACCATTTCACAAACTGGTTTGATGAGTTCACTGTACTCAAATAGCCTTGTTGATCTCATACCACAAGGAATTAAGGATGCTCTGAAAGAAAAAGGGGTTCCACCTGGTATTAGCAAGGTGTCCCTAATAAAGTGTCCGGTGTGCATGGTAGATAATGGTTATTGTCCTTTAAATATCTCAATTCAACAACCAACAAATACCATCAACCTGAGTAAGGGTTGATTACAGCTGTGTACATCTGTGGAATTTTAACTATCTTCAGTAAAAACAAACGGTGCTGCCGATGCCCTGATATGAACATGAAACAGTAATAACACAAATTCTGGTTAAACAGCTGTAAAGTAGATGTTACGACGAAATTTACCAGGTAAAAGTCTGAACAGATTGACTGCAGACCTATGAAAAGAAAAGAGACGTTCCAATTTAACACAATCTACGTTTTCTAATATGTTTCCTTTCATAATTGAAGTATGATGACGATGCCATAAGCTCGTCGGTCGGCACAGCTGTGTGCCAGCGCGCTCGGCTGGAGATGAATCAGTGTGTTTAACTGTTTGTCCTCGCAGTACCTTTCGCCGCATCGGAGCAAGTCATGTGCATCAATCCAATATGGTGTCATCTGCCACGCGCTCGGCACAGGTGCTGCGCAGGAAATGCAGCGGAGTTTGGAAATCTGCTTGTTATGTTCAGATATGCTCCTTTAAGTGAGTTTAAATCATGACAAACAACTCCAAGAAGGCTTCTGTGTTTAGCTGAAGGTGCACATTTTTTTTCAAATTAAAGCCATAAATGTGGTTTTTCGAGTCCAGCGAGGATTAAACCACCTGCCTCAAGTATTCAAGATTTATTCTCATTTCTTAATTTCCTCTAAATAGATGGGTGAGATAATTCTGTCATTTAGTTCCTGCCATCACTTTATCTTGAACCACACGTTTGTAATTTTCTAAACACGAATTCCTCTCTGGCCAAAAATGCTTAAATCCACTTCAAAAAGAAAGGATGATGTGGTCGTCCAGTAATCCACAAACTGCGGCTTCCAGTGAAAGTTTATGGGCCGAGTTATCGCGGGGGAATGAACTTTCTGAAGAATGCTGTTTTCCTTAAGTGCAGGGGTTTGAAGCGGGCAGTAAATTATGATAGAACGACAGTAACCTGGAACACGAAGTTTTCCAAAAGAGACTGCGTGCATAGACTTACCAAATGCTTTAAGGTTGTTGGATAACAACACTCAATCTATCCAGTGTACAGTGGAGTAAATACAGCAGGGGTGGGCATAACTTTATCTCTTTACAAAATGATACTGTTACTAGTAGATGTTATAATTAGGTCTAAATTGTAGCCACTTGGGAAAATGAATTGGCCACCCTCATACATAAATACGAAATTGACTGTACATTTAATCAAACAGCAACCTTCATCCAACCTGGGATAGAAAAATGAAGCTAATGTCTAAGGAGCTTGGAAAGAAAGCCAATGCTGTTGTGCTTAAAACTGCACTTCCACTTTTGACCATGTGAGGCTGGTGCCAAAAGTGAGTCAATGCCCATAGACTTCCATGTTAAAATGTCCAACTTTACAGCAGAAATAAACATGTTTACAGTCGCCTGTAAGAAAAAGGTTTGGTCTCCATAACTGATTTCTTCCTTAATGACTACTCTACAAGTGGTAAAGTTTTTACAACTGTGTCACTGTTAAGGCTTAAAGTTGGTGTCAGTAGAGCCGTGGCCACTTTGGCCCCTAATAATCCCCTAACTGGACAACTCGACTGTGTTTGTGTGTTAGCATATTTTTTAGAACAAATAAAATGCAATTACCTGACGAATAATATGGCTTCATATGCAGTTAACTGTACTAACTGGTGAATAATAGAAATATATGTTTGTATGTGCTGTTTCCATGCGGTTGTGTTTCAGTTTAGTTTGCTAAAAGAAGACAATGCTGCAGAGCAGTCAGTCCCAAATCTAGTCAAAATGGCATGTGATTCACCTGCTCAACCCAGTTAGCTATCCCAGAACCCCAGTTTTCTTTGTCTTTTCTCTTTATACCCCCAAATAGCTTGAAAGCCTACTACTAGCAACCCTTGAAGCTCTTGAACTGAACTGTTTCTGTCATTTTTCAGGTCTTCTTATAGAACAAAATGACTGAGGGTGCTCAGAAGTCAGTGCAGGTGGCCTCTGCCTATGCAGCTAAGTTTGGAAAAACCACAAAACTATTCTAATGGTACTCAAACCACATCTTGATATACTGAGGTGTCAAAGAGACCGCAGAAAGTGAAGTAACCACTGGTGATGAGAAGTGGGCGGAAACCAGAGGTAGACTTTTTTCAACTTCCGGGCAAGAAAGTGAAGCGAACAATGAGAGTGAAGAATACTGACTGACATATGACTCTGGTAGCAAACACATCAGAAGGTTGCCTAGGCAACCGGATACTAGAAAGTATGTAAGCTCATGCCACCTCTCATTTATTTAGATTGTTCTTCCAAGGAGCAGGACTTTCTTAATAATAGGGTAATTATTAAACTTTCTTAATACCTTTCCAGGCTTTCTGAAGGTCTTTCAGAGGTGCCTTTGCCCTCCATACAGTGCAGGTATCGTCTAGGAGGAATTTAAGTAAACTCTAAATTCCTTTCCCGAATTCACTGTCTCGCAACAATTAAGTGAATGGCCCCAACTTAACAAACTTTAACTTAAAGGAAGCTCATAGGTTTTAAATGCCATTAAGCGTGCTGAATCCACACTTGTTAATGTGTGAAATATTAAGATTCATGAGTTATACATTTCATTAAATAAGAAATTAGCAAAGCCTAATGAGCTATCGTGGGCAACTGCGTTTTTTTTTTTGTTTTTTTTTGTTGCCTCAATCTACCCATGCACTTTTCAGCGCTGGACTTTCTGGTCACTACCCATCAGAGAGCCACAGCGGCGTGATGGTGTCGTGCGCAGCGGCCCTCGCTGATGAATTTTCATCTGCTAATTGCCGATGCGTCGTTGTTGCCATTTGCTCTTGTGAAAACAGAGATTAAAATGTATTTGTCACTCATTCGCTCATAAAACGTATTCATGCCGCTCGCTTTGCCCTTTGAGTCGGCCCCGGTTTTACGAATCACTTGTGGCCGCGAGACCTTAACGCACCACGAGCTGGACATCAAACACAGCCTTTTGGCCTGACCTTTGATTACTCCCCCCCACGGGCACGGTTTATTTTAAATCAGCATTTCGCACATGGATCGAGTTATCTTCGCTGATATCTCTAACAGTCGAGGCCGGTTTGATACAGGTGGCGCACTGGAGGAGGAGCTGAACTGTAACTGTCCAGGCTGTGCAGCTTTTATCTGACCTTTCTGGATGAGGATGGATGACTCCCATCTTCATGATGAGGACCTGCAGATGGAGATTGCCTCTTAGCGCTTGTTTGATGCAGGTGGGAAAATGCTACAAGCTCACACAAACAGCCATCTCGGAAAGCTCTTGGGGACCATTGGTAATTTAGATAATGAAGTTTCCTGGCCATATGTTATGAACTGCATGAGCCACATTTGCTATGAAATGCTGGCTTTTGGATCAGCAGCTTTTCTCACAGATCGTTAATTCCCTGTCACTTTTTCTCTTTAAAACATTAAAACCTAATCTCCTAGCCTTTGTAAGCTTCATAAGCTGACCTGCTTGTTCATCTGTGCAGATTCCTCACTATCTTTACATATTTAATCTAATAAATTCACGGTCTCAAGTATGAAATGTGAGTCGCTCAATTCAGCCCATATTGGTGTTTAACAGATAGCCCTACGGTCCACCTCGGCTCAGTTTGACTCCCACTGTGCCCCCTGAACGTCCACTCACTCTCTGCACTTCCTTCCACAGCGATTTCCTTCCGTGGCCTCTTAGGAGCTACACAGCGATTATACAATACCTCACAGTTGGCTGGGAGTCGCCGCGCTTTGTGTGACTTAAGAGGGAAGGATGGAATAGAGTCAAACAGTCATTTCACTCTCTGCTGACTCTTTGGCCCTCACATGAAATGCGCTCGCTCCTTTTTCGCTTTCCAGACCGCTTTCCCTGCAGCGCTCACGCTCTCGGAAAAAGTTCTGCGGTTCCTCTGTGTTTGGGATAATCAAAGAAAATTGAAAAACTGAGAGTTTCTACACACAGACATGCCTCCTTCTTGTTCTGCTTGTTTAAATCCTCGTCTAAGTAACAGTGAAAACCCATCTAATTTCCCTTAAAAACGAGTCTGGTTACTCAGGTATAGCTGGAATTTTAACAGGAGCTTAGGAAGTAAGCACCCATACAAAATACACTACCATTCTCAGATTTAATGGCAACTTTAGCTCCATAGTACAAAGCAGTGAAAGAACATATCTCAGCAAAGAAATAAACACTTTCTTTTTGTTTCTTTTTCTCACAGAATAATCAGAAGACAACAAGAGTTGCTTTTTGTTTTGGGAACCACAAAGGCCAGTGCATACCGGAGGACTCTTTATCGCCAGTATAAAGTGACACTTTTGGTTAGGCTGCTACTGAAAGATGGGCCTACTCCATCTATTGAAGAGTCAGAACCAGAAGGTCTCATATTAACATATGACAAAAACAACAACTGAACAACTTGTCCGTACATTTTCATTGAAGACTATGAGCTCTTCTAAGCTGTATTTACATACAGTCACAGGCCACTTTATTAGGTACCTTTTCAACTGCTCATTAACACAAATCTCTAATCAGTCAATCACATAGCAGCAACTCAGATGACCTACTGATGATCTGCTCGTGAGAACAGCATCTCAACAGCAGCAGAAGACCACATCGGGTGCCACTTCTGGATGCTCAGCTGAAAAATCTGCAGAAACTCTGATGCTGTCATGTCAATATGGATGAAAATCTCAGAGGAAGTAGCAAGGTGTTTTGCTTGCAGGGCTCAAGGCGGCCAATCAGAAGAAAGTAGGCTTTCAGCGAGACAAGCCTTTCACAGAAAGAAACTGATACATGTAGAGGATAAACTGAGCAGCTGCAGTATAGAATAAATAAATAGAAAAACATAATCAGTAAACTTAAAGATGCATCTGAAATACCAATAAGTCGAGCTGCAGTTGCTGTACTTGTAACTCAAGAACTTCATATTAGCTGTGATGCAATCTTAGCTTTTTAACGTTATTTGCTGCAGCCTGTATAAATACTAAACAGGAAAAAGTTTCCTCAGTCTTGAAAGTACATTATTGTATCTCTGTAGTTTATACTTTCATAGGCAGTGACTTTCTTCTATAGCAAACACATCATTGAGCAGCGCTTCAATTACAGATGCCTCATAGATTTATGAAGCTCTCGCTTTAATGGCAACAATTAAAGTAGCACCTGAGTTACTTCACCTGATGCCACCTCTCTAAAAAAAAAAAAAGACTAGCCATTGATTAGCAATGGTCTTTTTTTGTATGAGAGCCATTTAAAACAGGGGCCCCGTTACCCAGCTGACTCACCCATTGACCCTGCAGCGCTACGGGGAATTCTTTGGACTCGATTGTTTAGACAAAGGTGAAATGTTTATTCCTATTAGCCAACTTCCCCACAAGATACGATATTGACCCGGTGGAACGTCTGATCGGCTATCACAAATTACAGCTGCGGCGTGGACGCAACTCTGCTCCGATGCTGCCTGGGCATCAGTGAACGGTGCTGGGGACATGCAAACACAACCTACTGTAAGAAAGGGAGAAAAAAAAATCAATGGAGTCTAGTCAGATGTTAGGTAAGCTGTCCCCAACGTTTGCTTTAGGGACAGTCACAGTTGTTTAATAAGACCCCGAGCATCTCCAATCAATGAGAGCTTTCCATTTCCCCGTTTTGAAATCAATGCTGCTGCTTGATGCAACACTGCTGACTCCTTGAGACGTGTCTTCATCGCCGGACCACATAGAAATTGTTAGTTGGGTTTTGATTATGTTTCTCCTCTCTTTTTTTGGAATAATAGATAAAAGAAAAGAGCCCCAGCCTTTTGGAGCAAGTGGAGATGAAATTAATGAGTGTGCGTGTCAAAAACTTTGAAGACGTGCAAAAAATGTTTTTTAGAGATGAAAATTTATGCAGGTGGCAAGACATGCATTCATCTGATTGACGTTTTAAGATTTTGGAAGTTTTAGTGAAACCTGTGGCTTGGCTGAAGACTGGAACACGAGCATGAAGTTTAAAAGCAAATATGAATCTTCTGAAGTGTGTTTCTGATTCTCAGACTCACATAATCTTCAGCCATGTACAGAAAAGAGGAAAACACACACACACAAGCTGAGCCTAGTGTGCTCCGAATGTCATAAAATCTGCTGTTTACTGTATTTTAATTTGTCCCTGCCACTTCCCTTCATCCTCCTCTTCCCTCTTCCCTCTCCTCCCTCCCACCCCTCCGCCTTCCCCTGTCGTATTGATGCGCGCCCCCCTGTCGAGCCCCCTGCGCTACCAGGTATGACTAACTGCTATCTTGCTCCTGCGACTCTTTTGTCATTTATCTTGCTCCGCTATGCAGGCCGGCTGACTGCACAGCACGACAGCAGGCGGTGACAATAATTTGCACTGATCGGACCCCTCTGCCCACCCTGCTGTTACAAATGGCAATCGATTATCATGCGGTAGTACTATCGACTGTCCAGCACTCGTGTGTGTTTGCGTTTGTGTGTGAGTGTGTGGCAAAGGATAGGTTTGTGTTTGTACTTGTACAAGGCACTGCTGCACTTCACCAGCTGCAGATTGTTTCATCTTTTTTTTTCTACTGTGACACATCATAAACACACAGTCATAAATTAATCTAATATTTGGAAATATGTTTTCTGAACTGTTAAGAAACAGTCGGCTCTTCGTTTTCGCCTTTTACCCAAGTTTAATGCTCTTGTGCACTGTTGTGTCTGCATGAGCTGCTCATGCTCGGCTTGGAGGAAGGAGAGGAAACTTGAGGACTAATTGAGTCCGTACATGTATTATCAGAGCTGTGAAAACAAGAAAAACAGCTTGTCTGCTTTACTGTTTGCAGAAAACAAGCTACTATTATCCTTGTGCTAGTCAATGTACTGTATTTACATGGCACGTTTGTCCCAAACAGACATGTTGCAGTTATTTAGGCCTGCACTGCTGTGAGGTGTAGTTACATTTCTGGGAAGACATGATTCAAGATATGTAGGACAGTATAGAGATATTTCAGTGCAGCAGACTTGATCCAGATCCAGATTCGACTTCAACTTCAGCTCAAGGACTTTTTGAAAGGATCCTTTACCAAAATTGAACGGTTTGTGTAGCATCTTCACAAATATGTATCAAACTGTGAAATAGCGATGACTGGGAGGCAAACTAATCAGCGTCCAGGTATCCCTCTCAATCCCAGAACTCATTTTATGCCTCGTGTTGTGGGAATTTGCAGCTTTTCAACAAAACCTACTCTTGTAGACAAAGAATTGTTTTTTATAATTTTTTCATGGTAAAATTTGGGATATATCAATGCAAAGACTTAACAGAATGCAGGCGTGTCCACACGTGTCCAGCGATATTCAACAACTTGAAGTGAAGACAGGTGAACTGAATGCTGGTGGTCTAGACCAAGATTAAACTTTTTGCAGGTTTGAGGCAAGCGATCAGTGAGAGTCAAGGGCCAGAATGATTTGCATATGACAGCATGGTAAAGATTAGAGGGGTGACTAGGCAATGGGAGCCAATTGGAGTCCACTACCATCCGACCACTGGTGACAAAGCATTGCACAAAAGGCAAATGACATCCCTCAACTCATTACTGGTGATGACCCTGACCCCTAACCCTTTTATAGAAAAAAACAAAACAGACTTTTGAGGGAAAACATGGAAATCGAACCTGTTTTTGAAGTAGTGAATTTGAATTGTTGCTTAAATACTTGTGAAAAGAATTTTACAAAAACACAAGTTGATGGTTGGGAGTCATTGGGACCAAAACCGATGATGACTTGAACGTGATCCCATTTCAAGGAAATCTTAAAACAGAGGAATTGTAAAGCCAAAATGCCTGACAGAGACTTGGCTTTAAAGGTAACATCTTCCAGTTTATTAAATGATGATTGCTTAGCAAGTGTTTAAAATGCATTCTAACCCTGGGTGGTCTGCCAGTGACCTGATGGATGTTAAGAGGTTAAACTAGTCTTGTTAGCTTGAGTTTTAGTGCATTGTGACTGTTCTCCAGTATGTAAATTACAGTAAGAATGCTGTGTTGGCAGACTAATTTTTGCAGGTCCTGCTTGAGAAAGCAGGTTCAGGAAAGTTCATACACTTTTCCACTTGCTGGGTTGATTTATATCATACGAAAAGGGGGGGCAAGCTTTTCCATTTACACAACCTTTTCATTAGCTATAACTTGCGAAAGTTGGTGCTGAATTTTCTGAAGGGTGTTAAGGTTCAGGTCAGCCCAATGAACAGGCTCTCGGTCCCATAAATATCGGCCTACTCTACTGTCTGAACTTAACCAAAGTAAGCGACGAGGAAAAGCAACAAATGAAGAGCGAGTAGTAATGGAAGTCAGAAATGAGCAGATGAGGCTAAAGTTGATTGAATTAACCTCTTCACATACAACAGGTCATTGGTGACCCATCCTGGGTTTGGGTTTGTTAGCATCAACCAACCTGTTTGGTACACCCAAATACAAATAATTTTAAACAGAAAAATTACATCTTCAAGTTTAGCTTCTGGTTAAAACAAACCCAAACTCTAGCTGATGGGCTGCTCTTGGGAAGGTGTCAACTTCCTAATCAGGATTTGTGTTGCTGTTTAAAGCTGGATATTCAGAGCATATGGCTTCTTTTCAGCAGAGATGAACAAGAAAGTTTAAGAACGACATCAAAGCTGTTTTTCAAGAAATTAATTGAGCTGAATTAAGCCGAACCAAGACTAGATGTCAAGAAGACACCACGTATAGTGTGTGAGAAGCCACTCTTCCTCAAGTTTCTCTTACTGAAAGGTTACTGACTGAGGTGCTTTTTTCCTCTAAGATGAAGTAAACAGACGAATAAAAACATATTTTCTTGGCATGAAACTAACAATTTATACATTTGGATGCAGGAATTTATAATAGAACCAAAAGTTCCTTTAGATCAACATCAGGTACGCCTATAGATTATAAATGGTTTATGTTCAGTCAAAGAATGATGGTGCAGTTTCTTCCTGCTGATTGGATGATGAACTATGAGCACTAAGAGACTGCGGGTTGTTAATTTTGAGCTTTATAGTTTGTGAGATGTCTGCAGTCTCCTGCACAGCTGCACCACACTGTCTACTGTACGTTTCTGCTGTATTTATCTACTTCACCAGACTTGAACATTGGTGTCCTGCAAATAGAGTGTGTATAATATTGATGACCGGGATATGTGCCGTTTAATCAGCGCTATCGATCCGCTCGGCACCGTTGCCTTGTGCAGCTAGGGTGGAGGAGCGCTTAAAACAAGAGGGAGCGTTTGATTCCCCTGTTGGAGCTACATTAACGGTGCCCGGGCCCTCCCCTGTCGGCGCTCCTCTCTCCACCTCTCCTGTAACTGCATTGTGCTTTCGCTCAATCAATACTTGCAGCAATTGCTCAAATTAAAAGGAAAAAATAGGTTTGCTGAATCCTCACCCGGTGGCTTCCTGTGGACTCCTGGCGGCCGCTGTGGCTCGCAGAGCACTTACAGGAAGTGGGGGGGAAAGGTGTTCGAAGGGTTGATTGATGGGCTGTCTCAGCACGGCGCTCACCCACTCAGACTCCACCAGACTGCCAACTCCGTCTTTGTGCGAGACTCTCATAATTCACAGCTCCTCCATCAGTGGAAACATGCAGCAGCTCCCAATTTACACATGTAAAAAGTGTCCATTTGAATACTGCCAATTTTCTCAGGCTTACCTTCATACCTGTCTCTGATTATTGGCTTTCATAATGAACCCACAACGTTATTGTTGTCCTGTATTTCAGGCAGCAGGGCATGATTCAAAGGGATCAAAATGTCAATGTTTGGATATAGGGGATTGTAGGGATACATTTTCTCTTTTCCTCTTTTCCCTCTTTTTTTAAACCCAGTCTGTTACCCGGTAATCACTTGGCGGATACCTTTTGAAGTCAGAGGGAGTTCAAAGCGGGTGTCAGCAGGCTGTGGAAGACGACCCCTTCGCGTTCCAGTCATTGTGTGTAATTGGTGCGGTCTACTGTTGAGCGCGAGCCGAAGGAATACAACCTTTATTAGTACAATCGCGGGCAGGTTCTGCTTACCAGCCGTAATATCTTGCAGGCACACACACGGTGCATCAAACAGACGGTGTCAAATCACCAATGGGTGGGTGTTTGGCTCAGGAATGCAATTACCGTGGTATGGGGAGAGCTGCATACACAGAGAACACATTGGGTGCAATAAGGTGAGCTGGTTTACTTTTCCAAGGGTCCTTTCTTTTTCCTGTGCGCTTCGTCTTCAGGAGACACAAGATGAATGCGAGGAAGAGCAAATGGCCAAGTGAAACTGTATCGGCTCAAACAGACACAAACTGTTTACAGTATAATGTTACAGCACAGTTGAAAATGGCATTGGGAACTCTGCAGCAGACAATAGATTTTTGAATGTGCCCTGGTAGAAGTCAGAAATGTCATTGTGTGCAATTTAGTAAAGCTTGGCTCGCTAAGCTTGATTTGTATCACATCGGAAATGGCACAGAAACTCCTCAGTCTCTTGCTCACAATACACTCGAATAAATCACAGCACTATGATTACACATGCAAGTTTAGCTTTTTTAGTGTTATGCTTTTATGTTTGTCTTTGTTAACCGTTGGACAAGTAAATAAAATTCCATACTTTATTATTGGAATCATTCTTTCTGTCCCTCTCAGATGTACTTCTTTCTGCTAATTGCACAATGCATCCTTCAAATTAGTCTCTGCCAACCAAGGATGCAAGTAACACAAATGTTAAATGGACTTCTACAGCACATTTATGCTCTACTTGATTACACAAAGCATTTTCTTCCTGCAAGACTCATTCTCTCACACAGTTAATAAGGTGCTTTTTTCTAAACCTCAGCATTTTTAACCTAACATTCACATTCTCGGTGGATGCACTAGGGGCAAATTAAGGTTCAGGTTATTCCAAGAATGCAACGGTATCCCAGCAATACTTTGGCCAGCAGACAATAAGAGCCAGGGATTGATCCAGCAAGGGGGAATGACACAACCCTCCAAGAAGTGGATGTCCCAGCAAATTCACCCAGATCGTGCAATGCTCAGAGAAACCGCAGAAATCCAAATACTACATCTCAGACTCTACAGGCCTCAGTATGTTAAATGTTAAGTAAAGTAAGTAGTTGTTAAAGTTCATGGCAGAACATGCTAGCATGCCTTAGTTTTCCACAGTTGCATCTGACCCAACCACAAGACTTCTACAACAATGTCCTTTATACAGATGAGACCAAAGTGGAGATTTTTGGTCATAATGCACAAAACCAGACATAGGATATCAGCTCAAACGTCTCCTACCAGCTCTCGGCACGGTGGTTGTGTCATGATGATTTGGGCTTGGTTTGCAGCCATAGGATCTGGGCACCTTGCAATCATTGAATCGACCATGAACTCCTCTGTATACCAAAGTATTCTAGAGTCAGATGTTAGGCCATCCTTCTGACAGCTAAAGCTTGGCCATAATTGTGTCATGTAACAGGACAATGATCCAAAGCACAGCAGAAAATCTACAACAGAATGGCTGAAAAGGAAAAGAATCAACGTGTTGCAATGATTTAGTCAAAAGTCCGGACCTCAAGCTGACTGAAATGCTGTGGTGGGAACTTATAAGAGCTTTTCATAAATGAGTGCCTGACCTTAATAACTGAAGCAACACTGTAAAGGAAAGTGGGTCAGAATTCCTCTACAATGATATGATGGGCCGATAAAGTCATAAATAAAACCACTACTTCAACTTACTGCATTTTGGTTTCATTTTTGTTAAATAGATAATGTCATAGTGCACAATGTTTTGTGCTGTTATTCATCTCAGGTTACATTTGAATTTTAAGATCTGGTGAGGATCAGATAATTTCTTATTATGTCCTGATACATAAAACATTACAAGTGACACATTACATTAACTGTAAATGTCATCAACAGTGCCGTCCAGAGCCAGTTTAAAATTAATAAAGGGGAACTTGTGGTGGGAATACATGTGCTGATTTGTCAATTAACAGTAAATCAACTAATGTAGCATCACCCTCATTTGAAACAACTCAGTGTTTTAGATTTATTGCTTCTTTTTCATAGCGAAAGAACCCGCCCCCCCAACCCCACACAGAGGAACAAACATACATGTGTGGTTATATGTGTCCTCCTTCAACCCTTGAACAATGCTCACTCTCAGCCCTGCCGACCAGCATCCGGAGGAAAAAAAGCATCACGAGTCAAAAGGCCTATTCCCTAACCCTCATAAATTGCACATAACTTGATTACAATGAGACGATTATACCTTATTAGCAAGGATATTATGGCGTCTTCTTACTGGGGCTCATTATATAGACTTGCATCTGTGACTGAACATTGGCGCTTCCTTTTTTTCCAGTGTGCATGTGTGACCTGCCAGCCATTACTGCAGCTGGAGGAAGAGGTATGGGGCCAGGGGGCGGGGGGTAGAGGGTTGGTCAGCATTCATGTGGTGTGGTCTCGAAATTCAGATTCTTAAAACCATTGCTGTGTTTTATGCATTTACAGTGAAAGAACATTGCTTGCAACAAGCAGAGTATCTTACTTTTTACTGAAAACACTATTCCATGCATTTTGTGGTGGTATCAGGATGCCTTGGGGGGGGCCCATAACTGAGAATATACACACACATACACGCACCAGTGTTGAATCTGATGGGGTTTTACTGTAATTACTGCACTTCTGTTGCACCTGCTAAGACTTGGTGGCCAATACAAAAAGGCCCAGTGCACTGGGCAGCTTGCACGTCTAAATGTGTGTAATCATTTGGGTGCAAAGCAGGACACTGCTGCAGGGAGGATGTGCGAGCTCAGCAAACCTTCCCCCGGATAAATAAAGGTTTAAAAAAGACATCTAGATAATAGCCGCTTGTGATTACAGAGGCGGTTTGCAGCGCGGCACCTTCCGATGGGTGCGTATGTGCTGTGAGGCTGCTACGCCGCCAACAACAACATTTTCTTCCATGTCAGCCGCCAAAATGAGAGCAACTGCCATATAATCTGCTTTTAATGGACGCTAATGCAGGAACACCTGTCATAGCCACGGCAGCATTTTCCCCCCAATATAATCCTAAGAAGATTACACATGTTGAGAGCAGGTATTCCTGGATTAATTATTGACAGACTGTGAATTGGGTCTTATAGCCAAATGTATTTTGGTAATGTGTTTGTATATACTATGCCTGTGGTTAATTCTACCCCTTAATGGGTTGTTTAGGAGATGGCACTCTTTACTTGACTTTAATTTACGAATACGGAGCCAGTCTTGATAAGAGTGCTCATACCTTATGTGCAGAAAGGTTTTAGCGTTCACTCCGATTTTAAACTTGTAGTGAAATTTACTCGGCCAGGTTCGAGTGTCCACACGATTGTTTTTGTTAATAAACACAAGCGCCACGAAAAGTGTTATCTTTAAGTTAAGGTTTTTAAAACTCATGGTGTATATTGCAGTATAAAAATTGTTATTGTACATGTAGATAAACAGTTAAAGTTGCTATTTTTTCAAGCTTCCAAGAAACCAGACTTTCTTGTCATTTTATTAAGTGCTCTTGAGCAATAGTGCTCCAGGCTTTCTGAAGGTGTTGCAAAGTTTTTATTTTGACATTGGCTGCTTTTTCGCGTATTTTCAGTCCAGTTCTTGTACCTGACCAGTTTCAGAGGAATGTATTGTTGTTCTGTATGTTGCACAGAAACAAATCTTTTGTTCCCATTTCTTTAAATCCATGAAAAATACCAAACATAACACATTTTGAGAGACATAAAGTCGTATCTTTACACCAACAATGTGATTCCAAAAGAGCTATTATCAGAAAACATGACATATCTCAGTGTGGTGTGCAGTGCATCCTTAAAAAAGTTGAGGAAAATGGACAAGTGGAGGACAAAAGAAGAAGTCACAGGCTTAAAAAAAACTATCTACAGCAGATGAACGGTAACTGAAAGTCACATCCTCAAGAAACAGGAACAAATCCAGCAAAGACCTGACAGAGGAGTTCAGAGATGCAACCTTCAGTTGATCATCTACTGTTCACTCAAGCTTCATCAGAAATGGTCTCCGTGGAAGGGTGGCAGTCAGGACGGAAAACATTGAGAAAAGGCTGATTTTGGCTCTCAACTGTTTGACCTGTTGCCCTCTGGCAGGTCCCTCAAATCACAAACAGATTCAGAAAAACCAACACCGACCCTCAATGTACACCAACTCCCCCCACCCCTGACCCTACATTTGTCATAACTGTCACGCTTCCAAAATGGCAAACAAGTTAAAGTCACATGGTTAGGGGTCAAATGTGGGCAAAATCTCAAGTAATAGTTAATGAAATTGTGAATTATTTGCACCATTATGCCACGCCATTGCACTGCTGCTGTTTTTTTTTACCATACCTTGTCTATACCTTATTTATTTAGCAGTTTTAAAATCTACAACTTCTTATATTCACTTACTCGTCTTTATGCCTGTTCTTTGTTTCTCTTTGCATCTGAAGGTGTAGCCGTTCTGCATACACTCCATAACAACGATTCTTATTAACTCAATGGAGAGTTCTCGAGTACATGAGAGGGTTCATAAGCAGCACTGAGTTTAAGCATTGTTTCTTTTACATTAGTAACAAAACTGGCTTATTTATTTGCCCAGTACAGAATAGTGTTCATTGATTATACTTAGCTCCCTCAGCTCCAGGTTTGGGCCATGACAAAGACTTTTAAACAAGTAGCGGAAGAGAGCTTTCATCTTTTTTAACAAGTCTTAAGTGTGTTCTGAGGAGTCTGGCATACTTATGTTCACTCTAATTTAAAATCCAAACTTTCCTCCACCGCCGCCACCATCTTCACTCTCCTTCACCACCTCGCTCCTCACTTCCCCCGTCTCCCTCCACCCACCCCCTTGGATGACAGCCGGAGCCGCAAATGAGTGAGGCTCCACCTGACAAGCCACCGCGGGAGTGGGGTGGGGTGAGGAGACGGGTATAGGTACATTAGAATTGGGGGAGGCGATGAGATGATGAGGGTGGAGGATCTGCTATTTTAGACCTTCTAAGGAGCTCATTAAGCAAAGGTGTGATCAGCACGCCTCCGCTTAGGTGATGCTACCGGCTTCCGCACCTTTGCTTGCCACACCACAAGCGAGTCAATTTTATTCACTGTTAAAGGAAGAGGAGGAGGAGGGGGAGTGTGTGTGTGTTTGGCAGGTGGGAGGGAGTACACTTAGCCAACGGGCCCTTTTCTCTTCCCCCCCTCCCAAATCTCCCCGAAGGCTCACCTCGACTTTCAATTGTCAGACTTGTTAGTGAGCCTGTCTGACATCGGGGCCGTCAAGTTATCGGCTGGATTGCACTTTATGACGTGTGGTATGATAATATTTTTACCTTTCACTGAGCGAAGAGGGGGCTGTTCTTCTGTCTCTAATTCCCCTCAGCCCCGAGGCCCCCCTCCCCATTCCCACGGCTTCTTTACCTCTACTGGAGATTTTATTATTTGACTTGAGAATTTACTCTCGCCTCGCAGCGGCTTCCTTATTCCCAGCAGCGCAGGAATCACGCGCCAAGGAGACGTTGACGGATGTCTTCTTCCATCCGCCGGAGAGCTGTCGCCCCGGACAACCCAGACGATGACGAGGAGCTTTTGACATGCTCTACTCCAGATCGTGTCTCCTGACACGAGCCTCCTGCCGCCATTGCCAGCCAGGGCCGCCACCAGGGAGGATGCTGGGATACGCTGCAGTGATTCACCTATTACAACTGGCTTTGGAAATCTGTCACACACACACACACACACGCACCTTGACTGCGTAGTGCACACACACATACACACACCTCCTGGATAAGCTGCTTCCAGGAGCGGCAGAGGGGCCAGGCCTCGTGTGCACAGAGCAGATGTACGAGACAGGAGGAAAGAAATGAAAAAGGGAGGAAAAAAAGGAGACAGCAAGTGTGTGTTGTTCCACAGACAGCAGAGAAATACACACACGATGTCTAAATCTACCTTCCTCCCACAAGCACAATGGAAAGATTACTTGCAAACTGCCAGGTAGACAACAAGACGTGAGCCGTCAAGTCCCTGGCAGCTCACTGCCGCAAGAGCTAATCAGGTTTGAAGCACACCCAGGTACACTATCTTTTGCTTTTGAGTGCACACGTTTCTCGACATTAATCCCCACTAAGCCTTTGCAGCTAATGTAATCTAATTAATGACTTTTTTCCTGAGCCTGCTGCAAACTTGAACTTCAGACTATGTATCCATGTTTTTCTGTGCATTTTACTGAACTGTTAGCCCGCTAGGAGAAAGGAAAAGTTCTGTCAAAACAGTCGCTCCGACTTCTTGCAAATAAAATTGATATATTCAGCAACAAATGTACTAAAAAATGAAGATATGTGTCTTAAAGGGAACATTTCAAGCGTTTACATATTTTATGTCATATTGGTCCATGTTGATATGACAGCATCACACAGTTGCTGCTTTTTAGCTGCACATCATTATCACATGATGTGAATCTTTTGTTCCACCATGTCTGGATCCATGCCATTCTGACCCTACCCACTGAATGTTGCAGCAGAAAAAGAGACTCATCAGAGTGGCCAACATTTTTCCAATCATCTGTTGTCCAGTTTCAGTGAGTCAGTGTTAACTGTAGCCTCAGTTTCCTGTTCTTAGCTGAGAGGGAGTGGCAGCCACTGTGATCTTCTGCTGGTACAGCCCATTTTTTTCAAAATTTGACATGTTGTTGATTCAGAGACACTCTCATGCATACCTTGGTTGTAACAAATTCTTATTGGAGTTACTGTTGCCTTCCTATCAGTTCAAAGCAGTCTTGCCACACGGTATTTTGTCTCAGAACTGTTGCTCACTCTATATTTTCTCTTTTTCTGACCATTTTTGTAAAACCTAAAGATGGTTATATATGATCAGCATGTTTTATAAAATGCTACAATTTTAGATTTTATTTTCGTTTTTCATTTTCCCTCCTAAGTTCCTTAGTAGTCTTTCTTCTGCATTTCCTGTTTCAGTTATTTCCTGTTTTATTTAGTTTACATCACTTCCTGTCCTTGTCCTTTTGACTCCTCTGTGATTCTCTCACCCATTTTCCGTGGTTTCACCTGTTTCTCATTTTCATGTCTGGTCTTTTTGTGTATGTACTGACATGTTTTTTTTTTTTTTTCCAGTAATGCTTCCTAAAATTTAACCACAATTTTAGGAAAGAAAAAGAAAAGGAAAGAAAATGTACTGTATTTTTGTGCCAGTTCATTGTAATTATTGTTTTTTAAAAATGTGTTTATTTTATGTGATGATTCAGTTTACAGAGGTTTACATAAATGGAAAGTAGTAAAATTCAATGCATGGTTAGAAAATATGGATATAAATAAAATATAAATATATCTTTAAAAAATTAGAAAATTCCTGCTTTTTGAAAGAGTACACTCTAGTGTATTTTTTCATGTTTTTTTTTACAGTGTAAACATCTGTAAAAGTACATTTTTAATACATTTTTCCACATGTTTTTTCTGTATTTTTAGCCACAGTTTACAATTTTTAGCCACAAACTTTACAATTTTCCATTTGCATAAATTTCCATTAAAAAACAGCAGATAATACACTGTCAGAAAATGAAAGGTATATTTTCTGTGTTTTTTACAGTGTAGGCTCTTCACAATGTTCCCTTATAAATTCCCATCTGAGATACTTCAGAAGCATGCTAAACTTCATCACGGTTTTAATGTTTGCATCAGGCTGTTGGCACATGCTCTGCCCTTCCATGAAACAGCCCATACGGGTGGTCCTGATATCTGATTATAAATGAGTTTGCAGCACTTACATGCTTTATGTTACCTGCTCTATCATGATGCATGTGAGCACCTCTCTGTACCAAAGGGATTTCCTTGTTAAAAAAAACAAAACAATCCAACTTGGTTATTTCCAGCGCATTTGGAAGATTATATGTAGTCTTCTTTTGGAGCCACAGGGCCAGAGGGGATCTTCGAGCTGCAAGTACTGGGCATCATTTGTGCTGTAAATATGAATAATTTAACACATTCAGATTATGCGCTGTACCTTAAACATGAGGTCTCTGAATATTTTATTAAACATGCATTTTGCAAAATTAGCCTGAGCTTTCATATATGTCAGCATACTACCATATTTACATTCTTTTGCTCCATTAGTTTTTTCATTGGATTGGTTTGTTCCCAAGACTTTTGGTCACAATTTTATCTGTCATATCAGTTGCTCTAATAATCTTTTATAATATTCTTGGTGTTTCTTACATTTGCCAGGGTTTTACTTGAGATAATTAGTCCTCCATTCTTTATGCAAGTTAACAGTGACCTCAGCAGCCATAAAGGAATATCTCCAGCAGCAACAAGAACGTGCAACAGATGGTATATCCGCTGGTCTCCAGAGCTCCTGATCTCAACACTGAGTCTGGGTTACATGAAGTGACAGAAGCAACCAAGAGCCAATTTCCAGAAAAGATTTGTTTCAGGTAGTCCAAATTGTTCGTAGAACAACACATCTACCAAATACTAAATATAGGCTTATTTTGGTTTATATAAACTTAACTGACCATTATGTCATTAGTTTTTAAAGTAATACAAGCTTTTATTAAATACGTATAAATCTGTTAATGTTAAGCTTTGATATCTTGATGCCCATTTAGAGTTAGTGGATTTAAAGGTGCAGCCAGGATGAGGAAGGTGTCAGGTTTGGGAACCTTAAAGAATAGTTCTTTAAGCTTTGTCACAGTGACCTTAATGCTTACCTTTGAAAGTCTACTAGGAGTAAACCTTTTTTTCTGAACTGAGCGGTCTCTGCCTGTGCAGATACCACTGGAAAAACCATGAAACTATTCTAATGGTCATCAAACCGCATCTAAACCACAAAAACTCATAATTAATGGTACAGGGGAGTTAATCAAATGTTGTCTTTATGGGGGAAAAAGTTAGGGTCTTGATTTTCGTCATTGGGGACTCAGACAACTGGAGACTAGATGGCCGATTAATCATTCCTGTTTTACTTCTTTGAAGTCCACATGAAGTCTACCACCAGGCTGCATATTTGGTTCTTTGTAATGTAAATTCTCCATCACACGTGGACCCAAGTGGAGTAGTGCACTTGGATAGTGTGCATTAACCATTTGCACTGACCCTTGAGGTGAACACAGCTGAGGGAACCCCCCCCCCGAAAAAAAGCATCAGCACTGATGAACGAGTATAAGAAAAGTTTTGTTTTCCAGAAAATTCCATCTTCTCAAGCTGTTGAAGCATCGTCATCTCTGCAATCTGAGACTCTCTGAGCTCCTGTGCTGACTTATCAATGAAATGGCAATCCGCTTTTACACTCTCATCTCCAACCTGGCCTTGGGGGCAGGAACAGTAACATAAATGGACTTGGAGGGAGCTCGGAGTACAGATGCTGTTTCTTTGTAGGGAAAGAGAGCTGGTAAAGGTGGTTCAGGCACCTAATCAGGATGCCTCCTGAGTGCTTTCCTTTGGAGATTTTTCATGCACATCTAGCTAGGAGGTGACCCCATGGATAGACCCAGAAATCGCTGGAGGGATTATACTGTGTATTTCATCTGACCTGAGTAAATGTCGGGATAACCCAGCAGGAACTGGAAAATGCTGCTGGGGAAAAAGTTGCCTGGAATAGTGTGTATGGGCTGCTTGCTACTCTGACCCAACTTCATATAAGTGGACAAAGTTGGAATGAAATGACAACAAACTTGAAGCTCCCACAAATCAAAATGTTTTAGTTTCTCAAATGAACCATCAAAAACCATGAACCACATTGATGAGTGTCACTTCCCGCTGTCACTGGAGCATTTTCACATATCCAGGCCATGTTTTGCGCGCACGAGTGATACTGTTTTGGGAAAACTGAGTTGCCCTTTGACTCTGTCTTTGATCTGAAGTGTCCCATTTCTTAAGGTGAAATAAAACCTCCACATGTTCTTGTTCCTGGCTTCTTCAGGAATTGCTTTCCATCCTTAGACCTTTTGTAAGGGAAGATACTTTTCTTTTTTTTTGATGCCATGACAGGAACTGTCACAATGGATTGAAGTGGTACACTGCTGTGGAGCAAAATAGATTTTCAATTCGCACAAATACCATTATCCATGGCAGGTTTCTCTTCCTTGGCTCATCCTGTGAGCCCCTTTCCCCTCCCTTAGCAATTTCCACAAACAAACATTTTCCCCCTCCCACTCTGTACAAGAAAACACACAATTATCTCTAAAAACTGGAACAGATTTTTTATTAAATTAACCTTATTAGTGCATTACGGTAAGCAAATGCCAAAAAAAGGAGTTCCTCATTTGCATTAAGATAGATTTTTCAGGTTGGCTGCACAATTTAATTAAAGAAAAGATTAAGAATCATTAACCAAGCTGCTCTACCTTGCAGTAGCGACAGGCTCACATCTGACTCAGGTTAACAGAAACCCAGATGGTGGCTCTCTAACTGTTGAATCTCCGTAACCGAATCAGAATGATCCTATTAGTTTCCACGGGTGGGGCGGGTGAAGTAAAGTGAGGGAATTCTGGAAATTTGCAACACTTGCACACGGTGCAGCCGGGGGCCGAGTTTCATCCGAGATCCCTGGCTGACTTTTTGATTTTTAGTGTGGTGGAGGGGAAAGGAGGAGGGAGTCAAGGGTGACTCAGGTGGCCAAGGTTCATTTCAGGGTGTGAAATCCAAATGGAAGCGGTGTACAAATGGAAACCTAATTTGCTACGCTTTGCATCCATTTGGGAAAGTAATAACATTACCTGAAGTTCATGGAGCAGTATTTCCAACACAAATGATCCTGCATGCAAATGTGTCATCTACAGACATATTGCCACGATTTTGTTGAAATTAGATTTCGCTTTCACTCAATGTTTTTAGTTTGGTTTTTTATTGTGTATTTGGTTACATATTTGAACATTAAAACTAATTTGTAATAGTGCAAAACAAGATCATGGTTTGGGTGAAAGCAGACTATTTTAAAATCTATAAAACATGCTAGAAATTTCCATTGCCAAATTCAGCCTCATCTAAAGGCAACAATATAGCATGCATCACTTAACTTTAAAACATATTTAGGCTGTAATAATAGCTTTCAATGTTGTTCATATAATGACTTATTAAACAAATAATGTCTGGACTTTTCTGATTCATATTTATGATTTTGAAATAATTTTACTAAATTTTAGCTCAAACTTTTTATTCTTGGACTCTGCTTGAGTAGCTTTGCATTATTCACGGTGCCAAAATATCACTCACTTATCTCATACTGGCCATTGATTAAAGCTCCTCCCCCTTGTAGCCATTTTTGCCGATTGGCTGCCCCTCACATACAGAAGCTCTAAACAGCCAATGGATGCGGCTTCTGTGGCTATACAAAGATGGTCCCGGTTACCAGGCAATCACTGAGGCCTTCTTACCTTGGGCCTGCTAACCTTTTGAATAGCTCTTAGTCTGGCCCCCCACCCTAGGGCGTGCCCAAAGTGTGGGTCATTGTTGGGTCCCCATCACTAAAATCCAACATTACAATACATTATAAGAGCATGGATAGGAGAAGAAGGAATATAACTAAATACATTTACTCAAGTAATTCACTCAGGTTTAACATACTTCTACTTTAAGTATAACCAAGTCATGGAGCTGCTTTTACTCGACTATATACTGGATGCACTTATAGAACTTTGTACTACACGGTATTTATTTTAAAGCGTTTGTCACTTATTATTTTGCAGACTAACTGGGTTATTATAGATAAAGCTGGTTATCTAAAATAAAGTAATATACACATAAATACATAAGTAACTACAATTCAAAAATATTGTATATGTTTATGAAAAGTGTCATTCCACATCATGTGAACTTTTACTTTAAGTACTCTAAACATATTAGATTTTTTAACCTGTGTGCTATTAAGGTATTTAAGTAGAGATAGAAATTTTACTAGAGCAAAAATACTTTTTTTTTCATTTTTTCACTTCACAATTGTCTAATGCAAGATTAGAAACTGAAATCTTCTAAGTCAGTTTTCCACAGCAGTTTTTTCTGATTACATTTTCCGATATCCTTTGCCACCCATCTGTACAGACAGCATGCTAACACGAAGCCAGCCAAGAACTGAGAGTGATGTCAAAGCTGAGTGTTTGCAGACCCCAGCCTAGCAGCCAGAGCCTGATCTTTAACAGGTAACAAAGGCAGTGGCATGTTTCTACAACAGAATCACTGTGGCAATTTAAAGAGTCTTTGGACTGCTTTTCATCTTTGCTTTGTGTTGTTGGTTTTGTGTTAGTATATAAAATTTAAAAGAGGGATCATATGTATTAGTTGGGTATCTGTGTTAGTGTGTGGGTCTGTAGCCTACGGTTTATATTGCCATCTGTTAATTCTTTGACAGTTCATTTCAGCTCATGTTACAGTGTTGAATTAAGGTACTGCATCACTTTTCTTAAAAGACAGCAATATGTACTTTTTTTGAGTGATGACCCCAACATCACTTTTAAGCTGAAGGCAGGTCACTTGCAGACATTCCAGGCTCCTGTTGCCTAGGTAACCTTCGAATGTATTTACAAGAAGTTCACATGTCAATCAGCAGTTTCATCACTGTCATTGGTAGTCACTTCAGTCACCGCCCACTCCCCCTCACCTGCAGTTATTTCGTCCCTTAGTTATTTTAGGTCGCAGAACGGCATTCTGTTTCTAAAGTCTCCAGTCACCACACCGCTTCCAGCGCAGATGCAAAGGTGCCATACCATACAAATAAAGTTTGACTGATTGATATAATCTTGGCTTCTCAGTCAAATCCATGTTTTGCTTTTGCAAAAATCAAGATGGTTGGCTTGACTAAGGTGACCGCACAGTGGCCATATTTTTATACAGTGTATGCTTTTAGTGCTGCTACTGCCGCTAAGAGACCAGAACACAGAAATCTATGTGAGAACTACACTATGACGTCACATTGAGCAATAGGACAGCTATAATTGCTAATTTTGTTTGTTTTTACAGGTTTTTATAGACTTGACTGAACAGACTATTACTCATAAGAAAAATAAAGGGGTTACCTCCAGTAAATCCTGCTGCCACTAACAAATATTTTTGTCCCTGTAAAAAATTACACTTTGTGTCTGTGGGAAAAATTACATGTGATAGAAGAACAAGAAACAGAGACAACCTCTTTCATGTTGGACTTTTTTTTAATATATGAACTGTGATGGAACTAAGTCAACGGTCACAGGTCTGATGCACACACAGAGCAAGCCAAGTGGAGAGGATTTGACAGTTCTTTCTGACCACCGTAGGGTTAAAGAATTTGGTATGCAAATTATTCGGGAAGGATGTTGTTAAAAGTGCGAGAGAGAAATAGACAGAGAGGGGCAGAGAGAGAGAGAGAGAGGGAGGAAAAAAAGGGAGGTACACATCCAAACCCCTAATCCTCTTGCTTTCGCCAAAATGACAAATGCAGGAACTGAGGCATAAAAGAATCATTCATGTATGGCGCACTTGAGTATTACTGCGAGGCACCTGCATTGGAATGAACAGATACAAATAAATACAAAATAATGCAGGGGAGGGGGCGGTGGGACAGAGGAGAAAGGATGGGGTGTTGGGGGAGTGGGGGTGGGGGGATCACTAAGAAGCTTAAAAGAGTCTTCGGCGTTTGAATGCAATCAAGCGCCATTGAAATGATACCAGGTGCCTGGCAGGTGGAGGGAAACAGATGCGCCGGGGTTGGCAGCCTCGGCGGCGTACAGGTGTGAAAAAACGTGCCTGCTCCCTAATTACCGATTTAAATGCTTAATTTCTGTGTTTCAATATTGATTGCTACCTTTCTGCTCCTATTTCCCCACGGAGCGGACCGAGTATTTGTAGGGAGGCCCCGTCAGTGTGTTTTCTCTCCTTTTCTTCCAGCTCTTTTTCTTTCTCTTTTTCTCTTTTTAATAACCCCAAACAAATCTCAGCTTTTCTTCCCCGAGCGCCGCTCTCTCTCCGCTCTGTGTTCATGTTTGGATTCCTTCCCAAATCATTCCTGAGTGATTAAAGGGGGGATGTCTTCGTTATTTGATGGCAGGGCAGCAGAAAGGCCCGCTCGCGGTGTCGCTCCTCTTCTCCCTTTTTAGATTGGATCATATACTGGTAATGGGACACACAATCAATGGCCGCGCATTGATGCCAAAAGCTGCCCCCCCCCCCAACACCCCCCTTCCACCTCTCCCCTCTCCTCCTCTTCCTCCCCCCTCTTTTCAGTGGATCCAGATGGATCTTTATCTGGCGATGTATTGATGAAAATCACTCCTTTCATTTGCTGGCCCTCCTTCCTTCCTCCACAGGCAAATGATAGACTCGTGTACCTGCAGTAATTTGTACTTCAGTCTGAGATTTATAACCTGCTGTGCTGCAGATTGGGGGCGAGCAAAGGGAGGATTTAAAAAATAAAAAATAAAAAAGGAGTGACACTAATAGTGGCTGATGAATCTGATTAATCAGATCTGGTAAAGAAAGACCTAAAGTTTAATCCCAAAATGCACACTTCACCATTATTAGTTGAATTTGAAGGAACTGTTTTATTTCCTGGAGGTAGCGTTGCATGCTGGGACCAGTCCAGGCCCACCGTGGCAGCTCCCGTTGCAGGCCAACAGCTGCCTTTCCCAGGTGGCCTGACATTTGAGTCGCAGCCGGCCAGATTAGATGGAAGGTGTACGAAGAGGGACAGACGGCAGGAGGATGATGAAGGAAGGGAGGGAGGAAGGCAGGACGATTAACTTAGTGCCAGGTCCTTGTGCGCACGGGGTTGGAAGGCGGGGGAGCCCAGGGGACAACCTGAGCCCCTGGATTTCAGTCCAGATGGCTGGCCAGGGCATCTCAGAGGACCCCCTCTTATTGATTTAGGAGGGAAAACAGAGAACCTGGCTTTGCTTTGGGCCAACTGTACCGAACAAGACCTGCATCGCTGCTCCTTCCTTTCTTTTTTCATTTTTTTTATCCTCATCTCAGGTTATCTGTGGCGACCCAAAGGGGAGAAGCGAGCGCAAAGAAGTGGGGAAACGAAGGCGAGATATGAATATAAGTCGACTGATTTAGCAGGTCGGATGTAAAACGGGTCACACTTTCGCAGGTCTAATCCCCTTTTCTTTGCGGTCAAATTGTGTGCTGATATGAGACGGTGTCGGCTCCCTGGAACCAAATAGAGCCTGAATGGTGCAGGTCTCTGTTAATACAAAGAGCTTCTCAGCTAGTGAGCAGGCGAGAGGAGATGTGCAAGATAAGATTTGTAGAAACACATGAAAGGGGACATGGGTATAAATATGTATGCACCCCTTGGAGTGGAGCCCTCTTTGTATGCCCATTAGTACAGCTTTTTTTATCCATTGTCAATGTGGTAATACATATAAGTTCGCCACCCAGTCAATTATATCCCCCACATGACAATAGCAGAGATATGTGACCAAACATAGAGTCAGTGTGGTGTAGAATGAATAATTCAGCCATCAGATTGGACACTGGAAAACAAACATATTGGAGTAGATCTAAGTAGGTTGACACTGAATCTGGTACTGAGAAAATAATTGACATCACATAAACTTTTATAATTAAATGGAAAAAAGAAAAAAAAAAGTATTTGAAGTAGTTTCCCTTTCCATAAATATCCATATCCATTAGTAAAATATACATTTTACCTTTTAGATGGATTCAAGAAACCCTTCATAAACAATCTATCAATGTAATTTGCAGTGACTGTTAGCAATATTATTCATCTTATGATTTATCAGTTATGGACGGCAAATTGAATCATTTAGCCAAAACTGGTTTACGTCTTTAACCAATTGCCCACTACTTTTATCTCCTACTCTGTTTAATGTAAAATATAAATGTATGTGGTTAACTAGGTGAACCAGTTTATCCAACAACTATGTATGTTTACATTTTTTTAACTGTTTATTAATAATGTTTTAGATAACAGTTTCTACCTTTCAATATTTTTTTTAGCTAGGTGTGTTTAGCTAATAATTTACCTTGTTAATTTGCAATGTTAGCTAAATTTTTTTAACATTCTATCAACACTCTAAAGCGGCAATATACTTTTTGTAATTACTAACTTTTCATTTGTGTTGTTTGTTTGTTTGTTTTAGTTGGCTGTTTTAACAGTTACATATTATGTTCAGTTGACAGTTTTACTCCATGATAATAAACATTAACTAACAACTTCTTATTCACTCTTTTCCCTAGCAGTCTCTACATTTAGTAACACTTTTAGCTAATAGTTTTACATTTACGTTTTTATTTTTTATTCATTACTTCATTTTAAGTTTATCTATCAGTTTAATTTGTTAATCCATAATGTTAATTCAGTTAATTGTTTCAATAGCTATACTTTAATTTGATAAGTTCAAGTTTATGTTAGTAGATTTTACTTTATTTTCTTTTTTTAGCTAACTATTTTAACACTTATTGCTTTATTTATAGCTAAATGTTTTCCAAAACCATGCCTTTTGGCTAACAAATTCATCTCCTTGCCATATCCATAAGCATTCATTGTTCTTGGCGAACAAATTCCAACTACTTGTGAATACTTTTTAACAGCCATGCTATTTGCAATAGCAATAGTTATTTCAGTCTTTTTTTTATTTAACTTTTTGATAATTGCTTATCAAATGTAATCATTTATACATTTCTTCCTGTTTTCTTTTTGAGCGTCTTGTCTATTATTTTCACTTAACTGTGAAATTTTCTGGAGTTTGGTTTTTTTATGGAGTTTTTGGTGTTTTTTCTTTGTGTACATTAAGAAGATAGTAGATAAGTGGGCATTCATTACTAAAGTGACTTTAAGTATAATAAATGTACCAAAAATCCCGTATGAATGTAAATAACCAACCCTTCACAAAGACCATACAAAGAGTTAAGCGCAGTTCAGGGTTTTAGGATCTCGTAGCATATGATATTTGTCAATAATGTCGATTAGCTATGAAACAGATCCCCTTCAGCGAGGGACCAGAGCAGGGAGGTATCTGTAACTGGACGCCCACGCACCACAAAGGCTATTGACTGACAAGGTGGACCTCTTTGTGTTGCTGGGAAGACAACTACATCCACATTATTGTTGTTGTTGTTGTGCGCCGACTCCTGTGTTTCACTAATGAGCTTAATGAGCTTCTGTTTACTTGTTTGTGCTTTTGAGATGCAGACACCTTAGGCATGAAGGCATTTTTTTGTGTGTTAGTTGTGTAGGCACGTATATGGATTGTAGTAAACATGTGTTTCTAAGTATGGATGAAGTCACCTCAGAGCCTACGGATGTATGGCACGTATCAGATGATTATGGCTTATGCTCAAAAAGACCATCATGGAACAATATGCGTCAATCAGGCACATATCAGATCTTTTTAATGGTGTAACCCACATCAAAGACATCATCAGTTTGAGGCTGCAGTAATACTAAATCACCACACATCTGTATTTGTATGAGAGAAGTTTGCTCAGATCAGACTATGCCACACGATGTCTGTGATCATCATAAACCTGTATAAAGTGGTGAGATTTTGCTTTTTCTGTCCTTCTAATCAAAGAATAAAGAAGTATTTTTGTTTCTGATACATTTTTTTAATTATTTTTTTCTACCATCAGCTGCAGTGTGTTTCTTCAGGATTTTCCCAAATCGAGGGATCTCCCTAAATGCCCGTAGAAACAGCAATTTGGCTTCCTTTCCTTTTGTTGTCTCTTGTTTTCCTGCGTGCTAACACAGACTCGGGATGCCAACATTTCTAACAACTGTCTCTAGCAAAGGACTCACTCAGATTCGAGTCACACACGGCGAGATGCATGCCACGGGATCCAGTTTTGTTCCAAATATTCACATGGTCCAGATATTTACTGAAAAATGTGACTGTTCCTTCTGATTAGAATTGGGGGTGGGGGGAGTCATGTGAGAGAAGAAAAAAACACATTTGAAAACACACCCGCACTGGTGTCAGTATCTACATAAGAGGTATGTTGTGTGCGTTTGTGGAGACATTTAAGTGTGTGTTTGTGTGTGTGGTGATAATTGAAGCCCTCTTGCTCCTGTGGGAGTTTGCTGATGTGAACGTCTGGCTGCAGTGTGGTTTGATGGTGAAAGGTGTGCATTGTTTTATCACTCACAAGTGCTGCAGTGGAAAAGGGTGCAACATTGCTGCTAAGACCTGAACCGAGTTTAGACCTGCCTGTGGACCCTCTGAGGAAAACTCACGACAGTTGGCAGTTCAGTCCCCCTACACCTCCCCCAAACCCATGGAAGAGTTTGGGGGAGGTGTAGGGTTGTAGAGTTGTAGATACGCGTGCTGCAGAAAAGACTAAAGTTTACAGTTTAAAGCCTTTAAATTAGCAGCCACTGGTGTAAAACAAGTTATGCTTACTACAAAAGAAGTATTAAATAGAAGGGGAGATTTTGTATTGAGGTACAATAAAACCACTTGGTATCCTTTGACTAGTTGGTAGTAGTTGCTCACTCTCACTAAGTGAATTCAGTTGCAAAGAAGGCTGTGCATCAAAAACCTGTTGGTGACTTCTTTGGTTGCTACCAGATTGCCACAGTTGCCTGTAGTTTAGTTACTAACACCTAGCTGAGCGGTAGTACAAGTTGGTAACACAAATGAGGAATGGAGAAAGTTTGCCTTCAGCAATGGAGTAAGAGCCAACGTGTTTCAAGAGGTGCAACTTTTACTTTTAAGGCAAACAGTCTCCATTTCTGGTTTGTGTCACACTTTTTAGTTTCACTACACCTCAGAGAGTCGCCGAACAGTGTTTGTCCATCACTTCCATCCAAGCTAGGACTGCAGCAATATGAAGTGCACCAAAAAGTGAAAATAAAGTAAAAACAAAACTAAGAAGAGAAAACTGCACACAAAGGTTCACAGTCCCATCACTTTGTCTGTCTGTTATATGGTCTTTAAAACAGGCATCTAGGAGCATTATCTGAATGGTTATTTTGAAGTTGCAACTTGTTTACAAACCAACAATTTTCCAATTACTACCAATTTACTATTTTAACGTATAACAAAAGTTAATTTAGCATTTAATAAAGGACCCCAATCCTATGTGGCTGATACCTCTACCTGTTCCTAAGCCTGGTTCTGTTGCATGTTTCCATCCAAGCATTTTTGACTACTTCGAGGGGTACCACCCAATTTACCTACTACTGAATCTGCACAGCCCCTTCTGTGGGTCGAGGGCCCAATATGAGGCCAGGCAATCCAAACCTCTCCCACGCCGGGCCTGGCTCCTCTCCATCTTGCTCCTCTACTAGAATCAGTTTGACTTGGGAGTTCCTGCCTGGGGAAAATCGCTCCTGACAATTTACTTCCTGGGATCACTGTAGCACACAAACCCCACAAGAAGGTGGCGATTCACAGAGGGGTCTGTTAGAGGTTTCTTCCTTTTAAAAGGGAGTTCTTCTTCCCCCCAAGGATCATTGCACAGACCAGATGAGTTCAAAAGACCTTGTGTAGGCTACCTGCTGAACCAAAATGTAATTCCAAAGACTTAATTCTAAAGTCTAAAGAAAACCTTCAGATGTGAAGTTTGTGAAATGAAGGAAATTTTGCTGAAAACCAATGGAGAAACCATTTAAACATAAAAAAGCAAGCTGTATTGCCAAATCAAGTAATTTTAAATGCTTGAAACACTGATACCAAAGCCCTGTGAATCAAGCATTCAAATAGTCTTCCCTTTTCTTCACCCATCAGCAATTACATTTACCTAAAAATGTGTTCAGCAAGGCAGTTAAGCAGTATAGTTTATAAGTGAAAGGTCTGGTCTGTATACATGTTAACACGTTTCCAAATGATAAGCTACAAGGTAATTTTAAATTGTGAAACACTGGGTTTCTTCCAGAGTCTTTTATCCCGTTTTTTCATTCCTTGGTGGGTATTTTGTGCTACAGGGTTGTAAAATCGCTGCTTATTGCCTTTGTAATGTGCCCTCCCTGTGCACTGTAAAGCTTATGTCTACATGGCAAAATGCTCAGATATGGGATTTATAGGTCACAGCTGCAAACACAGCTAAGGGCAGAATACCATTGTTCGCTATGCCTCAGTACAAGGTGTATTAAACACACATATGCTCCTAAATGAATATTTAGATTACCCTTTATTATTAGTCTGTCCTGGAAACATTTGAATATCACCTCAAGCATTGTTTTGCTTATCTACCCCACCACCACCACAACCCGCCTATATCCCTCTTTTTTCAGGAAGGGGCGGGGGACGCCGCAGCATGCTCAGTGATGTATAATCACCTTGAAATTAATTAATTGTAACACAACAACGCCGGTGATAGCATCAGTGCCCGTGCGGTTCTCTCTTTTGTCTGCCCACCCGCTCTTTCTTCAGGTTGCTGAGGTTGCTGTCCTGGACGCCATCAAGCTAAAATGGCTGCTATCTCAGAGCTCTGTGTGTGGGGTCTTGGTGAGTAATTAATCTCAATGAAGCCCGTAGCCGAGGTAGGTATGACGGCCCAGAATTGAATTACCCCCACCACCCACCCCTCCGCCGCCAACGCCATCGCTTGCGTGCACCGTCGCTTAAACGGGAAGAAATATGCCGCCTCTATTTTCCCAGGTTAATATGAGCCACCTGAGCCTTATCATCATTGAACCAGCATGGAGATATTGTCATAACACATGCAGGCTCCTGGTTTTACTTGAGTTTTTGTCATTAGTGGCTCTCGACACGTTTTCAATTAGAGCTCAAATAACACTTCTGCATCTACTTTTCCACAGCATGGAATATGAATGTTTGCACACTTCTTAGGAACATGTAATGTGAGCGAGAGTGATATGCATAGTTTACTCTGCAAATGTATGTTTTATAGTGTTTGTGTGGTCTGTGATATCCCGCTTTCTTTCCACCAGTGTAGTTTTACACTGTGTATACCCCCAGAGTCTTTCAGACTGTGAAAGAACAGAATACAGTGGATCTGAAACCAAACTTGGTATTTCTCTTTGATATTCAAGCCATAAAGACAGTGTACTGATGACAGCAATTACAAATTGCTTTGCTAATATGGGGTGGGTGTCTCCAGTGCAGTCTCAACTGGAAACTTTGTATAATGCAGCTTTGTCAGGTACCTACTGTGTTGTCCCCTTTACATGGCAATGTGTCCTTTAGCATCAGCACTTTGAAACTCTACATAAGGACGTTGGATGGGTGATTTAACCAGGATTAAAGGCCAGAAGCCCTAGTTTTTGTCTCATTCAGGCCTTAGGTTCCCCTTGAACATATTTAGTTTTGCTTCTACTGTTTGGCCCGTTGTGGCTCAGGAGGCAGTGTGGGTCATCCACCAACTGGAAGGATTCCTCATGTCACTGCTAAAGTTTAGGTACTAAAACTACTCAGTTATGTCTAGGTAATGAACTAGTGTTATAAAGCACCCTGGGTAAGTTTAGATACCAGTTTAGATACTTGGTTAGTTTTAGCCACTAAAGGTACTTGGTTAGGTTTCAATAGAAAAATGTATTTGGTCAAGTTTTACTTGGTGAAGTACTTGGTTGAGTTTAGATACTAAACTCTACTTGGTTATGTTTTGTCACTAAAAACTGTTCGTTAGAACCGTTAAAACCTACATGATTAGGTGTAGTTGATTGGTCATGTTAGGAAAAGACTGTGGCTTTGGTTAAACATGTGTCTTTACAACAGCAACCCTGCTTGTTGACGCTTTATCCCAGAATCCATATCAGCAGCAGGTTTGGCAGTGTGGTAGTAATCGACTGCCCATGAATGAGAATGGGCTAGTTTCTCTCACTCTATCAAAACAGCTTTGATTTATTAGGACAGGTTTACTGGATTGACTATGACGCACTCACACCAAATGTGAAGCCAGATTTGTGTGCTGCATGAATTCATTTTAAAAAAGGTGAATTTGCCCTGGGTGGTTCTCCCTGTGTCAAGAAAACCCATCACCTGGGATTCTCCTGATGCCACTGGCAACCAGAAATGGAAAAGAAGCCTATGGATACTGTTTCAGCTGGAGCTGTGTGGCCCAACATAACATATATAGAGGTATAGGAAGCAAAAGGATCATGGGACTTCTTAGTAAGTTACCAGTTGTGCTCCTCCTGATCGTATTGGCTGAAAGGGGAGAATATTTGTGGGTTTCTAATGTGACTATATATTTACATTATTATACCCTCCTGCAGCTGTTTCTATCTTTATTTTTTATCTATTAGTAACACAAGGTGAAACTTTGCTTCACATTTGGCGTGAACATACCATTTGGGCCCTTTAAATCTTCTTTGTTTATATTGGGTTAGGTATCACTTTGTAGTATGTGGTTTCAGAAAATAGGGTACCTTAGGTACACCTTGTACCTGTAGGAGTAGTACCTGGTTAAATCGATTGTACCATAAACTTAAGAAAATTATTTACACAGAACTTACCCACAGGAAATGAAGTTTATGCTGACCAACCTTTATGGAACAAAATACTTGTTCAATAAGGACTTAAGTGTTAGACACATTGACAGTGTATATTTTATCTTCACAGGAAACATTTTTGGTGGTAAAAAGTGACAATAAGAACAGAGCCCATGGAGCTGCTTTAAATGAAATGCTTTGCTCCTTTGGAAATGACGGCTCTTCAGTCAGTTTTCCCAGCACAATGAGCTGACTCTGTCTTTTGGAATGAGCACCATTGGCTATTGACCAATATTCTCATCTATATTGATTTCTGTTCAAAAAATACACTGTATTTCCACTTTAATTATTTGCATGGCTGCTTTTCGCAGAGATGGACATCAATATCACAGAAACTGGTGAATCACACCAAACCCACAGTCATTAAAAAGAAGCTCCTGTACCAGTGGTCTCCAGAGACTCATAGGAACGATCAGCAGGGGATTTTAACTGTTAAATTAGGGATAATTTCTTAATGTCCAAAAAACTATTTTTGGGAAGAATCACATGAGCGTTTTTTTGTGTAAAGACGACTTTATGTTAGCAGTTTAGTGCTTGTCAGTAATGTGCTTAATAATTACACTTTTGTCTTGTCTTTATGACTAAAGCCCTTTAAATATAGTACTTCCATGGCCTTTGTTGCCTTCTACCTTGCAGTTACCAGCCTCTTATCTAACCACAATTTTTTTTTTCAAAGCCAGTAGTTCACATTTCCAGCTTTTAATTGATATTTTTCCAAGTTATGTCCAAGTCCAAGCCTTTATGGTCAAGTCCAAGTAAATTCAACTAGTGCCAGCATTGCAAACCAGTAAAAGTGAAAATAAAAAGTTAAAAGAAACCCCTAAATAATAGAAAAAGCTCATAATAAGTTATAGCATTGGTGTGATTTCTATAGCAATATGGCTGCCACGCACACATGCATCAGTGTGTTAGCAGGTGAGTGCAGTAAGGGGCATCAAAACAGGCAAATGATCAATCCTAATAACCAGCATGGTGAATTATTTACAGTAGACACCAGTGAACCATTATAGCCAATACAACATACGTATAATAAGCACACTGAGCATAAAAAAATAGTGAGCAATAGCTTATTAAAGTTTGTTAAGATCTGAAGATTCACCTACAGCAGCAGGATCCAAGTGAGTGTCTCCAGAGTGAGAAAGCTCGTTCATAACTATTATTTGCTCCACACAGGGATGGAATAACAATGTATCGTATAATGTCTATTTATCCCCACTTCAGACTAGTGAAGCTGATACACTCCATCACAGCTGTGGGGTCAGTACATATCCCACTATCACTGAATTATTATTTCAGTTTACTGAAGTCTTAAATACACTTTCTACTTTTATACTTCCACTGTCTGCTTTATAGGATGAAACTGTATTAAATTGTAAAAAAAACCCAACCTGTAACATTGTAGGTCAGCGAGTTACAACCATAAGGATATGAAGTTTTCATCCTAGGATACTTTTTAAAATATTTTAAGATGTACTTCATTTATCCAAACAGTTGTGAAAAGATTTACTTTGTTTATTCCTGATTTGAAAACGTGTTTTTATTACAGTAGTTAAAAATCAAATTAAACACAGCAAACAAAATCATCTCTGATCATTATATTAGATACACCTTGCTGGTACTGGGTTGCACCCGTTTTGCATTTAGAGCTGCTTTAATTCTTCTTGGCACAGAGTCAACACAGTGCTGGAAACATCCCTCAGATTTTGGTAAATATTGACATGACAGCATCAAACAGTTGCTGCAGATTTGCTGTTTGCACATTATCGTCATATAATGTGAATCTCCGTTTTCACCAAATCCATCACCAGATCTCAATCCAATAGAGCACCTATTGGATTGAGATCTGGTGACTGTGGAGGCCATTTGAGTACAGTGAACTCATTGTCATGTTCAAGATATAAGTTTAAGAGGATCTAAGCTTTGTGACATGGTGTGTTTTCCTGCTGAAAGCAGCCATCAGAAGATGGTACATCGTGGTCGTAAAGGGATGAACATGGTCAGCAACAATATTCAGGTAGGCTGTGATATTCATAAATGATCGTTACCTTATACTAGGTTGTCCAAAGTGTGCCACACACCATTACACCATCAGCTGCCTGAACTGTTGATACAAGGCAGGATGAATCCATGCTTTCATGTTTACCCTGAATTCTGATCCTACCAGGTGAATGTAAGAAATCAAGACTCATCAGACCAGACTTCATTTTTGCAATCTTCTATTGTTCCATTTTCCATTTTCATAATCATGTTTGAGCTGTAGCCTTAATTTCCCGTCCTTAGCTGACAAGAATCGCACCCAGTGTGGTCTTCTGCTGCTGTTGAGATGCTCTTCTGCATACCTTGGTTGTAACGAGTTCCTGTTGCCTTCCTATCAGCTCTTACCATTCTCCTCTGTCCTCTTACTTCAACAAGGCATTTTCTCCAAGAGAACTGTGGCTCACTGGATATTTTCTTGACATTCAAAGTCACCTTTCCTTCTAATAATGCTCAGTTTTAACTTCAGCAGGTCGTCTTGACCATGTCTACACACATAAATGCATTGAGTTGCTGCTTTTTACAGTAACATGCAGATGGCCCATACCTAATGAAGTTTCCCGTGAGTCAGTTAACAAAGCAAAATCTGAATTTATTTTGATGGTAGCATATGTAGCAAAACCAACATCAGCCAAAACATGAAAAACAACCTTGTACAACAAATTAAAAACAGTATCATGCAACAAATTGCTCGTGATGTTTAGTGGAGCACTTAAATGTGTATAAATCCTGTAATTGTCTCATCTTTCTGGCGTGGTTTTATTTGCCTGACAGTAGCCACAGACACTGGGAGAATTTCAGAAAGGATAACAAAGGAAATAAACATGGCTTAAATTCAAAGCCAGCATTTGCCCTTAATTATTAATGTATCTAAAAATGGCATTCAAAATAAATAAGCAAATAAAATGATTGAATGGTCACAGAATTCACTACACATCGTTCCCACAGCAGCTTGCATCTGCACCTAAGGTCCATGCATTAGAGTCAAAGGCCAGTCAAGTTTTAGTGTTGAGAAAACAGTGAATTTAACCTCTATAGTTCCTGCTGGGTTTGCATTAATGAGACATGCAAAAGTGTGTGCGTGTTCATATGTGGGTGGGATGTGGGGGTTACATGTCTCCAAATGACTTCTATGCAAAACAAAAACGTTAATACACGCAGCGAGCGTGACAGCGGGCAGCACACCTTCCCATAAATCACTGTGGTTTTAATCACACCTGTCTCGCCGTCGCTTTGCCGACATCCCCGGAGAAATAGTTTCGCCTGCCTGCCTCTCTCTCTCTTGGTTTCTCTGTTTCTCACTCGTGCTCAATTATCTAGCAGCTCTTTCTGTGTTTATTTATTTATCCAAAGTTCATGTACAGTATGCATGCACAAATTTTCTCCTGGGGGAAGTGGGAGCGGCTCAGCGGAGCGTGGCGGCTAACCACACCAGCAGCAGGCAAAGAGGTAGAGGAGGAGGTGAAGAAGAAGATTAAAGGTTTAGCTGATTTTTTTCTTCTTACGGGCAGACTTAAAGGTTGCTGGTTTGTTTCCCAGTACCCGCTGGGGAAATGACAGTCCTGTTAAAACAATCTCTGATTAGTTGCCTTTGAGCAAGGCACAACTTTGCATCTACTTTAGCTCCAAGCTGGGCGGTTCTCATTAAAGGCAAAGCTCATGCTGCGAGGTGGCTGCTTGCGCAGTTTGACATTAAAACAAAGGAGAAGCTGATCATTGCATTGTTATACATGAATGATTGTGGCACAGAAGGAATCACAGTTAGGAGATGATCCTGGCATCAAAATGTAGGTACAAAGGAGACCTTTCATAGGCTTTAACTTGCTTGGATCAGCCACCTATCCCACATAGTGATATGAGCCTTAAAAATATAACTAAAATGCACTTTAAGTTTTCCTTCAGTGAAATATTAAAAAACAGATCAAACATCCAAGGTACTGGTGCCTGCTTCTCTTCATCTACCTCATCGATAATAGATTGGTGCAGTTTTTTTTGTTAAAACTATGATATATCCTATGATACAAAGTTCAAAGACAGTTATAGAAAATGATTTTTGCTCATATTTGAAGCAAGTTTAAAAGTGAATTGTGTTTGGGGGATCAAAGATGCCATTTTGGCCCACTGCTGTGTACTGTAAAGGTTCATAACTCAGAAAGTGTTCATAGTAGGAGGGTCACATTTTTCAGTGTTTCACTAAATATACTAAAGTTATTGGACAAATAAAGAGCTCATTCTGATGAAGACAGGTGGGATCTTTTCTCAAATTTGTAAGGGACAATCTAACCAGCTAGGTTAAAAAAACAAAACGGGACACGAGGTGCAGTCTCTGGGGCTGTTTCCCAGTGCCATTAAAAGCTCATAAAAATGAATCTTTTTTTTTTTAAGCAGTAAGTATGAGGTGTGTCAGAAGGTTTGTGGAACCGTCTCAAACATCTTCTATTTCTTGAGTCCTGATAAAAATGTTCACCTGTCAGAAAAGTGAGAGCTGTTGTACGTTTTAATAGAGAATGATAGGAAGGATCTCTGGAATAGCTCTTTATGGCAGCGTGGCTCTGATGCACACATTGAAAGTTCGTCTACTTCTTGCACACGGGATCATTGTCGGTCCTCCAATCCAGTCTGTCGTTCAGGAGACCTTCCAAGTACCTGTAGCTGTCTGCTATTTCCAAAAAGATGTTGAATTTTAAAAAAACAAAGAAGCGTGTTTGATTTTTTTAATGGAATAATCAGATTTATTGCATTTTTCCATCTGGATTCCTCATCTACGCGGTAATTTCAGCATCTGTCCATCGACGGTTCGGTTTTTGCCCTCAAACCACGACCAGCTTTGACCCTGGACATAACATTTTAACCACGCGCTGTCCACGTCTCATCTTTTCCTTGTGTTTGCTTACAAATCAAGCACATCACACACATATTTTTCCCCGTGTATCTGTGACAAAAAAGTTCAGAAGAACGACTGTAAAGGCTTGCACGAGAATGGCGGCCGTGTGATCAGAATTTACATTAACAAACAGGCTTTGTGTTTACACGAAAACGCCAGGCGCTGACACATGAGCCGAATCCTCCACAAAACAATGGAGAGAGAGCATTCAGGAGGACGTGAAGAGGGGGGGAAGCGGTGGGCTTTGGTAAAGAAAAAGAGGGAGTAGCAAAGGAACTAAGTGTTTTTTTCCTTTCTTTTTTTTTTTTAAACAGACATTAAAAAACACAAGGGAGTTGACGGGTTTACACCGAGGGAGAGGCAGGTAAAGGCTGCCTGGAAACTAATTAGAGGCCATATCACAGCAGCAGCAGGGTCTGAGCCACTTTCACTCAGCGCCGAGGTAAACAAAGTGCTCGGCTGCTTGTTGCTGTGACAGGCCAGATAAAGTAGTATTTACCTTTCAGTTGTTGGTTTCTTTTACAGCCGGTGCTGCACGTATGTACAGTGTGTTTGCCGGCGTTTATTTTGCAACACAGTGTCAACAGAGTGAGAGAGAGAGAGAGAGAGAGAGAGAGGGGAAGAAACAGAGAGGAAAAGTGGAGGCGCAGTGCAATTATAGACTTAGCTGGAATGGAAATGAGGTAGACGGAGACCGAGCCGGCAAAGGAGTGTCAGCAGAGCAGGACATTACAGAGTAAAGCCTTATTTACGCAGGACTAATACTACCTGGGGATGTTCAGTGATTTGTAAAAAAAAAAAAAAAAAGTGCAGGAATCGCAGGGGAGCCCATCAAAATCTGCCTAATCGCTCAAGTAAAAATGTGCTGCTTTTTGTTTGTCCTGATATGAACCCCCCTATTTCCATTTATTCCTCTTGTGTAAATGATATCTGTTAGTTTATAAAACTGGTAGCAGTAAAATCCAGTAGACGAGACAGATTTTGCTTCGATAAACTTTCAGTAAACAAGCATCTGGCAAACTTATGTTGGGAGACTTACACCCGCCACATAATGCAATATGTAAGTTTTAAACTTGGATTTATACATAAAAACCTGATTGAATTTGTTACTAGTTGAATTTGCGGTTCAGTTTTTAGGGTTATTTTTCAGGGTTACCTTCCTACTAGTGACTGTGTATGAACGATGGGACAAAGCCATTGTGGCATCGACTCTTACAGCTTCAACGTTGTCCTGTTGGGTTTTTTTTTGGAGCCAGAAGTGACCATAACTCTCCGAAAATATAGCCTTCTTGAATAGACTGTGACTCGGTATTGATTAGTCATATTATGTGTCAGATAATTGCATTAAAATACTAACAATGACGTACGGATGTTGGTGCTATAATGATTGACACAGATTGGTTTGAGGTTTTTTTTTTTTTTGTATTGTGTTTTCTTATTTGTGGGGATGCCACCTGGATGGGGGTGGGGGGTGGGGTTCACAACTTTTGTAAGAAATGCTGAACTGTTTTGTTGAAAACTATAAATAAAGTTGTAAAAAAAAAAAAAAAAAATACTAACAATGACCACAAACAAAGTAAACAGGTCCAGTCTTATACCTGGTTCTATTGACCTGCTGAGCTGTTGTCCAACACATGGATAAAATCCCAGTCAGCAACTATCTGTTGGTTGCATGGTGACTGCATTGAATTTTATTGCTCTTGGAAATCTGCAAGTTATTGCTGGGACCAAATAGTTGCCCAGAAGTTGAGCATCCCTCACCCTCAACATCTGGGAAATCACTTTTGACCACAAGTCAGTTGCATAGATCACCTGCGAGACAGCAATCTGTCTCCAAACAACTGCAGTCCGACTTGGAAAACCTAGCAAAAGTTTTCAAATAGGTGTCGTAGTGACTTTAGGAACAAACTGAAAGTCACTGAACAGCTGACATGTTCTCCAAGAGTAATGATGAAAAAGTCATTTTTAACATTTTTATTATTTGAAATTGTGACACATTCACCCTCCTTCCTCCTGAACAGGTGCCTACGGTTTGCAATCAATATCACCCCAGTCATGTTACTGGCAACAAAAACATCACAAAGTGATCCGAATATGCAAAGCCCTTAAACATCACCATTAGAAACCAGTTTTACAAGCATAAAAATCTGTTTCATCACCTTAAAATGATATATGCAGACTGGCAACATGCTGCATCAATCTGAATTAGCCTGCACCAGTCGTCTCTTTGTAGTATAGGAAGTCAACTCAACTAGTTGCCAACTGGTTGTATTCTGGTTTCATTAATATAAAAATCAATACTACTATTACGAATACTACTACTACGGCTTCTAATAACAAAAATATTCCATTATCCATTATCTCATCTTATCATATATTAAATATTCTGATATTTAGTTAAAAATGACTTATTTCTTAACAGGCTGATGGAGGGAGAATCTGATTTTTTTTTTTTTTTAATTGTAGTGAGTTTCTGATGTGGGCTGACAGGTCACACGGCCCTAGTTCTCCACTTATTTTATCCTTTACCTGTTAAAGGTGATCTCACTTACTGATGATCAGTTAATTACTTAGTTTTCATGCACTGCATTTGCATTTTGGAGTATTTCTTGCTAAATAACTAAGGATACAGTGCAACACATCATGTTTTGTAGCTCATCTGAGGTTTTATTTATCTTATTGTAAGGCATGCTAATGACCAGAAGATCCTTATTATCTCTGGGTATATTAAACTACAGAATTTAAGTAAGGTGACAATATATTGGGGTGATTCTTAAAAGAAATCCACACTATTTACATATATTTACCTACTATGTACTTTCATTTCTTCCTTCTAGTGATTTCCATGTATGATTGTCATGATTTTAATGATTTCTCTGTCAAATTGTTGCAGAATATACAAGTTTCACTTTAAAGAATCTTTGGGAATTTTTTTTTCTTCTTCTTGGTTATGTGTTTTTGTGACTACAGTGGTCCCTCGCTATAACGCGGTTCATGCGGTGTTGCTGTTTCGCAGATTTTTTTTGCGCGATTTCACATGCTTTTTTTTTGCTTTTTTTTTTTTTTACAGCGCATTGTGTTCTGCATCCTGATTGGCTGTAGACCATTGTCAATCAATCTCCTCCGTGCCGTGTCTCCTGTACAGTACAGAATGCATTCAGCTTGTCAAATATACATTGGTCTCCAGAATCTGCTGATACTGAGTGGAATCCATGTGTCCCTCAACTTTGACAAGATTCCCAGTCCCTGCACTGGCCACACAGCCCCACAGCATGATGGAACCACCACCATATTTTACTGCAGGTAGCAGGTGTTTTTCTTGGAATGCTGTGTTCTTTTTCCTCCATCCATAACGCCCATTGTTATGCCCAAATAACTCAATTTTAGTTTCATCAGTCCACAGCACCTTATTCCAGAATGAAGCTGGCTTGTCCAAATGTGCTTTAGCAAACCTCAAGCGGCTCTGTTTGTGCTGTGGGCGGAGAAAAGGCTTCCTCTGCATCACTCTCGCATACAGCATCTCCTTGTGTAAAGTGCGCCTGATGGTTGAACGATGCACAGTGACTCCATCTGCTGCAAGATGATGTTGTAGGTCTTGGTGCTGGTCTGTGGGTTGACTCTGACTGTTCTCACCATTCGTCGCTTCTGTCTATCCGAGATTTTTCTTGGTCTGCCACTTCGAGCCTTAACTTGAACTGAGCCTGTGGTCTTCCATTTTCTCAATATGTTCCTAACTGTGGAAACAGACAGCTTAAATCTCTGAGACAGCTTTCTGTATCCTTCCCCTAAACCACGATGGTGAACAATCTTTGTCTTCAGGTCATTTGAGAGTTGTTTTGAGACCCCCGGGTTGCTACTCTTCAGAGAAAATTAAAAGAGGAGGGAAACTTCCAATTGACCCCCTTAAATACTCTTTCTCATTATTGGATTCACCTGTGTATGTAGGTCAGGGGTCACTGAGCTTACCAAGCCAATTTGAGTTCCAATAATTAGCTCTAAAGGTTTTGGAATCAATAAAATGACAACAGTGCCCAAATTTATGCACCTGCCTGATTTTGTTTAAACAATTATTGCACACTTTCTGTAAATCCAATAAACTTCATTTCACTTCTCAAATATCACTGTGTGTGTCTCCTATATGATATATTTAACTGACATTTTTATTGTAACAACCAACGATTTATACAGGAAAATAATGACTATTAACAAGGTTGCCCAAACTTTTTCCATCCCAATGTAAATTGCTCATCTCTGGGAACCCAAAATGTCTGCTGAGTCTGCTTACCTACCACCTTCCTCGATGCTAGAGTCAGACTACTTTACAGTTTCAATGTAAAAAACAGCAGGAGGAGATAGAACAACTCTGCGAGCAGCTCCTCAAAACTCAAAAACATCTAGAAGAGGATGTTGCAAAGCGAAAAGAACAAGAACAAAGAGCCCGCTGTGAGTTCGCCGAGCTCAAACTCTGCACCAGTGAGGCCCTTTGTGAGAAAAATGATTTGAAGGTATAAAACTTATAAGAAGAGCTGGAAAAAAACAAAGCTTCCTACCTGGAAATCATAGAGAAGCAAAACCAGGAGAACACAGCCATGAAAAACCAACTCAGGCAAACAGAAGAAGAAAAGATATTACTTCAGGAGTCTTAGCAGTCACTGCAAGAGACAAGGAAGAAACAAGAAAATGGGTCCAACGTTGCCAAACAAGAGAATTCTCCAGCCCAAAACAAGACAATACATCGGTCAAGTTTGGAAAAAGAGGCCAGCTCACAACGAGACACTGCAGTCGAATCAGGACAAGAAAGAGGAGGCCAGCGCTACCAAACAAGAAAATCGCCAATAAAATCACAGTACAAACACAAATAAATATGAACAGTTATTTCCAGTGCCTAAATGTCCATTTTAAGGAATATTTGGTTTAATATTTAGTCATATATACATTAGTCATTGACTAGTTGGCACTCACAGTGCCAAGGAAATGTTTATCCAAAGTTGCTTCAAGATTGGTCCACTTGTCTTGGAGCAGACAGGGATGCAAACATGCGTACATATGCTACGATCATCATAGCATGATGTTCATTGTTCACTAGCACCCCATAATTCAGCAGCCTTTATAACCACCTTTACAAGCAATAATGTGAAGTAATTATTATTCTGTATGACTCTCACAGTACTGTGAAGGACTTTTGGCCCACTCTTCTTCAAAGCATTTCTTTAGTTCATTGAGGTTTGGGGTCATTCGCTTATGCAAAGCACTCATAAGGTCCCACCACAGCATTTTAATCATGTTGAGGTCTGGACTTTTCCTGGACCACTGCAGGACCTTGATTCTTTTCATTTTTAGCCATTCTGTTTTAGATTTGCTGCTGTGCTTGGCATCATTGTCCTGTTACATGACAAAATTTCATCAAGCCTTAGCTGTCAGACAGATGGCCTTACATTGGACTATAAAATACAGAGGAGTTCATGGTCAACTCTATGATTGCAAGGTGCCCAGGTCCTGTTGCTGCAAAACAAGCCTAGATCATCACCCTCCACCACTGTGCTGCCAGCGTATGAGGTGTTTGTGCTAATATGCTGGCGTTCCATCAGGACAAGCAAGGCAAGCAATCCATCTCTGCTTGCCTTGCTTGCCCCATTGGTTCACCACTGGCTTGCTTAAAGTGTCTCTTGCACAAATCAGTGGTTTACATTTTCATTCCTGAATTTGTTTGTACTTTAGGAAGAGATGCATAACAACAAATGACACCCCGGCTGCCTTAGGAATTTAAACAAAAGTCTTTAAAATGAATACTTCCACTGCTACTGGTGCAACTTATAAAAAATCATTTTTATTATTGTCTTTTGGTTATTATTTACAGTTTTCCAAAACACCAGAAGCCACAAAATGCTCAGAATTACAATTCAAAAAGGCATGTAAAGAAAATGAAATATTAAATAGAATTTGTAGGTTTTGATCGTTTTTTATTTAAACATACCTCTTCTTATTTTAAATGTTCTTTTCTGTCCTTAAAAATGACTTTATCTTGTTGTTCTGAATGTCGTTACTTACAGTATCATTTCTTGACACTCTCCCATTTGTTTTTTTGTGCAGTGTGAGATTATTTTCACAGAAATATTAGTAAATGAAGCCCATTGTTCTGCAGTAATGTTTCGCCGACACAAACTTGCGCCCGTCCTCATTCCTTGGATGTGTTTCCTTTGATCTTTTCCAGTTTCTTAATGGCACCTGGAGGAGATGAGGGACGAGAGAAGCATCTGAATGAGCTCGGAGCAAGGGCGCAGGTTTGGCTCTCTTCCTTGCAGAGAAGGAAGAGGAGGAAGTGAGGATACACGTGAGTATAATAAAGAGCGCGCCTTGTTTTCACCCCCTCTCCTGTGTTTTTGCAGGTCCCCTGTCTGTCCTTCTGTGAGGATGTGTGTCTGGGCGCAGCCCTCCTTTTCCACTCCTGGTGCCAATCAACCTCCACACCTGATGCCCATCTGCTAATCAACCTCTGCAGTATATCTACCCTGGCTTCACGCCCACTCGTCACCAGTCTGTTGGTTCAACCTGTATAGTACAAAACGTGCTTCAGCCATTTCCTAGAATAGTAAATTCTGACTTTTCTCTCAGATCCTTTCAGCCATCACCTGCACTCTGTCATCTGTTCCATGACTGAAAACCTGAAAATATGCCATATCTTATTTGAACAACTAATAGGTGGGGCTTATGTGCTTGAGATGACCGTATTAAGACTACCCACTCGTCCTGACATCATTTAGAGTCAGGAGTAAAAAAAAAATATTAACAAAATGACTGAAATGTTAAGTATTTTTGAATTTAAAGGTTTGCAGATACTCTTAAAGGAGACCTGTTATACTCAAGTTTTTATCCTTGGACCCTTCTAGAGTAGCTTAGCATGATTCACAGTTCAAAATAATCCCCCTTCCCCTTTAAGTCAGTTTTCTTCAGCGACAGGTGGGTTGCACTTCTGTGCCCGAAATGACCATATTAGGGATATCCTCTGTCTCTGGCATCATAAAGAACCAAGAGTAGAAAAACCGTCTGGATCCTGAGGAATTACTTGTATAGTGGCTGACTCCATTATTTGTGATTATAAACAATATGCACATAACAGAAAATTAGGAAGAGGAGAATACGTTCAGGTTAATGTAGGATAAGGTAAGAGCACCTGCACATCTCACCTGCCTGACTCTATTTCTGGCATTTGTTTTTGCTCAGATTTCATGACTTTAAACATTCAAGATTTTCCTTGCAGAAAAGTCAGACTCTATACATTTTACCTGTCAGCTTTATCAATGTGTTAATTACCACCTTATTGCCCTTCCCCTTTCTGGTCTAGAAAGGGCTCTCAAGCCTCTTTGTGGAGCTTCTCTGTGACATCTGTCTCCCATGTTTTGAATTTGAGAGAATAGCACTGTCAAGCGTTCACATAAACCACGTCAGGGCCGCCCGTGGTACCTATCTCCTCCACAAAACAAAGGCTCTCCTGCAATTAGGGAGGCCTTTTCTCACCGCCGACAGCTCCCCTCGTTTATTTTTCCTTTCCCTCCCCCTATTTTTTTTCTTTCCTTTTTTTGCTTTATTCCGACAATTTCCAGCAACTCTAGCAGACACCTTAAGTGGCGCTAAGTGATCAAAGAGGGGAGTGCATATTGGATAACGCAATTAGGCTACCACTGAGAGAGGAGAGTAACAAAGAGAGACAAGAGAGGGACTCTGAACAGATAATGGCTTGTAAACAGAGGACATTACTTTACACAGAGATTATTCAGATCCAGACCTGACACCGGATGCACCAGGGTCTATTAGCAGAGTCATACCCAGTGGGAGAAATAAGACTGGATCACTTTAGTTAGGAAATGGGAGAAAATGGCAGTGTGTGGATTTGTTCTCAGGCTGAAAAGATGATTCTCGGGCTCCTCTAATTGCCAATATTCAAAACAAAACAGCAGCAGTTGAAAGGAGGAAGGGATGTGAGAATATCTCGTCAAAGAGAAATTCTCTTTCCTTTCCCTCCCCGCTTGTCATTGGTGTGCTTAACAAGACGACATAAGTGGCTCCTCTCATCATAATGGAGATCCGAGAATATAAAGGGTGTGTGTGTGTGGTCGCGGCAGCGAGGGCCAAGTGTTGTGGCTAAGAAAGGAAGTCGCGGTTTCCTCCACCACTCCCCCCCCACCCAGCGCTAAATGACTCAGGTCAAACGGTCAAAACATAATTATCACAGAGGACGGCGGCGATCGCCAGTCAGACTGCTTACCTGACATTAACCCCAGTCTGAACTAACAGGAGGCCCGAGTCGCCCCGGGGAGCCAGATGCTAATTTGAAGCAGAGTTTGCAGTTGGAGGAGCTCGGGTGGGGTAATTGTGGAGATCTAATAGGGATCAGTGCTCTGGGAGCCCTCTATACATCTGCCGTCTGGCTAAGACCAACCACACCTGAGACTCACAGGCTTGGCTGCGGTCGCGCTCCCCTGTAGGCTTTGATGCTCAACGGGTGCAGCATGGCGCCACTGCTGGCACACGTGAAGCAAATGTGTGTGTGTGTTTATGTTTGTGTGTGTGTTTTGTGGTTTGAATTCCAAGTGTAGCTAAGTGGGAAGGCTGTTTTGCTAGAAGTCTGATCACAATGAAACTGAAAGTCGTATTAGTGAGAGAGTTCCCACATCAGGCTTTTCCGAGTATATCCTCTTCAAGCTTGATTCTCATTACCAGACGATTTCAGGAAAAAGATCAATGTTAATGTTTCAATGTTAATTTAAGTGACATCATTAAGCAAAGAAAACATGGTGACCTTTGTTTCGATACCTTCTTCTATGCTGCATAATTAATAAGGATAATGTGAATGAAATTAAATGAGGTGGCTTCATGGAAAACAGTGTAATTTGGTCAGATGAAGATGTTTAGCAACTTTGGTGATATTTTGACTTTTAACTTTTAAGTTAACGCCAGTACAGTGCAAAACTCTTTAGCCACCTCTAATTTCTTCTTTTTTGCTTCCAAAGACACAGACGTTCTTATAATATATTTACATCAATAATTCTCCAGGCTTTGTGAAGGTCTTTCAGGTTTTTCTTTTTCTTTGGACACTGGCTGCTTTTTCACTCATTTTCAGTCCAGTCCACTGACCTATGAATAAACCAAGCATAACAAAGGCACCTAACTCAAGGGATGAACCACTCGTGGTTACACAAAACTGACAACTTGGCAAGGAACTAATTTTAAATTATCACTTTGTTACTAGCAGCCTCTCACAAAAGCACATCATTGATTCACATTTTTTTGCCTATATCTATAAAGAAAATGCCAAAGACAGACAAAATATAGAATTTTTGTACCAACAAGGTGATTCCCAAAGCGCCATTAGCTAAAAATTGGCATATTTAAGCATGGTGTGCAGTGTGACCTTAAGAAATTTGAGGACACTGGACGAGTGGAGAACAAAAACAACAATTGTCAGATCTAAAAAAAAAAAAAATTATCTGAAAGTCATGTCCTTGTTAAAGGCCTGACAAAGGACTTGAGAGATGCATCTGTATCTTTAGCTGATCCACATGAATTATAAGTACAATGACTCAGAGGTTCTTTGATCATACAGAGACTCTCTAATAGTCTGAAAAGATGACACTTTCAAAAGAAAAAGTTTTGTCCAGTTTTGACTTCCTCTACTCACCACAGCAGTGCTGAAGCAGATATTTTTGCTGGTACCCAGTGTAAACTGTGGCAATGCTATAGGACATCACAGTTGGCAGCACTGCATAAGATTCTAGGTATTTCCAACTCCTGGAAGTAACATCGGGCTTTTCTTTGTGGAAAAAATTAACAAAATTAGCAAGTACTAATACTGGGCTTTGTAATAGGAAAATACAATTTTAAAACTCAATGTTCATCAACAGTGCATGCTTAAACATCAAAGAAGTTCCTATGTATGTGTGTGTGTGTGTGTATATATATGTATATATATATATATATGATCATCATACAAGTCTTTCTCAGGTTTCATGGAAACAGCTCATCTCTAATGGCGGGCCTCCATCTGGAGTGAGGCTGGAATATTACTCCAGACTTTCTTCTTCACTAAAGATCTTCAAAAGTGTGTCAACACATAAAGCCCACAATATTTGTCAAATTTCAACCAGAATTCCAACACACAGTAGCACCATGCACAAATAAAATTAATACATCTCAAACTTAGAGCTTAAACCTTGAATGATTCACAGGTTAGTGCTAAGTCCTCATTTAAACCAGGGTATTTAGTGGCTGTTCCTTCCAAAGTCAAGAACCTCTCTTACTGCAAATCAGAAAGCATACGCAATTTAAATTCAACCAGTTCTTTCCCCCGGGTCATCTGCGCTACTAGATTAGTCCCTAAAAGTCCAGATTTGACACATCTGCATCTTTAGTTTCACTACGGACCTTAAAATTGAAAGTAAACATAAATTTTGATTTTAAAATGATCACAAAATGCTAAAAATCACGGTTATAGCTGTAAATCTGTCTAACTTGTTGTCAAGGCTCTGCCTTCTCCAAGCCTGATGGACCGATATCTTGTCAGGAACGTGAACGTCTTTTTCTTTTTTCTGTTTTTGTTTTTTTACAGTCATGAGATTGAGCATCATCATGATTGTTACTCATCACCCACTCTGCCAGATTTGGCTCCTTGTGCCCCTCATCCCCAAAGTTAATTCCAAATTGATAGACTCTGTTTTGGCATGAGCATTGGAAGAGCTCCATCTACGCATAACGAAACAACCTTACAGGGAATCAGATTTCATGTTTGTAACCAAGATCAAAATAAACCTTGTCTTAGTCTAAAAGACCAGAAACTTAACATTTATTGTAGCTAGACACAGGTGAACAAAATCAACATCAGACTATTAGTTTTCTTGGTGAAAATATACTGCCAATTTAACTTATATTCTTGAGTTTAATGGATTTATTTGTGTCTTTGGTGTTCGAGGTTATTAAAAAGTGCTCAAATAATCCTTTTCCTGTAGCCTCACTGTAAAGATTTTGACTCCAGAGGCTCACAGTCCTGCAAATAGTCGTGCACATTGTCATTCCCACCCAATATAGACAAGAGTAGATTACATAAATTGATGTGAGGGGCAGCAGAAGGCCTCGACCCTCTTGTAACACAGATCACCTCTGCACTTGACTCTAGCTTGCTCATTGTGTCAGTGCACTGAGAAGAAAGGTCCGGGCAGGCAGCCTCCTGGTCATCTTTAATTCATGCGATTAAATATGCAGGAGGAGCCCTCCTTGTACCAGCTGTTAGACACCGTTAGTAAGCCATAATTCAAGAGTTCAAATCCGAGCAAATTGAGGGCGAGGTCGGAGAGAGCGCCGGCCAGAGAGGCATTATCCTCCAGTTGAGAGGCGAGAGGCAGGTTCAGTCAGGTGCAGCGCGAAGCCGAGGCTTGTTAATCCTCACGGCTGGAGGAAGATAAAGCAATGCGCTGCCCTTATAAATGCAGGCAGCAGCTCAGAGGTGGACATACTGGCACACAGAGACACAGACTAGTGCTTTACTTAAAACTCAATTTCGTGCAGTGATACAGACACACTTGCAACTTTGACCTCTACTGTCATCCCTGTAGTTTTTGGTTAATGAGCAAAACCTTTATCTCTTAAGCCTAAACTTCCCAGACATCATGAAAAGGGTAACTGAACTTCATACACATCACAGTCCACTTGACTGAAAATTTATTGAGGCTTGAAAGACTTCATTACCATTTACTGAACAGAAGTCCGACTCTATACTTGAACCAATAAACAGAACCTGAATTTCCTTCCAATTGGATAAAAACTATGCAATTTCCTGCTTCATCTTCTTTCACCTACTGCCTTTAGTCACCACAGTGGGTCATCTGCATCTATCCCACCCTATCCCTAACATCCTTCTCTGTCACACCAACCCTCTGTATGTCCTCCTTCACTACACCCATGAACCATAAAACAAAATTGTTGCAACCTTGTTTAATGGACTTTGAAGACAGGGACCAAGTCTGCAACCACTCCCAATCAGATGGCACCTTCAAAGAGACTCTGGTGTAGCAAGACGGTAATAAAATGGCAATAAGACAGACTCAGTCTGGTATCAGTTTGGGATTGATTGGGTTCAAGTTGGCAATTACATGCGATCTGTTTGTGATAGACAGACAGTATTCTCTCCTGTGTCAAAGTAACTACTGTTTAAGATTTAGCAACTCCAAGACTATTAGCACGCCAGTGCACAAGCACAATCAACAACATCGGGGTGAGGATGCATTTAAGTTACTAACTTCGACGCGTCCAATTCACCAATGCCATCTATGCTATAAGAAATCATGTCTGTATATTTCAGTGATTTGGCCCTATAATTGATGAAAAGCCTAACCCCGAAAAAGAAGGACTTTCTGGGGGAGAAAAATATGTTTTAAAGTGCTATTTTAGCATCCCTTGAGTGCTAAACCTCGAGGAAACAACTTCTACAAAATCAAGATGTATGCAGGGTTAATATTTGGGATCCTTGGATGACATGATATGGTAGTATTTCATATATCTTATATCATCCTACCTTCTTGTTGACAACCTGGCTCGTGCCTTTATCTTTGCTGCAACATTTTATCACTTTATTATTTTAACAGTTTATCTAAGAAAGCAAATTCCATGCTGTGATGTCGCTTTCAGTATCTGTAAGTAAACAATTCAAATTTCTTGAATTTTTCAAATGCATTAAACTTCTACTTAAGTTTCTAAGTCTCTCTTCCAAAGGAGTTTTTCAATCTGAATGATACTTCTACCTGGACAAATAAAGGATATATACGCTTACACTAAGTGTGCATATGTGCCTTTCTTCATGTGTATCTTCCCTGATTCCTAGCTGTGCAAAATCACCCCATTGAGACAGTGCACCTACACAAATAAAGCACGTGTGTGGCGTTATATAATATGTGGATCAGCGTGTGTTCGAGCGCACACACGCGTGTCCGCAGAGGAAATCACCATTTCAATAAAGCTCTGATTAAACTTCCCATTTACCGTTGTAAAAGTACACAGGAACCTTCTCTTGGCAGGTTGCCTCCTGCAGCAGGCTGGTGCCAAGCTCTTTGAAACCCAATCAGTTTTTGGTTCTCAGATCACTATCCGCTTCTTAGTCTCTCCTCGCCTCTCTCCTCCTGGATCAGCAGCTCGTGTTGCAGGCTTGAAAGAGAAAAAAAAAGGGAAGAAAGAAAGAGGCCGGTGGTTGGTCATCCATCAACACAGCCAGCTGGCGTTGGATCAACACCCACCAAGTCCAGCAGGCACCTGTTGGCAGTCTGCAAGGTGCAGCACACTGCAAAAAATAGACAACATCACAAGGCGTAGTTTCAAATGGAAGCTCGCAGGCATGTTTTCCTGAGAACAAATGAAAAGTGTGCCAAGTGCAGGAGATAATTACATTTCCTTGCAACACAATTTAATTTGTTTCAAGGATTTTGCATGATAATAACTTCACCGTTTTGTACTAATTGCATATGTGCTGACAGACATACTAAACACTAATTATGGAGTGCCGCTGCCTATTTCAAATGTACCTAAGATAATACCTTTCATTTTCTTGTTTTCTCCTGTTCTTCATATTTCGAGCAAAGTTTGTGTCTTTAAAGTTGGAAAGGTCTGAAGCAGAGTAAGAACGTTTTATTCCTTTAACATCCACCAGGTCACTGACACTCCCCTTAGGGTTAGCTTGCATTTTAACCACAAGTTAAACAAGCATAGTTTCATAAAGTAGAAGATGTTACCTTTAAGTTATGATAATGATCATTTTTGGTTTCTATTTTGGACAAAGACAAATTGGTCCTGGATGAGGTGCAAGACTGAGCATGACTCAAAGACTCGCATGTAGAAGAGACCAATGGACCTCAATGGGATAAGGGTTCCTGAGGCTTCACCTTTAAGCTGGGGCCTGACTGGGCTCAGCCTGAAGGAGTAACCCTAACCCACCCACAGAGTGGACTAGAGGGGTCCTGGACAATGTGAATCCAGCAGCACTAATAGACAATGTTTTTGAAACTGGTTCTCAGATGGTTCTCCGACTAGAACGCCACCTGTTTGCCTTCTAAGTGAGGTGTTTTGAGCATATCCAGCTAGTAGGAGACATACTGGTAGGACAGACACAGGATACTCTGAGGTATTACCAACCAAACTGAAACATAATCTCTCCAGTGTCCCCTCAGAAGAGCTGGAGATGGTGGATGTGGAGAGGAAGGTTTAGCCATCTCTGCTTAGAATGTTGACCCCTCAATCTGGATCTTGATAAGATGCAAAAGATGGACTGATGGATGGATAGTGAACTACAAATAAATATTTGTGCTGCAGTTAGAAGATTTCCATTTTCATATGCCACACAGATAAAAATTTAATATAAAGGGTCAGTTTCAACCTTTACTGTAACCCTAAACAAGTCACATGTTGACCTGGTGGATACAGAGAGGTGAAAACCTTAACATGAGAACTGCTTGCAACATGGCAAAAAGCACATTAGCTGTGCAGGCTGTAGAGAGACTGAGAAAAAGAGATGCAGGGAGTGAGAGTTTGACCGCAGTGACCAGTGGAATTAGAGGCAGAGCTTATCCCTACTCCGGTATCAACACATATAAGCCCAATGTTCCAACTCCAGAAACCTGCCGTCCAATCCATCAAAACACGACTCCCATCGACATAAAAACCTCCCTCTCTGCCTGTATTTGTCTTCCTAATTAATTACTTCACATGCCACAGTATGTTTCTCAAATGATAGATGATGGAAAATTATAGCTGGTGTGTCCCAAGCACAGCCGGCGGTAGATTTGTGCAGTCAGCTTCCAGCTTGCATTACCTGAGTAGATCTGGCGGCGTGCCCGAGCACTCAGACAGGACAGGACGGATTTGATGTTTGGTGTGTAAGAGGCTTTTTTTCCCTTTTTTTTGGGGTGGGGGAAATGTTTCTAATGCCGGATTTAGTAGGTAAGCACAATCTGCCGTGTTCACCTATGTGATATTATCCAGCAAGGACGGAGGAAAGTCAGTCTGTTCAGTCTTTGTGGACCTAAAGGCTTTAAATGTTTGGCATTCTGCTGCTGCATCTGGAGAAAAGCAACTACATAACATTTTTATTTGGTTTTTGGTTCTTATTTTCTTCAAGTAACGTGATTTCTTTTTCTTTTTTTATGTGGAGAATAGAAGAGCCATGTCATTTCTACTTTACAAAACTCTGCTTTTAAAAAAGCAAATACACGACTTTGTTTAACACATTTAAGCTCTGTAAAAGCCCCCAAAGACCTCCAACTAAACAATAATCATTATAATTTGTTAAGTAATCCTGAAGCAACATGTAGGACAGCCGTATCCAAACAATCCTATAATTGCATTAAAGTCAGATTAACATTCCTTACATTAAACATTTTATGTGGCCATTTCGGTGATTAACAACCTTCCAAAATGTACGTATGTGTATGTGTGTGCTTCATCATTGCAGAGATAATATCAATATAAATGCATAATCGTACACCCTGTACATTCAGGTCTGTAACATTTTGGACCAGTGACACATTTTTTGTAACCATGTCCTGCTCTTGTTGAAAATGTTGTACTGTGTATGAAAATAACTGCGATTCCTATACAGGTAATGCAGTACTTCTGAAAGCTGAAAGTCTGTATCATATTTTAATTTAATCATATTTTAATTTAAAATCCACTATGGAGGTATACAGAGGCAAAACTACAAAAAATGTCTGTGTTTGTCTAAAAAAGTATTGCCATAAATGTAGATTAATGAATAGTCCCGTAATTGTTTCCTAATATTCCATCCATTTACAATATTTGCACATTGATATAGCTTTCTTCTGTGATATACAGCAGTGGTCCCCAACCCCCGGGCCTCGGACCGGTACCGGTCCGTGAGTCGTTTGGTACCGGGCCGCGAGAGTTGAGGCTCAGGTGTGAAATGTATGGTTTTCAGGGTTTTTATCGGTTTTCAGCGTTATTTTGTTATCGTTTTTATCGTTAACTCAGTTTTCCTGGGTCTTTTCACGTGTGTTATGAATAAATCTTCTTTTTTTCGGTACCGGTACTAGTTTTATTTTGTTGTATTTATCCGCGACACCTTAAAGGCCGGTCCGTGAAAATATTGTAATAAACCGGTCCGTGGCGCAAAAAAGGTTGGGGACCGCTGATATACAGTATAGCCTTCCCCACAGACAATGACAAGATTTAACTTTCAGATATTATTTTCCAAATGTCCTAATTTTCTTTTTAATGACTTTTTTATGTTCATAAGGTGCATCCATACTCATCAACCTGGACATCTGTAAAAATTGATTTTCACTGCATGTAACCAACGGTTTCTTTTATTTATGCAATCAGTTGGGTGTATCGCATATGGTGCACTGTTTTATCTTCATGTGCTTCCTTAAATGATGACTTGTGTTAAATGTATCAATGTAAAATCTTTTTTTCCCCAAGAAGACAAAGATTGTTTTATTTTGTATAATATGTATAATTTGGTTATATAATACAATAATAACCTATAATCTCATAGGTGGTGCTTAAAAACTTTAGAGCCAGCAGAAGAAAGAGTCCCAGTGTATTTCTAAAATTCACTTCAAGTCACTGTTTCTGTTTTTGTTTTCACTCTACTTGTTTATTTCTTTAAAAACTCAGACTGTTAGATCTTACAGCACGAAAAATACTTAAAATTTCTACATGAGTAAGTTCAAAATCCTCATTTATCTTACACTGGACCACAGTGCTCCAAGCTCCTTACACTGCTTTAGCTCCTCCCGCTTTAAACTAGCTTTCTTCTGATTGGCTGCCCCTGGTAAACAGGTTTGAACAGCGAGTGTGCACAGCCTCTGTGTTGGAGAGGACCATATTAGGGATGGTCACTCTCTGTGACATATCCAAAACAAGAAAAAAACAAGCTGTGTAAAAACATCACAGCATGGAATTTGCTTTCTTCACATAAACTGACCTCATTAATGAAACTTGGGCCAAGTTTAATATGAACATTAGTCTAAGGAGCTTGGAAAGAAAAGCGTCTGGACTTCTTTAAGTTGCTTGAAGACGTTTCACCTCTCATCCGAGAAGCTTGTTCAGGTGCTAGCTGAACTGAAGAAGGATGAGACGATGAGAAGGATGAATGAGAGGTGAAACGTCTTCAAGCAGACGTGAAACGTCGTGAAACGTCGTGAAACGTCGTGAAACGTGAAACGTCGTGAAACGTGAAACGTCTTCAAGCAACTTAAAGAAGTCCAGACGCTTTTCTTTCCAAGCTCCTTAGACTACGATGACCGGGATGACTGAGAACCTTCACAGACATATTTAATATGAAAATCTACCATTTTAACAGAAAAAAACATATGGATCCTCCTGAAATGACTATTTCAGCCCTAAGCGTTTTTGCAGCAAATGGCATATTCTATATTCTCTGAAACAGGTGCTACTGGTCCTTTTCCCCACTTTTGCCAAGTGCTTTCTCGTAGGAGCCTGTCAGACTGTTGGGTTTCTACTCGTTATGCTGTAGGATTTTTACCTTGAAAATGAAAAAAAAAAAAAAAAAATGAAACCAAGTTGTTTATTTGTTAAGCAAAATTTAGTGTTTCTGTGTCTGAAAAGTGAACTACTTCTTCTCCTGTATCTGTGATACATGCTGTCCACTTTACAGCAAAGATTTCAAGACTTACTTTTTTACAAGAGTAGTTCTCAGCGCAGGAGCATTACAGGAGTAATAAACAAACAAATCGACAGGAGCCCTCCCATCGCTCCCTTTTTGGAAAAAATATTTTTGATCAGTCGTACTGCCTAAGGCCAGGTCTTTAATACAAATTCCAGGCCTTTGATTCACTGTGCTGTCCGGTTTTAATAATGCAGGCATGTTCGCGGGTGGTTTGTGCCGTCTCCCCTGCCCCTCCTCCTGAAGAAGGCCGCTTCCTCACGGCAATGTCAAAAAAAAAAAAAAAAAAATGACCAGGGCTGAACAGGAAACGCTCACCGTGAGAGAAAGTTAGGATGGGAAGACTGGGAGCAGTGGGGGTGTGTGAGAGAGAGAGAGAGAGAGAGAGGAAATGAAAAGTGGGGGGGAGAAAAGTTTCTTTTTTTTGTACTGGGAGCACAAAAGAGCATATTAAACAGTAAAGTTTATCAGTCTAAATTAAGTCTTGAATTCACAGCTTCTTTAATCTTCACATCTGAAACCATTTCCTCTCTCCCCTCCACTCCCGCCCTCACATTTCCCCCTGTTAAAACAGTGGAATGAAATGCAGCCCGTGCCGTTGACTCTCCCCATGTCGAAAACACCGAGACACATCATAAAAAATTAATTACTCCTCCAAACCCCCCACCCCCACCCTGTGCTCATTTCCATAAGATTCCTTTAAAAAAAATGTAAAATTCATTTAAAGTAAGTGGTGACGTTGTCTTTGAAGATCAAGACAACTAACACGGATCAAAGCGGAGGTTCTGTACGGATGAGGGCCTGATTAGCATAATGAAATTAACTTGGAGACAAGAATCTCTAATAGGTGCAACAAAAAAAACGCATTAACAATATTTAAGGAAAGTGCTGTTTGTGCTTGTAATACAACAATTATGGAACTTGTGTTCAATTAACACTTTGTTGATTAACTTCTTTCTTCATACGCGGCGTATACCGAGGCCTCTTTTCATTTTAAAAGCGTCACTTTTGCTCTTTTCTCCCCTCCTTTTTCGCCTTTCGCTTCCCAACTTGACACACATGATGATTCTTTGCTGTATTGTTTTCCTTAAATCGGGCCATGAAATCAGTCTGAATTTGCATATTCACAGTGATAATTGCAAAGCTGGCAGATAGTTGTGCTATAATTGCAAACTAATGACTGCAAAATTATTTGTGAACTCGCTGGATATTGAGGTTTTTCTTTTTTTTTTTGTCTCGCTCTCTCTCTTTCCCGACAGCACCCAATTTGAGTGACAGCTCCAGCAGGTTAAAAAAAAAGCCTTCATCTGGAAATTTTCCTTTGAAATTAACCAGAGTCACGGTATCTTTGCCGTCACAGCGTGTGATCTGTGTACTACAACATCCTGCACAAGCTCTCAGCTTGTAGTTTCTGTCTGAGGGGCTTTAATGCATCCTCCTTTTCCTGAAAGAGAAACACACGCAGGCATGCGGTTATTAAATGCAGCTGCGAAAATACCTGTGAATACCAACATCCCAGCTTTGATAACAGGAAGGTGAGACTTAACCAATTAAGAAGGATTTACCTAAACACCTTCAGCTAAACTCGCACTGCAACTCCAAAGGAACAAATACACAAAAGACCGAAGATCAATCCAAATGAAACTTACTTTTCTGTCTTTCTGATGATTGCATCCGGTCGTTTCAAAAGTTTTCCACAGGCTCATCCACCCACAGATTCGAATGACACGAAGGGTTTGAAGCCCTCACCGTTATCTCTTCAAGTCTGCAAAGTAGCGGGGGCACAACAGGATGAGCCGTGACTAAGAGAAATAGGCTGTATTACAATAACTTTAATATTAACTTTATTTATAGAACACTTTCTGAACATAGAGTTTACACGTTAAACATCCAGTACACCGTCAAACTCTTGAGCCACCCCTCAATCCTTTATAAGTTGCTTGGCAAATGGGAAATAGGTGCAACGATTCATGGAAACGTGCAAACATACATGGAAATATAGGATATGAGTTTCAAAGTCATTTGGGCTCTGAGGAGGCCAATCCATGGCTGATAGTGTTCCACTGTGTGCTTGTTTTTTCTAGCCAGGTATCATTTTACTGCATTGGCAGCGTGTTTGGGATCATTGTCTTCATGGAAAATGAAGCCGTTGCCAATCAGATGTTTTCCAGATGGTATTACATGTTGGGTCAAAATCTGATGGTGCTTTTCTCTGTTCATTTCAGTTTTGAAAAAAATCTTCAACACTACTGGCTAAAATGCAGCTCAAGCCATGACAGAGTCTCCACTGTGGTTTACAGATGGCTCCTGACCTCCTCTGTACAAATTGATGACGGTTTTAAGGATATGACGTGTTTAGTCCTCCACTTGTTTAGTTTCCTCAAATGTTTAAGAACACACTGCACATCATTCTAAGATATGCCAGGTTTCAGCTAATAGCTCTTTGATGAAATAGTAGTTTTGTGCCAACAATGTGATTCCCACTCTCACAAATCTACTATTTTTCATAGATTCAGCTGAAGAAATGGGAGCAAATGATATGTCTTTTTGTGACAGGTGACAGTAACAAAGTCATTAAAGATACAATTTAAAATTGTTCTTTAATAAGTTGCCCGTTTTATGTAGACACAACCAGTGTTGGTCAAGTTACTTGAAAAAAGTAATCAGTAACTAATTACTGATTACTTCCCCCCAAAAGTAATCCCGTTACTTTACCGATTACTTATTTTCAAAAGTAATTAATTACTTAGTTACTTAGTTACTTTTTAAAAACACAATTTACAACCTGAATAGGTGATAAAGCGATAGATCTTTCAGTCCAATTCTACTTTTTCTGCATAATCCATCATACAAAATGTAATCAAATGGAAAAGTCTCTTCTTAAAACTTGTTTTATTAGTTTTAATCTTTTAACTTTATGCATAAAGCAAAAATTAAATTATATGCAACATTCTCTGACTGGAAGAAATTTGTTTAACATTTAAACCCGTTTTCTGCACATTCCAACACATAAAATAAAATATTTTTTTTGTGTTTACACTCACTCTTTCAAACAGATGCAAGTAAAACACAGCAGAAAATAAATAAAGTCAAAGACTAGTTGCTCTATTTTCACCTGTAAAGCAGGACTGGGGTAGGCGGAGCTTTGCCCTGGTGCAGGTGTGCCGCAGTGGTCAGTCGAAGACTCCGCGAGTTTCTCCGTGAATTTCCCATTACAGTCGTAGCGCACTCGGCGCTTGCTTGGAAGTTAAGGGGTTTTTTTCGCTGTAAAAAGAAGTTTTCTTCCCACGCACAACGGACACTAATGTTTTTGTCACTTTTTATGGAATCAAACTCAAAATAAGGTCAGTACTTCCACGCTTTAAACGCTGCACGCTCATACTCTCTCCGCACTCGATATATTATCCATTGTTGATCTGCAGACAGCTGTTGTCACGAACGTCGCACTCGCTTATGTCATTGTCATGAGACATTCTCGCAAAAAAATCACGGTTTTAGTAACGCAGTAACGCAGCGTTCCTACGGGAAAGTAACGGTAATCTAATTACCGTTTTTGCAATGGTAATCCCTTACATTACTCCTTACTTGAAAAAAGTAATCGGATTACGCGTTACTGCCCATCTCTGGACACAACACTGGTTCATCCTTTGAGTTCAGTTCCTTTAAAAAAACTGAATAATTCATCGGTACAAATGATCAGGTACAAGAACTGGTTTATTGATAGGTAACCGAATTTCATATGTGGCCTTGTAAACAGCGATACATTGGGGGTCTTGGTGAGAGAACATTGGAGGCCATCTCGTCCAGAAAAAAGAGTAGTTAGTCTGTGTGATCTGAGGAAAGGAAGCCTTAATGTACAGACTCAACTGGATTCTTACTTCTACTTTCCAGAAGAAGAGGTGCAGAGGTAGGGATGATATATGCTGGCACTGTGTCAACCTTCTAAAGAGCAGATGTTTCCAAACACTGCTCTGAAGTGTTGGTTCAAGAGGTCATGTGACCACAGCTCATAGAAGTTTTAGTGCGTTTCACCACAGTTTCAACAAGTAGCTTACCTGCTGCTTCTAGGTAGGCGAAGCACCATGATTCCCATTATGGACAGACCAGAATCACTCACATAATTACTATAAGGTGCTGTTTCTATTTATGTGCGAAAACCGTACCTGATCTATGGTTATTGTTTTAGCTGTAGGTTATCCATTCCCTTAAACACAGAGATCCAAAGTGTTATTAAAAACTGTCTTATTTGAATGATTTCTGTCATATAGATGAGAGACTGCAGGCTGAGCTTATATCAGCAGAGAGAGAGAGAGAGCGGCACACTGAGCTGCAAATTCATTAAATTATGTCAAAAGAAAGTGTATCTACATTCAAGGAGAAAAATAAAACAGCTCTAACTTCCGTCTGTTCTCCACTCTTTGGATGCATGACTGTGAGTCAGCTGCCTTCAAAAAGTTCTGTGTTTTTATTGTATTACGTATGCGGATTTTCCTCATTCTTGCCTTCCATACAATATTAATTAAAAAGGCTAAAACTAATAAAAACTCACTTAAAACAAAACATTTTCAAGCACTGGAAGCAAACTGAAACTTAACTGAAATGAAAACAAAAAGTAAAAACAAAATAAAATTGAAAAACTTGTTAGAAACGTCAACACTATAATAACTCTGCTCACGAGGCAGCAAAAGACCACTGACATAAAGATTGATCATTCAACGCCCCCCCTGGCCAAATCTGTCCAGAAGATGAACCTCATGAATCAGAATTTATGCAAAAAGGATGATCTGATGATATGGCCCTGAAAACTTTACCCAGAATGCTTTTTGTGAAGCGTTCTCCAGTGAATTAACCATTAACCATCCAGGTTACCAGCGCTTGTTTCTCTTACCCTATTTTGCTACTTAAACCTGGATACATCCCATGATGTTGACAATCACAGTTGTCAATACACGTCAGATTTGCTGTAACAGAGCTTAAAAACACTGATTGTTCATCTTTTTTTGTCATTTTCCTGTTGATGAAATGAGCTTCACCTACAAAAAAAGCAAGAACAAAAGAGGAAGAAGTGGCTAAGGATGGAGGTTGGTTAAATCAGAAAGCAACAAAAGAGTCCCAGATTACTATTTGAGCCCGCTGTGTAAAAGCCAACTGTGATGAGACATTTATCAGCAAGTTTCTTCAGATGTTTGGTCGGCCGACTCTTTGTGTTGTTTACTTTCTAATCTGACCAGCACTCCTCTCAGTGGGAGTCGGGTGCATCTCCCCCTGACTTCTTTCTGACAGAGAAAGGAGCACCGTCCTCTTTGGACCTGGCAGTAATTGAAATAAATTACAAGAGTGCAGCGTTGTTTTTGTTATCTGTGGTTAGTTAACAGCACCTCCCCTCCTGCTCAGGGAACAGAGGGATTCAGGGAGGAGAAGAACGACGACAACGAGGTTCCAGTGACCCAGATTTAGTCTCAAACATAAATAAATTATCACCACCGCCACCCCCCCACCCCCTTCTCCCCAACTGCCCCGCCACCCACCCGCCCTTCACACACACTTCCCATATTCAGACTCTACCTTCAAAGTTGGAAATGGAATTTAATCATGGTAAAATGGAGATTTACTCACATTCCTGCATGGATTTATGCACACAAACTCATGCATATATACATTATCTAAATATAAACACGCACACTGACCAGGAGGTAATACAGATATTCTTTTGTTCCAGCTTTTCTGCATCAACAAAAATGAAATATATTTGTTTGTTTGGATATTATGTTTCAGTAAATGATGACCTTTCGTTGCGCGTTCCTTTGGATAAATACAGAAACTCTGCAGCATAAACCAAAGCAGAAATTACAAAGCGGAGTTTAAAAATTCTCAAGACTACAGTAAATGTGAGAAACCTACACCTGTGATTTTGGACATTAGGGACCCGTTAATAGTTGCTTTTGGGTTAGAGGCTACATTTGAGTTATCTGTGATTTGGTTACATTTGAAAGAGTTTATATAACATTAAGTATACTTCTAGAAAAAAATTACATGAACTGTGATGAACTTAAAAGTGAAATGCTTTATGCACATTCCCAGAGTTTGTTATTCCCCCTTTGATAGAATTAAGATAATATAACTGCTTATTATTTTAAAATTACTTCAACTGAGCATTGTTGGGTTTTTTTCTTAAATGCTGGCAACTTGTCAACAAATACAATTGTAATAAATGAATAAATATATAACGACAAATGTCAGCTTAGTGTGATTAAACATTATACCCACTACACATATTATAAATACACTGAGCCTGGAGCTGTGGTCTTAGTCACTGGTTGCTAGGGAAAAATGTGTATTCTGCAACCAATTGGCAAGTGGTTGTTGGAGGTTGCTGGCTATCACTGCGTGAAACTGGTCACAAAATGGGTGCTGCATCGAAAACCTCCTTAGGATCACTAGTAGGTACCCCAATTGCCAAAATTTGCAAGGTAGACGTCAACTTATTGTAAACACTCAGCAATTGCTTGCTAGGCTGCAGTAAAACAGAAAACATTCGCCTTCAAAATAAAAGTTTTGCCTTTTGAAATGTATTAGTTTCAGTAATAGGGCACAACATTTACTTCAACATGTTCTCTGTGTCCGTTTAAATAGTTACTCAAACGTAATCACCTGAATTAACAAAAAATAGGACAAGAAAATTATTTTTAGCATTCAGAATTGCAGGGCACATGACGCTAATACTGGATACTAATAGGAGGTTGATGGTGTAGTAGTAGTAGTAGTACTAGCAGTAGTAGTAATACATGAGTAACACTCAAGGTATTATTATGATTTTTGTTGGAGATGATATGTTATTATTAGTATTTGACTTGACCTTTTTATAGGTTTTTAGTGGCTAATTCTACAGTCAGAAGTACATTTTAATATAAATAAAATTAGAAGTAAAGCCACACAAACAAAACAATAAATGGAAGAGCCCAAAAATCTATACTAAGAAAATCTGCAGATAAATCAATATTAGATAACTGGCACACGGCTATTGGGAGTGATTAGGCCTTTTGGTGCTTATTGTTAGTATGTCCCTGTCCAGAAAAATAAATGAATAAGTACAATTCTGATCTTAAATTAGATTGCTTGATAAAAGAAAGCCAGTAGGAATTGTCCAGAAAAGGTAACACAGATGGTCCATGTCCTTATCTCCCCTAAAGAAAGAATTTCCAAAATCAAAGTCTAAACTGTCACCAGTAAACAATCCTCTTTATTCACACTTCATTTGTTTGGAGAACATCTTGAGGAAACAGGGTTCTTGTCCTCAGAAAACAAAGTCATAAAATCGAGGAATCTGAGCCTGTGCAGGAGTGACAGTGTTTTTAAGCAGGCCTGTCTGTCGTGGCGGCGTTTTAAGAGCGTTCTCTGGCGACTGCCGTGACACTGCCATTCCCATGCCCTGTTGAATTCTTTCCTCAGATCCCAGGCATTTAAACTGCTCCCTCCCTCCCCTGCGCCACTCAGGATGCAGCCAAAAGTCCACTGACCTATGTGGGAGTGGATATTTTGGAAGACGGCCCTGGCTCTTTCACTCTCTATTCCTGTCCTCGCACGTTCATTAGCCCTGGCCTCGAGAGTCAGAGTGTTTAGATGTTGTTATCATTCCTCTCCTATCATTTTTCTTCCCTGTTTTTTCTCTCTTTTCCCCTCCAGAGACACATTTTTTTTATCTAGGTTGGGTCAACTGCTGTAATAAATACACGTATGTCACATTAAAATTACTATAATCACCAAGTAAATATATATGTGTTTTTCCTGGTGATGGTTGGATGGTAAGGCTCTTTTAAAAACCTCTAAAGCAGAATGCACTGAAGCAGTTTAAGGCTGTTTCTTTAGCACTGGTTCCCAACATTCCTAATCTGACGTCCACCTAAAGTCCTGACAGAGTGACTCAAGATCCGCTTTATCACCAGTACTGCTCATTTTCAAATGTTTATTTCTTTTATCTAGATCTCTGTTTACCATTTACTTTGAGCAATTAACTCAGTAGTTATCAGTCGTTGTTTGAAACAGTAGGGCAATAGGTATTGGCAATCACTCATTCGCTACTTTTACTTCATTTACATTAAACAGTCATTGTTTATTGCCCACTGTTAATTTACCATCTATAGCCAAAGAATGTACTTGTTTATTTACATTTTTAGCTAAAAACACTTTTTATTACTAATATTTTTAGCTAACAATTTCAGGTATTATACTATTGAGTTTAAGCTAATCATTTCAACTGCTAATCCTTTTAGCTAACAATTTCAATTGTTAACCTATACTTTTAGCTAACAATTTCAAGTGTTAGTCTCAAGTGTTACTTTTAGTTAACCAGTTCAACAAATGATCTGTACTTTTAACAAACAGGGTTAGCTTGTTTCCATAATTTTAGCTAGCTAACTTCTATTTATCAGTTGTGCTTGTCTACTAATATTGTTTGCTAACAAGTTATTATAGAAAGTTGTGTTTAGCTAACAATTAGAATTTTAGTCATACTTTTAGCAAACAATTTTACTTGCAGGACATAAACTTGACTAATACTTTCTCTCCACAGTAAGTAAAAATTGGCTCTCACCTCACGTTTCACTAATACTTCTTAAAACAACACAACATTGTTACAATGATTGTGACACACCCAAAGTGGCAAACAAGTTAATGTTTTATGGATAGAAGTCACATGGTTAGGAGTCAGATGATTGCAAGACCTGATGTATATGAATTCATTTCAAATGCCTGAGGCAATGTCGCTCTATATAACTTACACTTGTAACTACTAAAGTCAAAGTACTTGTACTGACCTTTCCCTCTGCAACTTGCAAAAGACAGGCAAAAATAAAAATCCAGCAGAAAATATAAAAAATGTACACATACGGAGAATGTAAAAAATAAAGAAAAAAAGATTGAAAAGTAGGGGTTTTTTTTTTTCATTTCAAAGTTAGCTGTAAAATCAGTAGTGTGACTTCTTGATGTTTGGTTTTATTCTCAACTGGCTGTGTTTTGTCCTTGACTGTATGATTATGATCTTTAACACATCACCAGAGACCTTGCAGTAACAAAAAAGTGTGAATTCTTACAATATGACACTTTCATGTTTGTCTGAATGACTCTATTGAACATGTGGAGAAAAAAGGAGATAAAATAACACCAGTAATGATAGCCAGTTTAATTCTTATGGCTACTGTGACACATCTGACCAAACGCACTCGTATAATTGACTTTATGGGAGAAGGCTGTCATGATCAAAAGTCTCTGTTTACAGATTGCTGTTGCCTTAATGCTAGAGGTCAAGGTAGGGGAATAAGTCTGTTTCTGACCAAGTCATTATTTACTGTTGATTCGACAGAGGGAAGTTTTCTCAACCAGGGCTCGGGACTTTTACATTACAGGCCAGCAGAGGAAATAATGACCTGTAGGTGCTCAGCTGTTGGAAGGAAATTGGTGTTTCTTTCTTTTTATTAATATACTCCAAAGCTGCTGCGCTCTCCTCCAACATCCCTCCTTCCATCCTTCAGTCTCGTCTCCCACAGTGAACACCACAGCCCTGTTACATCACTGGAAAAAGTTTGCTTTCTTTCTTTCTGGAAGTTATGAGCTTTTTCTCACCTTTATTTTGTCTCTCCGCAAGCCGTTGCTGTTTTGGAGAAACCACATCACTGCAATTATTGCAGCATTCTAGTTTTCTTTTTTTTTTCATGTTACATATTTCTGCCCCTAAGGGTGGAGGAGGTTCTTATTATGGTGACTTAAATTTAGACCTTTGTTCAGCTTGTACACATTATGTTGCAGCCCAGTCTCAAGACATTTTGGGAATGAGCTTAGAGTGAAAAGAAGAAAAAAAGAAAATTGCCTCATTCTTTCTAATGTTGTAATGTACTTAGATGCTTATTGATCTCGAGCATTGTTTGGACAAATTTTCTCATTTATACTGAAAAAAATATGTTTTGCTGCAGTGTTAACAATTTTGTTCTAGGCACAAAAATTCAGATAAACAGGAAGTGTCACTTTGGTTTAGTCTTTTTATTTCCTGTAGTCTGAGTATTTAATTCAAACTGGCTACAGAGTTGCTTCAGACATGTCACTTTTGCATCGACAAGCCCCTTTGCAACCCAACTCAACCCTGTTCCTCCTTTTCATGCTGTGTCTGACTAAATAATATCATATCTTTGGTCAGTTCTTTGTATGCTGCTATGTTTGTAGCCTTTTGCATTGGGTGGCGTTTCTATATACAAATGTCATTTCTCATCTGTGTTAAAACCAAACTCACCCTGGCCTGCTCGTTGAAAATACTTTACAAATGTTTGCCCTCCGAGTGAAAACAGAATTAAGCAAAACAGCTTCCACATAGGCTTTCCCTCCTTGTTGGAGTAATCTACCGAAAGACCTGAAAATGCCAGAACTTTCTGCTTAAATCAGTTTTATAGGTCTGAGAAAATAGTTGAGTTAGTGAAGTTACTGCATTTTAATTGAAATACATATATTGGATTTTCTTCTGTCCTTTTTGGAATTTCACTTTTTCATTGTATTAATTTAAATTTTTAACTAATTGGACATGTTGGTTTAATTGCTTGGTTAATCCACAGCAAAATACTTTGTTAATTATTTGTATTGCTATTAATTTGAGGCTGGTGTTATCTATAATGTCTACTGAGTTTATGGAGTTAAACATAATCCAGCACTATGTTGTTCCAGTGCTTGGCGATTCACTTACTTTATCTTTGACAGTTTGGCCCTCGGGAAAAGACGGTTGCTACCTTCTTGGCCAGGTCAGTCTGAAATAAATGACATTTATAATCTCAGCAAGGCTTTTACCTGGTTAAATAAAAGATATCCTTTAGATTAATGGGAAGATTTTAACCTGACAGCAGTCAGATTTCATTGCTCCTTCCCCTTTTTTTCCCCCATGTATCCCTCCAGTGGCCGGTAGATTCAGAGAGGAGGCTTGAGAGAAGAAAGAAGTGGAGTAGTTGTTAGAAGTGAAGAGGATTCAGGGCCCAAGGCAACTAATCAACGTGTTTCTCGTGTCACACAAGCTCAAATCAACTTTTCTCGAGGACTGTAGATATCTTTGAATATCGTCCTGCGAGACCTGTAAAATATTCACACAGCTTTAGTTACCTGCTGTTTTTAGTAGGTATGAAGCAGAAGAAGAAGAAGAGGAGTGGGGCTTTCATGTACTTCTGATGGCTTGTCACTTTGCTCAGTGGCACAAATGTTCTTATGCGAGGCTCGTGGCGGACACGACTTTTCATCGTTGTTAATCAAAATGAATAAACATGCATAATTGCAGAGAGTGGGGAGAAGTTAGGGAAATTCAGAGGGAATTTTCAATGCCCTATGAAGTATTAAAATGAAGCTTGGCCTCATTTTTTTTTCTTCACCTAAGCGTACTTCCCCACCTAGCTTTCTGCCGACTGCACCGACATGTATATCTCTGGTTTTCATCACATGCGCTTTTCTCAAACACACAAACCATTAGGACAAAATATTTACTTTCTCACAGACGTATTCCCGTACTTCTCCCAACTTTGATATTCCCTTTGATTTCCAGCACCCCCTCCTCGCCTGCCCTTTTCAGACATGTAGAAGTTTAAGAAATCTGCGGGTTTGATGTGATTTTTCCCGCCTTTGTACATCATAGGCAAACACGGAGAGAAAAAAAAGTGCGTTAACAGACAGGCAACGAGCTCAGGCAACAGTGGGGAGCTAAGATTGACATGTTTTTTTATTTTGACAGCGCTCACCCTCCCTGCCCTTGGTTTATGATCATAAATAGTGCATGCTGCTTATTAGGAGGCTGCCGCCACGTTCCCAGCTAGTGTTGCTTGCCGGTGTTAGCAGACAATTTGCCAGTACACATGTGAGACATTATTAGTGTTTCCCTTTCATCCTGCAGCTCCCCTCTCCATCTCCTTCTCCCAGTCCTGTGCCATCCATGCAAAGCACTCTGGGATAGGTTGCACTCACTCACTGATTCACGCCGCTCGTCATGCAGCTAAATTTGATGGGAAAAGCGCATAATTTGCCTCTTCTTAGATTAAATCTAACTAATGTGATTATGTGGCACAGACACAGGAGTGTACACGAGCGCAAAGGCGCACAAAAGCCGGTATGATGACAGAATTTCAAGATGTTTCAGAGAAGAGGAGAGGGGTGGAAAAAAAAAAAAAAAAGAAAGGCCGGTGCTTTTTAATGCTGCATGGAGCAACATCTGGCTCCAATTACCCACTGTGAGGTAGGTGCTCTATTATAAAAGGAAACTCAAAGGATTTCCTCTCTTGAAATACACGTTATCCCTTAATTCCTGCCTAAATTACCACTTAAGCAAGGCCTGTAATTCATAAACCCCCGGTAGTCCAGGTCTGTGTCCATGCTGGCTGCAGGAAAAACTAAACTCTGTGTCACCTTGACTGTGGAGGTAGCCGTCCTTGGAGAGCCGTGGAGGAGAGTGACATGGCCAGGGCAACTCGGAGCGAGAGATTAGTGGCGTGGTCGCACCTCTCCTCCCCTCAGATAGCGCCCCACTGGTGTGGCGAAAGAGGTGAGGAGGGACATAATGGCCGATGGACCCCCTCTAAAAGGATGTTTTGCGAGAGGTGGGAGAGGAGGTGGGGATGGTGCGAGGGCTCCAGGGTCCCAGGGGATAGATTTGCAAGTGGAGATAGTTCGATTCACCTCTCCCTGACACTGACGCCAGGGGCCCGGGGCGAGCAGTCAGCCTTTGGTCAAGGCGAGTACGACCCCAGCCTCCAAACACATACTGTCTCGTGGAGAAAGTACAGGTCCGGGCAGAGAGGTAGTTTGAAGCTAGGTTCTCCCCCGAGGCCACGCTGTTGTGGTGTGCCGGTGTCAGAGCTGAAGTTTTCCACTGAAGCTTTCAGAGTCTATTAGCAGGGAACGGTGGCCCGCTTGGCACACCACTGTCACAGGCAGGAGTCTCAAGTAAAGGAATAAAAGCTCCAGCTGCACAACCGCTCTCATATCTTATGATTTTTAAAACAATAAACTCTGTCAAACTGCCTTAAACATAACATATTTTAAACAGATGTTGTACAAACACTGCTGCTTAAACTGTCAAAATATGAATTAAAGGCTCAAATACTCTGTTCAGAGTTTGATTTTACTTGATTGCAAATGCTTTGGCAGTCACTGGATTCAGTAATGGAAACTCAGTGTTAAGATCTGGGAATATAGCAAACTGAGAAAATATCTGTTTACAGATCAAATTCCTGAACGTCAGGGGAATATTACCAACATTTAAGGTGTGCTTACTTTCAGCTTTTCTTCCATATTAAGTGGTTTAGATGACCAGGCTAAACCTTTGGCCTGTTTCCAACCCATATTTGTCTCGGTGCTCATGTTTTCTGCACTATTTGAAGGCAGTGTAGCAGTGTTGCCATGCTCCTTGATCACAACAGGCTCTTTGGTGAGAACGATGTTATCGTAACTGAGAAGTAATGGCCCATATTGCACTCAAATTGTGATAAGTGCGATTTTTTTTCTTAGTAATGGTTAAATTTATCAAAGCAGCTCAGAGGCCTTCCCATTACACCAAAGATGGCCAGGCAGTATATTTAGAACTGTCCTACATGTTTTAGCTACGAGTAAAAATTGTGCCATTCCACTGTTTTTAATAAGTAAAATGTACTATTAATATATTTTGGAGATATTTAACAGCTTAAAATGAAATCTAAATCCATCAAATGGAATTTAGTTCCAGACGTCATCTCCAGTAGCATAAGGCAACATTAGCCAGAAGGAAAACACCTGGGTTTTGATTCTTTTAGCTAAATCAAATACAGATTTTTACCCTTGTTTAGGCCTGAAATCACCCATGTTGCTATTTTGCCAGAAAAGGCTTCTATTAGATAAAACAACTTTTTTTTCTTTTTTATGTTAACGTACCTAACTATGTAGCTGAGTAGTTAGCTACCCAACATAGTGAGTGAGTTGGCTAAGTTTAACTTTCTTGCTTTCCTTTTCATTTTTTTTTGTTTCTATGTGGTATTTTTACTGGACAATCATGTAATATTCACAATTAAGACACAAATTAATAATATTTTTGAGGTAAACTAACACACTTTTTCCAATATCAAATCTCGCTTTAGCATTTATCTGCCTTAGCAAGCATGCTAGTATTAGCTATCATTAGCTTTGGAGGTTTTTTGTTCTTGGTTTTTTTACTACAAAATTAAAAAGAAAGTCTTTCAGTGAGTTAAATGCCTTGCAGATGTCGTCCTTTTTTTCTGGTTAATGTTGGCTAAAATTAGATAATGTGCTAAAGCTGATACATTTGTAGCCAGAGGGACCCTCCTATTCACTAAAGACTTTATCTCTTTATCTGTCTGACAGAGAATCAGGCTTGGACTGGGACAAAAAATCGGCCCCGTCATTTTGGTCTATAAATATATAACCGCATATATCCTGTATACACATACTATGTGTATATATTCCATTTTGTTTGATTATTTATATGGAAACAAATTTTAATCAGGTTGGTACTGTTGTCGTTGGCTTAGTTCTTGACAATAACTAAAAGCTACAATTTAGCTATTAGCAGTGCTTCATGGTCAAAGTAGCCATGTATTTTAACCTAACCCCTCTCTTCCCAATTATGTTCCTCCATCTATTTACCACGTGAATTTCACCTTTACTCATCTCTTCCTCACTTCTCTACAGCTAATGCTAGCAGTAGCCTCCAGTCACTGTGAGGCCTGGTTATTAGTTGTTGCTGGTACTACTTGTTTTCCAGGGGCGATTGTAGGTTCAAACTTTTATAATGTCATGCATATAGGGCCTTGTAAATTATATTAATGGAGTATGCTACTTCCAAACATCCTTAACCCTTTCCAAACACATTTCCAAACCTCAATTCAATTGGATAAACATTACAATGTTACCTTCAAAAGAAACCTAATTAGTTGGATGACCTATTGTACACTATCAGACCTGTACACAGACCTATACACAAAGCAAACTGGTAATAGTTTGTTTTTGAATTCCTACAGTACAAACCCTCCCTTTATTATGCAGACATAGCATCATGTGCCCCAATTTCATAAGTGGAGAATCGATTTGTAGTCAGTCACATCAATGTAGTTGCAGCCATCCTGTTCGAGCCATGTTTAGAGTGGTATGAATCCTGTAAAATGCTACCATTCAATCATCCTCTGTTTAGAATGTGCACTGGCATTTCTTAAGGGCGCTACTGGAAAGCACGCAAAACATCCATGAAAAACTACTTTGTGAAAAATAACTTTTGGTTTTCCAGCTAACTTCACATTCTTCCTGTTCTTGCTGAAAATGGACCAAACTTCAGTCAGGAGAACAACTGAGATAATCCATCCCCAGCACAAGGTTCGTCATTAATATACTGCTGCATGGTTTGGATTGCTCGCTGTGAAAAATTTGTGCTCCTCAGCTTCATGCACTCATTTAAATCGTTGTTAGTCTCAGAGTAATTCTTTTTGTGACTCGTTCAAATATTTGGTGTTTGGCAAACGGTGAGCGGATGGGCTGTAGTTACATCGTAAGGTTTCAAAAACTGAGCTTTAAAACGTGCTGCAGATTAATAGTGATATGAAAAAAGCCAACCAAACTAGCCAGCTATGGACAGCTTGCTTGTTAATGTGTGCTAAAGCTAAGTTAACCGTAGCTCATGTTATGTTGTGTTGGCTTTGTAGGTGAGCAGAATGGAGGCATTGAGGCAAATTAAACAAATTTCTTATTTCCATTAGAGGCAGCTGACAGTCAAGGATGATAGCATTTTACATTTCATTAACACTTTAGCAGTACAAAAGCTTTTGAGTATTGCATATACACTTTAAAGACATGTCTCAGGCTCACAAATTAAGAAAGACACTATTTAAGTAAAAGTTTTATCTTTACACACTGAGCAAATGAGCTATGGTTTCTTTGGCATATTGTTAAGACACAAGTTATCTGTCTCTGAGTGACACAGACAGTGGGTAAAATAACTTACTTTCCTTGAGTTTCTCAGAGGCAGGAAAATAAACCGTAACCCTCAAATGCTTCTCCTGGACTCCCTTCATTTTCTAAAACCAGAAAGTGTCGAAGGCTCTGTTAACATTTTTCCAACCTGGAATTTTACTGACCCAGGAGTCCTGACTGAGCAGGTATTGGCACACCACAGGCTGATTTCACAAGGTTTGGGTGGATTTTTAATTTGTGGAAACATCAGTCTGAACCTATAGTCCAGCGACCACAGGGGAACCTCGTCTCCAGAAATCTGCTCCAACCCTGTTATTAAGTGGTAATTCAAACAACTCATTTATTTCATCAGGAACTGCCCAGAAAACACCAGAATTATGAAGTGTCTGTTTTTTGAAGGAGGATCTCTTTCAGGGTTACACGACCTGCATTTCATCTAAGAGCACATTTTATGAAAACAAGTTATTTTCCTGATATTACAGACGATTCACTGCAGTTTTGGCAGAATACCTTTGCATTAAAATTATAACTAATCCAAAAGAAACCTAAGACATTGCCAAAATTGATTTTAGTTAGATTCTATGTACTTTTGTGCTTCCATGTGGCAATTTTTTTGATGTATTTTCCAAAAGACAGTTCACTGTAATTGTGGGGCTTTTGTACCCCACAGTGGTCAGGGGCAGTTGTTGCCTTTGCCTAGATGTTAATCATCCCTGACCATATTCTTGATGTCACAGATTACAGAAAGGATTATAGGTTCAAGTCCGGTTTTCTGGTTCTTGCAACTCTTGACACTCTTGACACTGATGTCATGCAGTTTTACCAGCCCAAAATAAACCTGCTGGCCAGTAAATCCGAGGCTAAATCAGTTTGCAATAATGCTTTCTGTTTAATGCAACTTTTTTGGAAAGACAAAAGCCTGATCATTCACTATGGCCATCTAAAAGCCCAATGTGGAAGAGTTCCTTCGCTTTAGTCCAACCTGAACAGTGAGCGTTTAGCTAACTCACAATCATCTTTTAAAGTCTCTTCTGAAACTCACTTTCATAGACTTGCTCCTATGTGTTATGTTTTATTAATTTTTCCTGATGCCAGTCTTTTTATGTGATGCTTTTATGTTTCTTGCTTTGCTTTTATGTTTCTTGCTTTGCTTACATTACTCTTTAATAGGCTCCCCTTTTTTTTACAACTCGCTTGGAATTTGTTTTTGATAAATCATGGCTGGTACTTTTTTGTGAAGACGGCTAATAAAACCAGAGCGTGCTCAATCTCTGCCTTGTTGGATTGTTTGCCAAAAACATGCATGATGTGGTCATGCCAGATATTTAGGTTAAACATAAAAATTGGATTAATCATTTATAACAAACAGGTTATATTTTGATATATTTGTGTACCTTTAACTGGATGAACCTGTCTTTCTTCTGGCTAATAATACCTTAGGTCCTCTCGGTGGGGCAAAATTTGCCTTTCAGGACCGGTTGGTAATTGGTAGCTGGAGCTTGATGGCAGTTGTTAGGTGATATTGTTGCTGTCTTCAAGTTTAAACTATTGGGATCCGTGGTAATCTGATAGCGCCCTTTGTTAGTCAGGCGACTGTCAACTGCTCTCTCAGCCTGCGTGAATTTCAGGCCTCATAAAGTGATTTTGTTGGCTTATGGCCTAACCTGAACGTTGTATTAGCTGATGCCTTTCTGTTGGCTGATTGGCTGGTACTATAAATCAATGTCATTAATTAGGAGTATTTTATTACATTTGAAAACCTATAATAGACGTCTTCTATTGAAAACAATAAGAAGCACTGCGACTCCATAGTTCCCTGTTCATTCTGAACTACGTTGAGTCGTGTTCCCTACGAAACAGGAAGTTCTGAGACTGCAGATTTGCCAATGTTTACAGAAATTCTCTGTTACAACTCGTAATTACATTCACCTCCTGGCTGCAATGATTATGGCGGGAGCAAAGTGGTGTAGCTGTACGGAGGTCAGGATGAATGGATGAGTCAACAAAACACTGAACTTCAGTATGGGGGAAAAAAGGTCATTTGCTGTTTTAAGGCAAAGGTAAATTGTGGCTGGATAAAATAACCAAAAGATATAAAGAGAAACTAAACTGCATCTTACTCAGTTTTCTACAATCCTACACAAGTTGAAACTGAAGATCTTTAATAAAGTGTTTGTGTAATTGAAGTTCTTTCTCAAAGGTCTAAAGTGCTTTTTCTGCCACTGTGTAATACTAATTGGATTCAGCGTAACATTTAAAAACTGATTGTCTTTAATCTTAACACTGGCTGCATGTGGTAGGAATACAGAAATAAGCCTTTACAGCATTCGAATTGTGGCACTTGTAGTCACCTCTAAAATTTGACTCAGACAGCATTAAAGTTGCATCATAAACTGAATTTTCCAAATGACTGTATGGTCAAGCATTACCGCCTGAGCTGATTAATCTTTGTGTTCACCTTTAGTAGTAAACACAGCGTGTTGCTGCGTCTGTGAAACACCACAAATGCGAGGATATCCTTCTTTAACAAGGAGGAAAGACAGCGCGGGTCTCTGGGAGTCTTTTGGGGTAATTTAACACTAACATGGCGAAGGAAACAGACTATTTCTGAAGGTAGTCATCCATCAAACACTGAGGAGAATGTCCAGTTGGTGGCTCCAGCAGGCTTAGAATAGCCTTTTGTTCAAACACCTTTAATAATTAAACACCTACTCAGCCCCTCAGGCTTCACAAGATTGAAGACTTTCGCAGGGGGGGAAGAAAAAAAATCCCCTTCCCCTCCCTGTGCTGTTGTAACCTGGAGAGCTTGCCGGAGATGAGGTGCGCCGTATCACCTAATGCCTTTTCCTTGCACTGAACAAATCCCCTCTGACTCCTTTAGTACACTCATAAAACAAGCATACTTGGAATATGTAGCCATTTTAGAGGCAGTTTATGCACTAATATTACAGTTTGACTGATTTTTACCTTCTGAGTGGAGTTTCTGCCAATTAGTCAGTATCAGGACGTCATAAAGTTAGCCAAACAAACTGATACAAGTGGAAAAGAGAAGGTCAGAAAGTATGTGGTCTGCACTCCAAAGGTGCTTCATTATCTTTAACAACGTTATCACACAGTCACTTCTAGATAGCCGCTGAAGTATTCTCTGAAACGATAGTTGTTGCCACTTCGTTTTTCAGTAGCAGAGATATAGTCATTACTTTTATCTTTATTGCACAAAAGGACAACAGCGTTATGGTAACGTGGAGGCCGCATCCAGGACAGAAACCGTATTATACTGCTAACATGACTTTGGCTCTTTGTGAACATCTGCACAGACAGCATGCTGACAAGGAGCAACAAACCCAGCAGCCAGAGCCAAAACTTTTAAAGGTAACAAAGGCAGTGATGAAGAGTCGGTGTTGCAGCCTCCGTTTCTTCCTGTACATCTTCCTGCAGTAGAATCACTGTGGCAATCGCTTCTTTGGGCCCTGTGTTTTTAACATAGTTTTAATGTGTGAACGCAAAGCTGACAACACAAAGCAAAACAAAAGAGCCTACCTGTGTCCTCATCGGGATAGGAATTTGTGTCAGTGTGTGGGTCTGTAACCTATAGTTAATATATTTAACTGGTAATTATGTGACAATGCGTTTCAGGGCATTGTACAGGGTAACACAAATGTAATGAGTAGTGTAAAAAATTAAGTAATTCAATAACAACCCCAACAATCGGCACAACAGCAGTGTTGGACGCCCTGGGAATAAGTGCAGGCTGCCCGATCTTTGACTGCTACTGTGCTGGATAGAACTGCTGGTCCTAGTCCAGCAGAGGGACTTTTTTTTCTGCCTGTCTTTCTTTGGGTAAAATGCTTCCAAAACAGATAAAAGACAAAAGGATACAGATCCACGCATATTTAGAGCTATATTAAGAGAGAAAAGCTTTGATATTATTATGTTACACATTCACTGAGCTTGTGTCTCAGCTGTGTGCTCTCCTGAAGGGGGTCACAAGCATTTGTAAGAGTGTAGTTTTTGCTTCCTGCCACATTAAACACTCCTTCCTATTCTCCATCCCGTGGGACCAAATAATGACTAATGTAAAAAAGGGGGGTGAAAAAAAAGGGCTGCAGATATGCTGAGAACAAGCACCTGAGAGAGAACAGCTGTCTTGTAAAAGGTCAGTCTCCCACTGCTCCTTGGTCTTTCTCTCCATTTCCGGCCTCTCAGTCCCCCCTCCTGTTTCCCACCCCCACCCATTGGACTCCAAAGTCACGTAGTTTGGCTTTTTTCTCACACACATTGCTCTCACTCCCTTTGCGCTGCACCTAGAGGATTCTTGGCAGAGCCTGACCACCTTGTAATCCCGTGCAGAGAGGGGGGGGGGAAAGAAAAGAAAAGGAGTGGGCGGATAAATGTACTGCGCTCTGGTTTATAAAACTTCCCTGAAAGTGGATATATATGGGTCTCTTGAGGTGTTTGTTTTTCCCCGAGTGTAGTGTAGCTATCATCGTTACGCACATGTGTAACCCACCCCCGCCCCCCCGCCCCGTCCCCGCACACACTTCCACACAAGCTCTTCTAAACATTGACAAACAGTCTCGAAAAGGCAAAAAACAAACACGGATCGAATTGGTTACATTTGGGCTGCTTTGGAGAGAAATTTCTCATAACCCGGCTGACGAAAAGAGGCCGCTGCAATTTTGCAGACAAACAAACAATGTTTGGAGTGATCACTTTCAATAAATGCCCTACTCACATATTTGAGCTCTAATATTTATCATGAAATCGGCATGGCCGCCAGACCGACTAAACAAATACAGAGCTCCCACGTCTCTTATATCAACATACATGCAAAAACCAACAGTAAACACACGGAAAGCGACGCTGCCGTGTCACTGAGAGCGGCCTCAAACCCAAACTGTCAATAAGGCGTGAGTTGTTGTTTTACAGAATCACACTTGAAGCTGCGAGATGCAACTTTTCTTTTCACATTGTCATTACAAATAAACTCAGCATACATCGATGGCTCTGTGCGCGTTTAGGATAGTTCCTGTCTCCTTGAAAAGCCCTCTTTAATGTTACCAAGGACATTTTGAGGCGTTTAACATTTCCTGTGGGTGGGTTGTGTGGGCATGGCTGGCGTTGAGCGTATCAAGGTGATTGGCTCAGTTCTGAGGCAATTGGAGATAAGAGAAAAAGGGAGAAAGAGAAGCTGTGCAATGAGTGCAAATAAGTTTGTATGTGCAAATGATGGATTTTGCATGTGAGGTTATCGAATATCTCCTTTGCTAGAGTGCTAAAAGGAGATGCTGTCATTAAGATTTCCCATAAAGTGAACCCAAGGATCTCACACAAACAATATGTGCACTCATTTTCATGGTGTACTATTCTGTTATGTCCTAGGTATGCTCCAAAAAGAAAGGAGTCAAAGTCAAACAAGACAGTACAAACAGGGTCTCTGTCTTTTATGTTTGCATATGTACTGTGAAAGCCATGTGACCTACAGGTTATATCATTAAGCATGCCATTCAAACTGCATGCAAACTTCTTACGAATCTTCCTTTGCCAGTATATCAAAAGCAGACTTGCAAGGGCCCCTTAGTGGCTGAGAGCAGGTCTCAGAGCTCTGACTTGATGAGGGACTTCTTCTTCCTTTTTCTTATCATCTGCATGCAGAAACAGGAGTGGATATTTGGGGGTGGGGGGAGGTCGAGATGATGGGATCACGTATGGACACCACCAGGGATGGCCGGGGTTACGTTATGGTCAGCACTGCTATCTGGGTCAAAGCCTTTTAATTGTATTTTCAGGCATTTTGGAGTAACAAGGCTTCCGTCTTGAGCTCTGGGAAAAGTTTGAAAGAGAACAGGGAGTCAGGAAAAGACGGTGATATGAAATAAATCAGCATATAAAATAAGGAGGTAATGATGCCAGAGGAGGGGAGGGGGAGCGGGGCGGCAGGTCTCGGCGGGTATTTCAGCCAACCGCTTGTCAAGACTGAGGCGGCGGGAGAGTGCGTGACAGCTCTGACAAGAGTTAGCGGAGGTCCTTCAGCGTTTCTCTTTTGTGTGACAAGGGGAGGCGGGCAGGGAGGGCTGCTGAGCAGCTCTAGACAGCCGAGGTCGCGGGAGCGGTTTCCGGTGGGTCGCATTAAGACCAACCTGCCTGTCATGACTCATGAAGTTTGCCGGGAAGAAGACAGGAGACAGACGAAGAAGACGAAAAGCATATTTCAAACAGTTACGCAGGGTGCAAGCAGGTGAGAGGTGAACTGGCTCTACATGTGATCCACCGTGTACTTAAACCTGTGAACAACATGAATGTTAATATTGCGTGCAGTTCAGAGCTGCCATGTGAAAGATGTTTGCATCCATCTTGTGCAAATTATCAGCCATTTAGTAGACGACAGCGTGTTCCTCCACCTTTAATGTGATGCTGGATGCAAACAAGGTAGCTTGATATCAAAAGGATTGATGCATCTATCTATTTCCTTAAAACCTTATCCAGATTCGTACAGAACCTGGAGTCAACAGATTTATACTTTTACATTCACGCCTACTGCCAATTCAAATTCACCTCATCTATGTAAACGCTTTCCTGATGAGTTTATGGGCACTTATTTTGTAAGTTATGTAGACTCCTGCACTGAATCAATGTAGAGCACACAACATAGCCTACACAAGTGACCAACGCTGTTGACAGCATCATAACTGTGCATGATGTGCTTCAGTTAATCTGAAATTTCATGGCCAAAACTATGGTTTTCAGTGCAGTTTCTCTCTTTCAGTTGATCCATTTTCTTCCAGTTGTTTTGAAAACTCAAGTAACCAGTTAGGCATAGGAGGCTAATCAGTCTTTGTGGCTCACAAGAAGGTGCACATTGAGCAAACCGCCTGGTACTCATATTCACACACATACACATTCTATGGTGAATGCATCGGGGGAAACGTGGGTTTCAGTATCATGCAGATTGGAGAAGCTCGGCATCAAACCACTGATCTTCTGACTAGTAGGTGACCTGCTCTACCTTCTGAGCCTCCTGAGTAAGTTACGGCGTAGGGTTTCAGAGGGGTTTGGCGTACCGACAGCATAGATTTAACACAGAGGTATAATTCCACTGTAAGAGATTGTGCAGTGTCTGTCCGCATTACTATCCAAAAAATCTCCTCAGTTTGAGTTGTGTTGCTGTCTTTAAATTTTTGTTTTTAATACAATGGTACATTCGGGTCGCTGCTCATGTGGTCGACCGGCCAGTGCTACCTAGCCTGACCTGTCTCACCAATGTGATGTTTGTGTATTGTATGTACGGTCGGCAAGGTATCATCTATCTTAATTGCCCCTTGGGGATAAATAAAGTCTTTTTGACTTTGACTTGACTTTGACTTGATCCCGACTTTTTTGGAATTGTGCTTGTATTACATTTGGCATCTGAGGGATTCTCTACTCATCTACCTCATAAAACGGATGCAAGAGCAAGTAAACCGAAACATTACAAAGGCTATGCGGGCACAAACGATTAAAAAAGAAAATGGCCACCAAACACGTGAAGCATGCACAATTGCCGCGTTTCTCCTGTTTGCTCAAAAAGCCATTGTTTTAAAATTTTTCATTTTGCCTCGGCGCTCGCTGAAACACGCGCTTCTCTGGATTCTCCCCAGTTCGCTATTGTCTTCGCTCAGCCTTTCAACCCGGCCTCACAAACAGATTCTCTAAACCAATTGTCGGTAATAAGAGTTCAGCAGATTCAACCATGAATATGCATATTAATCTCTCAGCACATTGCTAGAACAGTCCACCAAGACAAAAAAAAGTTTTCATCCAATTATACTTCTAAATCAGCAATAATTACAACCCTATACATCATCTGCATATTTCAATTAATATTCAAATCTTGTATAGGGTTTCGCATGCTAATTTATAATATATTCAGGATTAGGTACATTACAGTTAAATCTATCTCTATCCAGTCTCTACCTTGCCTCTCCTTAATAAGCTGTGTTCCCTGGTAATGTTACTGAACTTATTATAATGCAATATGCTCAGGCATAAGAATCACACATCCTTAATATTATTTCTTGCAATTAACATGGAGCCGAAAAAATACAGAGGGCCTCCTTCGTTAATTTGCTCAGGCACTCACATATAATGCAAAACAGAGGGGGAATAAACAGGTCTCTGTCTGACTCGTGCGCACGCTCACGCGCACGACTCAGTCAAGTGTTGCAAATCTAATTTAAATATATGAATGTTTTGTTTTGTCCATTTCCCCGGACTTGACTCGGCCGCGCCGCGTCCTCTCAAATGGGAAATGATGCTGCTTAGTATTGCTGCCCAGCTTTCAGAGGGCGGGTAAAAAAACAAAAAAGGAAGAAAAAAAAATAAAAGGCACACTAAGACATTTGTCAATACTTTGTGCATTCTCTATCTGTCCAATTTATATGTTCTATACTCTCAAAGCTCGAGGGACTTCAATTAGACAAGTACCTGTATCCGGCGCTCTGCTCTACAGCTCCCAGGAGCCCTTTGTGCTCTCATATTGAATCATGGAGAGACAGTTAATATTCCAGCGGAACGGAGGATCTATAAAGTCGCCACCATAAACCAGAGAGGGGCCTTTGTAACATCCAAATAATAGCAGTAAATAAAGAGCTTACACCTGTATGGCAAAGGCCAGGTCCAGCGGCGGTGCCCTGATAGGATGCACCCGGCTGGCCTGCAGACAGCAGTAAACGCTCAGGGTAAAGAACAGCGAGTGGCGTTAATGGATAGGTTTATTTTAAAGCGTGCCATCTGCCATCAGTCACCTAGAAGTATTGGACAGCGGGGAAACAAGTTAGCTTAACGTCCCCTCTTTGTTGCTCTCCTCTTCCTCCTTCGCCAGGAGCCAGATAAAGATGGCGGGGAGGTGGGGAAGAAATGTCGGCGAGGGCGGCCGTGCGGGTGCACAGGGATCCCTGAGAGAATAAAGCATCAAACCCACTCAGCAGCACCACTAACAATAATAAAAATGCCTCGGCTTAAAGGTGACATTCCCAATTTACGATTATTTGTGTCTATAAAGTGTATTCCTCGGCTCTGACTCATTCGCGCCCCTCCCTTACAAGAACAATGCATTAAGGAGGGGGTGCCGAGGGTAAATGGAAATTCTATCCATTTTATTAAACCGACAGGCCCCACTATACCTGAGACTTTCAATTTTGCCAGTGTGACCTCCAAGGAGACATTTCTGTCTCCTCTCTGTCTACCTTCGCCTCATTCAATTCCCTGTTTGCTCTGACCGGCCCTCCGAGCACCCGGGGGCCCGCAAAGCCGTTATGGATGAGCTCCGAGGCAATTCTGAAATGGAGAGAGGGAAGGAGCGTAGATCTCAGCTCCCCAAGAAAGATTTACTTCAGGGTGCAAGATGGATGAAATCAGCCTTTGTATCTCTCTTAGTGATTGTTTTTCCTTGCGCTCTTTCTGCTTCTTTTTGTGTAACAGGAGGACGTTCAATGGGATGGGGAATGTGATGGATTGGGAGGCCGAGATCGGAGCAAATCTAACAGCAGAGGTGGAGATGCAGCGTTGACCTGAGTAATGTCGTGATCAGGGCCAGCTGATACGACCGCCGTGTCTTTTCCAAACACCTAAACTGTACCAACACTGACTTGATTTGTCTCCTGTGTCATAGGTGCAGAGAGTTATGGACAAAGACGGTAGAGACTAGCAGTTTGATGTTGTGTAAGAAGGCGTCTCTGGTTTATCACTTGCCCAAAATCTTTAGTTTTCTTTGCCTGACGCGGACCAGCTTTGGTTTAAGTTTGTGCTATGACTGTCAACATTAGATCAAAATGGGGGTTAGTTAATAATTTAATTACTGTTAATTCATAAGAGTAAAATACCATAAAACAACTTCTAGCCTGTAGAGTGTTATCCCTGCAGCTAAATTTTAGCATTTCCTTTCACTGGAGCTTCAAAAAGCAGCGCAGATGTGGGTCTTTTTAGTGTTAACAGCAAGGAGATCCTGCTTCTTGTCCAATGTGGACCTTTGTTTTGCTCGCAGTTCTTTATTTTTGCCTCACTTTTGAATTTCACATCCAATCCATGCTTAGATTTATGCACTGAAACAACTCAGTTGGATTTGGTGCTAAAAAGACACTTTCAGGGTTAGACACTGCCAACAATTTGTGATCTAAAAAGTACTTTATTAGGTTTCAGAAAAGATTGTGGTTCAGTTTCAAAGTCATTCCTCCACAGGAGTAACCCTGCTTGAAGACAAATGAGCTGGGAGTCACTTTTCACTCGTACTTTTGCCATAACCAAGTTATTAACGGCACAGTCGCCATAGAACACTATGTACATAGACAAGCCACAGCAGCAGCGCTGACAAAGTGGTACTAATGAACATATGGCGACCATCTCCTGTATATACTGTATCTATAATGGAAAACAATTGATGGACTCCCAAAATGTTCTGGGATCAAGCATCTTTAGTCTACCTATAGTTGTTGTGCTTCTGCAAGCTGCTTTGCAACCCACTCACCACCAACCTCAGTAATAATGTGCGTGATAACTTTCATGCATTGTTCTTCGGCGTTGATGACTAACTATGATGTATGTTTTGGAGAGAACTGACTGTTTGGATACAGCATGAACAGTTTTGATGTGTGTCTGTTGCAAAATACAAAGTTTGACAGGTATGAATATAAGAAAAGACGATGAGCAGGTCTAGAAGTTTCAGTATTATGAATGACTTGCAGAAAACATTTCAGCCATAAGTCAGCATCAAATCTCCGAGACAGGAAACTGAGTCGAGAACAGTTAGTTCTTTTGAAAGGAGCCATTATTGCCCGAAGAGCCGGTTGTGGCTGCTTTCTGTGACAAGCGTAATTGATAAAAGCTATTAAGGTCTACCACGCTATCCATCATTACATCTGTCAAGCAAATCAGCACAAGCTCGAACGCTTTAGATTCAATGTTCTGCCAATAATGCAGCCTGGCAAAGTTACAAAAACAACGTCCAGAGAGAGCAAACCGAGCCCATCATCAACAGCAGCAGCAGCAGAGCTTTTATCAGTACACAGATCCGCTGCTGCAGAAAACTCACGGCTGCTGAGGGGGGGAATCTCCTGGACAGGAAACAGACATCACTTTCCCTTCAGTCTCTATCGCAGGGAGGTGATGGCACATAAAGTATTCCCGTGAAGGATGGCGGGAGAGAGGAAGCAGCCTGAGACACAGCCAAGTTTCTATTGAGTTATGGATGTTTTCAGCAAAGAGCCTTCAAGAGCGGCACTGCTCAAAGTGACTGAGCTCACACTTAGCATGGTCAATATAAATGGAATAGTCGACATTAGTATTTCCTCATCCAAACCCACCTCCCACCCACCTCCCCTTTATGTTAAATGTCTTTTTTATGCCTCTGAAGCTGGTGAGGAATGGATGAAAAGCATATGTAAAGTATCAGATATGTCCACTGTGTGGCAAGGGTGCAAAGTGTAAGGTTATTTAACCGTCTGTCATGATTGGAGTACTGGGATTGTAAGTGCTTTTCTGTGACAAGCGTGACATGATGTAGCAGATGAATTATTAAGTAAAGTCACAACACATGAGGGGATTGAAAATAATATTTTATATTGAGGAAAAGTTTGCTTTATCCCCTTTCATATTTAGAGATGAAGTAATATTGCCGAGATGCTGATCTGCGCTCACTAACCGCCGCCATCGGCGATGGTGCTATAACCGTGGCTAATTGTATGTCTAAACCCTCTTTGGGATGAGCGGCGCGTCGGGAATACAGCAGCTCTGGGTTTGACAGTGATGGTTCACGGGATGACAAACAAACGCCACAGAGGATCAATGTGAGGAGGTCCATCTTCAAAACACAAGAGAGACGGGAAAACGACAAAACTGATCTTCCGTGACAAGTGTCCGTGTCTTATCAGAGAATTCAGCAGGGTGCTGGCGTGTTTGGGGGATACTGTTCGCACTTTGTGGGATAGTGTGAAGAGTTTTTGCTCTAAAATGAAGCCAACTATTTTTTTAAAGTGCTCATGACTAACTTTTGACAAGATATGGCGCTTTTATGGATAATAGGATCAACTCTTTGGGGCCTAGAATCAAACTTTCTTTTGGTGTTTTACGAGTAATGGATACTGGACTGGAAACGGCGTGAAGCTTGAATTGAAAATGAATCTAGAAGTTGGTGGACAGCCTGAGCTAAAGCATATAAAGAAAAAATTAACCCATAAAAAGGTGGGATTATGGTACATATTGCATTATGTTTAAGTAGCCCTATGAAAAAGAGTAAAGTAATAATGAACTAAAAATCTGTGCAAGTTGTTGTAGTGACCATTAACATAAGGTTCATTTAGATGTTCTGATTGGACACTTCTCTGAGGTGACTGGATCTCATGAGCATGGATGGATAAGAGGATAGCGTTGCTACATGCATTATGCCGAGAAGAACTAGATTATATCAAGAAAAATTGGGAGCATAAAACTAGAGTATCTCACATGTGAGGTAAAGTTTTGACAAACAGGATTTTTTAAAAGTTCACAGTCCTTTTGAAGTCTCCCTGTGAGCCAGGACCTGGGACAGCTGACCCTGTATTTGTGTAGTATTATCTTCCATTGAATAACCATATAAATTTAGCATGTGTGCCTCTTCTTCTTCCTCCCTGAGGAGAAGGCGTTACATGAATCATCGTGCAATAAGAACAGTGCTGAGATATTTTACAGAAATATGAGAGACTAACTGCTATCGCCAGTGTGACAAATCACAGCCGAATTGTCTGTTTTCAGTGCTTTAGTCCTAATACTTAAACACATACTTTACATATGGTTCTAAAAATAAAAATGCATCAATTCAAAACATCTTTTGATCCGTTTCCTTCCTTTCAACATCTACTCTCCCCGAGGCCCGCACAATCTGCATGAACCTGTTGGATGTGTTTGTGAGTCTTAAAAACGCAGTTTTTTTTTTTTGTCATTTTTTTTCAGTTACAATTACTTTAAACAAAGACTAATTACTGGACAAATGAGCGACTGTACCACCAAGTCCAATTACTGGAAAAAATAGCTGCTTTGTGCCATTCGCTGATTACATCAATAAGATTCTCCTCGGCATGGGGCCATCATTACATCGGTTCAAACAGTAATTTTACTCATTTATATGGATTTCATAACGTAATATTCCCAGCAAAGTAAACATTTAGATGTGCGGGGAGGAAAAAAATAAAAAAAAATAAACAAACGTATGCATATGAAAGTACAGAAAATATGAAGTTTCTCCCAGAACCAAATTGGCAATCACCAGCCTTCTACCCCATGGTCATAATGAAATCGCGCCAGCAGTGGTTGAAATAAATGACATAATTCTATGTACACACAATTAAAGGAGAAAGCTACAATCGTGCATTCAGCTCAGAGTTAGTTTATGATAGCACAAAGCAAAAGCAAACCTATAAATAATGAATACGTCCATAATTATTCCGTCTGAGATTTGCATAATTATTGTTTTTTTTTCCTTTCATGGAAGCATCTGTTAACATTGCAGTCCTTTCTTTGTTTCGCACAGCAGCGAGCATACCTTCCTGCAAAAGTACACACATGAATAGTAATAAATTGGCATTATAAGGAAATGCTGTTCATTTATAATTAATAGGTTGGTCACATTTACACTGTGATATTGCTGCAAATGCACCACTATTGCTCTAAATGAGAGTTCCTGTTGCATCTGTAATGTGCAGCAGCACTAGAAATGAGGCTTCCTATTGTTGAGCTAAAAAAGATTTTAATTCATCTCCTTGCTTTCAAAAATTAATGATGATGAAAGCAAGGTGTGTGACTGATCCGTGAGCACAGTGTTTGCTCTTTTTAATTTCAGATGGATACTTTCATTTTTTTCTGCACTGGATCTGAAAGATGCCCTTCACACCTGTGTATGTCGTGCATTTTTACTTTTTCAACATGGGAAATTTTCAAGGTTATAACCAGACGGTCTTCAGCAATTTAATTATCTTCTTTTATAAGTTCTGGATACAAATTAGTCTTCCTACTACATGCAGGATCTAGTATGGGCTGTCCCATCAGTCAATGATAGGCTGTAACCACAGACTGTATGTAAAGGATGGACATGGCCACCCTTGCTAGTCTTGTGTTGAACGTGAAGCATCCAGGATATGAAGTAACAGCACACTGTCGAAATGAGAAAAAAGATTGAACCTTTTTGTGTTAACTGTAACATCTGTTTCATTTATAGCCTACAGAATATTTGTTGACCAAAACTGCTTCAGAGATGGGGACGTTTACATCCCAGGTCTCAAAAACACACTGATCTCGCCTACATAAGCTGCCTTTATAGGTAGCCAGAGAAAAGTCCAAGCAAACTCCAAGTAGACCAAAATGTGTCACTACAAACCATGTGAGAATGCTCAGTCTCCTTATTGGCCAGATATTTCTGGGGGTAGGATTTCCTCCATGTTTGTACCAGGCTATAAACATGTTTATTTATCATTTAAAGTTGGGCATTTTAACATGGGAGTCTATGAGGATGGAGTCAGCCTCAAGTGGACATTACAGGAACTGCAGTTTCTGGCCCGTTTGCATTGGTGTCACTTTTCAGCCTTGGAGTTAACGGTTAATAAAAGTCCATCATAAGTTCCCAACACAGAAAATTATATTTTCAAGAGGCTCTCTTTGTCGAACCAACAGTCCAAAACTTAAAGACTGCATTTCCAATGATATAAACCAGACAAAAAGAATCAGATTCTTTCGACTAACCAGGGAATATTTGGGATTTTTGTGTTTACTGCTCTCTCGAAACCATGTCCAACATTCACATCTCATCCAGATCAAACATTCCCTTTTCTTTTGTACCTGGTACTTGACCAGTGTTTGGTGATTGAGCTTGGCTCAGAGCCAAAGTGGCCTCTCAGCTGCTTTCCGCCGACCCTTGAGCTGTGTATAACCAAAGAAAACATTAACCAGGTGACTTATCATGGAAGTCTGTGGCTGACCTTTTAATGCGCCTGTCATTGATTGCATAGCATGGTACACTCTGTCCATCCCAAGGTGATAGATTATTCAATTAACTATTGACCTTTCCCGCAGACTCATTTGTCGATGGAAATGCTTTTATGACAGCAGTGCATTTAGAAAGCAAAGGATGCTGAGTTTTGATTTTAGGATTTACTGTGCACATTATGCTTCTCTCTCGCCCGCTCTTCTTTCTCCTGTTTACTTTTTGATTTACAATGTAAAATGATGAAGTTTGGCTCTGGTGCTGGCGTTTGGCTCTCCTGTGGTGGATGACGACTGTACCGGGATAAGTTTTCCTGCCCTCTGGATTTATCCCGTGTACTTCTCCTTTATTCGCACATATTTTATGGCCAAATGCAGTTTGTTAGCGTAGCCCTGAGCTGTTTCTTGAGACTGAGAGAGGTGCATTTGGATTTGCAAAGCAGAGCCGTGATTCAGCACCTACGATGTGCCCATTTGGCATGAGTGCAGTCGTCTTCATATCGGTATCTGCTGTGGCTGAGATTACTCACTCCGATGATAGCGTTCAGATTTTTTTGCATTCATCTACATAAAAAAAAACAATTTTTTAATGTTTTCAGAGCCTTTAAGAATCACTGAAGAGCAATGGAAAATCTTAACAAAAATGTGGCCACTATGGACAAGTTTTGGACCAGTTTTCTGATGTCTGCTCAGTACTTTTACCCGACTACTCTGCTCAGAAAACAAGCCACCTGCTTTTCTTTTGGGTGGATAGACCAGCAATGCAAAAGGCAACTTTCTGGGCAACAGTCCAGGCCAATGCATCCCCTGAGTTATCGGATCTGAAGTGAGAAAGTGTAAAGCAGCAGTCTGTTTTTTTTTTTTTTTAAAGTGTTGTCTTATTTTCATTTCAGCATTTCTGCCATGAAGGTACGACACTTGTTTTCAAACTTCCTGCGACTCTTAGCGATAAATTAAGCACAGCATGACAGGTCAGTATCTTCTGCCAGCATCAACAGCAAATGGCAAAATATAGAGCAGAAATGATCTGAGCGTGAGGTTTCCATGGAATCACTGTGTTGGGACATCTGCTGTGGTAATGTTACCCCACAGTGATGTCCAAAAAGTTGTTCAGTTAGTCGCCGCCCTTTGATCCAGTCCTGACACTAAACTTTTACTACTTTCATATCTCATGCAACTTGAGCAGGAATATAGGAGGGGTTGTTGGCTCCAAATGAATCACAGCATAAATAAATGTAGCACCAAGAAAGACATACAAAGAACAAACATGTGAGTTTTCTATTTAAAACTTTGTTAATGGTCCAGCTGTGATGTCAGATTCATTTGGGGATGAATGTAAGGTGCTCAGATCTAAAAACTGTATGGTACAAAATAAAAAAAGAAAGAAAGAAAGAAAGAAAACAGCAGTCAGAAAAATGTTGCACATCTATGAACACACAAATTTTTAAAACAGGCCTCAGTCACACAGGCCTAGAGACCGTTTGGTGACTGCTTGACAACCACCGGTTGCTAGGAAAAAATGTGTTTTCCCTTATGGTTGATGAGTGGTTGCTGAAGGTTACTGACAATTGCTGTGAAGTCAGTTGCCCCCCTTGAAACCACCAGCTGCTAGGAGAAAATGTGTAACAGACCTTTTCAAACCCAAGTCATTATGTCACAGTAGCTACATTTATGCTAGGTGCCACAGCAAACATGGTCGAAACCATGGTGCTAACTTCAAGGTCAAAACAAGTCTGATAGCAAAATCTGAAGCATAACTGGACATGGGATAAAACTCAAGTCAGAGAAAGCAAGCACTATCAGTCAGATTAATACAGTGAAGGAATTAAAGATGTTATTTAAATAATTGTTTGTAACCCAGTGACAGCTTGGTCAACAGCTTATTTGGTTACTCAATGGTTGTGAGCCAACACAATGTCTTCCCCATTACCGGAGCCTATTTCACTTCTGTTTCATTGGTTGCATGGCAAACTAAACATGCCTGGACTCTTACAACCATCACGTGTCTGCCCCTGATATCATCACTTTGAACCAGTGGTGCGATCAGTTTATTGTGCGATCAGTCGGAAGGAAAATGGACCGGGATTTCAGATCAAGAGCTTGATTGAGAATATCTCATTTAATTTTGTTGTCATCACTAAAAGGATATGAAAAAAGTTCTTAAAGTCAAACTTTCTTTTGCTGGAAAGTCAAGTTTGGCACAACATTCATTTTGCAGTTTAACCAAGGCTGAGACCACCAGCTGATGGTTATTTCATGTCAAACCAATAAAGGCAGGGCAGATAATTACAGAGGAGGGAAGAAAGCAAAGGCAGGAAGTAATAACAAATTAAAAATGAAAGGAAAAATTAATCAGGAAGCTACTTAAATGGAGGCATGAACTGCTCAGTGAAGATATCCATCCAATTTGCAAGAACAATTACAAGGTTTTGGCTCAAAATGAAAGAAATATCTAAGAAAAAGTACGCAATCTCTAAACTCTACCTTTGTGCTTTCCTGTAAATGTATGCCAGCGTTTCTCAGGCCTCTGAGTTCAGATTTCCATCTGCCCCAAAAGGCTTAAAGCGTCTGATTTCCCTGATTAGCTGAAGGTGTGCTAATCAGTGAAATCAGCCGCTGTCGTGTTTCGTTGGACTGAAAAGCTCCAGACTCCTGCGTTCGTTCCCGCTCTGCCCCTCTGCCATCGTACACAGGTTAAAACAAACGGTAAGCTGCAGATCCTCCTCACCTCAGGTTAAATATCCTGTTGTGACTTGATGCCGCATGACACGTCTAGCCAGCGCCAGTTTAAGGACCCTCCTCCTCCTCCTCCTCCTCCTGCTCCTGCTCTGCCCGTCCTCATTGTTGTTAAAGAGGATGTGACAAAGAGCGATATTGGGAGAATGAATATTTAATATCCCCCTCCCCACCCTGACTTATTCATGTTCCTCAGGCATATCTGCCTTGCACGTTCCTGCTCTCTACCTGTCACATTCTCTCTCACCGAAGAAGCATGGAGTCATCATGGTGGCGTAATAACTTTACTTTCAGCCAGAGAAGTAGCAGGGACAAAGGCAGCAGGCAAAGACATCTTGATCAAGCAATCCTCCAGAAATGATGTAGGCCTGTGGAGAGGTGATGGATATCTGTTATCCAGTGCACCTCTTAAATATCATCCTCCCCTTTAACAGTTTTGACAGGAACTGCTTCCCCCCTTGTCAGAGCCAATTGGTTGAGGGATCGAGGGATTGAACATCTACAGGAGGACAGGAATATCGCAATTACCGACAAAGGAGGGAAGGTGGTGTGGGGGGTATCTGTTAGTGATGTTTGATGTGATTTATCCGACAGCGCCGGGAGTGCATTTAAACGGGGGGCCCTGTGACGCCGTGACATTGACGGAGTTGTGTAATCAATTGGACTCGTCCGAGCACGAGCGTTTGAGAAAGCTGCTGTCAGTATCTGAGTGACGGTTCATCATAACTACCTCATTCGACTGTCCCCCACCCGCCACCTCCCCCTTCCTCCTTTATGTGGTGAGAAACGAGAGGAGGAGGAGAAGAAGCAGAAGGAGAGAGACCTGAACAGGGAGAAGCTGATAAATCACTTCAGCTTGGAGGAGAAAAAAGAGAAAAACAGGCTTCTGCTCAACTGGATCTCTTTTCTGGACTCGTTTCAGTCGCCAAATCTATGGCTGTTCAAAACTCCCACAGTCAGAGAATCTGTAAAACCCTCCCCTCCAATGTAAAACCTGTCATGGCTGTACTTTAATGGACATGTTTGCCTCTTAAACAAATGTTAGTCTGTTAAAAGACATAAATCTAAAGCTGTTGAGGACTACTGTCTGAGGCCTCTAAAACTTTTTGTATGAATATGTAGATCTTCACGGAGGGCTTTGTTCTCACTAGAAAGCACTACATGGACTTCGTTTAGTAACTTGGCCCAATGCCTCGCTCAGACTAAAGGACCTATGGACCGATTTATTCCCATATACACACAGACAGGAAGTGACAGGTGGGTGGAAGACAAATAACTTTAATACTCGTAACAGAGATAACACAAAAATGCTGTGTGAGGCAGGTTAGTCCAGCTGAGAGCAGCTGACAGTGATGAAATCTTTAAATTAAAGCCTATCTCATCAGCCTGAGCACCGACTGTCAAGCTTACAAAACTTGAAGTACTGCTGCTGATTTTAAATAAGAAAATCACATTAGAACAAAATAAAGAATATAAATGGCACAACTACATTCTGATGGCTTTGTTGGGTTGTATCACTGGAGAGTAAATAAGTTGTAAAATGAAGCAAATAGCAAGGTTAAATTTGTAGATTTGTCATAAGGAGAAGTAACATATTAACCTTTTTTACACTGCACACTGCCATATAATCAGTGGCTCAGGCTGCTGGTGGTTTAATGGTGTGGAGGGGATATTTTCCTGGCACATTTTGGGCACCTCAGTACCAGCTGAGCAGCATTTAAACACCACAGCCTACCTGAGTATTGTGACTGACCATGTCAATCTCTTTATGACCACAGTGTACCATCTTCTGATGGCTGCTTCCAGCAGGATAACAGATGACACATGACACTTTACTCAAACGGCCTCCGCAGTCACCAGATCTCAATCCAATAGAGCAGCTTTGAGATGTGGTGGAACATTTCAACATGGGCGAAAATGTTCCACCACCTTGTTGAATCTATGCCATGAAGAATTGTTAAAAGGGGGTCCAATCTAGCACTATCAAAGTGTACCTAATATAGTGGCTTGCAAATGTATGCTGGATTAATCCCTGTAAATTTTATCAATGTGGTTTCACAGCTTTAGAAACAATCCTCAACCATGGGCGTGCATGTGAGTGCATATTGTCTGCCTCTGGTTTTAGCCAAACAGTAAATAGAAAGATGTTTAGAAACTAGATGTTATAGTTGACATGTTAAGTCTCTTTGGCATTAGTTTTTTGTTTGTTTGTTCATTTTATTTTTCCATTTGGGTGCTCCAAATATGTAAAAATGTCACAAGAAGATCCCAATCCCAATTTCTGTCCTTAATCTTCCCTAACAAAATAAAACATGGAGTCCTTAGTCATTGTGCTAAAAAAAATTTAATAAACTCATACAGGACAATAAACATCAGGCAACATCTGTGTGCTGGTCAATAATTCACAAATCTGAGGCAGTGTTTCAGGGTAAATTTTGAAAACAAGGATAGCTTGCACTTATTCCGACCTGGAGTCATGAGAAGGGTTATGGAGCCTTGTCAATAATGTATGAGAGGCACATTTTGAATCCCCACCAATGTTCATACATTTTTTAAGGAAAAATACTTTGCACAGAGAGAGAGAGAGAGAAAGAGGGAGAGAGATAGACGGAGCAAGAGGTGGCTAACTGTGTTTTGTCTAAAAATAACCCCCTGTACATCTCTTTACTGCTGATCTGGTGTAGCCTCGTAAAGCTGACACCAACGTGGGTGAGCTGGGAGTGAGGTGGAGCGAGTAACAACTTCACGATGGACGCCATTATGACTTTTCGTCTTCCTTCTCTGCCTGAACTCGCACAATCAGTCTAAAGATCTGTGAATATGTGTATTTATATGTTTATATTTGAATATTTCACGCCTGTCGATTGAGTGCTCGAACCTTGACCCTCAATGATCTTTACGGGTCTGATTCTTGTAATGTTGCCAACGCATGAATTTAAGTTTTTGCACACATGTGGTCAGAGGAGGTCTCATAAAGTAATGCCTAAAATGGAAATTAAATATATGACTTATGCATTGAAGTGTTTATTTATGCATACATTTGCTGCAGATATGGCCCACACATACAGATATTGCATGCAGCGCAGGAGGTCCAGATGAAGTAAAAAGTAGGTTGTATTCAAAGTTCTGCACATGTGATCATCCATAATACTTCCAGTCTTTTTGAGCTTATTGATTTTATATGTAGATATAGTAAATATGATGCTGATCAGGAAGCACCTTCTGCTTTCTTTGTGTGACCGGTCACCCCCTTGAGGCTTGTGCCTGGCGGGCACAAGCAAGCCAAGCTGACCATACTACAGATGCAATGCATGACCATGTCAAGCTGTGGGAAAAAAACTTCTCTACATTTCTGCATAAATATGACCTAAAACTTCATCAGATTTTCATACAAGTCCTAAATGTGAAGCAATGGAGACAAAAATATTCAACTGGGTCATTTACTCATTGAAGAAGAATAAGAATTGAAATTGCATATGATGAGAAAACTAATCGAGTCTCTAGGACCGTTTGTGAAAATCAGGTGTAAGTGGATGTTCTGTTTTATTTAAAGAACAGTTATTGATTGAAGTCTAATCTTCACAACACGTACGAGTAAATTAATCCTTCTGTGTGAAGAAGAAAGTTTCTAGGGACTTAAGCATGAAACCAAATACTTGAAACCTTCAGAAGAGAATCGCTCTTCAGTGTCGACATAACTCTTGGGATTGGGATGTTTTCATTAGCGAGCAATCCAAACCACAAAGCAACTTGTTAATGCATAAATTTGGGGGCGGGGGGTTGACCAGTTAGTGACCCACTGACTGGTTTTTAGGTCTGGTTAATCAATTTCAAACTGTGACTAGTGTTTGCGGTTGCCTGCAGTTTACATGGAAGCTATTTATATCTTCAAAGTAAAAGTCATTTCCTTTGAAACTGGTTGGTTCCAGCTGTTAGCACAACTTTTATTTTGAAGGCAACAGTCTTTTCCTATATGCTTTGAACTTTTTTAGGTTTCTCTACAGCTCTGCAAGTAATTTTCAAGTGTTTGCAGACAAAATAACATCTTCTAAGAAAACTACAGATGACTGTGGCAATCTACTGGAGACCAGTGCAATCTCAAATAGGTTTTTTGGTGCAGAACCCTCATCCAACTAATTTCACTCGGGGACTCCCACCAACCTGCAGCAACCACTCATCAAACACACATTTTTTTCTAGGAACCAGAGGTTGCCAGGGGGTTGCCAACCAGTCTCTAGGCCTGTGTTACTCACGACTTAATTAACTGGGTATGTCTGTAGATAGTGGCGAATCTACAAATGCCAATCAGTTGCTATTTACTGTCCAAGCTGTTGTGAAACATGAAAAAGTGCAACTAAAATTAAAACAGAGATGGTTCACCTTCAAAGTAAAGTGGCAACTTTTGAAACATCTTGGTTGCAGCTGGAAGGCTCAACCTTTACTTTGAAGGCAAACGTTCTCCACGAGTATTGTTGCTGTGAGTGGTTATCACACATGTAAACTGTGGCAATCTGCTAGCAACCAAAGCAACCACAAGGAAGGTTTTGGTGCAGCGCTTCCTTTTTGACTATTTTTACCCAGCAGCCTCCAACAGCTGCTAGCAAACCAGTCAAGGAAAACACATTTTTCGATGGTGACTAGATGTTACCAGATGGTTGCTGGCCACTTTCTAGACCTGTGTGACTGAAGCCATAGGGATAGTTAGGGATGTCACCTTTGAGTTAACCATCTCGGGGAATGACCTCCATCCGCCCCACCCAATGAATTCCTGACACCATTGAAAAGTGCTGTCAGTGTTTTCTCTAAAGTTGACCCCTATCTTTCTTACGCTGGAGTCTTTTTATTATTCCATTTTTATTCAGGTTCTCCTGATAAAATCTGAAAATCTGAAAATTGAAGATTTTTCGTCATATTTATGCAGATATACGGACAATTCTGAAGGTCTTCCCAACTTTTCCCTGCAGCCGTACATCATGCAAAACTGCCTCACAAGCACTGAACTGAGGTTTTGCGAAGCCCATCCAAAGTCAACGTTGTGTTTGGCAAGTCACTTGGTAATATAACTTAATATGTTGATAATTCTGGCACTTTAGGAGAGTTACAGGGGTAAAAATGACATGAAATAGAATACAAAAGTAAGGTTTTGTGCTGGTTGGGGAATGTATTACCTGTGAAGAAGGAGAAATAGAAGGCAGTAACATGCATGCCCCAGTTTAAAGTCAATATTGCATGTGGTTCTCCACCTGAAATCTTTCCAAAACCAACCTTGGGTACGTCGGGTGTAAGAAGAGCTCTTCTTTTTTGTTTTTTTAAAGTCCTGCGACAAACCTTCAAACTGAAATTGATCATTTAAAGAGACTAATGTTACAGAAAATGCAACAAAAGTTATGATCTCCCCTTAATGCGCTCTTCCTTCTCTTATTCAGATTTATTAAACAATTTCTCATGACTGTTTGACTTTGTGTCAGCACTCCAGACTCTTTGGTGGCGCTCGAACTGTTGCTGTTGCCGTTGCTGGTTTTAATCATTTTTGGCCCGTTTCCACTTCCTGCCTGAAAAGTGAAACAGCTTAGGAATGTCATTCTTTGAAAAGAAAACAGAGAGGATCCACAGAGGAAGTCCTCCCACAGTCCTCTGGTCTCCATGCACGGCTAAAACACACACATACACACACCTCTACGGGGATGTACTCACACACACGCATATTCTCACACCCACACAAAAAACTCTCCCACACGTGTGCACTCACCAACACACCCAGGCACATGCACGCAGAGGACTTGCAGCAGGGCTTGCTGGGAAACATCAGACACCCGGGGAGGAAGGAGGACAGGCTTTTCCCACATTTAGACTCCATGGATACTTCAGATGTCAGGCTAAAAATAGAGCCAATGTTAACCAAAGCAACGCTGAATCAACTGCAGCAAATGACCCGGCCTGCCCTGTGTTGGATTTGGATTCCTGCAGCCTGTGACCGTCTGACAAAATGCCACACAAATGTAAAAGCACAGGGAAGGTGATGAAACTCAACGGATACTCGGGGTTTTGTTATTCAAGGCAACCTGTGATTTAAATTCTGGTGCACAGCCATAATTATAATGGAGCGTTAGGGGAAAGGCCAAGGTTTTCTCACAGGTGAAGTTTGACGTTTCTCTTCTTCCCTCTTTTTTTAATATAAAAAAAGAATCTTTTATGGGCCTTAAGTTTCCCAAACCCGACACAAATACGCATACTTGTGTTTTTACTCTGCACTCCTCACGACGCTGTAGCCCACACATGCTCCACGCTTGCCTCAGAGAAGTTAAAAATATTAGTCCTGGCTTTTAATTTGTGATACGTTTTCACTTGATGACACGAAATAAGAGTTGGCGCATAATTAGAGTTCACAAAAGCAACACTGCAGGGTAGCAGCTGACTTTTTATATCTGCAAATTAGCTGTAATTATTTACAGACATGGACACGGAGCACCTTTAGGTTTCTCAGTCATTAGTGTGTACTGTGAACGGTTTTGAGGCATTTTAAAAGATTAAGTATCCACATTTGATGATTTGCTTACCTTTGGTGGTATGTGAAAGCTCAACATTGCCTCTGTAAGCATTGTTTAGGGAAGCCTTGAGTAAAGCCTTTTAATATCTTTGTGGCATCCATAGACTGTGTGGGTTCACCAGACAGGCGTAGATACCTGCTAATTAGTGATACGTAATCTTCTCGTACAATCTGTTAGTACTATTAACTGCACAGAAGTTCATATTATTTGTCAGGTAATTGTATAAAAAAGTTAACTGGTGGCTCTAAACTGGCGTAAAGTGTGAGTATGAGATCCCTGTGACATATTGGAAGTTGGGTAGGGTCAGCTTCTTCATTACTTAGATAACAGGATATATTTACACAGGGGTAACTTCATTACTGTTGTATAAAAGATACACTCAAAGAATTTCATCACATTCTATTGATTCCTGTTTCCTTGTTGGCTGTCTCCCAGCTGGTACTGGCAAACGTTTGCTCTAGGAACCAAAATATAGGCCATTAAAAAAAACCTTTACCTGAGGTACTGAAAGCCTTTCAAAGGGTTCCAGGTACCACCAAGTGTAATTGAGGAGGGAAAAGCCTCAATTACACTTGGTGAAAAGCCAAATCATTTATTTTTAGATCGCAGATTTTAGGTGAAGGACTATTTAATTCAATTCAGTCCCATTTTATTTATGTAGCGAAATTGCAACAACAAGGCGCTTTATATTTTAAACTAAAGACCCTCCAATAATACAGATACAACCTCAACAATCAGATGACTCCCTTTGAGCAAGTACTTGGCGGCAGTGGGAAGGAAAAAAATCCCTTTTAACATGACGAAACCTCAAGCAGAGGTAATGTCACTATATTCAATGAAAAAAAAAAAAAGGTGGACGTGTGGAAGTGAGAGTGTGGGGACTCGTTTGCTTTTGCAGTGGTCATGAGATTATTTGCAGTACTGGAGTTTTTATAACGTCAGTATTACTTACATATTTTAATCATGTAGTCTTCTTCTTCTTCATTTTATTCAATTCAGTTCATTTTTTTCTTCATTTATTAATCACCAGTCAGCATGTTTTCCTTATCTAAACCATTTCCTTTTTTAAAAAATATCACGGCATTTTGTCTTTTAATATTTTTTCTTTGCTTGTCAAGAAGCTCATTCTGGTGTGAGTCTTGATGCAGACGCTGACTCATCACACGGTAACTAAAGTTGTCAGTTTTAACAAATTTTATTTCAGGGAGTTTGTGGGTCCTGGCTCACTTTTGGTGGTACTGCAGGTTTTATCACTTCAGAGTTACCTACTTTTTTTTTTTAAATACTGTTTTCCTCTTTATTTTTTACATTATAGTTATCATCAATTGTCATCTTTTTATCAATATATTTACTGGCTTGACAAGATGCTGGTTGTAAGATTTATGTTTTTTCGTGGACAGGCTGTAGACAGCCACTCATCTCAGAGACTTTAAGCCTTAATGTAATTCAAATGTGTGGATTATATAAAGTGCTTCCTTTGGACAGTTTTTTTTTAAAGAAGGAAACTGTGCATCGAGAACAGAACTGGTTTTTGTAGCAGGCTTTAAGCATGTTTATTTCTGCTGTAAAGCTGGCCATTTTAACATGAGAGTCTGTGGGGACTGACTCGCTTTTAAAGAGAAAGTCTCAAGTGGCCACTCGAGGTACTGCAAGCGTTAGCACTTTTGCAATAGCCCTGCTGTTTGCAGCATTATTTGTTCCTCATCTGACCCTTATTAAGATGTTGGTTGCAAACATCATAAAGTATAAAGAGCAAAAGCATCTTCATTGTTGTGTTTTTTTTCCCTTTAATGTCAGTATATTCGTTGGTTTGATGAGAGGCTCCTTCTGGTGTATTTTTTCCCTGACAGGTTGCAGACAGTGACTCATTTCACAGTTTTTTTTAAACCATGTTGTTTCCTAAGCATAAAGACTTTTTTTTTCTATCAACACCATGCTTCATATTCATATCGTGTTTTCATATTCTTACCAGTGACCTGTTTGCCACACCCTTTAACCTTTGCTCCAGGGTACAACGACAGTAAAGTTTGGGTTTTTTTAAGGAGTTGAACTTAATCATTTTTCTCAGGAGGCATTTCAAACCACTGACCTTCCACTCGCAGGCCTGTCTCTCCAACTTTCAGGCAGCCACTGCTGCCATTATGCTAAATAATCTCGTTTCACATTTGCTCACTTCTCCAACTAGCACCGATTGTCCCACCAAGTCACCATCTCCGCATAAAAACCCGTCTGGCCTTTTTACATGTTCTCCCTGTTGCCTGACTCGCCCCTGTTCTTGGCACCCAGTCACGTTTAATTTAGTTCAAATCCTCGCCATCCCATAAGGCTGAAATCCTGTTAAAAGGCATACATGGCAACCAGATATTCACAACAAAGCCAAACACATGCAGCGAGCGGACAAGATGATTAAAAGAGTCGATCCTTGTTCGAGAGGAATGATGCCGCTGCGTTCGAGCAGCAACATCAATATCGCCTGGAACGAGCCAAAGCAGCGAGGGAAGCTGTATAAATTCATCAGCGTCATCATTTAGAGCCGCGTCTGGACTTTGGTGGAGAAGTGATGTAGTGATGTGCTCCCAACAACTTACATTCAAAGCTGTGACAATTTGGTGTGATGATGTCAGGTTCGAGTGGTGTTTACATGTAAAAAGCAACACAACAAAAACGGCACCCTAATCACATTCAGTACTCGCCGCTGAGCTCAGCTGCGCAGAGGATTTCTGTCTTTCTGTCTGTTGAAATTTAGCAGGCTGAGAGGTTTTTAGTGACACCTTTTAATTGTCAACAGTGATCTTGGATGATTTAACAAATGGATAATCACACTCTTGGGTTCCACAGCTGGCAGTCTGCTGCTTTTTATTGTTTCCTGCCATTGTCCATCAATTTTTTTTTAGGTCAGACAAAATGAGCTATTTAAATATGTGAGTCTGACCTCAGGGGTACTTAAAGAGTTCTTCTCTGCTCTTTCTTACTACAAACCTCATTCACTCATTCACACAGGCACCTTTTTCTTTTCCTAAAGACCTAATGTTCACACTCCGATGTATGGATCAGGGGCAACTCTAAAGGCAAACATCTACAAGTTAATGACATTTAGTATCACAGTACAGGGATACAACCTACAGTATGACTTGACCTCAAATTTGATAGTTGGCCAACTTTATGTTTTTAAATCTAGAAATGCCTCATCACCAAACCAAGAACTGAGGTTTTGCAAACATGTGACCACTAACAAAGTAACTTTACTATGTTGACAATGCAGGGTGGTTAAAGTCTCGGTCACACAGGCTTAGAGACTGGTCTGCAACCTTCTAGCAACCGCAGGATACCAGGAACAATATGCATTCCCCAACAGGTCTACAAGAACCTCCTTTTTTGCTTTGATTGCTAGCATTTTTGTGGCTGTGGTCTGCAAACGTGGTTCAACTACTCTCTGAGCTGTGGTGAAGCTGAAAATTGAAACAGAAACCAGAAATGAAGACTGTTTGCTTTTGTACTACTGGTAGTTACCATTAATATGCAAAATTAAAGGCCACCGTGGCAATCTGCTAATACCCAATCTAATCACTGGGGCGGTCTTTGGTGCAGCACCTTCTTTGAAACCGATTTCAGTCAGTGAGAGCCAAAAGTCTCCAGGACCCACTACCAACCAGTCAGGCAATACACATTTTATTCCAAGTAACTGGTGATTGTATTACGTCCAGTGTGGCTTGATTCCCATTCACCAGTCTGCAAATATCATTGGGCAAGATACAAACCCCAAGTTGCTCTCTGATAGTAGAATACTGTAAAGCAAGTTGTTTAATGTAACCTAAGATTATGAAGAAAGAGAAAATTTGCATTGAAAAAGATTTAATCAGTTTATTGGTGCTAAACACATGAAGAAATGTAGCAGGAGGAGTTTCACAAGTGGACACTTTAACAGTATTATATTTATATAAGATTCATTATAACTCCATGTCGTGTTCTCTCAGTTTTCACAACTGTAGCCGGCTCATTGTACATAAGATCTGCATTTTTCCCATAACCACTTTCCTCCTGGTATGAACCACCTTCCTTCTCATCCTCCCCGCCCTGATGCGAGGTGATGCTGTGCTCTTGTATTTGCTTATTCAGTGTGCAAACCCTCTAAATCAGATTTATGTAGTTGCGGATGTCACCTCAGTGCACCGAGCAAAGAGACACCAGAGCACATTAAGACTCGCCCGGGGGAAAGATGCGCCGCCCTCACGGGTCACTGAGGATTATTGCAGGAATGATCATTTACGTTTTATTCTATTTTGGGGTCTAAATATATTAGCACTCTGGTCGCGGTAATGGCTTCATACTTCCTGTTTTGCCCTCAGTTGCAGAGATGTAGAAAGGCTCTCAAAAAAAATGCAAATTCAATCCTGGGAAGTGATCACGGATTAAATTGTTTTGAAGGGTGATTCAGAAAAAAAAAAGTTTAGAAAGTAAAAGTAATCTTTAAAAAAAAAAAACACAAATCAGTGAGAATCACATGATGTTATTGCTGTTTTAATTTGAGTTTCCATAAAACATAATCACCACCTTTATCTTCTCACGTGTCAGGGGCCCCGAATTGATGGTGCGACAGTACGATGTGAAATTGAAAACGAAGACAGCGCTACTCTTAAAAAAAACAGATGATAAATTTAGCTTCCCATATGGCACCGGCATCTGGCATTATCTGAGCGCTCGAGTACACGGCGGCCGACTCAGCAGAGAGGCCTACTGCTGCACGATGACGTGATTGTGCCTCTGTGTTTGAAATGCCAAAGATTATCTGCGGCTCCGTGTTGAGATATGTACCTCATTGATGTAACGTTTTGCAGATGGTGTAGTAGCTGCGGAGAGAGAGCGAGAGAGAGAGAGACAGAGCAAAGCGCCATAATCTCCTGATGTGTGATGACAGGTAGTCTCAAAGCAAAGCCTTTACACGCCGTACCTGCAGCGCTGCTCGGTTTGATGGGAGATCAGTGGGCTGTCGACTCTGTTAACAGCCGGGGTGCGCAACAAATCCATCGAAAGGCACAGGAGACAAACACAAACCTCACACGCAGGCACATGAAAGCCTGCCGAGTACGTGGAAGCACAATGTCAAGCTCAGAAAAAATAAAACTGCCTGACACAGGTACGCGGGCCCCGCAGACAGGCGTACAAAAGCTCCGGCTCAGGTTTCACTTTGTATTCTCAGTGTACAGAATCAAATCCACTTATTCGATCCAAATCCCTCAGAATCACCTTTAAAATCTATTTAGGTTCAGCTTTGGAGGCTTCTGGAAGCTCCTGTGCGGAATCGGCTCCCTTCTTAGAAATTCCACGTTATTCACGGCATTTGTGGCGTTGTTACATAATCAAAGAGAAAAAGATACATTTGAAAGCAAAACAAGGCATTCCATATGTTTATTGTGCAAAATCCATAAAGTTGTCCCAAAAGGTTGATTGCTTTCACCTGGACGTAACATTTTCAGTAGGAGAACTGACCTCACAGCCCATTGTCCATTCAGTGAGCTAGTTTCAGTTATTGTGCAAATGTACTGTTTATAAGGTTGGGGAAACCTGCAGTCAGCTCAGACTGAAGAAATCACTTGGATGAGTGACGAAACATCCAGATGCGTCCAGATGAACAGAATCAACCTTTTGAGATTTACTTACCTGGATGATTTGAGCATACATCAACACATCCATGAACTTGTATTTGTGGAGGTCATATTGGTAATTTGGACGGGCACTTTTTGTATGAATCGCCACTTCTCCAAGTCTACTGGTCAGATTTTAGTGAAGCTGGATTAATTTCTGCTTCCCACGAGCCTTCTTGATTTCTCTGAGGATTTCAGTTCTCATTCATTAGTGCAATACAGCCAATAAATGACAATAAAACATCACTTTCTTTCACACCTCTTGAAGTATGATGGTTCATGAGCCGGATGAGCTGATACGTCACCACCGTTCTGGTTTTAACTTTGCTTTTGTGTGTGTGTGTGTTTTGGAAAATCCAAAAGTTTATTTTGCTAAACTTTTCTTTGAAAATCAGGTGGTTGTGGTCGTCAATTTTTATTTGTTGGTTTGTAAGTCTAATTTTGTTCTTTGGTTTGTTTGTTTTTAATCTTCTCTGTCAATCTGAGAGTTGTTGTTTATGGGTTTTTTTCTTTTAGTTTGTTTTGAAAATCCAAGATGATGTTTACGTCTCAGGCACGGGACTTCTGCTGAAAGTTTTAACACTGTTCAACATTCACATTTAGCAAACAATAAAGGGAAAAGTATGAAAATCAATGCAGCGGTGTTTATGCATGTTTGTTGATAGGCTGATTTGCAAAAACAAATTCCTGATTCATTCATTTAACCCCAAAAATGTTAGACTAGCAAGAAAACGATTAGTTTAATGCTTAGTCTGAAGATCATACAGGAAAAAACTGAGAAAGGGTTTGCTAGGATATGCTTATTGATGATGCCGATGGTGGAATTGCTCATCTTAAGGCTTGGATAAGATGTGACGTCACCTACTGGTGACGTCACATCTTATCCAACCCTGTACATTTTGGGATATGTGCATCAGGTCAGGTGATTTCCTCCAACAGATTAGATTCTTCTGTTTAAATGTCACTCTGGATTTGATCAATAGTTAGCATTAATCTCTGACTCTCCCTCACCTCATCCCCAACCAGTCACAGCAGATGGCTGCTCCTCCCTGAGCCTGGTTCCTGCTGGAGGGCTCTTCCTGTTAGAAGGGAGTTTTCCCTTCCCACTGTCGCCAAGCACTTGCTTGTATGGGGTTGTCTGATTGTTGGGGTTTTCTCTGTATTATTGTAGGGTCTTTACCTGACAATATAAAATGCCTTCTGTTATGTTTTGGCTCGACAAAAAATGCATTGCATTGAATAACTCCTCTGCAACCAGCATTGACTTTGACTGATAGCTTAATGCTGTTTGTGGCTTAACACATCGCACTAGTTTGTGGCATGACCACTTGAAGCTGATAGCTTAGCATTAGCATTAAGAACTACCACATGAGTACTAACAATTAAGCATAGTACAGCTAATGTATCTGAACTTTTTCTTTTTTGGAGGGTTTTAATTTGGTCAGTATTATTTTTGGTGTGTGAATATTTATAAAGTGTTTGCTGTTCCGTAACCTTGATATGTTGACACTTCTCAGTGGGATAATCCAGTATCCCAAATTCCTATCCTAAAGCTTCAAAATGTTAGCATGCGATCAGGACCTGAACTGCAATACACTGAATGCATGCTAATAAATATTAAAGCAGTGTCAGGAGCATGCAAACATGTGCGAAGACATGAACGTGAGTTAGGATGATTTCTGCCTCTCTGTTTTCATTTCACACACACACTAAGCAGCCGCACAAACTCCACACACACTCCACCGCACACAAAAAAACACCGGTATCACTCCTTCAGCGCTCTGAATGATTTTGCTCTCAGCTGAGCCACATCACAGGCGAGGAAAGAGTGCACCACTCCGTCAAAGAGCTCTTTAATGTCCTCTGATGATTCAAAGCAAATATTTCCCTGGCACACTCCTACTGAACATGCTCCTCTGAAGAGCAGGCCCTCGACTGAGTGAGGATGCTACTTTTACGCTTTGAGCAATGCTCGGTGGGGGCGACACGTCAGAAAGAGGGGGGGCCGGATAGCGAGCGGTGTTGAAATGAAAATGGATCGTGGCTGCTTGTAGATTAATCTGACCGTGGACAACACAGAGGTTTCTTAACAATGTGACAGCCTCACTAAAGGACTCACAGCAAGGAAACAATGCTTTGTCATACAAATGTTTGCGCTTAGATTTGATCTTTAAAGATAACTACTTAAAGTCGGGCAGCTTCAGTTCACATTTTTGAGGTTTTTTAGGAAATGATTCAACTTTTCTGCTCATAAGGAGTCAGGTTTGATGTGTACACTGAGACAAAACAGAAACATGCAAGACAAAAGGAGAAAAAAGATGATTCTTCACTTTTAATATTAGACATCCTCTTCCTAACATATGATACTGATTGACCTGCAGTGGAATAAGTGACTTTTTACCACAAACGTCCAAAGCTATGTGTTCACGGGCATATTCCTGCTGACAGGTTTATTAATTCCTAGTAATTTCTAGTTTCCTAGTTGAAAAGGGAGAAAAAACACTAATAGGTTCATTTACAAGTCAGAAAAAGCTTAGGAAACGTCCAAACTGATCACAATCTAATGGACATGTTTAAACATTGGGCATTCAAATGTCTCATAAAGCCACATTAAATATTTGTAACCTTTAAATACTATCTGCAGTATCAAAATGAAGTCTAAGTGTAACATCTTAGACTTAAATTTGCGACTTAATAAAATATGAATAGTTCGTGTAACCCAACCAGTATTTTTGTTATGGACAAGGGCAGCAATTTTTATACGTCGACTAACATAAAAGCAGATATCATTATGAAATTTCCCCAGTACCTTAACACAATGATTTATGTATTTATGTTTTGTTTCACAAGTTTTCTTAAACTAATACTTAATGTCTATTTACATTTCAGTCAGAAATCAGAAACTTAATCAATTAGAAACTATCAACAAATGGAAAAAAACTAATGTAAGAATAAAATGCTCTGGAAATCAGACTCGCTGTGGTACAATCCATCTGTAGCAACCTTCAGAACATAAACAGGAAAAAAATTTTGGGTGGATGTAAGTGCTGCTCAAGTGCAGTTCTTATGGTTATGAATATGGGTTAATTTTAATTTCATGCAAAGAAAATGTTTGAATTTCTAAACAAGATGTTTCTATTTGTAAACAAAACCTTTGGATTTGTAAAAGAGGTTTTGTCCTTTACGTCACACTTTTGGATTCGTAAACAAAATGTTTGATTTGTAAAGAAAATTTTGGGATTTAAAAAGAAAACTTTTAGAATTTAAGAAACCAACTTCCATTTTTCTAGAGAAAACCTGTGGACTTCAAATCAATCTTGGTGTTGATTTCTAAACTAAACTAAACATCTGGGTTTGGGATTGGAAAAAAAAAAGTCTTTATCAAAAATTGTTTTGTAAACATGTAAACGGACTGGCTACTTTCAAATCTCCCGCCTCTCAGTACAGGGGTATGTCACCATCCTACGCTGTGTTTACCTCTACAGAGCCATAAAAAAAAAGTCAGGATATTTTTGAACAGTTATTAATCAGCTTCTGTGAACGACTGCGGGCGCAAATTCTGAACCTCGTCTTCACGGGAGTCGATTCAATTCTATAACTGAATAAATCAACAAGAAAATAAACTTTTGAAGCATGTTTCTGTTTTTACACTGCATTGCATATTTCACCAAGATGTGCACTGGTGCTACTACTGATCACTCTGTAGGATTTTTCAAACTGTAGTCTGAGCCACACCAGCTATAACTGCATATTTTTAAATGTAAGTTGGGTGAAGATCTCTTGACTTTTTTTTTTCCAGATCCCTGAGTTCAGCCCGTTTCTTCCCCAACAGCAAACCAAAGTGTCACATCATTTCCATCAGCTAAGTCTGTTGTGACACTTTTATCTCCCCAATTTGCGACAAAAACGTCGCAACAACGCCTTCTCCATCAGTGTACCAATCTGCTAATAATTTCATTTTCTGCTTGGAAATGTGTTCAAATTAAATCAATCCGGTGTCGAGGTGCAGTATCCACCTTACACCTCCTGGTTTTCAAGGACACCCCCACCCCTGCCGCCCCACACCTCCTTCTTTTCGCTTTTCTCCTTCAAGCAACAGATTGTAAAATCTGTTGACAGCCTTGACAGATTCGCTAAGAAAACGGAGTTCATTATCGAAGTCACTGCCTGGTCCTTAAAGGTTATTCACTCCCCTTCTCAGAGACAGAGCCACGTCCACAAAGTGACACGTTAATGGTTAATGTTGCACGCCACACCGTGAAGAAGAGGAGGAGGAGCAGGAGAAAAGGGGGGGGGGAGAGTTGCAAAAGATGCGGTGTGAAATAATTCCGGACATGTTTGGGGAATCTTGTCACCTAATGACACCAGCAGGAGAGGAGGAGATGGGAGTGGATGGCGGGGTGGATAGATAACATCGGCTGCCTCCTGTCAGATGTGTCGCTCACGCCTTTGTGTGTCGTGTGATTGGATTTTCCTTTTGACCCCCGCATACACATCAGTGTTTCCTTCTTATTAGATCAGGCATAGAGGAAAATAGAAGCTGCATGCTGAAATGAATGAGAAATATCACAAAGTACCACATTGCCCTGTGTGGATTGGATAAAGCCTTTTGGGGGAGCACCTTTGGCTTTCTTTTTTTTTTTTGCACACAACAGAGTATATTTAAGATGAGAAAAAGGCCACTTTTCATGCTCAGTGACTCTCCAACTTTCACATGAGAAAAGTGAGAGGACGCTAAACTTCCTCGTAATGAATGAATGCCTCGCATCCACTTTAGAGGAACATCCTTTTCTCATTATATAGCAATAAATTTTACTGGATGTGGCCTATATTTAGTGCGCTCCTGATCTCGGCCCAGAGATATGCGCCTCCTAGCTCATGATTCCTCCCTCGCCTTCACTTTGGCACGGCACCACATTTGCCCTAAGACAAATCTTTTCCTAAGTGAAAATGAAAAAAAATTCTTCGTGTCCAAATCATGGTATCAGACAGCGGGGGTTGTTGGCGTATGCTTTCAGATAAGCTTAGGTGGAAGAATGGACACTCTGACTCACAGTTTTGGAGTTGGATTTGATACAGTGAGGCGTTTTGGGATGATTTCTGAAACGATGGCAGCTGCAATTAACTGTGGCCAATGTACAGAAACCCAGGAATGACGCCTGGGCCTGCTGGCTGGCGTGCAGCGGCTGTTTAAAAATGTGGAGAGTCAAAACACAGGTTTTAGATGCTGAGAAGACACAAAAGTGGAGGGGGATCCTGAAGCAGAGAGAGATAAGGGGAGACAAACAAAAAGAAAATTAAAAAGACAAAACCCCCTGTCTTTTTTTTTTTTTTGCACAGATTTTCACTTTGGTGTTGAAGTTTCTCTAAGATGTGTTTTCAGATCAGTGTGGTGCAGCTGAAGTAACTCAGCCTCCCCAGATCTTCCCAGGAAACCGGTGACATCTACGTCCTCCTCCACTCAAGGTTACTCTGACCAGTGTTGCTTTATTTTGTTGATGCACCGTCATTCGCCCTGTGATGTCCGGATGGGAATCAGCATCAACTTCCTTCTGATGCTTGGTTTTCAGTCTGATGGCTCACTGCCACTCTTTGTCTTTTAACTTCTGATCTTTCACCTTCAGGAAGAGCTTAAAAAGCCTCAATTTTATTTGATTACACTGTTTACAAGGTGACTTAAAATGCTTAACCTTTTACTTCTCGATCTTTCTGTGCCAATTATATAATTAAAATGGAACCAGTTGTTTAAAAAAATATGGCACTGGTTGCAAAAGACAGACATGTTTAGCTAGACGCCGAACCCCTAAGAGAAGTACAGTACTTTGTGTGCACATGATAGACAAAAAAGCTGGGACGGATGCAAGACCCAAGCAGTATTCATCCAGATGAGAAAAATCTGAAGCTCCAGGAAGATAAGCTGATACACCAAGCTATGTTTGTTCAAGTCGAACGTCAAGAAAAACTACAAAAGTTGCCGTGAGTCTACATTAAATCCTCTCAGTCAAATGGTCAAAAAGCAACTTGTGACAGCAGACGGCCCATGGAAGAAGAGGAGATACTGAGAAGGAGGTGGGGACGATTCAGGCACATCCTGAGAAAGCCAGTCCCAGACCTGGGCCCGACAAGGAAATCGAAAGAGGGGTGAATAGCAAAACAGCTGGTGTCAGGACCTTGTTGCATAGGCCCTGACTAACTAATATTCATTTGGACTAAACGGTATACACCAATTGTTTTGCGTCATTACTGCAGCAAAACAGCTGGTAAACCACAACACATTTACCATCAACTGGGGTCCAGCAGATTTCCTTAACATTTGTTATGTGCAGTTATGCACTCTACTCAGATTAGCTGGTTATTTGTGGTGATCCAAACACGTGTTGCCAACAGATAAGTTGCAGAGTGCCTTTTCATGAAAAAATGCATCAACGCTCATAACATCGATCGTTGAAGGGTGTTTCTCCTGAGTTTACTTTTTAAATTTTCATCTACTGCCCTTTATAAATGCCAATACCAGTAATTCAGCAGATAGCTAATACTGGACGATAATATCTGAGTCTGTTGTCAATGGAAAATCTGTCAATGTTAGCTATAGCTATCTGAATAAAAATGGTTTGGTAGACCTTTTCTTTCCGCTATGTAGCCAATATGGTGGCCACTGTAGAGTTCAGATTAGCACACCACCCAGGAACTCAAAGCTGGAACTTGATTTCAGATGCAGGGATAGTTTCAGTGATTAAATGATTTGATAAAATTTATTCAGCACTGGAGTTTTGGGGGCTTTTTTTGTGATCGTTGGCATGAGAAAGGATCCAAAAACCTGAGATGGGTAACAGTCAAAAGACAAAAATGTTATTACTACGGAATGGATGAGTAACAGGAAGTCAGTCAGAAGACAAATGTGAGGCAAAAAAACAGGCAAGAGGATACGAGAAGCATGCAGAATGATAGGAATGAATAAAACTAAAAGGAAGCAGGTAAGTGTATGCTATGTTCGTGGAGCAGAAACAGAACTAGCAGCAAAATAAAACTGAAGAATAAACTTAACACTGCCTTTGTCTTTGTGAGGGTTTCTTTCATGGCAGCAGGGATGTGTGAAATGAACTAGTGTGTTCATGGTAATGAAGGAATGTGTCCCTCAGAGCAAAGACATGGCTCATGGATGAGCTTTTAATAGCTTTTGAACTACAGTGGAGCAGCAGAGTAATCTATATCTGTTTTGTACACTATCAGAAAAATATAGCAAATGTGCCATTTAAATAAAAACAGATTAATTACGTAGTTTAAGTACATGGCCTTGTTCCCGAGCTACATCTTTGATTTCTTAAAAGTAATCCTAAGATCATTGGGATACGTCTGCTTCGGTGGCCTGACTGAAAACTAAAGGGTACAGAGTGTTTGCACTCAGAGCCTCGAGGCTCTGCTGGAGGAAGTCAGGTTGGTGGAGATGGAGATGGTCACTTCTTTAAAGTCGCATCTTAAAACCTATAATTCGATTTGAATTGTCCTTTTATTTCCTGCAATTCCCACTTTTTTGTTTAATTTCTTCGCTCCTGTAAAGCACTTTGTAGCAAGGATTTCAAAAAAGTACAACATAAATGAAATGATTATTATTACTGCTGAAGTGGATTTATTATCTTTATTTTCAGGCCCAGATTTTTATTCTTGGACTTTGGCTGCATGATGCACAGTTCAAAATTAAGACATTCTGGTCCCAAGACAGAAAATAATGTTGTTTTGTCTCTCCATTTAAGTACAAAGTGTCTTTTGGCATCCAATCTAACAGTCCCATTTTAGAGACCTGAAAGCCTGTGTTAGGAGGTTGTAGTGCTGTCAACTGCAGATTTATCTGCTGCAGGAGACTGTGCAACATTTTATTTTTTCACTCTATTTATTTTTAGCTTGCTTTTTACTTTTGCTTTAGTCACTGTTTTGGTTTAAGTACTAAAGTGCTTATTTTGGTTTGGGAAGGCTGGTTGCTTTGAGCTCCACAGGCTTATTCGACAGCCTAACCCTCAGTTCATCCTGTTTGAAACGAGCTGTTTTAGCTCCTCCCCTATTTAAAGCCGGCTTTTCTGTGATTGGCTGCTCTCCATAAACGCAAGGTTTGAACAGCAGGTGGGCATGGCTTCTCCGTTTGATGTCACACAGTTCCAAGAGCAGAAATAATTGCCCTAAGTTTGCGGTTTTGGCTCACAGGGGTAGCTTGCAAAAACACTGACCTCATTATTTGAAACTTTGGCCATCCTTCATATGAACAGTATCCACTGCAACAGTATAGATACAACAGAAAATAAGGAAAAGCAGAACTGGTCTACTTTAAAGCCTGTTATACAGCAGCGTCTTTCCAAAATGTAACCCTTTCCACAGTGGAAAAGCCTCCGCTTCTCTGCGCCTATTCTAGGTCGTTATGAAACTAATGAACTTCTTTTATGGGTAGGAACTCCTTAAATCAGGGTGTTGCACTGACAGCTATGACGTTATTGGAGTGAAATCACTTAATCACCTCCATCATATCATCGGTGAACATGATTCACTGGCAAATATTTGATTTTGATTAAAAAAAGCCAATGAAGGCGAAAGGGGAGAACAGAGAGCGATGTCCCTGCTGAGACACAAACAATCTTTCCATATGCAGCTCCACAAAAGAAGACCAAAACAATATTTGGTTCCCACAGCATTTATTCATCCTGTTATACATCACAAAGTTGTCATCAACATTTCCTAGATATAAATCAGTGCCAGGATCAGAGAGGAGAGGAGGAGGAGAGGCTTAGAGTCAGAGTGCTCTTAAATCTAACAAAATCTAACACTTGAATCGTGGTCGTTCTGGCAGCCTGGGGGCACAGCGGCGGGCTCCAGGCGTCAAGGCGCCACCTCAAATTCTCTGCTGTGGTCGGGTACAGTCTCTCCCCACATGGCACTCATTTCTGGCTGCTGAGCTCCAGCGTGAGAGCCTTCTGCCTTTCCAGCGGTGAGGAGATGCCTGAACAATTACGCTGGTAATTAGGGGAGGGTGGATCTCCGCTCTGGCACGGCCAGACCGAACGAGGGCCCGCGCCAGTGATCAAATGACGTACTTCTCGGGGCTGCGAGGACAGAGCCCTGCCACGGATGAAATAAATAATTTACGGCCGGGGCAGAATTTGTGTTAACTCCAGCACACTTCTGTAGAATAGCTGGGCAAAAAGAGGCAGACCAAACAACTTGAAAGGAAGGAAGAAGAAAAGAAAAGCGTGGCGCCAAAGATCATCAAAAGCTCAGATAGAAGTGACACGACTCACACCCACTCCCATTGTGGGGTTCAAAAAGATTTTTGTCTTCTCCGAGCCCTTTTCTTCTTCTTTTATTTGTTTCTTATTTGGGGAGGCAAAAAAAAAGGAAAGAAAATCTTGTCATTAAAGCAATTTTTCTGCGGCTTTGGCTGAAGCGTCTGTGTCACACAGACAAAAAGCTTTGGTGATAAGCTAGCATAAATGACAGATTGCGTCTTTATTGTGCACATTTCATTATTAGCTCATGTTTTCCCTGCAGTTGCATGAAGAAGAAGAAGAAGAAGAATCATAAACCTTAACCCAGACTGGCTGACGGCCTTTTATGTAGCAAAAAAAAACCAAAAACAAAATAAAAAATGAGACTCTTTTGACCTCCCTGCTGCCTGTCTAACATCGCAAACACAAATCAGGCAGTTTACACTTCCTGTTTCCCACACCTCCCCTCTTATAGTTGTTTCTATTCTTCTTTTCTTAGACGTCAAAAATCTGCGAGGTGGGGAAGAGGAGGGGGAAATCAAGCCCGAAAGATTTCATTTTAAGGAGGTTTCTCTTTTGCCTTTAATTCCAACTCTTTTGTTTACTTCTCCCCTCACCCCACCCCACCACTTCCAGTCGCTTCTAATACAATTTCCACTTGTAATGGTGCTGATCTGGAAGCTCATTCTCGTGTTTCTTTCAGGGTTATCGGGCACTGGAAGTGTCAGCTGAACGCGTGACATGTAAAATGTTAAAACGAGACAGTTTTGCTTCTCTTTTTCACCCCTCGTCTCTTTGATCCCCCTTCGCAACTTAGGAGACGAGCAACTTTGATCTTGACCCATTTCCTTCCTAACAGCTTCTTTGTGTGAACGCTCGCGCCGCCGCAGCGAGACGTGTCACCGTGCAGACATTTACAGCCATTTCAGAAATTCACTGGACAATGCGATGTGCGTTGCGTGACCGCGGAAGCCGGGAAGTGCCCAATTATTTCGGCCCAGCTCGCGGTTGCACCTAGAGTAAACAAGACACTGACGCCCGACCTGCATTAGAGCGATGTTTCTCTAATGCCCCCTTTGTCAAACCTCGATTTTATCTGCTCTGGTTGACAGAATATAAGGTGATTTCTCCCAGAACATGACTATGTCTCGTTGCTTGATATTTTCCTCAACATAGGCACACGAGCACAGATTTTCTTCTTGTTTTTTTGTGACCTTAAACAACTTCAAGAAATCGTTTTAGATCGCGCTTTGCTAAACTGGCACCCAGCGTATGGCACCTGTGACCTGCAGTGTGTCACCCTTTTATTTTTCACATTCCTCTTTTGAGCAGATGAAGAGGGAATTGTGGCCTATTTCTTTGGAGAATAACCTCTTTATTTGCAATTAATCCACACTCCTCTGAGCTCTGCCTTCAATTTAGTCGAAGAAGACATAGAAGGCTAGAGTTACTTAACCTCCGGGCCTTTGGAGGGGAGGGGGAAAAAAAAGCCACAGACACATGAACTCAACCTAGATTTCTTTAAACTGACATCGCTGTTATGCAGAGAGCAATTTTCCAAGTTTGATGTAATAAAATGGCACAATTAAGTCATTTATGGGATACGGTAAAGTGATGTCTTCTCTAATGATTCTGTTGACATGTGGATGTTTAAACAGAAACCAGGAGGATGCACAGGCTTTACTCACAATCATATGTCATGCAGAGCGGTGACACGTAAAGCAGTGGAAGTTCGGTGTGTGTCAGAAAATGTGAGAATTTGATGTAAGATGCTGCTTTACGTCAGCTCACATCTACTGATAAATCAAATGTGGTTCAATTTAGCGCCTTGTCGGTGACCTGAAGGGAATTCTAATGTAATTTAGACAAAAATATGAATGGGTGACTAATCTGGAGATAAGAGGTGATGGCTCAGTTTCCCGGACAGGAAAGAGATCTTTAAATTTTTCTTGTAGTTTATGACTATGCTTAATCCATGACTGGGTAACTTACTGAAAGAGATTAAGGTAGAAATGAAAATTGCTAATCAAATACAAAAGAATTAAATTTACAGCTAATGAAAGGTCCTCACTGCTTTATTGGCTGGATAACTACAGCTTCTGTTTGCATGTGAATGTGGTCATTGTCTTTTTCTGCCTCTGCAAGAATGAGACATTTAGCCCAACACCAGGAGTGCCAAACTTAGTTTAGTTCTCATGCAGCTCAATTTGTGCTTAAGTGACCCAGATCAGTAAAACTGTTCGATAATAGTGCATTTGAAAAGAAACTACTCAAAAAATATTAACATTCCCCTTTTTCATTGAATTTGAGCCTAAAAAATACTCACATTTCTTGAAACATTTGTTTACTGTAAACAGCCTTACATGTCCTAAAAAGAACAAGCATTGGCATCTACTTAGCTGTGTTTTTACAATTTACAGATCACAGTGACTCTACACACACATACATATGTGCTTAAACTGAAATATATATATATGTATATATATATATATATATATATATATATATATATATATATATATATATATGTGTATATATATATATATATATTATATATATATATATATATATATATATATATATATATATATATATATATATATATATATATATATGTATATATAGGCACAATTCCAAAATCTTAAGTGACCACTTGAAGCTTTTTAACTGTCAAACTTTCAAAATGTTGATGATTTTTATTTCCACACACTTACATCATGTTATTCTCATCAATTACACAATGCTTAAAAGTGTTCCTTTATTTTTTTATTTGTAGGTGCAAAAAATATATATTACAAAATATTTTATTAATAATATAATAACACTAATATAATAACACTATAATAACACTTATTAATAATTCACATATTTTGATATAAATCAAAAAATTCTTTTGATTTTTTATGAGGCAGTCAACATGTCAAGATCTTCTATTTCAAGCATTTGAATCACCACACCAGGATTAGCAGGGTATTTTTTAAATTAAAGTTTATTATTAACTGCAGAAAGCTAACTGATTTTGCTCTACACAGCATGGCTGTACTCACACTAGCCTTGTACCGTGCTCGAGTACCTATGACTGTCTCTACTCCCCTGCAATTCTGCATTCCTGCTATGTTTCACAGTCTGCATTGAGTTTCTGTTCTCTCATATATTTGTTAATATAATGATTTTTACAGAGGCAGCTGTCGTTAAGAAAGCACAGGAGATCTGTGTTGGAGTGTGATTAGTGATAAAACTACATGCCTATCTGAACCTCGGGTGCACCTCATCAAGTAGGGTTAGCATAACTGCACCTCGGAACAGCTCACTCGCCAAATAAGCGCTGTATTGTCAGCCTAAATTGTTGTTAATGTCTACATTTAGCACAAATCTAAACAGACTGACGAAAAGTCATGTTCAGCAATGTGCCTGAACATGTTTTTACTTTATGAAAAGGAAAACTTTAAAATTCATGTCCAAAGTATGAGTATGAATAGATTAAAGGTCATGACTATTTCACAAATTTCATGAAACTCTGGGACTGTTGTGGAGGGCCACACCTATAAGCTCATAGAGAGATATTAACATTGAACATAATTTACCAAATTATCATGTTTTATGAAGCAACAAAAGACAATGTGAGTTTACAAGTGGCAGACAAGTAAAATACATTTATTAAAAGAATTAAAAGAATATATGTCATATATGTAATATATATTGTATAATGTACTGTATGTAGTGTAAAACAATGTAATGTAAACTATGGTCCCATTTAGAACGCATATATGTGGATAAAGCAGAGAATGCTCGGGCAGTGGTGGGTGATTGATCTTCCCAATGGCCCACATGAGAAACTGGGACTGTTGTGGAGGGCCACACGAATAATGTGAACTCAGTTTTTCTCAATAATAATTTTATCTCCATGAGCTTGTTTGTGCAGTCCTCCACAACAGTCCCAGTTTCTCATGTGGGCCATTGGGAAGATACGCTGACAAGTCAATGTGTGGACAACACCCTGAGTTAAGTATTAGCACGCCAGGTAACAAACTGAAAAGGGCGATACTTTAAATTACTGGCTTAGGTTTAGAAAAAGTTCACGGTTAGGTTGGTATATATTTTAGAGCTCAGTGTTGTCCTCACCGAAGAGTCCCAAAAACATGTGCTGCTGCATCGAGTCATGATACGAAAAAATATGACAACTAATAAACACAAAGTAACGTATTCGGTACTAATTTATCTGAATGTAATCATTAAGTAGAGGATTTTACTTCCAGTATGAGTGTGATCAGAGCTGTATTTGTGCTTGTGTGTGTCTGTTGATGTGTTGGAATAACGCCTCACCCCGGAGATATTCAAATTCCTGCGAGACTGCAGTCGACTGATGGGTGGTGATGACAGTTTAAACAATCCGGGCTCTTCTCCAAATTGATTAACATCAGTCTTGTGCGTCTTTGTTTGTGTGTGTGAGCTGGTATTGAGAGGGTGGAGTAATATAAACAGCTACTAAAGTAATAAACCACCAATTGTACTTCCGTGTGAGCAGTGATAATTACAATAACCTATAAATTAGATTTAATTGACTTGGTGTTGCTTAAAAAATGCAGCTGATTGGACACAGTTGTGGAAACCTGCTGGACGGATAGACGGCAGCAAGAAGTTACACAGCTTCAGGCAAAACAGGCAGAGTTTTTTTTTTTTTCGCCAGCTATAAACACACTGTTTTCATATAATCTGTGAGGGACCAGCGTGCTGCTTTTGGCATATAATCACAAAAATGATTTCCAAGCCTGAAAAGATAAATGAGGCAGTTTTCCTCTTAGATTTCTTGAAGGAACCCTTACATATGCATCTCACTTTGCCACATTTTTTTGCCGGCCCCCTCTTTTTCTTTCTTTTTTTCACCCTCAGAAATTCCACTAAAATATTCAGGAGGATCCTCTAGTCGCCATATTTTCACTTTTATTGTGTGCGATATAAAGATGGGCAATTATTTGATTTCAGAGTTATGAAAACATGTATGTTATGAGAAAACAAGCAAGTTAAGCTTTAATTGGTGCTATTTTTCACCGCGGTGGCAAGGTACTTACCTCTTTGGCACCTTTTTTCCCCTCATAAAATTACACATTCATATTCCTGAATGGAGATGGAAATTTCATTTTGCTTTATTCTGCCATAATTGGGATGCATGGTGTGTACCTGCAAACTGGAAGACATCCCATAAACACACGCGACGCATTTATTCGAATCTAATGCAACTATATTGCTCTCAGTAATAGCGCTCATAATGTGGAAAAATCCTTTCAATTAATACAGTAAATTCTGAAGTTAATACAGTTTGTTTCACGTTGGCTTTTTTTCAGACTTCAGCCTGCATGTAAAGGCGCAATATACTGTGGGATTTGGTTCATCTGCTGCCAATAAGAAGACGTAAACGCTCAGGCCTTCTGGTAAATATCACATCTCACATAATTGTTCGGTTTCTGGTGTAAGAAAATCATCATCTTCTCTTTTTATGTCTTTATCATCAAAGCAGGGGGTGGTCAAGCGAACCGAAGAACCGAATCTAGGCCAATTATAACCAATTTGAAACGCAAATCGAACCCAAGTTTGGCCATACACGTGTTTTCCAAGTTAAATTAAGGCTCACTTGTCTGTGGTGTTATGAAAAAACTCTTTCCCAATGCTACATTGACCAGTCATTTGGGGGAAACTGATGTGGGATCTATGAATCAAACTTTATTGATGCTTTGAAGGCTCTAATAACACACTAGACTTGATTAGATGTCCAATTTATTGACCCTGGAATTCAGATAAACACGTTCTTTAAGAACCACAATGAACTCATTTTCACTGTCTTGTATACAGCTCCTTCAGCTGGAAACCTCAGTAATATTTAATTCAGCATCAAATGAATTACATCTATAATAGCTGTCGTCATTACGGTTCTAAATATTTACCCAAGACTGAAATTAAAGGAAGATTTAATTACAAATGACTCCTAAGTGTGGCAAGAGAAAATATTTCACATAATGTTTTGATATACTTTTTCTTTTTCCTTTCAATCAAACATATGGGCTCAAAAATAATTATTAAATAAAAACAGGAAATTTACTGTGTCTATTTCACATCTTTCTCACTGTGATCCATGAAATAAAAATGGCCTTAACACTTGTAATTAAAGAGCTAATTTTCAATGCGGTTTCAGTGTTATCCTGTGTCTCTCGGAGATGAATGATCTTACTGGTTCTGTTTATTTACTTTTTTAAGTATTTTGCACACTATTGAGCACACATCTCCGTGACAGCTGATTACGAAGCTGCAATATGTGGTAGTTTTAAAGTAAACATTATGTTTTGGGGCTTATTGGCAGTTCTTTTAAAGAGGGATTTGGGTTCAATTTTAATATGAAGTAAAGCGAGGTAAAAATTCCTGAGGCCATTTTAAAAATCTTTAAAATGCTACTGTTGGTCATTTTAGCTTTCTTTTTTATTTGTCAGGCATCTACTACTAGATTTTAAACAGACTTAAGTTCAGATTTATAATCAGCTAAAATTTTGAAGAAATTGGTCCAAAAATACGGAGGGCAAGAGCTGCCAAATTTTTAAAAAGAAAATAAAAAGGGTGTTGTTCAATGCATCATCATGTCATAATGTTAAAAAAAGTGTAAGATGTAATTAAAATGTAAATTCAATTGATATTTGTTTTGAATTTGTATTTATGTGCCTTTAATAACTGCTGCTAGCCATCCAGAGCAGCGAGTTTAGTATGCACTAACAAGCAAAAAGTTTGGCGTTTTCAAAGTGAAATGATCTTTAAAATGAAAATAAATAGTGACACTAATACATAGCATTAAAGCAACTACATATAATTTAAAGACACTTTTTTATTTTTGTATTTTGATTTTTTTGCATAAAATAGTCATTCTTGTATAGATTTATTTATGTTTAATTTTTAGCTAATCTGTTTGAAGGGTCAGTGAGCTTGTGTGATGGCCTGACATCCAGCTACTTCTGGGACATTAGATTTTAATCGTTTTGGTTGGGGAAAGTAAATATTTATTTGTCTTTAATTGTTCAAATATCACAGATTTTCAGATTGGTTTCAGCCCTGGGATGGGAAAAAAATAAGGGCAAACGGGTAAATAATACATGGGAATACAGAGAAAACAGATAAAGACATTCAAAAAAGAACTTGGTATATAAATTGAAAATTGAATTGCAAGACAAGTACACAGCAAAATAGATCAAAGGTGTTTTTGTTAAATATTTATTTATGTTTGAGGTTTTTTATTTTGACAGGTTTGGTCCTCCATACACACACAAATCCCCCGCTGTATTTGTGCTGCAGATTTTTCAGTATATTATTATTTTGACCTAAAAACCTTCTGAACAAATGACTGCTGAGCTACACAGAGAGCAGCACAGATGTGCTTTTAGAGAAACGAATAGTACTCCATTCTGATGTATTTCCACGGAGAATTCCCTAAGAGGCGGTGGCTTCATTCTTGCGGGAACTCCGAACATTCCTCTGGGATTTGTTGGGTGAAATGCAGGCGCTCCGTCCTGACGTTCCCTCTGGACTCCAACTCCAATTCCGACCAGGAAGTCTGTGTGTACATGGAGAGATGCTGCTTGTTTGCATGTGTTTAAGCGTGCAAACAGGCACACATTCGCAGTCAATCATATTGGATATTGTAAAAGTGCAAACGCAAATGTTCAGCAGACGCCATCTTTTTGACCCTGATATGAAGATGTAATCTATCTCAGGTGAAGGGTCACCTCAGAATAGAAATGTAAAAATCTGTCCTGCATATGAGTGGAAAAACAATTTGCAGTCCCGTGAAGTGGCTGCAACAAACACGAGGTGTGTGATGACTACATGTCACAATCGCTGAAAGCCCCCCCGAGCAGCAAAGTAAACCATTTAGGGTAAAAGATCTCTGTGCTCTTTCCTTTGATTAGCGATTCTTTGAAATGGTATAATGCTGTGATTATGTGAAAGGCTCTGCGAGCATGTGGTTGGAGCTGAATATTTTCACTGAGACACTGGGGGAAAGGAAGAAAATGGGAGAGAGAATGAGAGAGAGATAAAGTCAGGGAAAGAGAAGGAGGAGGACTATTACAAGAAGAGAGCAAGCCCTCTTTGTACAGACATTGCGACGCCAGATGGCTTCTTCTAATAAATATTCAACCTTAACTCAGTTCCCATGTAACTTCTCTTTCTCTCTGCCTCTCGTTTTTTTGTACCACTGCCAGCACACCCACACGTTTCTGGGCCAGCAAAATGATTACAGTAAAGCAAACAAAAAGGGAAAAAAAAGGAGGGGAGACTGGGGGTGTTTGACAGAGGAAACGGGCCGACAGGGTCCTGTATACAGAGAGATAGGGTGGTAGAGTGTGCTGAAAGCTGGCGATTTTTTTCTTCTTCTTTTTCTTCTTCTGGGTGGGGGTCTATGTTGTACAGAGAAAGAAAGAAGTGAGAGAAGGTGGGAGAAGAGGCGAACTGAGCGGAGGGGGGTGAAAGTCCTCTGTGGTTGGAGCTGGTGTGATTGTTGGAGCCGGAGCAGAGAAAGAGTCTGTTCTCAGGGTTGATTGTTTACCTAGTGGGGAGAAGCTTTTCCAACATCCTCTGAAGTGGCCTGTTCTGGAGAAAAATCTTGTGCCGTGTTGCGCGATAAGAGCGGGCAAAATAATTTGGAGTTGATTAAGAAAAATAAAATAAAATAAAAGATGCGTCACAATGGCAGCTAGGCGGCTGGTGGTCTATAAAGTTTTTCTGATAAAGGGATGCTAAAGGGCAAGCCATTTAACACACTCCTACATGCATACGTGCAGAAAAAGGTCTTTATTCCTTATAGTTTTAAAATCTGTCTGCAATAGTTTTAATTTTGTTACGGTTTTTTTGTCTAACTTAATTTTTAACTGCTCCATAAAAGGAATTTACTTTGGGTAAATGTATGTCTTAACTTTATCATTTTAAGATTTTGCGTAAAATTGTTGAATTTAACAAATTTAGTTTATTCATTCAACAAAAGATTAAAACGAAATCAATAAATAAGTCAATCACTAAAAGTAAATTAATTAACATCATTAAAAGAGTTACTTTCAAGAAGATTTTCCGCTGGATGTCCTTCCTGATGCGACCGCAAATTGGATTTGTGATCTTTCACTTGCTGAGCAAAAAACGTTAACCACTACACCATTACAGGCACAAATAAACACACATCAACTTAACAAAAATAATGCTAGAACGTAAGCTTTAATTTAAAATTACACTTTGAAAAATTATTTAAAAGCGCACTTTTACAGCAAAGACATATTTCCAAGTGTCTCTTCAGTTTGCCTCCCAGCAAACCAGCATTATTTACCTCCTTCTAACAACTAGTTTGAAGGACATTGACATACTTGGTCCAGCTTCAGCTGAGATGAGCATCTTTCATAGCAGTCTCTAATGTTTTTACTATGCTTAAAAGCTATTCAGTTTCTCTGGTCCAGGGTTTAAAAACGATTTGGCTTGGTTTAGATTATTCATAAGTCTGAGCAGGAGCCCTCTGCTTGGGAACATAACATAGGCGTAGTTAAAATCTTGAGATTGGATGCTGTTTGGTGCGAACGTCAACCTTCTCACATTGTGTAGTGCACATTGTTTAAGTGAATGGTCATTCAGAGAGCCTGTTTCTTTATCAGCTTTATCAGTGTTTTATTGCTGCTTATTTTTACACACTAAAATATTTTTACATATCTACATATATATATATATATATGTATATATATATATATATATATATATATATATATATATATATATATATATATAGATACATATACATATATATATATATGTATATACAGAATGGATGTAAACATATATATATATGTATATATATATATATATATATATATATATATATATATATATATAATATATATATATATATATATATATACATATATATATATATGTTTACATCCATTCTGTCTTTTAAGCACTTTGATTGGGGTTTGATTTGCTTGAAAAGGGTTATTTACGGAAAGAAAACAGATTGGCGTGTGCGATGGACCAAAAAAACAGGAACCTCCTAGGAAGAGGTGCTATAGTTTTTGGAACCGTTATTTCCTTGTTTTGTTTTATCAGTTCTCTTGGCAAATCACTGTGGAACCTTTTTAGTTTGACCATGTTATCTCACTCAGTGGATTACTTCATTTTAGAAGCAAAGAAAAAATGAAGCATGGAAAGAACATGTGAAGGAGACTACGGAGGTGATATTTTTTTCTGGAAATTAAGATTCGCAGACGTGCCGTAGTAAGAAACGTAGTTGGGTGTGCTTTGGAAAATAAAGACTTAACCCTGAGATACCTGGGGAGTACCTGTAATACTCCAAAAAATGGTGCTGATAGTCGTTCTGCCACCTGATTGTGCTGCTAGCCCCTCTCCTCACAGCTCTTTAAACCTGTTAGCATTACAGCTAACTGATAAGTGGCGATTGATTGGTGGCTAGCTACACAGAAATGGAAGAATACAACAAAGAGTGAAAATGACAATTTTTGTCTTTTTAACAGACAATTCACTGTTTCAGTGCAAAAGTAACTCCCTTAGACTTCTTTTAGTTTCAGTTTCCTTGTATTCATCGAGTTAGCTGATGTAAACTAACATAGGACAATTAGCGACGTCCTATTCTGCAGTCAGACAAGAGGACGCTATACATGCTTTAAAAACACCAACTTAAAACAAGCATTTTTTAAATTAAGCGTTAAATCAGTGACAGTTCCTTACTGAAGGTGTAAGCTTGGTGTAAATTTGGCTCAATACATGTAGTATTTCATGCCTTCTTTAAGGTGAAGCCAGTCTTGAGAAATAATGTAATTGCTAGCGACTGGTAATAACATATATAGAGAGTTTATATATGGGACTCTGTGGTTTCTGCTGTGATCTTTCCCCCTTTGCCAACCTGTCCTTCTTCTAAAAGCAGACTGTTTCATCCTTTAAAAGTGGAAAATCTTTGCTTCATGTGTCCAGGTCTATGGTGTGAGGCAACCTGTCTGCAAATAATTGTGAGTGACTGCAATTGCTCTTAAAGAGGTTGGACCAATGCAAATCTCCCATATTGCCTTGAAGGAGATCACCTCCGTGATCTTCAGCTAAGTTCCCCTCTTCCACCACCTTCATCACCCTGCTTTGTGCTCCTCTACCTCTGAAAGCAAGGGTAAAACTTGTGCCTGCGAGGCAAATATTCAGGAATTAGACATTGCAGGCCTTTCATCCTAGCAACAGGCCTCATCACCATCTGTTCACCTAAACCAGCCCAGTCATCATCAGCGCCACCGTCCCTGCGCATATTCCATCACCTGCGAGAAGGATGAGGCAGGGAGAGGCTGACAAGTGTCTTAATTTTATTTTTTGTCGACACAAGATAAACTGTCCTTATTAAAAAAGGCCCACCCACCTTCCCACCAGCATTGCCCTCCGTCACCCCCATGCTTCTTATAGGAATATTCATCGTGCAATATTGCGAGATTAGGCTGCGGAGAATTTGACAAATACGACCAGCTTTCGCGGGAAAATATTTTGGCACGTTTTTTTTCTTGATGCGAAAATGATTACATTAAGAAGAGACGCCTTTTTTTTTTTTCTTTCTCCCCCCCTTCTTCCTTCCTCCCTTCCTTCCTTCGTGGATGGTGGAAATAGCAAGAAGAAAGCGCGAGTAAAGATTTCTCTTTTTGGTGATAGACAAGTTGAAATGTACGTCATTAGCTTCTCCGCTGTATAACGACCTTGTAATCACTTCAAATGGCGGTCTGGCTCTTGAGGTGTGTGCCACCGTTAACAACAATTCTTCACAACAAGAATCATTACTTAATCTCAGCCACCAAACCGCTCTCTCCTGACAATGTCAGCTCATATTGAGGCTGTAATCACTAGACCAAGGCCACCGTGGCTGCTGTCGCCTTGTCCCTGCGGTGCTATCATGGGAAAAGGGAAAACTGGGGCTTATCTCTCAGCGCGCGGATATGACAGGAGGGGAAGAGGGGGGACTATACGGAGAGCTTTGTCTCATATCCTGATTGAGTTCACGCTCCCTCACTCTGTTGCTGGGGCGAAAACCTACCTGAAACCGAACCAGAAAGGTCGACACTCGGCGGTCCAGTGGCGTGGTGCGAGGGGGGATAAACTCGACTTCCACATGAACAAAGAGGAAGTGGGAAGGAAAAAAACATTTGAGGCCAGATAATGCCCGCGCTGAGCCCCATTAGGATTGAGGTATTATCCCCTGGTTGACTTTGGCTATGAGAAAATGTGTCCCCCCTCCTCCCTTGCTTTGCCGTTTCCCACTCATAACAGACCTGTTGGCCGTCGTGGTTTATCAAGCTCACAAATCTAAACAGGACAGGGGCCCTGACCGGGAGAGGGCCTTGTACACAGGAAGGGCCCTAATTCTCTCTGGATTAGAGAGCAAGTAGCAATTTAGACAGCTGCTTGCTTGTAATATCCCAGTTTGCTGTGTCTGTATCATAATGTGGAATAATGGCAGTAATATTTTTCATTATTACAAATCTGTTGTTAAGGCTGAGCTGCCGATGAGCGGAATAATGGTCAATCGAGGGGAGTTCTACTAAACTAAAAGTGGTGGTGCTCAAACATGTTTATGAATTAAGGGCACATCAGCAACCATAATTAACCATGTAATTGGGAAATGTGCTGGGTTTTTTTTTTTTTGCAAAGGCAGGATGTTCAGTCTTCAGTGTAACACAACCATTATAACCTGTTTAGGACAGCATGAAGAGCTATATCAGCTACATCTGAAGTACTTAGTACTTTTGTTTGTAGTGTATTAAATGCCAGTGTATTTACAGATCATAGCTAGGATCCCAGATACCAAATATCGATACTATCAATGTTTGGTATCGATATCTGGTATCGGAACGATACTAGCACGTTAGGATTGATATTTTGTTTCTATCCTAAAAGTTCAGTATGTAGCACATTGAACTGTGTTAAATAATAATGAATAATAAACAATAATAATAATAATATAATAATAAAAATACATTTTTGTGGAGGGGGAGAAATAAAAAAAAAACTTTACCTCAAACATGCACTATGAAAAAGGTAAGTGTTGACTGTCATTTCTATGTTTTTATAGGCTATAGTACATTTAAACAACAGAAGCTGACCCAAAATGCTCTAAAGACGGGTGCATTTACAACCGAGGTCTCCAAAAAAAAAAAACCCACCAAAAGAACAGTTTCATCATACATGAAAATCTGAGAAATGTGTATTTTTGTGTGCGATACTTTTGGAATTCCAAAATTTGCAGTATTGCATTTTGTGTCCAAATAAGACGACAGTTAACTGGAAACCTTTGTCTTTATCTGTCTGAGATTGATTGAGTCGGATTGCAATTGTTTGGAGACATGTTGCCTCCCAGCAGGTCACCTGTGCAGTCACATTGCAACCGTGGGGCAACCACTGATTTTTTCCAGCTGCAAGGAGGTTGCCGCCCTATTTTTAGTTGTGTGACTGAACCATTATCTTCTACTACGTGGACTGAGATGAGAAGAAAACTCAAAGTTGCATCAAGAGTTAAAAAATGACGCAACACTCTCAATTGTTTTGTATTAATTTTTATATTTCTCATATCAATTTAGTTCTTCCTATCAGCATTTGTTTTACACTTGCAGAAAAAATGTCCTAAGCTAACTTAAGATGCAAAAAAACATTTAAACAATGTGAGCACTTTATATTAAAACAATAGTAGACTGGATTCCTTTCTTCGTATTAGCACATGCTATTATGGTAGCAATATTAACTAAGTCCTTCCCAGTGATTATATAGCTGGAAGGTCATGAGTCTGATGGCTGTAAGTGCCCTCCAGCTGAAGGATCACTTCAGCTAGTCTCTGTTCCACCGCAGGATCGCTGTCTCTTGTTCTAAGGAAGAGGTGCATGTATTTTTCTCTCTGTATGTGTGTGTGACTTTGTGCGTGTCTAACAAAGTAAACCAGGTGCAAAGAGAGCACAGAGGCTGGAAAACATACAACACGTGCTTTTGGTCCCTGAGCTGATAACATAATGTACTCTTTGTGAAGAAAATGAAAATCATATTACATCTAAAGGGCATTTTCTGCAATAAAACTCAAAATAACCATCTTCTGTTGGGTTTGTTGTCAGTAGTGACAGTGCAGGAAGGCTGGGAAAGGTTTTCATCTGAGACTAATCAAACAGCACAGATGTATTAGTGCAGTAAACATGGAGATGCATGACAAGCACGTAATGTACAAACTGCACGTCACTGATGGAAGTGAGAAGCGTTTGTTCAAATGCAGATGTCTTCCTTCATCAGCTGCTTAGGAGGGGATCCCCACCTTAATGGCAAGGTAAGCGGGCTTTGATGGAAGAATTAATTCCTAATCTGTTGGCATGGCGCTGCCACCACGGACCAGGACGTGTTGGGTGGGGCGAGTGGGCGGCTAGCATGGGTAGCTGGGGGGGGGTACTTCCTTCGACTTCTGAGAGATTTCCTGAAGGCATGCAAAACACACTTAAGATTTCTGTTTCTGATCCAAATCAGCTTTTTTTTCTGCCCCCTCCCTCTCCGACACTGTGCCTCACAGCCACATACAGGCGACTACTTTCAAGTGATTAATTCTGCTGTAAATTAGCCGCAATGTGTGACTATCGCAATAAGCGCATTGCATGGGGGAAGAAAGGCAGCAATAGTGTGGACACAAGTTTTGACACAAAGTTGAGTCAAAGGGAAAGCTGTTTTTTGTGTAGTTTATAGCGGCTGGAATTGTTTTACCAATTATCCTGTTGCTTTTAGCCCCAACTCTTCTCAGTTGTACAAAATCAAAAAGTTTGCATAGATTCACAACAACAGGGATGATATTGTGCCATGTAGGTTGCTGTTTTAAGAGGTGTTTTTGGGGAATATCCCATCTGTCTTTCCTTCCATCCATTTTCTTCTGCTTATCCAAAGCAGGTATTCCAGATGTTCTTTTTCTTAACTTTCCTGTCTCTCCTGGAGGACGATTCCAGACCAGACGAGATATACAATCTCTCCTGTGAGCCTAAGTCTTAGTCTAATGTATAATTTATGCTACCGCAATTGTGTCCGTTTTAGATATGGATTTCTCTACCTACAGAGAGCATACTGAGAGGGGTTTTAAACCACCGCAAAGTTCTCCAAGATCGAAACTGCACATTGCTTGATGTGAAGGACTGCTGAGTTCATCAGGAATGGGAGAAAAAACATCAAGGATCAAAGATGAAGTATGAAAAGCATAGACAGTGGACACTTTTAATCACTTTTAATCGACTGATGGACTACCAATAGCACAAGTAAGAGGAGCCCAAAGACTGGTTGTACCATATGCTTTGCACACTGCCTATATTGACAACAGATGCTCTATGCAGGTAGATGGGTCATCCACAGACTACCATCCACCATAATTCCAGCATAAGCCAGGATCCCTTACCAGTTGGGCATCCAAAAGGAGGCATCTAGGTGTCCGGATCAGGTGCTTGACCCATTTCAGCCGGCTCCTTTCAATGAAAACAAATAGTGACTGCTCTGAGCTCCTCGTCCTATTTCTAAAGCCACGTTATGGAAGAACCTTAATGGGTTAACCCTTGGCTTTGGGTTAGGGTTAGTGCTCCCGACCATAGGTAAGCATTAAATCATCTGCATTACTGCATTACAATATCTGAACCAGTAAATTTGTTTTTCCTCTTAAAAGCTCTTTTCCATCTAGGTGTTTCAAAAAGTCTGTAAGAAGCAGGAGATGTCATTTTAACCCTATCCCTAAATAGATTTTGCTGGTACGCATGGTGCCACACATATGTTGGGGTAAGTCTTATAGCATTACTAAACTTTGCAGTCTTGGATTGCTACTGTTGCTGGTGGCTTCCACCTGCTTTGAAGAAGAGTTATAAATCAGTACTCGAAAGGAGTTAACTTTGGTCTCAATGTGTACTTCAGCTTTTTTACAATTAGAAAGTCTCAGAAATTGTTCTTAAAAATACATTCTTACGTTTGCTAAGTGAACCTATTTGAGTCAAGTTTAGGCAGCCTTCTAAGATACAGTTGAAAGAGGAACCCAGAAGAATGAAAGTAAATACAATTCTAAAGACGAGCTGTATTAAAAAGGTCCACAAAGTAACAGTAAAGGTACAAAAACCAGACTAAATATCAAGCAGGGAAAACATCTGGACGTATTGGCTGCCCTGCCTTAATTGTTCTCACCTGTCTGTCATTCCCAGTCAGGAAAAGAGGGAACAAAGGCAGGAAGTAAAAACCACAATAAGAGAAGACTGGCCTTCAAAGTAAAATAGGCGGAACCTAAAAGGCAAATTAAGCACACCGGCAAACATGAAAACAGAAACAGTGGAACACAAAAGAGCGAAGGAAACGTATGACACCGAATATGGTGGTGAATGTTAGCGTTGCTGAACTATAGCTGAGATTTGATGATTGATGATTTGTTGATCCTAAACTGCAATCTCATACTTACGCTTGTTAGCAAGACTTACCTCGAGCAAAACAAAAAAAGTTACCACGTAAGTAATTTGGGCAAGCAGCTTATCAGGTACATTTATAGGTAAGTTTTAAACATAAGCATTCTTTAGCAGTTCTCTGAATAAGTGAGTATAAAATGTTTACCAACGCTATCGCCTATAAACAAAGCAAACCCAGAAACCTAGCAAGCCTGGTTTATCATTGTAAAAGGGTAAAAAAGTGTTAATAAAACCACAATAGGAAATTTTAAAATGAGATTTTAACCTCAGTCTCCCGGTAACAAAAATCATGCACATGTGTGCTGCCACCCTGCAGTAATTGTTTCAGATATTTCAGATGGCAGGAACAAATATCAGATATGATCCTGGTGCAAGCAGAAGAATTGGTGTCTTCAAGAGAGTCAACAGGACATGAGATTTGTTGGCAATATGGCCTCAGTTTAAAAGATGAAAATTGTTGAGTTTTTGCTGAAACAAATGGCAACAACCAGGGCAACAAAAAAAAACTCTGCTTTGTTTATTACAGGGTAAGAAGATAGATGGCGTAGTACCTACTCAGCTGGGGATCCTGATTCTTTTCTAAAATGTGATGTCCACCGATTGGTCAGTAGTTGGTGTCACTCAATGAGTCATGGTTTTTCTGAAACCTTACCCACACCGTGGTCTCTCAATCTGACAAAAAGCTGTAAACTGACTACCAGGTACACCATCACCCGGCGACCTTCGCTGTTGTGTTTGTGTTTGCTTACAACTGAAGTCATACAAAATGACCCCATTGACGCACATTAGCGGTACTCAATTGTAATAGAAAATGACTGAAACCGAGTAGAATAGAGTCGAGTCGCGCCAAGTAGGTACTAGCGGAAATGACACAATAGACTCCTGTGGTAAAATGTCCAACTTTACAAGTTGGCCTTAAGGTCAGGGGTCAGAGGTCAAGTTGTTTGAAATCTTGTGAATGCTTTAACTTGAGAAGGAAGTCACCTAGGATTTTCAAGTGTATCGATAGGTGTGTCTATTCAGATGAGTTTGACTGTTAGTGTCCTCGGCCTCAAGGTCAGGGGTCAGAGTTCAAGTTTCCTGAAAAACCTGTGGATGTGAGAACAAGGCCACATAGGATTTCGAAATTCATACAATAAGACGCTGAGGGGTACCGCTGGCTGCCACCAGTATTTTGTAAAATGCAGCCATCTCACAAATATTTCACAAATATTTCTATTAGTATTTCTTTATTATTCCATACATCTGTGAATTGCACCTGTGCAGTTTAAGAATTCAGCTTTACTCTTCTCCAACCTCTAATCCAAATATTGCTCCAAAAAACAACAACGTAGCAGTGATTAAAAACATTGGCTTTAACCTGTGCAACTGTAAACACGCTTAAATATGTACATCACCTAGCATATAAATGACCCCGCAGTTGATAAATGTATCATGGATTGTTCAGTCTTATCAGCCAAACAGTGTTGTAGTCGGCATTTCCACTTGTGCAGAACATCGGTGATGTCTGTGTCCTCTGCAGAGCAGAATAACCTTAGAGCGACCCATCATGCATTGCAGAGGTCACGCTTAGTGCTACGTGGTTAGCGGTAGCTTGTTAGCAGCCTGATCCATTTAGAGCTGCAACAAAGCTGCACACATTTCCCAAAGAAGAGGAATTACAACCATAATCGTTCTTGTCATTTGCACAGCAATTTTACTCCTGAATGCCTCGTTTTGGGGAGGAATTAATAATAAAAAAAAAGAAAGGAAAGAAATCGTATGAGCTTCAGGTGCTGAGGAGTTCACCCCTTTCCCACTCATCCTTGCCTGCAGCCCTGCGACGCTCTCTCGGTCTCCCTCTCCCTCTCTCGGTTTCTTATTATCAGTTAATAATTCTTTCTCATTCAAGCAAATTAGAGAAACTTGACTGTGTTAGAGCGAGTCCAGCATGGAGCTGCAGGCAGAGAGAAGGCTAAATGGCAGAAATTCCCCCAAGAGCAAAGAGCGCATGAAGCACAACATTGTGTCCACCACAAAAGCCGCTCTGTAGTTTTGATCCCCTCTAATTTAATTAGCCCAAGAGGTAGTGCATTAATTTGCCAGGAATTCTTCTGATGCAGAAAGCCGCCCCCGGTGCATGGAGGGAGAGAGAGAGAGAGGGGAAGAAGGAACCTCCTTGCTGCTTTTGTGCAATCGGGGAGGAAAGGAAGAAATTTGCTTCCATTTTATGTGTCATGGTGCCGGAGCTTTGATAGTATTGATCCCTATCAACGTTTGTGTGTAATTCCCGGGACTTTTTTGTTGTTGTTGCGAGGCTCATAATCATTTAATGGTATTACTTTTCTAAGTCAATTGAGTCCTTCTGCATCCTGTAGCAACAAATAGGGACTCCAGCTTTCACACATAATTAAACATCAGCTGTGTCTAACAGCAGGAACATATTTATGTCAAAATGTATGCAACCTCTGCCGCTTCCAGTGAGTGGCAACCACAATATTAAAACCCGCAGTGTGGAATTAACTGCGCCGTATAGTCATGGTATACAATTTTTTGTTTTTTCTAATATGTTTAATTTCTCTGCTCCTCAGAGTTCAAATAAACCCAGATCCAGTGCACGAGATATTGTGCTGGTTAATTAGCAAAAACCAGGATAGTAACCCTTGAATCTCACAGGATTTATCACTCAAGACAATATTTGTGTTGCCACCACAAGGCCCAGTGTTTTTCATAAAAAAATCTCTCTGCAGATAGACTGGGTTAGCCGAGTCCTGTTGCAAAGACTCAGTCTGAGTATTTTTGCCACCATCGTTCTAGCTGATTATTGTGCAGCAGATCTGAATAGATGCTCGTACGCTAGCAACCTATCAACCACACGCTAAAGCCAAGTTGCAAAGTGCACTCTGTTGGAGAAACTATGCAAAATCAGCACTCAACATGGCTGAAGGGTGTTTCTCGCTTCTAAACTTCTTAAATTTTCAATTATTGACCTTTATAAATGTCAATTGTGCTAAATCGGCTAATAGCTAATATTGGGTTCTACCAGAGACTTTGTAATAGGTTGTGCAACATAAATCTTTGTCCTCAGAGACCATGCATGTGACATCAGGTTACAGCTAGTAGGGCCCATTTGTGTTTGCCCCATTAGTCGTGCCATTTATGCTAGTGCTGATAGTGCGAGTAGTCACTGAATGATAGGTGTCACCACTCAGACAAAACCTCCACATTGCCGCTGATATTGGAGGGGAAGAAGTCAAAACAGGAAGCAAAGAAATCATTGGGTCTCATCTTTTCAAATTGTTGCAACACGTCTCTCTGTATAATCTTGGAATCCCTGAGCTTTTGTTCTGATGGACCAATAAAATGGTGGTAAAAAGCAACCCAATTGCGTGTGTCCTCTTCAGCACCTGCATGAGGCTAAAACCAGCAGAAACAGTACCAAAGGATGGCATGCGCCAACGGATGTTGCGTCACTTTTCGCATAAGTAGGCCGTTAGATAAATAGTGTGTTCAAGGAGCACGAATCAATACTTTGGAGGTCGTGACTACTTCAAGAACTACCCTGAGGTTGCGCTGTTGCTTTTGATTTTTCCTGTCTCCGTATTAATGTGAGGTTGAATCATACAGCTTCACCGGCCCACAAACAATAATCTCCTCCAGGAGATTTTTTTTTAGCCAGATGATAGGACGAGTGTGTGCAAAACTACGTCAGTTCACATCTTTGCATAGATTTTGTATGTAATCAGCTTGGCGTGAAAACTCTGTGTTTGGTCAGAAAACGGCACGGGAAACATGCAGATAGTGTTTCTTTTCACATAAATCACATCAAAGCCACTCTTATTCACACCACCCACATGCTTACATACATGATGATACCTTTAAATAGCTCTGGTTCTACCTCGCTTTCTCTGATAATTAGTTTATCTGTAGTTGCTCTTACTCATTTTTTTTTTTTTAACTTTTAAAGTATTTATAGTTTTAAAGCTTCACCCAGGTAGACTCTATGGAGTTTGGTTTGAGCCTGTAATTCCAGATGTTAAAGAGCAGCAAGTACTTTAAATTAAAGAAAAATATCCCCTGTTATATTTTCTGTTGACTGTTAACAAACATTTTATTTTATTCAGCGCTGTGTGGTGGTCAGAAAAAGAAGACGCTGGATCCCCCTCGGTTGTCACAGGAGAGGAAATGTTTCAATTAGGGATAACTCTCGCTATCACAGTAATTTTCATTTGAAAGGAAAAACTGAAAAACTTTCTTTAATTAACATGCAATGTTCTTGATAAGTGAAGATCTGTGCTATTTGATAATATTAATTTTTTGAGCTATCGCACACAGCTCCTTTGATAATCTTTCATCTTGAGACACTCTCTTGTGTGATTATACCAAATTGAAGAGGCCCACACCATAGCCATTAAAGAATCACTTCTCATTTTGTAATTAGAGTGCTTGCAGTGGTCCACTAAAAGATACCAGCCAGCAGCACGTCATGGTACAAAGAAATGTGCATATTCTGAAAAGGTATAGCTGCTTCTTCTTCTACTCATATTTAGTTGTACATTAATAATTTAAAATCTTTGAAGAGTTAACCCCAGGTCAGGTGGTCTTGTTAATAAAAGTAGTAGTCAGTTCCTAGACTTATTCGTAGAACAGGAGGGCATATTGTAAAAGGAACGGTCACGCTCAAATCGATCATCAGTCTAACAATGCTTTGCCTGTTTTTGGCGAGCGCTGCGGAGGTCAGAGGCCGTCTTTTCTCAACTTTGACCTGTGAAGTTGCACAGTCAGCCAGTAGAAACAGAGCTGTCTTGATGGCTGAAAACAGGGAGGTTGTTATTTTAGAGTGAGCATCGTGGCCAAGGAGTGACCCCGACAGCCAAAATACGTCCCCCTAAATAACTGCAATTTACCTAGTGACCACTTCAGGCATGATTTCAATAGTGAGTCCATGTGATAATCTACTACGCGGTTACACTGTGATACAAAAACAGCATCTCCTCTTGTCCTGGGAAGTTTCCCCCTTCATAACAACTGTACAGTCAATTTTTACCTATTCAGATACTTCTTGAGCCTTAACACAACAGACACACACAGTTTGATTGATAGGTGTGTCACCACTTCTTTCAGTTCGTGCCACTTAAACAGTATGAAAGATGAACATAAGCAGTGGGTAGTGAGGCCAAATTCTGGAGTTTGGAGCAAAGACCTGACACAGGACCTTAAAGGTGCTTCTGGACCTTTGGTCAATCCATCTGCTGTTCACTGACGCCATCAGAAACGGTCAGTGGAAGGGCGGTTGTCATGAAGCCATTCATAATGAAAGAAAACGGGGAGAAAAGGCTGATCTTGACAGAGAACAGAACAAAAGGCAGAAACTGTCAGGGTCTTGGGTCTTTGACCCAGCATTTAGAGGTTATTTTGTATTTGTGATTCTTTCTGTGACATGGTGAAGAGTTTTACAGGTTTTACAGTTTTACAGTTCAGTCTTGGTTTTAGTTCTTTCTATGTTTCTCAGTTACTTCTATTTCCAGTTTATGGTTTCTTGTCTGTGAGGTTCCTCTTGTGTCTTTGTCTCAACCCTGTGTCTCTTGTGAGTGTCATCTGTGTTTACGTCTCCCTCGCCCTCTGTGTGACTTCAGTCAGTGAACCCCGGCTTGCTCTACAGAGAATTTATCATCATCGCAACAAGCAAGGATACTAACTGCATTTTGCTCTTTCCAGGAATCTGTGGGGGAGAGCCTGTGAGAAAACCAAGTTGGAACTCACTTCACTGGGAGCTAGGAGATCACTGTCGTCACGTTTTGGAACTGTTTCACTGTCTTTGCTGGAAGTCCTGCATTTAGGTCCTGCTTTCTTGTCTGCCTTAACAGAAACATCCAAAGAAGAGCTTTGAATGTCCTTCATGAAGCCTGGAGAACTATTCCTGAAGACTACTTAAAGAAAGGACAAGAAAGCTGCCTAAGAGTTCAGACTGTGCTGAAGAATAAAGGTGGTCATAACAAATACTGACTTTCAAACTCAGTAGAATTGTACAAACTTTTTTTTTGCCTTATACACTCCATTTACATGTATTTTGAGACATGTTTCAATAAATCACTGCATCCATTTCCCATTTTCCTTGCAAGATATAAAGAAAATGAACTCACATTTTTTGCAAAGCACTGTCTGTGCATTGGACTGGACCCCTATGCTGTGTTTGTGCAGTCTTTGCCTTCTGAAGCATTTTTTTGGAACTATCCAACAAAAATGTCTGTTTGTGTGGTCAATCTTAACTAATTCCTATAAATCTATAAAAGCAACTTGTATGTTCTGTAAATATAAAATCTCTCAGCTTCAGGAGTCACCTGAAACTTTCCACTCTTGTGCCGCCATCACATGTGAAGGTATGCAACTACTTTGTTCCAGGGAAAGCGCAACACGTAGACCTTCTAGTGATCCACTTTGGGAGCTCATCTATAATTCAGAGGCAATCACAACCCTCGGCTCAAAACTCAGGTTAACCAGCGAGCGTTGCATTTGTTTTGCCGCCGGCGACGTTGTTTTCTCCGTTCTCCAGGGCAGTAATCCCCTGCTCTCTCACGAGTTTCCTTTTTGTCCGCGCCGTGGCCCAAGGTACATTTTCACCGTGACGAGGTAAAAGCATGGGTGAGATGTTTTATACTTGCAGTACAAGTGCACAGTGCAGGGGCTCAGCGGGATAAATAATTCAGCCGAGCATGTTTGAACAGGTACGGAAATAATCTTTCAGCAAAGTGAGAGTGGATATACCCCCCCACCTCTCCTCACCCTCTCTCTCTCTCTTTGCATCTTGCTGGTTTCAGAACAACTTGGAAGTGCAGCGAGGTCTCAGAACATATCGGCCCATGCCCAATGAAATATTAAAGGTTATTGGTTAGCGTGAGAGCTCCTCAGATGTCTCCTGTGTTGAGATGAGCAGGTAAACTTAACTTCCCTTTCAAAGCAGACAGGTTAGGATATCTGACACTGGTAAATATTACATGGAAGTGTTTGCTAGCCAAGGGCCAGGTAGGCTGTTTTTACAGCTCCACAGTCTCTACTTTAAACTACTTCTTACTTTTATTTGATCAGTGATGATTTCCTTTTTCAGTACTCTTGTACATTTATACACATACACCTTAAATCATATTTATAGGAACAAACGCACACACAGCTGCACAGCAAAAGATGTCAGAATAGCTTACTAAGAACCCCTGAGAACCTCCAACCCCACTATTGTGACAGTAACGTGTGCTCAAGAGGGACCTAGCACAAAATTAAATGACAAAAAATGGCATTAGAAATTGTTATGAACAGATTTAGTAGCAGTTAGAGTTCAGAGGGTTTAAAGGCAATGGTGTAATGAACAAAAATGAAATCTGGAAGAGCTGTAAAAAAACAATAATGATGAAACCAAGTACACAGAAGTAACTGGGGCATCCTAAATCCACTGAAGATGGTGGCAGATTGCTTAAAGCGACCTGTCTTTAAAAAACTTTGAGCATGTGAGCCTGGAGAACTGGACTTTACTGTGTTTTCAACAAAAATGCAGTAAAAATGTAAATAAAAAAGTTTTCTTACGTTGCACAGTATTGTATACGATATCCAGTCATGGTAGCAATGAAAGTACATCCCCCTGTCAATTCTGAGGTTTTACATAATAAGAAATGATGTGGTCTTTACCAGACCTTAAAACTGGTTAACCTGATAACAGCACATATTAAACAATATCCTTACTTATTTAACAAAAACAAAGCAAAATGCAGATGCAGTTACACTTCACTAGCTTGTACAGCCACCAAGTAATCATGTTCTCTATGACTTCATCAGTCTCTCACATGAGGAATTCTTAACCATGTTATACTCCAGTTCACCACAGTTTGCAGGTATCCACAACATTTGAGGTCTGGACTTTGACTGAACCACGGGAGCACCTTGATGCTTTCTATTGTAGATTTGCTGCTGTGCTTGGGATCATTGTCCTGTTACATGACTCAAGTTGTCGGACAGATGGCTTCACATTTAACTCTAGAACACTTTGGTACATAGAGGAGTTCATTGTTGACTGAAAGGTGTCCTGGTCCCATGGCTACAAAACAAGCCCAAATCATGACCCCTCCACCACCGTGCTGAGAGCTCGTATGAGGTGTTTGTGCTGATATGCTGAGTTTGGTTTTGTGCATTATGACTAAAAATCTCCGCTTTGGTCTCATCCGCCCAAAGGACGTTGTTCCAGAAGTCTTGTGGTTTGTTCTGATGCAACATGCCTTATCTAAGCTGTGCTGTCGTGTTCTTTTTAGAGAGAAGAGGCTTTCTCCTGGTGAACCTCGAAGCAAGCAACATTTGTTCAGTCTTTTTCTTGTACTGTCATGAACTTTAACATTTAACATGCTAACAGAGGCTTGCACAGTCTGAGATGTATCAAGTGCAGATGATTATCAGTACTTGGATGATACTTACTCTCTTCGCATGGAAGCAGTAAGGCTGTACTTACTGCACTGCTTCTGCATTTCGTCTCAGCTTTTGTTAAACAGTGACATGGTGTAATATGTCATGTGTTTTTGCTCATCTGAGGTTGTATTCATCTACTTTTAAAACCTGCTAAGGACCAGATTATATCATTATTATGTCCTGATGTATAATAACAGAGCACTGTACTTGAACTTGGCTATCATGTCTCTCTGCTGTGAGTAAGAGTGACCAGTGAGACATAGAAGAAGACTAAACTCATTCACCCACTTTAACCTCTTTGTCTTTTTGCTCTGAGCGCCATTGCAGACCTCAGGAAAGGATGGGAAAGATGGGTGGAAGGGTGGGGTGGAGGCAGCAGTGTCACGGTGGCCGCAGGCGGGAGGGGTGACGAGGAGAAGGAAGGAGGGGGTGAGACGGAGGGGATAATTAAGCGAGCACGGTGACAGCTGCAGCAGGTCCCGAGCAAAAGGCCCGAGCTCCACTGAGCTGAATTAATGGCATCAGTGGAGCCCAGCAGCGCCGCCACCGCCGCTAACATTTGATCATTAATTATTAGCCTTTTGACAGAGCCGGGCCTCGTAACCTCTCACCTGCCCGCCGGCAAGGCCTCACCTGTGCCACACACAGCTTACATCCACAATATGAATTTATGGGATTAGAACATTTTTAATAAATTGAAGATATTTATGCTACAGTCTGCAAATTAATGTTAAAATGTCTCACCTGCTTCATCCTGTGGCCTAATTACTTTCTGATGCCAAAAATAAACGCTTTTAATTAATGATTATTCTGCACAGGTTAGTCACTTCCTGTTGGATTCCCATCTTGTCAGCCGCTCGCTGGAATATCACCACTCTCACGCTGGTATAATTACATAAATGGCACAACTGACAGCGATGAATAATACAACCTGATATTTTCCCAAAGGGGATCCGAGGCAGACAATCATCACTCAATAATACAAACCTAAGAAGGTGACACTGACAGGGACTGTTATGAAAAGACTTTAACCCGTTGCTGTTCTGAAGCTTTTACTCAATTTAATTTTTTTTCTTCTCCTTCATTTAAAAAGTCGGGTTGTTAGAGGACAGTTTTGGACTCTTCCTGTGTGACATATCCACTCAAATCAGCAATATAATTAGAAGCTTATCGAAACTGATTCAAAAACCCACTTTCACAGCAAAACGTGCAAGCATGAAATGTTTTTTAGTCCTTTCTTTGGCCTGACATGCAGTCACATGGATGTCAAATTTCAAAGCTGGTAAAGTTGTTGGTGGCGTTACAGCACGTTCACCAAGGACATGCGTGCGCTGTTTTCACTTCGTAGTTGCTGCTTGTTTGGGAGTTCGCCATCTAAACAGCTAAACAACAAAAGCATTTACTGTAGCTGACTGACTTCCAGATATAAAAGGTCACACTTCAATATTTTTGAACTGCAACATAGACAGTATGTCCAAATGAAACAACACTTGCGTTTATTTCTTATCTCTTCTTCTTCGGGCTTCTTCAACTTAATTCAGTTCAATTCCATTTTATTTATATGGCACCAAATCACAACAATCTCACCCTATGAGCAAGCATTTGGCAACAGTAGGAAGGAAAAGCTCCCTTTTAACAGGAAGATGGGCAGTCACCTGGTTGGTGTTTATGGGACAGGATAAAAGACGCAAATAAGCCTCCTCTTTTCCTCCTGCCCGGCAGCTCTGTCTTCAACAACTTCTTGTCATTGCAACATCCTCGATACTCCGTTAAATATATGAATAATATAAAATAACTGTCTGCACCCCATCTATCAAAAACACAATGACAATTTGCTCAAGAAATATATTTAATAAAAAAAAATTCAGGGTTTTTGGGGATCCAGCTCTCTAGGATTCCATTCATTTTGACTACCTCAGTATTTTGTTAAATACAGGAAAAGAGCATCATTACCCAGCAAAGGTTATATTTGTGGTACTGTTTGCATGCGTGTTATTCTGTCTGTAAACACAATAGTTTTGAATGGGTTCTGAAAAAGGTCCTGCTAACAATCCATTAAATTTTGGCTCACAAAGTTCTTCAACGTAAACTCAATGATTTATTGTTGAAAAACTGACAAAAAGCTTTATAACTTGAAAACTATGATTGTTACAAGTATAGTGTGTATTTTCAACATATAGAAAGTACCATATAAAGACTTAAAATATCATGTCACATTGACCTCTGACCTGTCCTTCAAGACTAATAGATTGAAGATCCTAGGGCCAAAGTAATAATAATTGTATGTAGAGCTGCTTAAAAGTATATTTTTACTTTGTTATTATTAAATTATATATGGGTTGATTTAAGTTGATTTGAAAGGATTTAAGTTATTTTAAGCCAACTCATTCATGTTCACTTGTCCATTACCTGCTCGTTCGTGTAGTCAGAGTTAACCAGCATCTGATTTTTACTGCATCACAAACTTCTACAATCCTGTTCCCTTAAAAGTAAAAGACTCCCCAAAGACTGAACTGCTTGAGCAGACATTTGCGCTCTCGAAGTGCTTCTTGTTTGCTATGTTTTACTTTGTAAAGTAGTACCACGTTGGTATTAAAATGAGTTTGGCCAGGATCTTTCAGTTCATCCCAAAGGTGATTAAAGGGTAAGGGGGGAGGGGGGTCTGGTGAGAAGAGTAGTCTTTTTGTGTCAGAAATCGAAGGCCTTCCTCAAGTTATCAACACAAATCTGGAGGAACCTCGCTGTCTAAAATGTCTTCACACGCTGAAAAGAACGCCTGAACAAATGACATGTCCACATACTTTAGGCTATTGAGTGTTTTTTTCTCTGCTAGAAGAGGTAAAATATTGGGAAGAACGTCAGAAATTTGAAGTGATCTGCTTTACAGAGTAATACTGAATATATACTCTAGAATCAGTATTGATGTTTCACGCTAAAAAAGTATCAGCATCCGTAAATCCCTCGTACACAGGAACCCAAAAACCTACTTCTGCTTGTTTTCATTCCGGCCGACATGTGAAGAGAGTAGTTTCCACCTTTCAAACATATTCCACCGGTCAGGTTTTTATCACACTGCAGTGATTTTACCCAGACTAAAAGGCCGGAGAAAGGAAGAAGCATTTTGAACAGAGAAGCTCGCCTCTTCACTACGTGCGAGGTCTGTTTCGTCATTCCCAGAGGTCCCTCCGTGCATCCTCCGTGTTCTCCTTCCTCCATACCTAGTTCTGATCTGAACGTAGGCATGCCGCACGATGGATGAGGTAACACCAGGCAATCTCAACATGGTGCCGCTTACATCAACTCGCCCGTTCAGATGAGCTGCCAGACCATCGCTGCTAATCAGAATTTCTGCTCCTTTAATTGACCACCCCCCTCCCGACTGAATAAAAATTCAATAACATTAAAATAGAAACTGCTGGTGCCGATCCACGGCCAGACCTGGCTCGCTCACAAAGCTTGCAATTAATGCTAATCGGGGACAGGCCGTCCACTGATTTAGGTGAGGACGTCTCAAGTCTGGAGAAGACTGGAGCGTGCCAAGGAAGCCTGTTAGCGAGGAGCGAGGAGGGACGCTTTTTAAAGATTGAAGCCCTGGCATGTTGTGACGGGGTTCTGATTACAGTCCGCCGAGCAAGAGCCCCGGCTCGGAGGAAATTTACATGTCCCGGCCTCTGCTATAGGAGATGCAGGTTACTCCACGCGAGGCATCACAGGTACAGAGGAAGTAAATACACAAGTAATCATGCAAGTCTTTTCAAAATAAAAGCTAGAAGAAACAGTAAATATAGAAAAGATGGGCATGGTTCATAAAAGCCACTGATTTTACCCGAGGTTCAGTTTACTCATTACAGGAAGTACTGCTCAGCTTGTTATTTAATTTAGTGAAGGAAGCCTTGCTAAGTTAATAAGCACAATGATGTCAGTGCTTATTTCCAGCCTCACATATGACTGCATTACACACTGCTTTACTGTGGAAGCTCATAACTTCTGAAATAAGAAGTCAGGGACAAGCAGAAGAAAAGACTGAATAAAAAGTATGTGTGTTTGTAATTATATCCTCTTGTTTAAAATTTCAGTAATTTATTTATTTATTGGCAGCTTGATTCTTCCATACAATACTCTACTCGCTATGGAAAGAAAGCGCTCACTGGATATTTCAAAGTTTTAATAAAGTGGATCATGTGAATCCAGTGTTTCCGTTGGTGTTTTTTTCTGAAGAAGCTCTACTTTGGAAGGCAAAAGACAAAAACAATAGACTCGATAAAAGTGAGATATAAAGATTATATAACTGGTAATCGGACTGTTGCTTTTACAGTGCTTTTCTAATCTGAGCACTCAAAGCGCTTTATTATCACAAGCCTCATTCGCCCATTCACACACGTTCATGCAGGCACTCTTGCCTCTATCCAAGCACACACCCTCACACTGATGGATTCATCAAGTGCAACTCCAGGTTCAGTATTTTGCCCAAGGATACATCAACAGGAAGAAGGGACCACCAACCTTTCGACAGGTAGTAGATGTGCTCTTCATGTCAGGGGCGACAGATGGGAGGGAGTCCCACTCATTGCAAACAGTCTCAGAGAGATTGCAGACTGTTTGAAAATAATCACTGTCTAATATCACCTGAGTCCATCTGCATCAGTCAGCTCAACTCCTCTGTGATGTGTCAGGGACTCAACTCGTCTTGTTGTATTTGGAATATAAAATTGAGGCTGCTGAGCACCTGTTGTTATTGTTATTTTTTAATTAATATGAGGTTGTGGCTGTACTCTCAATGTAAGCAGTTAATTTCAATTTCTGTGTATTTACAGTTAATCATCATCATCGCAAACAGATTGCATGTAACTGCCAGCTTGTCCCCCTTCAGTTGCAGACTGCTATTTAATCATTTAATCACAAAGAAAATTTAAACACAGCAACTGACTGGTCCCTGTCTTCGAAACAACCATTTCAACTCCAACACAACTGTGCCGCGGCCTTTAACTACTGTTCTCCACAGGGCGACCGTGGCATTAGTTCAGACTAGAAATGTAGTCTCCAGTTTTATATATTCCCAACTCCTCATTCTAAGTTGTACATTTGAATGTGTAAGGGGCGTAAAATTCAACACTGCAACAGCGAAAATCTTTTCCTTTTTTATGTGGACTTCCTGAACTCTAAACTGCAAAAACAAAATAATAATAAATCCTGTCATTGAAGTGAATTTGTGCTTGTTGTTGATTCCTTGAAGGTCTTTTCTTCCAAACAAGTGTCTCGGTTTTACTTGATAGCATCTTTGAGGTGATTTCAGCTTATCGCCAATGTAATTTCCAAAATCGAGTTTGCTTTTTCTCGCAGGGCAAAGAGAAAGAAGCTTGTGCTGCTCCTTGATTTAGCAGAGAAGGTTTCAGACCTGCAGCATGCACATTTTTGTCACAATAACCCATAAGATGCATGCACTTAATAGGTCACTCAGAGGGAACACGTGGTATTCTTTTCACAGCCTGCGTATCCTGCGTGCAGGATCCCCGGCCGCCACGTCGAGAACCTCCGCTCCACTTAACGTGCTCATTTACCTTGAGCTATATTTACCCCGATCTCAAAGAGAGTCTCTTAAGACTCCACTTCCACTCCTTCTATTGAACCTCCTCACAAAACGTCTTGCCGTGCACAAAGAAAGCGTGCATTGAGTGTAACGAATGGGAGGATGTGCGCGCGGCGTAATGGCCCACGGGGCCCTAATTGTGCCGATTGATTCGAGTTGTCAACTTGGACCATAGAATTTTTATCTGAGGAAACCATCTTAAAGGAGAGGCCAATGATGACATTTATTTTTCACAGTTAACATCTTTAGCCTCCCTCCACACTCACCGAGTTTACATTAGAGATGGAGATCACAAGATGTGCTGACTCTATGCGTGAGCCGTGCGCGGGCATGTGTGCGTCTCACATAGACCTCCTTTCAAAGCACTTTAGATGCCATTGAATTGATATGGCCATTAATGCATGGAAGGGGAACCATTTTGGCGTGACTCTTGATGTGTCTGCATTTCGCTGCCACATTTCTTTCTATAGAGAGCTTCTATAGAAAGCTTTCTTTCTCCTTCTGTTCCGCAGCATTAGTAATTATCACGAGGATGCCTCCTAGCCTCACTGCAGAAAAAGGAAAAAAAATGTCTTCGCTCATCAGAGAACAGAGACGTCAATTTAGGACCAACTCCCCCCTGTTAGCAGAGAGAGGTTTGAATTAAAAACATCCTTCACAGGTCGTCTCTTTGTACGACGCTGGGCAGCAGCAGCAGGTTCGGGAAAACTTCAATTATTTTCCATTAACGGGGACACAATTGATCTAAACATGCGGTGAGTGGTGCAGTGGCTCTACCTTAAAGGGAGGTGGTTTTCAGGGAGTGGAGCTGCAGAGGCTGAGCACCCCTATGGATCGTCCCCTCTGGTTCTATACAGTCTAGAGGCCCTGCTGCCCCCGGCCTGATTGAACGCCACGGAGAGGGCCTGTGGAGAGGCTCTAGTAACCGTATGCCATTGTCCAGATGCTCACCTGCAGTCACGGAGTGGGGGTAAAGAGACTGCAGGAAGGAGCGGTGGCACTATGGAGGGCAGAGGAGCTTTTGACCGACTGCCAGTTCAGCTCTGCTTAAGGGAAGGGGTGTGTTTAGCAATGTGGAAGAAGCTGTAGGAGATCGCACAAAAGCGCTAAGGAGGGCTGTTTTAGTCTGGAAGGTGAAAATACTCAGAGTTTCTGACCGAGCAAAAAATGCCTACGCAATGAAAACAAAATAATTTCTACTACTTATCCAAATACGTTTGCTGCCTTAACCAATATATATCCAAATACTGGCTATTTGGTAAATTTTTGTTATTGTATCCACTTCAAAGTTCGTCACAAGAAGAAGCTGATCACCACATAATAACCGGGCTGCTGCAAAGTTCAAATGCCAGCTACCCGGAGTGAAAACAGTGACAGACGAGTCTTCTCTACATAAAATAAAGGTTAAAGACAGAAGTGTTTTCGGTCTGCACACAGAAATACTCCCGAGACACAAAATGAGTGTCTGTGCTCAGCGTGAAGTAGCACGAATCGAGTCAAACATCCACCCTCCAGATGTCTGCGGCGGAAAAAGTGAGGAATAATTTCTCAGTGAAAAGCTGCTACGTGTAAACATATTCATGAAACACCTGATCTTAGACTTGTTTCATGTCACCTATGTCTGTGAGAGTGCTGATGTATGTTTTGAAAAATATGAGAGAAGGAGGAATCAGACATCAAACGGCGGGATGAAAGGAGAAGCACCCAAAGTTGACTGTGACAATCCCTAATCGCTGGTGAAGAGGTGTTGTTGTGGAAACAGGTTTATACCGACACCTTTTCAGAGGTACAGAGGAGCAGAATACTCGGCCGTGTAATTCGGCAACTCGCCAAATTTCTGGTCATCCCACCTTTAAAAAGTAAACATCGACGCGTCACCAATCGCATTAACTTGCGAAGCCATCGGTGTTTCTTTTCAAAGGGCCACGACTGGAATCGACGCCAGCGAGGGCTTCACTCACAAAGGCTCGTTTTTCAGCGTCTCTTCTCACCCTGAAGCTGTTTGCCAATCTAGCTCTGAATACACCCTTCACTGGCTTGAGCACCTTGAGGTGTGCTCATCTCTAATCATTATTTGATGACAGAAATCTGCAGGCAAAAAACCAGGAGAAACACAGTTCCTTAGCAACGGGCGCCGCCAGTCCAAACAATTTCATTAAAGCGTGGCACCTCTTAGCAGGTGGGTGAGTGTTAGAGGAGATAAACATTCATGAGCAGATTGGCTGTGGTATTTGCCAACATCACAATTGATGATATCAATTTGTTTGCGTAGCAGCTCAAATATTGTAAGTGGATTAAGCAAAGGTGTCAGGGATGGTGAAGGAGTGTATCAGGATGTCTTTTTTTCTCTTAATTGATGGTGAGCAAATGCAGCGAAAATGTGATTTCTTTTTTGTTTCGAGGTGAGCTGCAATTACTTTAATCCAGGGCGACAATAAATTTACATCATGTTATTGATACAAAACGCAAAGAGCTGGATACCTCTACCGTGATTTAATTTAATTTGTTTGAAGCAAATTAATTCAGCGTAATCAAAGCATACAGAAGGTCAAAGGTAGCACAGTGTCGTGTTTAATGAGCAAAATGCAAAGACTATATGCATCCAAGACTGCGACAAAGCAAGTCGTTTAGATTCAGTTCAACCTTGTCAGCTTACTTTGTGTTTGTCACCCCAAATTCCCTCTGACTGTGCGTCTGTAACGTATTTCTTTTGGTCAAAGTTAAACATTTCACCATGGACCTTTAGCCTTTAGCCTTTGTTTGGGAAGATCCAGTGGTTAACCGTGAGAAATCGGAAAAAAATCGCAAATTTCTTTCCATCCACAAACGTCCAAATTCACCTTAACTACTTATATTTAGAAACAGAAATTTCTTAACAAACAGTGGTGTAGTTCCCGCAGGATTTCGACTTAATTTGCAAAATGACTTAAGTGCTTGACAACCTTGTTTTTATACAGAAATATAACCAGAATACAGCCAGCTGAGTTGGTTGTACAGATGAATTGGGCTGTCCAGCACAGATTGACTTAGGCCTTGATTAAACTCCATTGCAGATATGGACACAGACAGCTGGACACCTGATGGATGAGCAGTTATTCGTGTCAATCCATTTATCACTTCTTTGAAGACCATTTGAAGTCAGGCGCCAGGGACAAATATGATGTTGGTGCAATGTGATCTACAAAGCAAAGCTGGCCATTTTACAAACTGTAGACAGTAGTCTAAAACACGCACTTATATATCTTCACCTGCCAGGCCCTTTAGTAATTTTTCCAAGACTGAAAGCTGAGGCGGATCATTAGATCAATTTGTTGCAACTTCAACCCTTTGTCTGTCAGAACTGGACATAGTCTGACAGATTCACCTGAGATTTCTCTCCAAAACAAAAACATGGACCAATAATTAACTTTTCCAAGAATACAGGAGACATCTCCTCCAACCTTTGTCCAATCCTCGTCTCATTAACAGGTGTGTTCCACCTGGCCTCACAAAGGTAACCACGGTTTGACTTTGTCCCGGTCACTAACAGGTAATGCACAATGATTAACACGACCTGTCTGAAGAGCAGTCAGGTGTCCAAGGCACTACACTTGTTTTTTTATACAGGAAGGATGAAATGACACATCAAGGACACATTGTGCGGCAGTGAGTTCATATATATACATATACATATATATATACATATATATACATATCACTTTAACAATGTGGAGACCTAATAGCATTGACTTATAAGGAGTTGTTAGATAATTCCTAACCCTATTAAAGTTTTACCTCATCAGGTCACTAGAAACTGTTCAATCAGAGCGTCCAACAGCAAGGAAAAAGCACATGATGAACACTTTATCTGCAGAGCTTACTCCTGCATACATCCAAAGGCAAGATGGTAATGAAGTAAGTAGGAGTGTGGTGAACGACAGCTGCAAAACACCACATAGTAGGTCTAAATTTGGTCATTGTTTTGAGCGGCTCAGTCCCTGACTCCTCCAGTCCGCATGCTGAAGTATCTTGGGCAAGATACTGAATGTGAATGTTAGAAAGTGCGTAGGCACAGATAAAAGTGCTGTGTGATTTGGTGAATACTTGTAGTAGGAAGCACTTTGAGTGCGCAACTGAATAGAAATGTGCTATATAAGTACCAGTCCATCATGAAATGGCAAAATGTTAGTATTTTAGAAAGGACTGAAATTCCTGCTGGTTTGTGGCTTTTTGGTCACGACAGCAATTAAATTTATGCATTTTTTTTGTTCAAGCTGATCCACGACAGCTCGCTAGCCACTGAGATAACATAGAAAAAGAAAACACTACTTTCAGCTGCTCCCTTATTCACTGCTCACTATTCCCTTAATCAATGGGTAACTCCACATATCTGACGGTGAGTCCAAAAGTTTGCAAGGGGGTTAGGATCCCCTGGTAACTAGGGAAAAATGTGTATTCTGCAACTGGTTCGGGAGTGGTTGCTGGGTGAATTCGCTCGCAAAGAGGGTGCTTCGCCAAATACCTCCTTCTTGTCACTAGCAGGTAGTTGCAGTTGGCCACAGTTTGCATGAAAGACACCAACTTGTCTACAAAAGTTTAACATTTACTCTCTGAGCTGTAGTGTGACTTGAAAAAATGCAAAAAAGTTGATATCAGTCTCGTTATTTGTGCCGCACTTCGTAGAATTTCACCAGTGGTCTACATGTTGTTATCGAGTATTTACAGACAAGTTGATGTCTTCCATGGAAGTTACAGGTGACTATCAAGTAACCACAAGGACGTTTTTAGTGCAGCATCTTCTTTGAAAGCAATTTCACCTGGCAACTGCAACCAGCTGCTAACCAGTTGGGGGATACACATTTTTCACAGCGACTGGAGATTGCTGGGGGATCAAGGAGTGGTCTTTTAGGCCTATGCGACTAAGACCTGGTAGTATATAGTGGTTCTTGTAATTGTTTAAACTAGGTTTATCCCAGAATTCTTTATCTGCATGTGTTTTATAGAATCACCTATTGCAATTTTGTAGGGTTTCCCACTGTGCATATAGTTTATAATAATTATCTTGTGAGAGTAAGAATGCACTAAGTATAAATGCATGCCTCTCTGTCATTATTTATTTAAAAATGAAACAGCAAAGTAAGGAGCCAAATACTCCTGGCAAGACTTATAGTCCAGCCTGCCCTTACATCCAGATGCTGATCTATGTTGAATTAGCACATCTCTGATTTTAATTTGCTGATTAAAAACTGTTATCCTGAACAAAATTTGCTACTTGGTGGCAGCTGTACAAAAATATCTCATTACCTAGAAAAAAAATATTTCTATGAGCTTTTTTTTGCCTTCTTAGACCTCATTTCATTCCTTTCACCAGTGAGAGGCAGCCTCTCAGACATAAACTCTCTATTTCCAGTGTCAGAGGCAAACACCACTTGATTTAAGCACTTTTATTCATTATCACTTTGATCAAGGACAGTCCAATCAAAGACTGTAGACAAGAACAGCTCTTTTGAATCTGGAGCATCAGTGCTCTAATTTGAGGTGCCATACTGTACATAGCCTGGAGGTACTACACTGACCATGAATGAGATGAAAGAGACTTGCATGTATGATGTGATGCTTTTACAACCAAATCTGCTTCATATTATTGTCACAAGATCAACTGGGAGCCATAAAAAGAGGCCCGATGCCTGGAAATGTATTCAGGTCGCCCTCGGGTTTTAGTACTGTGTCTCTGCTGATTAAGGTGCAGGACAAAGACCACTTCTTTGTTTTGGAGTAATGAGCAGCAGTGGTGAATGATTTCTCAGAGTGAGACATGTGAAAGTCTGATATATACGCGTGATTGTCTAACTTTGGTAGGTTGTTTTTCAGTGTACATGCCATCCTGTCATCCTGCTCATTTAGTTTTTATAGAGGGCTAAACCTTCCAACATCTAAAATTACTCCTAAAAGTGATTTTTCTCTTAATTTCCTTCAGTCCCCCCTATTTATTCACTTTACTGTTTAACTTTGCTTTTTATTCACTTGACTGTTTTATTTTTAGTTAGATTAGTGCCCAAGTTTTCACATTTCAAATTCAAATTGTTCCTTCTGGCTCAAATCTGGCTCAAAGTGGGAGTTGCATTCTGGTAGTTTAGTCTCTTGTCTCTTGCACTCATTAAAGTCTTTAATGTCACTTTTGAGAACCTACACAGAAACAAGTCCATCAGGGAAATGTTGTGCAGCTCTGCATGTTTCTGTAGCTATATTTCATAGATACAATCAGAGTATTAAACACTGGTCTGCAGTCCCTTGGCAACCACTGGTCACTTGTGAAGATTGTGTATTTACCAACCAGTCAGCAGGTTGTAACAATCATGCATAGCTTGTATGGAAGACATCGACTTGTCTGTAAACACTTGCCAAGTGGTGGTAGCCCTCCAATCGACCCATCGACCTAAAAGTGCATCAGCCTACTGGGCAAATGCGCAGTATGCCAGATTAGCAGTCTATCCCTGTGAACAACCCAAGGCTCAAGACCACCGTGAATTGGAAACTTCTGGAATACCAGCATCACTGTCCGCAGTGAAGCACATGACCATGGACTGAAAGGATGCCGACTAAGGATGATGCTCCTAAGAAATTGATGCCTTCAAGCTCGACATTTGCAGCCAAATGCTTTCTGGAGAAAAGTTTTATGGTCAGACAAGTAACAGATTTTGTTGTTTGGAGACACTGACAAGAAGTATTTTTGGAGGAGTAAACCCTAAGAACTCTGTACCAGCTGTCAAGCATGGTGGTGGTAGAATCATGCTTTGGAGCTGTTTTGCTGCCAGTGGTAAAGTGGATGGATAGGACTGCCTCCAAATTTTTCAACTTCATCTCAAGTCAACAGCTCGAATCTGGCCTTTCCAAAGCCCTGATCTCAACCCTATTGCAAATTTGTGGACTACGCTTGAAAGTTGGGTCTGTGCCACAAAATGAACTCTACTAATTCTGCCAAGAACAATGGTCAGGGTGTACCCTGCCTATCACCCTATGGTAGCTGGGATAGACTCCAGCCCCCCCCCCCCCCCCCCCCGCAACCCAGATAAGGATAAGTGTAAGAGAATAGATGGATGCATATATTTGACCCTGTGTGGATTAGAGAAAATTCCAAATAAATTCAGACCTGTGCACTCAATTCTTGCTCTTTAGAGTCATTAAAGATATGTACAATCATTCCACGCTGGGAAAAGAATGAAATAAAGAATCATTAAAAGCACAAATTTACCATGACATTCATCCCCATTATGAGTGGATGTAAAGTTTTGACAACAAGCAAAAAAGAAAGAAAGACAAGGAGGAAACGTAATAAGTAAGACTGAGAAAACAAACACATCAGTTATGTCACAGTTTAATAAATTCATTAATTATTGCATATTCATTTGTATTTTCAGTCATTTATGTATTTGTATATTTTTTTTATTTTGTCAGTTTTGGTCTTCCATATCATCAAAACTAAAGAAAGACAGTTTGAGAATAAATATATATGTTTACTTTTTATTTATTCATGCATTGTTCTAACTTTTGACTCTATTTAATGCACTAAGAGCCACTTTTTGGTTGCATGCACCAGCACAGGGCATGACAAATCTCTCTCCATTTACTGTCCTGGGTAAATAATGAAGTGATTGCTGTCTAGGTGCACTTAATCTAAATTTTGATGCTGCAGAGCGGAGTGACCTGCGCCTCTGCCTGTGCTAACATGTGAATTTATGATCACCGTCTCCATTTGAGACTGACATAAATGAACCGGCATCGCCTCTTGCTCACGACCCCCTCCCCTCCATCCTCCGCTTTCCCCTCTGTCATCTTCCTGACACCTCCAAAAGATGACATGGAAATACATGTGTCGGCAAGCCTGACAATGAGGAGCCATAAAGCAATAAAGCGAGGAAAAAAGAGGAAGACGGGGACCTCAGAGTGTTTGTCACTGTCATGTCTATTGATTGATGACAAAGAAAACGATTGAGAGGTCCTCGACAGCAGGGGCAGGAGGAGACAGACAGGGAGAATTTCATTTGTTGAGTCAAATATTCAGAAACAAGACGTGCTCGGGCATTTTAGCCTCCTATTTCTCTTATTGTATTACATTAATCAAAGGGCTTCCGGGAAGTTCATCTGAACCGTGTGTCACCGTGATGTTCTGAGGAGAGAAAAAAAAAGAAAAACAACAAAAAAAAGCATCCTTTGGAGATGTCTCTTTCCTGACAGTGGTATCAATTGTCTTGTCTTAAATGATCACGGCCACTGCATTACTTGGAAATTAACAGCTAGAATTTATGTGAGTGCCTCTCTCCTCACTTCCTGCCACGGCTGAGTCGCAGAAACAAATAATTGAATTGGTACAAGTACATAAAGCATTCCAGCGGCTAATGTAACAGGCCTAACTCAGTTAACTCAGTTAACAAAGGCAAGGGCACAGACAAGAGTGGGGTTATAAAAAAAAAGAAAGAAAGAAAAAAAAGGCCATGCAGATTTAAACCTTTTTTTCCCCTCTTTTACCAGACTTGTTCCTTTGCATCTCTCATCACCTTCCTCCGTGTCACTCCCCGTTTCTCCCTCCCTCTTTAATTGGAAGTCTCCGCCTCAGTTGTGGATCACCTAAAAGATCCTGGGGAAACCTAAGCTGTCACAAAGTGTGCTTATTAAAACAGACGGGGGAAAGATAAAAGCCTAAACTCCTCAATTTTTATGAGGCGGCGGTGACTGTCTGAGTGCATCAGGCGTGGCTGAATGAGACACTTTGACCCCGAAGCAGTGTGTTTACAAAAAAATGGGTGAACTGCCCCTTTTATAATCAGGCCCAGAATCACTTAATGCATCATGTAGCATAAATGCACAGGAATTTGTCTGGGAGGCAGCAAGGAAACCAAACAGAGAACATATAGAAGATACTTGAAACACATAATGATGGGTCAGACGCACTTAAAACTGCCAATAGCCAATTTTGTTCTGATGTCCACAGCAGATATCATAAACAGTGCTCTGGTCCCGGAGTTTATTATTAGTTTGGGTGGAAAAAATTGAAGAGAATTGTTCTTCAGGGCAGACTGATAGCAATGTGACTTAGCACAGATATGAAGCTGTGGTTTATAAATCATTAGAAATAAATTTCCTATATATCTCAGACACATTTGACTTCATCATTCACTGAAGTGACAATGATGGAAAGGCATTTTATAGCCGACCACAGTCATATTCTCTGAATGTACATCCTGCTCAGTGCTTTATCTCCCCACCCCCAATCTGGTAGATTTTACTTTTCTCAATAAAGAGAAAGTTTTGATACTTTCTGGCTCAGTAGCTGTCGATTATAATGCACCACGTTTCATACCATGCATCAAAAACATTTTTCAGCATTCTTTTGTCCAAAAACGTGCAAAGTCGCAGTTGTAAAAGAAGAAGCATGTAATTTGTCATTGTACATGGGGTCACCTCATCGGGTCCAAAGGTTTTGCTGGAGGACACCTGTTCATTTACTTTTTCACACAAAAATGCATGATGCCAGTGCTTAAAGAAACAGTAATAACAGTGGATGAATAACACGGAAACATTAGACAATGAATATAACAGCAACACTCTAATTAATAATATAACATTGTAAAATTTCATTTTTAATTACTGTGCATTTAACAGTGAAACGTTCCAGAATGAATGTAATTACAAAAAAGATTCTGGAATTAACATTATAACACAGTAACATTCTAGAACTAACAGAACAGTAACAATTGAGGATAGATACTGAAACACTGTGACCTTCCCAAATAAATATTATAACATTCCAGAAAAAATATGACAGTTACATTCTGGAATGGATACAAAACTAATATTCCAAAAAATGACTATTATAAAATTGTAAAATTACAGAATACAACATTCTACAATAAATATACCTAATTTACACCTTTAGATCAGCTGTACTGTGGCAGTCTGCTATTTAGCACTAATTAGCAGGAAAGCTTGCAGATGTACTTTGCTATCCAACCTTGCTAATGTTAGCTAATAACTTAGCACTTTACCCTCTTACCCTTTATCCTCCAAACATGTTCTCATCAGCTATACTCATCTTTTACACACAGTTTATGGTCAGTCAGCTACAAAAGAATTCTTAAATACAAACAAATCCAAGTTTTTAAGTGTACTGTGGTTCTTCTCTGCTGCGTAAGTGCTGTATTGATGTTTTTGGTTCTTTAAAAGAAGATACAGTTTATTGGTGTTAAACATTTTCATTCATACATTAATTATCTAATTAGCATGTCTAGGTTAATTATTCTGAAGTAATTAAACCACAGTTTCCACATCAGTCAAAGCTGTTAAATTATGAAGGATCAAAATCTGACTTTGTATCCGACCTCTCCACATCAAAGCAAATGGGAAAAGTTACATCAGATGTTTTGCTAAATATTCGTGCAAAAAAAAAAAAAACCTCTCAGAATTCTCACACTGCATATCTTGTGTATAATCAAGAATCGGTTCTTCGTGCCACCGTTTAGCTGTGCAACTGCGTGGTGACCCATTTGGAAAACCTCGAGTTAGATCAGATTGGAGTTCCCCGAATGCCATTCCCCTTCCACCGCCTCGACTGCTGTAATGTTCTACTCCTGAACAGCTTCTGTTTGTTGTTGATATATGTTTTTTTTTTCTTCTCTCCTTTCTGCTGTGTATTTTGCTGAAGCTTTAGACTCTCATTAAATCAACTGAGCAACTGCAAGCCTCTATAAACATCAAATCTATAAATTGCACGGATGGTCTTACGCTAGGTCTCAGACAGCGCTACCCTTTGATGAAAACTTCTGGGACAAAAACAGAAAAATAACTAGAGATTCTGAGGCAAGAAGAGAAAGTCTTGTTTTGACACTAAGATTAATTTACAAGTTTTCCCTCACTGGCAAAAAAGAAGGGATGCGTTTGTGTGTGAGGGGGGTTAGTGGAAAAAGAGAGATGAGAGGAGCTTTTGATATTTATTAGGCCTGGACCTCACCAAAGACCTCTCCTAGGACTGCCGATGTGACAATTAAGCCAGGTTGTGCTTTGACACTGTTTCCATAGGCAAGTGGCCAAAGTATATCTCCAGTCAAAATATCCATGCCAGCTAACAAGCTTGTTCCCTCTCCATAGAGCTGAGAAGAAAGAGAGGCTGCAGCCTTGAGACATGAACAAAAGCGGGGGGTGGGGGGTGAGGGGAGTGTTGGAGGAGAGTATAAGACAAAAAAATAAAATTAAAAAAAAGGCGATCCCCTCCCAAAATAAAGCCGCTGGAGTTTGCTGAAGAAAACGGTGTCAGCAAGTAGACGTGATCAAGGTGTTGTGTTCAGCTCCCCCGTCTGAAAACGTCCAACGCCGTCAAGGCCTGACACAATGCCAGATAGGAACCAGGCCCCTGGGTACGCTCTCACTCGCTTTTGTTCCGCTTTAATGACCCTGCCTTGATTCCACCCATAATGCTCACAGCTCTCGCTACACCTTGCCTATTTAGCCCACAGTCATGTCAGCTCGCTTCTCCCAGTGCTCAATCTTCACCCTCATTTCTTTTATTTTGCGTGTGTGCATGTGTGTGCGTGTATGCGTTTTCGTGAATGTGTGTGTTTGCTTGGAAATGCTGTTGTCTTAGAGGAGATCCCTGCTACACAATGGCCATCTAAACTCATTAAGAAAATTCCGTAAAGAGCCATTAACAAACGGGTTCTCTTTGGCCAGAGATATCAGGTCTAATTAGGTGACCGTTCTTGACAGGGTTGCAAAAACAAAAGGCGCACTCGCATTTGAAAAGGTTCAGGTCCCGCAAAGGGCCTCACGTTTTTTTTGTTTTTTTTTTTCGTTTTTCCCCTCTTCTCCTCCTCCCTTTTCTTCATCTCCCTCCACTGTAGCTGACTAATGACTGTGGGTTTAATAACAAAAAAGACAGAAAAAAAATACCTTTCTTCCCTGGGAAGGCGACGGGGAGAGGTTCGCCATTCGCCAAACAAAAGCCTTTCCACTTCGGGACCTTTTTCCCCCTCGCCAGGTGATTCGCTGTCCTCATTTACGAGACAATGAAGCCACAGACAGACTTATTGTAAACACTTTGCGTGGGCTGTTAAATGGACTGCCATGCCAAGCCTGCAATCCAGGCTTGAGCGCCCATCTCCCGCCCTTCTCGGTCCTTCTCCCAGTTTTGAGTACAGTGTCGACTGCTGCCTTTTTTTTCTTGCAAAGGAATTTGCTGTGGTGAATTTGGAGCAGTAATGTGGTTAGATAAGTCTATCCTGGTACAACAGCACCTGATGTAGTACAAGTGACAACTCTTTTGCATTGATATCCTTTTAGGACTTTTAAAGCAATGACCTTGCTTTTTATTTTATTAGAGTAACACTGTGCATCAGCTTTAAAATTTGCCAATTTAAGCTTTATTACAAATCTCCACCTGTTTCTGTACATGAGTGGCATGCAGTATAATCTGACCTGTCATTTGTCCATCAACAAAAGCTCAAGAGAAGTCATTCAGACTGTGCAACCAGCAGCCTAACACCCAGATCAGTTCACTATTATTATTATATTAACAGTTTCAGTGTTTGAAACAGGCTGAACACTGATGGTTTTGGTGATTGAAGGTGTTATCCAGGTGCTATCCAGAAAGTAAGAATTCTCTGAGATTTAGAAGTTTTTTGATTGTGCACAGTGAGCTGACACTGTTCTAGATTTCAAACTGGAAACAACAAACTTAACCAAATCCATTCATTTTCAGCAGGTTATTCAGGTCCAGGTCACCAATCTAAACAGAGAAGCTCAGACTTCCCTCTCCCTAACCATCTCCTTCAGCTCTTCTGGGTTATACCGAGACATTCCCAAACTAGTCAAATCTCTGTAGTGTGTGCTGGTTCTGCCCTGTGTCCTCTTCTTAGCTGGGCATGCCTGAAACACCTCACCAAGGAGACATCCAGGAGGCACCCTAGTCAGATGAACTATTTCAGCTGGTTCCTTTCAGTGTAAAGGAGCAGCGGCTCTAGTCTGAGCTCCTCCCACAATGAGTTTCTGAAAGCTACAAAAAACACTGACAGTTGGTGAACTGGTCTTTAAGTCTCAGTGGACACCTCTCTTCACCTAGACTTCAGCTTCTTGCAAATAACTTTTGCAACTCCAATTTTAGTCCCTGTTGCTTAAAATCCAATGTTACATGAAAGCAGCGCAAGTCACTAAACAGACAGGAGTAGTCTGAGTGGTGAAAGTCCAAGAACAACTTCAGTGGTGCTTCTCATGACTGGACAATCTGCTCGTCATAATGTAAGCATGACATTTACATAGATTTACGAACTACTGCACAATGTGGCCTTCAAATGATGCTTCTTGATGCTGCTTTATCAGTACTGCAGTTCATTCTTCTCTGTGTGGGTAAAACGGGAAGGTTTTTTTTCTTTCTGAACAGAGGACAGATTTAGAAGCCGGGCTAAACCTGAGAAACTGTACCTGTGTAGGGAGAGAGGCTTTAAGTTGCATGTGGCCACTCTCTTCCCTTGCTCTTCTCCTATTGGCTGTCGCCACCTCATCCCTTCGAACGAGCCCCAGCATCAAGTTTGTTTCCTCCCGCCGTCCACGTCCGAATCTATTTACAGTCGGGACCTTTTGCAGCCTGAGCAATCAATTCACGTTTGAATGAAAAGATCTTTCACCGTAATGTGCTACGTACCAAAGACAGATGACCGTGACCTTTGTTCTGCTTTACATTGTATGTGACGGCGTAAAATATATCACCTCTATTTTCAGTGAGTAGCACAGCATAAATAAGACACAAAAAACTTTGACGTGCTCTTTAATTTACCCGGACATTAATGGCTTTTTTTTGATGGGGGGGGGGGGCTTGGCGTTCTGTACTATGATATACGTAGCGATCGCACCATGGGAAAAAAGGCTCGGTGTCTTTCACAGTGTTTGGATGTTTGTTTTTTTCCAGGAACTGCTGCAAACACTGTAAAAGGAGCTCCACTAACACTGAGTTTATAAAGTATACCACTCTGGGAAATTGCATTTGTGTGTGTCTTCTCACCCTTAAGTTCTCCTTTATTCGTTTTCAGTTTTTACACCCAGCAGTCCTTTAACTGCATATTCTTCACTTATTTTTTTTTTTGTCTTTTCCCATTTTAATCTCTCTTGTTTCACACCAGACTGCTTTAGATTAACATCTTTTAAGCTTCAGGTTGGCTTTACTTCCAGACAAAAGAATTTTCCCATGTTTACAACCGAGCAAGCAGCTACATTTAAATGCACACCAGCAATACAAGAGTAACATGATTAAGGAAATGGCCCATGAAAAACTTTGATTATTCCACTGCCATTTTGCTCTTATCTAAAGTAAAGCTGCAATCACACCTATAGTTTGTTTTCGTTGGTCCAAACCGGAGTGGAAAACTTAATTTGAGTTTAGTTTCACACTGTCCAATAACAAGGCAACCACGAGTTGTAAATAAAAGCCATGTAGGTTCGAAATGTTGGCAGCGGAGGTGGAAATTAATGGCTGATATTTTTCTCCCTGGCTTTGCGAGCAGGCAGAGCGGCTTCTGCCTCTTTCTACCCATAATCCCTCGAGTTGTTTCCTGTCGTTGGTTTGGATTACATTTTCTACTTCTAACGAACCACATCACAGTTCTCTCTGTAGAGGGCTGGGACTTTGTCAGCCATGGTGGTGCCGTTTTTCTGTTTTATTTGGGTTTGAACAGCATTTTTCTCACCTAACATTAAAAACACAGCAGAGTTCATGAGCAAGCTCTGACCGCCCTTAAAGACCAGACGGCTTTCTCGTATAGGCCATTCTCCCAAAAAGCCAGGATCCTACAGAAGAGCAGTTTTTGGTCTGATCTTCTTTGCACATGCAGGAGTGTTGAGAACTGGCTGACTTCCAGGCATTTGTTTTAAACCATAATCTCAATTTCAGCGGCCAGCAAGACTTAAAAAATGGAATGCAAAAATGGATGCATACAATCACCAGTCAAACCTCTATAAAACTACTTAACAAGTCATGTGACCTCCCCCAGAATAATTTCCTAAAAGTATTTTTTTTCTTCCTATTAAAAGGGAGTTTTTCTTTTCCACTGTCACCAAGTGCTTGCTCATATAGGGTTGCTTTATTGTTGGGTTGTTTTGTTTTGTTTTTTTTACTGTATAAGTCTGAATTCTCCTGCATGTGACTTCTACCAACATCATTGCTTTTAAGAAATGCCCACTGTATTGGTGCCCTTTGGAGAATTTTTGATAAAATTATCTACCAAAAATTATAAACTGGTGACCTGTACAGTGCGTACCCTGCTTCTTGCTCTTTGACAGCTAGGATAGGTTCCAGCTCAGCCACAACCCTGAATTGGATAAGTGGACAAAAATGGATGAATGGACGGATTACTGTGCAGTAAATTGAGCAAACAGCTCGTCCAACAAGTTGGCGCACCAAAATTGGCCCATGCTGTAGTATTGCTATTAGTGAAACCGAAGGTGCATAGCATTACTGATTTTAACCTGTTGCTAGGCTGTTACTAAGTAGAATGATGACTTTATAATACATCTTGTATGTTTCAGCTTTTGTAAAGATAAATGACATTTGAAAATGATAGGATGTTTTCGTAAGGTGTTGTAGAACCATAAATGCTAAAAATGGGTCATTTTAGCCCGTTACTAGGTGATTACTAGGTAACATGATGACATCATAATATCTGGTATAGACAAGAAACATCAGGGACCCAAGATGCCAATTTTGGTTACTAAACTCCCAGTTGTGTAGAGAGAAGTTGGCAGACAAGGAAGCAAACACACAGGCAGGATTAGATTTACAGTAAGGTGCTACTCTGCATTTACCCAGCACAGTCTTTTATGACGTCTAGATCTTATGTTAATTTAAGTAATTCATTAACTCCCATCGGACTCACACTATATCTTAATCTTACTCTTATTTTGATGTTGCGCTTGAGTCTTGTGTGGCCTATTTTAATTATTTCATGAATTTTTTTAAGTTTTCTCTGTTATTTTTTTTCTTATTCTGTGTTTCTGGAAAGCAGGTTGTACTGATTTTGATAAATGCTACACAAATAAAATAAAACACGGCGGTAATGTCCAGTAAGATATTTGGATCCAGTGTTTGTGAATCTGTGATGCACGTAATCTAATTCTGTCCAGAAATTCCTGGATCCAGATCCAGACAAACCTAAAAGTGACTCATTTTGATGCCAAGCTGCTCACAACTTTTTGTTCAGGTTCATCAGTAGCGGTTTGATTAATCGAACCTTCTTGGAGGAGGTAATGAGACACCACAGTGATGTCAGCAGGGATTGTTTTCCCAGAATACTCCAGACACAGGAGATATGACGCCTTACTGTTTACCAGCTGAGTCCTGACTAGTAAACTAACCTTGATGTGTGAAATTGGTGGAGTTTCCCTCAGATTCCTTTGTGGTACTTTATTTATGGACTTTAAATTGATTATATACACCGATAAAAACAAAATGCTTTAGTCCCATTCCACATCCTGGAGCAAACAGAGTCTCAAACACGGTGTGTTAGTTTTCTTTTGTTGTGCAAAATATTCATACATAAAACATGCATTCGGGCACACTATACATAACAAAAGCTTGACTGTAGAGGAGCACAGAAAGTACTGTAAATAAGGGGGATGTGATGTCAGTGTGATGGCATATGAGATGTCATATCTGTCCAGACAGTGACAATGATCTGACCACCACAACCCGTGAGCCATTCAAGATACAAACACACACACACACGAACGCTTCTTTCATGCGATAAAATGACTGCTGCCACACACGCATTTACTCCAGGAGATTACGGCTGCTTTAAAATTATGATTTATTTGGAGTTTATATTTCAATGCCTTAAAATAAGCAACATTTATTTGCCGTGTTCTTTAAAAACCTGTTTTATTGGTTTAACGGTTGTTAATGTAGTGACGTTAAAGCTGGCCATCAGAAGCACATGACAGTAAACAAACCCTGAGGTTAGCCAAAGGGAGCCATAAAAATATAAACCAAATTGTCTGTTGCATCATCCATCACAGTTTACAGACCCACTGAATTTTCTGCACATTTTTCTGTGCAATGAAAGGATTGTCCCCAATATTTTATGGCCCATTGGGTGGGTAGTCTGCAGCTTGATTAGTTTGGTATTTGACTGATTTCCTGTCACTTGATCAATAAAAGTGTGTTAAGAACTGGAGGTAAGGAGTGTACCAAAAGTTAGAGACTTGCAACAACATAGAAGCCAGAGAACACCGAGTGTCAATAAAATCGAGCAACTAAGAATGAAGAATGATGTTCCTTGATATTTGATGAGGTGGCCAAGAGTTTAGAGGATTATTTAGACAGCTAAAGCTTGGTACGTCCATTAGCTGTCATTAACTGCCGGGTACAATGCAATGTAAGGCAAGCGAATTGCTTTTTGTTTTTCTTTGAAGCCGTCTGGGATGTAGCAAGTAAAAAGTGAAGCTAATGTGGAAGTGCCTTAAATCTGCTTTACTTTTAATGGCCAGCACAGTTGCAAAACCAAGTCAAGTAGACTCTATGAAAAAAAGTTCCCTCAGTTCCCTGAATTTGTGACTACAGTAATCATTTTCCAGATAAACTGAACACAACATAATGTTCATTTAGTAAATTATGGAGCCCATTAGAGCTAAAAAGGAGGACAGCACAGGGTATGCTTTAGGGTGAAGCCCTGTTCCTCAGTTTCTCAGTCAAATCCACCTTTCACTTGTCTTGTCTGATTTCAAAATAACAAGATGGCAACAGCTCACTAATGGATCTGTCACACTACAGTAAAACAGTAACCTCGTTGCCTGATTGACTGTTTGCAATTGTCAACCTATTGCAAATAGTTTTGACGACCAACTGATTGGCCAGAGGCAGAGCATGCAACACCTTCAACCTCTGAGGATCCAATTTCAATTAGACAGGTTGCCTCATGGGAGGCCGATGGGTGTGGGTTAGACAGGAATGTTTTTAGACCATGTAGACTCTCCAGACACTTCAGCAGATAGACCTGTTTTGCTTCTCGTTTAATATCTAATCAGCCAATCACTCAATGCGTTCAAGTATATATACATGGTCAAGATGACCTGATGAAGTTCAAACTGAGCATCAGAATGAAGAAGAAAGGCGATCTGAGTGACACTGAAGTGGGACGTTTGTTGGTCTGAGTATTTCAGGAACAGCTGATCTTTTAAAATTTTCCTGAAACCCTCTCTAGGGTTCAAAGACAATGGTCGGCAGCTCTCTGAGTGAAAGTGCCTTGTTGATGGATAAGAACAGGGAGTCAAATAACCACTCATTACACCAAGGTATGGAGAAGAGTATCTCTGAATAAATGACATGTTCAACCAATGGATCCATATTGCCTTGTATCAGCGGTTCAGGCTGGTGGGCACTTTGGGTCCCTTAGTACCAAATCGGCATTGTTTAAACACAACAGCATACCTGAGTATTGTTACTGACCATGTCCATCCCTTTATGACCACAGTGCACCATCTTCTGATGGCAGCTTCAGCAGGATAACACAGCATGTCACAAAGCTAAGATCATCTCAAACTGGTTTCTTGAACATGACAATGAGTTCACTGTACTCACGTGGCCTCCACAGTCACCACATCTTACTCCTTTAAGACTGAAATCTGGTTGGCTGCACATCCATGATGGACCAAAACCTCTGAGGAATGTTTCCAGCACCTTGTTGAATCCGTGCCATGAAGAATTAAGACAGCTCTGAAGGAGGTCCAACCCCATACTAACAAGTATGATCCGTAAGTATATGCGTGTTTTGATTTTATTACTCTACTTATGTCTTGATACTTTGATATGTAATTGCACTTGATAGCTTATTTAATATTGTGTTCCCCTTCCAGTGACTGCAGATGGTGTTTTTAAGCATGGCCCATGACTAACACATGATTTAATATGTTGGAAATACTAGATTTTTCTAAATGTTACTCATTTAGACAACTAAGGCTGCAAATAGAGTCCTCTCAGTGTAATTCTGCTGATTTAATTGATCTATAGATTTACATTTGTTTAATTAATTGATGTAAGGATAAGCATGAGACAGACAGATTTTGAGATTTATCATTAAAAAGCTTACAACAGTATGCCAATTTATGGATATTTCTACAAAATAACACATGAATAATCTAGTTTTCGTGAAGATTAAATGACTTGATGTTAAATTGCATAATCTCCTTCGCCTTTAAAATAAGTAAATCACAGTCTAAACTCATAGAGTGCTGAATTATTCACATATTTTAATAGTCCAGCCTTGAGCTCAAATCATTGACGCCACATTCATGTTTAACAGGTGCAGTAAAACTTTATCAGTGAGAAAAAAAGAGAGAAACATAAATGTCTAGAGGCCCATATGACGATGATTCACACCAGATTTGCCCATACTGACAATGACTAATAGCTCCACTCAAAGCTCAAACCAGCAGCAGGAGTGTGTCTATGACAAGTTCTTGGGTTGCTCAACAGGTGCCAGGTGAAACCTCCCCAGCTGTCTTCTCTTCCTGAGCTCCCATTGGTCAGGAATCTTTGGTGTACATTCCTACTAGCTACAAGAGCCACGTGCGTCTCTCACTACCTTGGCTGAAAAGGTTAATGACCAACAGGTGCCGGTTTATGTGCTGCTAGCTCAGCTGTTTACCTTCATGGAAAATGTGTTGCAGGAGCAGAGCTTCGTCACGGTGGGACTTTTGACATGTGGATATGTGACCACACACTGTACACAGATTTATCTATTTTCATTAAAATAAGTGGGCAGTACAGACCTCCAACCTTTGCTTGGTCAATTAAAGGCATACCTGACTAAAAACTGTCTGGGTATATCGCAGAAAATGTTCTTCACTTACAATTTTTAAAAAATTAAGAGAACCTAGTGTGCTTTTTCATGTTTTTATCATACATGCAATATTGCAAGTCTTCTTTTGGTCCAAACCTAAATCTTCAAATAATGAGATCAGGGCATCTAGACGTCATCCCTCAGGCTTTACTCCTGTATACAGTTAGTTTGAGACACTTTTTTCCACTCTTGCATCTTTATGATGTCAAAGAGATTTGTAATCTGGGGCAAATGAGACTGGCTTTACGCACAAAAGGTTGCCCATATGTTGCTCTGTTTTTGATGGGCAGCCAATCAAAAGAAAGCTAGCTCAAAGGAGGAGTAGCCTGTTTCAAACAGAGCCAGTAATACCATAATGGTACTTTATATCATCATAATATGTCCATTTTTTTTGTATTTAGATTAAGTTTTTGCATCTTGAGCTATTTAGAGATCAGTACAAACGTTTCGTCACTCATCCAATTAACTATATATATAAAATATACAGTGATGATATATATATATATATATATATATATCTAGAGAGAGAGAGAGAGAGAGAGAGCGATAGAGATACATATATATACATATATACATAGATATGTATATATGTATATATACATATCTATGTATATACCTGCTGTTCCTCTTTATTAGGACCAGTGTTCTACTCCACAGCTATCCATGCTCCTCCTGCTCTGATCACTGTGCATGGAACATCAAATCTGATATATAAAATATACCATAAATGTAAAATCTGTCATTCTGTGTTTCTGTGAACCTGCAGCCAACATGATATGACTGCGTGTGTGTGCAGTGTAACCCACCTACCTTCAACACACACACACAGTTCTTTCAGCATTTATTACTCTCCTGGACTCGTGAAACTCTGTTTGCAATTTAAAGCCACAAATTAGAAGCGTAAGTCATCTGTTTCCCATAATCCCCCCATCAGACCAGGAGCTGCATGACCCCCCACTTGCACATGCGTGCACAGAGCCACACGTGGATTGATGTGGACATTCATACATATGCATTGAGCACTTTAACCGTGTATTTTTCTTCTCTTTTATACCTGCATGTCTCTTAATAGAAAAAGAAACAGTTTAGTGAAGAAAAGAAAAAAAAAGGTGGTTCATCATCGATTCATCTGTCTGCTTGTTTACTGCGTGACATAACATCCAATAGATGCCGTGTGTAAACACTCGTGATTCTTAATACACTGAGTGACTCTTTAAACTGTCAGGCTTCCAATTTAACATATTACAGACAAGCGCGGTAATCTGCAGAGGTTAATACTGTGTGTTTATCTGTGGCGTGTGACTCTGAACGTGTGTGTGTGTGCGTCAGTTTAAATGTGTGTCTTTTGTTTGTCTTGACTGTTCTCATGTGCATACCTTTCTGCATGTGTAACAGTGGCTTTTTCGGGGTATGTGTGATAATGCAGCAGCTCTGCATCTGTGTGTGTGAGAAACCCCGGCAAAGGTGACGTGTCCTACATGTTCACTGACAGCTTTATAGGCTCTGTGGCTCATGAGGGGAACAGGATTATGGGAAAGGAAGCACACACACATATAGAGACACACTCGAGCTGGCTATTGTCCCAGACAGTGCCGTCAGGTGAGGTCCAAGGTTCAGTGTTCATATTATTAACAGGAACAAGCTGGTGCCCAGTAAACACACCTACAACTTACTCAAGCGGAAAGCTGAATTGTTGAGGGTCAAGCGGGGCCGAAGGGGTTGAGTTTACCACTGTAATTATCTGAGTGGGCAACTAGCTGATCTGAAGGCTCCAGAGAGATTGACAGAGTGTGTTTGGAAGAAAGATTTCATGGGATGTCTAAGACTGAGTGTCCAGAGGGGTTTTACTTTTTTATTTTCTTAGCTCTGTGTTTAGTTCATTTTTCCAGATGGGACATTTTATTCAGATCAGAATATGTCACCCGGACAGTCGAATGTGATATTCTTCATGCGAGATGCACCCAATCAACATCATTTGCACCTATATATGTGTGCTCCAGCCTTCAGAGCAAATTCAGCTAACCTTTCTTTCTTTTCCTTTTTCACTGATGAACTGCAGCTTAAAGTTAAATGTGGTATTTTTGCATAATTATACATTTCAAATGTGTTTTGCTCAGTTCGATTCAACTACAGCTAAGCAATGATCTTATTTTTCCTCAGCTCTATAGTTCTCTTTTCAGCCAATGTGAACAAACCTTTAAGACAACTATTGTGTTAGCAGTTTATGCTATTCAAGAGAATGGGATACAATAATCCATGAGCAGAGATGGAGATCGATTCAGTTCAGTTTTATTTATATCACATCAACAATCTTCTCAAGATGCTTTATATTGTAAAGTAAAAACTCTACAACAATACAGAGAAAACCCCGAAAAACAGACAACCCCAGTGAGCAAGCATTTGCTGACAGTGGGAAGGAAAAACTCCCTTTTAACAGGAAGAAACCTCTGGCAGAACCAGGCTCAGGGAGGAGCGGCGATCTGCCACCACTGGCTGTGAGTGACGGGAAGAAGACAGGACAAAAGACAGACTGTGGAAAAAAGCCACTTCCTAGACCAGTTTCTAGTACTTAAAAAGATGAACAGGTCTCCAGTTGGGCCTCCTTTGGGTAGGACATGGCTGGAATGCCTCAACTAGCTGGCAGCATGCTGGTCGGTTACATGACCAAGCCACACAGTTTGGTTTTTTTGATATGGAAAAGTAGTGGCTCTACTCCCAAATGACTGAGCTCCTCACCCTGTGTCTGAGACAGCTTCACTTTCACACTCAGCTCTTATGGCAAAGATACATCCATCGATCCATACATTACCACAGCTGTTGTAGTGAAAAGAGAGCTGAACATCCATATACTTCAAAATGAATTTGTGAAATATCTTTTTTTTATATGTAGACATTGATAGAAAATCTATCCTGACTGTTTGGATTAATGCAAATCCAAACTTTAAGTATCAGAAGTACATGTAGGTTTTGGACAGTTGATCTGTGATCTTTTCACTTTCCATTGTTGCTGTTTTATAATTAAAATTGGCCATTTTTACTGTTCCATATGTCTCAAATTCACTTTGCAAAACTGTCAAATAAATGTGGGAACTGTAAATTTGATTTGCAGATGTCTGGAAAAAAGTGGGAATCCCCAAATGCTTCCCATTTTCTTCTCAGTATTTAATAGAGTCCAAGAGGGAGCGCATACACATCCAAAATTTCTGACCAGGTGCTTGATACAACTGGTAAGACTATTAAACAGACACAGTGTGGATCTGCGGTCCTGGGTGGATTATTCAGGGACATTTGGGGCTCAGCTGTTCATCCAACAACATACCAAAGGAGGGAGAACAGGTTGTCTTCTCTTTTTACTGTTGTAATTTTCATTTTGAGTGCCAGATCTGCAGATGTAAATGTAAGCTGATCTGGGGAACAAAAAAAAGCAAAAAGCCCCACATTATCTGACTAACAACATTCTCGCCATCAACGTGGTAACTTCACACCGCACACTTCTGAGTACTGTAGACCATTACCGTAGGACTTGGACATCAGTGATATCTGTCACCGATTCGACATAATGGCTTTAGACCCTGTCTTGTGGAAATCTACATCTCACCGCTGTTAACCCCACAAGAAACAAGAAAAGCATTTGACTGCAGCAGTTGGAACCCTTAATTAGGTTGAAGTAGGTCTCTTTGAACCAACGGTGTTGGAGAAAAAGCAAAATGTGAAACATTTTCGGCCTCATTATAAGTTATCTAAAAGGCAAGGGCTCGTGATAATGAGGGCCATCCAGTGGGATGCGATGCGGTGGGAAGAGAGCGCCTAATTGTGTCAAATGGCTGGAAGTATTTCACTTTGAAATACGGGAGAAAGGGGGAGAAAATAAAGCAGAGATGCACAACACGGGCACAGAATGTAGCATTAGTGTCAGGAAATAAATGAGGGACCACAAAAGCTATAAGAGCGTGAATATATCCGGGTAATATTAAAGCTGATGTGTGTCGTACACTTTGTCAGAGTCACACCTCTTAAGTTTAGTTGCAGCATTGCCAAACAACATACATCTAATTTAGTCCACAGTCCAGAGGCAAAAACAGGTCTCAGTGTTTTAAATGGAAACACAAACTTGGTATTTTTGTTTTCTTGTCTGGATTGAACAAAATTTCATCATAATTCCAAGTAGTTTTGTTTTTCTAAGCAACCAGTAAAGGAAATAACAAAAAGTCTTTCTTATAGACTCATTTGATCAAATCGGTCATAGCAGGTTTTTCTTTTTTGTGGTTTTAATAAATAATTTTCTTATTTTTTTCCCCACTTGCATTCATTATTGGAGAAAAGCTTAAAATCAACAACTTCTCCATGTTCTCCTGGAGAACATAAAGAATTTAAGTTCATTGCATGGCTAGTTTGTAGAAAAGTACTACAGGCCTGTAGTACTTTTCCTGCATTGAGAATACAAAGCACGGGAAATTTTTTAGCTCAAACTTGTGACATACACCTGGTAGTTGGTTCGGATCGGGATCATATCACATTCACACCATAAATGGACTGTTTATGGAGTTCATTTGGAAGTGTACTGAGACCACCTCCTCCAAGGAGTCTCAATGTGGTTGTTTTGGTCCGCACCCAGGTGCGATTACTGTATCCGCTCCAGCACAAATGAACTGCGTGAAGTGGGAAAACTAAACTAAACACTGCATGTGTCAAACCCCCTAAATCTTCTCAGCTGGAGATAACTACCAAGGAATTTGTGTGGCCACCCTGACAAAACTCCTCAGTTACTCATTGTCTATGAAATACTAGTACCATGTCAATCTTGGAACCCAATGGCTAGTCTGCGACTTAATCTCTGGAGACAACATCCAGGTTTTTTTGGCACTCCCAGTGCTGTTTTCTCTGCCAGTCTTTGCATATGAAATCCTATTTTGCTTTCCACATTTACTTTTACCTGTATCAGCCAAAGCATGCTCAAATATGATTGGTTAGTTGAACTCATTACCAGAACTATTCTTTGCACAAGTATTCTGATCATGACGATACCAATTCATATAGATTATCACAATGCAAATGTGTCCTTGAGGATTTATTTGATGTATTTCTGTGAGGCAATGTTGGGCTGGAATCATTTTGTGGCAAATATGTTGTAAAATTTCTGTATTGCAAACATGCAATATAAAATCACGATTGCTCAAAAAGCAGCAGTCTATATGGAAGCAAATACAATTGCTGGCAATGACCTCCCCTCATTGGCGGTAACAGTAGCAGGCTGCACTAGTAAACCATGCCTTTGAACAGTAATTCCAAATCAAGACAAGAGGTTAAGAGGGATGGTGATGGGAGAGGGAAGAGAGGTGGGGGCTCGTTGGCGAGATGAGAGAGGAGATGTCGCTGTGACAAAGGATGAATACCTTGTTTTCACTAGCTGACAGCCAGAATAGAGCAATCATCACCAATCTGCCTCGTCGGCTGATACACATCACAATGTGCCTCTTGAAAAGCCTCATTTCAGCGACAGGAGTTAAAGTGCTTCATACAGGTGACAGTCGATAGGCCTCGCCATCTGCATTTCAAAGCTTCCCTGTCTCGTCAGCACGAGTGTGGCCTCTCAGAGTCTTTGGAGGCTGCTGATTGTGATGGGACTGGCGAAGTTAGCAAAATCCTACCGTATTTTGTTTTATTTTACCCAGATAAGAACAACTGGGACCACCTGAGCTGTCGTAGCACAGTTTACGATTAGATGCTCGCAGAGAACTTAACTATATGTGTTTTTTACAGGCTTGAATTGAAAGAACTGAATTCACTCGTAAATATAATTGAATGTATCGTAACATAAAACAATCTGAGCATAAAACTGGCCATGCCTAAATGACTGGGGGTAGGGGCTTTTTTTTTTGCCTATAATTGTCTGAGGAGGCGCCTCATTATCATCCACCTGTTGTCCCAGTAATTCAAACAGACAGCAGCTGCAGAAAAATGTGTAAAAGTGTACTTGCTCTCATACTGAACCTACTGCTCAGCCTGCCGTTGATACAGACAATAAAGTTTATTTTTTGGTGGGCATTTTAAAAAACACATTGCATTTGCAGAAGCTAGTCATTTTCTGAAATGAGCTACTTTGCTTGAGAAATCTGCCCAAGAAATCATTCAGTCATTGATATTGATCAACTTCACTTACACCTTTTTCAGTTTGTGCAGTAAGGCCATGGCTGCCAGCCCCTCTGGTAATAATGCTCGAAGGAAAAAGGCGCTTAAATAAAGGATTAAAATCTTGCTATTTTACCTCGCTTTCATACTGAACATGCTCAGACGTCCACATGTGGCTCTGCAACATATACAGAGCATAGTGAGTGATCTGCGTCCCAACTCTGCGAATTCCCTTTAGTTTGACATGAATCAAGCCTTATGTAAATATTCATTAAATGTATTCCTTTATTGGGAGGTGTTTCGCTCATGGAATATATTTCTTTGGATGGCCTATCAGCCTGTATAGCCTGTGTTAAATCTAAAGTAGCTTTCCACAGCCAATCCAAACACATTTGGTCATGGCTTTGAAAAACATTACCTCTCGCAGATATATAGTATTCCAGACCTGTGGGGAATACGGGTAAACATTAAACTGTGCAGCTCTGAGAAGAATGCAGCCGTGCCAGCGATGCTCTGGTGGAATTACTCTCAAATCCATGCGGTGGTTTGTTGAGGCTTTGGGATATTGAGCTTTGCTTGCTGTTTCAAATGCACACAGGTACTCATCGTGAATTTGGTGAAATCCTAGCCACTGGATTGTCGACAAGGCGGTTTCATTTGCATGACATACTGCACGCTGTTGTGAAAATTCAGGGGTTTTTTTTCCATTTTGTCATTTTTTAGGAGGATTACACTGGGTGCAGTGAGGAAAAGTAGCTCTTTTTTGTTGCTCCCATTTGAAAACCATAGCTGTTTAGAAGCAAAAAAGTTAAAATAAATAATAATAAAGAAAAGGACTGCTTTGCCAAAATTATATGAACTATTAACTCTTCAAGGTCCATGTTTTCATAGCAAGTAACTCTTTCAAACTTTTATTTTGAAGAACAAAACAGACTTTGTGAAGGGGAAAGTGTGAGGAGTTTTTGATGTATGTCATTTGGAATGGCTACCTTCTTTATTCCCTGATTGCCAACACTTAGAAGAACAATCTAATTTAAAGAAAATGTACATACTCTTATTGTTAGAGTGACCATTGGGTCATTTAGACAGGATTCATTTTAAAAGTGTGGAGGCCAAAAAGTTGTTGTGTTTAATTAATTAATGTGATCATTAATTAATTAAGTCATCAGCTAATACAGGCTGACTTGGTAGAAATAGGACAGCAAAGTTCTTGACAACAGGAAAAGTTGGTGATTGCGCCAAAATTCCTTTGCTGCCTGCGACTGACTGCGAGTAGTTGCAGTGACCAACTAGCTGCTGAAAGGTTGAGCATACAACACCTCCACCCTCGAGCAACCATTTTTAGGTGATTGCACAGGTTGCCTGATCTGGGCGAGACCTGTCTCCATACAGTCAGAGTGAGAGTCAGACTGATTGTAATCGCTCTCAGAGAGTTTAGCGAAAGTTTGCATGTAATTGTAAAATTACTCATTTATAAACACAGACAGATTTCCAACATCTTCCAGTCTTTCTGAGTCAGTATGTTCTGATGAGTGCAACTCATATCTATCTGCAATAGGAGACTCATCTCATTTGGTTGCCAGATGGTTGTATTCTTATTTGAAAGCAGGGATGCCGACTGCGTACATCATTTTGCAGCAGCTATGTGACTATTTGTGGTGGAATTTCTGTTTTAAATCTATGAAACTCCGGCTGGCCTGTGAGTGGTTGCAGAACTGGTTTGAAAGTTTTTTCATACACCAGCAATAATTTCGTTCATGTCACAGTCTCCAGCCACTGTGTTCCCCAGTGTGACTGTAGCACAACATCTACTAGTTTCTGAGGATTTTCTTAGTTTGCTTGTGGTTAAATAAAACCCACCTCTAACCTTAAATTGATCTTTGGTGAACGTTAAGATATGTGGAAACTTAAATATTTACCTTGTTTGTTTTGGGTTTTTTCTCCCTTTCCTTGTCAGAAATGATCAATTCAAATTGTAATACTGCGGTTCACAACTTAACGCTCAGATTAAAGATCAAAGGTCATGCTGACCCTAACTCTGTATGATAATACTAGACCGTGTAACGTTTATTAAACACTTAATTACAAATCCAAAATACAGGGTTCGGATTTGGGTCATCACTGATGATGACTTGGCAGTCACAGGGTTAAAGAAATTGAGTAGCAGGGGTGTACAGAGGCCTCTTACATCCGATGCCCTTGGTTAAACAAGCCAAAGAAGGAGCCAGCAGTTGCTGAAAGCTTCACTAAGATAACAAAAATATGAAATTTTTCAGTTCCACTTCTCACTCCACCTGGAATAGTTGTTAACCAGTCTAATGCGGTTTGATAGCCCAAAACAAACACCACTAAATTACGTTGTTGAATATCTCGTTCCACAGCCCCTCTGGTTGGATTGTCAGGTCCGGTTTGCTGTTGGCGTTCCGGTTCATCCCAAAGGTTTAAGATGGAGTTGAAGTCAGAATCAGTCAGATTTTTCCACAACAAGCTGGGCTAAAGTTTTTTTTTTGTTTTTTTATGGGCCCAGCTTTGGTCACAGGGGCATTGTTAAGCTGAAACAAACTGTAGTCACAAAGTTGGAAGAGCACCGCTGGCCAGGATCTCACTACATTAAGTTTTCACCTAATTGTGGTGTCTAGATTTTTGGCTGCTTAGGCTGATAGCTCCATATTTCACTGAAGTAAATTGCCCGTCTCCGTCAATAAAGTGGAAATAAATCAGAAATGTATGAGACATCACCTTCACTTTAAAATCCCAAGGAAAAACAAAACATCACATTTTGGCCCGGCGGCGATGAGCTTGGATTTGTCCGACCGGAAAAGACACCCAACAACCGTATAAATCTGAGGTCGCACAGCAATCCTGACAGCAGTAAAACCCTTTTTTTTTTCTTAAACAGTTGCTTTCTGTGCTCTGGTTTGAGAGCAAACATGTGCAATAAAAGAGAAGGAAAAACAAACTCGTGCTCTTTTTTGGGTCCCCTGTCCGTTCTCCACCTGCAGCTCACAGAGCTGACATCATGGATTACCTCACCATGAGAACATGTTCACCAGGGACATGGCCTAGATGCCGACACTGGACGCCATCCCAGGTCGCCCTGGATGAACGCAGTCTGTCGCATCACAGTCCCTCCTTGCAGGAAGCCTCCGGGTTTAAATCAAATGCAGCGAGTCGACTCTGTAACTGACCGTCATAAAGCGCTTTCACAAACACGCCGGATATGCTGTCCTCCTGTGCTGCATTAAGTCACAGCCAGGAGAGCTTTTTACAGTCCTCTTGTAAATGTAGTGAACTGATGTTTTCAATTAAAGTCAGCTCAGAGGTGAGTTTCTACCCTTGATGCATAAAACAACCTTAATAAGTTTTCATCGAGTCGTATCTCTCGAGTTGTTGGGAAGAAATATGTCCTGTGAGGTGAAGGCGCTGGAGGTTGGCCACACAAGAACAGGTCCAGCTGTGAAAGGAGGTGAAGGTTTGATGTCAGCTCTGGGAGGATATACTCCTCCACATGTCAAATGAACTTGCAAACAGGCTGCTAGAGAGACACAACTACTTTTTGTGTTTGTTCAGGATGATATATGGAAGTGTGTGCACCTTTTTTCACACAAATCAGTCTGTCTTTTATGGCTTGGCCTTCTCCTATCTTAACACATTATTAGTATTTGGTCTTAAATCACTGTATACCACTGTTTCCACAAGTTCGTGCAGTTTCAAAGTACATTTGTACAATAGACTGGTTTTTAGGAGTCCCATCAGCCCTAGCTTCGGATATTCTTCCTGGTGTTTTGCATACATAAACATACACAGGTAAACTTTCTCAGAGAGATATTTTAGAAAACAAAAAACCCCCACCATGTAACAGGACATTAAAACAACAGTGATAAATATTTCCTGTGCAGCTTTAATTGTATTTCCTCATATCTTATCTCCATCCAGCTGCACGTCCCAGAACAAATTAAAAAACAACAATCTGAAAATACAGTGATGAGACTTACTGTGCTTGTTTTGATGGAAAAGGTGGCTTCACACATGTTCCTTGGCTAAGTTGGTGTTCTTCATCTGTATAGCGCTGTAGAAAGCCATCATTAATTACACCTTTGATGTGCATGATTATGTTACTTGTTGCTGGCTAAAATAAAAATCTTTGCAATAACAAAAGTAAGTTGTAAAAAGATTTGGCAAAGTGGCCAACCAGCATTTCCACTCTGACAGTGTTTTGCTGAGAGTAACATTATCAGTGTCAGTATTAGTGTTGATGCACTGCTGCTGTTAGGAAGCCCTGGGAATGTTGTTAGCCAGTGATCATATCGAGGATAAGCTTTTTTACTGAATAGACTTTCTATTCAGTATGACCAGAAAAGTGTAACTGAGCCCATAAACTCGGAAAAATTAGATCAAGGACTTCTCTGCAAGAATTTTTACCACCACAAGTATCACCCAAGTTAAAAGTGTATTAAGACTTTATATGTCTACAGGACTGAATGAACTTCTTTCAAAAATTGTGTCTTTTTATTGCAATACGTAAACTGATTTTCCTGCGTCTTGCCTCTGGTCTTTGCACGCCATGCATTATTTACTTAAAAACACTTAACACAGAAACTATTAAAACCTAAAACTGAAACTAGCAAACCCACTCTGGAAACTAACTGAAACTTAACTGAATTAAAAACTAAAAATGTCTTTTTAAAAAAAAGAAGATAGATTTAATACATTTCACAATGGTTTTCCATCTTATATACTCTCTATATGAATCAAGCTAAAGTGGCCAGCTAGTTTAAACTTGGCTGGTGATGGTTAGTTTTTAGCTCTGGTCCCTCATTTGGGTTATACTGAATTAATAAGAATAGGTCTGTTTTGTAAATCTCGGTCATACTTCTTCAAAAAGAAGAAGTATCTGTGCTATGAAACCGCATGCTCGTTGGCTAGCGACTTTGTAAATGACAAGTCATTGAACCAGCGACACAATGTGAGAAATGCTCAACCTGAGATTTCAAAACGGGACAAAAGAAATCAGTGGGTGATGCTTCTGTTGCTATGTCCATCTTATGCTATGGTACGTGGCTAGCGATTCATCTGCATTAGTAGGTAAGCTAGTGTTAGCCAGAGAAAGATGACTTTTGCTTGATTTGGATCCCTCAAACCAAATTAAGCTTCTTACAAATACATGCTACAAACACATGAAAGATGTTGATTCTAGTTTTCCCTCACACTAATTTACATTTTTATTTGGCCATATTAGCTTGACTAGACAATGTTAATGTGGCTGATGTTAGCTAAACATTTGCTATCATTTGCTAGCAGGTCTTTTTCACGCTAGGGATCTGAGGTCCTTAAATGACACGTCCTTTGGATATTGATTGAAATTCAGGCTAGGTGCTTTATGATAAAATCTGGAATTATCATATTTTAGGTTACAGTCTGTTCACAGATTAGTGATAGAAACACAAAATTGCTTCACAGTCTCACCAAACCTTTTAAAAATAAGTTTTAAGTTTCTTTACTCCTGTGAAGTGTATGTTTCACCACTTTCCAGTGCAGAGGGCATAGCGAGCTGGGAAGAGAAACACCCTTGAGCTCGTCGGTGCAAAGTTTCCCTGCAGCTTGTCACTGATTCACATGACCTCAGAGTGACTGATGGAGCAGGAGTTGGCTTTCGACAGGGCTGGTGTTCATCTATGAAAAGTTAAAGTCACTCCTAATTGTCACGCTCTCACAGCACTGTGTTTCATATTTTATGCAGAGGTAAGTCTTCTGGAAACATTTCAACATGATGCATTGAGGAGAGATTTTTTTTTTTTTTTAGCTTGTATGGTGAAAAAGCTTCTAGTTACTTTAAAGATTTGGGGAAAATGTGCCCAAATACTCAGTGTTCTGCTTGTCCTCCATTCAACAAAAGCAAAACTTATAGTTGTGTACAGAGGTTTACATCCACTTATCGTAGGCTTGAATGTCGTGGTAATTTTGGACCGGTAATGATCTTTTAACAATCTTTTAATAAGTGGTGCTGAAGGTTCTACAGTGTCTTTTCACTTGACAAGGCCTATTAAGTTCTCATTAGTGATCATCATTGACTACATCTAGTAGTTTCTCTATGCAACATAGAAATGACTTGTTTGATAGCACTCATTGGATTGATCAATATTCAGAACAATGGGAAAGTCCAGGAACTCAGTGAAGATCAAAGAAATAGAATTATAGATTTACACAAAATATGAAGCTTTGTTGAAGTCTTTTCTAAACATCTGCAGACTCTAAGATCATCAGTTCAAACTATCTTAAATACAAGTTTCAAGCTTGACTAAAATTTGCAGCTGCCAAGATAGACAAGTCAAATGCCTTCTGCAGTAATGTGTTATGGTCAGATGCGAGAAAGACGGTTAAAGCTATTTGGCCACAATGACTAGACGTTGGAGGAGTAAAGGTGAGGCTTTCAGCACTGTACACGCTGTCAAGCATGGTGGTGATAGCATCATGCTCTGGGGTTGTTTTGCTGCCAGTGGTTCTGTACATTGCACAAAGTGGATGGAATAATGAAGCAGGAAGACTACCTGCAAATTCTTCAACTTCACCACAAATCAACAGCTAGACAGAAACTAGTACAGAACAGGACAATGATCCCAAACACACATCAAAACTGGTTTTGGAACAAGTAAAACAGAATGGCCTTACCAAAGCCCTGACCTCAACCCTATTAAAAATGTGTGGACTGCACTTAAAAGCCAGGTCTGTGCCAGTAAACCAACTAATTTAAATTAACTTCACAAATTCTTCCAAGAAAAGTGGTATAATATCAGCCAGAATTATACCAGAAGCTTGTTGATGGCCGCCATTGTGATCTGATGGTATGGCATACAATTATTCCACCCAGGAAAAAGAACAGTCCAAAGAAAACATTAAAAGCACAAAATTACCCTGACATTCATGCCAATGATATAAACTTGACCACAAGTGTAAAATAGAGCCTAAAGAAATATTTAAACAGACACAATAATAGTCTTTAAACCCCGAAATTTCTATCATTTGTTATCCCTGGTAGCAACTACAACAGCCCAGTTTGTAACCCAGTTCTCAATATTATTTTCTTCAGGCAAAATGATAATAACTAAATGACCCTCAGTTGGGTTCAGGCCTTTTTTTAGTGGTAGAAAACCTTTTAAAAACACCACTAAAATGGAGAATTGCATGTCACAAGCAACTTTTTAGGCTTCAGAGAAGCCGACATTTCCCTGATAGCGAGTCCCCCCGCCTCCCCAGACAGCCAGAGTGTGTTCACCTTTGATATCCAAACAGGCATCAACACACACAGTCTGTCTGTTTTGACTGCATTCATCATCCTGAAAGCGTGTCTCCACCATCCTGCCGTCAGCTTTCACCTCTGCAGCCAGAGTCAAGACTGATGTTATTACCTTATCAAAGGTGGAGGTGTCTGCAGCTCTGGGGGAAACGAAAGAGAGACCAGGAGAGAGGCGGTGGGAGGGGTTGATGGTTTTCTTTGACTGGCTGGCAGCCGATGGGACACCGGGCGTATTTATCCCTCACCGCCAGCTTATCAGTGGGGCCTGTAAATCTACCTGACAGGTCTTTACAGGTGCCGTTAATCCCGCTGATTCAATTCATTTTGCTAACTGCTCGGATACGGACTCTCTCTGCAGGGAAGATCAAACCCCTCGCCCCATTCTCGGCGCGTTAGTTTGTGTTGTCCTCGTGATGGAAAGGCAAATCCACTCTCTCTAACGTGGAGATGAAAGATGCAATGCAGCCTCCGTGGCCTTCAGATTTATTCCTGCAAACATGTTTGTGGTTCTTTATTTGCTGCACACAGGGTTGGCTTTTTCTAAATGCTATTTACAGAGGAGAAATTTGCAGTGGAGGTATGCAGATTTTCAACAGCGCCCTGTTACACCCTCGCAATTATTTGTACCTTGGAGGTGCTCGGTTTAACTCCAATCTTGTGCTCCACAGTTATAAAGGCGCTACTGTTTCAAGGTCCATTTCTTTCTGTCCTTTCAGGATGTTTTTGCCAAAACAATACTCTGAATTGCCATTTTGTTTTCACTTAATTGTTTTGCGTGCTTCTTAGCTGGTGTCTGAGTGTGGGTGTTAATTTGCTTATATTTGTTTGCGGGACTCCCTGCCTTCAGTTTGGATTTCATAACCGGAAAACGTGCTCTGTTGGGATCTGGCGACTGACCAGGCCATTGAAAAATATCCCTTTTTGTTTCATTGAAATTCAACTCTTTGGGTTGGTTTATCAGTTTACTTTGGGCCATTATCCATTTGCATTAGCATTTGGCTGAACCTAAGCAGAGAGTATAGCTCTGTACACTTACGAATTCCTTGTGTTTCTTCTATCAACATCATTAATAAAAACTAGTGACCTGGTTCCATTTGAAGCCATACACGTCAAGACCATAATATCACCTCCACCATGTTCGACAGATAATGTGTTATGCATCTCTGTCTCCTACTCTTCTTTCCTATTCTCTTCACAACTTCTTCTTGGTTTCATCTATCCAAAGACTTCCTTCTAGAACTGGGCAGATCTATTTAGATGTTTCCTCTCAATGTATAATCTGGACTTCCTGTTCTTGAGTGGAACTGGTGGTTTACCTTCTATATTTTCATTCACTGAGTGGTCTCTTGGCTGTAGTGTTTGATAATCAAATGCCTCATACCTCCTCAAGAGTGTTTTTGTCTTGGTTAGAAGTTGCAAAGTTTGTATTTTCCATGGAAATAATTCTGTGATCACTTTAGTTGTCTTGTGTGGTCATTTGGTACTTTTGCTGAGCAAGTCATTTATTATTTTCAACAATGTACCTGATTAATTTGGCTACTTTTTGGGACCTAATGATGGCCTCCCTCTCTTTCCCTGACATCTCTTTGAACTTCATATTAAGAGTTCCAGTGAAAAGCTATAAAATACAAATCCAACACTTTGGACCAACTTCAGATATTTTGTAGACTTAATCCATGAAACTACTTCTAAGGCTCTGAAAATGGGCAGCTGTTTATAAAAATGCCTGAAAATTTTGAACAGTTAATGCAAAACCTTTGTTTAACCACTTAAATTAAAGCCAAAAGTCTGCCATTCAATACAATTTTGATTAACTGATCTAAAATCCCCTATGCTGGCGTATAGAGGCAAAATCTTTGTCCAGCAGTTCATGGGCCTATCTGTATTTCTAGTGAAGACAGCGTGGCCAGATGTCGATGAAAAACTAGGGTCAACATCTGCTGAGCATTTGATTTCTGAAAGTACCTTTGTTTGTTTTGGAGGAATAAAATCAGGCCTGTTGTTTATCTAATATTAATTTGCCTGCTAATGCAGATGAATTTCCAGATGATTGTATAGATGATTGCCAGTATAAATGATGATTGTACAGTTGCTTATTTGTTGGTTTTGAGGACAGGAAATGCTGTTAATCATTTGTAAGGAGACTTTTCGGGGGAATATGATCATATATTTATCAAGCATACCATAGCTTGACTCAGTGCTTTGCCTGGAGTGCATGACCATATAGAGAAATCTATGTTGAAGTGATATCAGTTTATTTTTGCACTTGTGTGTTTTCCTCATTATCCGAAATCCTTAGCCATATTTAACATTAAACAAAAGCTTAATAAGTCTACTTTAATACTTCCTTTAGAGCTTGATTAAATTCAGAGGTCTGGAAACCAGCTAGGATGAGGTCGCCTCTGCGTATTGTTTTCTTTGAGATTTGCTATCAGTGATCTGTCAGACGGTGCACTGCAGTGTCTCAGTCCGTGTTCGCAAAGTGAGCAAAAACATCCAGGGCTCACTGAAATCAGGGAAACATGCGGATGACCTAAAAATAAATAAATAAATAAATGAAAGTTTTGCAGGAGCAAGAGTTGAACTTCTGCCACCTTTCTGAGCTTCCTCATTTCACTAACAGGATCCGAGGTGGGAAAAACCTTTGCTATTCAAAGCCTGATGCTTCCATCTACAGCTTTACTCAACATTAATAAGGCAGCTAGTAATAATCTGAAACTTGACCGATCGCCAAAGCAGAAATTCCCCTTTTTGTGTCAAACCTGAAAGGCAGGAAAGACGTCATGCACATGTGCAGACCAGCAACCTTGGAAACGTCTATCTCAAGGATACCTGAGCAGAAAAGAAGCTGTAGAAACGCATCGCTCCTGCCTTGACAGGGTTTGCTGAGCGCAGTCATTTTGAGTCAGTGAAGTACTAGCCTTTGTCTGCCCATCGTAGCGTAGTCTCACTTCCTTCCTAAATGCAGCACCAAGCTTCTTGTCAGTGATTCTCCAAGGCCTTTTTTCTGATCTTGAGAAGGCCACTGGCAGGGGGCGAGAGGGGGGGTAGAACAAGTGTAGATTGAATCTTGGCAGGTTTGCGTGTTTAAACGCAGCGGTCACCTCCGCCTGGCTTCCTGCTGCAACCATCAAGCACCAACCTTATCATTTCCTCACGGTGATTAGGCCGCTTCCTGGTGACTGCATCGCAGGTTCAAGTTCATTTATGTTCAGCAGTTTCTCAACCTTCTGGTGAGTCATCAAATGAGAAGAAAAAGATCAAAACGATGACCTTTAAAAGTAAACATGACTTTAATTGCCCTTTTCCTTCCAACAAATTGTAATCTCTTGCATCTGTCTAAGAAGACGAGAATGTGAACCTGTACTTTGGACTCTCTCGAAAGCCTTTGTTTCTCATGCAGCCTCACCAAGTACGCACGCAAACTTTCTTTATTTTTGCAGCCAGTTTTCCTCACAACTTTCGTGTCATTAGCATACATGTGAGGGGGAGAGTGATGGTGCTGTTAATTAAGCACTATCTATCAATGTGGTTGTTAATAAAAAAGAGAGAGAAGAGCGTCCTGCACAGCTCTGGGATTTCAACCTGCAACCCCGTCAGCTGCCGGGCCCTCAGCGAGCTGCCTTTCTCTGCTTTCCCTCCGTCTCTGATGGGACGTCCTCTCGCCGGCTCAGAGCTGCGAGGGGCGTTTATCTCTGACCCGCAGGTTCGGCCTCGCTGTCTCAGCTGCCAAAACAGTCCCATTCAACATTGTGCTGAGTTCATCAATGCTCCGCTGACACAGTCACACACACACACACACACACACACACACACACGCACACACAGATATGCGGGCACGCTCGCACAGATGCACACTGCAAAAAATGTCCTCTGCAAATTGTTCGTCTGTGAGACTCGTTGGCATTGGGGTGTTTAGTCAGAGAAGGTGGCATAGATTGTGACATTTTATTTATTTGTTAAGTCACGTTTGAGCTTTTGATATTTTCATAAATTATTCTGTAACTTACTATCAACTTAATTACTATCTGTGGTACTTATAAAGTGCTTTTCCACTCTAATTGAGCACTCAATTAGGGTTAGGGGTTTAGAGCTGGGTGGGACTTTATTCTCTTTCTTTATTAAAAGCTGCATTCATGGATAATGATTAAATCACAGCTGTATCATATTTTAAAACTCTCCCCCTCATGTATGCTAATGGCATGAAAGTTGTGAGGAAAACTGGCCACTATAAAAAAAAGTTTTATGAGAAGCCTCATCCCCCCATTCTTACACGTTCATGCAGCACTTTTAGTCTACCCCTGATCACAATCAGAATCAGGGGGGTTACTTATGTCAAATATGAACATGAAAGATAGAAAATTTAAACACTAAATAAACAAGAACAAGTAAAAATAATTAAGTGTAATGTTAAATTTAGAAAAAGTTAAAACAATGCTATCTGCTGTATAGTGATTAGTAAAAGTATTCTAAAAAATAGTCCAGGTGTGATAACGTGGAGTTTCCTGATTTTCAGTGGTGCATCATGGTTCAATGAGTCTTTTACTAAACATTGTCCAGGGGCTGTGCAGCACGAGTGTGAAAGATTGTCCTGTATTGACTGTTACTTGGACAACATTGTCTAGCATTCACTCACTCACTCTTGTGGGCAACTTGGGGTTCAGTATCTTGCACGAGGATACCTATGCCTTATTTAAATGTGGTCGATCTCCTCTTTAGGTTCCTTATTTTTAGATCCCTCCCTAAAAGGTTTTGATTTGGAATGCTCCTCACCATCAATCAGTCACACTGAGCATGCCCTAACAGATGAGGTTAAACTTTTGTATTGTTATAAGATCCTTTATTTATCTTGGTACAAGTCAACTTGAAATGAAAAAAAAAATCTATTTTTTAAGAGAGCAACAGAGACTGCAACAAATATAAACACAAAGTAAAGAAAGAAGAACAAGCGATGCACAGTGCAGGCTGGTTGTATGGAATAAAATGTCAAGAACAAGAGAGACTTCAAGAGCAGCCACCTAAACTCCTTCTGACACCTCCAGCTCCTTCTGTACATTATTCTAGGAATCAGGCGTGGCATATTTAAATGGCTTTTTTTCTGTTCTGACTCTGAGGACAACCATTTCCCAAATACTGTAAAATATTTAACAGCTGAATGAAGCTGTTACTATCAAATTCCCCAGTAATCAAACTGTGTTTCAGATGTGCGGCATTGTGCACAGTTTAAAAACAAAGGTGAGTAATTAGCTTTGAGAAACTGGGACTGTTGTGGAGGGCCCTCGTTGTGGACGGCCCTCCACAACAGTCCCAGTTTCTCATGCAGCCCCTTGGGAAAATTAACTGCTCACCCCTGCTCTATATAGTCGTGCACGTTGTCGTTTGACATTGTACTATCTCTGAGTATTTCTGGTTCTGACTAGCAAGTGCACCTATTTCTTACCACTTCCCCTTTAATTTCAGCTTGGGCCTCAAACTTGCTCACAGTTTTATTTTATTTTTAAAACTTTCACACTCTTCACAGATGGAGCTCAGCTTCACCTTTCTTGCATAGGCGTAGACAAGTGCATTCGTTAGGAAGATCCCACTTTTCTCTCACCTTTATGGTAAACATATAACTACAATACCAATGACTTTTGCATTGTATTTTGGGATTTCATACATCGTCTCACATAATGGACACAAACAATAAAAATCCTGCAAAAAAAAAAAAAAATCTTGGAAATCCCCATCTTTAAATAATTAGCTGTTTACCACAGAGCTAAAATTCACCCAAAGACCAAACAACAGTTTTTCGGTGGGAAAGCACACAATGTCCAAGCCTGAAGGCAGTGCATCAGGTTAGGTACATGACCGGGACAAAATTGTTGCCTGACATTTGTGAATATGTCAAAGAGCTTTCCACTGTTACGGCAGTTGAAGGCCCTGCTTGCCGGATTTGCCTCCCTGTGACTTTGCATGAAATATGTCCTCCACTGTGTCAACACAGCAGCCCTTCAACTTTAAATTTCATTCTGGGTAAGAGGACAGTGAGTGCACAAGTCAAGTGACTCTAAGGGGACTTCCAGGGAACAATATGAAAATCTTCTGAGGAAAAGGCCTTTAAGGGAAGATTGTGGGTTTTTTTTTTTCCTTTATTAAGCTAGGAACAGTTGAGAGATGACAGGAGTGCAAAGACACACAGTGCATTCAAATCTGGGTAGCCTCGTTGCATATGGGTCACCTGGTTAACCCGGTGAGCTAAATGGCACCCCGGAAGGCTGGCTAAATTCAAATCAAACTTTACTTCTTGGACTTAAAAAGCTATAAAGCTTTAAATCAAACTGGCATGGCTTTGTCAGTGACAGGTGAGCCATAGATGATATAAAAGGAAAGTGTGGATATGAAAAGTGAAGCCAATGGAAAAATGGTAGCAAAAAGACTTGTGATTTTATAAAGTCTCTGGGCTCGACCTCACAAAACACTTTCCTGATGAGTTTATGAGCTCAGTTACTGATTTCGGGTGAGTGAGCCCATAGAGATGGATAATCCAGTTTATACTCATGTCAAAGTAAGAGCCACACCTCCTATGTCAAATCCAATTACAACACAATAACATGGTTAGGGCACAACTGGTCAACTCGAGTTCTCAGAATCAATGGGTACCATCCCAGGACAGCTACACTGGTCTTTCTAGCTTCTACTGAAAATGAATCCCACAACTTCAAACTGGAAATTGCGCTAAGGACAGGAAGTTGGCAGGATCCGAGAGAAACCTTTCCCTACTTCCAGGTGAGCGACTGAAGCTACGATCAATGAGGATAACGAATATCACTGATTGACATATGACCTGGTAGTAAAGAAATTAGAAAGTTACCTAGGCAACCAAAGCCTAGCATGTCCACGAGCACCCGGCTTCAAATTCCAGTGTGGACGCAGCTTTATACTGTCTACAGGTGGATCCGTACTGGATATTCAAAGCTATAGTTGCCTAGGTAACCCTCATATTTATTTACCACATCATTACCACATTATTAACATTCATCGGTCCCTGATCACCATGCTAGTTGCTTCCTCTGTGGATGCCTCTTTTACTCTTAATCCAAATAACAATTAAGATCCAACTATGTATTAATAAAGCTTCCACATGAATTTGTTAACCTAATAAAAGACAGTCACATATTCTGAGTCCCCGCTATAGCATAAAAATAGTCCTTAACCCAAATTAGACATATGTAAAAATACCTCACATTAGCTATTTTTATGTGTTTACTAAAAACATCAGATGAATAGTTTTCTGTTAATCAAGCTGTCATTGAGATAACCTTTCACTTGTGTGTTAAAAAACAAAGGATTCAAGCTTCAGTATCGAATGCAGTTTATTTTTTATAGTGTACCCATAACTTGCACATTCACACAAAAACACAACAAATCCCAGGCAGGAAAGAACCGGACAACCTCAGTCCTTTTGGCTGGATATCTGGGGGCCTCTGTGACAACTCACGCCCCCTCCATCGCCTATACTGCCTATCAACCTCCGACAGGTCAGGTCCTCATGCACACGTTCGCCGAAGGTCCCCAACACGCGACCTCTCCCCTGTCACAACTGTCACTTGACTTTAGCAAGCAGAAACCCCTTTTATCAGAAAACCTGAAGCTCGGCCCTGACAAAGCCGGGGAACTGCCAGAGACTGACCCCAGTGTATATTTAGCAGCAGCTTGGCAGTCGCCCATCCCAACTGTCGAGGCTGTCAGAGCCTCACATGCACAGCAGCCTGCCCTCTTCCCCCACCTCACTTTGATTATGTTGAGAGGGAGTCACACAGAGTGGGCTCATTGTTCATTCAATGGCACATAATCAGGTAAAGGCACATTTGTGGCATAATTATCCTGTTTAGCCCTGTTGTGACTCTTTGAAGTTTTGATATCTGAAAGTACGACGCAGGTTTCTCAAGGCTTGCTGGCAGTTTCAACATCTTGCAAAATTTGGTGTCCAACAAAGAGGTTTTGGGCTTCCTCCAGAGGAAAATCACTTGCTTAATCAGCTGTCTTTAAGTTCTGATTAATTTATTCAAGCATAAAATACATGTTATATCAGATAGCTAGAAAATCGACAGACTTCTGTTAAGTAGGGTCACACTGATGCTTTAAAAAAGCAGGAACTCCAGCAACACTTGAGAAACGAAGAACAGCTTTAATAATTGACCAACGCGTTTCGGCTTGTGGCCTTCATCAGGGTCATCACACTGATGCTTTGCCTACACTATATGCATACCAATTGTACTTAGGTTGGCTGACACCCCCCAACCCCCCAAAAAAGAAAAGGCTAATTTTTGCCCAGGAAAACCCCGTTTCAATCCCTGTTAACAAAGATTCCCGGATGTGACAAAGTTTGAAAGCCCCAGCTCAGTTTTCAATCCAGGCAACGATTTTGAAATCTTGCATCGCTCGTTTAAAGATTTATCTGCTTTTAAATTTAAACTAAATCTTAATGCTAGATGAGTAAAAATCCTTCTCATGTACATTTGCAGATTCTCACTAACTTACAGACTCAACCTGTATTCAAGATTACAGTTCATCACATTGGGTTTCAGTTAGTATTCACTCCTACCTACAGATGTTCACCATTCACTTGCCGGATCATCTTGTTTCCTTATTATTCAAGTCAAGTCTTTCCAGCTTTCATGAACTTTTGGACTAGTTTTTGAATCTTTCTGTCTATAATTTATTGCCTTTATTTTATTTCTCTTTTATGAGCTCTGCCTGATTCAGATTAAAGACCAGATTTTAACTCCCTTTTGCTCTAGTAGGAAGCTCAGGCCAGAATTTTATTTCAGGATATTCCTGAATGCGGCTTCTATAAGTCTTGAGATATTTCACTTTAGATCTGAGTACCAGAACCAACCACCAGACCAACATGTATGATAATTTGCTAGCTATAACTAATGCCATCTGATCAAAAGTGATGATGTTTGGTCTAAAATGGCTTTAAAAGTCATGAGCTGACTGATTCATTTGATATATAAGGTCAACTGCCATCAAAGCTATCTCTTTATGCACGTCTGCTTTACTTGCAGCTTGGTGGATATTTTTAGCTCGGCTCCTGGAAGTCCTGTGTAGCCATACTTACCCATGCATTTGTAGTGGATCTCCCTTCTTGTGTCAAAATGACAACCATTCAACTTGTATTTCGTTCGGGGGAAGAGGACAAAGTCAAGTATGGCGAACAGAGCAGGTGTAGGGATTGTGTCGGTCTAGCCAAAAAACTTCAGTGTGAGCAGATGGACGATGTTTCCTCTGAGGTATCAGGATATTCACAGAACTTGAGCACAGTCCTGTGAATGTCGAAAAACAGCACTTCCCATTCACGCCCTTGACCTGTTGCACTGTCTTCGGACTGGGACACTGTGGGTTCTTCCACTGAAAATTGCTTTTTGTTGTCTCTGGTTTTGGGAAGAAGAACAAGCTCTCATCAGCAGTTTTGCTCCTAAATGTGAAGGTTAGGTCAGTATGAAACAGAACTAGACGTCTGCTCTCTGTCCAAGTTTGAGATCCATGGGGAAATCACAGAGCACAAACGTGCAAGCACAAGACCTCCAGGGAGCGATCTAAAAATAAAATTGTGCTGGAAAAAGTCCAGACCTGCACAACAAGTACAAAAGCACCCAAGTTTTAATCTGGAAAGTTGGTTTGCTTATCTGTATTTGTTTATTAGCTTTTTCCTGCTGTATAAGTGTTTATAGAAAGATTTAAAGAGATTATTAATGACTGAGAGGTACATAATGTGGAAGATACACAATGTAGACAAAAGTATTTGGCCACACCTCTTAAAATTTGAAGTCTTTTTACTGTCATGGATATATAAAATCAAGCACCTAGTTATTCTTTTCTTCCTCCTAGATATTCCACCATCAACTTAGTGGATTTATTGCAAAGTGGAAGTGCTAACAAGCTTCTAAATTTGCTCAACCTCTAAAGTAGGGATGTTTTATAAGAGCACGGCACGTCACTTCTTTTGACGTTGCAGATTTCTGACGGTTTCATCTTTTATAACCCTCAAAACCCCATAACCCTGCAGTCTTCTGATGAAGTGGGCCAAAGGAAGTTATCTAAATTAGACATTCAGCATCAATGCAAAATGAAGGAGGGCCACTTCACCTTTCGAAGCTTTGAGTGACTTGCAAAAAAAAGTGTGCTATCACATGAAGTTTGCTACCACTTGTGCATTACCGTGGTGGGTTTTACTGTCTTTTTGGTGCTTTATAATGTACTTTATAACATCATAATGACATGCCCTTGTTTACCTGCTAATACCTTTGCTTCCCTTAAACCCCAAGTCAGCTCAGATTCAGCGTGATCTCCCCAGCATTCAGGAGTGTGTGTCATCTGCAGCTTGTTTTCTACAGTAAGAGTGAAAAAGGTTCCAGTGTTATTAACATACAGGCTTACCTTTGTTCCCATGCATGCTTGCATTATTCCATGTCAAATCGATGCAATGTGATGTGTGGTTATTGTGGCGAGAGGAAACGCATGAGGTCTCCTTTGCTTACCTTCTTCTCTGTAGCTGTAATACAATGAGCAGCAGTGCAGTGGTGCAAACTTTGAGCTTTAGATGATGTTCGTAGGCACACATCTTTTAGCAAGAGGGGACGGTGTGAATTATTCAGCAGCGCAAGATGTCGTCTCTTCTTCCACTTTGCTTTTTTCTCTTCTTCCTCTGCTGTGCATTCTTTCCTACTTTTCCTCCTGATCTTTTTTTCTTTCATGTCTGAGGTCTCTCAAAACTTCAATGAAACTGATTAATTTAATCTAGAAATGTATTTATAATTCTTCTAACAATAAAATCTTAATTTGTGTCGTAAAGTTGGACATCAGGCATTAAATTGGCACTAAATGATACAGTTATTTCCAAAACAAATGCTGCTTTTAAGGTGCATCAGATAAGCTGCATGTAGTAATAAACTAGAGGAAGTAATCTTTTATGAAGTGGAAGGTAGAAGCGCTGCTTCATCTTTTTCGGTGTGTTCACAGTCTTCCCGTTGAGTTACCTTGCAGGCCTCAGGGAAGTTAACACACACTGACTTTCACTGTATCCGAGCGCTCGCTCCGGCTGAGCGCCACACATTGCTTAGTGAGAATCTCAAATTGAACCTAATCGGTTCTCCAGTCACCGTGTTTAAATGGTCTTTCTGCCAGGTTAATGGGATTTCTGCTGAAAGGTCTGTGCTCGACGTCTAAAGTGGTCCAGACAATCGCAATGAGCTCTGAGTCAAGTGTGATTAACCCGCTGACCCGCCTGTAGCCATCGCGCCTCTGCTCCCTCTCAGCTCCACTGGAACTGTGTTCGAGTCAAGTCCGATTTACTTATTAGGATGTAAACAAGGACGCAATGAAACAAAGAGCAATGAGTAGAGCGGATAGGAGAACTTTATCCCAGGCCACAGGCCTGCTATTTTTCTTTTTTTTCCCCTCCCCTAACACCTTCAGTTCAGGCAAAGAAATTCTGAATGCAAGTCTTGACACTCAACAGCCATCTTGGCAATGTCTAGTTATTCTGAAACCCCTACAGTGTCTCAGTGATTGTGGACAGATGGTTAACTTTAATTTCAAAGGTCTTAAAATCAGGTCTGAAATCTTTGAGGAAAATGTAAAGTTTTGTAGCATTTGCCTAAAATAAGGCCAAAAATGAATAATACTTTAGCTATTTCATGAGTTCATGAGTTCCTCGTCAAAACATTTTGGCTGGCAATTAATTATCAGTTATTATTGCTTCTTCACCGCAGCAGATCATTTACCTCCATCTCACCCTCCCACGCCTCACTTTCTGCCCAGCAGCTCCATCTTCAACTTCTTTGTCCAGTATATCCACTATCCCTCCTCTGCACATGTCCAAACCACCTCATTTTTGCCTCCCTAAACTTTGTCGCCAATCTGCTCGACCTGAGCTGCCCCTCTGATGTACTCACTGATGATCCTGTCCATCACTCACAGTGAAAATCATAACATCTTCAGTTTGGCCTCCTGTCTTTTTGTCAGAGCCATCGTCTCCAAACTGTACATCATAACAGGCCTCACTACCATCTGGTAAACCTTCCCTTTCACTCATACTTCTAGCCTTCTGTCACACATCCACCTGTTTTTGTTTCTGCTGACATTCATTCCTCTTCTCTCCAGGACATACTCCACCTCCTCAGGCCATTTTCTACCAACTGTCTACACACACTACATCTTGTTCTTGATGATCTGCGTGCTTGATTAGGCAAAGATTTTACATTAGATGCCCTTAGTGACCCAATTTGTCCAGGCATGTTCACTGCCTTGTGCTGCCAGTGGATGTGTTACCAGTTATTATTGATTACTGTTCTTAAAAAAGTTAAAGCAGACAAAACTCTTGCTTCAACCAGGTCGCCTTTCGTTTTTAAAATTTTTTTAAAAAGGTCCCATTTAAACAAATGTGCTGTACTTTAGTAAGTTAATGATTATTTTGAGTGGTATAATGGGAATTATCAAGAACTTTGCAGCCGCTTTTAGGTTTTGGTGGTTGCAGTGGTATAACCAGCGCTCACCAATATCAGTTTTGTGGTCAGTACCACAAAAACAAACTTTAAGTTGTGATAAACTTGAGTTGTCCTTTAAAAGTCTCCTTCAGAGGACATATGGGACCATTTCCAATTCCCTTTAGCTTTTATGTTCCTGTATTTTATCATCTTATTTCTGGTAAACATTTGTTGCTTAACGTATCATCTAGTCTGTTGTCTAACTATCCAGCCCTGATAATGGAGATTTTTCCGCATTGATCCACACGGAGCTTTTATGGCGGTAATCATCCGTTTGTGTGGGTCAGTGTCTGTAATGATTTCTCTCGTCTTCTGCCCCCTGACCTTCATGTAGTATAAATCTTAGTGTGTGAGTGTGTGTGGTGTATTATTGCTCAGAATTAGCCAGTGAACCGTCGTCTTACATGTCAGGGAGGCAGAAATGAACAGTGTTATCACCTCTGACGGCTTCCCCTGAATGAGTATTCACTCCTTTCTGATTCAGTATGTGAATCAGTGAAGCATTGCTGCTCCTGCATTTGTGTGAGCACATGTTTATTTTACCTTTATTTAACAAGTGAAGTCTGACTAAATGTGACAGCGTTGTTTTCTGTTTGCTACCAAGAGAAGCCATCAGTATCGGTCTTGACGCAGGCTACATAAATGTCTGACATTTGAGCTCTACCTTAGGCAATTTCAGTGCCTTTATTAAGTCCTGTAACTGTATTTCATGTAAAAGATTAGCTGAAGGTTAGTCAGGGTGTTCCCCGGCAGCACGTTGGTTAACACTGTACTCTCACAGCAGGAAGGTCCTGGGTTTAAATCCACCATCTGGCTGGCTTCCTCCCTCTGTCCAAAGACATGCAGTTAGTGGGGTTAGGTTAACTGGTGATTGTAAATTATCTGTAGATGTTAATATGAGTTTGAATGGTTATCTCTCAGTTTTAGCTGTGTGATAGACTGGCGATCTGTCCAGGGTGTACACTGCCTCTCATTATATGACAGCTGGATAGGCTCCAGCCCCTCTGCAACTCTGAATTACATAAGTACAAGAAAACAGATGAAAGGCTGGATAGTCCGTGTAGCGGGTGCAAAGTCAAAGTCAAAATGAAACTTGTTTGATAACTTTGCTGCACTTTAAAATAAATTTCCATTCCAGGATTTTGTTTTTGTCAGCAATATAAGAATGCCTTTTTTTTATGGAGCCACATGATCCATTGTAGTAACTCCTAAAGAGAGCAGGCGAAAGAAGAAGGTCCATTGGGCCGTTTTGTGTAGATTTCACAGCTGGCCAGGCCTTGGTCTAAATCTGAGCAACGAGGAGAAATCATCGAAATAATTAAAAGTAATTTATTAACAGCTCAAATGGTAAAGAAGAGTGCCAACAATGGTGAGAAGTAAGAGAGGATCCTTGGAGTGTAGACGCTGGTGGTGGTGGAAAAGATGAGGCTAGTCACGTGACCAGGATGAGGTGGGTCACATGAATGAGGGTCTGAAAGGCAGAATGACAAAGATGACTGAAAGTGGGATTATGGTGTCTACGTCCGTGTGCCCACTATGGTCCAGTCGGGTCTGAGTGATGTAAATCTTGTCATCAGATGATGACAGTGAGGATCTGTGAGGATGTTCACATACCTGCTTGACAATGGACCAACTCCACTCTGGTAGCACAAGTCTACTGTACTACAGCAACAACCACAACCAGTCATGTCAAAACTGTCCAAAAATACAAAAAAAAATACTAAACACTAAGTACATGTTGTTCTTGTAATTTGGACCTGGCATAAATTAGACTTCATTAAATCTGAGTTAGTCCCAGAAAAGTTGTTGTTTCTGTCAAGGAAGTTATGGGATTGGCCATGTTTTGTTGGTTTGCTTGTTTGTTAGTAGCAATGAACTTTTTAAGCTGATCCAGACCTGAATCCATTAATTAAAGGAGGGATTCTTTTTCAAATTAACAAAACTGAGAGAAATCATGTTAATAATCTCTAGTAAATATGACAGACTAATGGACTAATGAGGATCCAGTTATCCTGGGCTTCTGAATTGCACATTAACAACACTACCTGGACCAAAGATTAGAAAAGCTTCTTTTCCGTCCATAACTGCAGAGGTTCAGGCCCTGACAGCTAACAGTGGAGTCCTTCTCATTTCAGGCTCTAATTGGGAGCTTTAATAATGAGATTTTTTCAGCATTAACCTGCCTTATATCTATTCCACCAAGAGTTAAAGAGATCAGGTAATATCCCAGCTCAAAGCTTATAAACCACTTTGTCAACCGGAAAGCTAAGACACACCTACTGTCCATGGAAAATCGCCATCATTTGTTTTAATTGAGCACTTTTTGATGTCGCTTCACTTGTCAGTGGATATCTCGTTTGGGAGGAAATCTTCACATGTTCACTTCAAACGCTCCAGGCAAAGGATTTCCCCTCCCTTTTTGTCAAAAGGAGCTTGCTTTCAGAAATTGGGGTTGATTCTGTGACAGCTACAGTACATGTGTGAGAACTAGGTCACACAGTATTTAGAATACTTACTTATCAGCACTTAAAGAGGTTACTCGTGCCCACCTAGTGTGATTGGAAAGTGTTATTCCATCAACTTCTGTAAGTGAAGGGCTTATTTCAAATATTTTTGACCAGCTTAATAAGATGGTGAAAAAAATGAAACATAACGATAATTTTTTCTTGAAGTTCTTAGTGATGAGAATAGGTGACATAAATTGTATTCCTTCCTTAATCAAGGAATGCTCACTTTAGGATACATATTTTATTTTGTACTCTTCTTAAGTACTGCTTTCGTGCAGCCCCTCAATTCATCTACTCTCTTAAACAACCAGTTTTAACCCCTCCTTGACTTGATCCATGACTATGTTTGAAATCCCTGCTGCCTTTCACACACTCATGCAGAGGCAAGAAAAAAAAACAGTCAAAAAAGCAATCTGATACATGGGCTTTTGGCTGTCAGGGATTATTTGTACATATAAACTCATCTTTTGACATCTGAAACCATCACCTTGAGGGTGCTAGCAATAAGACCTCAAGGTCTTATTGCTAGCAAAAATGCAAAAATGCTAACAAAAATGCTTGCAATGCTAGCCAAGTAGTTGGCTAGCATTGAAAGACAAGTTAACGCTTTGCATGTTTTTAAGTTATGGCATGTTTTAACAGTGTTGGTCAAGTTACTTGAAAAAAGTAATCAGTTACTAATTACTGATTACTTCCCCCAAAAAGTAATCCCGTTACTTTACTGATTACTTATTTTCAAAAGTAATCGATTACTTAGTTACTTAGTTACTTAGTTACTTTTTAAAAACACGATTTACAACCTGAATAGGTGATAAAGCGATAGATCTTTCAGCCCAATTCTACTTTTTCTGCATAATTCATCATACAAAATGTAATCAAATGGAAAAGTCTCTTTTTAAAACTTGTTTTATTAGTTTTAATCTTTTAACTTTATGCATCAAGCAAAAATTAAATTATATGCAACATTCTCTGACTGGAAGAAATTTGTTTAACATTTAAACCTATTTTCTGCACATTCCAGCACATAAAATAAAATATTTTTTTGTGTTTACACTCACTCTTTCAAATAGATGCAAGTAAAACACAGCAGAAAATAAATAAAATCAAAGACTAGCGGTCCTGTTGCTCTATTTTCACCTGTAAAGCAGGACTGGGGTAGGCGGAGGAGGTTTACCCTGGTGCAGGTGTGCCGCAGCGGTCAGTGGAAGAATCCGCGAGTTTCTCTGTGAATTTCACATTACGTCGTAGTACACTCGGTGCTTGCTTGGAAGTTTAGGGGTTTTTTCGCTGTAAAAAGAAGTTTTCTTCCCACGCACAACGGACACTAATGTTTTTGTCACTTTTTATGGAATCAAACTCAAAATAAGGTCAGTACTTCCACGCTTTGAACGCTGCATGCTACACTCTGTCCCGCACTCGATATATTATGATCTGCAGACAGCTGTTGTCACGAACGTCGCACTCGCTTACGTCACTGTCATGAGACGTTCTCGCAAAATATCACGGTTTTAGTAACGCAGTAACGCAGCGTTCCTACGTGAAAGTAACGGTAATCTAATTACCGTTTTTGCAATAGTAATCCCTTACATTACTCGTTACTTGAAAAAAGTAATCAGATTACAGTAACGCGTTACAAGTAACGCGTTACTGCCCATCTCTGTGTTTTAAATGAATAACTTTTGCATTTAAGAAAATCTGTGACATGTATGACTTGAACTTGGGTCCACAGCTGACCCGTTCAACCTCCAAATTCGTTGGAAGTGAGGTCTTTTTGCATTTTAAAAAAGTGTAAAATATTACTTTAGTGTGCACAGACATGACTCCTGAGTTCATCAGAACACACAGATCAAAATTCGTGTTCAGTAAATGAATCAGAAACACAATAAATGGCAGTTTATAACTAGTTAATGAACTGCTGTGTTGGTGAAACACTCATAAACTGCTGTGATGCTGCATTGTGTATAAAACCAGACAGGAAACAAATAATATTGACAACTATTAACAAAAATTTCATTTAATATTAAATTGAGACAAATATTTCAGAGCCTGAAATTCTGACAATACATACTCAGTAGACATTCTTGCTTTAAACATACAAGTTTATATGCTGGAAAAAGCATAGGCCTGATTTATTTGTGCATATCCTTTCTAAACTCCGCTCCAGGATTCCCTATTTAAAGCATTAGGATGTTTCTGCTCCGCTGTAGTCCTGGACTGAAGCTGTTTTAATTCTCCACAGCTGAACTCCACTGAGCAGCTTCAGTATTAAAAGGGATTTCAAATAAAACTCATGAGCCAAGTCTGCTGTATTCACTTACTAATGTTAACGGTCGTGCCTCGGGAGTGGCTGACACAATATTTGACGTGAGATGCCAAGTGTGAGAAAGTGTGTTTTGTGCTCCTCAGGGTGTGGAGGTATTAAACCAACTGGCTGGATTGGACTGGAGAGCCTGTTGACTGACGGGCCAGAACAGATGCACAGGTACACACACACACACATTATGTACAGTGCATGATGATTCTGTGTTTGCCTTTCATGCCTCATTTTTAGATTGTGTATGGTTGTTGGTTTGCCATTGTGGAGTTTCAAAAATATTCTTCCTGTCTAAGAATATTGGAGGCTTAAGCAAAAACATTTTTATTAATGAGTTTTGCTCAATATTACCTTCCTTACATCATATTTGACCACAGCCACGTTCTTCCTATACATCCCATGAGGCATGAAGCAATAATGTTTAAGTGAACTGTAAATGAAATGTAGAAAATCAGCGGTTTTTTGAACATCAATCAGTAAATAACCATAATTAAGGTACTAATTAAGTCACAGACATTCAGTGTAAACTGAATGTATACCAGTCAAGTAAATTTCATTTAACCAGATCCCATTAAATTTAGCATTTCACATTGTATGTGTGTAACAAGGTTACATGTAAATCTACATGTAATTAAATGAATTAAAGTGAGCATTGAACCGAGGTATAAACATGTGAGTGAACACTCAGTGCATCATGGGAATCCCCGCTCATCATAGGGATAAAGTTTTGTTTACAGTCTCTAGGCCTGTGTGGGCCTAAATTAGCTATAGAGAACAAACCAGTTTTTGCACTAGCTTACTTACCTGTTTTTGTTTATTTCTGCTCTACAGCATATTTTAGCACAGGTGTCTATGTATATCTACAATTGTGGCTGAAATACTATATCCATGAATATCTAAATTGCTCGCTTCAGCCCTGAAGTTTTATCCTGAACTAAGAATGAGCCAAAATGTCATCACTAACTGCGATTACCCATAAAATTCCTGTGCACAAAACCGACACACACAGACACACACGCTATTTCCCAACAGGTGCAGAAGAAGATCAAGTTGCAGCACTTTTTCTTCCTCCCTCCTCCTCTTGTCCTTCCCGCCTCTCTCTTTCTCAAATTAATGCCAGCGAGAGCGGCTTTAGAGACATTTCTGACGTGCTTGTGTATGTGTGCGAGGGGGTGAGGAGGAAGGATGGGGGGTTGCTAATAACCGGGCAAGGTACACTAATCTCCGATGGCAACATTTGGTTTACCTTAAGCTGGAGGGACAGCTGTATTAAAAGCAGGAATTATCCTAATCAGTTCAAACTCCATCCTCCTCCCTCCCCACCTCCCTGCTTCACCTCTTTGCATATAAAACTTCCACATTAGGCTTAAGAGTACAACGGCTTAGCTGCTGTTCGCCCTACATCTGTCTTCCCTCTGTGACGACCAATCAGAAAGGTGGATGGAGGGATGAAGGGAGGGAGGAGAGACGGGGGGAGGGAGAAGGTGGATCAGAAAAAATGAAAGATGGAGAAGAGTGGAGGGGAAGACAGTATAGGAAACAGGAGAAGTAAAGGGGAAGGAGGGAAGGAAGGGAAAACAGAGTCGAGGATACAAACATGGAGAGTTTAGTGGTAGTTTTGAATATCTAGTTGTATCTTTTACTCGTTTTACAGTTTGTGTGGTGAGTTGTTGCAAATAAAGGCATGTGAAGTCGTGATATTTTCTAAAGAGAACCAAGTGGTTTTTAATGTCTAAACACGAAGAAGTGACATATTTGTTATTGATAATGTATTTAAAAATCATGTAAGTGACGGTGAAAATTTTGAACTGCCTTGGCTAGAGCTTGGGGTCTCTGTCATGAGAAAGTCACTGTGAGTACGTCATTATGACTTTCTCCTACACAACCCCTCCAAACTCTAAAAAGCCTTTTTAATCAGTGAAATTTGCATAAATATGAAAGCAGACTGATGAAAATTGTGCAACACAAATCTATAGATTAAAGGTTGTGACTATATAATGAACTACAGTGAAACCAGGTTCCGCCCATTTGTCGTTGTCAGAACCTTTTTCCTATTTGCCTTTTTTACTTTTACAGGTAAATAATGTTTGTTTAAATACTACGCATGCTGTGTTTTGCGATATTTGTTTCATTAATCCTACAGTTGTGTTACATTGTGCTTTATTTACCTCTGTGTCAAACAATGAATATTGCACCCATGACACTAATAATCCATTGTGTTGATGGATTAATCAGACACGTGTGAAATTTAAGTGTTTCGCTCATCTCAGTCAATGTCTCTCCAAAAAGTCACAGTAACTGTTTAAATTTAATTGTTAGATATGTAATATCTAAATGAATCTAATTACTTAACATGTACATGCCAATGTTGTTTTTGTGTAATAAAGATATTACTATGCTTGTATTGCCTTTTCAAATTCATCATCCATTCATATTTAGTGATGAGTGAAACAAATTTCCCATCTTGGATACAAATTTTTGTGACTGTAATGTTACATACGGGCTTACAATAATCATTAGATTGAACAAACAGGAACATGGAAATATTAAGTTCACAGGGTGATGATGAATTCGAAACTCAAAAAAACTGTGTTTTATCATGCATCTTTCTTAAAACATATAGATGTAAATAATGGCTGCACGTGTGTTTATTGGGCAAAGTTTCATTCAGATTGGCTTACCGGTTAAGGAGGAGATAGAATGTATGCAGACATATAGACACTGATCGGCTACATATTAAATATAGCTTATGTGAAAAGGTTGGTGAATAAAAATGAAATTCTCTGAAGAGGAACAGAAATATAATATGGCAAGTAAATCACCGCATGCAAGAATCTCATGCCTGAAAAATGTCGAAATTTAATGCATGAAACAAATATAAAGACCATATTTCCTGATCTGTGCTTGCTACTATTTTAAGTTGGGCTGTTGCTCTTTTAATTGCACAAGCTCTTCCTCTGCAATGCTTTAAAGGCACATGACTCAGAGTAGCACAATAACTTGTCCTAATATGCTGGAATATAACAGGAATGGATGCAAAAGCACATTAGTTGGTATTTTATTTAGCAGATTTTCTGAAAAGAATGTCGTGCGTTTGAATTGAAACTCATGTATATTTTACAACTATTAATGGGTCAATTTTTTTCTTTACTACAGCATCCTTTGGTGGTTGAATTGACGCCCTGGCATTGGCGTGAGCACTGAAAAAGGAGCATTTTGCTTGTGCTTCTCTACAACTCTACATTAATGGAGAACACTGGTGCATAATTACGTCATTAAAGTGACATGTACTCACACCATGACTCTTAAAATATGAAAGTATTGAAATAATCCATTTAAAATTCTAAGGAATGCATAAATCTTCACCTTCAATACTTTTGTATTTTATCTTCTATTCTGACCTACTTTTAGGTTCAAATGTTCACAAATGGGTTTACGTGTAATTAATTTATATACGTATTAAAAACTTCCCATTTTAGTAATTTTTTTTTTGGCATTTTGATTAGTTCAGGTGCAGTAGGAAGCAAGATAAACTAGGCCCTTAAACAGTTTTTCTGCGTATGAGGTATGTGTATTTCAGACCTGCTCTGTAAACAGCTTCTATCTGGCCTTTTTTTTTTTTGCCTCTCTCCGAGGCCCTCGGCACCATAAATCCGACTGATTACTCCGCACCCCTTTTGCTTGACTGAACCTTCACAATCAGCCGTGGCCGCCAACAATGAGGCCCTGATGAATCAAACATCCATGGCATTAGTTTCACCTTGCTGCCCCTTTCCCATGCGCCACCGCCTCTTTGTCAGGCCCCGGTTTGATGAGAAGGACTACTGACACTGGCTGCACCTATTGATAGACAATTCTGTAAAGACAGACCTCAACAGCCCTACCAATCCGCAAATGCTCCTCCCTCTTCTGCACCCACCACAATTCTTTTACCCCCCAAAATAGGCAACAAACCTTGACTGGTGCACCAAAACCCCTGATGTCTGGTTTGCAGGAGGCCTTGTGTTTAGTTTTGAGCTTTTCGGGTGCTTTATTGCACTGTCCCAGTATTTGCCAGACTTTTATGAACTGCCCCTGCAGTGCACACAGGCAGCACTAAACACATTAAAACTTAATAGATAATGATAATGGACTCGGAAAAGTAGTTTGGCAGTGAGGCATTGCTTTATATAAAGGCTAAACAATTCAGCCATTAGTAAATCTTAAACCCAGATTTCTTTTCCAACTCTAATAAAACCAACCAGTACTTGCCCTAAAAAATAAAGCAAAGTAAAAGTAAAAAATCAAATCTTACTTCATTAAAAGAAAATGCAACATTCAAAATTGTACCACAAACCATAGATGTACACTCACCAAAATTTGGTGTAAACAACATGAAAACATGGATTAATTCAGCCTTGTATCAAAAGTTCAGGTTGCTGCTTGCTAGATTTACACCAAATGTTGTTATATGCTATAATTTAAGTACTGTACATGGACATGCAGTGTCAGAACCAGTTTATGCCTTTATCCCATAATCCACTAATGGTGCCCATATTCCAACACTTTAACTGTTTCTGGCTATGGGAATGCTGGGATAAAACCAAAAGTGCAAAGTTTAGGTGGGAGCTTCTCTCAGTTCATGGACCTCTTTTGTTTGAACCTCCAGCCCCATTTCCCTCTGATAAAAAGCACTATATACAGAACTTTGAATGTGAATATAATGTATATTTAATACTTGTGTGGTTTCAGTCAGACACCTACAATAAGTGGCAACACTGATGGGTTGATAGATAGAGCTAAGTACTGCAACAATTCAACCTTGGCTTCCAACTTATTTCATACTTCCTGTTCATAATTTTTTCTCCTTAGAATAAATCCAGCTAATGTTTTCTTTAGTTTGGTGAACTTTGTCACCACTCATTCCATACTGCCTGACAAGTTTAAATATTTATCACCTGCGTTTTGTAAACCATTTAATTTGGTTATTCTTATTATTAGCTATCAGTTTCAGGTGGTAGCCTGTAGTTCTAGATAGCTATTTTCACAATTTATTTATTTTTTGACTGTTTTTTAATCAGTTTGAATGTATTCCTTTTGCCTGTATATTTCCACAGCTTTTCTGTTATGTGTAGTTTTCTCAAAAGCTTTTATGTCTGCTCAAGTCCAGTTAAATATGTTGTCTATAACACAGGTGTTTTTTCTACCTGGGTTTCCTCCTCAGGGAAAATGAAGTCTTCGCTTGGTGAAAACCTGATTTCAAACAGCAAGTCTTTATTATCCTCTGCAGCCGGCACAGAGGTGAGTTTCTATACGGGTTTAAGTGGTCCTCTGCCTGTTTCTATGGTTTGCCTATACCCTGTGCAGCAGGCAGCTCGGCCATGCTGCGCCATCGTATCACTAGCAGAAGATCAAACTCTAAATGTACTGTGAAACTGTTTGGGGCCACTAACAGCTAGCACACAGCCTGGTGGAAATGTGTGTGTGCGGGGAAGCGACGAGAGCGAGAGAGAGGGAGTTGCTATAACGCTCAAGGCTGCTTCTAATGAGAGAGAAAGAGAAACGGCGTTCACTGTGAGCAGCGAAAGCTCATCCAACGTGCTACCCACAATGTTTTATTCATTGAGATATATTTGATTATATTTGAATTTAATTGACATTTGGAGATAAATGAAGAGTTTCGTTCCAAAATGAGACATCCACTATTTAACAAAATTAACACCTCTTCTTAGAAAGTGATGACTGGCATGGAAGTGAAATCATATTTAAAGCCTCTTGTTAATTGTATTTATTACCTGAGGATACATTTTCTGAATAATAGTGAATATCGCGATTGTTGAGAATCGGTTAGTCTTTTTAAAATCTGTTATAGAAAGCAGCAGTATATTTAAAATAAATTCTCCAACTTTGCCAACAGATACAGCAATAAAAAGAGCCATTCTGCATACCGAGTACTCTTTTTTACTACTTTTACTTTTGGCAGCTGTAATGTACACCTATGTACCTACTCAAAGATCTTTAAAATGTACTCACAGCCAGTGAGCTATTATTTCAGTCTTTTAAAAAATACATGAAATGTTTTTACGTAACATGACTTTTCCATATTTTATTACCCCCCACACTGAAAGTAGTAGCGCTGATGATATAATAGCTTGTTGATTTTTAGTTGATCAAATTGTGCCTAAACCCGAGTTTATGGTAAATACATTGCAGGAAAGAAAGATACTGTATATGGGACATTCAACATTACTGTGAAAGTTAGTTTGGTATTGAAATAAAACACAATTTATCCAAGAGAATGATAAACTTAACTGACTAATTAAAGTTGGTGCCTTAATCTAACAAATAGTTGAGTTTTGGCCCCTAAACCTAGCTCCCAAAGAAGTAGATATTGGTGCTTAAACCTCATTGATTGGTTCAGATTAAATGTCTAAATCTAACTAAGTGGTTTAGTTTTGGTGCTTCAACCTCATCGAGTAGTTTTGTTTTTGTGCCTAAAATTAACCGACTAGTGTGGCTTTTGGTTCATAAACATAACCTAGCAGTTTAACCTCAGTGATTGGTTTGGTTTTAGTGTCTAAACTTAGTGATTTAGTTTAGGTGCCCAAACCTAACCAAGTTGTCCAGTTTTGGTGATTAAACTCCATCGATTGGTTTAGTTTTCGCATCTAAACCTCACTGAGTAGTTTGGTTTTTGTGCCTAAAGTGAACTAGTTTAGCTTTGGTTCATAAAGATAACCTAGTTCTTCCTGGCTAGGTTTGAGAACCAGTTATGGTGACTAATGTATCCCAGTGGTCTAGTTTAGATGCTTAAGATATGGCCCTTGATGCTTCGTAGTGTGGTCCAGTTTGGTTTTGTGGTAGATGAACTGGTTCAGGATATCTACATCACAAAGTTCTGCTTAACAAGTCCTCTAAAGTTACAGAGGTCTAAAAGTATTGTATAAGCAGTAAAACAACTAGTATAGGATATACTTGCTCAACAGCTCAAATGTTTTGACCTATAGTTTGTCCTTTGCAACATGATACTTGGAAAAGCTTCAGGGTATTTTCTCTTTAGAGAGAACTAGGCTTGCTTTTTGCACCTATTTCCAGATTTTATGCTAAGCTAGGCTGAACAAGTCTCGGCTCCAGCTATGAACAGATATATTGAGCTTTAAATATTAACAAACAAAGTAATTTGTTAGAAATATTGAGGTTTGACCCTTTTAGTCAGAGGTTCAGTCATATTTCTTATGACAAATTGTATCTGGCATCTTATGTGAAAGAAAGGTCAGCAGGTACATTCATGGGAGGCTAAACTAGACAGATATTTCAGGACATCTAAAGCCACCTTTGTGCTATTATAAAATGATGCCCAGTCTACATTTTTTATATTTTCCAATGTTCCATAATGTATTCGGCAATTCATCCACTATTTTCTGTGCTGCAGTTTGAATGTTTCAGAAACAGCGCAGGAAACATTTAACAATGTTGCTTTCATTTGATTTGATTTTTTTTCTAACCATATAAATGCTGTCTTCATTTCTGCTTCTCTTCCTCTTTCTTTACTGCACCTCTCTAATTTCTGTATGTGTGGGATAAATCAGTCATGTTTCTCTCTTTCTCTCTCTGTCTGTCTCTCAGTAATTTGTGTTTCCTTTCCTCCCGTGGAGGCGCTCAGCAGGTCGCTTCACATCTCCACCGTTCCGGATGGAAAAGAGATAAAACACAGGTAAATATGCAGGGATGTGTTCAGTTGCCCAGGCGGTGTGTGCGTGGGGGTCGGCAACTAGTTAGGAGGTAATATAAGTGTGCGTGCATGTAGACTGGACTTTGCCGAGTTTGTATGTGTGGTATGGAGTGAGGGTAACAGCCTGTGCTTTTTTCTCCATCTACAGTATAAAGAAGAGTTAAGCTTCGTTAGTAAAACTACTACTAAAATGAGAAATAATGTTAGTGTAACGCAGTATATTTGTTTTTAGTCTTCTTGTAGTCCAAGTTTTACCTGTTTATCGACTCTTTCAGCTGAACCAACAGAGGAAAAGATGGGTACCTAAGACACCAAAGATGATTTAGGTTAGAAACCTGTTAACTAGTCATAAAAATGTAATCTATTCTTGTTTTTTCTTTTTTCCATTACATTCAGCATGACCTTTAAAGTATTTCTACTGGAGGAATGTGATGTAAAACACATTGTTTCCATTGTGCTTTTCTGCTCTTACTGACTATTAAAGACTGATAACAGTAGGGATGTCTAATTGAGCAGTCTTAGTATCTAAACGCAAGCAAATGGTTGTGGTGTTTTTACCTAACTTCCATACCTAAACCTAACCAAGTAGTTTAGTTTGGTGGATAAACCTTAACCTGTAGTTTTGGTGTATAAAGCTAATGTATTAGTTTACTTCTAGATATTAAACCTAACCAATTTTTTCTACTCAAACATCTACACCTAAGTGATTGGTTTCTGTTAATAAAGTTAACAACGCACTTTGGTTTTGGTGCAGAAACCAAATGTATTAGTTTTCTGTTGGTGAGTAAACCTAACACAGTAGCTTTGGTGAAAAAACATAACCAAGTGTTTTTGCTTTGGTACCCAAACCTAATTAATAACTTCGCTTTTGGTCCCTAAACCTGACCGAGTGGTTTTGTTGAATAAACCCTGTGTGAGTAACAAAATGACTTCCTCTTCCACCAGCCGCTCCAGCATCCAAATTTGGACTTTTCGACCCTGAAAGCATAAAAAAAAAAAATCACTTCCTGTTACGATATACAAATCATATAAGACTGGGCAAAAAATGATAGTTATATAAATAGAGGCAAATACCTATGCAGGAACATGAACCTGTTAAACTTTTTTATAGAAAGTGTTAGAAGTGTTAGTTAAAAACTGCACCATTATCAGAAGCTGAAGAAACCTTTAAAGCGCCCGTGTATCCCATCAGAACTATTTCTTCTTCATGTTTACTTAATGTTTTGCCACTATAAACTTTTGACAGTGTTAAGTTCAGTGTGTCACCTTTGAGCATGGTGCCATGAATGAAGACTGCAGTTCAAACAATAGCCATTGAAAAACAATGTGACCGGGCTCCTTTATGGAGAGCCTTTCATGTGTTTAAACGCCATAAAGGTCCTGTGTGGAACCCTGTGAAATGGTACTTGGCAGCAGCAAATGGATTGTTGAGGCTTACATTCGGAGCGCTGTTTTGAACAGTTTCTGTTGCATGTACGCAGACATTTGGAGTTTATCCATGGAATGAAAAAAAAATCCCTCTTTGTTCGGGATGATGGCTTCCCTTCAGTCTCAACATGTGTCCAGCCCAGTGAGGTTTAAATCTGCCCACCTGTCCACACACTAATCCTCCCAGCCTTATTACAAAACTGTGCAATTAATTAAAGGCTCAATCGCCGGGATTAGTAACCTACATTCAACCTGATACTCATATCAGTATCTACAGAAATGATGTTTGCAGGGATTTAGGGAGGAAGAAAACGTTGAATTCAAATGTCTCGAATAACATAAAATCCACAAAATGAGTGTGAACAAAAACAAACCAGAGGTAGGTTTCATGTAGAAGCACTGCTGTTCTCGTTTACAGTGGCATTACAGAGATTAAGATTATCTGTGCTGTATGTTTACAGCATAATGAAGCAGGTCTGATATAATGACCATCAAATCTGGATTAGGTCATTCACAGCAGAGGAGGGAATTTATTCCGGTGATTATTGTGAGCGGGCTGAGCTGCACGACAATCCCAGGCCAGGCTGACGTATGCCTGAACACCACACACACACACACACCTTTGGATACACTTATTGGCTTTGTAAATAGATTGTTAGATTTTCTCAGGAGTGATGAAGAAGATTCCCACCTTGGATTTCTTCCTGTTTAACTCGTTCACATGTAGAAAATCACACACACACATTCACACGGAAGAGGAGAAGCGTGCGTGTGCGTTTATGTGTGTGTGTGTGTGTGTGTGTGTGTGTGTGTGTGTGTGTGCGTGTGTGTGTGTGTGTGTGTGCAGTGCCGTTACAAAAGCAGGTTATGGCGGCACAGAAATGACACGGTGCAACAGATGATGGGCATTATCCCATCAACCTGCTGTTTCTGTACACTCTCTGTCCCCTCTGTGTTCTCTTTGAAAGGACAGCAGGAGTGTGTGTTTGTGCCTGTGTGTGTGTGTGTGAGAGAGAGAGAGAGAGACATGGATGAAGGGAGGGAGTCCTTTCACACACACATTTTCATGCACACACACACACAGACAGACACACACTCTGCACCTGTCACAAACAGCCTGTCAGAGGAGAAGAAAAGAAAGTTCAGCCATGAGGAAGAACTGAGGGAAAAGGGGTGTTTGTTTGAGCCGATCTGGGGTTTATAAGGCCATAACTGACTGCATGTGTTGCCAACATTAAAAAGGTTTTTGAATTCATAATTCAGTAGGTGTGGGCAATCAATCAGATGTGATTTTCAGTTAAAGCAGCAATTCATTGACTTCCAGGAATGATCAAAACAGGATAATCGACATTAAAAAAAGGATAATTCTGTGTTATTAATCCAGCACATCCCTTTTCAGTACTGTGGTGACTTTGCTCCCTTAATGTGTATTTATTCATTTATTTTCAGTTAACATCATCCAAGTGTGAATATTAAAAAATCTAAATGGCATATCTCATATAGGACGTGCTGTTTAAGCTGCTTCAGCCTGCCTGCAGTTATGACACGTCTGCAAGCTGCTTTGCAGCCCACCTCGCCATTCATGCCAGCTCTGGCTTTTATTACAAAGTGTAAACTACATTTGTTGTATGGAAATTGGAATTTTCTCTTGAATGTAGGATCTTGATTGATTTACCGAGTTGTTTTTCCAACTAGTTAAAAATAAAGGCTTGAATTGTTTTGGCAACAAAAAATTGCGACTAGCCAGTATTGTTCAGATACAGCAATGTGTTCTGGCGTCACGATGGATCCTTTGGCGTTGCTGTCTTAAAGTGGTCGCTGTTGCATTGTTGAACAACCACAGATAACAGTGCTCTTTTAAAGAGTTGCAAAAATTTATTGAGTAGAGTAAGTCAGTAGGAAACAGTCAGGAAACAGCAATTTGCTTCCTGTTTCCAGGGAGTCCTGAGTGTCACAGCCCCAATGCCAAGGGACACCTTAAGGGTATCTTAAAGGTGCCAGTGGCTTGGAAAAACATCAGCATTTGGCTCTATGGGAATGGAGATGGAAAAGCATGAGGACAGTTGAATTAAGGATCTCTCACAGCAGGAGGAGGAACGAGGATCCTGACTGATGGACATCCTGGTCTTGGTAAAAGAACAGTATCAGTCCAGCATATCAGCAAACACGAGAAGATCTGCATGTGTACGAGTATAAATGTACCTCACCAGAAGGTTAAGTTCACTGCCTGTAAATTGCCCCCCCGCTACCCCCTCTGTCACCCCCCGCCACTACCACCACCACCGGACAATAGGCTCAGCAGTGGCCTGGTGATTGCCTCTTTTCAAATGGAAATGCCGGTTGCCTCTCGTCTGCCTGGTTCCCCTAAGCAGTGTACAAATTACAGTTTACAAGGCATGCAGGAATAAAAAAAAAAAAAGATGGAGTAGATAGACTGAAAAAGAAGAAGGTGGGAGGGAGGGTGAGCAAAAGCAGAATATCTTTTCTCCCGCTATGTTTTTTTCTTTTTTTAATTCGGCAAAGTGACATGTAAATTAGCCTTTAAGTGCTCCACTTGGGGACTGCGATCGTGCCCTAATTGTCACAGTCAATTGTGGCCAACAGTCTCTTCAATCCAGGCAGCTTTTGACAACAAGCACGCTAGGATCAAAAGACGAATCATCGACTCCCCTCCTAACACATACACCAACACACGCACACATACATACAAAGAGAAATGGTCAGAAGCGAGAGGTGCGAGTGATGGTTTTACTCGGCGAGGACCAAACATGGAAGGAAGTGTTGAACACAACAGCAATTTGCTTCCTACGCCAGCCCAAAATCCTTTGAGTGTCAAGATAACAAACGCCATGGATGACAATGTTGGAAGGATGGTGCGTCTAAAACGAGCAGTGGAGGTATACAGTGCATCCAGCAGAGCGTGAACTGACTTTCTCCGAGTTCCTACAGGGCCATAAACTTTAGCAGAGGATGAAACAGATCTGTTTGTCTGAGGCAGCTCTGAAAAATAATGCAAACATCTGAAAGCCCAAATGAGCAAACTGGGAACTCTGTGAAATCTTATCGAAGAGGCCAAGGGTTCAAAGCTGACTTCTCTGCAAAGTTCCCCCACAGTTGATGGCAAAAAAAAACCCATTCATTTGCTGCAGTCTGGTTTTTAAAGTTAGTGATCCTCTGGGAAGACACACATAAACACACTCAAACAAGTTGTAGTCATGTGGTCCTAGGCAATAAATTGACTGATAGTGAGTTTGGACAGTTGTAGGCGATATTCTGGCAATCACTTTGTTTTACTGAATTACTTCTGTGGTATAATTTGCTTGTTTTACGCTTTACTTCATCGATAACACCAACACCCTAAACTCTAACCCTTTGCTATCATAATATGTGGCTTTTAACCAACACACATCAAACACGTTTTCCAAATAAAGTAATTTTCCTTCCCTCCAGACCTTATGGGGTTAAAACTAGGGGTTCAACCATCCAAAGCACCAGACTCACTCACTGTGAAACTAGAAAAAGTGCAATGCAAACTGACTGCCTTCAAAGAAAAACTGCGCCTCACCACCAAGTTTTACTTACGCCAATCGGGCATAATATTATGACAACCTGCCTAATATTGTATCGGTCCACCTTTTGCCCCTAAAACAGCTCTGCCCCATCGAGACATGGACCCCACTAGACCGCTGAAGGTGTGCCTGGGTATCTGTCACAAGGTATTTGGAGGCCAAGTCAACACCCAAACTTGGTGTTGTGCTACTCAAACCATTTCTCAACCACTTTTGCTTTGTTGCAGAACATTATCCTGCTGAAAGAGGCTGCAGCCATCAGGGGATACAATTTCCATGAAATGGTGTACATGGTCTGCAGCGATGATTAGGTAGGTGGTACATGATAAAGTAACATCAGACTGGGCCACGTTCTTCCATTGCTCCATGGTCCAGTTCTGATGCTCATGTGCCCATTGTTGGTGCTTTCGGCAGTGGACAGAGGTCACCATGGGCACCCTGACCAGCCTGTCAATGGTTTACCACTGATCTTTCCTTGAACCACTTTTCACTGAAACTGACCACTGCAGGAACACCGACAAGAGCAGTAGTTTCGGAGATGCTTGCCCATTTTCCTGGCTTCTAACACATCAACTTTGATGACAAAATTTTCACTTGCTCCCTAACATATCCCACCCACCAACAGGTGGCACGATGAAGGGATTATCAGTGTTAGTCAAATGGCGTCCATTTCTGGTTTGCATCACACATGTTGCAGTTTCACCATCACTTTGAAGAGCAGTTTGTGACTCCCCTGCATTCTATGCAAACTACAGGTGACTGTGGCTACGTCCACACCAATGCGTTTTTGTTTGAAAACGCATCGTTTTCTCTCTGTTTTGGGCTCCCGTCCACACTGAGACGGCATTTTCGCTGATGGAAAACGCAGCGTTTTGAAACGCTCTTAAAAATGCATACATTTGGAAACGGTGGTTTCGCGGCGCAGTGTGGACAGCAAAAACGCAGACTTTCTAAAACGATGACGCATGTTAGTGGATGATCTGATATCGTCGTGTTGGTGTTGTTCCCAGATCATCATGAAAATGTTCCAGGTTCAACATTGCAAGTGACCAATGACATTGTTGTGACGTTATTCTTTTGCGCGCCAAGCCATTCGTGCATTTATGAAATTCCAATGTTTCAAGGACAATATCAATTCTGCTTACTGTTTATTAAAGGGTTAGGGTCAGGGTCCATTGATCGGCGGACAGAGGCGGTTTCTCGCAGCTTAAGTACAGTTTTTTGTTTTACGGCGGTTTTTCCCGAAGTCGCAAAAGTATGACGTCACAACATTCTGATTGGTCACTTGCAATGTTGATCCTGGAACAACATTTAGTATGATGATCTGGGAACAACACCAACACGACGATATCAGATCGTGCCATGTTAGTCATATGATGCAGTCACGTGACCAATTAAACTAAGATAGCAGAGGGCATTATACAGCAGTTGTTTTGTTTGCTCTGAATTTTGACAGCCCTATTAAAGATTAATATCAGTCTGTACATGCTCCAGATAGCTTTTCTTCAAATTCTTTAACTCTCACTCGCTTTTGCAACTTTGTACTTTTGTGTTACTCGCAGCAACAACTCCACCACATTGTTAGTCCATTTAAAAAACTCGGTGCTTTTCCTTGACATTTTGCCGCGACGTTTCAAAGAACGGAAAGTAAATTAGCGGCAGACTAAATGAGGCAGGTCGAATCTTCTTGCGTTTCAGTACTGGAACGTAAGCGTTTTCGGCCGTTTCAATGTGGACGCACAACTCTGTGAAAACGACTGAAAACGTTAGTGTGCACGTGGAGCGTTTTCAGACGAAAAAGGCGTTTTCAAATCTATCCGGGCTAGTGTGGTCGTAGCCTGTGTCAGACTGCCAATGTCCAAAGCAATCGACAGGAGGTTTTTGGTCCAGTGCAATCTACCTCATTTTAATAAGTTTCCCCTAGCAACCGTTTGGGGAATATAGAGGGCCTGAGTCTCTCTCCCTCTGAGTCTTTTTCTTTTTCTGTGAGTTGGCTAAATCACAAATTTCCATTCCTGGAGGCAACACCAGTTCTTAAAAAGTGGCCAGCATCCAACCCTGGTTGAGAGGATAGTTAGCTACTGTGCCAATCTGAAGAGAGTACAACGGCCCTCCAAACAGTTAGTGACAGAGCAAACTGGTTAAAAAGAACTCGTGTCTATGTATAATCTGTTAACTTGGCCTATTTAATGGAAGCTAAAATGTTATAGCACCTAAAAGTAAGACTTTAAAGAGAATAAAAACTGAATGTTGCTCTAAAAGCCAGTAAATGCCCAACAGACCACTGAAAATATAAAAACAGAGCATGTTATTTATTGCTAAAAATGTTTGCCCCCAAAACCCACCCAGTGTTTGGTTCAAAATTGATTGGTTTGATTTCAGCCAAATGTGTTTACTTTTTAAGATATCTTGCTAACAAGCAGACAGGGGAAAAGCTTTAAAGGCTGAGATTATTCCACCCAAGACTCATCCACTTCATACCCAACAAACTTTTAATACAGCTAATCACTTCAGCCTTTTTAATCAGTCCACATATACTTTACCTATTCTTGAAAAAGAAACGATACTAAGGAAAAATTTTAGCTGCAGTTGCATGTATTTGCATTCCTAGGTGTTGCAATATTACGTGGGATTGCAGGTCTTATTTTTTCGCCTTTATCCATATGTTTAGAAACTCTTTTCCTCTCTGAGCAATGCTTCTTTCCTCTCTGAGTGAGAAATCGCCGAGAGCCGGACAAGGTTTCTGCAGATGTAAGTTAGATCTTTTAATTCTATCCGTGCGTCCTGAGAGGATGTAAACTCATATACGGAGGCAGATATTAAGAGCACGCTGATATGCAAATGTCTGTCGAGATTAGAGCTACAACAATTATTCAAATGTTTGATTAATTATTCATCGGAGACGCCGTCAATTATTCATTTCGGTGAGCGATAAGTCATCTCTTTTTTTCCCCCTTCATCTCGGAGTGAAAAGTTTTCTTGAGGGATCTATCAGAATCCCAATCAAAACCATTTTATTTGCGAAGTGCAGTAAACGTGCAGGATTTGTTTTGGTGGCAGCAGACAGACGCTACACTTTAAATACTGTCTCTTTGTGCTTGTTCAAACATGCTTAGAGCGTTTCTGATAATGGTTTTTACAAGAAATAACTGATTTTTCTATATCTCTGTTCTCTATATCTATATTCCTTAGATCTCCATATTTCTATTTTCTCTGTGATCAGCATCTTTCTGTCTATTCTTTATTTTTCCATCTCTGTTTTCTATATCAATATCTCTATGTGTCTATTCTCTGTATTTATATTCTCCAATCTCTCTGTATTCTTTCTATGTAGTTATCACTCCATTTTCTGTATCTCCTTTTGCTCTGCCTCAACATAGCTGTTCTCTATTGAAATCAATCTGTTTTCTAATGCTACACTGCTGTGCAATTATCTTAAGCCAGCCCTCCTTTCTTTATATTTTGCTAGGAAAATGGAAAACAGATGGTTTATTGACATGTGCAAATATACGTGTAAATGCAGCATATAAGGCAAAATCCAGAGTTTGTACAAATCTAACAAGCTTGAAAGTCAATATTTGTTATGACCACCTTTATTCATCAGCACAGTCTGAACTCTCTTAGGTAGCTTTCCTGTCATTTCTTTAAGTAGTTTTCAGGAATAGTTCTCCAGGCTTCTTGAAGGACATTCAAAGCTCTTCTTTGGATGTTTCTGCCTTTTGTTCTGTTCTCTGTCAACATGATCCCACACTGCTTCAATAATGTTGAGGTCCGGGCTCTGGGGAGACCAATCCATGACTGATAGTGTTACACTGTGTGTTTTTCTATCCAGGTATGATTTTACTGCATTGGCAGTGTGTTTTGGGATCATTGACATGATGAAAAATAAAAAAATCTCCAACACCACAGACTGAAATGTAGCTCAAACCATGAGAGAGCCTCCATCGTGTTTTACAGATGGCTGTAGCCAAGCACTGTTGTTCCTTTCTGCTGATCTTTGATCATACTGATGATGATTTGAACCTCAAAATGTCAAATTTGGATCCATCACTCCATCAGACCTACTTCAACTGATTTTCAGTTTAGTACAATCTGCAGTCTGGTGATTTGGCATACCTCAGCCTTTTCTCCCGATCAAGAATGGCTTCTTGACAACCACCCTTCAACAGAGACTATTTCTGATGAGGCTCCAGTGAACAGCAGATTAATCAGTTGAGGGTTCAGATGGATCTCTTAGGTCCTGTGTCAGGTCTTTGCTGGATTTGTTCCTGTTTCTTAAGGTCATGACTTTCAGATACAGTTCACCTGCTGTAAACAGTAATTTTAGTAGATAGTAGTTACTGTAGTTTTTTTTCTTCTTTTGTCTAACACATTTCCAGTTTCCTCAATTTTTTTAAGGACACACTGCACACCATGAGAAGTTTTATATGACAAGTTATGACAAGTTTTCAGCCAATACCTCTTTGGTAATCACAAAAATTTTATTTTAAGTTTGTCAAACTGTGTTATCTTTGGCATTTTTCATAGATTTCACTGAAAAATGATGTGTTTTTGAGACAGGCTGCTAGTAACAAAGTGTCAAATAATTCATAGGTCACTGCTAAGTGGCTTAACAAACTAGAATTCCTCTGAAAATGGTGAATAGAAGAACTGATCAGAAAATGAGTGAAAAAAACAGCCAACGTCCAAAGGAAAACTTTGAAACACCTCGAGGAAGCCTGGAGAACTATTGCTCAGGACCACTTTAAAAAATGACAATGAGGGGTGGCTCAAGACTTTTGCACAGTACTATACATCTACTCTAAATGTCAGTTACGTCCAAGAAAATAATACATACATACATACAGTTATGTACTTGTACACTGAATATGACATATTTAAAAAGCTCACGTTTGACTTTCCTAAATTACAGTTTACCAAAAATTAAAAAGTCCCGATCTGCTGGGGTTTCTTTACATTTTAAGCTGTTGCTGGTTAACCTTAGAAACTGAATGAAAAAAGTTTTCATTCAGTTTTCTTTCCCACACGGTTGCTTTTTTCCCCTCTTTTTTGAAGCCTTTCCACAGGAGAAAAGGGCACCCGATGTGTTTGTCTTGTGTTTTTTTAAAGTGGCTCAGTCGTGGTCATTTGTAGAAGACTCTGCTCGGGTTTTTCAGCTAACAAGAACAACATGAAAAATCAATACTTTTTTAGTGTGAGCATTTGTTTCTGCACCAATCTGCTATGCAGCGATCTTGTTCTCTCTGCGAGCTTTCTTGTCCAACTGAGGGAGATCAGAAATGCTCAGAAAAAGAGCAGTTTTTCCTCCTCTCGCCCTTTTTTCTTCCTCACGGCCAATGTAAACTAAATTCATTTTGCATGTTTGAAGAGTCCTCGCAGATCACACGCTCCAGCCTTCGCCTCTCGCTCTTTAATTGTCCGTCAATCTCTGGAGTTGTTGTGGTGCCGGGGCTCTTGCGGTGGCTATCACAGAGCCAAACCCCGTCGAGAGATTTCCAGTTTGATGTTGCAGAGCTGGAAGAGCCACAAACAAGCGCAGAGAGGAGCCAGAAAAGGAGATGTGATCTGGGATACTTCTGTCGTGCATTCAAACCCTCTGAACGCCAACAACAACCGTTATTTTAATTGAAAAGAGGCGAAGCTCACTTTCGGGGCTAAAGCACAAACTGTATGCTGAGGCTTTAACACTCGAGGGGCTGAGCTGCAGCCACTTGACAGCTGTTTTGAATTGTAGAAGTGCATTTTCAAAAATGTCCCTCCTCTGTTTTTTTCTAGACCCACTTTCTGGTCAAACCAGCTTTGTTTGATTTTCTACATGAAGTGGTTATAATTGTATTTACACCAGCTCCCTCCACTGCAGGCATGTTGTTCAAACTCTGTCCATCCTCATAACTTTGTCTAACCTCTGTCTTTCTCCATATCTCCATAAAACAGGAGTGGAGCAGATTTGAAGTTTCTAGCAGTTTAACTCGACACCTAGATTTCCACCCTGTGGGCAAATCTGAATCATTGTGATGATCGCCCAAAGATAATAAAAAAAATCCCCTCTTACTTAATGTCTAAGAGATGTCATATGCCCTACACACGTGAGCAAAGAGGCACCACCCATCACACGAGGTGGAGCTGGTGTATATTACTGTCAGATTTTGTGGTTATATCACAACTGAACACTGAGCAGTTGTTGATTGAAACTCTGCAAGCGCCCCTTAAAGTCTCCGTGCTCATAAAGGAGGGTCGTTTTTAAGAACAAATGCTGCTTAATGCTACAATCAGACACGCAGCGTCACGACCAGAATTATGGCGGCCGAGTGCAATGAACTTGTGATCTTGACAAGTCCTGCAACGACTTGTGGTCAGTTGACGTCCTCAGAGCAACCCTGGTACATCAACTCAAGTCGTAAAATACGATGGAGTCAGCTTGCTATCAGTTTGTGATTGAATCTGATCAAATTGGTATTTAAATGTAATTGTCACACACACATACACATATATATTCTTTGAGTTGCTCTTTTTCACGATTCACAACCACTCAGTTTCTAGTTGCCAAAAGTTGGTATTTTCTATGCAAACAATGTTCAACAGAAGAAATCTGCTGTCATCAAAGCAGTCACGTGAGGTTTTTGGTGCGACATCCTCCTTGCAACTGATTCGACTCCCAGGAAACGCTTGCCAACTGGTTGAGGAATGGACAGTTTTCCCTAGTTACCAGAGGTAAATGGTAAATGGACTGGTGGATGGATGCATCAGACATTTGACTTCCAATTAGCAGATGGCCTGCACAATCACCTGAGCTACAGCCACCCCAGGGGTTGCAAAGAGGCCCTGGTTGGTAGTTGCACATATTATACATAAAGCACGTATTCTCACACATGGTTAGAGGGTAGGGTTAGTCCTAACCCTACCCTCTAGTTTACCCGAGTTATAGATTGATCAGCAGCCTGGCTCACTGTACTATCATTCATCGATCATTGAATCAGTGCTTCAGATGATTTTACCCTGCATCTTATTGGCGAAGAATTCGTGGCAAAGCCAGGTGAACAGCAAAGCCAACCCTAACAGCACTTTCGGATTAGGTAGGGTAGTTTGTGTACCAAACTTTTCACTTCAGTACTCACTCGATTATGGTGGAAACCATGTTTATCAAATATAGTTAGTTGTAGTTAGACAACTGTTTTATGGCACGTTTTAAAATTCAGATTTTTCGCATAGCCGGTATAAAAAAGGTGGCGGTCACCTCTTCGTTTGAAGAGTGAAACCAGTGCACAAATGTGCAAAAAGCAGGAGGGTGACTCCTCTGGTTGTAGAGAAGTCTGAAAAAACAGGCTTACTTCTCACTTACTTGCTTTCCTAATTAGTTTATAGGGTAATTTGCTAGTTTCTAGTCTTATTTACTACAACATGATAATAATTTTATAAATTATGGTTTAAAAAAAGGAATAAAAAAGGAATGTTTTAGGTCAAAAGTTGCAAATGAGTGTGTGATGTGTTTGCAAACCAATATGGTGATAGAGAAAATACTAAATAGTAGTCTGTAAACCAATGAGAATCGTTATAGTTGCCATTCTTTATATACAGTCTATGATTTTTTAGTTATGTGTATTATCACTCATATTCAAAATAGTATTTTTTATAGGAGTGGGGGATTTTCTGTGCAGAAATGAACAGTAGTCATGTTACTGGGACATTTGTAGTGATGCTACTGCGCGATTACCCTGAATTTCATCTGAATCTCTCATTTCTCCCTGGGGAGTTTCGGCTTCCCATGCCGGACAGAATTCTTTGTAAGGCTATTTTCTGCTTTGATGTCATGAACCAAATTGAGAGGGAAACGCTGAATCATTGTTTTGCTTGGAAAAGTGTCAGATTTGTTTTTGCCAATAATTAAACTATTAACTGCTGGCACGAAACAGCAGTTTTCAGCAGCTTCAAGCCAAATGCATCAGCGCTGGGTTCGTCCTCCGTCTTGACCTTTGACCTCCATCATGTCGGTTGTGCGTAATCGCAGATAGTGTTGAAAGTTTCGCCCAAATCTGGGCATTGGCGTCGACTGACAGCGTTTTCTCGGCATCAGCTCCACTCCTTAATGGATGGATGTCGGGTGTGTCGTGACACTTGCAATTCCCCGACTGAGGCGTCGGTGCCAAAACGAGCTCAGCTTTGGCCCGAATGTGTCTGCTGTCTGGCATCTTTAACCTGATCTGTAGTCACATGAAACCTTTCCTCTCTCTTCATCTCTCTTTGATGTGTCATCAGCAGTGAAACTCCTCCCGGCGACCCAAAATGAGGCACATCACCCCCTCACCGTCATCCTCCACGAGGCTGATTCTGCAGCTCTGGCGGTGCAGATCTGAGCAGCACAGGTCAGTTTTAGATAACAGACACACCCGAATGCATCACTGTCATGCAACACTCTTTCATTTCTCCCTGAAATTAAACCATAATAGAACAGCACACACAAACGACCACGATGAGTATTCCCCTCATATCGTAACAGGTTTGGTCGAGCTGCTTCTGCTGCTGCTGATGCTGCCGCTGCCGGACTGGGCATAGATTCATCACCACCGCGTCACGTGACGCTCACAGATCTAAATTAGGCCAATAATCAGGGACGCCTGGCGGCTGAGTTGTTGAATGCACAGCATGTACATGCAACAGTCCCGAGGCTGCAAGTGTTCTGCAATGGCATCCCTCTCTCTCGCTCTGACTCCCTTCTTGTCTTATTTCAGCGTGCAGCAAAAACCAGAGACGCACACAGACACGTTGATCCCTGCAAATATATCCCTAGCACATTGTGGGCCTCGTTAATAAACACACACACACACACACACACACACACACACACACACACACACACACACACCGGCGGCATCAGATGGCCAGCGATGTCGGCCACGGAGAGGGGAGAATGGGCACGGCTGTAACACAAGCGACCGCATCAATCAGGGAGGAGACGGGAGTCGTTTGGTCATTTAAGGTTGGAAACAGGTGGATGTAGATCCTGGAGGGTTTTTCTTAGTTATTTACACTATTCCAGATTAAGTGAATTGGATTTACACCAGAGTGAAGGGTGTAATTTGCAGGCAAAAACAGGGATGGAGTGGGTTGTAGCACACCTGTAATCCTCAATGTGTAACCCTAATCCCAACCCTGCATGTCTGAGACAAATGGCAGCTGATTTTTTTTAGGGGGTGTAAATGTAAAAATACTATAAATAATAATTTGTTTTAGTTCTCTGATTGCAAAGACTGAGAAGAGTAATTTTCAAAAGCCCCCTCCCCCAAAAATCACCTTTTTTGTGAGGGTTAGGGTTTGTATCTTATTCAGTTAGTGCAGATTATAATATTATATTTTTATTATATTTGGCACATTAAGACTTTATTTTTTGCTTCCTCCTTGTCCGTTTAGGGTGAGTGCACACTGTTACACTGAGAGACCGGAGAACACCACCCGACACGAAATCAGGAAGCTTCCAGGACGAAGATCTAGCCGTCTTCTAATCGAGATGTCGGAGCGACCCCGGGCAAAAATACTGAACCTCAGACTGCTGCTGACAGATCCCTCATTGTGTGTGTGGGGTGTGTGTGCTCCGAGTAGAAATTAATATAAGTACCAACACATTTACACTGACAGAGGTATGCAAATTAATATTTTCAAAGGACAAAATCACATGCAAATTTTTACAAACCTAAAAAAAAAAACCTTGATTGATTGAACAATTGGAAGCCAGAGGAGAAGTAAATATTAGCACATACATGTATGTGTGTGTGTGTATAGTCTCTGTTTTCTTTCAGAGAGATTGCAGATTAAATTTTCACAAGGCAAAAAAAAAAAAGAGAAAAAGATTACATGTTTATAAAAGCTTTTGAGAATAAGGCTGGGGTTTAAAAGTGAGCTGTAAGAGGATCACTTCTCAAAGGATACCTGCACGGACAGAAGTTAAGCCGCAAGTGCAGGAACGTGTCTAACAGGTCAGCTTGTTACAGACGGATCCCTGCACGCTTCTTCTAGAGCAGGAAGTTCGCAGCATCGGGTGAAAGTAACACCGAACAGCGTCTATCACAGATTCTTCTCTAATTCCAGCAAAGCGCTTTTTCTTATTATTATTTTATTTATTTTGAATTTTTTTGCTTGAAGCACAGCACGCATCTCTGCCTCTGATTCGGCTTCTTATTGCTGATTTTCTCTCCTGCCCCGTTAGCGGTAAATACGCCGCGTGTTGGAGGTTTGATTTGTGGTCGTTTTTGTGAAATCTTCTGAGGACTCAGTCGCTGTGGGCAAAAACGACCTGCAGAAAACCCAATAAAAGTCAGCTGCTTTGACCTCTGACCTCCCCCATTCGCTGCCCGTGATCTCAAAGTTGCATCCTATGAGTGACGTTTGTTATTATTAACACGGAGGGTTTTTTCTCTCTCTTTTTTTTTGTAACAGCAGCTGACAGCGAGCGTAACCCGACTGCTCAACAGTCGCACAAACAGAAGCCGTAATTAGACCGACAGATCCTCCAAATACTGCAAGACGTTCTTGCAGAAGCCTCTGCACTGCTGTCTTTGTGTGTTTATGCCGTCGAAAAAAAACTAAAAGTGGGCCTCCTCTCTCTCTCTCTCTCACACACACACACACACACACACACACACACACACACGCTCACTCACTCACACACTGAGGCTGGGAGAGAAAATTAGGATTATAATCTCGGTAATCAGCAGTCATGCCTGAGGCGGGCAGCTGCAGAACTGCAGAGCTCCAATTTAGGCGTCGGACATTAAAAACCATTAAAACCCAAGTGAATTTCCCACTTATTGATTTTTCTGGGGCAACAATTCAACTTCAGGAAGGAGGAAAGAAAGAAAAAAGAAAGAAAGCAAAAAAAAGCAACAGCAGGTAATGTGCTGTGAAATGTTCCGGTTTTTATTTCCAGAAAAGAAAAAAAAAGCCATAAAAAACACACGTTTTGATCATTTTCACCTCAAACCTGCACAGTTATCTCACACTTTTTATTCTGCAGGTAATGCGCACACACACAAAATGATGAATCATGCATGTGTTGTTTTGGGCACCCCCCCTCCCTTCCCCTCCCCTCCCCTCCCCTCCCTTCATTGAAACCAATATATTCATTAAGCACAAGGTCCCCCTATAGGTCACACACCGACTGTAATCCGTTTTCACGGTGAATATGTGGTGGCCCCACGGACGATGGAGGGGTGGGGGTGTGGGAGAGGTGCCACTCAGTGGGGGCAGAGTTGGAGCTGTGGTTCAAGTGTGTGTGTGTGTGTGTGTGTGTGTGTAAGAGAGAGAGTGAAAGAGGAGGAAAGGGGGGGGGGGGGGGGGGGGGGTTATGGCGTGACTGCTTGGTTTACACGGTGGTAGCAAATTACGCGTGACAACAATTCACCCAGAACCAGAACCACTCTGGACCCCGAGCAGCAACAGCTATGGTGGGGCGAAGCAGCTTCGCTGGTCCTCCTCATGCTCAGGTTCCTTGTCTTCCTCCTACGACATCATCCTCATCAGGGTTTAAGGAAGGAGACGAGAAGAAACGGTGGAAGTGATTAAAAAAATACAGAAAAACAAAAATAATGAGAAAGAGGACACTTCCTCCCCTTGCAGACAACAACAACAATAACAATAATAATAATAACAATAATAATAATAATAATGATAATGATAACAATAATAATACAGAGGACGGGTTTCTATGCAAAAGTTTCTTTTGCAACATCTGATTGTTTTTGTTTTGTTTTTTTGGTGTGTGTGTTGTGGGGGGGGGGGGGTGCATAGGGGTGGAGGTGGTGGAGGTGATGGGGAGGTTGAGGTGAGGTGGGGGTGAATCAACCAGTTCAGCCCCTTGATTGATGATTTAATTAGCCATACAGTGGCGAACTGCAGGGAGGACAGGACGCAAAATAATGCTTTATTTACATAACCAATCAGAGCACTGCAAAGGTGGAGCTTCCTCCCTCTCTCCCTCCCTCTCTCTCTCTCTCTTCCTCTCTCTCTCTGTGTGTGAGTGGTGCAGAGATGGTTGACTTCTGTAATAAATGCGGGATTCATCCTGTTAAGTGGCGTCCAGAAACACACACGCACACACACACAGACAGAGACAGAGAGGGAAAAATCACTCGAACCATCCCGGAATATTCCTCTGATATTCCTGCGCGGGCTCGTGCGGCTGTGGCGTTGTGACATCACACTCACTTCATTCCAGTTGGGGTCTTTTTTTTTAAAATAAAAACAAACAAACAAAAAAAATGTAATGATTTTTCCCCTCCCTTCACACACGCGCTGAAGCTGCGCGGCAAGCATCGAGGAAACAAACGGCGAGGACTCCTGCAAACCGGCAAACATGGGACTATTTTTTTTTTTCGTGATTTATTTTCAGTTTTTTAAGTTGGACAATGCGCCGAATTTGCGCACAGGTGCATCGATTTAAACGCACCTCCAGAAGCGAACCGCAAAAAAAAGCAAAACTTGTTCCAAAAGCATCAAAAAATAAATACGAGGGAAAAAAAAATAAAAGAATTAAGACGAGCCGAAAACAAGAAACTGATCATTTCTAACATTTTTAACTAAAAAACGAAAACATTTTTTTCAGAACCCCAAAAATAATAAAATTGAGGAAAAGCTGCATTTTCACCAAATTTGCACATTTTTACAGCGTAAATAAAACCCGAACATCCTCCAGTCTTTTGCAGCCAATTACAAAATAATGATAATAATAAAAATAATAATAATGATAATTAAATAAAGAACACATGTAACTGACTCCCCCCCCCCCAGCTCCAGCATCCCCCTCCTGTTTCTGCGACTTAAACCACATTACTCCTAACAACAGGCACACATTTCCACGAGCGAACACATATAAAAATGAATCATCCTTAGGAGTTTTTTTTTTCTTTTGTCCCCCCCCCACCACCACCTCACCTCCTCCACCTATGTTCTCTCTCTGCAACACAAACACTCAGAAGACAGGGGTTAAAAAAAAGAAGCACAAACTCACTGTCGCCTGGTTCTTACTCCGTGTCGAAGCCCGACATAGTTGGTTTCACTCTCCAAAAAAAATAAGAAGAAGAAAAAAGGGAAAAAAACAGAAGACGAAGAAGAAGAGAGAGAGGGAGGGAGGGTAGAGAGAGAGAGAGAGGGAGAATGGGGGGAGGGGGGGGGAACTTGAGCCCAGAAAGATGCTCACGTTTGGCTCTCCTCAATTATCCCCTCCCGTGAAGATAGGTGGCGTGCGTTTCAGGGGGCTTCTCCTCTCTCTGTGTGTTTGCACGGCAAAGAAAAGGAGGTGGAAAGGGAAAAAAAAAATGTCATTAGAAGAGGCGTAACACGTCAGTCCCTACCCAGGTTTGTTTCCTGGAGTGGGTGTAAGACATCAGTTGTAAACCTGCCCTAGCAGGAATAGCGGTCCCTCCCTCCTCCCAACTATTTCTAAGGCTTTTATTTCTAAGGCTTTATCATCACCGGTGGAACAGGACCCGCTCACCGCCGCCAAGCTCCCGCTATCAGCCCGTCCTCGCAGCTCCTCTTCCCCGCAAAAAGAAGCCTTTGGACCCTCCTTTTTTTTAAAAAAGCAAAAAAAAGAACAAAACAACAAAAAGAAAAACCCAAAAGAGAAAAAAACAGAGCCGAGCAGGTATGTGCATCCTTACTTTTCTATCATTTCCACTCTTTTTTTCTTTTATATTCCTCCTCTCTCGCGCTCTCTCTCCCTCTCTCTCTCTCTCTCTCTCTGTCGCTCTCGCGCTGTCGCTCGCTGTCTCGCGGACAAATTGTGTCGGATATTACAACTTCCACGCGCTCGCGCCAGAGTTTGGGAGCTCCGAAACTTCGACTTACCTGCGCAGGTGGAGAAAGGTGCGCTTGGGTTTAAAAAAAATATTTATTTAATTTTCTTTAAAGGAAAAAAAAATCCATCCGCTTTTTACATTTTTCCCACACACACACACGCAGACACACGCCTCCCTGCGCTCTGCTCGTCGTCTCCCTCCGCGGTGTCCTGTAGAGGCGTCCTGCGGGGTTGTGACAGCCGGGGAGAAGCTGCTTTTTGTCGGGCGTCTGTCGCCGCACAGCCCCGGAGACCCGGAGAAAAAAGGCGATTCCGTACGGGTGTCTTTATTTTTTTTTTTAAATTCATTTATTTATTTCCTCTCGTTCTGGATCTTATTTGAACCATTTCTCCCACTCGCTCGCTCACTCAGCTCTCCACTCCAATACCCACTTCTCCCAGTAACGGCGATTTGCGCTGATAGATTCGCAGGCGAAACGCGCAATTTGGCTCTAATCGCTTCTTCTACTTCTTTTATGTTTATGCGCCATTTGTGCCTTAAAGCTTTCTTTCCTCTCTCCTCTTTCTTCTTCTTCTTCTTCTTTTGGCACATTTGAACAATTATCCCCCCCCCCTCTGTCCATCTGTTATTTATTAGCAGAGTTTGGATTCACTTTATTAAACCTGAAAGAGCAATTTTTGCTCAAGTGTTTATCGGGAGTTGCGTGACTTTTAAATCCCAGGGAAAGCCCTCCGTTTTTTAAAAGAACAGAGTGACTGAAATGTGAGTTTGTTCTCCCTAAAAAAAAGCGCAAAAAACTAGGAAAATGATTGTTTTGAAGTTTAATTAAAAGAAGTGGATTTTTTTTAAATATTTTGCTTACATCGGAGAGGAGGATGAGGAGGCAGAGAACGGGCTGTGAAACTTTTCTGATTTTAAATAAGAAGAATTCCGCTTCTCGTCCTCAGCCCTGCTCTCTGAGCCGATCAGCTGAAAATCTAAATTAGACGGACACGGATCTTCCCCCCACCCTCCACCCCTCCACCTCACCTCTCCTCTCCTTCCTTTCCCCTCTTTCTCCCCTTTTTTCTTTCCTCCTCTCTCTCTTTGAAACGATCTGTCCCTCCGATCCAACACGCATTTTCAGCTTCTCGTCCGCGTCGCAAGTGGATGTGGATCACTCTCACACCCCTCCTCCTCCTCCTTCTACTACTTCACCACCACCACCACTACCTCCTCCTTCCCTTCACCCCAACCCCAACTCACATTGTTGGTGCTGGTGTGTGTGTGTGTGTGTCTGTGTGTGTTTTCAGATCTCAAGCTGAAATCAAGGAATCGAGTCCATGCGAGCTGCCATCTGATCCCATACACACACTTATCAATGAAGCAGGAGATCATGGCGGATGGCCCCAGGTGTAAGAGGCGAAAACAAGCCAACCCGAGACGGAAAAACGGTAAGAGAAAAGATGACGGGACGCAAAGCTGCTGCTGTTGTTGTTGTGGTGTTAGTGATGGTGGTGGTGGTTGTGTGTGTAGTGTAGAGGTGGTGGTATCTTTGGATGTAAGCCTGCTTTCAAGGCTTCTCGCTGCGGTTCAGGGGTGTGTGTGTGAGAGAGAGAGTCCGCGTTCATTCGGGCTTTAAAAAAAAATTATTATGACTATTTAGTTTATTTAGTTTTTACGCGTGGATGTAAAGAGAGCGCTACCCCGGGAGAGAAAGTGTGCGTAAATGCGTCCGAGGATTCAGTTTCTCTGTCCTTTTTTGTTTTTTTTTTTGTTTCTGTTTTTTTAGTTATTTATAATTTGAAATAATAGCGGCTTTTAATTGTGGTGAAGCGAGGGGGAGGGTGGAGGGGGTGAAGATTGTCAGGAGGCTTGTGTTTTCAAAAAAAAAAAAAAAAAAAAGTCCCAAAATGTTAAATAGTGAGAATAAACTTGTGGATGTTGGAAAGTTTGGCGGTTGCCGGCTGCTTTCTCTTGGGGGAAAAAAAGAGAAAAGACAAGAAAAATCCGCCATGGGGGAGGACTGAGTGTCTGCCTGAGTGTAGCGGTCACTGGCTGTGGAGGAAAAAAAGTCCAGTCTTGTGACTTTGAGTTTTTAATCCACGCGCTGGCACTCCGTGACCACCACACACACAAAAACACACACACTTTCCCCTTCTATTTCTATAATAAATCCACGCTTATGGGCCTTTATTTTCTCTTTCTTTTTCATTAGTATTTTTCAAAGTCTTTGAACGCCTCACTGTCGCTGCTTTTTCGGGACATATCTCACAGGAGGTGGCACTTGGCTTCTCTGGCTCACTTTTTCCTTTTTGAATTTTTTTTAAGCGATTAAAAAAACAACAACAACTTTATTTTCCTATCAGTAAGTGAAGGCAGCACGAGAGGCTTGTATAAATAGGGTGACATGTCCGATAAATGCTGGACATTAATTGGGTCTGGACTGGGGAGCGCTGGAGGTGGAGATTTGTTGCTTTTCTTCCTCCATTTGACTGCACCACACTTTTCCCCACAAGAGGCAAATCTGCAGTGACATTTCCTGGCCCCCGTTATTCCTGATTATTCCATACAGGCTCAGAGAGAGAGAGTGTGTGTGTGGAAGTGTGTGTGATTCAGCAGGTTTTTATTTGCAGTTTTTAATTCTAAAAGAAAGGAAAGACAGACAGAGAGAGAAAACTGTGCCCCCACAGGTTATTTATCTAGATCAGATTTCACTTATTGATCCCGCGCAATCGATGGCAGACAAGCATTTTGTTCCACGCTTAAAGAGCCTCACAACAGTGCAGGAGATCTCTCACGTTCTGGATCTGCGGCAAGATGGAATAACGAGGACGGAGGAGATGTGATGGTGTGTGTGTGTGTGTGTGTTTTAGCCTTGGCCACCTGTTTTGGTTAAAGAGGAAATAAAAATAATAATAATAGTAATAATAGGAGCACAAATATCATTTTCACACCCTTAAACCTGACGGAGCTCTGGCACGGCTGCGGGGAGATTATTTTTATCCGTTGTAGGAAAAGCATGCAGCGTATTCCCGTCTTCTTCTTCTTTCCTCATTTTAAGAGAAAGTACATTTATTAAAAAAAAAAAAAAAAATGACAAACAAGCTCTCTCTGATGACACCCCCCTACTCTTCCCTTCCTCCTCCTCCTCCTCACTCCTCAACCCCTCACACACACCCCCCCCCCCCACCCCCCTCCTCTGGGAATTCAGAGGCTTATTGAGGCTTGGCCACTCTCTCCTCTCTGTGTCCTCTTCCTGCCCGGGCTCGGGTCGCTCGGAGGGGATGGCGGCTTGTTTACGGCCCGGCTGCCACACTTAAAAACAAAGCAAAACACAGATTTAAAAATGAAGAAGAAGAAGAAGGAGGAATGCTAAATATTCCAGCAGATGGATGTCGAGTTAGGCACGCTAACTGGCAAATCAGATGAATGTACACAAATGCGATATACGTCGAATTAGAGCTGGTGTCTCTGAGGCGGCGGTGTGCTAATTCTAATTTGTGTGCCACCTGTTTTGTTATGTTTTTTTTTTTTTACTATTTTTTTAAAAATAGAAATAACACACACACACACCCTTCCTCCTCCTCCTCCTCCTCCTCCTCCTCGGTGGAGCGCTTTCTTGGAGCCCCTCTTTGACATTCTCCTCCAGATGACTGTTGGCCTTCAGGGTTGGAGTTGCTGCGCTCGCTCTCACGTCATGTGGTATTTAACAGCGCAGTTCGCCACTTATCCCTCTCCCAAAAACCCCCCCACCTCTCTTGCAGATTTCCGAGGAAAATATCTTTTATGAAAAAGGGCAGAAATGACATTTTTTTATTCTCACACGACTGTTAGAACCACCGCAGAGAGAAGGAGAAGAGAGAGAGAGGGTCTCTTCTTCCTGCTGTGAAACTCGATCGCAGCAGCGTGAAGCGTTTGAGAGTTTGGCCTTCGCCAGGTGTTGCTTGTCACATCCAGCTGTGACAGCACACACACTCTCACACACACACACGGACACACACAGACATACGCACACCTGTCCTTATTTTCTTATTACTCAACCAGCATCAAAAACAAAAAAGAAACCACGAAAAGCTCGGCTGTGTTTTTGCAGTTTGGACTCCCTGTACGAGCAGAGGAGGAAGGAGGAAACAGACATGTTGCAGATGTTGCAGGTGCTCTTCCCGTCCTGCTTTCTTTTTTCCTTTTTTTCTTTTTCGGTGATTCTTCACCCTCCAAAATACGCCGATTACATAATCCGAAGCAGGCAGCCTGCTCTCTATCTATCGCTGACTCTTTCTCCTCAGTCGTGCGAATGTTGTCACATATTTACGAGTAAAACGGAGGAAGAAACCATCTTTTTATTCTTCTTCTGCTTGTTTTTTTTAATGTTGTGTTTAGAGCATCTGCAGTCAAAAATTTAGGGGGGTGAGGGCGACTAAGCAAAAAGAGAAGGAAGGGGTTGGGGGTGAGGAGGAGGAGGAGGAGGTTTCGCGGGGCGCTCACGGACAATTGATTGTCAGCGGTAATGTGTTTCATTTACATGTTTATACCGTCAATAGTGGCGAAAGAGGGGGGGGTGTCCACGGCACGCCATTCACTGCTGCCATTCCCATACGGGCTGGCGATTGTTGTGCACCAGCAGCCAGAGCAGAAGAAGAAAGAAAGAAAGAAAGAACAGAGAGAAAGAGTTCAGCTGTGCGTTATTTTCTTTAAGTGAAATGATGACATCAGGCAGGGATGACTCCTCCGAGCCTCCTGCCTGTCACTGCTTCGGCACCGAGAGGCCCGATATTCCTCCTGCACGGAGCTAAATATGTCCGTGAATGAGATCGCTGTGGAGAGAGCAAAAGCAAAAACATAAACAAAAATGTATTCAAAGGAAAATAGAAAAGGAGGGACTTTTTATTCCTTATAAAATTCCTGTGAGTGGGATTTATTTCGGAGACGCGGTGTGATGTCTGTTCCTCTTAGCGTGTCCTTTCCACCAGGAATTAAATCAGGAATGTTGCTCAGGCTGCGGCATTTCCACACATGCACGTTTTTTTTCTCTTCTTCTTCCTCTTTTTTTCATGCTTTGATAAGGCAGATAAAAGCAAATAGCATGGCTTGTGGCTGTACCCCCCTCCCCCCAACACACACACACACACACACACACACACACACACACTTTAAAGTAGAAGTAGAAGCTAATGATCATCTCACCTTCATCCTAAACGCCGGACAGCAAACTTTCATCAATCCCCTCCTCCACCTTCTTTTAATTTTTATTATCATATTACCTTCATATCCCCCCCCCCCCCCCCCCCCCCCACACACACACACACACACACACACCCCAGGGAAAAAAAGGCATTTTTTTTGACACTTCTTTTCTTAAAAAAAAAAAAAAAAAAACTCCTTCCTCCTCTTCTTCCTCCTTCCTCCTCGACCGCCCTGCCTACTTGTGTGAAGATATTTTTTCCGCCTGGCGGCCAGAGAACACACACTCGCAGAGGCACGGCGAGCCCGGACCCCCTGACACCGCGGGTCTTTGGAATGCCTTAGGTACGATTTCACTTTCGCTCACATCAATGCTGACCTGAATGCCTTTCATATCTGATCCGCCGCGTCTCTCCTGGTAAACATCCCCCCGGGGGGAGGAGGAGGGAGGGAGAGGAGAGTAGAGAGGGGTGGGGGGGAACAAAGAAAAGGAGCTCCTCTTCTCCTTCTTCTTCTTCTCCTTCTTCTTCTCCTCCTTCTTCTCCCTCTTAATCACAATTCAGCCCCTTTCGCCGCCAGCAGCGGGGCTCGCACATTTGCATTCAGCATCAGGAAGAAAAAAAAAGGGCCTGAGATGAAAAGGGGGGTGAGAGAGAGAGAGGGAGAGAGAGGAGAGAAAAAAGGGAGAAGAGGAAAGGGGGGAAAACTAGAGGTGGGTGGGTGGGTGGTGGGAGAGAAATAACTAGGGTGTTTGTGGTTGTTTGTTGGTTGTCCCCTGGTTACAAGCCTTTTATAGCCTCCCTTACTCCAAGCAAGGGTCCCCGGGCCCCTCCTGACAGACAGATAGTGTTACGAGATGCCCACACTATTCGTGGCCACTCACACTTAAGAAGAAGGAGAAGAAGAAGAGAGAGGTATAAAAAAAAAGAAAAAAGAAAAAGATCCTGGCTGCGACCGATTGGATTGTGCACAAAGAAGGAGATAAGAGTCGGGAGCAGGTGTCTGCACGATGCGCTTTTTTTCCCTCTGCTTCTTCTTCCTCTGTTTGGCACCAACTTCTCGGCAACTTTGCACGTGAATTCAAATAAATAAATAAAATAGTAGCCGCAGTCTTTAATTATTTATCTTTGTTATCGTCGGATTGCCAGAGCTGCAAAGTGTTGGATGGATAGATGGATGGAGAGGTGGGGGTATCATGTGATCTGGATTTCAGTTTTCCTTTCATCCCTTCCTCACCCAGAACTTTCCTCTCTTTATTTTTTTTCTTTCCTCTTTCTTTTCGGTTAAGAAGAAGGATTATCGGTACACCTTCCCTCCCTCCCTCCTGGCCCAAGCTGCGCAGGATTTAGGCAGATTTACTTCAGCAAACACCTTTGGACACTGGCGCTTGTTGGTGGTGGTGGTGGATGGGGGGGTGAGAGGGAGAGAGAAATAGGAGTCTGTTTGCAAAAGGGGCCTTTTGTTCGGAGAGGTTCTGGATAATGCCTTACCAGGCAGCCACGATATTAACCCGTGCTTTGGAGAAAACAGGGGTGGAGGGGTTAACGCTTTGCATGAGAGCGCTGTGACCATCCTTGCCGCCTCCTCCTCCCTCTCCTCCTCTCTTGTTTTCTGGTTTTGGTAAAAAAAAATTCCTGTAATTTTGAAAAAATTCGACTCGCATATATATATATTTTTTTCATGCAGAATGTATTTGGGCTGATGCACACTCACACAAACACGCAGCAACTGCCAAGAACGATGAAAGCGAGCGAGAGCGGTGGCCGGGATCCGTTGCCTGACTAACACCGAGGCATGAATCAGCCAATAGTGAGCCAACTCTGCCCCTCTCTGACTTCCTTTATGCTTTTAAACCCGCTCGCATTGACATGTCAGACCAAAGAAAAGCAACTGTTTTTAAAAAAACTTTTTACTGTATCTGTTCCCTGAACCGGTCGAGCTCGGTGTGCTCGGACTCTGGTGGTTCGTGGTGGCGTGAAGGCGGCGGCAGCAGCAGCAGTAAAGATGGAGCAAAGGTGGCAGACTTCAAGGTGTTTGTGGCAGCCGGCTTGTCCCCTCCTTCCTTATTATTTTTTTATTCCCCCACCACCATCCCTGAATTTGACAGCTCCTATCAACTTCCCCTCCACCCTCCTCCTCCTCCTCGCTCTAAAAGTTGCACTCAGATGTCTTTCTCCTGCTTCCCTGACTTTATTTCATGCCTCCATGCTTGTTTTCTTCCACCTCTTGTTTTTTCTGTCTCATTTTTTGGGGGGGACAAAAAAAAAAAAAAATAAGCAAACACAGAAATTGAAACTTCACTGGTCCGGCAAATAATTGCATGCATTTGGACTTTTCATTTACACTCTTTACCCTAAGCCCAGGCATGTTTTATGCATCGCGTAGGAAAGATGGTAGGAGGAGGAGGAGGAGGGAGGAATAAAACATGCATTTTCTCATTTTTTTCCCTTTTTTAAAAAAAAATATCATGCCTCATTTGAGTCTTTCTCAAGTGAAAATGCAAAGTCTTTATTTGGCCCATCCGTTCCATCTCGTTCCTGCTGTTTGCACTTATTCAGTCGTTGCGTTTTCTACGCCTGTGATTTTTCTGTTTTTTCTTTTTTTAAAAATGCTTTTCGACATTCTTTCCACGACTTTTTTCCCATTTGCGAGGGAGTCTGGGCGCGACAGGCGACAGGTTGCTGAGCAGGTGTAAACTAACGTTCAGATTTCATAATTAAACGGGAGGGAGGGGGGGATGCGAGGGGAGGCAAAAACAGAAAAAAAAGAAGACGAAGAGAAAGAAAGAAAGGAGAGACAACTTCAAAAACACTGTCTGCGTGCACGGCAACTCTTCTAAAATGTCCCGTTTCTCTGCACATTCATCATGACTACTGCGGCTCAGACTCCCCCCCCCACACACCACAAATATCGATCATAACGGGGGGGAGGCGAGGCGTCAGCTCCGATTATGAAGCGCTTTTAACAAACAAGATTGAGTCTTAATAGAGCAACAAAGAATCAAATATAGATTTAATCAAAAGAGCAAACACCTCACAGCTGCTTTGAGCTCGTGTGCTAGCACGCGTGCGTGACTTATCGCTGCTGCTGTCAAGCGTAAAGCAGGGCACAGCTTCATGAAATAATCTATTAAAATAATTTTTTCCCCATTTCTTCTTCTTCTCTCCCCGTTTTTTTTATTTGGTGGCAGCTGCTTCAGAGATGACACCTTTGTGCAAACAAGTGTTGAAAGGAGCCTCCAGTTTTTCTGCTCTGATGTCGGCGCTGCTGATCTGCAAGCGCCTGCTCGCTGCCACATGTGCACACTCTCTCTCTCACACACACACACACACACACACATTTAGTAGGAAACACACACACTCTTTGATGTATGTTTGATTGTCGGGTGGAAGAGCTCTTCTGGCAAGGTCACGGCCGCGTGGAACAATCAATAACAGATCGGCAGATTAAGGCACGGTGACATCTGGAAATCTAGGGCCCTTTTTCCACGTTCGCCTTCGTGCTTCCATCCCACCTTTAATTCTGGATAATAGAACATGCTATTTGATCAGGGGGCTCGCTTTCTTACCGTAGTTCATTATTCAGAAGGTGTCCCGCTTCTCTGCCACCTAAGTGCGCCCCTCTTGTTACCTTTTCCTCTTTTTTCTTTCCTTCTAACGAGGACTTGCTGTCCGCTTCTCTTTGTGCTCCGGTTTCCCCCCTCCCAGCTCCAATCCCGTCTTGCGTGGAAGTAAATTCAGATGTGTTATCTCAATTTAATTGCACCAGATTGCCAAGTGAGATTAGGACAAAATTAGGTCATTTTGCGGTTGCACAAATTTCACTCACTTTCATCTCGCTGTTGATCAAGCACCTTCTTAACCGGAGGTTGCAGCGCAAAGAGGGAGATGGTCAGAAATTGCCCCGACCTCCTTGTTATTCAGACATACGTTTAACCTTTTGGCATGAAGGAGAGCTGGAACACGGACAGGGAGCACATCTCCCCCCCACCCCCTTTTAAATGTCATCTGTGGTGCAGGCAGTGGACTCTGAGAGGTGAATCCACGTGTTAATGGGTTCTGACTGGAGAGGGAGCCCCCTCCCCTGAACGCCTCGTGTCCCGTTGCTGTCAAACACGAATGTCAAACAAACACCTCCTCAGGTAGAGGGGGGATAATCACACCGACAGGCCTGTCCTCAGCCTTTCTGACGCGCAGGACGAACAGGATGGGGGGGGCTGCAACAGAGAAAAGCTTTTTCTGGCAAGAGCGCAGGTCAAGGTTTTTCGGCAAGGTGGTCTGGCAAAGAGGTCGTGGGTTCGAGTGTAAAATACATGACGGTAAATTAAGGATTTTTGGAGCTGGAGGCTTAGGTTTGACAGGGTCGAGCTTTTTGTGGTTGTGGTTGCAGTTTTGGTTTTCGGGAGTCAGAGCACGACTCTGGTTTTGGATTGGAAAAAGCTCTGAGGCTGAATTATTATCGACCTTTAGAAGTCATGATGAGGTGATAAACCCAAGGTTTGTGTGGTTGTAGCTGCTGCTTGCTTTTGAGGCCTTGAGAAATCCGATGAGACCTTTCGGCTATGGCATGCTATTCACGCTGGATTGTTGGGACGAAAGGGTATTTCCTGACCTAGAAACCTTGCGGGAGACAACTTAGATCGGGTCCGATATGAAGACTCGAGTTCATACTTGGCCTTGTGACTCAGTCTAAGACACAGCCTGGTCTTTGGTTGAGCCAACATTTTATGGCTTGAGAGCCTGGGGATGTTTTTGTACATCACTGAGGGTTTATTCTTTGGGGTTTTCAAAAATCTTACGAATTCCGTAGGGGGTAGCTATCAAGTCAAGGGTTCACCTCTTCTCTTCTGTGTTTCTCCTTCTCATTTTTGGTTGGAAAACCTTCAGGTTAGACTTGGGTTGCACTATCAAGTCATTAGTTCGGTGCCTCAACTGTAAACATGAACAACCAGAGGGAATCTAACTCTCCTTTTTGCCCCCCGCCCCCCCTTTGTGTCGCCCAACCAGTCCATTTCCCCTTACCTCTACTTCCATCCATCCCAGTCAGTCATCTAATCAGTCAGCCGTCTCTAATTACTTCTCCCCCACCCAAGGGAAGCTACTTCCTTATCGCCTGGCCGTCTTGCTCCGGCATTCCTGAGATAAATTCTCCACCACTTTGTTATTCTTACTACTTAGGGGTATTGGAATTAGCATGGCCATCAAAGCAGACCTTGTACTCTGCCTTTTTTCTCACACACCCCCTCACGACCTTATCTGTGGTCATACATTACAGTCGGGCATGGGGGGGGACGTGCCCACGGGCCGCAGAGGTGAATAACGGACAGAGGTATCGAGCCGACTTCAAAGACGTGTGGGATGATGAAGCGATGCAAATGTGCAGCTTGTGGCCTTTGTAGCCGTGCAGGTACTCGAGGGCTGCGTGGTAAAGGATTAGTCAAATTGCACTCGGCGGTCCAGGTATTGCATGTGTCCTTTCATATTGCCATGTTTGTATTTATAGAAAACGGCACACTAAAGGGCTTCCTGCGCTGCCAGAAAGCTGTCATTTACGCACCGAGCCGGTTTCACAACCTCACCAGCTCCTTCATACCTGTTAAAACCTCCACTTGGCAATCTCAAGCATCCTGGGGTAAATAATCAGTGCTCCATTCATCCCCACAAACCCCACTTTCTTTTTTTTTTGCTTCCCCCCTTTTTTTTTTTTGCAGATGTACGGGTTCGCCCTCGCTTCCTTCCTTCCTTCCGCTCCTCGCCGTATGTTACCCAACATGGTTTATACCTCAACAGCAAGCAGACGCCGCCTTATAAACTGGCAATCACAGTATCCCTAATGTTATTACTTTTCATAATTAGTTACAGCAACACTCATTCCACGACTGGCGGAAAGGAGTATTCCTTAGTAATTAAGGTAATGAAATATTCATTTATGCTACCTTTTCAGCGGTCTCACAAATGAGCCAGCCATGCTTAATGTCCGCCCTGCCTCTGATTTTATTATGATGGCAGACTGGCACATCTGCAATTAGTACTCGCGCTGACAGTTAGCGTTTCAGTTAGCGGCGGTAAGCAGAGGGAGTCGAGGTGAGGTAGCGAAGGGTGGGTTGGGTGCACCCCGGTGCGATTACACGCCCCTCTGCCACCCTACCTACCCCCCCTCCACAGCTTGCAGCCTTTACTCCACTTGTCTTTTTCTTCTTTTGCCCCCCTTTTCTGCTTTTTCCCTGTTACCTTTTTCTCCTCCCCGACGGAGAGGTTACCTTTTCCCAACGGTGCAAAATTGACTTGACATAACTGTTCATCAGTTTCAGTCCTCCCCGCTGCTGCCACCGCCACCACCGCCGCCCTCTCTCTCCCCTAACTCACCCCAAGGTAGTTTGCATCAAATCAGACCCAGTCAAGCTTCAAGTGGAAATTGGCAGGCCAGAACCTGACAGTGGAGGAGAAAACGAAGGAAGGGAGGGAGGGAAGAAGCAGGCAAATCACGGCACACGAGGAGAGACCTGAACTACATCCAAGATGGTGATCGGGAGGTCAAGCTTTGAGGTTAAGTGCTAATAAGTCAGCTCGGAATCAAATCTTATTAGCGAGAATATAGCTAACAGTTTGGATATTTACTGGGCCAGATTGCAACATTTCTTCTTGCTTGGAACCACTGACACGAGCAGTTTTCCCACCGGCTCGGAGCCACGACGTAGCAAAAAACATAAATTTTAAGGAAAGTATGAATATTAATTACCAGCTGGGAGAAAAAGGAAGTCAAAGGAGTTTTTATTTTGCATAGGGGGTGGTGGGCATTTTCTTAAAGAGGGGCCACAAACATGCTTCCATATTTGCATATTTTTGGACACATGTATTTATACGCCACCCATGTGTGCATGCTCACTGGCAGGCAGATGTGCATGTTTTCCTCTCCTCCTGAACCTTGCTGCGGCCCGCTGAGGGATTTTTAGTGATGAAACTTTTAGCGACTCTTCGCATTTGCTCCAGTTCTGTCGCAGCCACGTCACACGAAGCTCAAACCCCCCTCGCCTCCCTCCTCACAGCTGCTATATATTTTTATTAAGCGAGAGAGGTGAGTGCTCGTTTTCTCTTTTTTTGTTGTTTTTTTCTTGCCCCTTTAACGGCCTCTGAGGATTTTTGACGCTCCTTCTTCACTCTTGCATCGCCCCGTCACACCTTCTCCCTCTTTATCTTCATCTGCTTGCGTCATCTTTGCTCCTTCCTCGCCACTTTCTCCTTTTCTCCCACCTTCTATCTTAATCTCTCTCTCCCCCCCAACCCCTTCTCCTCCTCCTCCCTAGCCTACCCCTCATATTTTCTCTCTTTCTCTCATCCCCGTTCCCTGCCTCCCTGTCCTCGGCTTTGCATGTGCCTCCGATGGGCTGATGGGCTGTTGCGACAGGGCAGCATTGAGGTAAAACGGTGTGACGGCAGAGTTTTGTTAAGCCGAGAACAAAGGCCTCGGAGATGCCGGGGCCAAGCCATTGTCGTCCCCCCCCTTACCCCCCGTCCCCATATTGGCCTTGCCACAGTTTTGCAGGATTTAATGCTCTGTTTACCTCCAGCCAATCGCCACTAATATTCAAAGAGGAGCTTCTTCCTTTATGATAGATCCCTCAAAAAAGAGAAAGAAGGAGAAAGAACTGCGGGCTTGCTCGTAGAGGAGTGTCACGCAGGGTATCCATCGAAAATCATAAAAGGAAGTTGTATTCAAAGCAAACTGTCAACCTCGGGCCTGTAGTTGTACGGAAGCAGTGGCATGCTCCTTATATACATCTCAAACTTCCTGCGAATCCCATAAATCTTTAAAATAACACCAAATGCTTTTTGCAAACAGCGAGACTGACGGCGACTGGGAGAGAGATAGGGAACAAGTGTATGTGTGTGTGTCACACAGAGGGAACGTGTGTGTGTGTGTGTGTGTGTGTGTGTGTGTGTGTGTGAGTGTGTCTGGTCCGTTGGAGTTACCCTGCATGGTCTTTGGGCAAACTGAAAGCAGTGCTCAGTGGGATTAGAGAATGAGTGTTGCTGGGGTGGCGGAGGGTGGGCGGAAGGGGGGCAAAACACAAGAGGATTCTGGGAGGTTTTTTTTTCCCTGTGCTATAGCAGCAATCTGCTAAAGAGAGAAAACAACTGCTTCCTAAAGGGTGCGTACAAAAAAATCCTAGATCCTGATCGCACCTGATAGCAAATCATTTACCAAAAATGTAACCTGGCAAACTGGGAGTTTTAAAGAAAGGTGCTTAATTTGCATGGAGCGCATAAATAAATAAATCTACAAGTTAAAATACAAATATATATATATATATATATATATATATCACATTTTTCCTCTAGCAGGTCTCTGTCTTCTGTCTACATTCGCCACCTGCATCACTCTACAGAAAAAAGCGTTTATCTACCTTTGATGAGAGGGCGTACTCATTAATGGCTTCCCTCTCAATTTGGCTGGCGGATGTAGATAGCAGACAGAAAATAGTTCCTGCATGCTAAAAGCTACTGCTCACACAATGTTTGTGGATTTTTTGAATAACCTGGTCATGAAAAGCTACTTTCAGCTGCTTCCTCCTCCTTTGATTCGGCTTCTGACACAACCTTGAAAGGATTAGTGTCTCCTGCTGGAATCAAACCAGCGACCTTTTCCTTGCAAAGGTCCTTCATGAGGTCCTTTTAGCGCCATTTTACTCAAATGAATCACTCCAAAACTGTGCAACTCACACCAGAAACACCTGCAACAGGCCAGAGGAAACACCAAAATTTGACTTTTGTGGCTCCGAGTAAAAAAGTTGCAACTCCAACCTTACACAAGCATTTCCACCGCAACGTGGCGCGTTTGCTTTATTTATTTATTTTCGCCTCAAGTGACTCGGACATTAAAATCAAAGTTTCCGAGAACAAGGGGCCGTAAACGCAGTCGAAAGCGCCGTCATCGAACCCAATGATATTTTCACGAGCGCATAAAGATTATGAGTCCATTTCGGTCGCACCCCATCTGTGCTTTCATTTGCGACTATATGCCGAGCAGTTAAAGGGGGGAGGCAGAGTTAAGACGCGCCGGTGACTTTCACTCGGTTAGATAGTTTGTTAAGGTCAAACGAGATGGTTTAATCCACACGCCCTTCCTGGAAAAGCCTTAAAACCTCGGGATGATTGACAAGTGAGGAAGTTGATGGCAGTTGTTCCGAGGTGGTGGTGGGGAAGAAAGTAAATAAGACACTTCCTGCCAAATCCTCCCCATACTGCGGCGGCGATTAACGGGTTAACTAAATGAAACAATTTGTCAACAGACGAGTCTATCCAAACCCCCTTTTTTCCACTGCTGGTTTTTGCCTTTTTTTCGACCCCCCCGCCTCCCTCCCCGCAAAACAATTACAAAATTACAGTAGATAAAAACTGAACGTCGCTCCGTATTTATGCAATCAACATAACGAAGAAACAAAACAATTTAATGTGGAAAAATCATCATTCATCTGCATTATAATTGCTTCTCTTTCACATCTACAGGGATGGTTAATTAAAATTGTGATTAAATGCGCCTGCACTGCCTAAGATGTCTTCCCCCTAAACAGGTGCTACAGAATTTAAAAGTAAAGAGAGAAAGCTAATTAGCATTGGAAATTGAGAAATTGCCTGCAAGAATCGGTGTTAATTTCAGTCACTGATGAGGTAATTTATAAAGGGGGAGCGCCAAGGAGAGGCTGAGATTGCAACATGGACTCCCCCACCCCACTGCACCTCACTCCAACCCCTCCATCCACATAACTGGTTTCCCAGTGTGCAGGTGAAGCTGTTTGGAAAACATCGAAGCCGCTTGGTATTCTGTCTTAGTTACCGCCGCTTTAGGAGTAAAGGCAAACACGTAATTTCTTTCCAAGAGGTTAAAAAAAGGGAGTCAGGAGAATCGCTTCCAAGCACTAAGATAAGAGGGGGGTTGAGGAAGTAGGAAGGAGAGGTTGCATCCTAAATCTGCCTAGAAGTTTTTTGGTTGTAGCAGCGCTCAAATGGTGGTTGTAAATCTTTCAATCCAAGTCAGGGAAAACACGACATCGAAGCTGCGGTGCTGTGGGTTTTTTTTTCCCGCTCGGGCTTTGTTGGCCGGCGTCCTCCGTCCCACTCAGAGTTTCCAGAAACTTCACAGATACCGCTGATCTCGAGTTCTCGTTGTACGCTCTCCACCCCTCCCAACACTAGTAATTACCTGTCATTGTCCATCATTATAGTTGGCCTTGGAGAAATGTCAGGCCTGGAACGAGACCGAGCCAAGCTGTTCCAGCGTGTTCTGAACTTGGCCGCAACTGGGTCACATCTCCCGTTTCTGAACTCGCCCCGTTGACCTATCCGTCTCATTTATCTGCTTTATCTGTCTCTCTTGAAACGTGTCAGAGTTTGCATAAGTTTACATGCTTCTGTCAGTGGCTCTTCTTTGACAAAGACAGGCCTTGCTCCCGAATAAAAAAAAATTCTTCTTTGATGCTTGACCTTTTCTGATTTGTCACCAGCAGTAGTTTTTGGAAAAAAAAAAAAAACTTCAGTGGCATCAGGAGCCAAAGTTTTCACAGAAATTGGCGTTTTTGAACCGAGAAAGGGGGTTGGACAGGTGGGAGGAAGGGGGTGAGCTAGCAGGCCGGAGATCATTAGGCTTCCACAGCGGTGGAGCTGAAGCATCAGCCAGCGCAAGGTTTAAAGAAAAAAAAAAACTAGGAAAGCCAATTTGCTGAGACATACTCTGTCGACCTTTCATCATAACTGGGGCCTTTTTCTTTTAGATTAAGTCCAGTGAGCAGAACCCAGCCGCCTGTCAGCCCGTTAAGCCCCCCTCCTCCTCTTCCTCCTCTTCACTTTTTAACAATCGCCTCTCTCACTCAGCCTCAAAGCTCCCCTAACTTTCCACAGCTGCTATGTGACAAATCATCTACTTTATACCCCTCTTACCCCCTGCTTTTGACACCAGAGATGCTTGTTGCAGCATCCACTGGAGTTCTCTCATCCTAAAACATGAGGTGTCTAGTGTTAAAGCCTCACAGTGGTTGTAATTTGTTCAAACATACTGAAAATGTCAGGATGAATTTGTGGGGGAATATTTATGTATATAATTCAGAACAGTGATTCCAAAGCATGGACATCAGTATTCCTGCAGGACTCATGGAGTATGTGGACAGATTGGTTTTAATTACAAGAACTGACTGGTCCTGAACAAGTTTAAGCTGTAATATAACAGACCTGCAATTGAAACAGACTAAATGCATATATGATTAAAGTTTAAAATAATAATAATAATAATACTAATTGAAATAGCTCTCTACAAGTATGGCTAACAGCTATAATTGTTAGTTAATAGTAATGAAAACTTTTGGAAGTTTTTGCTAGAAATGTGGAAAAGCCATTGTAATCGTTATCTAGCAGTTTAGATCAGCTAATAAAATTGTAAACTACAGATACTCGATAAACTATTAGTTAAAATGGTATATAAAATATTGGATTTAATGGCTAAAAGTGGAAATGGATTGCTAAAACTTAAGATTAACACACTGAAATCAGTCACACGAGCTATCAGTATTGCTATTGCTAGCTAACAATGTTAATAAACAAACAAAATTGTTAGCTAAAATGATAGCAGGTGAATAGTTAGCAAAACCTTTTACTTTAAACTAACTTGATAACTTGGGCCTAAACTGATAACAGCTAAAATAGAATGGATGAACAAGATTGCTCCTAAGTTAAAATACCTCAAACTAAAATGAAATGTTGCTATTTATTTATGCTAACAGTTGAAGTTAGCTAAAGCTATAGATTAGCGGTTTTGTAGTTAGGTAGAAATATAGCTAAAGGAACAAATCAAAGCTAAACATGATGGATTAGAGCTTAAATTAGTCGGTAAATATAATATATAGCAGTTAAATGGATTAGGCTTTGAAGTCAGTAAGTGATTTTCCTAAACCTAAGTGCTAAATGATGTTACGTAAAAGTAGTCCAGATAAAGTTTCAAATTAGTTTCTGAACATCTGACAGGCCTCTGAGGTTACATCTGGTGAAATAAAGTTGGGCACCACTCATTTAGAAGCCGTTTTGACCTTTTCCACGTGGTGCATTGGGAAAAAAATTATCCTAGGTTTGATATTTTCAAGACTTTGAGGCAGCTTTATGGTGAAACAAAGAAAAGGAAAAACTGGAATACATGTCTTACAAGTATATTCCAAAACAGGAATTAGAACGTGAAGGAATTTGCTGAAACAGTTCCATGGACATCACCCATAGCAGAGCTCCTTCATGATTATTTTATGACCCCCCCCCTCCCCAACGTCTCCTTCCTCTACATCCTTGTCCATCTTCTTCCTCGTCTTCCTTTTTTCCCCTCTCTGAGTCACTTCGCTGAACAGGTCAGGCAGTAAGTGACAAGGTATTTCGTCGTTTTGTGAACCTTTGCCAGACTGATTGTTCAGTGCAAGTGTAGTGTAACTGAGCCGCTTGTAGCTCGCCGGAGTGTGGAAAATAAGATCGAGGACTGTTTTTTTTTCTTTCTCCCACTACCTCCCTCCTTTCTCCCTCCCTTTCTGTCTCCGTCTTGGTTTTACAACAATGTAAGATAGTAAAATAGATATCCAGTGGCTCAGTGAGCGCTCGCTCCTGTGCTCCGACGTTGCTGTCGCTCTTCATACATTTCCGTTCCACCTGACAGCCCGCTGTATTGCTCCAACATTTACACTCGCACCGGTTTGACCCGTGACCACTTGTAGCTGCCTATTATGCTATTACCGGCCAGGCGGTAGCCATACTGACTCCTCTGTTTTCACCGGGGTTAGGCATGAGTGCCGTCCCTGTAGTGTCAGAACGGGTCAGAAACTGTTGTCAACGGGTTTCTGCACCAATGAGAAGAGGCCAAATTCCACTTGTGTTTCTTCTTGTTCCCTGAAACCAGTTTGTTTTATGGACTACATGAGGAAATCCCTGTAGATACACTTGCAAGATTGGAAAAAAAAGCCACTTTCATTGAGTATTATTAAGGGATATCCTTTAACTTTGTGAGGTCTTTTCCATGGTTTCGATCCATCTAGCCTCTTTGTGAAAAAATGCTTGTATAATCTTACAGCTATAATGCATAACCAAGTTCTATGCATCATTTGTTTCAGGATAACCTGTGCTATCAGAATATATGTACTGCAGCAATGTCACGTGAATGTATAGAAAGTTTTGTGTCTATAAAAGAAAAAGAAAAAAGAAAAGATTTCAAGTTCCTAGCTCATGGCGCTAGCTTAAAGGGGTTGATTTCTCGAGGAAAGATCCTTAAATATTCTTTTTCATCCTCTCATGTGCTAAAACATGGTTTGCAAGGCTCACTTTTGCTGCTGCTACTCTTATAGGTGACCATCTCGAGTAATAAATCCCCAATCCTTGGCTGAGTTAGTGTCTCGCCTTCATAACCAGCTACTCAGTGCCACAAAAGAGTATTTATCTTACAGGCGATGGGGTAAACCTCCTGTGTGTAGTACTGCAAACTCTCTGTTTATTGCTCGAGGCGCAGTTGAGAGAAGAAGGTGTATTTATCAAAGAAAATCATCCTGTAGCTTGTAACTGTCTTCCTTTGTGATTAACGTTTTAAAGAAGATCTGAAGCGGCCATTTTTTCCCTCCCTTCAGCTGAAAATGAAATTTATGCTTTTATATGGCTTTTAACGGAGGATAGGATGTGATGTTAGTGTTGATGTAGCGGTGGCAGAATTGCAGTTTATAAAAGGGGGTGAAAGGGATTTTCTACAACTTCAAAAACAAGCCAGAGGAGGAACAAGAGGAAAAGCCTCCCTAAAACCCCTCCGGGAGAGACTCACACAACGACACCAGGGGGGAGAAAACAATCGCTAATATTAGGAGGAGAGGTGGCAGGGGGGGAAGGAGGTGAAGACACTCACACACACACACACACATACACACAAAAGAAAACCTAGAGTTTGTTTATGTGCACATAATGCGAGTCTGTGCGCCCGGTGAAGCGCCGCAAATGGGAGAAGTATGCGTGGGTTTCTCAGGTAACAGGATTACGTGGGCACATAATTGATCCATTTGGGGGAAAAATGACAGGGCTCTAAAGAGGCCTCGGCTTTGGAAATGGAGTTTATGAAACAGGCATTCGTAAATTCAAAGGAATCAATATGTCAATTTTATTACATCTCCGGGCCAGATGGGCATTAAAGGCACAGCTCATCCCTCTGCTTCTCAACCTCTCTCTCTCTGTTCTGTCATCTCATTCGCAGGGTCTCTATATCTCTGTCTTTCTTTCTCTTTTTTTTTCATTTTCTGCTGCTTCTTTCGCTCTCCGATTCCTCCCGTTGTTTTCTTTTTTTTCTTACTATCTGCAAATGTTTGACAAAGGTTTATTGCCTCCCTCCTCTCCCCTCAGCGTTTTACTGTTTCTTTGTCAGCCTCACTGTGTTAGTTGGACTAAGCCGACCAATTCTGAACACATTTACAAAAGGAAGGCAGCCACCCTAATGTTTTCAGGTCATTCATGGGAAGCCCTCCTTACAAACAGGAAAACAGCCATTTTCCCCTTTATTATCACATTTATTGTTGGCAAAACTATACACTGAATGGTGGTTGTGCTTGACTCAAAATAGCAGAAAAAAATGGATTAATCTACCGAAAGGTTGATAGCTAACAAATTTGGGGTACTATTTCGGTTTTGTTGCATTTTAACCACATGCTAAACAAGCCTGTTTCACAAACTAGAATATGTTACCTCTCAGATTAAAATCTGGCCTTGCAAGTTTCCATTTGGGCAGGTCAACCGGGTGCAGATTCCATATAAAGAGATCGTTTAGAGATGGCGTAATTAAACTGGTGATTTTTGTTGTTTGTTGCAAATAAAGGGTTTTGAGCTTTGTTGTGTTCGAGCCAAAGGTTTCTTTAAGGTGTTCTGTAAACTAGTCTCACTTAGGTTCATTCAGTGAGGGCTGTCGTCATTTGGCCTTGATTCTGAAATTATCAGTAAAAGTATATTTACAGTTAAAAACTGTCCAGCAACTAAAAGCTGTTACATTTAGAGGGGAGTTTGATTGACCTAACAAGTGTTTTTGTGGTTATTTCTGGAGTATTTTGGTGACTGGATAAATCTGCTGAAGTTACAGGGCTGGCTCATTTTACCACTTTAACGCGCAGGCTAAGCTAGACTCCTGTACTGGAGTTCTAGGGTAAAAACAATGCAAATCTAACCGCATCTCTAACATGCTGCCAACAACCTGGTGGAAATTAAGAGGTTAAAGGTACCTGCTAATTAGCTGACGATGCTTTCTGGCTTATGTCATGGATGCAAAAGAGGGCAGGCAGTCTCCACAACACATTTTATAAGTATTTTTTTCCATTTCCATTTGGGTATGTCAAAGATATCATACAAGATATAAACATTACTTGGACAAGGAAAAAGATTATGGTCAGGGTTAGGGCTAAAGTTCATGGTTTCACGTTACAAAGGAAAAGACAAAAAATGGTTTAGTTAAATGTAACTGTTCATGACAATATGAAAAGCTATTGTGTAGGCAGGTTCCAACCCCTTTAATATCCACTTGGTTCGTGATGAACTACCTAGGGGTAGGGTTATGTTGTTACCGATTACAGGTCAAGGTTAGGGTGTCGTTGAAGGGGGAAAATGACGAACAAAAAGCAAAGTAATGACGTGTTACTCATATGTCATTTCATGATACCAGACTGATGTGCAGGCAAGTTTTTAAAAGTTTACAGGTTCCAAACTCATTATTGGTTTTGCTTATCCTTCGAATGTATGACACAAGTCTCCCGCCCCCTCTCGCTGTCTTCTTATCGCCTCACTTCTGTCGGTCGTCCCTCTTGTTATCTTTCTGTCTCTTCCTCCCTAATTCCTTAACTCTCTCTCGTGATCTTTTACTACATTATCAAGGTCTCCCTCTCTCGCCGTCTCTCTTTCTGCGAGTCGAAGGTCCTCAGTGGCCATTTTGTGGGCCAGATTTTGTATGCCTCCATACATGCGTGTGGAAGAGGAAGCTGCATGCAAGCATGTGGGTCTCCGAGGTATCAAATAACCCTGCACAGGCAAATGCATCAGCTGAAATATGCTCATCAATGCAGCTGTTGACTCAACACTATTATTCTCAGGAAAAAAATCTGCGAGAACAATAAACAGTTTTAAAGCTCGGCCAATAGTCGAGCTCTTAAAAGGCAAAAAAGAAAAGGATAGAGAGTGGGTGGGTGGGTTGGGGAGGGGGCAGATTAAGCATTCTGCATTTCCCCCGCTAAAATATTCACATTTCATTTAAATACAACAGCATCCCAGGCAAGATTTAATTACCATCCAGCGCTATAATGCAAATGAATAATGCAGCAAAGACTGATGCAAACGGATAGAAATATAAGACTCCTGCGCTCAATAGGGGAATGTGAGAGAGAGACAGAGAGAGAAGGAAAAAGTGGGGGGAAAGGAAAGGGAAAAGGTTAAAAAATGCCTCTTGATGCTCACTACTTAGCTGGATTTGAAAGGGAGAAGGAGATTGACAGGAAGGAGGAGAGGAGAAGAGGAGGAAGAGGAGTTAGGGAGGCATCGGCAGCAGCAGCAGCACAATTACGAGGCCCAGCTTCCCTGGCGTTTGCCAGGATTTTCCTTCTCCCATTCCAGTAGTTCATTTTTGGAGTAAGTAAATAATAAGAAGTTGGTGATGCTTGCATTTTTAATTCCACCCCCTCCCCTCTCTGCACTTTTTTTTTTTTTTGTTCAGTTCACTGACTGACATCTGCTATCAATGCTAAGCAGGTGTTCCCGTGCAAACAGACGTGCCCCTGTTTGTGTTTCGCCATCCCCGCCACCGTGCACCCAAATGAGCAACGTGATTAAGAATCCTGTAAATTTTTGAAAGGAAACGGATGGCTGCCCGGCTAGAACGTAATTACACCGCCGCCGACATCCGCAGCTCACCGCTGCAGCAGCCAGAGCCAAAGCAACAGCAGAGAATTAATAATATATAATGGCATCTTTCCTTGTAATTCATAAATGAAATAAAATGAAGGAGGAGTAACTGCTGATAAGTTTTTTTTCCTCTTTTCTTTTTCCTCTACTCTGTCTCTCCCTCTCTCTCCCTCTCTCTCTCGTGGGGTGGGGAGGGGGTGGGGGTGTAGGAGCAGTGGCAATTTTCAGAAATTGAGTCGAGACGATCATCTTCTGCGATGCGTTAACTCAGCTCAGGCTGTGTGTAAGGCGAGCTTCCTTTTCCCCCTTTAGCTCATTTATTTACTAAATGACACCTTCACATATGTCCCCTCACTTCTTTTCTTCCTTTCTCTGTTTTGTCATTATCCCCCTCTTTTTTTCTTCTTCTCCTTCTTCTTCACTTTGCTCTATGATCTTGTATGCAATGGACAATTAGCTATGACATCTCAAGTGGCGTGTAACTTCCTTTTCCTTGAACTTCAAAGGCAGTCGGCACATTAAGTTTGCACTCTTCTTTGAGACTTTCAGCCCGCGAAAAGGTAGCGCCTTAAATAAAAAGACAATTATAGGAAAAATATTAAAACAAGGGGGGCGCAGAATGAAAGATGAAGCTGAAATGTGCAGCAAAAGGCAGGGAGAGGAGGGGAGCGGGTACAGATGGTAACCTCTGGGGAGGCGAAATGAGGTGAAGGGAGTGAAGCAGGAAGAGGGAAGAGGAGCGTAGCGTGACATACAGGCCGACTAAAAAAACTAAACAAAAAAATCATTCATTTACTTCTTGTTTTATGTGCTCGATCATCACTTGCAGGTGCAACATAACTGAGATTTAGAAAGTATGGCACGGTGATTTATAATGGAAACCTGCTGCAAGTGCAAAGGGACATTTGTACAACATTTTCTGCTACGCCGCTACGCTCCGCCTCCACGCGGGGATTTGTGGGGTTACCAGAGCCTTGTAATGCACTTTTCACCCAATTTATATCCATTTCTCAGTCTGTATTGCAGTCCAGGCACCTTGGCTACTGTTTCCTCCCACGGCAGCTATTGATAGTGGCTGACAGACATTGTTTGGACAGTGAAAGGTGCGCCTCCCCGTAAACGGTGGCTTGCAAAAAGGGAGGCGACACTCCTCTCCTGTCCCCTTTAATCAGAGCCAGAGATGGTTGCATCCTCCCATTCGGATACACGATAATTACCCTTCTCTGTGAACGCTGGGACTTCACTCTGAGACGGGGAGGGACAGACGCTGACAATTATATTAGGCATGTGTGTGTTTGTTTCTCTGTATGTGTAAATCCCTGTACGCTGCCTTGTAGCTACCTTTCCCCATACCACAGCTGAGAGAGTTCGAAGCTCATGATGATATGAAATAATAAGGTGTAGTTATGTGTGCGGCTCCCGGCTGTAGCAGGACAAACATTGTTTTTGTCTGTTTGCTATCTCTATAAAGCGCTGCTGTGGCTGAGATCAGTGGGCTGACTGTATGTGTTGCTCAGTGGGAAGAACAAGGCACTAACACAGCTGGGGTGAAAGGGTTCGGGTCTATTTGGGACAGCAACACGAAATATGGGGACATTTTTACATAATTTCTTACAGTTCATCTAATATAGAGTCTTATATGGCGTGCTCGAACTACATCAAAGTTGCTGTAGATCACACAAACTAATGCACATAACTGTTATTGGTATATTTTTAAAGTGGGGGACGTTTACTGTTGACGTGTTTTCGTAGTTGACTGTTGTTGCAACTTATAGTATTGTAAGAAAAAAACTCTTACTGTCATTTTTTAAGATTAAGAATCAGTTTTTGTAGATTATAGTCCACACAATGTAAAACAACTCTATTTTACTGTTATATTTGTTAAAGTAGGACGCTTTTGTTATAGATTACACAGACAGTGTAAAACAATGTGTTTTACTGTAAAATGTCTTAAATATAAAGCTGTTGTTAGATTAAAGTGCTGTAAAACAACAGCGTCTTGCTATTACCGTTATGTTTTCTAAGTGGGAAACTGTTGTTGTCCACACAGTGTAAAACAACTGTTATATTTTATAAGGTTGTTAACTGTTGTAGATTACAGTGGAGACCATTTAAAACACCTGTTATTGCTGCATTTTTAAATGTCCCCATAATATAAGAAAAATGTTTTTACAGGAAACATTTGTCGTGGATTGCATTGAAGACTGTAAAAGAAACATTGGATTACTATTTATGTTGTTAGCTTTTGGTCTCTATACTAACAGTAAAATTAATTAAAAAAATGATTGCATTTTAACTCTTTAAATCTATACAGCATGTTACAGTAGAGTGAAGTAGGGACACTGTAAAATAACGGTTTCCTATAGAAAAGTTTCACAGTGATGATCTGCTGTTGTAGATTACAGTGCAGACCCTGTAAACCACTGTTTTGTTTTACAGTACGACACTATTATTGTTGATCACAGTCTGCTCAATGTAAAACAACAGTATCGCACCGTTACTGTTGGCAAGTCTGTTGCATGCATTATAATATAGCGTCATTGTGTGTTTAATGTTGAATAGTACATCTGATATGGGAATTTGAAATTGTGTCGGATAAGTGCACATGTTACTGGACAGGATCCTTTTATAGGGAGCGTGCTGGAGCCTTGTGTATGGTAATGTGTGGCTAAATGATGTAGCAAGTTTTATCATCAAGTTTACTAATCTGCAGAGACTAAGTGTGGTAAGAATCTTCTGTTCCCACCTTAAAGCGTGTGTTGTAGTAACCATTAGAGCAGTATATTACTGTGCTGTAGCCTTTAGTGTTAATATGTAACAGTTGACTGGTGAATCTAGTTAACATGTGTGACAGCTGCGTTAATCAATGAATAGGACAACACTGCTGCTCCTCTGCTGGGATGATACAGTAGCACACAGGGGGCTGTTGTAACCTATAGAAAGCCTTTTTAATAGCAGTGACAGCCTAAGCAGTGTCCGAGCTGTGTTAGCTGAGGAGAAAGACAGCGCAAGTCTGTCTCAGCTATCTCTGTTTGGGCTCGTAATCGTGTGCAGACAAGGTTTTCCTCCTCCAGCTGCTGGGAGATGATTCGGGTCACTGCGGGCTGCTTGTTTCGGGGGGTTGGGGGCAAGCTGACTGAATCAAGGGGGCAATTGTGTCTGGTGCCAGTCAGTCGTAATTAAGAGCAGGATCAGGGGGTGGGCGCACACATACAGATAGACCTAGGGACATAAAATGGCAAAGATACACACATGCACGTAGACGTTCACACACGTACTTAAGCCGGGCCGCCTATACAGAGCAGCTCACCTGAAAATAATCGCTACGAGGGGCAGCAGGGGATGCAAATGAGGCCGGAGGTTAGCGTGGGAAAAGTGGAGCAGGGTAGCCTGGGACTAGGTGATCCTCCGGGCAGGGGGCCGGCCTCAGGAGGGGCCTTTGTTTCCAGCCTCCGTTTAAAAATACCCACCGCCGCCTCCTCCTTCTCCTCCCCCCTACTCCTCCATCACCTCCCAGTCCAGGCCAAACAGGGAGAGAAAAGAAGAGATATATGGTTTGTTTAACAAAGAGAGAGGTGTGTGTGTGCATCCTTTCAGTGCTTTTTAAAAAAAATTTGGAATCACGGTGACAGATTTTTGGACACTTTGGATTTGAACGGATGATATTGTGTGCCAATAATAAATATTTGTGTTTCACCAGAGTCAGAAGCTGACAATTATTCAGTGATTTATCAGGATTTTAAAAAATCTGAAAATCATATTGTTCACTGAAAGTTGATGTTGGTTCAGTTGGGCAGCCATTGACAAGCTGCTGGGAGGTTGTGAGACAAATTCCAGGGCTCAAAAAATGACTGAAAGCTTTAAAGTGGTCATTTATTAATCAATTTCCTCTTTGTCTTTCTCTTTTTTTTGTGCTCCTGGTCCATGGACTCCATCCACCTGTGCCTCTTCACTCCAAAGCAGGTAAGCATTTCATCTCCTCACGCATGCTACATTATTTAAACTGCACCTGCATTACCCCTTTGGTTTCACATAATCCACACAGACCTGGCTATCTAGGCCCGATAGATTCCCGAGCTATAACTAAGAGGGAAATACTGCTCTGTGCACAACACAATCTCATAAATATTCAGCACAAGCGAAGCTGTAAAAACGTGTGTATGAGGAGGGGAAAAAGTCTCCAAACAAGATGCTCAGCATAAATGTAAGAGTGCGACTGCAACCTGTTTGACTGCACAACAGCGGATACTCTTCATCCCGTCCTCTAGACACCCTGCCGCTGTAATACCTCTCTCTTAATTATTATTTATTGGCACTACCTCTGTCCCTTTCCCTCTAAATAATTTCTACAAATGAGGAGGTTTTCTCTACTACAAGCACGCACGCCCGTCCGCCCGAACCCGCCTGCATGCTCTCAGCTTTCACTCATCAAAGTTTAATCGGAGCCCACGTTTTAGTTTTTTCGAATAAAGCACACTTAAAAAATTTAGATGCAAATTATTTTGCATTATTCATGCCTTTTCCCAGTCCTTGTAGATTTAAACATTTCCGAGGCCACCTTGATTCAAGTAATTACCTAGGCCTCAGCCAGCTCCGTCATGAATAAGGTATTTCCTACAAGCCGAGTATGTGCTTGATGAGCTTTTAAAGTGGCTGTACACCCAACTTATGTATTGCTTCTCCCGCATGAGTGACTAGAACATGCATCGCAATCGCTCTCAGGTGGGGTGGTTCAGAGAGCTGGAAGGGTGAGGACGGCTGGCAGGGGTGCCCGAGAGTGACAGCACTCTCACTTTCATACACTGGAGGCCTTCATGTCACTATCTGTGGTCTGCTTTGTCTCTGCTCAGTCCCTCCCTTTGGCTTTCCTTGTGTCACTGCTCTGATGGTGTCAGGTTGCATTCACATATTGGGAAAAAGAGCCATCGCAGCAAGTCCTGCAAACCCAGTTTTAACCCGTTTCCAACATAAATGGGCTCAAGAGAGGAAAATTAAACTCAGGGTACAGTCTGTGTTAACCTGCAGGTAACAGAGACTTTTCACAGAACTTCTTTATCTACCTCCAAGTGAGCTTTTATCTTACCACTGGAAGGTGACAAAAGCAACTAAAGGCAGCCACCTGTACTCCAGGTCTGGTTTAGTACCATATGTACCAGTGGCTCCCAACCTTTCTCATTATGGACCCCCTAAGCACTTTCAAATTAACTCAAACCTCTTTGAGCTCACTTTAAAGTTGATCTGGGCCATATTACTAATCAAACCTTTCACCCTCTTTTAGTAGTGTATTTACCAGTTTTTCCTTGTCTTGCTACGTCTTTCTTTATTTGTGTTGTTAGCTTATAATTTCAGATGCTAATCGATACGTTCAGCTTAAAGTTTAACAGTTACCTTTTGACATTAACTAATAATTTGACTCCAAGATCATATTGTTTTTAATTTTACTAGGCTATTTTTAATATTTTTGTTTTTATTGTGTTTAGCTAATAACCTTAATCGAAACTTTTAGCCACTAGTTTTAGTTTTTCTAACCACATTTTTTGCTAATAGGATTCATTCTGATGCCTTATTTACATTTTCAACCACAAGATTTACTTTTAGCTAACAATTTTGAGTGCTAGCTATACAGTTTGAACATAATTTTACATTACGTTTGTTACACTGTGAGCTAATAATTTATCTGCTATTTGTACTTTTAGTTAACAGTTTATGTTAACTGCTAGCTTCAGTTTTAGCTAAAATTAAACTGCAAGTTGTTAAATGTTATTTTTTCCTAACTTTATATTCCTAATTTTAGCTAGCTTGGGGATATTTTAGCCGACTAAAACCTCAAATTATGCCTGTCATATAAGCTAACATAGAAACTAATAAAAATAAACTAAAAATAAAACATTTAAAACTATTAGAAGCTAAACTAATTTAAAAAGCTAAACTCAAAAATGAAATCACAATAAAAAATTAACTAAACGAACATGGAGGTATAGTAAATATACACCACAGGTATGGTTGAAATCACTGACATAGCATATAGCCCAGATTATATGGTCTAGTGCTCCTTCCAGACAAGTTAGAAAACATGAGTTAAACCCTCAGCTGCAGTGTGAATGCAGCCTCTCCTTTTCTAGGTCTGCCTTTGCCTCCCTCGCCATCCTTCTCACTTCCACCCCCTTCTCCTCCCTTCCCACCTCCCCCCCTGCCCTCAGCTCTTTGTATCTTTATCCATTTCAGTCTGAAGGATCCCAAAGTATTTCAGATGTGAGCAAGTTAATACCCACCTTTAAGCTGTCGGCTTTGAAATCTCTTTCTGACATAACAAGGGAACTTAGCTTCCCTCCACTTTACCTGAGTGGCGGTGGAGATCCTTCTAAATCACACCTGGCTTTGTTGGGCAAACACTTTCCCCTCCTTTCTTCTCGGTAACACCCTGTAAGCACTTCTTAACGTCTGAGGGGTTTCATTTCGAAATGAAGCGAGCTGCTGCTGCGTGGAAGTTATCAGCAATCTGGAGTCATTTGCACAAGAAATATTAATATTTTACCGAATGATATCTGTAGAAGTGAGGCTGTGGAAATGAGCATCAGGTGATAATTACTTTTTGAAATTTATTCATAGTGTTTTTGGACTGAAACCACTTCATGTCCACTCTGTGAGATGACAGTCACCTTGACAAAAAAAAAAGAAAAAAAAAGCACTTTTTAGCCACCGTAAGCTGCCGTTTGTGACTGCGTCTCAAAAGGAGTCTTTTACATCAAGTGCATGTTGTTGTAGCACTTGAAATGTGACCTCACCTTCGGTCAAGACGAGAAGTATTGATTTTCAGATCAAAGTTGCTCAGATGACATGTTAAACCCTCCGGATCCTTTCAGTATTATCACGTGCGGTACAACGTTCTGCTTAAATATCAAAAATTAACATGTTGAGCTGTGAAAGGAATCTGCAGAGTGACCCTGGGTGCAAAGAGGAAAGTGTATTTTTCTGCAGGAACAGGGAACAAAGCGAGGTTAGATGGGAAAAAAAAAATAATGCAGCTGTGGCCTACAAGCGGGGGGAGGAAAAACAAAGTAGTTGACTCCGCGACTCCATCATCTTTACTACCCAGCAGAAGAATTAATATTTAAACATTCTAATAATGTAGCTCGCCTTGCATGCACTTTTAAGCAAAGCAACAATATTTTTCACCTGGGGTAACACAATGATTTTTCTTCCCGCTGTGCACAATTTCCCTTTCTGATGATCTCCTCCAAGCTTCCCACCTCCACGCTGCAGCCAGGCGCGCATCCCCCAAACCCGTTTTGTGATTTCCACGTTATTTTTCACCTCACAAAGAAAAAAAAAAGGATGAAGAAAACGAAAAATATTCATGGAGATAAATATTGAAATGAATTTTCCCAGTTATATGAGCATAGACGGCCGGAGCCGTGGCTTTAGGAATGCACAATGTGTTCCCTTGAGGAGCAAGCAGTGATTCATAAAATCGAACCTGTTTGAAGGAGGAACTCGGTGTGAGGAGAGAAAAGAGAAACAGCAGAATAACAGGACAGCCTTGTGGTTTTCAAATGTTTTGTTTATTTTCTACATCTGCTGTTGAGCTGCTGAGGCTTTTGCCCTTTCATACTAGGAACTTTTTTTCTTACTACAGGCAGCAGATAATTCAAGCGCTGGTATTTATCTGCTAAAATTTTTAAATATTTCCTCTGGATTTTTCATCCTACCCATCACTGGGCGCCCAACATCACTAAAACCTAGATACATGAGTCTCTCTGTGTTAGAAGCTTTTCAATAACAGTTAATTAATTTGATAGTCAATTATATAAAGGTCCAAGAAGCTTTAAGACTTTGAATGAATCTAAAAATCATCAACAGCTCAAAGGTGGATGACACTGACTAGATATTTCCAAACAAGCTACCGTCAGTCCAACAACTGGCCATTTCTCACATTACATGATTTGGTTCTCAATTTGAGTACCAGATGAAACAAGAAAAGGTCAAAGTTAGGCACAAAGATGAAAGATCAGGATTAGGTAAGGCCCAACTCTTAAGCAAGGAGAAATAAAATGGAAAGTCACGCCACAAATCTTCTTTAAAGGACCAACCTGTGATGGATTTGGTAAATTGCTGATAACCCATAGAGTTGCCCAGTTGCACAGTGTTTGAGAAACAAAGTGGTCAAAGTCACGTCCAAAGGTCAAAGGTCTGGATTAAGAAAAATTCTCCACCAGGCAAAAATCAAACAACCAAAAGCAAAAATCACCTCTGAAAGACCAACATGCTTAAATGTTGGCGGCGGCCTGGGACATTAGTGCCGTCAAGAATTCAGTCTAGACTGCAGAGCAGAGGGGGGATTTAGCAGGGTGAAGGTTGAGGCAGATGACTTTCACCAATTAGGCTAAATCCCCAGCTAATTTAAGGTACCTCTCTGGCCATTGCAACTCCCACAGTGTTAGCCTATTGCTGATAGCCGACAGAGATCCCCATTCACCCAATGCTTTAATCTAAAGAGATGTCAGTGTGGCCGTAACATATCAACTTCAAACAGAAAAGGTCAAAGTTACGTCCAAAGGTTAAAGGTTGGGATTTGGTAAAGCCAAATTTCTGAGATAGACAGACCACTCAATTAGCCAGATAAAGGGCCAACCCAGAAATTCCCTTTTAAGAGACTAAACAATGGTGAGCCAATGCAGAATATGCTAAGACATCAATATAAGCTTAATTATATCATCTTGAGTGGCAGATCAACAACAACAGGTCATAGTTGGGTCCAAGTTTTATTTTTGCCATTTTTATACATCCTAATTGGTGGTAATGTTGATAATCAGGCACATAAAGTAGTTAATAATCATTTTACCCACCGCGAGATATATATATCTTCTTTGTCCCTGAGCTGAAACTGGCCATTATTTGCTCAAGTCAGATATCCAGAATCAACCCTGTTCTTTGCATCTTTGCCGTACAAATTACCACTTTGCAGCTTGTTTCTCATCTCGTTTCATACGAGCTCAGTCAGCTGCAGACACACCTCACACGAGTGTGCGAGTTCAACACAACACAAAGCCTGCTATTAGCATCAAAGGTGTAGGTAACTGTTGACTCCCGGGGGATAAATATAAACAAATACTCAATGAAAAGAGAGGAAAATTAGCCAATTCAGCCTGTTCTCATAGGCGCTGGGGTTGAATATTTTACAGCTGTGTTTGAGCGAGCATCTGTGAACGCGCCCTGTCAAGCCAAATGCATTACAGATGCCTTAAGGTTTTGTAATTGATCATGAAAATGAATTGCCAAGCGACCGGGGCTAAATTGAATGACATAAATAAGAGTTATGCATTAAGCCAGACTCCCTGGATTTGTTTATGTGTAGCTGAGCGCTGAAGGCTTGTGATCGGGAGCTGAGGAGGATATATATCTTTCAGAGACCACAATGGTATTTACTCTACCCCTGCACATCTCACCTTGTCTGAAACCTGCACACAAGAGCAAGCTTTCTTAAAAGATCATGTCGTAAGCTGATTTCGACATCTTATGCAAGGTGCCTCGCTGAGGAAAGAATAGTTCGTCTGGCGCCTCGGGGCGGAGATTAAAGTCGCTGCTAAGGTGTAGAGGCACCTTTGTGTTGGTAAAGACGCCTTCCCTTTGATACATGGTGTAACCGAGTGAAATCCAACAAGCTCACTGCTAAACGGTGCAGAATGAGGCTAAAACCCTTCCTACCCTTTCCCACAGGTTTGAAAGTTTTGGTGGCGAGTGATAGCGGTATCAGATGTGAGCTATATTGAAAACAGAAACAGAGGGCTACTTGGAAAGAGGCTAGTGGTTTTAAATGGAGGGTGACAGGGTGACCCAAAGTTCATTAGGAAAATAGGCGTTTTAGCACCAGCAAAAGCCCGAGCCAAATCAACTCAGCTGTTTTCAGTTTTCTACTTGAGTGATCTCTGCTTTCAAATTGGGCCCATGACTTCTGCTAGAGCCACTTTGTGTTCAAAAGTGTCACAAGTTTAGAATCACGCAGGAAAGTCGTCGTCATATTTTTAGGCACCATGTTTTCCTCACATGTTTGGCAGTCTGCACTAGAGCTCGCTTGATGTCTCCAGGCCTTCTGTCTAGAGGAGATTTTTTATTTTTTTGTCTAGACTGCCAAACGTGGATTGGTGACCTGTCCACGATGTAGCATGAAGGCTAATTTAGATACCTCTCTGTCCATCCTAACACCCACATACAAACATTTTCTTAGCCGCTTATCCAACTTAAGGTCACGGGGAGGCTGAAGCCTATCCGAGCTGTCAAGAAAACTCTGTTGAGGGATGAAAGATGTAAAGAAGTTAAACTTTCAGCACGTTCCTAGGGTCCAAGAGTCAATCAACACTAAAACAACCGTGTAAACTTGCAGATCAGGCGAAACGGCTCTGCCAGATTCACAGTTATGTGCTTTGCTTACGACAATGGTGCCATTGAGGTGTGTGATTATATGTGTGTGTGTGGTTTCTATTTTACCCCCATGGGACTACCCTTCCATTCTTTTCCTCCTGCCTGCCTCCTCCTTTCCCCTTCATTCCCTCCCAGGAATAAAGCCAGACACTGCGTCCAGGAATCACCTTTTTAAACCTTAATTGATTTCCTTAAAAAAGAGGCCTTTGCTGCCACCCTGCATTAAAGCCCCGGAGACGGGCTTCATGTCAGATTGGCCTGCCTCTCTGCATTTGTCCCTCTGCTGCTGCTGCTGCAGCCGGCGGCGGCCTGGGACATTAGTGCCGTCAAGAATTCAGTCTAGACTGCAGAGCAGAGGGGGGATTTAGCAGAGTGAAGGTTGAGGCAGATGACTTTCACCAATTAGGCTAAATCCCCAGCTAATTTAAGGTACCTCTCTGGCCATTGCAACTCCCACAGTGTTAAGCAATGTGTTATTTTGGTGCGCACGCTCATTGGTTGGAACAATAGCGACGAGCACGATTATAGGTGTTAATTTACCTCTGAAAAGTTGAATCATGCCGGAGTGCTTGGAAACCGCAGATTTGAGGATTGTTTGTTTAGTCATGTACTGTAGCTGGCATGGCTCTGCTCAGGTGATTAATCACCCAACGTGGGTGTGGAAAGAAAGGTTGTTGATTTTAAACCTCCTCCTGTAATATCTGTTGATCTAAGCGTCTCACTTCTTGTCCAACTCTGATAAGCGATCGGTGTGGATATTAAAAAGCTGGATTTAAGGTTGCCCCCCCTCCCCCCTCCCATCCGTCCCTATGGGGAGCAACTTGTAGATCTTCTGCCATGAAGTGCACAATGTGTTCCCGTGGAATGCAGCAAGACGGCGTAGGAGCTATTTTCGGTCGTGGCTTTTTGCAACGTGTTGGGACGCCCATCTGGTCTGAATCAATCAGGACCTCGTCCCCACGCTAACATCTCCTCTGGGTCTCCCAGCTGTAATAATATGCCCCGGCTTCACCAAGAGCCCACGGGTCAGATGACCCAACACCTGAATAGAAGGACACTGAAGAGTCCTAAAGACTCTTTTTTTTCCCTTCTAAACTAAACTTTCTACTCATGACGGAAAGTTCAAACCAAATATAGTCCGCTCTTATCCGTCTGTGATTTGAGAGCGAAATGAGAGCATTCAGTCTCACCCAGTTTACCAACAAGCTAAAAATAAAACCTGTTTGATGTTGAAACTAGATCAATGCATCAGCTGGCCTCACCGGCCTTAAGGAGCTGCTGCAAACTTCCACTCCAGAGCTCTCGTGTGCCGTGATAGCGAGGCCTGAGCTCTGTGGCTTTCTCCCCTAAGAATAAAACAAGCAGGAATCTTTGGATTTTTTTTGGCACCGTGAGCGCCCACATTACATGCACCAAAATATCAGCGCAAACTACCACCTTTGCAGTTTTTTAAAAACATCTGGCTTCACCTCTGTGTCACTCCACGCCACCACTGGGCTGCAGAGACGTGACCAGAGAGTTGGCCTGATCGCTGACCGACATGGCCGCCTCCAAGTTCCAGCGGCGGCGACTCTGGGGCAGCGACTCGGTTGCTCTTTTTTTCTTTTTCTTTTTTTCGAGGCAAAGAAGAGCAGGTTTTCTCTGTGAGAGAAGAAGGAGGAGGAGGTGGAGGATGGAGGAGGAGGCGGAGGGAGGGAACATTCTGCATGACAATACCTACATCTGTCTGCCGTTTTGTTCTTTGTCATATCGGGGGCCGTCTTTGTGGCAGAGCGCTGTCGTGGTAACAGGAGGTTAGAGGTACGGGGTGCCGGGCGGGCGGGCGGGGGGGAGAGGTGGGTGGCGGAGGAGGGGTTTGTCGAAGGGAGACTTGTGACTCAAACGCCCCTGTGACACAGCTTTTGTTGTGCTTCGATATTTGATCCTCTTAGCAGTTTGCCATGCCTCCGCCCCCTTAGTACCCTCCACCACTATTACTACGACTATTAACACACACATACACACTTTCATTTGCTCTTTCTCTCATTTTCTCTTGTCACCTGTTAGAAAATAACCTCAGCGTGTTTGTTTTGAGCACTGTTACCTCCCAGCAGGGTGGGAAACACTTTTCTGTGATTGTTTAAAGCCGAGGTGTCAAACTTATTTTAGTTTGTGGGTCTTAAGTAGGCCAGACCAGGGGATATATTGCCTAATAACCTACAAAAAAGCACCTGCAAATGAGTTATCATAGTGGAAAAAAAGTTTATTCAGACATTTAATAAATCATTGATTTAAAAAACTGATGATAAAAACACCCTGAGAATTCGAGAATCTGAGGTTTAAGGCATCATAGGTGATAATCCTAATCCTGCCCTAACCTTGTATTTTGCAGATGCAAAAAGTGACTTTCTTGGCAATATGTCTCTAGTTTTTAAGGATGTTTTTGATAGAATAATTATTTTCTTTGTTCCCTGAACGGAAAAACTGGGAACAACCCTGATTGTCTAGAGTTGGGGGTTAGGGTTGCATGACCAATGATATCTTTGACCTCAAAGGGTTAACTTGATGCTATAACTAGATATCTGCCATTTAACAAAGTAGAAGCCAGTCTTGGATGTTAAGCTGTGGCAATTATATGGCTTTGTGTGATTTCTCGGGTGCGTTGAATTAAAGATTTTAACACATTGAGGTCTAAGTTGAGCTCAAATGATGACTTCAACCCTTACCCAGAACCTTGTACTTTGGAGACCAGAAAAAATGACTTGTAATTCAGAGTATGTCCTTTTCTTTTTTGACTGTGGACCGAACTGAAAAGATAAATGGTAAGAAATCAGGAACCTTTTGCTCATTTAATGGTTTACCTTTTACTTGGGTGTAGCATGCCAGTCATTCAGTCAAAAGTCTAAAGCTTTCACATTTTCCGTATCCATCCAGTGGGCTGGTTTTGACACCCCTGGTCTAGACTTAAAATCTTTGCTATCGCTATCATGTATCTTCTAGGTGGCACCGATGGGCACAGTCGGTTAAAGAGCAGGAAAAGTTTATAACCCGGCCCTTTTTCTTTCTTTTTTTTCTCTCCCTGGCTTCTCACACTTTCAGGAGAAACAAAGTTGAGGCAGCAGGCCTCATGAGAGACCATTACAGGCCCTTTATTGTTTCAAAGCTGAGGTCATCCTTCTGCTCAGCGTAGTCGAAACAAAGGCCAAGGGTTTATTGCATGCCCGACTGTGTGAAAGGAAACACACTCCAACATTGTTTGATTCTCGGAGATAGTCGGCAGCCATCCCTGCTGCTTCCTCTGAATGCTTGTACGGCCATATTATCGCTATCAAGCAGGTCGGTTTACATCTGAACCGAGAGATGTGGGTTTTGTTTTGATGTGGGGTTTTATTTTATTTTTTTTTCTGTGTGGATTTTTTCAGTCGCGCCCGCGAGCGCCCCAGCCGAAGTGTCGAGCGTGACAGTTCACTCGTGTTGGGATGTCATCCCCGTTTTCCCTGACATGTTGACGGGCGTCAGCGGCAGCGAGGAAAAAAGAAAAGAGAAGAGGGAGGGTGAAGGGCAGTAGAAGTCAAAATCTTACAGGAGTAGATATCTGTGTGTGAAATGTTTTTTTTGCCTTTTCACCTTAAATGAAACCAGAATTTTGAGCCTTTTTTTAGTTTTTTGGAAATTATTGACCTACATACAAAGATAAAACACTCGAGCCTTTATCTGTATTTATCGCCATCACATATAACAGCATCACCCCCCACCCCCCTTCTCTATGATCAGGATTCATAATAAAGGCTCATCAGACTCTATTGCTCCGGTCACAATGTCAGCCCCCTTTTGTTTTTGATGCGGTGACCTTGATAATTGTGATGGTAATTACAATAAGTGGCCATTATATTTCAAGGTGCGGCGACCTTCATTATCCAAATCAATTTGAGTCACTATCAATTTGATAATACCCTAAATGCGTGGCCGCATGGAAGATGCACACTCGGCACGGCTGTCGTCTGCCATATAATGGAATGCTGTTATTGAGATTGAGCCGCCCCCTCTCTCATCCGCGGCGGCAATCAATATTAACAGCTTGTAAAGAGTACGGCAAAGGATTAGCCTCCCCCCAACAAATGGAAAGAGATACTTAAACAAAGTGTAGCAGATCAGATAGAAACTCCAGCGTTTGTCTCGCTGAAAAGGTGGTGGTTAGAGAGGCAGCAGGTGGATATTTCTGAAAATGATATCCACCAGTCGAGTGGAAAGACTTGACTCGTCCAATTCATGCTTTTTCCCATTGGCCTGTGGAGCTGTTTTGGGGAGATGTCTTCAATATAATAGATGCACTCTTCTGAAATCCTCCAGGAATCAAAAAGTACCAATACATCTTCATACAGGAACTACTTTTTTCCCACAGTCTACATCCGCCAACCAACAAAAGTATGCATTTGCTTACATTTCGTTAAAACCAGTGTCTTTTGTTTCGGTTGATGTGTATCGGAGAAAAATGTTTAAGACGGAGGCTTTAGCAGGGACATTGTGGACATTTAAAGAGACAGTTCACTCAAAAGAAAACCCAACTCCATGCTTCTTTGGTAGAAAGAAACCAGTTCCTACATGAAACTGCTCACAGTAAGGTTTGTGGAGTAACTAGGTCATGATTTCTGCTGAGGTTTTAATTTTTGGTTTCTTTTTGGTAGATTTAAGCGCTACAAGGTGAGCGGTATTTAGTTCCTTCATATCCAATAGTAGGTGGACATCTCTACAGCCTCCAAACCACAGGAGAAATATGTAAATTTGGTTTTGGAGGTGAACGGTCCCTCAAAAAACTTGGAGTTTTTACTGCGTGTGCAACAGAAGTATCTTTTTATCAATATATTAATGAGACTCAAAGTTCAACTGGATCAGATATTATATATTTAAGCATTTATAATTTGAATATAAACAAAAATAACTTCACAGAAACATAAACTAGTGATATATAAGTTAAAAAAGAAAACATCAGTAAAAAAAAACAAACCAAAAAACCCCTGCTTTTGATTTTATTTCTTGATTCTCCTGCTTTATTATCCACTCTAGGTCATTTCTAGAAATTTTTTTTTTTTTTAAACGAGTCTCCTAGGAGTCAATTTTAGTCAGAAGTGACTCGCTGAGATGGAGTTTGTTCACACTAGCTCCACTGTGGAGGATTGCCAGGCCCTGCAGGCTCAGGGAGATCTGTATTCATGTCTTTAACTGCGTTAGGGGAATAAATGTGGGGGGACTTGGCTGGCGAACACGATCCACCTGGATTTTTTGTGACCTCGGCTTGAAAAGGAGCAGGCGTCCTGGCGAAGGCCTATCTCCCTCTTCAATAGAGCTGAGCCACAACGCAGCCTGACAGATTAGGACGTTTTACAAGCCTCTTTATGCTGCAGGAAAATCCACACCACCGAGCTGCACCTGTATTGTGTTGCAGGAGGGGGGGGGAAGAAAAAAAAAGTGCAAGCCAGGCACTTCTCCTGGCCTTGTCCAGCAGCAATATTCGAAGCTTATTAATAAAAAACAGACAATTGTTTGGCAGTTCTTTTGATGTATGTGCCTATTCGCTGTGTAACCCCCACCCCCCCACCACCACCATGTCTGACAATGCAGGAGGGAGATTGTTTTCTTCAAACAGACCTCCCCCGCCATCTCCCAGCTGAAGCAACTTAGCCGGCCACAGGCATGATTTGTGAGGTACCTGACATCATTTACTGTCCGGGCGACTCATATTTCAAAAGATGAGGACAAACGGTATTGAATGAACCGCCAATATAATTAATGGCGATCATGATCGTGCGGAAATTGTTCGCCCACTTACCCCATTCATGCATTTAGCAGATATAAAATAGTGATCGGGCTTTGTGTTCAGGGTTACAAAGCAAAACAGGGCAAAGGGCAGAATCCCTCAGACTCAATATAAAAGATGGATGTAGCCCCTGAGATCCCACCCTCTGGTTTTGAAGCCTGGGCTCTAGATTTATGGCTGTGACCACCCTATGGTTTTTAATTTTGTATTTAAAAAAATAAGATCAAACCTGAACTTATTTGGAGGCAAGGGTGCTAACTGATTGGCTAATGCTTCGATAGGTTGGTTGGCAAGCTGTGTCCACAGATGCACACCCCTGATGAATACTCACTGAACTCAGGTAATTGCACTAAATGAGCTCCAGAAGGCTTCAAAATCGCAGGGCAGAGAGGTCATCTTCAGTAATTTGAATTGGCTGAGGTGAGCCTAGCATGAAGCTATGGCCTGTGCCTAACTCTAAGCCCTAATGCACTTATGGGGGTGATTCACTACCCTTAAAGCTCTCACAAGGGTGTAAATTAGCTTTATAAAGCAAACCTGTTTGTCGTGGCAGGTGATAAATGTGTTTATTTCTGTTGTAAAAGGTAGGCTTTTTAACATGGTAGTCTCTGGGGATTGACTTACTTCCCGAGCGAGCCTCTAGTGGCCATTTGAGGAACTGCGTTTCTTAAAACCATCAGCGTACATTAGGAGTTACCTTAAAATAATTCTTCACGGGCTCAGTTTGATAGTCAAACGAGTTATCTGTCATAAAATCTGTCCAGAAATCCCTGCAACAGGTAAAAACACTGGTTCTTGTTTTTCTTTGTTCTTTTGTTTTTTAATCACTTAATTTGTAGGCGCTACACTTTTTCTGGAGCCCAGCAGCGGAGCAGGATTCGTACGCCTGTCGTTGTTACTTACATTACGCTGTGCGGTTATAAAAAACAAAAAAACAACATAAAAAAACAGCAATTATTTCAGTGACCTCATTGTCATCCACTGGAAAAATGTGTAATTAGCGCATGTTTACAAGTCTGGCACACCTGCAGCTCATCTTTCGCTGTAATGTTTGCCTTCAAGAAGCCGGGCGGCTGCCAGCCACTGTCACTGGCTGTCACCGGGACGAGCAGGAAAAAAATAAAACGAGAGAGAGAGGGAGAGAGAAAGAAGCGAGGCAGAGAGAAAAGAAAAAAAAGAGAGAGAGGGGTGAAGTAGAAAAGAGAGCGCCACTGTGTGTGCCATTCTTCCAGAAATCTCTGACTGGCTTAATGCCGTCGTTGCTGTGCATGTGAAGAAATGGGCATTTACATGGGTATACAATAGAGACTACATTACTTACACAGTAGCCTCATTATATCCCCGACGCCTACCTTCTGCCCTGCACTGGTTTACTCACTCCTAGCTCTTATTGTTGGGGTATAATGGCGCTTGGGCATTTCTGAAATTCCCTCATTATTCAGCTTATTAAGGCTGCACCAACTCGATAATCGTGCCGCATTTCGTGTCAAAGGGGGCGACTGTGCTGATTTGCCACATTTGAAGGCTAGACAAGGCTCCGAGCTCAATCCTCCACGCATTGCAGGCGGGATGAAATTGCTCTGTAAATACAGGCGACGTGTAATGCTGCTTTTTTTTCTCTGTCTTTCCGTGACACAATGCACGCTCCTCCCCGTAGTCGAACCCGAGGCGAAGTGCACCTGACAGATAACCCCGCCGATTTGGATGTCATTGCAACAGTGGGCCGCAGCAATCCGTCAGCACAGACACACATATTTAAAAAAGAAAAGACAGAAAAGAAAACACAACAAGCAGCATCTGATGAGCGAGGAAGCATGTTAAAGGGAGGAGGAGGCCATTTGCGTCCTTCCTCTGACTTCAAATGCTCCATAGTTTCTGGGCGCAAAAACCTGAGGGGTTTCGCGGCAGGCTGACAGAAAACGCTGAGAGATTTGAGCGGACGTGTGTCGAGCTGTCACTGAAATGTTGCTTTTTTCCCTTCCTCCTCTTTCTTCCTCCTTTTTCCTTCTTTTTTTTTTTTACAGTAGATTCACTCTTTTGCGATCAGAGACGATTGTCCCACATTTACTTTGAGACAAAATAGGTGTGTCACTCGTGCTAATGGCACTGACAGCGACTGTGAAGCAGCAAACAGGCATGTCAGTGGAAAATATACAGATTTTTTTAAAGAAGGAGAAAATGCCACCATGACGAGTCACCCTGTATGTTTAAATAACAAAAAAAAAGAAAGAAAGAAGAGGGGTGAACGTGCACTCTCTCTAAAGCTTTGTGGCCTCCGAAACGGAAAATGGGTCACAAAGAAACAATCCGCCGCACAAAGAGCGTTTTTCTCTTTCTGTCTTCACATGTATTGAGTTTAATTATTGTGTGAGGCGCTTAAGCTCTCTCCCTGTTTCTCTTTTTTCTCTCTTTTTTTTTTTTGAGGAATATTCACAGGCTGCTTGGGATGCCAAGAATATGTGGCCGCCTTGGGCTGGTCGAGGACTGCATTTTGCTATGTGACATGTTGTCATATGCGGAGAGGAGGAGGAGGTGGATGGGGGGGGGGGGGGGCGAAGAAAAATCAATTGGCAATTAAATGATACACCTTGTGAAGATGACAAGAGGCATTTGGTTGCACAGGAAGAAGTGGGTAGTGAGGGGCTTTGTAATGAAGGCCCTAATGACTATTCATAAGCGATTTTCAGACCGCTGATCCACTCAACTGGGAAGCTCTGCCCTGGAGAGTCGGTGCTGTCACTTTCCCTCACCTCAAAAAGGCGCCGCAATCGACGGTGTAGGATGTGAGCGAGAAATTACCCAGAATTCAGCCCCGGGCCTGTCTCAGGTCACATGCAGGAGGACGGGAGTTGGAGTGGAAGTGGGGAGGGAGGATCGGCAGAAGGGGTTGGGGGGTGGTGGTAACGCACATCTGGCACACTATAGGTGCCACCGGAGGACAAAAAACTCCAAATCAGGAAGCTGCGAATGCACGGGATTGACAGCGGCGGATACCTTTTCACACAAGAGCGAGTTCATAGCTTTCTGTTCTTCTTCTCTGCCTGGATCCCGTTTGTATTATGGAGCTGACAGAGCTCCATCTGTAGAGGCAGCAGCGAGGATTTATGACTTTGCCGTGAACTGCGGTCAATAGGTGATAAATCTGACAGGGGCTCTTTGCAGTACTTTAAATGTGAGCTCTCCAGGGGTAAGGAAGCAGCAGGCCAGCTGAGGTAAAATAAAAAGGCGTCAACGGTGACCTTTCACCTCCAGCGTCAGAGCATCAGGCCACTTACAACCTACTGACCCTTTCCCGGATTCTGAAGGATTTAGTTTTTTGTTTTTTTTTAAGATTTCAATCAGATTTTCTGTGATTGTTGACTGTTCAGGGGCGTTTCTAGGATTTCTTTGAATGGGGGGACCACAACCCAGCTGGGTGGGGGGAGGGTGAAATTAGAAAATTATCAGTAATCAGTGATAAATACCAAACTAGCCCACTTGAAAATTGAAAAATCAGCGAGCTATAATAATTTTAATTGTGGGCAGACCACCTGCCTCCATAAATGCACATTAGGAGATACGGCAGCCCCGCACTGAAGCACAAAATTCAACCAGGGAGGTAATGGAGCCAACAGAATGCAGTGTGGTTACAAGAGTGATTATGTTTGACTCTGCTGAGAGGAAGAAGTACAGATCAGTGTCTCACATTTCTTTTGATTTAAGTTAGGAGGAGTTAGGGAATAGTAGCTAGTGGAAAAAAACATGCTGCGATTGGTGGAGGCGGCGCTTTTTAAGACCATACTATTATATTAACCACTGATTCATAGCTGGACTTTAATGACATTAGGCTTTAACTTCACAAGTATATAATGATATTTAAACAATTTCTATGACAAATTTAAAAAATAATGCCAGTACCAATCTAATCTAACAAATGCACCAATGTGTGATCAGAAAAATTGGAAAAGACCAAAACCAGGGGGGAACTAGTCTAGTTATTACTATTTTTTATACTTTAAATTAAATATAATCTTGAAAATCATACAAAAACAACAATTCCACGTTGTGCACTATTGACACAGCAAATATATTTATTTTTACAGGTGTATTTGCAATGACTACAACATTATTATCCCTGAAATATTAAACTCTTAAACTGATATGACAACTCCATTTGTTGTGGTAGGGCTCACTGCGGGGTGGCAGTTAAATAATAGCCCACTCCCTGTCTCCCCTTTGATCCAGGTGTATCACATTCCTCGTTCAACCTGCTCGCCAAATACCAAAAGATCCGCCGCGTGTATACGTCCGCTATCCAAACACAGCGTAATCTGTCTGTTATCACCTCGGGCGGCTCACCTTATCTAAGGTAAATACAATAATGTGCTCATTAGGATCTGCTTCATGGCTACTTGGCAGGCATGTTTGCTCAGTAATAAGAGCCTGTCAGAAGCAGGCCAGGGCAGCGGAGAGAGAAGGGGAGCGTGTACGCTTCCAGCACTGCTCTGCAGAGCAGTAATTGAATAAGTACCTGAGCAAGCCTGCAGCCCACGTGGCTTTTAAACCCCGATTCAAGCCAAGGGTCTACAGCTTCTTTTCTTTCTTTTTCTTTTTTTTTTTTTTTACCTCTGCTGCAAGTGGCACTCCGCCAAAACGACTATTACATAATTAATCTGCATTGATCATCTGGTTAGCACATGAATCAAATGCCGGGAATAATTGAGTCATGAAGTTTTCAGGTGCCCCCCTTCCTTCCCACCCAACCCGCCCCACTCCACGCTCGCTCTGTGCGTCTCTCCCGATGGTCCGTGGCAGCACGGGTTGGCCAGACAATGCTTTAACATTTTGAACTCGAGGTGACGAGTCAGTCTCGGGTCTTAATGAAGGTTACAAGTTGAGCTTTTAAATTAGGGGAAGCTCAGAAGAATCAGCTCCCCGGAGGAGCGTCGTAAAAAACTTTTCTGCATCTATTTTCTTATTATAAACCGCTTCAAGACTCCAAACTGGGTCAGGTTTCCTCTCTTTATTTGGATTGTTTAGAGCTTTCAGCATGAGCAATAAAAGCCGCGCTCGCGAGTTTTAAAAATGGCCACCTTTTATCGTTCTTTTATTAGAATAATTTACTGGTCAGGAGTGGGAAACTTCCTCTTTGTGAGACCTGGATAGCACGCTGGCGAGCGAATTGCGGCTCAGATAGTGCTTGGCAAGGCAAGTGCGGCACGTGAGGCGCAAACGGACCTTGTCAGCAGAAAAAAAAAAAAGTCAAGCCGCGTTCACTGCTGCAGGATTTAGCAGGAAATGTACAAATATGTGCAGGGGGAGTAACGGCGTCCCTTTACAGGCACGGATGGCGGGAGAAGGTAGTCGGCTGCAGTGAAGGGGAGAGAGGAGGGAGTGAAAGTGAGACGTGTAAATCAATGCCTGCTCTATCTCATCCAGATAGGAGCTGTGTGTGTGCGTATGTGTGTCTTTTTTCTTAAATCAAGTGAAAATCCTTTTCATGTCAACCTCTTTCTAACACAATACAAGAATTTAACACCTAACTTTTAACTTCTTTTGCCATTTTGCCTCATGTTGTCCTATTTCTAGATACTCAAGCTGATTCGGAAACAATAATATTAGCTCTGAAAACATTTTGAAAGAAGACAGGATGAGTCTGAGAAGCTCTACGTAGACTTGAAAGTTACAGAAAGTCTAGAACTGCCTTGAAAATAGAGCAACAATGCACTATACGTTTTCTTGCTTGCACAAAATTTCACTTTCGGATTTTAGTTATCAGTAATAAGTCAGTGTTATTGTCCCATTATGGCTTTCTTCCATCACTAATTAGCAGCTTTTGCTGTGCGTTAGTCTTCTTTACGTTTGTTTTGTCAGCCGCTTTGAAAGTGCTTCATTTATTTCAAAAGTTTTCTTCAAGTCAAGCTTGAATGATGCGACACAGAAGGAAATTCTCTGTCTTCTAAGTTAATTTTGACTATTTTTAACACTTGAAAAGAAAATTTTATTGAAACACGATTAGTAATTACATAAAGGCGATGTAGAAAATTACCTTTTTCAATGCTGTTAATGCATTTCAGGGATTTTTTGGGATACTGATTGTAGGTAAAATCCAGCACTGTATGTTGTGTTATTATCTTTTAAGTTGGTGTAACAACTGTATTCTCCCATGTCTCTCGTAGTGTACAAGGTAGGTATTTAGAGGACCAAAAGATAAAAAGGCAAAGATTGGTTAGTTTTGCCTGTTATTGAATCCTTAAATACATATTATCAAAGTTTTTCAAGGGATATTGTTTTTCCAGTCCAAGGTTTTACAGCTTTGCAGCTGTTACTGACTAAACTTGGGAAAACATATTTGGGAAAGTTAAGTTGGTAACAGCTGGGACTCGCACCATTAAGAGACTTATGGCATTTAAATCCATACAGGGAGTCCAGGGCTTTTCAGGTAAAAATGTCAGAAAACAAAGGGTTAAATCAAACTTTTGGATGTTACTGCCAAGCAAAAACAACTGAGTGTAAGATAGAAATCCTCCATCCAATCGGCTGTTTTAGTCTGCGTTTGAGCCCTAATATATCGGTTTTATCAAAACAAAATCAGTGTTCACAGTAAATTACTTCCAGAACTTTATTTTTACTGCAGATGTTTGCCCTCAACATGCTGTCAGATCCTGACCTGCACTTGATTTTAGCAAACTAGTGCCACTTTAATCCCTGTGATTATCTCTAAAGTAGGTATAATAACGCTAGAACAGCGCCAAATGACCCTTCATCCCAAACTGTTCTGGAAACCAGTCGATCTCTATTGAAAATATTCTCACTTGGTTTAAGAGAATTAGGCTCCACAATAGACTCCAAATGACCTGATGATAAAAGGAGGATTTTTTCCCGTGAACGAGGGAGACGGAGGACTAGCTTACCTCTCCGCTCTCACAGGCTCTGTCGGGGTCAGCTGTAGTAGCTAAGTAGTTTTAATTGAAGCAGCAGTGCCATCATTAACATTGCTATTATTATTACAAAGCGAGCAGTTCGGATCATACTTGTTTCCCCAGCTGCCGCCGCCGCCGCCATTGCCGCCGCCGCCGCCTTTTACCAGTCCACCCCCAGACACCAGCACATCATTATGCAGTGGCATCTATCAGATACTAGCTTAATTAGGGCCTGTACAGCACATTAAGCAAGGGGAGTAGCCAAGCTCAAATATTTATAAGGTTGAGTATATTTATGATCTGTGTCATAATCCCTTATTGGAAGATTTCAGCAGAGGTTTCAGAAAGCAGACCCTCGCTCTCGCCGTCACCCTCCTATACATTACCTCTCCTGCATTTAACGTAACGCACCAATGTCCGCTAAAATGCAGGAAAATGGGGCACTTTCAGCAAAGTTTCTTCGGGTAAAAATATATTTGTTGCGTTGCTATGTCTGTTGTTGCTACTGTACATGCACAGACAATTTGAGCGCCCCTGAAAACAAGATTAGCTAATCTAAGGAGACGGAGAGTCTCAACTTTTACCTGTTGAACTATGATTGTTATTTTTGCCTGATACGCTCTATCTGCAGGCACACTGTGGTCTTATAAACAGCTCAAATGCTAAGATTATACTCTTGAATGATGAAAATACTCTTGCAATATAGGATTTCTTTTTTTTATTTCTCCTGTCCTGAGTGCAATGAGGTTAACTTTGTGCTATTTTTAGAGAGTGCAGGTCTGAGTGGCTCTGAATGGCACTTGTGCCTCCCCTCTCTGATAACTCTCCTCGTCTCTTTTTGTCCAGGCGAAGGTATCATTGTTGTTGTTGTTGTTGTTGAGAGCCCTTCTCTTTCTCTCTCTTTTTTTTAAATGCTTCGCCTTGGGAGAAACCACAAGGGTCATGTTTATTTAAAATACAAAAACATGGTGCCTGTCCTTGTCCTTAAAACCCACTCGCACTCTCTCTCTTTTCTATGTGAAAGGGGGGAGGCAGGTAAGAGTTGTGGAGGAGTGCAACCAGGATTTTAAGCTGGACTGTTTTCTCTATTCAGTGGGAGACAGAAAACGTTGGAGTTGAATGAGAGTGAGAGCAATTTGAATGTTTTAAGTGCAATGATTTCCAATCAGGGATATAAGTAGACTACTCCAGGGGTCTAGTTCAGTTAACAAGTTAACAGTGAGCCTAAAAGTATGGATGAGCAGAAGTAATATATGAAAGTAGTGGTCAAAAACCAAATATAAATATTTGAATAGCTAGAATTATTGTCAATAGAGGAAACTGATAGCTAATACTAAGCTAATTATGAATTAAAAGATTCTTAGCTAGCAGTATTGCTATCAGTTGATGCTATTAGCTACAAATGGCTGGCTAAACATGACGAATAATACATGACATAGCTAGCTAAAATTACTTACTGATAACAGATTAACTGTTGAATTAACTAAAATCTAAAGTAAAAGTAAAATTTGGAATAAAAAAACTGGACTAACTAACCGGACTAACTATTTAAACTTATAGATAAACATAATGGATTATTGGCAGAAATAGTTAGCTAAAATTGAGACATTAATGGACAGAAACATACTTATAAGTATGAATATAGATATAAACAGTAGAAATTGTTGGCTAACAATGTGAATTAATAACAATAATTGTTGGCTGACAATGTAAGTGGGAGAACTGGTTACTAAACACACAAAAAACCTGTTAAATTGAGTAACTTTTAAGACATGATATACAGAAGTAGTTGAAATACTCTGTAATAATAAGCCAACTTTTCTTTTAAAGTAAATTTTTTAATTCCTGGGGAAATAATGGCTAAAAACAAACTACCAAACAATCAGACCGCCAGAAAAGTTTTAGTTCTCCAGCGTAACCTCCACCTACATCGCTCAGCTCGACGGCCGAGGGCAGTAGCTGTGACCCTTATAGCAGTTGGCCGTGATGCGGTCTCGGCGTGGGCAGGCCTCTGCTGTAACATCCCAGCATCCAGGGGATTGCTGGCATCCAGAGCCAAAACCTTTGGAAGAAAAAAAAATGAAGGAAAATTCTCCTGGTCACTAAAATCCTTCCTTTAAGACGCTCTAATACAGATTGCAGTGCAGGAATGAGGAACCATAAGAGGCCGTTTCTGCTGACCTCAACCACAATACTCTCTCCTCTCGCCGGGTAAGTGGAGTCGAGCAGTGCAGAAAAGCACCGCTCTTAAGAGTTCAGCTGGTTGTTGTTCGCCAATCACTCAGGTGGGGAAGTAAAATGGTGCTCACCTCTAGGTGTAATTGAGATTAAGTCGCACTCTCATATTGTGTGGGAGGAAACAAGTACTCTCTTTGCAGGGTGCAGCAGCATTTTAGGGCGAGTCACAGTTGGAGTGCATTAGGGGTTTTATGTTGTTTTGCCATATGTTGCCAGAACAGTGTGTCAGAGTGGAAGAGAGAGAGTGAGAGGGAAGGAGGGAGGGAGTGTTGAGTCATATTTTGATTTTAGCCATTCAACTGTTATCCAGAGGAGCTCATGCATGATGTCAGAGGGAAATACTCTGAAACAGCCAGCGAGGAAGGGTTTCTGACTGAAACTGAAGTAACTGGGTTTGGCACAAGCCGCTGAAGAAATTAAAAGCTGTAAAAGAGCCAGAGGTTGAAAAGTACAGGAAAAAGGGAAAGTGCAAACACCTCAGAGTCTTTATATAAGGCTTGCTTATATCACAGTCACCTCAAAGCAATAAGACATTAATGTCTCTGTAAGGGTTGGACAACAGGACGAATCTATTGATTATTGATCAGCAACGTTTTGGTATTTTCTCTCACTTCATCTAGCAATTTAGACTTCTGCCTTAAGGTTGGGATATCATTGATGGCATTTTAGACCTTAGAGAGTTAACAAGATGGGTGGATGGATACCTCGCTGAGATTCCAGTTCAATAAATAACTGCTTTCAAAGTAACTGCTTTGGATTCAGATAGACATCAGTAGATATATTGGCAGTTGCTGGTTGTTGAACACATTTTTAACTGTAGCTTTAGTGCTTTGTTGGTTTGGTCAGACTAGTGGAGTTGGTCTTAACTTCTCAACAACACTTGTGGATGCTAACCTGAACTAGCAAACCAATAATGGTTGGTTTTTAGACCTTATAAACAAGCCTAGTTTCAGAAACTAGAAGATGTTACCTTACAACTGAAGCCTTTCTAGAAAAAACGTGGCCTTCCAGTTCACATTTGAGTATGTCAGAGGAATAGATCTGAATCCTACCCTTAGCCCCAACAGGTTGTTCGCAAACCACTTAGGGTTTGCTTGCGCTGGAGTCAGATGCTAAACAAGCCTAGTTTCAAAAGCTAAAAGATGTTACCAAACTGCTCTAATTCAGCCATTTTGGCAGTTCTTATGAGTTTTCATCTAATAGGTAAACATAACCCTGACCCTACCTTTAACCCTTGACACATTACATCAAGGGTTTGGCTGCATTGAGGCCACATGTTAAACAACCCTAGTTTCGGGAACCAATCTTAATCAAAGGTGTATAACCCTAACCCTTACTTTGGGTCACTGGCAACCTGGTGGATGTGAATAAGTTAGAAATCCACAGCCAAAACGAATAATTTAAAAACAAACACTGAATAATCTCGAGAAAACTACCAGCGAGGCAAGCCAAGGAAAGCTGATAAGATTTCTTGATAGTTGCTAAACAACGTCTGACCTCAAAAGTAAAAACAAAAGACCTGATGTAAGCAAAGAAACTTTCCAAATAAAGATCCTTTGGACTCGGAACAAATGCAGCAACTTCTCAGAGAGGTCGATGTGTTTTATTGAATGTTTTTTGCTATATTGTACAACTAAAACTCTATTTTTTTTTCTTGCTGGGCCTTTAAAAACTTTCTTATAGAAGTGCTTAAGATATTTGGTTTTGATATTTAAGTAAACCCTCCCAAACTCTGGTTTGCTTCACCCACCTTTCATTTGCAGAATGTAGTTCACACAGTACCACCCACACTATTAGACTGCCAAGTGATCTCAGCTCAAAATACCTCAACAAAGACCACTTAGCACCAGAGATGGAAACAGCAAGGATTTTGACTTTACAACCATCGCTTTAAATACCTTGAATCTGACTGTAGGTAGTAGTGCTGATGGTAATAGTGTCCAAATGCTCTGTGGCCTTCTGCCCTGACTCGAGAGCAGTGCAGACAGCCCGCGGGCAACACTGTGGGAGGAGCCCAGCAGCTCCTCAGGCCTCCTGTGTGGCTCCCCGTGGTCTCCTCTTCCCAGCTCCTCTATGCGGTAGCTAGCGTAGGAAGGAAAAACCTAGGAGGGAAAGGAGCAGTGCTCGTAACAACGTGTATGAACACGGCGAGCCTTTGGCCAGGTGGTTGGTGGTGGGGTCTTGCTTTTATTGATTTTCGTTACTTTTCTGACAAACATCCTCCTCTTTGTTTGGCCACTGAGGGCAACGAGCGGAGCGAGCAGCGTGGGGCGTTTGGAGTTTGAGAGCGAAAGCCGAGAAACCGACTGAGCTACGTGGCCCAGGAAACCTTTGCTTCTTTATCCTCGTCTTCTCTGCGTTTTCTGGGCTCCCAGTGGAGCGCTAACACATTATTATGCATTTTGCTTTATTTTACTGCATTGATTCAAAGTAATTTGAAGGTTCTGCAGGGACTGGTACCTGAGTTTTCTCGCAGAGAGCTCAGTGTGAGCTTGTGTGTTAAAACAGCAGGGCCTCTGCTGGATACCGGGCCTGTTTATCCCAGAGGGAAATTTTAAGTGTCAGCAAGAAGGTGGGACACAATAAATACATTATATCGTTGAAATACTGAGAATCCAAGCTGTTGGAGTGTTACTTACTCCCCCTAACAGTTAGGCAGAAAGGACATCCTGCTATGTTCCCAATATATATCATATATTCCCTCTTTCATATCTGCTCGAGAGCCGCCACTTCAGGAAACCCACCAAGGTGTCCAGTCGCTCACGGTTCCAGCCCTTCAACCTGTCAGACACACTTTTGTGATGCCAAATCCCTCTATTCATTTTTCTCCTCTTCGGCACAAATATATTTTCCCTTTTTTTCACCTCCTTTCTCTCTTTTATCAAGGGCAAACCTGAACTCCATGGAAAACACACACACACACATCCAGGGCAGGGAGATCTCCAGGGCCTGTCATTTTACATTTACATTTGAGCCGTTTAGCTGACGCTCTCATCCAGGGTGACTTGCAGAGACAGTGCAACGACGGGGCTGAACGTGAATGGTCAGATGTAGGTAAAAGCAGGCGAGCCGAAGGAGGAAAGGTCAGGTTTATATGTATTTATTACAATTTGGGGAGCTGGTTTGGTGACCTTCTGATCCCTGAAATCCATCATTCAAGAATTAAAATTTCAGATGGGTGTGATAAATTCAGGACAACCCACGCTTTTGTTTGTGCAACACCACCTCCTTTGCTTACATCTATGTTAAATGTGCTGTGGAAATCAAGCCCTTTTACTCAGTGGAGTTTATTCTGAGAGTCTGCACCTGGCCACTTGAATTATTTAAAGGTGCAAGGAAGCGAAGCCCACCGCCTCTCTCGCAGGTTGTAAAGACCAAAATTGCTTCATCATGCCCGTCGAATGAAAGTATGCATACATTATTCAGTTGAACCCGAGGAAGATCAAATGTTTCCCCTTCTTCCCTTTTTCCAAATGCTAGCATCAAATTGAAAATAAAAAAAAAAATACTCAAAACGATCCACGTTTCTTCTTTAAAGAAGAAATTATAACACACGCACACCTTAAATTGCTCCATCTGTACTCTGTCCCTGGACTTTTCTTCCTCTAATTGTTTCTCCTTTCTATCGACTGCCTTATTCATCCACTGTTCCACATAATGAGAGATAAGTCGCTTCACGCCATCAAGCACCTTTCTCATTTGCCTTGCACGCTAACACACATGCACTCATATATATCTGTGTACAAACACACATCCCCCCCAAACACACACACACGAGACATCCGTACGCACACAGCATTGGGCCTAGGGCCTACTGTATGGCACTCTTATCTGCAATGCACAGACTTAGCATTATGCCATCAACAAGCTGGTGTCTCCCAGACGCCACCGCCGCACTGATCTCCTCTCAGGTTGGACTTCTTCTCCCCTTTTCTAAATTGACGTTAATTTAGCATTGCTAATCAAATGGGATGGTGTCTTTTTTTAAAATAAATCGCCAAATTCGCTCAGTGTCAGAGGTCCTTTTCCACACTGGCAATATTGTCTCTTTTTTCCTTTTAATTTGCTGCTCATGTATGCTATGAATATCCCCACGCCGTGCATAATGTAATTAAGTATGACCAATGCTGTGCGGGCAGCCGTCCCAGAGCCAGTCAGTTGACTAACTCAAAATATAAAAACCTTATGAACTGCCACCGCTTTGCTGTTCCATCGCTGAGCTCTTGTGGCACTGACACCAGCTGCGTTTATCTGAAAAGCTGTGTTGTAGTTGTGATTTACGATGTTATTTGTCTGAACTTGATATGTATTTTCTACGAATGTGACAGTTGAAAGCATCTATTAGATAAATACGTATTGTGTGGCTTTGTGTGATGCATTTCAACCTAATCTGGGCTACTTTTGGCTCAGCTACGGCACTGACAAACACAGTGTGGGCCAGACATGGGCCCAAAAATCACCAGCCAGGTTTGACACAGGTTGTGTTGGCACAAGTTTGCTCAGTTTTCACACACGTTTCAATCTAATCAGTGCTATTTTGAGCATTTACAACCTTGACAAATGTAGTACAAGCCAGACATAGGCCAATGTGTTATGGAAAGCATTGTGCGGATCAGAGGTGGCCCAAAAGACACGGTACACCTCACATCTGGCTCATAAAAGGTGGACTTGGAGCTACGACTCACCCTGCCGTCACACGAGGCCAAATGTGGGCCACGCTCTGTCTGTAGCAACATTTCAAACACAACATAAGTTTGGCGCACAAAGTTCAACTTTTCTTGATGATAAAACAGCTCCCGTTGCTCAAGAAAATAATTTCAAAATGGAAAGCTAAAGTTCACCGGAAAGCTGTGGGAAACACGAAGCTGCTGCCTGCTGTAAAAGAGAAGGGACGGGCGGATATATGTGATCCTGGTGATATCTGGCAGGTTATTGTTTAGACTTTTTTCCTAAATAGCTTGGAAGTCATGTTTGCAGATTAGGTTAGGTTTGCGTTCTTGAACATTTTGACGATCTTGCAGAATTTGAAACTTGGACGCTGTTTCATCTGAGGGAGAAAGCAGAGCAAGTGTCACAGTGTAACAGCTCAAGAATCCCAAAAGGAAACAGCTGCATGGACAGGCTGAAGTGTTTCTGTGTGTGTGTGGTTGTGTGTGTGTGTTTGATACGGGCCTGCATATTGCCAGCATGTGTTTTCCCATAGTTTCCCAAAGCCCCTGTGTGATTACGTGTTCGGGGCAATGTGTTTGCATAAGAACGGCAAAGATTGCACCAGATATTTTGCAAGGTTTAGGGTAAAGCCTGGAAGTGCAGTTGTTTTTAAGGAATATCCTGCCAGGTGTAGTCTTCGGAGTTGGAAAGACAGTGTCTTCCAGTCTTCTCAGCTGTTGTTCTGTCATTCCAAACGGGACTCGGGAGAGATTTGGGGGGGTGGGGACTTAAGGGAAAGCTTGGCTGAATGTAATTTCTTGCCATCCTGACAGCACCACGGAATAAAGTGGCGCTCTCCTCCTGGGTGATTTGGGGGGAATTGCTTCTCAGGGTGACAAATGATTAGCCGTTATCTTGGACAGGATTTGATTCCTGCAAGCAGGAAGGCAAGTCAGCTGACAGCCAGTTGCCCGCCGGACAGACTGCGCTGAGTCAGGTAACTTCACGGGAGGATACAAGGGTGTACTCACAGGAAATGAAGTTGCCGGCCATGGCTAACCCCCGCCTCCTTCTCCTTCCTCCCTCTATGAGGGTCCCTCCAGGACAAAACCTAATCTGCTCCGTCAGGGGAAGATTATGACTTTATTTAATTGGAGATGGGCTTCGCTGACAATCGTCCCTGTTGTTGCTCAGTTGTGCAGGTGTTTTACTGGTCCTTTTCATCATCATTGAGCATCTAGCAATGAAGGTTAGATTCCTAGAGTCATTCAATAGGTCCCCGAATTACTAGGTTTTCGGCAGGCTGATATCTGTGACCCCCACTCGAAGGATCAGATAAATGCTCGAGCTTTTGACAGCCTTGAGATCCATTGAAATCATGATAAATACTGAGGTGAACTGGCATTCATCATCATTGTGTGTCCAGCAATGACTCTTAGACTCCTAGAATCTTAAAATACCTCACTGAATTACTAGGTTTCGAGAGACTTATATCTGTAACCCTGAGTGGAAGTGGAATCAGGTAAATGCTCAAGCTCTTGAAAACCTTCAAATCATTTGAAATGATAGTAAATGCTGAGGTGAACTGACATTGCCTCTCTTTCCTTTATACCAAGACCTAATAAAGAGGGCTCATTGCAGTGTAAGGATTTCTGACGCATTAATCGCCGGGTAGACTTCAAGCCTTTGTCCGTCTAATGGCTCTTTGGCACCTTGGATTCCTGTTGGAAGCCAATTTGTTGCACTGACATTGAAGCGGTGTAGCGGCTCAGCAGCGGCGGCCACATTCGGTGAGAAGAGTCAAGGTGTTAAAGCTTGATTGGTTCCTCTCTGTGGTGCAACGGGCGGCTGATTGTCACCCCATGAACACATGTTTCTCAAATGGGAAAATGTGTAGACATTGTCCTCCTTTGCACCTCGCCGTGCCCTGCACAGATAAGAGAATTTGAGAGTTGTAGTCACATTAGAGGAAGAGCTTGAGAGGAGGGAGAAAAATGTCTGAGCTGAAATATTCCTGTGTCGCAAGAGTAAATAAGTTCTCCCCATGCCAGCGAAGCCCCATGGGATCAATTAGCTGCCCATTACCATAGATACAGAGAGTTTCTTACGCAACAGCTTGCTTCAAAATTTGAGTGGAGGGCGGGTGAGGAGGAGAAGAGGGGGAAAAATGTTTAAGGATCTTGTCAAACCTCACCTCTGGCTTGAACAAGCGTGGCGGGAGGCTCTGGCACGTTGTCCAGGTCACGAAAACAACATGAAAATGTCTCTGTCAGCCACTCTGTTTTCATTACCTGAAACAACAAACAGTGTAGAAAAAAAATAGGAGACGAGGAAGGAAAGAGTGAGTGCTCCCTTGGGGCGCCATTTACTTCCTGTGTAGATGAGGAGATAGGTGAAAAAAGACTACTTGGCTCCTGAGATTGGGTTAAGATTCTCACTCTTCTCTGTTCTTTTTTTCCACTTGCTCTTTGTCATCTTTTATGGGTCCAAGCTTTTTCATCCAAAAATCCTCATAGTCCTGGCAGATGGACTGAAGAACAACTTAATTCAAATATCTTCATCTAAACTCATTTTTAAACTAGATCTGAATTAATTTCAGCTCAGCATTTGCTCTGAGTATTACATTCAGTTTACCATTTATCACTTTAGCATAGCTAACGCTTTATAGTTTCAATAACGCATTCACAGACTACTTTTACTACTTTATTGACTAAGCATTTTATTTGGTCACACATTTTAACCACTTATTTGTCATGTTTTGCTTGTTTAGCCATACGATTAGCTAACAGTTTAGCTTAGACTGTTATTTTATTCTTGAGGTAAAAACACAAACTGATAGCACTGGAAAAAAGTTTAACCACTGATCGGTACTTTAGGTAACAACTTCAACTGGTGTCTATAAAAAAAAATCATATATTAATCCATTTTTTTTTTTTGATTCAATATGAACTGCTAGCTAGAAAAAATAATTGCTAGTTGTAACTATTAGCGGTCATTTTGAACTTTTAATTCTTGCTTTTATCTGTTTCAACCAGTTATCCACATTTAGTATTGCATTTTTCTCTTTTTCTGTTAGCTAACAACAATTCAGGAATTTGTTCGCTAATATTAGCTTGCTATTTTGAGATGTTATTTACTTTTTACCATTGTTTTTACTAATCCATCTTTCTTTCTCTAGTTTTACCAATAATGAACATACTTTTAGCTAATACCAGCTTTTAGCTAACATTTCAACTGCTAGTCCATACTTTTAGCTGACAATTATAACTACTAGCCATACAGTTAGCTCAGAAAGTTTGAGCTTTTTTCATACTGTTGGCTTTTACTGCAAGCAAGAATTTTAACTTGCTATTTCAGTGTTCATTTTACTTTTTAGCCACTACTTTATTGTAATATCTCTTACCTACAGTTTTAACATTTTAATTGCTTCATGTCCATATTAATGATTTTTAAAAAAAAATATGTTGCAAGTGTTTAATATGTGATTCTGCACTGGGTTCTCCAGGGTTAAAGGTTCAACTCTCCAGGAGCAACAATGTCAGACTACCAGTCTAACTCCCGCTGGTGTCACCCATGCTAAAATTGTATGCAGCAAAAATGCTTGAGATAAAAATGTCCACCAACTGGCTCAGGCTATGTTAACTACACTTTAGGGAATTGTCCCGCAATAACAACCACCCACTGGAGGTTGTGCATGTATCCTCCTCTCCAACTACAGGGAAGAGGGCATTGTTTGGCAGACCCCACCCTCACTGGGCTGAGGTTGCTGATATTTTAACTAAGGTGATGATAGACTTAGTTGTTTTCCTCTGAGGGGCGTTCCCAATCCCAAACCCCCTCTCTTTTCTCCTATCTCGCTCCCTTCATGGGAGCTCAACTTTTCCAACTTCTTCTCCGTGATTTATGACCTCTCCATCAGATCCGTCCCACGGGCCCTCCCCCAATGCGCACACAGCCCTGCCACAGCGACTCCTGACTAAAATGGATTAGGTACAGTTATCCACAAATGGATTCTTGACTACCTCCATCCTGTTAGCCAAGATGTCGCCTGGTTTGATTGCAAAGGTGGAGTGGGCCTGAGCAGCTTGCTCTGATCCGTGGCGTCTCTGTTTGCCCGCCGTAATTACCTGTTTTGAATGAGTTAATAGCCATAGGAAACCCGTTTGCCGGGGATAAAAGGGACAGTATCTGGCGTTCAAAGCACTGAGAGGTTTTTAGCCTCACTGGGGTGTGCGTATATGTGTGTGGGAGGGGGATACTTTCCTTTATGCACTCTCGAAAGGGAAGAAAAAAGTTTCCTTATCAGGTATGTACTTAAAAGGATCCCACTGCTGGAAGCACACTGTCTTGGGGGGAAAGCAGAGAGAAAGATGAAAGGCTTTTGTTAAAAGTGACGCTTGGCCCAGGTTTCCTGTGCCTTGCCTAGACTCCCCTGTCCCTCCCCGCCTGAGTGCTCGGCTCTCTTCCTCCTTCCACTTTTGCCTTCTCTGCCTCGCAAAACTGTCTTTGAGGGGGGAAAAGTAAACCCTTCTTGCCGCCTGCCGGTGTTAGATTAAATACCGAGATGGCGACAGGAAAAAGGCAGGGAGGAAAAACAAAAAGACAACAAAAAAAAAAAAAAAAGAAAGTGCCTGCCTGCTTAGCTGGCTGGCTGAGCTGCGGTGAGGGATGTTAGAGGAGAGTTATCAGGTTGGCGATGGAAACTGCCAGTTAGTCAGCAAGACTCCCAATCCGGTGTGGTCCAAACATGCCGCCGCGGGTTTTCGATGACACGGTAATCTGTCCCAGGGAGTTCAGGGTTGATCTAAAGAAGAGGGCTCATCTTTTTTCCTCCTTATCACACTGACATAGCAAACTGGAGGTGCCTAAGGCCAGCGACACAATAACAAGAGAATAAAATGATCTTCTTGAGGAAGGTTGTATTGAGTTCATTTTTCATGGCTGAACTATGTGTGTGTTTGTGTATGTGGTGCTTTTTGGGGGGTGGTGAGGTGGGCTTTAATTCACTGGTAAATACAGACTTAACAGGAGCATTTGAACACATTTCCTCTCATTTGAAATCATTTGCCTCTTACACAGGAAAAATAAAAATGATATGACTTCCGGGAGCTGTGGAGATCAGACTACGGCGAGCTGATTGAGGGGCCTCCTCGGGCTCGGTTTGTGAGGGGAAATATCAGGAAACAATAAGACTCAGATCTAAGATGTCTCTGTTTTTCTGCCTGAATAATCAGGACTGCTGAGAAAAATGCTTGGTGACAGTGCCCTGGCAGGTTTGTAAGCATCTCACGAGGGAGAGGGGGAAAAAAAGAAAAGAAAAAGCAGCCGGGGCTATGCATCCTAGAAATGAGCCTCGGCGAGCGCTATAATGTGTTTAACTTGTAAACCAGTGCGGGTGACAGATTACGGGCGGTCCAGGGAGTGTGGCGAGGAGCCGCCGTCTCAGCCCGCTCACCTTTTGCCTCTACATCTGTCCTGCTAATGGGCTCCGCTTCCACACTTCCCCGCCGTTAAGAGAGCGGGCTCCTAAAATCCTCAGGCGAAGCTCTCATTCCATTTCCCAATTAGACGCGAGGGCATGATTAGTTTATTAGCAGTAGCAAAAGCTCCGGCGAATGTGTTTGCGGATTCTTAGCCGTTAATGAGCAAATTCAAACCCTATTGAACGGACGCGGGGGGAGGGGGGGTTGTACGCGTGCACAGTTGGCTAATAATAGCGTCCCAAAGACAAAAGATGGAGGAAATAGCATTATAGGAAGAGAAGGTGGAAGAGGAGGGGGTAGAACAATGGAGGCCTACCGGCACTCTTAATGGCATGCTCTTTCATTTTGAAAATTGTTTCCCTTTTGGAATTATGTATGCTCGCCATCCTCTCCTTCAGGGTTTGGCAAAGCGTATATACACATTCCCCTCTTCCACTAACACCAGGGACCAGAGTCAGGTCTGGAAGCACAGGAGACAGTAGTTCCACCTGTGGGAAATGAACTCCGGTGCAACCCCTCCTTTGTTTTCCCTCTGCCTTGGCAGGCTTAACCACCTCCTTTACAAGCCAGGTAAATTGTTCATTAGGGCCGAGGTAAAAGGAGATGGTGGTGGGGTAGGTGGGTGGTTGGGAGGGGGGGGGGGTCTTTCTTTCTTTTTTTTTTCTACTTTTTCCTCGCACGGCGACCGAGAAGTGCGAAGAACAAACAAGTCGGAGCATTTGTTCGACGGTGTAATCTACACATCAATTATCCTGCCGAGCTAATTAGCACCTCTGCATACCCCAGGTACCTGAGCACTCACACATGCTCGCCTCTTTCAAGCCACTGATCAAAAAAAAAAAAAAAAAAAAAAGCAGAGGATTGACAGAAACACGGGGAGGCAGAACCCAAGGGTAGGTGGGGGGAAAAGCCTTAGATCAAAATTTCCTTTTTACTTACAGTAGAGTGAGTGTGTGCCCGAGTTTCAGCCATTCACATCATGCCAATGGAGCTGCTCAATTATGTAAGCCCTATATACATATACATTCATACACGCATGGGAGTGAGTGTATGCAATCATAGCCTATAGTAGGAAATTCTAATTTTTGCCTAGACTGTGACCTTTGTTTGTTCTTCTCTCTGCACGAGAAGCCTTAGCAGTACCTGAAATTTGGTTGGAGAATTTTTGTTGCAACTATGATGGAAAATATCATGTTTGGAGGTGACTTTAAGAAGCACATACATTCACCAGCCACTTTATTAGGTTGACCTTGCTAGTACTGAGTTGGACCATCTTTTGCCTTCAGAACTGTCTTAATTCTTCATGGCACTGGTTCAACAAGGTGATGGAGACATTCCTCTGAGATTTTGATGCATATTGACATGAGAATCTCCCGTTTCACAACATCCCAAAGGTGCTCTGTTGGATTGAGATCTGGTGACTGTGGATGGATCCATGCGATTATTATGTTGATCTGAAATTTTGACCCTACCATCTAAATGTTGCGTGATGAGACTCATCAGAGTCCAATTCTAATCTTCTGTTGTCCAGTTTTCATGAATTGTACTCACAATTTCTTGTTCTTAGCTGACAGTGCGGTCTTCTGCTGCTGTTGAGATGCTCTTCTGCATACCTTGGCTGACCGAGGAGTCTGGCCATTCTCTTCTGACTTCTTCAACAAGACATTTTCTCCTTGAGAACTGCTGCACGCTGGGTAGTTTTTTCTCTTTTTTGGCCAGTTTTCTGTAAACCCCAGTGATGGGTGACGCAGAAAAATACTCATCACGCCCGATTCAAGGCCACCTTTCATCTCCATTCTGATGCTAAGTTTGAACTTCACCATGTCACCATGCCCTAAATGCACCAAGTGGCCGGCACATAGTTGGATAATTAGATTTTTGCCTTAAAATGTAACTGAACACGTATACCTAATGAAGTGACCACACAGCTTATGCAATTACAGTAACAAATGGACCACAAGAATTAACCGTTGCACTTTTCTCTGCATCGAGTAAAGCGAAAGCACAAGTCTTTACTTCATTGCTTGTATTTTTTTGATCTAGGGATTAATGATAGGGTTAGAAGTACAGCCTAATACCTAAAACATAACTAGAAATATTATAACTTTCTTAGATGTTGTCTTTCTGGGGTTTTTAGCCAATTATCTTGCAGGGTTTTTTTGCGCATCTGTGTCCACAAAATATAGTTTGGTGTTGCTTTGAGGAGTCAGAAAAGGTGTTAATTTTGCTGTTAACTGCTAAGCTAATCAAATAAATGGCTTTCACCTGTGCACATCGAGGCTGTTGCTGTTTTGAACTTTGCCGTTAACGTCTGAGCTCCCTTATTAAGGTGTTTTGAAAAGAGCCCAAGGTATCCACACACACACCCCTCCCTCCTTCCCTCCATCCCTCCACCGCTCCCGCCTGCTTCCACCCTCTACTCCCACCATGTAATTAAAAGTGTAGCTTTCGCCCTCCTGCAGCTAGATAAGAAAGACAGGTACAACATGAAAAAAAAGCATCTGGCAAGAGGGAAGAAAGGAAACAAAATGCCTCGATCTGCTCCTGTTTACTCCCACCCACGTCATGTGTAAGTCATGGGCTCTGGGGCCCTCCGACTTCAGCGCTGCCTGTTTGCGCCGTTTACCGAGATCGAGAGAGAGGTTAAGTTGTGTCATCTAGCTACTGTCTTACACCTGGCGTACCTTGCCGCTGGCACCATCTAACACACACACACACACAGATCTCCGCATATGAAGGTGTACAAAATCTCATTCAGCTGGAAATCAAAATAAGAGCTAAAATCAATTGAGGAAGGCTGTAAATATATATTTATAAGCATTTTTTTCACCTCAAGTTCAAGCTTTTTGTGTGTGTGGTTTTTTTTTTTATTCCTGGGCTATTTGCATGCTTTGCATAATTTACAAATCAAGCCTTTATGGCTCCTCCCCCCAGGAGGCGACTTTCTTTTAACTGGCTGCCGCTCGGAAGCAGGTGGATGGGGCTTCTGTCAGATGACCATATTAGGGTTATATGATTTCTCTGATGTCATAAAGTTCCAAGAGGAGAGAAAACTGTCAGGAACAGCATATTTAGAGCACTTTTATGTGTTTATTTTGCCTGGAAGTAAGACGGGTAACCTGGCATGATCTCAGCAGTGTGAGAAACCAGATAAGAAAAAGCACAATAGGTCCCATTTAACCAGCTTTTATCATTCATAATTATGATTTTGTAGGTCTTTGTAACGCTTAAGGGCAGCTTATTATATTATAAAGTGCTAGCAGACATGCTGTAGGGGATCATCACGTGACCTTTGGGTTACAGGGGCACCTCGAATGCTACCGAGCCAGATATTTGGCACTGAATGCTGCTGAGATTTAACTGAAATCACCTCACAAAAGAGCCCGTAGGAGATGGTTGTGGACGCTCAGGTGGTTGCTGTGACAATAAGCTGTGCCCCCTATCAGCCCAAACCCTAACCCCCCCTCCTCCTCCTCATCCACCTCCTCTTTTCTCTCCTCCCTGTGGCTGGCTAGTAGCTAATTGGGAAGTTGGTAACAGTGTCAGAGAGAGTTGCCTTTCTCCAGAGGGCTTTCCCTCTCTGCAAGGGTCCAGGCCACCTCTTCTATGTGTGTGTGTGTGTGTGTGTGGGGAGAGCCCAGTTTGCCCGCTGGGACCGTTACACACACACACGTACACACATGTACACACACACACTTCCCCATTTCCTGGTCCTTATTTGATACCTGGTGGGGATGCTATTCAGGTGACAAAGAGCTTCAGTGTGTGTGTGTGTGTGTGAGGGGGTAACAGATGTGATTTTACACTCTCATTACCATGTGAATGAGGCCCCAGGCCCCCAGATTGGCTTCAACCACAGAAGAAGAAGCAGATTCAAACCTCCTCCTCCCTTTAACGTGGTGGCCCCTCACCTGGACCCCCCACCCTCCCGGTTCATCCTGTCTGATCTCTTTAGTCCATCTGAGCTCCCTGTTCATTCCACACACACACTCATACACACAGATCGACCTTTAAACAGCTGCTGATTGGCAGAGTTTTATGGCAGCGCGAGGTCCCACTCTGCTCAAAGAAATATTTCACAGGAGCGTTTTCTCTCTCTTTCCGCCGCCGCTGCCGCTTTTGAGGACTGAGAAGTGCTCGCTTTCGCTCTCAGGTGCTGTTTTGCTGAGATAAACGCGTCCATGGCCCCATCGCTGTGGACAAGAATGCAAAACAACCTTGGCCAGATCAAACCGGTTGTTGTGTTAGTGTGTGTGTGTGTGTGTGTGTTGTGGGGGTTTTTTCCCTTGCTGCTATCTGGCCAGGGCGACAGTTTTGTCGTCTGAGGAGAAAGGTGAAAAGAGTAACCACGGTGATGTGTCTCTAGCAGCTGCGAGGTGGCTGGTTGTGAAAGGGTTGGAGGGGGTGGAGAGATTACTTCAGACACTTTTATGCAAGCAGAATGAACCAGACTCTGATCTTTTACTGCTTTTTTTTTGCAACAATTTTTTTTCTTTTTCAAACCCCCAAAGTGTTGCCCAACTAGTTCTGCAACCACTAACCTTTGCAACGATTGCTCAAGTCGCAGACTAAACGACTTCTTCCACAAAATGAAGTCCTCCAGCTTTCCAGCTTTTGGAATTTTTATCAATATTAAAAGATGAACTTCAAGCCTCGTGATTAATTCCTCCAAAATAGACGCCTTCATTTTTGTTTCCTTTCACCGCATCCCCATTCTCCTTCCTCACGGTGAAGGAAATCAGCATCAAAAAGCTCCCGTTAGCCGGTAATTACAGCTCAGGTTCTGCTTAACTATTATTAACAAAAAAGTACAGTAATCTGGCCTGGCAGTGCAATATGTTACCGTCGCTTTCTAATTAATCTTACAGGGAGCGTAATAAATTTACAATATCAGATTGGCGCAATACTGTATATAGATTTATTAAAGCTTTTAATCAGTTCTGGCAAAATTAATTTTGCAATGATTGCTTACATTTGAATTTGCATATACTTAGTGCGAGTAATTTATTTTTATAGATTCTTTTTTATTAAACTGAGGCACGTGGGAGCCGTCAGAGATGAGGAATTGCTGGGGGTTTTTTTGGCTTTCCGTGCTGCGAGGGAAAGGGTTTCCTCTTAGGTGTGAGGAAAGGTGTCGCAGCACCTGTCCTGACAGGAGGGGATGGGTCACGTGGTGGCAGCCCGGGGTGTTGTGAGGAGGCTGTTTCCTCCCTGTTTCCTGTTGTTTGTAATGTCTCTGCCTGCACTGAAGGTCACTGTGTATTAGAGCCATGGAGGAGTGTTTTTAACACCGCTGTTTTAGGGTTTACAGATTTTTATTAAGGCTTGAGATATGAGCCTATTTGTATATTGAACATAGAGCTTCAGAAAAGCTGCAATGCAAGTTTCCGGTTTCCTTACATTTTGACTCATAAATAGTTGTTTCCAGAGAAAAATGGCCATTTTCTTTCAAAGTGTATTCATTTTAAGTTTATTACTGGGGGGTTTCTTCCTTTCATTCTTAAGAATTTACCTCTACGTACATAATGGAGACCAAATTCCCCAAACTCACCCTCTGCACGAACATTTGACCCCCAACATGCCCCCCAAGTTTTTAAATTCAGCCTAACTATTGCAGCGCCAGTTTGTCGTAGAAATACTCTTCAGACTTTGAAATGACTGACTTGAGTATGTAATGTGCGATTAAGTTTTAGCGTTTTCAAATTATTTACCAATTTCTTGGAAAAAAAAACATTCACTTTAATGAGCGGAACGTTCCATTACCAGCGAAGTCTAACTTGCTTGCCTGTGACCATAGCAACATTCTAGAATACTTCCTTCGGTCTGTTTTGACATTCTAGAATCTTGCCATAGCAACAATCCCACTGCAATTTAAGCAGTTGCGTAGTTTACTTTTTCTCATTCTTAAGGGACTCCTGGAATCTTATTGATCCTGGAAGTTAGCTAATACTTAAGCTCTAACTTTGGCAAAAATGTTGCTCAAACCTCTTGAGTAATCCTGCTAAATTCACAAATTAAAAAAAGCACCTTAAATGCCACTTTAATGCCTCATACCGTACTGAATGCTACCCTTTGCCGCCCTTTTGGTCTGTATTATCATAAAAATGCAAATATGGCCTGTAACGGATTCAGGTGTGTTTGCTACTTGATAAAACGCCACCTTCCTCCTCGTCTCGCTGTTTTCCTCCCGTGTAAATGCTCACAATAACACGAGCCTACAAAGAAACACACACTTGGGTACACAGGAACACAAATGTACACACATACACAAGCGCGCGCACACACACTTGCAGGGGAGATAAGAGTGATTCATAAACAGATGAACCCAAAGCAGATGTGTTATCATGGTGGCACTGTGCACAAAGTACTGCAAGGCCACACCAGCTCTCCTGGGGCTCACACACACACACACACACACACACATTTGATGAAGTCAGGTTTAAACAGGGAGACCTGATAACAGAAGGCTGCCTCTATCAATTTGTTACCCCCACCTCCAACTTGATCCAAGGCTCCGTCAGCAGATTCCTCCACCTGAGTGTGTGCTAACACGTTTGTCTATATTTAAAAACGCTATTTTTATGAATGCATGTTGCGGCTGTGCAAAGGTGTGTGTGTGTGTGTGTGTGTGTGTGTGTGTGTGTGTGTGTGTGTACATGTGTGTTTTTTGTGGGGCGTGGACTCATGGCATTGAGCCACAGTGTCCCTTTGAGACTGGGCAGGAGGAGGAGGAGTGGAGACGGAGAGAGAGAGAGAAAGAGGAACGATTTAGATAACAGTCTCAGCTTGTGGCACGCACACGCACGCACACACACACACACACACACACACACATACAGCTGCTATCAGAAACACATTATTATTGGAGAGAGCTGACCACAGGAGAACCCTGGCAAGCACCCCGAGATAGGCTCTTATATTCTTCCTCCCTCCCCAGGGAAGAATTCATGAATTAAATCTTTCTATTAAAGGTAACTCGCTCCTCCTCCCACAAGAATACAAACAAGGGGGAGAGAGAGAGGGAGACGTATTCAGTCTGGACCTGCAACTGGTGATTATTTTCATTACCAAACAATCTCCTGATTATTGTTTTGGTAAGCTGATCAATAAGTTGTTTTAAAAAAGACCCAACCACTCTACTGTCAGCCGTGGGAGCTCAATTAAAGTCAGCACCGAATTCAGAGATGTTCAAATTAAAACAGCATGTTTTCACACTGTTAACATGTAGGAATAGATGGCACTTTTCTTCAAGTTCTGATTACCAAGTTTTTAAGTTATGTAAAAAGTGTGCAGATATTTGTGTCATGTACAAAAAAATTTGAAAAAATCCAGCATTATATTCAGTGCAAGGGTTTCATATTAAGAAGCACGGCGTAGTTCCTGTTAATATTTTTTTAAAAATGTGTAGGGAGAATTGAGTTATTTTATTTTTCATTTTAATGAGCATAAAGTTGAAGAAATAGATTGAAATATTAATTATAACTAGCTATATTTTTTTTATTACAGTTGAGAGGTGTCAAGAATAAAGTTGAAAAGTAGGAGAAATAAATAAAATCAGAAGTAAAGTAGAAACAAAATGTAGAGAAATCAGTTGGAATTGACGTTAATGTTTAGAATACAGTTAAATTATTATGAGTAAAATCTAAATTTTTGCTAATAAAACCAACAATTTTGCAAAACTGACTTGTTGACAAAGTTTAACAAATAAAGTTTCAAAATCTTAATATCGGGAGTAAAGTTAAAATTTTGAGAATAAATTCTGAATGCTTAAATATAACGATGTTACAGAGAATGACGACAATGTGAGTACGGGTGTAATATGAAGAAAATGACACCATTAAATAGTATAATTAAGCCTAAATAAAGTTGAAATACTGAAAAAAATTACCGTAATTTTCAAGATTCTAGTTGAAATATCAAGAATAAAATCACAAATGTAGGAAAATTAAATCAAAACTTCAGAATAAAGATAAAAGAAGAAGAAAGTTGGAAAGTAGATTAAAATCAAAATGTTAAAAAATACAGTTACATTTTTAAGAACAAAGTTAAAATGTGGGAATAAGTTTGAGAATAAAGTCAAAAAGTTGAGGGGAAAATCAACATATTAAAAAAAATATTAAAAAGTATGTAAAAGTTAAAATATCAAGACTGAAACTGATAAGATAAAGTTGAAATGTACAATAAAGTCAAACTGTTGGAAGATGTAGTTAAAACTTTTAAAAGAAAGTAGAAATGCTGAGAACAAAGATGAAAAGTAGAAGATGTGATGAGCGTGTCGAGAAAACGTGAAAAAGTAAGTAAAAGTTTTAATAATGAGACTACAAATGATGGAGAGAAGACAGCGGAAATGTAGAGTAAATAAAAAACGTTGGAAAGTATAAAGTTCGAAGAATAAAGATGAAAAGAGGAGGAAATGATCAACTCATCCATAAAATGTTTTTAAAAGTACGTAAAATAACGATGGACTAAAAGTTCAAATGTGGGAATAACATCAGATCTTCTGATTTGTTTCCTTTTTGTTTCTTATGGCAGTAACACTGAAAGTCCTCCTTCCCTAGCGTGGCCCTGGTACTTGTCCATACTCTGGTTTGAATCCACGTGCGATCATTGTGTTTCGGCTCAGCTGCAGACACGCGTGTAAACATGTCCGTCTCTTTATTATGCTCGCAGCGACTCCACACATCTGTTTTATTTGCTGTGTTTCCTTCTTCATATTAACCCGCAGGTGCTCTTGTCGCTGCCTGCGCGGATGCTTCTTCTTCTTCTTCTTCTTCTTTACAATTCACATTAATACGCGCACGCACGGAAAAAGCCCCGCAAATTTCAAATAGTTTAAAGCACTTGCTGCATTCATTCAGCTCCGAGCATTAAAAAGGGCCTTTATAGTGGAGGGGAAATTAGCGATGGTCTCCCTTTATGTGTGTAAGAAGCCCTGCTTTGCCTGTGACGACTCCAAAACTGGAAGCAGTTCACCCAGCAAACGTTTTCTTTTTTCCCCCTTCTGTGTGTATGTGTGTGTGTGTGTGTGTGTGTGTGTGTGTTTGGTTAGTTACAGTAATTACGGCCCAATAACTGACAGCCAAAACCAGGCAGGAGAAAGTAGAAGGGGGCTGTTTTTCCTCAGCCGTGCGCAGCCTCGCTGCCGAACATCTGCTGAGAGATTTGCATATTAATTAACCCATATTAACTCTAATTATTCTGGGAAATTATCAAATAAATTAAATTTTCTAATTTTAACCGTTTTTCCCCCTTCTTCCCGTTGCTTGACGAGTGTCAGGGTAACGTGAGGAGGCGAAGGGGAAGCTCACCTGTGCCGAGAAAACATTTTATATATGTATGGATATATATATTCCATAACCTCCTCCCCCTTCTCCTCATCCTCCCCCCTTCCCCTTTGCCTCCCAACCTTTCCCTCCTCTGTTCTTCTTCTCTGAATCCTCCCTCCCACTCTCCTGGCCTGGGAGTCCTGAGGGCAGCCAGGGGAAGCTTTTGTGTGTCTTTTTTATTCTTCTTCTTTGGCTTGTGTGACGAAGAGGAGGCAGGCGGTGGGGGGAAGGAGGGGAGGTTTACTTCTTCGAACATTTGTTGGAGGCAGGAACATGTGTGAACTGGGGGAGGAGGAGGAGGAGGAAGGGGAGGGGTGGGCACAGATGGTGAATCCATGCAGGACCCGGCAAAGGTGGGACCTCTGAGCTGTTGAGCAAACCTTGAAGCTTTCTGTGCCTCCCTCGCCCTCCCCAGCCTGTTGCTCGGGCCTCCTCTGCAAATAAATGGCGCTTTAATTGAATTAGAGTCAGGGCTGCTGCGAGGGGCTCCTCGTGGACAAAACCCAGCGGCGATTCGACGCAGTCAAATGAGTCGGAAGACGCCACAAATATCGATGCTGCGAGTTTTTTCTTTGGTAGTCTCTTAACAGAGGAAGAAAATCTGCCATTTGGTGGCCTCTTTACCCCCTTATGTGTCTCCGTGTAAAAATCCTTCTTGTAATCTCAGCTTAATTATGCACAATCGAGTTATGGGCGCCGTTTATTTTCAGGGCAACCTAAGCTATTGTGCTACAGTGCTGTCGCATTAAAGTTAAATGACTGCAAACACGAAAGAAAAAAGGGCTACGATTGCCTCATTTGAACCCCGCAATCGGTCCTCTTTGCGATGCTTTAGTGTCGTCTGGTCAACAAGACTTATCAGACACATTAGTCGGAGCAAATTTCCTGAAAAACGCTCATGCTGGGAGGCTTTTCTTGGCATGAAAACAGTGCAGTATTACTTACTTTTCACTCTGTTGCAAGCAGACTGATTTAAATTCCGTCAAAACTCTCACACGTCGCAGTTTTTGGACTTTATTTTGCTCGCCTCACTCTGCTTGTCCACGGTTAGACTTTCTTTAACTTACTAAGCTTCGACAGTGACTTCTTTTACTGCTATTTGCTCGTAAATCTGACTCAAAATTAGCTCTTAAACACCTAAAGGTGTCGTCCCCAGCAACTTATATCCGTCACTTACTTCACTTTGCAGCAGCACACCTCCCCCTCTCTATAGACGCACACATGCAGTGCCCAGACAGACGCACACACACAAACACTCCCAGGTTGCGTTTACACTTCACTGAGTTTTCACCATTCATCGTCTCTCCCTCCCCTCTCTCCGGCCCTCACCCCTCACTCTCCCTCTCTGTCTCCTTTCAGAGCTTTTGTTTGCCCTCTGCCACCGTCCTTTCACCGACTTGGCCCTGATTTGCCCCTTGTGCTCGATCACACCATTATACTGAGACAAGATAGCACAAAATATCCAAACATGTCTGCTATCCTTTTGTCTGGCCTGATTTGGGTTGGGGTGGCTCTGGTTTAGCGACTGAAGGAGGGTGTATTCTTGTTTTGAACACAGAGGTGAAATAATCTATAAAATAGTTCCTCTTTAAGGAGCGCTATTAGCCCAGTTTGAGTTTTATTTCAGGCAGAAAAAATGCCATAAAGTCTGTCTAAGGATATGTATTTTAAAAAAAAAGATTTAACTGTCTTCGCTGTAGGTGTGAGCTTTCCATCAGACAGGAGTAAGACTTACCCGAGGAAGTGCTTAAACTGTTGCAGACAGGAACAATGGCAGACAAAAGGTCATCGCGAGAATCCACTACCGCTGGCCGTAGCCACAAGGCAGCGACCTCGCTTCCACCTTAATGCCCTCCCACACACACACAAACACGCACACACTCTGACTAACAGAGCGCCCCTGCTTCCCCATCTCCCTCGCAGCCATCCAGGTGATCCGCTTGGCTCACATTCATGAGACAGGGAGCGAGCGCGAGCAGTTATCGTCCAATAGGGAGAATGTCCTGGCTCATTATCGGCGTAGGAGGCCGAGCGTGTCACCTGGAGCTAAGCCTCGACACTTGACTATAAAGTCAGCCGGGGTTAGCGTGAGAGCGCGAACGTGGGTGTTAGTCATTCTCCCCGCAGCGATCACCTCCACCGTTGGCCTGCCGAACAGTAAGAGCTCTTTTTCCTCTCTGGCTCGGAGACTCCAGCAGGAAGGGCTTTTAGTGCAGCCTCCTCTGGGCGCCTGATGACTACTTTGGGATTGTTAAATAAATGTGATTATACCTGTTAGCATTGTGAAGTGGTTTTTCTTGGCAGAACGCAAGTGGAACACCTCTGAACTCGGGCTTTAGAGCATAGGAGGGTAGATTTTATGGCATAGACTGACCCAGTGTACTTGGGCATTGAAGAGAAATGTTCTTGATTTGTTGTAACCCAGCTTCATTTAACTTGATGCTACAATCAGATATATGATGTTTAAGGAAGCAGAAACAAGTTTTGATGCTTAAAATGAGGCACAGATATGGGTTTGCATGATTTTAGGGGTTAGATTTAAGGACTAATGACCCAAACTACAGCCCTGAATCTATTTGCAACCTTGTAGGCAATCAGAATATCTCATTTTTGCTTTTATTAAATTAGAAAATAATTTAATGATTTATGACATACAATAAAAGTTGTTCACATTTTAACAAAAAAGTCAATTTTCAGCCCAAAGTCTAAGTCATCAAAGAGTTAATGTGTCGCTACAACCTGATTTCTATTATTTAAGGAGCCAAAACCACTTTTCTATGTTAAAAATAGGCCAAATGTAGGATTTGGGGTGATTTTAGGGGTTGGGTTTAAGTACTGTAATGACACTGTAATGTAATTTTTTGTGATGAAGTCACAATTAAATGATGAGCCCAATCCCTAATGATGAGTCTAGGAGACAAGGAAAAAAAAGACTTTTTGATGCATATCAGTTAGAATGATCCTTTTTGTTGTGGTATCCTGATTGCCAGAAAAATAGCAAAAAAAAAAAAAAAGATATTCTAATTGCCTAGATTTAGGGTTGTGGTCATAACCAGTGATGACTTAGACCTCACAGAGTTTAATCAGGTTTCGTCAGATGTTTTAAAAGCAAACTTTGGTATCAAAGGCCCAACGGATCTGAACTTAAGCCCCTTTTTTGACTTTTTATTCCGTGTCAAGCACGCTCGGCTTGTACAGACTTATCATATATGCAAAAGTTTTCCGACAAACAGATGCGTGCGGTCAACATCAAAGACGCAAGTTGGTAGCTGCCTATTCCTCCAAGTGACTTTGGGCATCTTTGAACGCAGCATGTGGCCTGACAACTGTTATCTTTGGTGGGTTTTTTCTTTCTTTTTTGTGTGCAGGAGTCGATTGTGATTCCAACATTAAAAGCGTGTTTTGATCACTGGAACTACTCGTTCCCTGTCAAACCTGAAGCTTTGTAAATACAATCATGTTAGAGTTGGACTAAATTAATTCCACTGGCTTCTCTGTGTCTGCAGAGTGCAACTGTCACAGCTGAAGTATTGCCTGCGCCATTGTTTTTTTTTTCCTCCCTGACTTTATCAAAGAAATGATGAGATTTTAATAAGACTTTGTCCCTTTGCACTCTTGATTTTTTTCTCAGGCTGTCATTGCTGATGCTTCCAGCCATACTAATCAATATTAGTCCTCACTCTGTACTTTTTTTGTGAGTGACAGAATAATGCTGGGACTGTGAAAGGGTTATGTCAGATAGCTTAAAACCTGATATTAAACAAGAATTGCGCTGCTACACATGTCACTTTAATTATCAACAAAAACGCAAGTCGAACCACAACCCCCCCCCCCCCCCCACTTAATTTACCTTAAGAGGAGTAGAAGAAAGCAAACAGGTAGCGGCAACAGTTTGCGAAACGTTGTTCGTAATTGCTTTTGTCGAGGATGACACTTAAGGTAAGAAAAGGAGAGAAGAGGAGAGACACTGGAGAAGTAAACACTATCTTTTCTTTGTCTTTCGCTCTCCTCGGCAACACAAAAGACTGATTAAGAGTGAGGTTCGGGGAGGGGGATGAAATAACTGCCTGCGAAATATTAGTAGGTTAGAATTACTTTGTTGCTTGACACAATACCAATAGATGCTTCATGCTCAGAGAGGGAGAGGCTCTTGTCAGCAGTGGCACCTAAACAATGGCAGCTTTCTTGACGTTAATACTGCGCGTTTGACTTGACGAGCACCCCACTGTCATTTTGCCTTCTTGGAGGTATACGTTGAATGCGGAGGAGACAGCTGACGTTCGGGGAAGATTGCATCCACGGAGACAGTTCAACGCCCCTGTGTTTAAATTTGTTCAGAAACTTGAGGACAAGACGTCACGAGAGATAAGAAAAAGCAGCAGGAGACATAAACTGGTGTCAAAAATAAAAAGAAAGCTCCTCTCTCCCTCTCTCTTTTTTTTTTTTTTTTGCTTTACTTTGAGGTCCGGTGTTCTCGGTCCTGCCCTGAAAAGTTTGCTGCGCTCCCTCATTCCTTATGTGGGAAGTCAGAACGGTGTGCATTGCTGTGGTGGATGTGTTGCTAAACAAAAAGAAGCTCCCTAGCTCCTTTTATTAGGGAAGAATAGGCCCTTTAAAACCTGTCCAGCCTTAGATAATTTCATTCAGCCGGCCCCTGCCCGGCCGTCATTGAATCTGCATCCAGAGATCAGGTTCACAGCAACGGGTTGATAGCTTCCCAAGCCTCTTGGCCTTTTGTTCTACCAATCCTGTGCTGCTGCCCCCTCCTCGGCAAGCTGGGGAGGAGGGGGATACAGAGCTGATGGGACATTGCTGAGGAAAGTTCAAAACTTCAGGGGTGAAGGGGCGCAGAGAGGTGAATTCCAACAAGTTTTAAGTTAAGAGATTTCTAAGTCTGGCGAACTTTCATCTCATTCAGACGTCTAGACATTTGACAGGTATAGACGGCTCTCTTTCAATCCAACCTTTCAAATAAAAGCACAATATCAATTGTACCAAGGTGGATGTGGACCACCCAGGAACTCCTAACGTCTCTCTCCACTCGTGGGTCTCCTGCCTCGGTTGCCTTTTTTGTCGTCCCCAAGGAGCATTACTGAGTCTGAACTTGCCTAAACCCTTGTGATCACACCTCTTGAAAAGGTTTTGTTTCCTCCGTCGATTGGTATTCGAGGCAGGTCACCGCACTCCCACCCTCCTCCTCGTCCTCCTTCTCATCTCCTCCCCCACTTTCTGCCTGCCTGCCACCCCTGCCCACCACCCCCAACTGCCTCCCCTCCCACGTTTGAAAGCCCTGTTTTCATTTTAATTTGCACCTGTTGTGCAGTTGTTCGCTGAAGGCAAGTGCAGACCAGTCAATCGCACAGAGACGTGTCAGAAGGAGATGTGGGGAGGCTTATCTTTTGATATGTATAACGTTTTCAGAAATGCCGTGCATGAACTTCGTCTGGTTGGCACTCCTGATTCTCAGAGAGTTCAAGAGGCAGGGACACTTGTAGCTATAACTTTGGCATAAAAACCGCCTTAATTAAGCTTGTTGATTCCTCGCAGGGTCACAATGTGAGGAGTTCTGCATATTTTCCACAAACAAGATATAAATCTATTGATTTTCACCGAAGCTCTGCTGACTTGTGGGCTCGCTAAGGCTTTTTTTATGACTCGGAAACATAAATTCAACGAAAGCCTCCACCTCTTCACTTCGGTGGCTCAGACTCTGGGCCCTCCCATGATTGGCTCTCACCACAGAACATTTTTGCACAAGCTGCCAATGAGGTGTGTCCCCATGTGATGCCATCCATCTGCACTGCTCCAATAAGTCCTCTGACGTCCCTTTTCTGCAGTGATTTACGCCGTGGCGCGTACTCGCTGAGAACCAGCCGATGGTGGTGACTAATTTGCACGAGAGCCACCTTTGATTGAGTTCACAGCCCTTATTTACAGGCCGTCTATTTTAAGAAATGCAGGCATATGTCTGGGACCTGGGTGTTGTGGAACTGGGCGAGCCCTGCTGTTGGAGTTTTGAATGCGCGCGTGTGTGTGTGTGTGTGTGTGTGTGTGTGTGCCTAAAGGCGCTGCCATGCTTTTATATTTTAATATGTTAGGAAACATTTATATTAATGTTCATGGTTCACTGGCAATGCAAATGTGAAGACATCCGAGGGCTACATGCAGTGAATAATCTAAATCACTATAGGTTAAGCCTTTTGTATGCATAGCAACAACATTTGTAATATTGTACATGCTATGTGGAGCATCTCAAATGTGAGCGGTATGCTCCGGAGCAGAGCCATCCTGAAAGGTGCAGCTCGTTGGCATCCGTGGCATGTGAGCACGACTGAAAATTAGTGGCTATTTTGGCTCGTATCTCCTCGACAGCTGTCTGCCCACCGCTGTGGTTTAGTCACAAATTCCAGCCGTGGATGCTGTAATTGGGGTGTAACCCACCAAAAGAAAAAGGGGCCTACGCCTTGCATTGAGCAGTAATGTGGGGTTATCCTTTTAATCTGCGGCTAGACCTCAGTTTTACAAAACTGGTCGAAATCCCTCGTCAGATTCATCTATCCACAAGAAGTTGTAGAGAACTGCATTATCTCTCCACCGTGCTTTCCTGTGCTGACCAAAATTGTTCTTCCTTTGTGTCACAGCTCTCAACTACGAGAATGTGGTGGAGACCGGATCAGAGACGGAGGAGGAGGACAAGCTGCCAGTGTCCGAGGAGGACCCTCTGATCAACGGAACTGGTAGCCCGGCCAGCCTCACCAACCCTGAGGTCTCGCCGCGTATCGAGGGCCACGGCCTGCTGAACAAGGACGACGACGACGACGAGATGAGGGACAGCGGCGTGGAGCACATTTGGCCCGACAATGACATGCTGAGTGCCTCCGTGGACGGTACTGGTGAGTGTAGAACCAGTAAATTCAGTCATGTCAACTGTAGGAGTTTGGTAATAGTTGGGTTCCAAAGCAGCTTGCAGAGGCAACCTTAATGGGACACTTTAAAATGAGCCTTGGCAGTTGTCAGATGTGTAGAATGGCATCAGCTTGATGTCGTGATCGCGGATAAGCTCTGTGACTTCCCAAAGTAACTCTGTGCTGGATTTTTCTTGAGCTTGTAAAGCTGGCAAAAAGGCAAATTGATGATTTCCTAATTAAATTCTGCTTGGCTTTCAGTCTAGGTTTTGTTGACTAGAACAGTTGTGGATCTGCCCACTGAGGTTCCTAAACAGGCAGCAATCTGTTGCCTGAAATGACAAAGAAAACATATGGGGGTGTTTATTCCAAACTCGGATATCCACTATTTGAGAAACGTGACCTGCACTATTAGAAATATCAGAAGATGATAGAAGAATATATTTTAAATCATCCAAACATTCATGTTTTTTTTAACCCTTTGCAGTTTAAGTTCTTATAGGCGGTAACACTAACACCTACCCTACACTAAGCCTATGTTTTGGACATTTTTTGGAAGAAATGTTAAGTTTGGTTGATTTTGGTCAATTAGGATGGTTATTTTCTTTGTACCCCGATTGCCAAGACTTAATAAAAGCAAAAATTTGATAGTCTGACAGACCTGGTTTAGAGTTAGGGTTGGGGTTGGGAAGATTTAGAACCATAAGAACTCTTGGCTTTTCTTACCAGATGTGTGGGGTTCAGGTGAGCTGTCAGTCAGAAAAACTACCACTAAGCTGACTCTTGGATACTCTATAGTGAATGTGTGCTCATCCTGCTGCTTGTGGTATCATCTTATGCTGTAAACCCCACCCATCTGGTGCCCGAGCAGACTTAAACAAACGCCACGGAGCGTTTTGCAAACAATGCTTGAGCCAGGTCTGACGGTGAAGCCCCGATGACGCTCCCTCAGCAGACAGACATGATAAACAGTTTCTCTGTGAGCGGCAGAGACCATTTGGTTCACGCTTAGAGAAAAGCCAAACAACAAAAAAATATTTACAGTAATGTATAAGGAGGAGGTGGGGCGGGGAAGAAGCCTGTGAGCTGCAGGAAATGAAATCTTAGTGTGTTTTTATGGCGTTTCAGCAACGTCCAGCAGTGACTGATGCTGCTTAATTCGTCTCGCCCCTAACAAGCTGCCTAATCCCAGGCAGGTGATACCTACCCCAACTTGACTGACTTATCGTCTTTTGTTTGAGCAACTCCTTCTGCAGGGGCCCCAGTCACGGATGCTTGAAAGATAAATACTTTTAATTAGGGGGCAGGGTATAATCATTAAAGGAAGCCAGACTGCTGCAAAAAGTCATTAACAATCTTAAATGAAATTTTTATTTTTATGATAGCCATTTACATGTATAATAAGAGTCAATGATTCTTGGAAGCATGTGACAGGAACAGAGTATGGCGAGAAGTCATGTAAGACAGCCCATTTAAATGAGCTGGGCTTTGCTATTCATTTCTGCTAATGAACTAGCTGTGCACAGTGCCGAAAAACGGGGGAACATTCAGCAGTCTTAAATTTTAATATGGGGGAAAATTGCACATTTATTAGGGATAAGGGGGGGGGGGAAACTTAGCGGGTATCAACTTTCACTTCTCCTAAATAACCGTTCATATTGCCTCCTTAAGGGGTGGAAGAAAGAAAAGACAGTTTGGTAAATAAATCAAGATAAAGGATAAACAAGCTGTCATTGCACACGGTAATTGTTTATTTGATAAAGACCTGCGGTGCCATAATGTCTGTAATTCAACTATGTTGCAATTCCCAGATAATATGCTTCTTGTGTGATAAAGCGTCTGACATATTTCGGAGAGCAAGTCAAGTTCATTAGAGCGTTTGGGAGTCTCTTTCCCAATCTTGCGGGTGCTGTGTTTCCCAGCCTGCCTCTTTTTTCTTTTTTTTTTTTTTAACATCCGCGGTGCCTAAGTGTCTACAGTGATACCTCAGCACATAACTCAGGCCTGAGATAAGTTAGCACCCTCCCTCCTTCCTACTCGGACTGATTTGGTCGTCACTCCCCTATCGAGAGTTTTTGCACAGGTCTTGGAAGCGTGAGTGAATGAAGGTCCTGGGAAGGGTTGGGAATATTCGGGCCAAAAAACAGAAACTGTACGGGGCAAAAACAGCCGAGGTGACTCTCCCAGACACAACTACAGCATGTAAGAAAGAAAAAGTTTATCACGGAGCCTCGTCTGATTCCACCGCACAATCAGAGTCTTGTGTCTGGCATTGTCCTTGACATTCCTTAATCCCACAGTGAGGCTGGACACGATGTGCTGGAAAGCATGACATCATTATCACTGACAGGCGTTTTCAAATAAATCACCTGTCTTCCCCCCGTTGCCCTTTTTAAACCCCTTCTCCCAGCCGTCGGTGGGGGGGCAGGGGGATCTCTGACAGCAGCGCTGTTTGCTTCATGTTTGTGTTGTTTGCAAACAAAACAAAACGAAAAAATATATTTTTTTAGCCAAATTTGGCCTTCTGTTTTCGATCAAACAGTGGTTCTTGTTTTCTTTGCACATCTATCGAGTTGTGCAGTTATTAATTTGTCATTTAAACACCTACTGTAGTCCAGGACTTTCCCATAGCGTTTTAGATGCCTATCCATCCTGCCAAGAATAAAATTCAGAGGAAAACACTGTGTTCTTTGGCTGCTAAATGCTCAATTTCGAAGCGATGGAACAGAGTATCTGCCATTGACAAGTCTAAAAATATCCAATTTTGCATTAGCCTTCTAAAACCTTTAATCCAGCCACTTTTGTTTTGTTTCCGAGATTCAGAACTATTAGGCGCTTGACTCAAACATGACAGATTCAGGATAAATGAGGCTAAATGCACAAAGGCAGAACTTTAAAGCGCCTGTGACTGCGGTGACCGGCCATAAAAACAGGAATGTTTTCAAAATAAACAGCATCCGAGCTGCTATGAAAATAGGTGGAATTACAGTCGGGCCAAAGGTAGTCTGGACTCCTCCTGAGTCCAGAGTCGGCTCTCAAACCTCAACATCACTCTTCAAGGAGGTGTGTACCTTACCGCCTCAGGTCTTCAGTGATTTACTGCTAACAAAACACACTTTTCCACCATTTAGCGGACACTTTCATCCAAGACGCTTTCCATGACCAAGAATAGGCACATATTTGTGGTGTAAGTGGATCCAGAAGAAATCAGATGCCTCTCTTCTTTTGCTTTTCTGACATTACTTGCAGTTTTTGTTTTCATAATGTAACATTTTTATGCTCCCTTTCAAGGATAAACTCACTTTTCTAAGAATTCGTCTCTAAACAGAAGCTAATAACATTAATGTTGGACCTTTTTATTAGTTTAAGGCAGCGATTCCCAGCCAATTCCCATCCATTGCCAAGGGGGTGTTTCTATATTCTGTGCCCAGCCCGGCTAATATGAAAAAGGAGAAAATACAGTTTATTTTACAAACTAAGTATAATTGAACTGGCTAGCTTATTAGCTTTGCTAATAATATAGCTAACAGTTAGCTTAAATTTTGGACAACAGTTGAAATAGGAAGCTAAAATTAAGAATTTACAGACAGTGATTTTCTTTAGTAAAAGTATAAATAACAATTGAAATAATGACTTGAAATTATGAATAGAGAAATGGAGATTTTAAAGCTGCCAGGTTATTAGAAATATAGATGAATGTTTGAAATAGCTAAGAGACTTAAAGATATTTTCATGGTTTTAGTCCAGTTTGGCCCGTAGTTTCTTTGGATATACACTTAAAACAGTGAACTAAAATTGCAAATTTTAGTTGGAAATAAATTTGGAAATTCTTTATTTAACAGTATGGCTACCAGTCACTTTGAATTCCAAGCTAAAAATGTGGATTAACAAATGAAATAGCCAGACAACAACATGGAGTAACAGTTATTACTGATCCCTATCACATGGGGAAAAAAAGCACAACTTAACATAATGATTAAATTGTTATAAATATATCACTAAATAGAATAAAAAGGCATTACATAGAGTGTAATGCCTTTTTATTCTATTTAGTACCAGTTTTAAAACAAGGGAACTAATTAGAGTCTATCTGAGAGGGCTGTGCGATATGTAAACAGAAAAAGTCAAAAAGAGCAATGAGCCACTGTCACTCACTGCAATGGCACTTTGTCCCATTTGAATGAAGCTCAGCGCTGGCATGGATCTATGCATGTATGTGTGCCAGAGGCCATAGCAGAGAGGTGTATGTGGTGTTAGTCTACCTCCTACTGGAAGCAGCCGTCCCTCCCTTCAGACCACAGATAACAAAAGTTCTCCAAGGTAAATAGGGGAGAGTGAAGGGCCAGTAAATCCCACTGGTCATCCCCTTGCGTCAGACTAAAAGTATGCAGTCAAATTTGATTACCCAAAGCAAACACGGTGCCTACGAGGACACAGAAATGTGAGGGAGTTTTAAGCACAAAAGGGTGGACGGGGTGGGGGGGAGGCTTTTCTACATTCTGATATCTGATACTTGTGGGTATATTTTAATCTGTGGTGGAGGTATTTTTTTATCTGTTTTGTTTTGTCATAGCTTTAATTTATGTTCTTTAAAACCCATTTATTTTCCCATAGTGCGACTGTGGTTTTGATGCTGTTTGGCAGACGTGCAATCAAATGTACAGCATGGGGAAAGTTAAACTAGGACATACCCCTGCAGAAGAGTCTGTCATTATTCTCTGAAGCCATTGACAGGGGTATTTATCATTTCACCGCAGAAGCCAAATCTCTAATTTCAAGCAAACCCCGAATTGCGAGCCTTAGAAAGCATTCCACAACGATCAAGCCCATTGTTTCCAACTCCAAATAAAAACTCTTTTTGCTTCTGGCTTTTGTGCAGAGCAATGTAAGCAGGATAACATTATTATCAACAACACACCCACCACCTTTCCTGTATTATCTCAGCCAGGTTGCTCTTATGTAGGCGCTCATCCTGGTTTAATAGCCAAGGGATAGTCCGATACATCGGATCCTGCTGTCATCTGGGAAAAAAAATAAAAATGCTCACAATGCAACACTTGTAACCTCCTTGCAGGAGCAGCAGAGCAAGAACAGATGCGTGAAAAGAAGACAATGCAGGTTTTTTGTTCTTGTTTTTTATTGTAAGACAAAGGCCTCATGTTCTCGGAAGCACCTTGATTTAATTTTTACTGACGAGGCAGGAAGGAGGGACCAGGGACTTCTTAAGCTGATTGTCAAGTCTGTGTCCTCCTGTCGACCGTGAGGTGGAGGTGGAAAAGAGGGTTTGTTTATGAGCTTGTCAATCCACCCTTTATTTACTGTCGCCTCACCTGTGCCAGGGCAATATCTGCCCGTCTGCACAGACCGGGAGCCATTATCCTGATTGGCAGTAAGAACTTGTCCTGCTTAAACCAACATTTCTCCGAGGCAGGGTTTCTTTGAGATGAAGGAATAATCTGAATAGCTGAGGTCAGGCTTGAGTAGGTGGAGCCAAAAAAAGAAAGCCACAGATTCTTAGAGCCTAAAATCTAGCCAGAGACTGAGGAATATTGCTTGATAACTTTCAAATAAAAGGCTATTATGAAAGGCTTTCAATCCAGATAGGTTGCTGCAGAAGAGGGAATATTCAAAGGCCTGTAAGGCCTGGAAAAGTGGTAAAGAGGGCAGATCAAATGTGTCTTTTTTTGGTTAGAAATGCACTTTCCCCTTCAGTATCGTGTGTGCGAGGCTTTGAAATAATAGTTTCCTCCTGTTTTACATGTTTTTCTGTATTGTCGGGCTTCATACCTCACCAGAAAACATTAATTTATTTATTTTCTGACTCCACCCACCTGAGGTTTACCCCAACCAATGAGGTTATTTCTGCCCGGGAGAAATGTTTGTGCAACTAAAACTCTTAATTTGTGGTTAAGGGTTGTATTCCTTTTAGTTTCAGAGCAAGGCACTACTAAGTCTCTGCCAGGGCTTGTGGTGAATCACAAAAATGTGCGCGCTCACAATACTCCAAGCTGCTTTGGATAAAAGCATCCACCAAAATGACATATGATAAAAAACAAGCGTGATCCTGCATGCAGCGGATTGCAGCGGCGTCACAGCCGGGGAGTAATAAGCTCAGCCTGCGTGTTGGCTGGAGCTCTATGATTGCTCAGGTGGATGTGTTCCGTGTTGTATTTAATCGCTCTGTTTGGCGATTGAAGCTTTCTTCGCCTCCCCCGCCGCTTGTTGTCATGTTAAAGGTAAATAAGTCACTGTCTGGCTCAGATGATAGCATTCATTAAGCATGCTGAATAAAGCTGCGGTGCACTGCGATGCACAGCGGTGCCTTTATTGGTTTCTCCATACCTTCTTCTTAAAGGCCTCATTGTCAGCGTTTGTCAGCATGCATGGTACATCGAGGTACTCACCCTCCCTTCTCCACTTTTTCTTCTTCTTCTGTTTTTGTGCAGATGAAATAAAAGATGATTTTGACACCCTGGGGCCTGACACCACTTTGCAGACAGTTGGAAACGGTACAGGTGAGTTCAGATATTTGCTGTATGTGTGTCAAACCTTTCATGTTAAGCCATATTTGTCTGGTGCCTTACGTGCATGTTTCTTTGTCGGTCTGCAAGTCTTTAAGGTCTAACAGTCCTATCGTTGGTGATTAGTACTCTAACCTAAACATAATAATAAAAGTCCTTCATTTTTAACTCCAAAATATAGGGTAAGGGTACTCTACCGTCAAGGACTGGATATTTTAGTTTTCTTTCTCGTACTGCTTTTTACCGTCTATACATCTAGCAGGTCATGTTAAAAGGTTAAAAACTCTTCGGTGTCCACACAATTTACTTCCTGCAGCTCAACTACAACTTGTAGGACCTGGTAGATGTTAAGAGCTTCTCAAACTGAAAGCAAACCGTTCAACATGACCATTTCACACCCAAAACTGGGTTCAAACTCAACTAAAGTTCTAAGTTTTAAAGACCTCAAACCACCGACTACTGATCTAGGGTTAGGCTAAGCATATGTCTGTAGTTTCTACTTTATGAAAAATTGACTATTTAGTAAGTGACTGAAACTAAACAAATCCCTCCTTCTTAGCTAGATGTGTTGCTGGTGACCTGGTGGATGTTAAGAGGTTAGAAAGTCTTTGATGTGCCATCAGGTTGAATGTGGCTTGTTTCAGTAGGGTTGGATTTCAGCTAATGTCCAGCCCTTTGATGGCACTTCTGCCTGTTTTAGATACTCAGTTGGATACCTCAAAAAAGAAGAACTGTAATGCCAAAATGTATGTAAGACATTTGATTAATTTGAAGGGTCACTAGTTTTTATTTCTAACCTTGACGGTTTATTGATAACCTGCTGAAGACTGATGGGGTCAAAATGACTAATTCCAGGTCAAAACTGGGTTCAAAACTAGACTAAATTTGGCTGTAACATAAAAGGTTGTAATAGTTATAACCACTAAACCACAGAACCTGAATCTCTTAAGATCTACCAGGTCACTGGTATTTGCCTAATTAACATGTGGATAAAAGAAAAATCGAACCTAAATGGGTTGCTGGTGGCCTGGTGAATGTTAATAAGTTAATACAGGCCTTTTTAGCTTTTTGCAGTCCCTGGAGGAGTTCCTGAACAGAACAAAGCAAACAAATCCACAAACTGCGCGCTGTAATTAAAAGGAAATCTTCCTCTGCTGACTCAGTGATCACTGAGGCAATCCCGTGTATGTTTATAGGCAGCTGAAGTGATTTTGATTTTAATAACCATTGATTACACATGCTACTTTCAGCTTTCCCAGTTAGCTAAGTGTTTCTTCTGGTGGAGTCGAACCCTATCTGCCATTTTTCATTAAGCCACCAAAGCTGATTTGTCGCCACATACCCTCCCTTCCATGATATCATCCTGGCCACCCTGACAATTGGCCTCGGACGCCGTTATGGTAAACCGAACTCGCCCCGCAGAACGCCATGCAGCCCTGAATCAAAATCCTCCCTTCAGCTTTAATTACCGTTACTTTCTGCTGGTGTTTTCCTCTTCGCTTTCTTTTCTCCTCTCCCTCCTTCATGTTCTGAAAATTCAACCCCAGCAAATGTTTTCCATTTAAAGGACTTTTGGAAACAATACTGTGGCACCGCTGTAGAAGCTCCCCGCCACTAGATCACATGTGATTTCATTTAAAGACATGAGCAGTTTGATCACGTCCCCCGATGCCAAAGCACACTTTGATCCAGGTGATTTCCTCCTCCGTTGGAAAGAAAGCTGGTCGTTTTCTCCTTAAAGAAACACTTCGCATGTATGTTTTTTCATCCAGAATATGTCCTCATTTTATTATTCCTGATGATAGAAGCTTGGTCGCTTGCATCAGCTGAATGTTAAAATAAACCATGTTTCATTACCCTGAAGCTTTTCAGCTTTAAGTCCAGGAACTGATTGCACTGAGCCGCACCCAGTCAATCATCAGTCAATCATCACAATTAGCTTAGCACTTCCTCCAAAGCCACAAAGAATCATCTAATGAGAAGACTGAGAATTATGCCATCACGGTTATCAAAAGCGATCCATTGGCACCGATGACATTTCGGTGCCATTTTTGACATCCAAATATCTACTACCTTGACCTTTCGCAAATTGGCCTGCAAAGTCATCACGGTCTAACAAATCGCTCTTTAAACCTCACCTTGGCTCGCAGTCTAAAAGCCTAATTAACGGGGGGGTGAAGTCTGATGAGACGTCACTTGGTTGTTTTTGTTTTTTGAGGATTTTTTTTTTAAAAAAAATTTTGGTCGCCAAACATCCTCCAGGATCTCTCCAGGTTGTAAACAGTACGTGTGCGTGTCTGTGCGCGCGTACGTGTGATGTTTTGAAAGTCGGCCATCCCCTTGACTAATGAAGGCTGCTGATTTTCTTTTTGCTCCGGTTTGTTGTTTAGGAGGCAGCTATCTCCACGCTGCAGCTTAAGAGTTTCCCTGAAGAGAAGGGACTGGGAAATAATTTGAGAAAACGCATTGTGTGGCCTCAGCACTTTGGTTGGCTTAAGATTCATTCTGCTCAGCTACGGCAAAGCATGCCCCCCGGCCCCACCCCCACACTCTCTCTCCTCTCTAGCTCTTTCTTTCCCTTTTTTTTCGTCTCTTTTTGTGGTTTGGCCCTGGTAATCTGTTCAACACAGAATCAACAAAAGCCACAGCCTCTTGATTGACCTTATATGTGAAAGTCGATACAGAGAAACGTGGCTCTGTTGCTGATTAAGCCAGGCTTGTCTGTATGTGTATGTATGTGAGGCTCTTTTTTAAAAAATTATTTGTGTAAATTAGGTCAGTGAAGTTTTTTTTCGAGGCTCATGGTAGCACGTTTATCTCCCAACTTTTGTTCGGATTAAGTTACAGTTCTTGTTTTAGCCGACATGGCGTGACAAGCGAGCTCAGTAATTTAGATGCATTCTCCCCAAAGCACGGCTGTAATGTTTTAGGGTGGCTATCCTCATCACATTTCCACCAAGATGTTCCCAATATCCTCCTGTAAGACATTTCTCTGGGGACGAAGGGAATCCAATTTATTCCTCTCGCCTCCCCCCCACCCTCCTGTCCTCAGTCTCCTCCTTCACAATCTCCATCTCTCTCTTCCTCTCTGTCACTTCAGTCAAGAGCGTCGATTGCACTTCAGAGTTGGAGGACTTCTTTGCCAAGCGGAAGCTGGACGACAGCGACAGCCACGTGGTGAGCATCGCCGAGTACCTGCAGCGGGGCGACACCGCCATCATCTACCCGGAAGCCCCCGAGGAGCTGTCCCGCCTGGGCACACCGGAAGCCACTGGACCGGAGGAGAACGGTACGGGTCCTGTCCAAGGGTTTGTAGGAAGGATCTGGGGTGAAAGATCAGGGTGAGAGGAAGGAAACAAGATAAGATGTAACCCAGAACAGCTATGACTCAGAAAATATTGAGAATTGATGCTAATTTTGACCTAATTTTGATAACCTATCTATGGTTCCCTGTGTTAAGGAAGAGTTGCAGGTAGGTTTAACCTCTCAGAGTCAGGGTTAAGGTTATTTTTAGACACGTGTTAAAAGAAAGTAAAGTCTAAGTCATTGGGGTCATTGGCACTGACCCAACCCGAACCCTAAGCTATCAGAATCTGTCATTATGATTTTTAATTGTTCCTCCAAATTTTCACAATCATGGGATACAAAAAAGGATCCTTCTAGATGGCAAGCATCAAATCTATTAAAGTTTTTTTCTCTAAAACATAAGTAGGTTTAGGGTTAGACCTCACAGGGCTAAACAGGCATATTTTCAGGAAGGAGAATATGATATCTTTCAAATTAAGCCTCATGCATTTGTTTTGGCATCATAGTTTTTCAGTTCAAGGTTGTCCAAGTAGACAAAACCTAACTCAAACCCTGCTCTTAACTCTAGATGTGTTGCCAGCAGCGTGGTGGATGTTTTTTGCAGAAAAGACACCCACAATAACCTTTAAACTTGAAGAATGTCTTAAAACGTTCTTTAAACCGATGCATTTAAAAGCCTTTCCTATCACTCCAGACCATTTTAAAGGATATCCAGCCTTACATGTGGCCTACTCTTATAGCATAACTGCTGCAGTAACTGAGGGTGCTTGCTCAGCTAATGTCCCAGCAAATGTTTAAAAAAAAAAAAAAGAAAAGAAAGGGGAAAAAAAAGTCTTCTCGCTGACACGACCGGGCAGCTGTTGGTCCCACAGATTCGCCGGATGCCTGGGTGTTTACCTACAGTCTTAAGCAACAGCTGGGCAGGGGCTTGAAATCAGATAGCACACCTCTGAAGCTCCCCAGAGGGAAAGAATTGGAAGAGGGGGGCTTGAATTTGAGCGGGATTGTGATTCACGCTGCAGACACGATGAACGTGCCAGCGGTGGTGGTTGGGTGTGGGGGGACTAGAAAATGAGGGCTGTTTAAAGAAATTAGGACTATCTGTGGAATAGTGTGTGCGTGCAGTACCGTGTACGTGTTTGTAACTATGTGGAGGAAAGTGAGAACGAGTGGGAGTGCTGTGTGTGAGTCGGGAGGAGGTCGTAGTGCAGCGGATGCCAGCCTGACACTGTGACTCTCATGTGGAGCAGATTGCAGAGATAACTCCCATACCACTCTGGGCAGCCCGCCCGTTAGTTGCCATTGATTCGCTGACCTTTTGGCCCGCTTTCCCTTCCCCTTCCTCCTCCCTCCTCCTCCTCCTCCCGCTGTCTCCTGTGCAGACCTGCCACCTGGAACGCCAGATGCCTTCGCCCAACTGTTGACCTGCCCCTACTGCGACCGGGGCTACAAGCGTTTGACATCGCTGAAGGAGCACATCAAGTACCGCCATGAGAAGAACGAGGAGAACTTCGCCTGCCCCCTGTGCAACTACACGTTTGCTTACCGCACTCAGCTTGAGCGGCATATGGCCACACACAAGCCTGCGAGGGATCAGGTGAGGGGGATTTTCTTTCTTTTTTCTCCTTCTTCTTCCTCATCCCATCCCCTTCTTCCTGTTTTTCCCTCCTTCCTCCTCCTCCCTCCTCCTCCTCCTCTGTCTGTCCCCTGTTTCATTTCATTTCTAATGTGCCCCGATCCCTCAGAGAAGGGAGATCATTTTTTCTGATTGGCAATCATTATTAATTTTTCATGGCATTTTGAAGATGCAGATCCTTTAATGGTAATAACTTTAATTGAGGCCCTAAATGGTTTTTTGATGGCCCTCCCTGATATGATTTTCCAGTCTCGTGTTCACGATCGAATGATTGTGTTAATTTCCAATTTGGAAATTTTTATCAGCTCCTTAACTTCACTTCACTCCTGGCCTTTAATGTTCTTCTGGTGCAGCCCGCAGTCGTAGCACTCCATCAAACTCCACCCCCTCCACTTCTAATTTCATGCACTGCATAAACATCTGTGTATACTTTAATTTTTTTTCTCCCGCGATTTATATCCTGTACGTCTGAAATATAATGTGAATCCGCTGGCAGTTAGCATGAATCACCTTAAAGTTCTGTGAGGTGAAAACGCATCCAGCAGTTACGGGTGTTTAACTCGCTTGTCAGCTTTTAGTTGAAGATGTGCGGTGAGATAGATTGTGGCAAAAAAAATTGCACGCTTTCAGAGTTTTTGCACATTTGGGGATAATTAGAAGTTCTCAGTAAGCTAAAACTGGAGCAGTAAATTTCAAAGTAGATGGAGTTGATGTTTTTGCTTGGGAGGATAATTATAATTGAAGAATTTTTGCTTTATTAAAGACTGCGACTTGATCTCTAAATGTAAAGAATCCACTTATGTAGACATGTTAACAGCGCCATGCAACAGTCATGCCAAACTGTATTGTATTAAAAGTTACAGACACTTCAGCCAGCAATCCATTGATCCACCTATGAACAATCACTTGATGAAAGTGGGGACAAGGAACTCCCTTTTTCTCAGGAAGAGACCTCCAGCAGGCAGCTGATTGGCCATTTTTTTTTAAAAAAGAACAGAAAACTTTTTCACTCAGACACCCTGAAATCATTGGCTAATAATTTGTTAAAATTTGTTAATTTATTATTTTTAACTACATAAATAATACAATTCTGTAATAGTTACATTCTGATTATATAACAAGCTATTAATGATTAATAAATGTTACCATCATTTTCCTCATTTTCTTAGCTCACCTATAAAACCACAGATTCAGTCAACCTGATTTGAACAGCCTTCCCCAGCCTAATTTGAACCTAGACTACAAACAAAACCAAACAATGAGTAAGACAGGAAATGATGTTTAACCATCTATAAACACAAGAAACCCAACTATTAAGTGGCAAATAATATTGTCATTTCGTGGTTTGTTAAAAGTAGAAAAACTGTTGTAAATCTGTGTTGCAATGGTTATTGTAGACATGCCAATAATCAGATTATTTATGGGTCTCAGTAAGAAACTTTGTTAAACATTTTACTATTAACTAATAGCAGGAATAACTTGGTGGATAGTAATAATAACTAGACTAATGTAGGGGGTCCAAAATGAATGTAATGTACTTAAACAGCCAAACAAAGTGAAAAATGAAGAATGATCTGGTCCTGGTGAGACACAAAGGTCAGTTAACTACCAATTTATCGTTTATTACCGCTGTTTATTATAAAATGTTAGACTTTTTTCTTTTACATAGAGAAAAACTACAGCTCAAATGGGTCAGCTCCATTTGGAGAAAAATAATCTGTCACGTCTCGGTGTCCAATTTTCTCTTGGACTTCCTCTGCTAGAAAAACCTTGTAATGCAAGTAGAGTTATAAAAAAAGAACTGAGCCATTCAGCCAATAACAGATGATATCATGTACTCTGATGCTTTGCGGTGTTCAGTCCCAGGTCGTGGGTGTTGTGTTGTGCTCTCTGAAGCGAGGATGACAGGCTCAGACTGTGGCTGATTTGATCAGATGTCAGCAGCCAGCACTTTCACCTGATCTACCAGCTGGGTGTAAACGTGAGCAGATGGGCCGGCCGACTGAGCCGCTGTCCCAATCCTCATATTACAATGCTGTTGCTGCTCCCCTCCGGAGTCCAGTCAATGGCCAAAGACTCCTATTCAAGCACCGTGGCTCCTTCTACAAAGCCGGTTATCTTGATTTGTAAATGAGCTGGATTGTTTAAGTGCTAATCCTCCAGATGAGATTGAGGTGATGTCTTACTCATTTTGATTCCTTTCCCTAGGTGGCGCTCTTGTTTTTTTAAGCCTGTCCTCTAATTATCGACACTGACAAACTCCACTGTTTGCTTATATTAGATGTACATTTGGCAATTAACAACAAGCCGAGCCGCAGTCAGATTAACATAAAGAGTAATGTTCTGATAGGTAAACATGTGCTGCGCCGTTCTGTCTGCTATGTTTACAAGCGTTAATACTCCTCCTCCTCTTAAGCAATTAGCTGAAATATGACTAATTAGAGGTTATACATATGCAAACATCCAGTCCAATCCAGTCGGGCCCCCGCCCACAAACAGCAGTGGTGGCGTTCACACAGACAACAAGCCATGAAGCAGAGACGGAGCGTTTTCGCCAGTGCCATTCACAATTACGAGCGCGGAGCAATTGTGTCTTATTAGCAGTGGTGGCGAGACTAAACTTTACCGGGCAGGGGTCCTCGGGGAGGGGGAAGTAAGAGGAAGGTGGTGGCGGCGGCAATGGAGGTGGGGGCGGAGGTAGCGAAGCAGCTGTTGCTGTTTGTTTATGCAACTCAGCAACATACGAGCGGTGGGGTCCCTCTCCGGCGCTTGGCGGGGCCTCGACTCTCCCTGCTTGATCTTTGAAGGTTGGGGCTGTTTGAACAATTCCTCCCAGTCCTCCCAGTGTCCTGCGCGCCACCATCTGTCTCCCCAGGAATGTGGGTAGAGTCAGCACACACCCCAGCATTTGTCAAGGCTGAACTGGGAGGAGGGAGTCGCTCTGCTTTTCCCCCTAGCGAGCTCAGAGAAAATGTGTCTCTCTCTTTTTTTTTTATCCATATTTACTAACCATTTAACATCCCTACCTCCCACTTGGAATTAATTGTTTTGTGAGTGACGAGCCAGGTTTACACACCCCGAGTTGTTGTTGCTGAGTATTATTATATTTTGATTTTTCTTTCCCTATTTTTTAAGAGAGGAAGGCTCTGTTTGAATTGCAAATGTGATGGATTGCAACTGATGTTTACCTTTTTTTTTTTTCTGAACAGCAAAATCAAGGCCGGGCCCATGTGCCGGCTTCTTTATCCCAAGATTATTAAAGAGACATTTGAGGTTTTAGGGGGGGAAAAAAAAGACCTAATTACTGCAACACATTTGCAGAGGGGAGGAAAGAAAAAAAGTGCATTTCAGATGGTGTGAATACAGGTATGCTGGGCGAGAGAGAGCTCACAGATGATTCTGAATACATTTTGGACTGATTAGACCCCAAATTAATGAAAAGTAGATCACATCGGCAGCTCTAATGAAGGAGAAACGCTCTAAAAAAAGACTCTTTTCATTTATTCTATTTTCTGGGCTGCCAAATTCTAAAGGCAGGCCTCCTTTGGCTGTGGAGCCAGGAAATTAAAAGGTATGTGATTCTCTCTGTTATCGCCGCCGCTGCCTGTAGTTGCTCAACGGAGGTGGGAGTAGAAAGCCAAGATGCTTCATTTGCGACAGGAGCCATTTGGCTTGTAGCGTGAACTGAACTCTTACCCCCTCCATGTTTGTACCTTTTTCTTTTTTTAAAATCTCTTTCTCTCTCTCCCTCTTTTTTTTTCTCTCTCGCAGCACCAACTGCTCAACCAAGCGGCCGGCAACCGCAAGTTCAAATGCACCGAGTGCGGCAAGGCCTTCAAATACAAGCACCATCTGAAGGAACACCTCCGGATTCATAGCGGTGAGTTGCAGGAAGAACGCTGCCCTGCTCTTTGAATATTCATAACGGTGATTTAAGGATCCGCAGAAATTCCTTTTGGTTTATTTTGGACACTCGTCGGCTGTTAATGGACACTGAAGTCCTCGGGGTGTGCAATATTTGGTTATGTGTGTGAAGCTTTTAAATTGAATTGAATTTATTTGTTTACTTGTCGCAAACTTTCCTTTTTATCAGCCTTAAAGAAAGAATATTTTGTTGCAGAGGTCAAATGTGTACATTAAACTTACTTCAAAACTTCATGTACTGTGGAGCTGTTATTCTGGTAATACAAGCATGAAACAAATAGTATCCTTACCTAGGAAGTCCTATTACTCAACTATAATTTATTATTTTATATAATTTAATTTATTTTTAATGCAGTTTTTCTCAGATTACATTGACTTTAGGTTCAAAGCAAAACATGAATAATTAAATAACTTTTACATTTTCTTAACAGTGTCCCAGCCACTCTTAAGGAATGTTTTTTCAATTAATTCCTACAGTTTATTGGACGAGAGCCTTTTTTCCTACAAATAAAATCAAATAAAAATAATTTGAAGTCCATCCCACTTTTTTGAACATGCTTTAAACGTCCAAAACACAAGTAGTCAGCGAGGTTTCCATCCCTTTGTGTTTAGTGTCTTTGTGTGCTCACTGAGCTGAGCAGAAAACCTTAAAGCTAATAAATGTTAAAGAATGGTTTACTTTAACTCAAAACATGGCAGTACAAAAAAAGAGCGAAGATCTCTAAACCAATTCAGTTGGCAGAAAATAAAGAAAACGCAGACGCTACACTGGCAGATTACCGGCTCTAGCGCATATTGCATATCTTGGCACAATTCAATTCATTTCAATTCTGTTTTATTTATATAGCACCAGTTCACAGCAACAGCCACCTCAAGGCGTTTTATATTGTAAGGTATAGACCGTAAAATAATATGAGTGAAAAAGCAAAATTGCATGACCCCCCTTTGAGCCAATTGGTTGTTTACTGGTCTTGGCTAACCAGCAGAAAACTGATGGGAGTCATGGGCTCATCAGTCTTTTTATCTGTGTCTATAAATGTCAATGTTGAGGTTTTTTTTTCTGGTGTCCTCTATAAATAAAAAGAAGTCCATGTTTTACGCCTTGTTTAACCATCTATATTTCTTGTTTCAGGTGAAAAACCTTATGAGTGCCCCAACTGCAAGAAGCGCTTCTCTCACTCGGGCTCCTACAGTTCCCACATCAGCAGCAAAAAGTGCATTGGCCTGATTGCGGTCAATGGCAGGATGCGCAGCAACATGAAGACTGGCTCCTCCCCCACCTCTGCCTCCGCCTCCCCCACTAACACTGCCATCACCCAGCTGCGGCAAAAGCTCGAGAACGGCAAGCCACTCGGCCTCGCCGAGCACAACAACCACCTGAACATCAAGACGGAGCCGCTGGACTTTGACTACAAGCTGATGATGGCTTCTCATGGATTTGCCGCTCCTGGGCCTTTCATGAATGGAGGAGTTGGAGGAAACAGCCCACTTGGGGTCCACCACAACTCAGCCCAGAGTCCCTTGCAGCATCTTGGGATGGCCGGACTTGAAGCGCAGCTCCTGAGCTACCCGGGTCCACTGGGGAATAACCTGAGCGAGGTACAGAAGGTTCTTCAGATCGTGGACAACACTGTGTGCAGGCAGAAAATGGACTGCAAGCCAGAAGAGCTCTCCAAGCTCAAGGCCCACATGAAGGAGCTGGGATGCCAGATAGAGGAGCAGAAACAAGCGCTGACAACGGCAGGCGGGGCTCAGGTCGGTCTTCCACTTGTCAATCACAACGGCGCCACCAAAAGCATCATCGACTACACATTAGAAAAAGTGAACGAAGCCAAAGCCTGCCTCCAGAGCTTGACTACAGACTCAAAGAGACAGATTAGCAATATCAAACGAGAGAAACCCAACCACATGCTTGAAGGAGGTGTGGATGAGAAGGTGCAGGAAAACAACATGTTTACACCTTACGCTTGCCAATACTGCAAAGAAACCTTCCCCGGGCCAATACCTTTGCATCAGCACGAACGCTACCTGTGTAAAATGAACGAGGAGATCAAAGCTGTGCTGCAGCCCAGTGAGAATTTGATGCCCAATAAACCAGGGATATTCATGGAGAAGAACACTCACTTACCCTCCTCCGTGTTGTCTGACAAGGTACTCACTGGGCCTCTTAACCCTTACAGGGACCACATGTCTGTGTTGAAGGCATACTCTGCCATGAACATGGAGCCCAACTCGGAGGAGCTGCTCAAGATTTCCATAGCGGTCGGCCTTCCTCAGGAATTTGTCAAGGAGTGGTTTGAGCAGCGAAAGATGTACGAGTACGGCACTAACAGGACCCCACCACTAGAGCACAGGAACAACACGGATATGGTTGTCGGAACAAATAACCACCACACTCCACCAAAAGACTCTTTGGCAGCTAGGTCGCCACTGTCTCTAATCAAACCTACTGACCGCATCACATCACCCTCCATAGCAGAGCTCCATAACAACGTGAACAACTGTGACAACTCGCTCAGACATTTGAAAAACCACCAGTTCAGCGGCAGCCAAACCAAACCCACAGGTGAAAAGTTGGACCACTCCCGCAGCAACACCCCCTCCCCGCTAAATCTGTCCTCCACTTCTTCCAAAAACTCTCACAGCAGCTCCTACACTCCAAACAGCTTGACTTCAGAAGACCTGCAGGCTGAGCCGCTGGACCTGTCTCTGCCGAGACTCATGAAGGAACCCAAGCATGCACTGACTGTCAAAAGCAGACCTAAAGTCAACAGTATTACCATTGACCATAACAGCATCCCTTCTCCCCGAGAGCACTTCGAAGAGCCTTTGAACTTGGCCTATCTCAAAAAGGATTTCTCAGGCTCTACCAACAATGGAAACTTAGAAAAAAGCACTAGCCCCATCTTCGGCATTAACCCGTTTGCGGCCAAACCCTTGTACACGTCGCTTCCACCTCAGAGCGCTTTCCCACCCGCCACATTCATGCCCCCGATGCAGGCCAGCATACCAGGTCTTAGGCCCTATCCGGGCATGGATCAAATGGGCTTCCTACCACACATGGCCTACACTTATGCAGCAGGGGCAGCTACCCTTGCCGAGATGCAGCAGAGGAGAAAGTACCAGCGGAAACCAGGTTTCCAGGTAAATAAGCCACCTGTGGTTTTATGAAAGCCCCAGGCTCACTCAGATTCTCTGAAATGATCTGAACTCATTTCTGTACTAATTAAAAAACCACTCAGGAGTTAGGAGAGTGAAACGCTCACCTGAGGTAGACTGAACTGGCATAGGCGATGGAGATAAACAGCTGTGACACAACCCCGGGGTGGAAAAAGTGAGGCGTCATTAGTGGGAGGAAAGGAGGGCCTGTGCAGCCTGTGTTCAGCTGTTTTAGCAGTAATATCATTCAGTGATGAAAAAGAAAAAGCTTTGAGGATTGCTCCTACTTCCTTGACTTCATTTTAACTGGATTATCTCATCCCGTCTTAATGAGCCTCCAGCCCTTCTACCAGAGTTTCATTTGCAGATTTATGAATGTTAGTGGTGTTTTAATTTTTACCCTCAAAAAAACACTGGCACAAAATATCAAACAGCATCAGGTTCAAATATATGACAGGACCCATATTGGCCCTAAAGTTTAATCTCGTTAAAGCTCTAATTGTTACCACTCTGCACAGTAAATTTTACCCGCTGGAGTACATTAATGCTCTCGACTCCAGTCCTCCTCCAGAGCTGGCCTGAACTCACATATTTTGTTATTAAATATGGGTGAAAGGCCTTTGTAAAAATGACAAAGGTGAGCCCCGGAGCTGTGCACTTCTCTGAAATTTCCCATTGCAACTTTGCTGCATTTTAAAGAGAGCCAAAGCCAAAATGAGCTTCTACATGTGGATTAATAATGCACAGTCTCCATGTTCATTACCAGTGAATGCTGAAGGCTGTTTAACATAGAGGGAACCATTTTGATGAAAAAAAGTATTAATAATGTTTCCTATTCTAAGTTATTAAATTAGATTTTAAAAATACAGCTACAGGCGTTTAGTTCAAATTGATTGCAGAGTGATAGTGGTCGCTTCTTAAAACACAGTGCAGCGCTGTCCTCACATTATCACACACATATTCATTAAAGAAAGCTTCGGTGGCTCAATATTGGCCATTAAGGTGCACCTTCTGATTTTAATCATTATATGAGTTTGCAATGTCAAGAATGGCTCACTGTGCCTCCTCTAATGTTGTAATATTGTTCTCCATCAATTCATATTTAAGACTAATCTTCATCATAAAAGAGAATTTTAAAGGAATGTGCAGAATTAACGCTCGTGTACAAAATTAGACCACACTGAATACACCATTATGGCGGTGTTTCATAATGAGGAGCCTGTCAGTTATAGATGGGTGATATTACTGCAGGGCTGAAAGTTTTATAAGAAATAAACGCCGGTATGTGCTGGTAATCAAAAATGCATGAGAACATGTAGCGTTGTGTGATTGTTTGGGAGGAACGCTTCAGTTTAATGATTCCTATGTGGACAAATGGTGTCAGGCTAGATATTTTTATGATCTTTCACCAGCTATTGTTTAAAGAAAAGAGGATATTCACCCCTAAATAACTTTTTTTTTTTTTTTGCGTTGATCTTCTGGACTTTCCTTTAAAATTAGCAGTTAGTTTAGAAATTAGCATGCTATCAGCAACTTTGTGTTAATGTAATATGACCTAAACTCACAACATTCAGCTAATGATGTAAATCAATGTCATTTAAAATGATGAGTATCAAGTATGAGCTTTTCCACCAACGTAGATTGAGCTACAAAGTGTTTGTAGTTTTGCTAAATGACACTCCCAAAGCATACTAATTAGCTAACAGACACTTAGCTGTTAATTTAGCAATTAGCATGACACCTAATTGCTAACTTTTTGCCAAACTTCATACAATTTTTCAAGATATTTCATAGCAAACCTAAATATAACTATCAATGTAAAGAAATTGCAACTAAAATTGTAAACATTAGCTTTCTGTCAAATTAGTATTAGGAGTTAATAAACCGGCACGTGAACACAGGCATTTTATTTTTCCTTAATTTAGCTATAATTAACTGTCACATTGAAGGCTTATATAGCTTGAAAATCTAACTACTACTACAAGGTTGTTTTTTTAACAAGATAAATTTAGCAGGAAAAAGAAACTTTAGCATTTCTAACATACATATTCTAAAAAAATAAACAACTAATAAACTTTTTTTCACATTTAAAAAAATATACACTGCTTATAAAGAGCTTATAGGTTTTATAGCTTTATAGATAAAATAAACCCGACTTTTAACTAAAAACAGATACTGTGTTAACTAATATTAGCTTTCTTGCTACGGTGGCATAAGGTAAATACCCTTCTAAATGGGTTAAAAACTCCCAGCAGCTCAAAAAATATTTATTGTGTTAGCTAAAAAAATATTGTCACACCTTTTGAGATTTTAACATGTATGCTCTTTAGGCGATATGTAGCATTTGGATATTTACTCTTAATTTACAGTTAGCTTAGCAATTTACACTTCAGAAAAGGGTGTCTTCTGGTTAAACATAACTATAAATAAATTAATTTGTGTTTGAGTCATATTAAGAACATAAACTCATAATTTAAGTAAAAATTTAAAGGGATTACATGTGGAATAATGTCAGCAACAGATATTAGCATTTACATAAAGCTAGCTTAAGCTAGAGTCAAGTTATTTGCCACACACACAGTGACCACCTCACTGTTTTCTCATTTTTAAAAGAATATACAACATCTCCTCATCACACTAAATTCATTTATGTGTTATCCTTTCTCCCTTTTTTTTGTTTGTAATTTTTTTTCTTTTTAGGGGGACCTGCTCGACGGTACACCAGATTACATGTCAGGGCTGGACGACATGACAGACCCCGACTCCTGTCTGTCGCGGAAGAAGATTAAGAAGACCGAAAGTGGTATGTACGCGTGTGACTTGTGCGACAAAACATTCCAGAAGAGCAGTTCCCTTCTAAGACACAAATATGAACACACAGGTATATACTGTTCTAGACCCTTATTTTAAACCCCATGCTTTTTTTATGTTTTAAATGTTTGTGTTGCCAAATCCTATCAGTATGAATATATTTTAATATATAAATTTTTTTTATGTTATCCCCCTTTTCCCTCCTTCTTTCCTTCTCTGTTTAACCCTTAAGTTGTATATATGTAAACCCACACCTAACTTGCTTCTTCATTGACAGGGTTGAAATCCAGCGAATGAGTAAAGGCTTTGTGTGTTCTTTTTCTGTAATTATTGCAGGTATAGGCAGGATTGTACCATTTATTTCCCAATCATGTCTTCCTGTATGAACCATTTTGCTATCTTTAAAGACACACATCAATTCACCTAGATATGTAAAGCCAGCAAAAAGCCCCTTAATGCCTTTATCGGCCCTATTATTGGCGATAGATCACATCAGCGGAGTAGTGCTTAGAAGCTTCAGAGCACCGATAACAAGTCTTTCATTATAGTTATTATACAGAGATCCTCTTTCACCAAGTTGCATCATTTATTTTATCCACTATCTGTAGAGGAGCGCTCTGTACTTTACGCAGCCTTCGTGTTATCTGGTTGGACATAAAAGGGAGGGAGGCTCCACCGTCAGAGCTCCTCTTTATTCAAAAGAAAAAAAATGGGGTGGGGCGCGGGGGTGCGTTATCTCCACTCCTGATGCGTCGCTGTGTGTTTTTAACAATATCGAGCCAGATGTTGGACCTGGAGTGCAGTTTCGGAGCTGTCAGAGGGGGGAGTCATGTGATTTGTGCGAGGCAGGAAGCCATATTTCCACACGTGGTGAGCAGCAGTTAGGGAAATGCCAAAATTAGAGGCTTCTTTGTAGCTTCTTAAAAAGAATCCAGGTATCTTTTAGGTAAAGGAGTGTGGGGGAAAAGCGCCATTTAGCCAGAGAGTTTATGGCCCCGTGTCATAAAACTATCTCACCCCGCACTCGCGGCCAGCTCGGGTTTCTCATTTTGAGCCTTGGCGTCTGAGCTGCTCCGTCATATTTGGTAGGCAAGGAGCTCCAGCTCAAAACCTAATATAGGCCCAGGCCTCGCCATGAACTCGAATTGCAATCGGAGATGAGCAGGGTTACCCCTCGGAGCCTTCCCCGCCCCGCAGCCCCATCTCGGGTTTGTTTACCCCTTTGTCGCCTTCTCTGTTTGTTTGCTTTTGCAGTAGTTTATTTATGTTGCATTCATCAGTGTGGCACGCAGGGCCTAAAATAAGTAGTTGCGGTTCAGTTTCTTCATGCTTCAACCACGGGAGGGGAATTTCCATAATGTAGGCCCGTGAATGCGAGCACGCTTTTCTCATCGTGCTCCCAATTTGAATAAACAAATAGCCCAAAGTCGTAAGTTGGATTTAATGCTCGGTGATGTCATTTTTACTCCATGCCATCCAGTTCATCAGAGTTCTTCCTCAAAATTTTGCTTTGATTCTGACTTGTGTGTGTGTGTGTGTTTGATTTGCTGTGGCTGCAGGACGCCTCTCACGTCCCCTTCGTTTTTTTCTCTGCTTTGTGTCTCTGCAGGCAAGAGGCCGCACCAGTGCCAGATCTGCAAGAAAGCCTTCAAACACAAACACCATCTCATCGAGCACTCCAGACTGCACTCGGGGGAGAAGCCTTACCAGTGCGACAAGTGCGGGAAGAGGTTCTCGCACTCGGGCTCATACTCGCAGCACATGAACCACCGCTACTCCTACTGCAAGCGGGAGGCCGAGGAGCGGGAGGCCGCAGAGAGGGAGGCCCGCGAGAAGGGCCACCTGGAGCCCACCGAGCTGCTCATGAGCAGGGCGTACTTGCAGGGCATGACTCCTCAGGGTTACCCGGAGCTGGCGGAGCGAGAGGCTATCCTGAGGCACGACGTGGTGAACGGAGGGATCAGAGATGCAGGGCGAAAGGAAGTGGATGGAACGTACGCAAAGATCGGACGGAGGGATGACGAGTTTGAGGAGGAGGAGGAGGAGAGCAAGAGCATGGACACGGACCCGGACACGTTGAGGGACGAGGAGGAGAATGGAGAGCACTCGATGGACGATAGCTCGCTGGACGGCAAAACGGAAACCAAATCGGATCACGAGGACGCGATGGAGGATGGCGTGTAATCGACGGCGACACTTCAGAAGCTTCCCATCTTTAGAAGTTTAAAAAAAGAAAAACTAATGAAAAAAAAACAAAAGAAAAGAAAAGAAAAAAAGTTTTTAAGTTTCTCTCTTTTCGGTTCAAGTATTCTTACCTGCTCGGTTTAAAACGCCGTGTTTTAAGCTGTACGTGCACGTGCCTGAAGCTTCCGGGAAGCTTGACGGACTCCTCAGCGTGGACTCAAAAATCAATCCGGAAGAGGAGGAGGAGGAAGAAGGAGGCATTGAAGGGGAAAGGGGGAGGCTTGGGTTTGTGAAATAAGCTGCATTATGCAAACCGAACAATGAATAAATGAATACATTTCAAAAAATGTACAGTACTAAGGCCTAAAAATATGTGTGGTGCTAACCTCCTCAAATAAAAACCCCTGTGTTCCATAGTATTTATAGCACAACTAGTGACTTGTACAAATTGCACTCCGCTTCTATAATCATGAACAAAAATAATAAAAAGTATTGCCTATGTATATATTTATACAGTGTTGGAAAAAGAGCAGTAGGATCTGCACTACTACAGTCCTTCGGTATTACCTTTGTTATCACCAACCTACCTACGGTGTCGTCTTTAGTTTTCATCTCCAGCCACACTGTTTTAGGCCTCTTGAATCAAATGAAGGAATTAAAATTCAAAGACTGTGTGAAGGAGCTTTCCCCCCTCCCCTGTTTTTTTTTTGTTTCTTTATTATTTTTTTTAAAAGAGACCTTCATTTTAAGGGAAAATACAGTTTTACGGACAGATGTTGTCGTTTGGGGAGGGTCAAAAAAAAAATGAAGGACGAAGCCTTTGTAAGGTGTTTTTGATAAGAAAAAAGAAGCCTTATATGCAAACCTTTTAACCTGTGTGTTTTCTGCAAGTGCCACCCTCGTATTGTGTAAAAGGAAGGTTACTTTTTTTCACCAGCTTCAGTATTGATGAAATGGTTCACCGTTGTTCTTTGAAGCACCCGTGTCAGTATTATAGGCAGCAGTTCCTTAGTTTACATTATGTTGTGCAATGTTTTCTCACCTCTTTTCTTTGTCAGTATTACACCAAACCATTTTTTCCTCTTTTTTTTGAAAACAACAAATTGCATTTCATTTATTTGTAGGTTGAAAAAAAACATTATTTATGTGGCCCATTTTATATTTCCTAATTTTATTTATTTCATACTGTTGTGTACAGTACTATAGTTCTTCAATATATAGATATATTTTAGTAAAAAGGAACATGGTGTCGATCATAGGGGCAAATTTTACGTAAAGAGAGCATTTATTGTGTTTTGAAACATTGTGAAATGCGAAGTTTAATCTTATTTTATTTTATTTTTTTCCTTTATTTTCCAGCTACTGGAAAATTCCAAATTTGGGAACTTTTATACAATTGTGAAAACACTGTATTTTCGACTGAAAAATTCCACTTTCTTCATCTTTGTTTCTTTTTTTAAGCTAAAAAAAATGAAGAGGGACTGTTAAATACTATGTATGATATCATGACTGAAGAAGAATCTTTCCTGAAATGTCTTTGTAAAAGTATTATTGAATTCTTAATTTGTAATTTCTCTTGAAAATGACCCTGCTCGAATAAAAGTAGCCAAATTACAGAGTACCAAACCCTCGGGGCTTCGTGTTTGTTCACAAACGGTGAGGTGTGCTTGGCGTCGTCACGGTGAAGTCTTTCTTTTCAGATGGATTAAAGTCAACTAAGCCCAGCCCTCCTGCTGATTATCACTATTTTAAGATGAGAAAACAACATAAATGCCACGACCAATCAAGCTTTAAACAATAAAGGCAAAAATATTCTGTATTAGTGTCTTAATAAATCACATTAAAAGACTGAAACTTTGATTCCAGTCACTGGGAAACTAGATGTGAATCAATCTGCCAATGAAAATAGTCTCATCCTGTTTTTACTGAATTTGCTGAAATCTGCTGAGTCCAGCTGTTCTGGAATTGTTCTTTTGCAGGTTAAAAAATGCTGAACTTATAAAACAAATGATTAATTTTGACAAGAAAAGCTTTTTAAAACCTTTAAAAAATATTAAAATCATATTTGGAAGCTTTTCTTTTGAAACGAATGACATTTTAACACTTTAATTAAAGCATCTTGAGCAAATTGCTGAAAGCAGATAATATACTTATGTAGCTGTCAGCAAGTTTAAGAATGAAAATGATTTGCTTTGTTTCTTTGTTTCACTGAGTTGCTCCCACTGATTGGAGGACCAAATGTACACCAGAGCAAAACTACGACTACTTTAAATGCAGGTTTAAGGCAAGAAAACACAAGGTGAAGACACATTTAAGGCTTTTAAAGCACATTTGAAGCTTTTATTTTGAAGCATGACATTTTTGATAAACTGCTTGTTGTTTCACTGAAGTGATCCGACTAACTGAAGGATCTAGCATGCACCAATCCTCCACTTATCCCTGCTAATTCTAAATAAATACACCACCTCTGCTTAATAACTGATTAAAAGCTACTACAAGAAAACTCAAAGACACATTTAAAGGATTTAAAACCCTTAAAGGTTTTATTTAAAACTCCTTTCGAAGCTTTTAATTTGAAGTATGAGATTGTGTAATAGTATTTAATAGTTCATGATAAATCCCCCTCTTCCTCCTGTTATAGTGAAGCAGCTGAGAAGCTACAGTGATGACAGTAATAAAAATGCTGCATGTATCATTCAATATCAACACTGATTATTGAAAAGGCACAAATAGTTTAATTCAAAACACATTTTGAAGTTTTTGTATTAAAGTATTAAAATATGGTGTTTATTGAACCTTTAACTATATTTTTTACTATATACAGATAGCTCTCCACCAGAACAGATGTGGGATTTAAAGGCATCTTTTGCTGTTTCCCCACATTTTTGGAATAAAGGTTAGTTCTATATATTCTATATGTGACTTTCAATTAAAAACCAATATAAAAAAAATAAATGCAAATGCAACTGCATTCCCACATTACTTTAAAGGCTTCACAAAACTGACAAAATCAATGAAACAACACAAGATAAAAAGAGAAGAAGCTTTTAAATGTAAAGAAACTTTTTTGTGATTTTTATTTTGAAGTATGACAACATAACATTAAAGCACCTTGAGCTGATCTGAGTTGCTGAAAGTACATCTAAGGAAGAAAGTATCATCTTTAGGCTGGGTTGAGCTATTTCAGCTCAACCCCAACAGAGGTCGATTATCTTGTTAATAATTTTACCTCCTCACTACGTATGACTCTGGATACTGTAGCTCCTGTGAAAACTAAGGTCTCAAATCAGAAGTACCTGACTCCGTGGTATAATTCTCAAACACGTAGCCTAAAGCAGATAACATGTAAGCTGGAGAGGAAATGGCGTGTCACAAATTTAGAGGATCATCATTTAGCCTGGAGAAATAGTTTGCTGCTTTATAAGAAAGCCCTCCGCAAAGCCAGAACATCTTACTATTCGTCACTGATTGAAGAAAATAAGAACAACCCCAGGTTTCTCTTCAGCACTGTAGCCAGGCTGACAAAAAGTCAGAGCTCTACTGAGCCAACAATCCCTTTAACGTTAACTAGTAATGACTTCATGAACTTCTTCACTAATAAAATTCTTATCATTAGAGAAAAAATTACCAATAATCATCCCACAGATGTAACATTATCTACAGCTACTTTTAGTACCATCAATGTTAAGTTAGACTCTTTTTCTCCAATTGATCTTTCTGAGTTAACTTCAATAATTACTTCCTCCAAACCATCAACGTGTCTTTTAGACCCCATTCCTACAAAACTGCTCAAAGAAGTCCTGCCATTAATTAATTCTTCGATCTTAAATATGATCAACCTATCTCTAATAATCGGCTATGTACCACAGGCCTTCAAGCTGGCTGTAGTTAAACCTTTACTCAAAAAGCATCTCTAGACCCAGCTGTCTTAGCTAATTATAGGCCAATCTCCAACCTTCCTTTCATATCAAAAATCCTTGAAAGAGTAGTTGTCAAACAGCTAACAGATCATCTGCAGAGGAATGGCTTATTTGAAGAGTTTCAGTCAGGTTTCAGAGCTCATCACAGCACAGAAACAGCTTTAGTGAAGGTTACAAATAATCTTCTTTTGGCCTCTGACAGTGGACTCATCTCTGTGCTTGTCCTGCTAGACCTTAGTGCTGCGTTTGATACTGTTGATCATAATATCCTATTAGAGCGATTAGAACATGCTGTAGGTATTACAGGTACTGCACTGCAGTGGTTTGTATCATATCTATCTAACAGACTCCAATTTGTACATGTAAATGGAGAGTCCTCTTCACCCACTAAGGTCAATTATGGTGTTCCACAGGGTTCAGTGCTAGGACCAATTCTGTTTACATTATACATGCTTCCCCTAGGCAGCATCATTAGAAGACATAGCATAAAGTTTCACTGCTATGCAGATGACACGCAGCTCTATCTATCCATGAAGCCAGGTATCACAGACCAATTAGTTAAACTGCAGGAATGTCTTAAAGACCTGGATGGCCGCTAACTTTCTGCTTCTTAATTCAGATAAAACTGAGGTTATTGTACTTGGCCCTGAAAATCTTAGAAATATGGTATCTAAGCAGATTCTTACTCTGGATGGCATTACCTTGGCCTCCAGTAACACTGTGAGGAACCTTGGAGTCATTTTTGACCAGGACATGTCCTTTAACGCACATATTAAACAAATATGTAAGACTGCTTTCTTCCATTTGTGCAACATCTCTAAAATTAGAAATATCCTGTCTCAGAGTGACGCTGAAAAACTAGTTCATGCATTTATTACTTCCAGGCTGGACTACTGTAATTCTTTATTATCAGGATGTCCTAAAAACTCGCTGAAAAGTCTTCAGCTGATCCAAAATGCTGCAGCAAGGGTACTGACAGGGACTAGGAAGAGAGAGCATATTTCTCCTGTATTGGCTTCCCTTCATTGGCTTCCTGTTAAATCCAGAATTGAATTCAAAATCCTGCTCCTCACATACAAGGTCTTAAATAATCAGGCCCCATCTTATCTTAATGACCTTGTAGTACCATATCACCCTATTAGAGCACTTCGCTCTCGCTCTGCAGGCCTACTTGTTGTTCCTAGAGTATTTAAAAGTAGAATGGGAGGCAGAGCCTTCAGTTTTCAGGCCCCTCTTCTGTGGAACCAGCTTCCAGTTTGGATTCGGGAGACAGACACTATCTCTACTTTCAAGATTAGGCTTAAAACTTTCCTTTTTGCTAAAGCATATAGTTAGGGCTGGACCAGGTGACCCTGAATCCTCCCTTAGTTATGCTGCAATAGACGTAGGCTGCCGGGGATTCCCATGATGCATTGAGTTTTTCCTTTCCACTCACCTTTCTCACTCACTATGTGTTAATAGACCTCTCTGCATCGAATCATATCTGTTATTAATCTCTGTCTCTCTTCCACAGCATGTCTTTATCCTGTTTTCCTTCTTCACCCCAACCGGTCGCAGCAGATGGCCCCGCCCCTCCCTGAGCCTGGTTCTGCCGAAGGTTTCTTCCTGTTAAAAGGGAGTTTTTCCTTCCCACTGTCGCCAAAGTGCTTGCTCATAGGGGGTCATATGATATGATTGTTGGGGTTTTCTCTGTATTTATTATTGTGCGATCTATTGTACAATATAAAGCGCCTTGAGGCGACTTTTGTTGTGATTTGGCGCTATATAAATAAAACTGAATTGAATTGAATTTTAATATTCACACTAAACTTAAGAGATTTGGGGTGTTGACACTTGGAAAGAATAACTGAGACATTTAAAGGCTTCACACTTGACTCTGAACCTGTGATTTTTTATGGTTTTGTGAGGATTATTTCAAATATCAAATGTTAGGAGCTGATGACTAAAATTCTCTTGTGCTTTTGTTCTACCAGCTTCAAACAAATGTCATTCAGATTTAAAAGTGTCACTGTGACCTCGATTTTTTTGTAATGTTTTACAGTGAAACATCTCTAAAAATCGAACATTTTTATAACAGCTCGTGAAAAAAAGGAGCTTTCTGCCTTTTAATTGTTTATCTATCAGTTGTTTACTTCGGTGTAGTGTGAATGGACATGAAGGAAGTGTTTATAAGAAGGTAAAAGTTGTAAAACCTTAGAAAATAGAGTAAAAATTAAAAATTTATCCCATTTTCCAAAGCCTTTGCTGGGTCGATTCTGGCCCCCGGGCCTTATTTTTGATACCCGGGGTTTAAACCCTATCAAACTGATAAATATAAAATTCAACAAAAAGACCAAAAACCAACTAATAATTAAATTCACTGCCTACAGAATAACATGTGTACTGAAAACAGTACCTATAAATAGTCCAAACGCACTACTTCATCTTAAGTGTAAACTACAGTGATCAGCTGTTTTGGTAAATTACTAAACTTTCTCTTTGATGAAACTGTGTGTTTTCACCTGACTTATTCCTTTAATATTTATTTGTATGCACAAGACAGCATTTATTTTGAATGGAGACAACATACAGGGTTAATCAGAAGCTCTTTTAAAGCTTCTTGAACATGGGTCAGTATATGAAAGTTGTGAAATTACATAATATTCTGTTAATTATACGTTCTTGATTGTCAAAACTTGAGCAATCCCGCAAGTTGCTTGAACAATTAAAGTACAAGTTTGTGAAATCATGTGTCCAAATCAGAGCTGCCAACAAATTTTAACTGTCTTAATGTGGTTCTTTAGCCGGGGGTTCATTGCAGGGTGGTCTTCCTTGTCACCTAACAAGTGAAAGATCCTGGTTTGATCCAGGAAGAGAGATGCAAATCCCTTTGGGACTGCGTCTGGAATGATATCTCGTGTTTAAAAATGACTTTTAAAAATCTGCCAAATCAAATGTGTGGAGCTACCATTTTCTAACTAGGTTATTTCGTGTCTAACATAAGAAATGGCTTTACCTTTTTAGGCACATTACAAAGATCTCTAAACAGGGATTAACTCAATTTCTCCTTTCAAAATAAAGCTACCAATTTCAAATTAAAGCTTTTGCAAGTGTTTGTTTTTGTTAAATATAACAAAAACAAACACTGCAATTATGGTTCAAGGATGCCAAATGTAAGTATTTGTTTGTTTTCTATCATGACATTAAAGATTTCTTGGGTTAGGACTCGTGGCGAGACTGAAGAAGACATCTGAAGGTTTCACGTTGAACCCATGACCTGCATTTTTCCACCGTTTTCTGACATTTTTTTCTCCCCTAACCAAAAATCAGCTCCTCATTTCCTGAATCTCTGTTTTTTGAAACTTCCCTCGGCCCTGACAGGTGGACTCCAGCAGAGGAGTCCTCTCCAGTGGAGGAGACGCTCGCTTCTATCATCCACTCACGCGGCGTTATGCAGATTAAAAGCAACATCAAAAGGCAGAGATAAAAGCGCCAAAGGTTGAGCGATGCCAAACATCAGAACGCGCTTTGCATATCCCGATTTTCCTATCGATCGGCACGCCATCGGATCATGCGCGGACCTTCTCGCAGATAAAAGAGGGGGTCTTAAATGATTAGCTGATGAATTTGATAATGTGCCGTGAACCGCCTGGACAATTACGCATGTGGAAAAATGAGCGGGCGAGGAGGGAATCCTCTGGGGTATATCACTATCATTAAGGGAGAAATTTTCAACCTTCCTCTACTTCTGCATTTTACATCTATTAGACTTGCATACAAGACTGCGTTCGCCACTCTCTGACTTCACAAGCCACTAATGGGGAAGGTCAAAGGTCGAGATGGGAGTGATGAAATGTTCCTGCAACCCTAAAGTAAAGGAGGCATAGAGTGAATTGGAAACAGAGGAACGAAAAGACAGGATTTCAACTTATTAGATGGTGTAGAGGAAAATAAAACAGGGAAAAGGTGCAAAAGGCAGAAGATGAGTTTTCCACTTCTGTTTACATTAGAGTCCGCTGATTTCTGAAGTGCGTCTGCCATCTAGTTCCTGCGCTTTTCTTCCATCTGTATGAATTCCCGCTGTCACTCTTAAATATTGACTGACACTGATGTTGATCCAGTCTACTCTTACATTTACTGATCAATACTGTCTCATACTATTAGCCGTGGGCCCAGAGGAGGACAGCTTTTAATTGCAATCAAGCTGCATGATGGTGCCCTGAATTGATTTTTTTTTTCTGTCTGTGTGCGTATGTATGCTCGTGTGTGTGTGTACTTACCAATTTTCTATAAATATGTTTTGACAGAAAATTGAAATTTGCTCCTTTTAAATTTTTAAGCTGCACATCACACAGAAAAACTACATAAAACAAATTAATCAAAAATAAGAGAGGAAAATAATTCCAGTAGCTGCAGTCCCTCTAGCAGCCACTAGAGGCTGGCTCCAACAGTGAGTCTCTCCACATAGACTCCCATGTTAAAAGGTCCAACTTTACAGTAGAAATAAACACATTTACAAAGGGTTATGAAAACAAGGGTTATGAAAACAGGTTTCTCTATACCTGAAGCCCATCTTTGTGAAAACTGCACAGGTTTTGAGTTTTTTAATAACTTACCCATTTCAATTGTTTCAGGGCTTAAAATTATGCAGTAGTAGGGGTGTGACCGTGGATGCCAACCACAGACAGACAAGCATGGATGTAGAAGGTGGGAATGAAGATGGCTGGACTACAGCAGTGAGTTTGATACCATGAGATGTAAAGAGTAGACAACAGCTAGAAAAGCAGGCAGCCCAGTGATTACAGATCTTCCTTATTGCTTGGTTCTTTGCTAATATTGCAGTTATGTGTAGACACAACACTGGTTCATCAGCCTTTCTTATGCTTGAATGATTCATAGGTCAGCGTAAAATAGCTTAACAAACAAAACAAAAACAAAACCATTCACGTGAGGATGATCAGGACTGGACTGAAAATGAGTAGAAAGGCAGAGAAAAACATTGAAAGACCTTCAGAGTTATGCACTATGAAGAGAGCCTAAAAATAAAAACAAAAGTCACTGAATATGGCCGATTGTTATCAAGGCATATTTGAAGACTGCTGCTTTAAATGCAGTTTTATCACCAACAAATATTCATTTTTACATCTTTCAGACTGATCTGTGAAAACCTTGAGCCTGATCGGACCTCTCTCTCTCTGGTGTTAAAAAGCTGAAAAAGCAGACCTGTCTCGCCGCTCTTCTCGGGCATCAGGGCAGCAATTTTGATCTGTTCTCATGTAAAACGGTGGTGGGAGCACTACCCGGCTCATAGAACATTTAAAAGGGAGGAAAAACAACAACACAAGCGTGTAGTAGTAATTCATACGAGTGTCATGCAGCCATATGCCTCGGCCAGATTGGTGGTGTATTTTGGACAGCTGAGCTCTGATGATTCAGTGCTGGGCCTTGTATAGACCAAAGCTAAGTGTACATTTTGCCTCGGGCTACTCTGCTGCCTCCACAGATACACTTAGTAGTAAAATCGACTCGTTTTGCATTTAAAAAATGCTCGTCCGTCTTGTATTATTCATCGTCTTCACTCCTTTACCTGCATTTCTCATCCTCAGAGAGACACAAAGGTCATTTGTCAAATACCGTAGGTGGTTGTCAATCAACTCTATTTATACACCAGCTTATAAATACAAAACCGGCGCGTACATGTGCTTTAAGAAGCCGAGGGGTTACATTATGGAAAAAGGGAGCCGGAGTATGAAACATCAACAGCGAAATGAAGACGTAAGGGAAAAAAAGATCACGCTTTAATGCACAAAATATGACTGATAGAGCATGACAGAACACGTCGGAGGCCAGTGAATGAAAATAGGTTTGAGGTTTGGTTGCAACAGAGGATTTGAGGGGCATTTTTTCCATTTTGAAGTCAGTCTGGGCTCCACTGGAGAACAGATTAGTCCCTGAAATATTCAGAGTATATGACTCAGTGCTAGCTTTGCATTTGATGAGGAGAAGTGGAGGCTGTACAAGACCAGCCAATCCAATAAGTGAAGCAAAGGATACTGAGAGGTTTAGCATCCATGTAAACAGGTTCAACTTTCTTTCTTGTAGTTTTTCCACCCTCAGTGGAAAAATCTAAAACTGTGTAAGTTAAATGTGATCTCCTCCTCTTGTCTTTTTTAATGCTGATCCTAGAACTGTCCTTGGAGCCGGTGGTGTGTCCAGAACAGTTTTAAGTCATTTTATTTATCCAGACTTGGCAGTAAAATGCACAAAAGAAGAGTAGAAATGCACCTGGAATTCAAGTAAAGAAGAACTAGTATGAAAATGTGGCTGTGTAGTCCCCAAAGCTCCAAATGCATCCATGTCAGGTTGGCTCATTTAAAGTATGAGCAAACTTTCAAAACACACTAAAAAAATAGCTTTTTATTTTCTGTTGAGCATTGCTGTAGTGTAAAGGTTCAAATCTGGCGAGGCAGACAACATTAAAGAGACTGAAACATGTTTTATTGGGGTTAAAATCAAGTGAGCCTGACAAGTGAAGAAACAGAGATCGGACGTAATCGGCATGAGGCTGATGACAACTTCCTGTGTAAAGGACATACATCATCAGACGGTGAGTGCGAGGATCCGTGTGGTTCTCCGGGTGCCTGCCTGTTTTTGTGACCACATGGACAGTTGGCGAACTTCAAAGAAGTACAACAATAATGACTACTCGGCCATCGGATTTCCAGCTATCAATGTCCACAGTGGAGAGTAGCCACACCACCCTGAGCACTCCAGATCTCAGACACTAAGCAGTGTCGGGCCTGGTTTATACCTGGATGGGAGAGTTTCAGGGAACAACAGGTGCTGTAAAGTACAGGGTAGCTGTGTCTTGGGAGGTGGGGTGAGGTCATCTATTAACCAGAGGGTTGGTGGTTTGATCCCGAGCTCGTTTAAATGGCATCCTAACTTTTTTGGAATTGGAGTTGTATTTGTCTCTGAGTGAAAAAAGTTAGAAACAACTTAACTCAGAAGTGTTTTGAGGTGCATTGAACACTGTTTTCATCTGAAATTTTCCTGGCGGAGGAAGGGGGAGGTCTTGCATTCATGTACAGCTTTCATTAAGTATCCAGTGAATGCAGATGCATGTTATAGCAGGTGTAAAGGTGGTGTTCCTGACAACCCAGCAAGCACGTTTCATATTTAGCCATCGATGCCATGAAAAAGGTTTGAATGAAGGGAAAATAGAGGAGACTCTCACACTTTTGACCTCATTAAATTATTTACATATCCCCATATGCCACCCGGACCATTCGCAGGGCACATGAAGGACGGGCCTGGGCAAAGACGAGAGAGAGAAAACACTCCTCGGACCTGGCACTCGGCGAGAGAAAGTTCAATGACACGCAGGGAGGAAAAGCGCAAGTGACCAGCAGGGATTAGCCAATCAGAGCTTCAGAAGAGCAGCCAGCTGTTCATTCTGGCTGGAGCGAAAAGAGCTGTGGAGCAGGTGGTGTAGTCCGGTGCCAGCGGTGCTACAGAGGAGGGGAAAAAAGGAGGGGAAGAAGAAGAAGATGACGATAAAAGAAACCCATCCTTGCCTAATACAGAGCTGTTAATGCATTACTTTTGGACTTGGTGTCTTCTTTTTTTTTGGCTGCCTGGTGCTTCCTTTGCCTGCGATTATTATGCATAAATATTCCAGGGACATAAGAATATCTCAGATATTTATGGGCCATTTTGGGAAATGGGTCCAAAATGCTTCACAGAGCATAAATGAAAAAGCAATTAAGTAAAAGACAGCAAAGGTAAAAGTGAGTCAGGAGTCATGCATAGTCTACAAATGTAAAATAAAAAAGGTCATTACATAAAGCTAATAAAACTGAAATGAGTTTACATTTGATTAAAGAAATTACTAGATTTGAATATATGGAAAATAATGAGTTAACTAAAAGTAAAAGGAATGCTAAAATATATTCATAAATGTTTCAAATTCTGACGCTACCATCTGAATATTGCAGGGCACCAGGTAACCGTTTTCCAATCTTCTATTGTCCAGTTTTGGTGAGCCCGTGGGAATTAAAGCCTCAGTTTCGTGTTCTTAGCTGACAAGTTTGGTATCCATGTCTAAGTCTTCTGCTGCCACTATAGCCCATCTGCTTCAAAGCTGGACAAGTTTGTGCATTCAGAGATGCTCTGTGAGAAAATCCCAGCAGATCAGCAGCTTCTGAAACACCCAGACAAACAACCAGGCCACATTTAAAGTCATTAAAATCACCTTTTTTCCCAATTCTGATGCTCAGTTTGAACTTCAGCAGGTCGTCTTGAGCATGTCTACATGCCTAATGCACCAATCACATGGCTGATTAGATAATTACATCAACCAGCAGTTCAACAGGTGAACCAAACAAAGTCACAGGTGAGTGTAGATACGCAGTTGAAATTGTTGGCTAACAGTGTTGATCAATACCCAGCTAAAATGACAACATTATTACTGGAAAGTATAATGTGAAACTTTTATAGGTATATGTTAAAATGTTTCACTAAAATTACAGTAAAAGTAATAAACCCAGAACTATCTGAATAGAGAAATAAAATTATTGTAAGTAATAAAATATTTAAATTGTTCAAACTGTTGTTAACCAGCAGTATAAATTAACAAAAAAAAAAAACAAAAAAACAAAAACAAATGTTAGCTAAGCACACCGGACAAATGGTTAACTAAAATAATTACTAAAATATAAAAAAACAAACACTTTAAACTTTAAATATTTAGCTAAAAGCATGCCTAAATAGTAGAAAAAGCACTAATGGTTTAAAAGTATTGTTAAATATGTTAGCTGACAGTGTAGCTTAACATAATAATAGTAAATACTGAGTTGGGTATAATCAGCAAGAGTAAATGGTAAGCTGAACATGATCCAGATCCTTATAAAAATTAATTTAAATGAGCAGATTTGAGCATGAGTAGTGGTGTCGGGGTTCCCGCTGACAGGGTTAAAAAAGTTGTGAACTGCTGTTTTAATTGTATCTTTAAAGGCTGATGCTCCTGTAGTGATTAACATCTCCAAGCCAAGTCACTGTTCTTGATCTTGTTGTTGATCAAACATTAATTTAAAAAAACATGTTCCTGCGGAGTAAGGGGCAAAGACATCTTCAAATACTCATTTTTAAAGTGTTGATGTCCTACGTTTCCCAGAATGCTTAGTGACTAGGTAGCTTCAGTCTTTACTATACAGTCCGGACCATCACAAGCGCTACACATAAATCCTTTAGACATATATGTGTCTGTTTAGGAAGTGCTGGGGTTATTTTCTGCAGAACTGCATGCGAGCTGGAGGTGACCGTGTGAGCCTGAGGGGAACAGAGTGCCATCGCTGCCTCGTCCAGTGAATACAGCAGCTGCAGAGCGTCCACAAAGACAACAATGCTCTCACCATCAGAGGGGGTTCGGTGCACTGCGGTGATGTTGGACAGCTCTGCAAGGACCCCCCGCGTGGAATTTTATTAATTTGCATTTATCGTTTTATCCTCTCGCTCCCACCGAAACACCATGTTTGGCACAGTGGAGTCATGGTATGGCAGGGCTCCTGCCGAGATCTGGAATAGCTTCTCTGCTGCTGGTGCTCCTGTAAAATTCTTCTCCAATGGAAGTTTATTGGTTTGCTTTAAATGGCACTAAAGAAGTAGCACACACAAAACAAAGGAAACCAAGATTTTTGTTTATTTTGAGGCAGTTTTGGATATAAAACTGAGGAAATTTCAGTGAAAAGTGAAAAAAGAAGGTCTTCCACCACAAAAACTAGTGAGTTGCTTTAGGGTCGCTGATACATCTCATACTGAACGTGGCAAAAACTATAGGAGTACAAGGAAAACCCATTTGAGCCAGATCTGGGTTTATTTTGGCACTTGTGGCTGAAGTACGGGCCCAACACTCGTGAGCTGGGATTGATGTGGATTCTGGCAAGTGTTGTGTGGGCCAGATGTTGCCCCAATGTTGCAATACATGCGACATCTGGGCAATATAAGGTGCACCTGTGGATGGTTTGTGGCAGCCAGACTTAAGGTCAGATGTGGCTCATGGAACATTGGTGATGTGGGTCACATTTGGGATGAACTTTAATTACCGTCTAGGAAACGGAGCAAGTAGAAGCTGTACGAGTTAAGGTGCAGTTAAAATAAGGGTTAAAAAGAAGCTAGTAGTAATGCAACTGCTTTTGTAGAGAAAGTGTTTTAAGACAGTCACTATTATTACAGTCCTATTAGTCAGATATTCAGTACACTGAATACTATAAAAGGTTTAGGCATTGTAGTGGCAGTTACATTGTCTAGAGCTCCTGAGCAGAGACAGTGACAAATGTTTATGTGTGTTACTTAGGTGTTTTGAAATCGGTGGTCGTTTCCCCCATAATTTGCTTCTTTTGGTGCAAGTATGTGGGTGAAACACAGTATGTTTAGTTGTAAATAGATTACTGTTGGTTGGTGAAAAGTAGCTCATTTTGCAGTTGACACAGTAATGTTTGAACGTACATGCATGACCTATTATATTTCAGTTGAATAGTTGGTTATTTAACATATTTAATAATTAAACTCTGGCTCTTTTTCTTCTCTGAGGCTGCTTCTGGTTCCTGTAAAAAGGCAGTTTTTCCTTCCCACTGTCACCAAGTGTTTGCTCATAGGGGTTTTGGCTGATTGTTGGGCTTTTCTCTCTGTTATTGCAGGTCCTTTAACCTACAATAATAAAGCACCTTGAGGCAGCTGTTGTGTGATTTGGTGCTATATAATATTGCTGTGCAATACTGCAAATTTTAGCGTCAGTCCGATGCAAAGTAAATACAGGACCAGTATCCTGGATGCCAATACTGATACTTTAACCTGTAAAGGCAGCTTATATAAGGGACATACTGAACATAGAGTATACGTAGTATGGATCCTATAGTGCTACTATTGATTCAGTACCGATACTAGCATTAATATCGATAATATCGATAGTTGGAAAGATCTGCCCACCCCTACTACATAAATAACACTGAAATGAAACAGAATTGTATTATATCCACCAGCACCTTGCAGTACCAATGGCCAATATTGAACCTGGGCCTCATCTGATCAGGTATTGAACTCTTTCTGACCCAGCCCTCTCTATTTATCTGGACTTGGGGCTGACATCTCATTGCTAGGTTACAAAATACCACTTTCAAAATGTGTATTTTTTATTTGTTGCTCTCTTGTATTGCATCTTATTGTCAGTTTATATGAAGGCTGGGAGTGAGTGATAGGCTGTAATCTACCAATCACATTTCTTATTATTAAAAGAAAAGCAGCTGTTAGGGAATGGCATGAATTTGTAGGTTATGTCAGGAACAATGAGTCGATTTGATTATTTTGTGCTTTTGGAATTCCTGAACTTTCATGAGCTCAGTGTATTTCCTCTGCTCAGATATTTCGGAATATCCGGGCCCTTCAATTGAACACACACACATACACGCACGGCCAGCAGTCATTGCAGGCTCGTCACGTGACAACAGCGATTTCCTCCAACACTCAAAGGAAACGATCTCTGTCGGCGTGTCCGTCGTCCATCCACCCTCCGCCTGCCCTCCCTCTGAGGGATAAGTGATTATGTGTTTTGCCAATGCGTTTGTGGAAATCTTTTGATATGCACAAACACAGATTCTAATGCGCCTGCAATAGCAGGCTTTTTGGCTGACGGCTGATTAGGATGCCGGCTCATGGCTGAATCTGCGGGGCCCCAGCTGGGCGCGGGGAACATCGCTCATTACACATTTTCTAGAAGGGGGAAGGCTAATTCACACGGCTGCGCAGCATGCCGGTGTAGGTGTAATCATATCATTCTAAATCACCGGTCAGTTACGCACCGGCAAAGCCTCGGCTCGTGCCAGAGGGCCGGCTGGAGCCTGATTAAAGCTCGGCCAAAGACAAAGTGACACGTCCTTAACCTCATCAGAGGAGACGTTAAGCAAACCATCACTTACCCGTCAAGGTGCGAGGCTCACCCCGCCGAGACCCTCAGCCCTGAATGAATTTTCATCCTCTTCCTCTCCTTTTTTTTTGTAAATTAGAGCTTTCTTCACAGGGTGCTGCATGCATTTTTTATGAAGGCATCATGGCCAATGGTGGATGGCTGCCTGCCTGGGCGTTCCCATCACTAATACGCCACTGTCCTCTTGATTTAATTAGACGTTGGCCCCCACTATTTTTGACAAGGAAATATCTGCTCTAATTAAGCAGTATACTTCACCAGAGAAAGCCCAGACAGTGCAATTCAACGCTGGGTTAATGTGGTCATAAAAAATCCATGATATCTTACCCTTTGCCCTCCTTTTTTAGGGGGCATTTCCACCCTAAATTCTCAAGCTTCAAACGCCCTTTTTCTGTGTGTATTTTTTCTTTTTCTTTTGCCTCGCGAACAGTCCAATTACTTTTTTAGCTTGGTTTATGATTATTCATGCTAGAGAGACTCCCAGCCATTAATGGACTTAGCACTGTTTTGCACTCTCTCGCTGGAAATAGATAATTACTCCATTGAGGAGACGAACCTTTCGCAGTCCAACCTTCCTGGTGAAAAGGAATGAATGTGGCGTTACATGTATGTAATTTCTTAAAGGAAGCATTCTCTCTGTAGCCTGCAGGGATTAGGCCTAATGACAGAAGTTAATTATATTAAGAGTAATTTTCAAAAACAGTTCATGAACTGCAAATTATACTTAAAATTGCTCCTTAATGCTCTTAACTGTAATTAAATTGCCTAATATCTTAAGAAAATGAACATGTGGGACAGGAGTAATGGGTGAAAGGAACTTTTCGGAGTTCAGCGGTTAATGGTCTGTGGGTAAAATCAGTAATGTGATATTCAGATTGCGGTATTGTGGGAACGCGGGGGCAGTTGTTGCGCTTTTGTGTGGTCAGTATTTTGGTCAGTTGCACACATGAAAGGCGAACAATTCACTATGGAAGTGCTTCAACAGCTTTTGAGAGCACCAGGCAGAGAGAAGCGTTCACAGCGGAGGGGTCCGTCTCCTTCTTTGCTTGTGCAAACGAAATCAGCACTGCGTTGGTGCTCTGGTTTTTGAAAAAAGAAAATAAGTAAAGAAACTCTACAGCAAACAAGTGTTTATGATAGTTTTTTATTCTTTCCTTAATAATTTAATTGCACTTTACAGGTTTCTTTATGCCTAAATTACTTAGTAATCAACAGCATCACGGTTACGTGATTTCAGCGTCTGTAACCTCCTGTGTTTGATGATAAGAATGTCTCTGACAACTATAGTCTCATTTAGTTTCTTATAACAGTACTACTACAATAATATGAATCTTAAAGTGCTTGGAAAATCATGACCAGAATACTCAGACAGTAAATTAAAACAGAAAATCGCAAAAACATAGGTATGGAGTTCAAAACAGAACATGACTCATAAACAGTGTTGGTCAAGTTACTTGAAAAAAGTAATCGGATTACAGTAACGCGTTGCTCATAAACACCAGTAAAAGACTAAAAAGATAATAAAAAACAATAGGCGACAAAGGATGAATCTACATACATACAATACAAGCAAGTGTGAATGATTTGAAGGCGGGTACTGAACCTAAGAGGCTTGATGGCAAAAGTGTGGCCACCTAACAACCAGGACTACCAGACCTGAAAATCAACATGTTAGCTAACACCTTCTGAGAACGGTGAACATATTTACACTAAAGGCCTTTAAATTCACGCAAACATTTTGTGCACTAAAAAAATGTTTCAGACTCACCTATTCTTAATGCAGCCGTTCACACCGACCACGTATTTACGCAGGATGAATTAAAGGATTAGAATTTAGGGGTGCGGTTAGCTGTAGCCATTAGCTATCTGCTAGGCCTCACATCCACTGGAGGAGCATTTTAATGGTATTATCTGACAGACAAAACAACTTGCTCTGCAGTTAATCATGATGACAAGATGGTGCCGGCCATAGAGCCGAAGTGGAGCCCTCAGTCTGTGGTGGAAACATACATATTTTATGCCGTGGAATCATGTTAACCTTAGGCTTTAGGTCAAACTCTACAGGTCTATACATTTCTTTTTGTAGTTGGGCAATAACTATGGAAAAGGATCCTTGGAAGTGTAGACTCTGATCCACCGAACCTTTCTCCGTGACAGCGTTTATCCATCATGACATGCTCGTAGTACATTCACAATTGCACGAGGAGATGAGTTGGCCGCACCACGCTGCAGTGAGTCTCACCGTCTGTGTTGCAGAGACACTTTTCCCAACGCCTCCGCTCACTCGGCTACAACTCCTGTCCTCCGTGGAATTAGTTTTCTTTCTCTCCCGTCTTCAAGCTGGTGAAACACGTAAAGTGAAAAGTACTTGAGCTGTTGTATGTTTTAATCCCCCAAACGGTTGACGACGTGCATTTTTTAAGCATTTCTGAGCTCCTTCCAGGAGGAGGGAGGGTAAAGAAAAAAAAAAAAACAGGGGGAATTATGTGCATTTGTCTGCCTGTAATTAGGTGTATTTCTTCCCCAAGTTTTTATTTAATGATTGGCTTTTACAGCAAGGGCCAGTACTTTTTTTGAAGTGTAATGATTCTCCACTCAGGCGACTTAAAAGGTGGAAAAAAGGGAAAAAGAGAAACCGCCGTCATTCTGCAGCTTTGAACAACCCTTAATCTGTACAAAATTTAGGTTTGCCTTGCCTTTTCCAGATCAAAGACTCACGAGAAAGTATTATTCAATCATAACTGGTATGTTAAACCAGCAAAATGCCATTGTTAAAGTACTTACAGGAGGTTTTTCACCTCAGAAAGAGAGGTTTGGAGGCTTTCCGAGTCATGCCATTTGTGCAACTGTGCATATTAAATCTACTTGGAATTTCATGTTGCTGGGACTGTCTGTTCTGCGTGGCTGAAGTGCATGTGTGTGTGTATTTGTGTGTGCATGGGGATCTTTTTCTCTCACACACACTTGCATGCAAAACTCTGCATACACAAAAACACACACTCGGCGCGGTATCTTCCATCTCCGCCGTGAAGCCAGACCCCCCTCGGCTTTTCTCACTTGTAATCATGTCCAAATTTGCACAGGAAGGCAGGGGGAAGGGGAGAGCCATATGAACTTGTGTGGGTGTTTTCTGTTTTTTTTTTTTTTTTGGTTTTTTTGTTTTTTCTTACAAAACCCGCTTCTGATTACCGCCGATCTCAGACGCCCGAGATCCAAATCACCTTCTGAAGCCTTTCAAACTTTCAAACACGGAGCTCGAAAAACATTTTCCTCTGTCCTTTTTTCCAACTAAAAGTGAAGATTTGTTCGGGGAAAGAGGAAGGCTGTCTCTGCCAGATAACAAGTACATAAACTATAAATGTAAAGAATGCAGGGAGAAGTCCTCGCTGGTAGAAAGCCTTGAAGGTAATTGGTAAAAACAAGTTGAACGACTTGCAGGAAGAAGAGGTTGCAGAAAATATCCAGAAATATTTGAATGAATTCCTCCAGCAGCTGTTTATGCTGTTTTATCTGAATATATTTTGCTAATTTTTACCAGTGTCTGAGGGTGTACTAGTCATTAACAGGTGAGCCCAAATTTAAGCACGTAATGGATTAATCGTGATCAATTCGTCCTTACAAAACAGAAAAATTTACTAATGTAAATTGGTCCTGTACAATTTACATTAGTATATGATAAAAGTATCATTTGTATAAGAAACCTACATTAAAGTTTACAAGTAAATTACAAGTAAATTCAAAATAATTTAAGCTTTACCTGGGTATTTCTTATTTGCTGATTGGCAGATCTGCCAGACTTAAACAATTTCAAGCATCTATTTTTGATTGAAACTCACTTAACTTTTTAAACAACCATGTTACCTCATGTTTGGACTTAGTTGCGTGTTACTTCCAAAATAGTGCAGTTACAAACAGAATTTTAAAGTTGACCAACATAGTATTAAAGATTGTATCAATCGTGACTTAGTAGTGGCCAACCCTAATTTATTTACATTTTGCTGAGAAATCTGCAGCGATTTATTGACACATTAACAAACATACCTGAATGTGTAGTATGTAAGGATAGTATATGATATACAAGGAAAACAATTACATTTCTAACAAGCCAATCAGATGCTTTCCAGATGGTATTCCATGGTCGATCCAAATGTGATGATACTTTAATGAATCTTCAACACCGCTCGATGAAACGCAGCTCCAAACCATGACAGTGCCTCCACCGTGTTTTACAGCTGGCTATAGACACTCAGTTGGATTCATTACTCCATCCGACCTGTAGCCACTGATTTTCAGTCTAGTTCATGTGTAATTTGTCATACATGAGCCTTTTTTCCCCCTGTTTCTGTATAGTGTACAATACAGAACAGAACACATTCTAGAGATGGTGTTCGGGTTCAGGTTACTTCATTTGGACTGGTAGATCGTTTCGGTTTGTAGTAGGTGAGTCATCAACAGTCATCAACATAAATACAACAAAGTTGTACGTAAAGAATAGCAAATGGTCCGTACCACATCACACATTCATCATCATATGTTTTAATTCACTAAAACAGTGGTTTTTCTGTGGTATCCTGTGTCGGCGTGTCAGCAACTTCTGACACTATGTGTGCAGTGGGTTGCTGTTAATAACCATTACCACATTATTAAAACCAGATGTTTTTTGTGTAGTCTTCAGATAGAGCTGATAGCCAAGCTGCCATCAGCGCTGATCTCTTGGTTCAGGCCCTGGTTGGTTGGATGTTGACATGTGGTAACCCTGCTCCCTCTCCCCTTGCATTTTCTCTCCTTTTTAATTTTCACTGTTCAATAAAAACAAAATGCCCAAATAACAATAGAGAGACGTTATATCTCTGATCTCAAGAGAGAGTGAGTCACCACTCACTGCAATATTTTAATTGTAATTGTAATATTAAAATTATTGCTCCAGACAATAAGATAGCTGCTGGATATTGTTTGGGACACGTCTCCACCAAATTATACACCATTGAATACAAGAGTTTGCTGGAAGAAATGTTAGGTAGACTTCACTTTGTTTGTTCAGAGTGGACCTATCCTGTTTTATCTTTGTCTTATGTGTACTATTATATGTACAGTTGTAGATGGTCAGAGGCCCAGGTTTGGGTACCTGACTACGATTCCTCCTAGGTGACGGGTTTCAGGGAAGTGCTTTTGGGGGGAGACCAGGATATAGTGGAGAGATTATGTCTCTTGGCTGGCTTGGGAGGGCCTTTGGAGGTTCACTGAACAGCCAGAGAGGGAGGTCTTGGCCATGTTTGCTTATACTGCTACCTCCACAACCTGGGACTGGATAGGTGGTGTAATTTCATATCATAATAAGTGTATCTACATCTAATACCAGTCAGAAGCTCGACTTCAGGCTACTCTAAACACTCATTTTCACAGGTTTTTCTGCTCTTGGATCTACCATGTTTGACTGTTGGTATGATGATCTTTTTATGAAACGCTATGTTAGTTTTATGTCAGATGTAACAGGACTCAAACCTTCCAGAAAGTTCAGTCCACAGAATATTTTCCCATATTTTCGAGATCATCAAGATGTTTTGGTAACTGTGACACGAGCCTTTGTGATCTTTTTGGTCAGCAATGGTTTTCTCTTTGGACTCTCCCATGGATGTCATTTTTGCCCAGTCTCTGTCTTACTGTTGAATCATGAACTCTGACCTTAACTGAGAGATGTGAAGCCTGTGGTTCTTTAATGTTGTTCTGGGTTCTTTTGTGACCTCCTTGATGAGTCATCAGTGCACTCTTGGAGTAATTTTGGCCTCCTGGTAACCTTTTACTGCTGTTTCAAGTTTTCACTGGAGTCCCAAAGACTCAGAAATGACTTTGTAACCCTTTCCAAACTGATAGATGTCAGTGAGTTTGTTTCTCAGCTGTTTATTTAAATTGTGGCGTGAGGTGTTGGTGTTTGAAATCTTTTAGCCTGCTTGACTTTGTCAGACAGGTTCTATTTAAGTGATTTATTGACTCAACAGGTCTGAGTGTGACAAATGAAACTGAACTCAGCTTTCCAAAAATGCAATTAGTTCCAGGTAATTCATGATTTAACAAGAGGGGCAGTTAATTCTTCTACACAAGGGCCAAGTAGGTTTGGATTTTTCCCTTAATAAATAAAACGGTCATTTAAAAACTATATTTTTTATATCTTTTTGTAATGTGATGATCTGAAACATGTAAGTGTGACAAAAATAGAAAAACAAATAAGAAATCAGAAAGAGGGAAACACTTTTCCACATCACCGTACAACTTTATGTGCAAAACACACAACAAACACAAATTTTAGGTGATGTTGACTGACAGCACTATTGCTTTTTTCCCCTCTACATATCCTGAAAGTATTGTTATTGGAAACATTTGTGTTATCATGGCATCTGTAATGAGAGGTATCTGATTAAGGGGAAAAAAAGAGATGTATATTAGTATAAATCTAACGTTGTTACATCTCCTGTGTTTATATTTTCAGAGTATTTTGCAGCTGCCGTTGCAATCAAAACATATCGAACTTCCATTTTAAACACACAAGCTCCGTTGCTTGATTCTCTCTTTTTTTCTTTACTTTGCACCTCTTTAACTCGTGTTTCATCTCCATTTCCTGCTACTATCTCTGCAGACCAATTACACTGTTATGTTCTTTTCTGAAAGATTAATTACCTTGCATTGAGTTGCCTTTTTTGTTCTTTCCTATCAATGCCTGCAAAGCAAATTAGACCAGAGTAGATAATTTTTTAATTCCGCTCTCTTTGTCGTGCCTCCTTTTAAAACACTGAACATTGTATTTATGTGCCAAAGCTGTTTTCTGATTCCGTTTTAAAAACCAAATTGGACACTGGTTCAGATTTTTAAAAGCAATGTTCTCGTTAGGGTCGACATGTACTTGGCTTCCTTCTGCACATCTCCATTCAGGCCTTGTGTGCTCTTGGGCAGCTTGGAGGAGTTTGTGGCATTCGCTAGTGTAACTGCGTGTGTGTGTGTATGTGTGTTGGAGCCCACCTTGGCAGTGGCACTAGCTATCAGCAGGGCCCAGCCGGCATGCTAGCAGTGAGACCGTAGTGTTTGTAACAAAAGCCCGTCTGACTGTAAAACGCTTCACATTTGTCCCCTGGGCGAAGCGAGGTGCAACCTTCCAGGAAAGAGGCTCTAAATGGACGCCGCTGAGGGGTGAGGGTGGCAGCGATGGCCGCCATGTGTGCTGAGGAAGCCTGCGCGCCACTCGGACCTCAACATGCAGCCCGGGCGTCTGGCCGATGTGTCACACGAGACGTGACAATGAGATGGATGAAGATTTTGTTTCCTTTACTGGAGTTTTGTTCATTTTAAATGTTCATGGTGGTTTTTTTTGGCGTCAAACTCAGAGAACAAGATCGGCTCGATCTGTAACCGTAAAAAGCTAAAAGGTATACACGTGTGAGTCCGATAGTACTTGATTCTCCTCCTTCATTGATGCCCTTTCCCGGAAGTTTGTCAGAGAACTTTTCTTTATTACATCGGTCTGTTTCTCATAAACGCCCCGCCACCCTCATTTGCGTGATCTCGCCAAGCATCAATCTGCTGTCGGTGACGATGTCCATGATACGGGGGGCTACTGCCTCTGAAGGCTTTAATTATCCGCTCGGCTCAGATTGGAGGGTGTCAGGGCCTATCGGCCGATCCAGGGAAGATAACGATGATGACTGCGGTGGCTGGAGTGGACTTGGTGAAGTGGGTCAGGTCCGAAGCGAGTGGACATGCGAGTGACACCGGCGTGTGATGTGACCCATTAGCGGTGGCGTAGAGGGACTCGAGGGCAGCTCTCGTCCTGGCTGTCCAGGCCGATGCAGGACGCCGGTAGCCACGGGGCAAACAAATCAGAGGAAGTCAGAGTGACGCTGGTTGAGTTTACTACCCTGCACTTCGCTGCACTTCATCTCCACTCTCTGAAACTGTGGAGCCGCAGCTCCGCGGCAAATTTCTCAAAAGAATTAGACGTTTCGATCCGATAATTATTTCATTTGGCTTCTCTTTTATTTTCCTCTTTAGGTCTGCCTTCCCTCCTCATCTTCTATTCCTGCTTTCTTTTTCTATATTTCTGGCATTAATTCTTGAATCCTTTAAAGTTTCACTTTCTTCCATCCACTCCTGACTCCCTTCTTTCTGTAGCTTCTGTGAATAAAAAAAAAAAATCAGACTTCAAGGTCCTATTAATTTACAATTCGGTTATTTGATTTCCTCTCGCTAGATTTGCCATCTTCTTTCATCTAGCCATACATTTCTTTTTGAGATGCTTCAGTCCAAGATTTTCTTAATTAACACCAGCATGCAGATTTTCCGTTCAGAGCTCCTTTGCCTACACTGATACTCCCTAAACCGAACACGCATGGCATAAAACTCATATCTGCATGAGTTCAGTATCAGTTTACTCCACATGCAGCCAAATTGCGTGTTGGATTCAGTCTAAAACTGCAGTCCTCTAAGTCTTTGACCATGATATAAGCTGGTGTCTTCTTGTCTCTGACTAAACAGGGCATGTGTAGCCACGGGGCAGCAGCATATCAGAGGTGATCAGGATGATGCAGGCTGAGAAGACACACACACACAGACACACACACACACAGACACACACACACTCAGCTTTACTTTGGATCTGTTGCAGAGTTGTACTCAAATTCAGTTCCAACTCCACGACCTCCGGAGACACGCAAACCCATCTCTGTCTGATGTAAAACCGCTGATATTAAGAAAGGAACTGTTTATGTTTTACACACTGTTGGATCTCAGCAATCTGTCACAGTGAACATCAGTTAGTTACATGCAGAAACCTCCAGGGCGGGAAAATGAAAGTGAGTGCCCGTTCACTGCTTACCAGTCAAACAGTGGCGTCACCGCAGTGCCATATCATTAATACCAGTGCTGATGGTGCGTAGACTCGCTGCAGTATTCTCCTGAACCACCGGCACTTGGACCAAACCTCCACATCGGTGCTAGTGGAGAAGGAGAAGAAGTCAAAACTGGAAGCGGATCCAGTGTTACTTTTGTTGTTCGTGAAGGCGAGAGCCGCAAGCGTAAACTGCCCATAACGTGGAAACTGCAGTTCCTTTGGTGGGCACTTGAAGTTGGCTCCAAAAACCAGTCGGTGCCCGTAGACTCTCATGTTAAACTGCCCAACTTTACAACAGCAATAAATATGTTTGCAACCTGCTACAAAAACAGGTTTGATCTTTATAGCTAATCTTATCTTAAAGCAACTCTATCAAACTGAGTTGAATACCAATCAGGGTGGGTGCTTTAAAGGAGTTCTCCTTCCATTTAAGTGTTTTTAGTACAGGAATAGAGTTCATTAATATCCTCTTTTACTTTGACTGGTGCTGGTAGTTAATCTCGAACTGGGTCCAGGGAATTCCTTCATGCCAAAAAGCTGGCTCGACCCAGAGTTGGAACCCCTGATATCGGTAGATATAAACAAGGCTGATGCAGCAAGTTGACCAATAATTGGCAGATACAACCACTGCTTTCTTCCCCTTAAAATGAGCCAAACCTCTTCTACATGATGTCATGTGTAAAGTGAAGATCTGGCCTTTACCTTTTAGGAAATGTGTTAGAACTGCCTCTGTTGCCATAAACGAAGTAGATGAGGTAGGAAGACCCAACCTTTAGGACCAGAAAGGATAAATCAAAAGAAAACCAAACAACTACCACAGTTACGGGTCCCAGGGCTGTTGTTCGTGCGATCATAACACCAAGTCACATGTGCTCATCGTCGGTTTAGCTAATCTGTAACATAACGTCTCTTCTGTGTTTCCAGATCTGTACATGTGCAAGTGCTATGACGCCATAAGCAACAAAGATAGGGTACTGCAAACATTGTGACGGGAAAAAGCTGTAATAGAAATTATCCTTAAACATCTTCTAAATTTATGTCTGCTCTTTTCATCCCCCATTGTGAGCCTTGAAAGCTCGAGCAGTTGGAGGAATTGAGTCGTCAGAAATACTGTCAAACACAAAGAAAACACCACCACGGCCGATCGCTTCCAGGAGCAACCACCGAGCTCCAGTAATAACAACTTGAAACGTTTTTTTTGCTAATTTGTGAGCATTTCTTTGCTTCTGCTGTGTCTCTGAGGGCCAAACCCAAAAGAGTTTGTGATTCCAGTCAGACTTGAGTGATGATTAGATTGCTTCACCCAATTCTTCTATCATCTGTCTCCCAGTGCCTTTAATATGCAAATTGTAGGTATGCAAAGCTCTGATGCTTTTATTTAAAAGACATGTCCTCGGGCGATAACAGTGGGCTTCCAGGGAGAGCTCTGTTTTAGCATGAAATAAATAGTTGTTATAGGGATCACACAAGTTCGTATCTTGGAAGATGAAAAGCTAATTGACATGAATAATTTATTTGTATTGCCCTATCTTAAATATCTGAAATAATGGCGGATAAATAAAACTTGAGTTCAAACATCATATCGAGCGTCTTCCGAATGTTCAGAGGGAATTACATCTTTCAGATTAGTTGTCATCTTTTAAACTAATAATGGCGTTTGTCCTAAGGTCACTCCACTGCAATTATCAGATATTACCAGAATACTCAGAGGTATTAAGAGTAATAATCTGAATATGAATGATTGTGTTGCTCCAGAGGTCTGGGATGGTGGGAATGGGGGCACAAGGATAGAGAATGGAGAGGTAAACCTGCCATGTCATCAGGTATAAGGGTGAAATAGCTAGAAGCTGGCGGCGTGGGATATATGACTTCCACAGCCCTTTGATTATTTATTTAAAATTTCAAGTTCTGCCTGTTAAAAGTCTCTAGATAGAAGAATAGATCGATAGACAGATCGTCATGTGGAGGTTTTATTTCAGAGTTGAAGACATGATCAAGATAGATTACTGCCTATCTGAGAAGATTACTATGGACTCACTGATAAAAATGTGTTTTTGCCATCATTTAGTCAAAATTTAGGGTCATCATCTTGAAATTTCAACTTATCTAAATCAGCGTAGGGTTGGTCTTACTAATTCTTACTTACTTACTAATTCAAAATGCAGAGAAATAAATTGAAATTGACTAAAGGAGTCATTAACTTCAAATCTTGAGAAAATAACTCAAAATTATAAAGAGGAGTGAAAAAATTAAAAAGGCTTGATGTCCTGTTATTTGGTGAGGTTAAAAACATACTGGATGAGGCCAAAAGTGCCTGACATTTGCTGCTTTTGTTCAGTGAGATAAAATAAGTCAGGTCAGTTATTTGTGCCTCTTTGAAGTAGCAGAACACTTTATTTTCTGTGGTTCAGTGACAAAAGATAACGTCACTTTCTACAGTTTAGGGAGAAATAAAAAGTTAAATCATTTTTTTAGGATAAAAATCATATTTTGCATTTAAGAAAAGTTGATTTTTGCTTGTATATGCTGTTAATTATAGTTGTTAGCAAATCAAACCTTCAAAATTAGAAAACTTCTTTGTGCAGTTTTTTTTCCCTTCATGACGTTTCGTTTGCTCTTTACATCCAAACCCCCAAAAATAATAATTTGAAAATGTAAAATTATAATAATGCCTGTCTATTAATTGAATTGTTTATCTGCATTTCTCTGTCCATATGTTAATAAATTCAGAATCCTTAGACTCACTAAAAGTGTCTTCATCTATGAAACTGAAGATTAGCATAGCAGAGGATTTGATCGGGATCGCTTGTCCTGCTTAAGATGCACGTTAAAACCATCAGAATTTATTCATGTGTCTGTACTTCTTAATATGCTGTAAATAACTTGCTTTAAACTAGAGTGAAAGTTCTATTCCTCCAAAGCCACAAAGCCGTCCTATAAGCCATCATGGCTGCTATCCCTGTCCCTCATCCTGTTTTGGAGAAGTACTTCGAAGAACAATTTAATAAAAACAGGGTTCAGATTAAGGTTGGGCTAATCACCACAAACTGTGACCACAGACAATGTGGGTGAAAGCCTTATAATAGCAGACCTACAGGAAATTTCATGTAGCTACAGGGTCCACAATGAATAAAGCTGATACTTTATTTACTTTCACAATATTCAAAAGCTACAACTATTGTTCTTTTCAGGGTTGTCTCATTTTGTACAAATGGGGGGAAAAGCTTGTTTTAAATTGTGTTGTGAGTTTAATTCAGAAAACATATTTTATCACTTCCTCAGAAAACATTTCAAATCGTGTTTGCAGTCTGAGTCATTTGCATTCTTCCTGCAGCTTCAAGCAACTCTTCATTTTCCCCTTTGAGGAGGGAAGCGTTCGGGCCTGTGTGGTCAGTTTGTTTTTGCCACAGCGGTTTTGTATGTTTTCACTCATGTCTGAAAATGAATACGGCGATGACTCACTGGTGTCTGACACTTCTTCTTCTTCTTCTTCTCCACGTTTGCTGCGATTCGCCTTTTTGCCCTGTTTTCAGTTTTGCGGGTCTTGGCTGCGGGATGGTGTTGTTTCACGTTTAACGACGGCTGAAGCGGCCCTCTGTTTTGATAATTGTATGTGAGGGAATGCATGCTTTGCTCCCCCAGAGTTCACTCCGAGATCCAATCACAACTCTCTCAGTGACCGACTGACATTTTCCCAAAATGATGAAGCGCACCCACCCCGTCCTCCACCCGGGCTACAAGCGAGCGCTCAAAGTGTTTTAAAATTGCAGTTTGACCCCAGCGTGGAGGAGGTCCACACACTCCGAGTTTAATCCTACTCCATATCTCTGTTGGCATAGTTAGAATTCAGAAGTGCTCGGCTGTAACGGGGAGGCCCCTCTGATTAGAGAGAACCCACAATGCCCTCTGTTGTTGATGTGAACTTTTGACTGCGTGGGCCGGGCCTCGACAGCAGCGGACCGCGCTGAGGAGTCGGCAGCGGGGTGGAATATTTGACATTTCTCCGTGATGACAGCCTTGTTACTACTCTCATTTTGTGCTGTATGCATCCTCTCTGTGTGGACCCACGTCTCCCCTGGCAACAGAAAAATCTGATTTGGATGACAAATACTTTCCGGCTCTGGACTGTTTTGGCGAACTCCACCCAGTGAAGCCTCAGCAGCTATTTTCAAGGGTTGTTTGACATACGCTGGGCGTGAATCTATTCTCCGGGGACTCCTTTTTAGTTCACACAAGTGGTGCACCAACAACAGCACCTCGTGTGTAAGCATTCACATCCCCGACGTCACGAATACCATCCAGCTGTAGTGATCTGAAGTCCTCCACTTTCTCTAAAATGGAATGAGTGTACGCTGTGGTGCAACAAGGCTGTTATTCAGGGTGACATTTAGGAGAAATGTGGTTTTGATCTCAATGTGAACATTCAGTGCTGATGCAGATGAGGGCCGTTGTGTAGAGTGGCCACGGCGTCAGTGAACTGGCTCAGTGCCCACGTGGATCTTTTAGCAAAAAATGCAAATAGTGCGACACTGGGTTCATCCACCAGGGCTGAAGGTCTCCATGACATGCACGAATCGTAGACTAGGGGCGTTTCTCAATATGCGTACTTGTGCGTACTTGCGTTCTCGTGTACTGTATCAGTCGGAGACCAAGTACTGTTCCAATTCGAAGTACGCATCAAGCCGAGAACGCGAAAAAGTCCCGGATGTGTTCTCGCTCCGCCCGTTTTATCGAGCATGCATCGGTGTGGACTTGGGACAGCTAAATATCCCAGAATGCATTTCGTCCAAAACTCAACAGCGGACTCCCGGCACATCGTTTTCAACCCCCCCCCCCCCGCTCGCGGTCTTCTCACTACTCAGGTTAAAGAAACCCCAGCAGCTGTCTATAGTATTGAGTGTCCACTAGAATAGAAATAAAAGCGTTCTAACATCTCACCTGCTTGTTTTTATTAAGGTATGTACACGTATGTACATGTACACTATTTTTATTAATAGAGGTTTCACTACTGAGGTTAAAAATGATATATAAGTCACTTAGATCACTTCTAAATGTTAATGTTTGGTTTATTTCAGTGTTTTATTTGTTCCTGAGTAAACCGGTTTGGCTGTGATTAAAGTTAAGCTTCATAACATGTTACTCACAGTTAAATTAGGAGGGGACGGCAGTAAAAACTCCGGACCTGTGACATCATCATGTACGCAGGTGTTCCAATTGTACAAATCGCGAGTCCGTGCTCGCGTTCTCGGCGGGTACGTACTCCCGTGCGTTCTCGGCGAGTACGTACTCGCGTACTTGAGAATTGAGAAACGGCCTAGGTCATTTTCTCATAGCCTAACCCTTTATAACCAGAGTTGACAGCTCCTGCTGGCCATTAGAAAAATGCATATTTAAAGTTCTTTATAAATTTTACGCACGCACCAGTCACTTTATTAAGTACACTTCCAACCTTGGTTTTCTTTCAAAGCTGCCTTACTTCTTCATGGCATATATTCACCAAGGGGCTGGAAGCATTCCTCAGAGATTTGGGTAAATATTGACATGACAGCGTCACACCTTTGCTGCAGATTTGTCTCCAGCACATCCATGATGGGAACTTCCCATTCTACCACATCTACAAAAGGTGCTCTATTGGGCTTAAATCTGGTGACTGTGGAGGCCTTTGGAGTACAGTGAGATGATTTGAGCTTTGTGACATGGTGTTATATCCTGGAAGCAGCCATCAGAAGATGGTACACTGTGTTCATAGAGGGGTGGACATGGTCAGCAACAACACTCAGGTAACTCTTCTGTTGTCCAGTTTTGGTGAGCCAGTGTGAACTTTAGCCTCGGTTTCTTAGCTGACAGGAGTGGCTTCAGGTGTGGTCTTCTGCCACCAGCTTCAAGGTTCAGTGTGTTGTGCATTCAGAGATGCTCTTCTGCATTCCTTGGTTGTAACAAGTGACTCTTTGAGTTACTGTTGCCTTCCTTTCAGGTACAAGTAGGCATTTTCACCCAGAGAACTGCTGCTCAGTGGATATTTTTTTCCTTTTCAGACCATTTCCTGTAAACCCTGGAGATGGCTGTCTGGAAAAATCCCAGCAGATCAGACTTTCTGAAATGCTCAGACCAACAACCATGACACAGTCAAAGTCACTTAAATCGCTTTTCTTCTCTTTTCTGATGCTCAGTTTGAACTTCAGCATGTCATCTTGACCATGTCTACATGCCTAACTGAGTTGCTGCCATGTGATTGGCTCATTAGATATTTGCATTAAAATGTAGTTTGCTCTAAAAAATTGGCCTGTGAGTGTAGTTACTTGCCAACATTGCCAGAGACACATGGCCCTTCATCGATGAGGTTCTGGTTTGTGATATCCAGCGTGTGCACGTGTGATTTGTAAAGCATGTTTTTAGGGTAGAAATTACAATGTGTTTCTTCTTCTTTCTTTCTGTGTGTTAGAGGAAGAAGCTCAAAACACAAAACATCTGTAACAACCACTGTTAAACATCTAAGCTTCATTTCTACATGCAGGCTCTGACCCTGAGGAGCTTTACACTGGTTCGCGTGCACTGGCAGACGCTCCCGCCTTCTTCTTCTATTTTTTTCTTCCGAACAAGTGCGATCATACCTCTCGCCTGTTAAATCACACCGTGAGCCCTGAAATATCCTCTATTTTGAAGTCACGCAGTGCACAAATGAAATCCAGCACGTTAATATGAAGCAGGATATGTACCCTCACAGCTCTCCTGGACCAAATAGCAAGTGTTGAATGAGAGAAGAGTGGAGTCTTTGAATAAAGAAATACACTCTTATTGGGGAGGTGAAGGGCTGACAATGAACCCCCTCGCTCCTAGTTGAGCCTGCGAGAGGCCGACTTGTTCATCCCTTGTTATGCCGCTAATGTGTATGATTTAAGGGGGAATTATGCACATCTCAATGTGCCTATAAATGACATTATTCATGCACAGGTGCTGCACTAAGCAGCTCCTGAATGATAATTAAGATAATCTTTCTCTTTTTTTCCCCCCTCTTCCTTCACGCTCGCTCGCTCTCTTTTCTCACGGATCCACTTTGTTCAGGCAATATCTCCTGTGTCAATACCTCGCTAGACTGCAGCCCCCTCTCCCCTCAGCCATTGTCTGATCCTTATTCAGCACTAAAACCCGCACTAACAAGTGAGACCACGTCTATGTTTCTCCCCGGAGCCCGACGGTATTTCTGAGAAATAACGTGCCAAGTTGAATTAAAGTGAGAGAATTAAAAAAAAAAAAAAAAAAACTTTTGCGAGGCAGAAACTTGGCGGCAGCGTTCCCGAGGGAATTCACCGCGCAATGAATTTCTCAAACGAGAATATGAAGACATTGATGTTGAGCACTTTGCATATGATAAGCTCTTTTTCCATAAAGAGAAATGATTAGTTTTGGAATGGTTAGGAAATGTTGCTGGGGAAAAAGTGTTCTGGGTTCTCAGATATTAAGGACATTTAGAATACATTAAAAAAAAGAGAGAAATTTTGTCATAGTTAGGAGGTAAGTTATGCCAAAATTATGTTGAAACTCAGGTTTTCTGATTAAAAAAACAGCACTAAGGCTAAACTTTCTCTCTGTGCACAGAAAGGACACATGATTCACATTTCTCCTGATGTGTTTGGACAGTAGCGAGATGCTCGGTGCCAAATTTTCATGTGGAAATGCATCATCATAGAGATAGAGTTAGTGAATCCAGCTTCGTTTGTGTTACTGAGGAACCTGAGGCTGTTTGAGGCTGGAACCTCTCTCTGCTGCGGTAAACAGTGAGTGATGATTATCGTCGCGTACCGAGAGGAAATCCAGCTGTATTGTTTTAGCACGGCCACTTGTTTACAAGAACCTCTCTCCAGCGGACGGGCCGCACTTGATTCAGTTTTCTTTTGTGTGCAAATCACTCGTTTTGTTTGTATTTTTTCCATTTTCTTGTTGTGTTACGCTCTCAGCCAGCCCTCTCTCCGGCCCATGCTGTCAAGGAAGCCATCCAGTGTCTTTTGCTGCCTGCAGCTGGGTTTCATTACCCGGCTTTTGCCACACCCTTTCACTTCAAATAAACACACTGGGTATGTATACCAGAACAGGGTGAAGTAGAAGCTGTAAATAATTCATAGCATTTGTTCTAAACTGGTCCTGTTGCCAGGTAGGCGGAGTTTCCTATGTCGCTGTTTCAGGTTCTGGCAGGTAAGGCAAAAGGTATACTTGGGAAGCTCGCCAGCCAAACTAAGATTGTTATTTATATGAACTTTTTTATTTATTTAAAGGGTCATTGCACATTCATACTGTGAACATTTGGGTAAATAATGCACAGTAAATATGCCAGATGTAGACATGCAGGCTCAGTTTCATCTGCAGTCCCATCAGGTTGATAGACAGTAAAGCAAAAGATGCAAAGATAAGAGCCATGAGTATATGGATGGAAAATCATATTCTTACAAAACTCGCATATCAGAACAAAAGCCCATGATGTTAATTACAAAAAGACCCTAGAAACCATTGCTTTAAACATCTGGAGAAAGAATTTTGCTCCTTAGTACTGTGGGCTTAATATTCCAGGTATGTGCTGCTCAATAAGCAGAGTTTCCAAAGGGTGTTTTACAGTCCCCTCTGTGAAATATTTCAAAAAAAACCCCTGCAGATTGTATTTTTCACAGTCCAAGAAACAAATTTTACTGGATGGGCCCTCCAAGCATGAAGGTGCATGCGAACCAATACATTTCCAGCTTTTAATTTGAAGGCCTCCGTTTCTGGTTTGCTTTGCACTTTTTAAAGTTTAACTTCCAGTCAGTGGTTAGTTAGCGAGTGTTTGTAGACAAGTTGGTGTCTTCCATGCAACTTTGAGCAACCAAAGTAATCACAACGGCGATTTTGGTGCAGCACTAAATTTGTGACCAATTTCTCCCACTGACTGGCAGAAGCTACTCACCAACCATTCAGGAAACATTAACTTTTTCCTTACATCTGCTAGTTTCCAGGTGTGACTGGGATGCATAGATGGACAGAGGTTATCTACATATCAACTTTAAGCACAGCAGGCACTGACTAAAGCGCTGAACAGGAACTAAAATCATCAAATCAAGTTAAATTATCAAAGAAACTATAAAAATGATTTGAGAAAAAAAAAGCTTATTAAGTAAAGAACTGAGTGATAATGAATAAATAATAAATAATAATACAAAAGCAAAATAATAATAAAAAGAGATGCGCTGGGGGAAGTGACACAGTAAATTAAAAAGCTGAAAAAGTTAAGAGTGTCTTTTCAGTTATGATTTCAAGACTGTTACTGAGGAAGATTACCTAATGTGAAGTGGGAGATAAGACCAGAGTTTCTGAGTTGCGACTGTTGAAGCCAGTCTGAAGGTTGGAATTAGCAGAAACCGCTGATCAATGGACTCAAAGTCAGCAGCGTGGGACATAGAAGGCCATCAGCTGTTGTGGACTGGCACTGAGATCAGCTGATCAGATTGTGACTGAACTTGACTTTGTGGAGCACCTCAACATAAATTATGCTCTTTTTAAAAAAATGTCAAATGTTGTTCTCTTTACTCTCTTGCATTTATCTAACAGAAAGCAGTTCAGTGGTTTGTGTAAGCACTTAAGTCAAATAAAAGTGTTAAAGTGTTGATTCGCTCTTCCACAACCTTTTTGTTGGCACAAACAATCAGCACATGGTTTGAGTCCTATCTGTGACCGTTGCATTCACATTTATCTTTTTCTGTTAATTGCTAGCCTATCAAACTACGACTGAGGCAAACCATCAACGGCACATGCAACGCTAATGCTGTACCACAAAGTTCATGCCCACACCTGTTGGTCCACATTTATGGGGCTGTCAGCTGTCAATGGCAATAGCCTGTACAGACATATAAAATATATATGTAGATGATAATTTGGGTTAAAACACACCGTCTCACAGTCAAACAGGAAGAGGCCAACTTCCATCAAGCTTAACTGCCATTTTCTTTGTTACCACCTGCAGAACAGATGTTTACTTCAGACATTTAGGGAATTCTATTGAAGTCATCTGGAACACCCTGCACACTGGAAAACGACACTAATAGGGAACTCCTAAAAGTCCTAACTAAGCACCGGCATATGCTGGTTGGGAGCACATGGGAAAATGCATGGCAGGTAGATGGTGGGTGCTGCTGCTGGAAGCGACACCACTGAGTGAACAATGAGACTAAATCCAAACAATTACCTAAAACATGCTTAAAGGCTTCATAGATACGCTAAAACTACACAACATTAAGCTTGATATGAAAATATCGATTAGCACAGCTTTAAGGACTCCTTTTTTTTAGATTTACTCACCGTAATGGAACATTTTATCATCGTGGTATTTTTACAGAAAGAAAAAAAAGGTTACTCCCTTCTCTAGCCACTGCAAAAGTGGATTTCTGAATCCTTTAGAGTGAGACACTCCACCCAATGGGTTCTCTAAGAAGTTTAAATTATGAGTCTTTTTGCGAGTAAAGTTTGGTCACGGATGGATGGCTGCCAGTTGTTTGCAAGAAGCAGAGGACATAAATTAGCAGAGTGGTTTCTCTGCAGAGTAAAATATCACTGCAATCGTCAACAAGTCCTCCAGAACCGAAATGACAAAATAGGTTACTTATCTTTCCCTTCCAGCATTTTCTGATCTGACTTTGCTGTTTTTTTCACCGCCGCACTTTTTTGTCAATACCTCCTAAAATGTTTATGCTGATAGGGGAATAAAAGTGGCTTTGTCAGCTGATCTGATAGTCGAATGGTTTGATTAGGAGAGAAAGAAAATCATGAAAAGAGAATAATCTGAATTAAGTGCAGTCATGGAGTAATTAGAGACACTTTGCAGGCTCTATAGCAGCCTTACTGTACAGTTTAAAAAGATCCTAGGACCACAGACTACATCTGTCACAGCGACTGTCGCAAAAGGCAGAATTAACTTCCTCTAAAACCCAGATTTCCTCTGCAAATGACACTGAATCATATATATTTGAACTGTGCCTCCTGGCTACAGCGTGTCCTGAAATGTCTTTAATAAGGATGAGGATGTTAACGGCTGCTATAGCTCCAGTTTTAAATTAGAAATAACCCGGCAGAACGCTTGACTTACAGAAAAAGGTTAGGTTTAAACACAACACATTAATCTCTGCTGCTCGCTCGCACATTTATGGATCCGAGTAAGTGTGCGTGTGTGCGTTTCTGGACAGAAGCAGCCACTGCCATTAACCAAAATATGAAAAAGCAATTACAAAAATGAGTGTGTGCACGGAGCACTCACTGATATCCTGAGTAAAATGTGAAAAAGTAACATTTTAAATCTGTAAAGGGATGTTTGTCTGTGCTATCAGCTTAATCTAAAAGTGATAAGGCAAAGATGAGAATCAATAATTATTGGGATCATAATAAACTCAAAGTGTGCAGCCCGGCTGTATATCAGCACTCCGGACTGCAGCAGGAGCAGCAGCAGAAGGCATGTGTGCGCTGGCCTTACAATTTCCACCTGATTACAATGATCAAGGCTCATATCTGTTTTCACCGGCTGTGCATCTTTATTACTTTTTTTGTGGCAGAAATTGCAGCTTTTACTGATGACGGGCAATTTGAAAGTACCCTTGTTGAATAGTCACAGGTGCCATGTTGTTTGAATCAAGCTGACTTGCTGCAAAATAACTGGAGTGCTTTTGATTTTTTTTTCTTTGTGCAGGAAGAGAGCACACAAAAGTCTTTTCAAAATGAAATGCTGTTGTATGCTATTAAGAGATCAGAGATTTAGTTACACAAACATTTCATAAAGGCAGTGATATTCTCATTAGCGGAGTTAAACCAGACTGGCAGTTATCTGTTTTGGTGTTTAACATATGCTACAGTCATACTAGGGAAAACAGTGGTCAGAGACCGAGGCAGGACTAAAATTATTACCACTGTAATATGAACTTGCAATCTTATCTTTCTGCAACCTTACTGTCATATGGCAATATAACCAGAATACAACCAGTTGGCAACCAGTTGCATAGAGACAAAGATTGACTCAGATTGATTGCAGATTGATGCGTTGGTGGTCTCTCTGCCATTTATAAAGTCTGTTTAGATATACCATCTACAAGGTATCCAGGGGGCAACCCTTGATTGAAGCTCAGTCACATGCCTAAGGCTTTTGTCAGGAATGCCTAGAAACTGTTCAGTGACGACATAGTAACCACCTGTGGCTCGGAGGAAAATATGTACTGATCCGCTGCTAGTGGTGCTAGTGCTAAGCTCCAGTCACACGGGCCTAAAACGACTGGTCATAGACCCCATGGTAACCACCAGTTGATAGGGAAAAAGGTGTTGTGGTTGCTGAAGGTTGGTGTCAGTTGCTGGATGAAATTAGTCGCAAAGAGACAACACGTTTCCACGTTTTACTTTGAAGGTAAATATTCCCAGGTTCAAGTTTGCATTACACTTTTGAAAATTTCACTACCGCTTTGTGTTAGTAAGCGAGTGTTTGCAGATAAATTGGATACTCCCATGCAAACTCATAGCAATCTGCTAGAGATCAAAGCAATCACCAGGAAATATTCGGTGCAGCACATTCATACCATCCAGTGAATTCCAGCAACCACTCACCAGCAAGTTGGAAAATTCACATTCCCTTGAGCCTGTAGTTACCAAAGTGTTGCTGATTGCTCTCTAGGCCTGTGTGATTAAGGCCTGAACATCCTCCACTAGCAGAGCCCGTCCCAAACGATCGGCCTTGTTGGTCTGTGTTTGAAACACAAAACATTTTATTGTTCCCTGAACATGGCTAACCTTAACGGTCCACTTTTAAGATTTTTATAACTCCCCCATTCGGCTTTCTTGACTGAGCTATAGTGCTGTTTAGTATCAGTCAGAAGTTCTGTGTTACATTTCTAATTGTGGATTAGAACAACCAATAACTTGACTAATGAGAGATGACATGTTTGCATTAACTTTAGCTTATATCTGTCAGTTTGTTGCTTTGTGATTGCCAGTATCAGATGCTGCTGCAGTTCAAGGTGTTCCCTAAAATTCATCACATTGTTACCATCAGTCTTTTTCATGACTAACGCTGATGCTACAAAACACGCAGGACATATGTTATTAGGACATATATTACGTTGTAGCAGTTTGGGCCTCTTTGTAGACCCACACAGGGTAGGAGCTTCATACTTACATCTCACACTCAATGCATGCAATGGAAACCTTGTAATATAAATTTGCGGATTAATGAGATGAAATCTGCTATTTTTCAAACTTCTGTTGGTAGTCTTGATGATGAATCTCTCGTACTGTGCTGTCATGTCACGGAGAACTGGCGGGACATAAAGTAATCTCTCTCAAAGTGCATCTTGTTTTATTCCAACCATTGCTGCTCGCCTTCCACAACATGAACAACATCTGAAATCAGGTGTTCAGCAACAAGTTTAAAGCATTTACTGCCTCGAAGTGCTTACTTGGCGTCAGCTGCATCTGTCCAAAACGCTCAGGTTTCCTCCTTTTTTGCTTTGCTTTCATGCCACATGAAAACAGTTTGAGTGCCTTGTACCTGGCTCGATCCCCAAAGGATTCATATGCGAGTCTGTGTTTGTGTCATATCCTTTTCAATATCCACATCTCTAAGATCACACACAAACGAATCGAGCAAACATTGAAAGGAGAGATGCGTCTGGGGTTGGTTGGGGGGGGTTAAACATCTTTGTTCCGTCTGCTCTTTAGAAAGCTTTAGCCAGCCCGTCTTCACTGAAGCGTACAGGATGTGCCTGATGTTTCCTTGGCAAAGGAAAAGGTAAAAATAGAGAAGATTCATCTGGTTTGAGTTCTGCGGCACCACATTACTTTAGGGGTGGTTTCTTTCCTGCTCTTTTCCTTTTTTTCTTTTTTTGTTCAGCGGTCCTGGGCCCTTGTGTGTGATTGAAGCTCAAACGGACCAGGAAATGCAAATAATCCCGTTTCTGAAGACGTCCAGTGACGTGATTGTTGGGACGGTAGAAGGAGGCTGGCCAGCTCGCCACATTAAAGGCAGCATTTGAGCGCGAGATGAGTGGAGACTGGGTTAAGTTAAGCAAGAGGAGAGGACTTCAAAGCCTGCTAGGTTCGCCTGCCATATTGAGAGTGACGAGATGTGTCTTTTATTAATAGCATTCACCAGAGTTTCTTGTTTCTGCTCTCAGCTTGTTCCATTGTTCCTACAATCACGCCAACGTGGAGACAGACTGAAAGGAGTCGTTTGAAAGCCGTAGAGCAAATTACACCTTGATTACACGCGAGGGAGGCAGTTGAAGGATTTACTGTTTGTGACTGTTTGACACGGCTTGTTTTAGTCTAATTTTAGGCCCTTTATCACCCCATTAAAAGCATATACTATAAGCTTTTAACAAGGTTGAGTATACAGTCAGATTGAACAGTTATTAACTGATAGCAAGTATGTGCAGACATTTTCCATGACATGCGGGAGCCACTTAGAAAAACTGTTTTGTTTTTAATCACAGTGTTTATCCCTTTAAAATGTATGAATTTAGAGCTTTACAGAAAGAAAACACTGGTAACGCCATTCATTCTTTAAAACTTCAAAGACCTTTCTTAGGGCCTCCAAAGGCCTAAAAGTAAGGTTTTGAAGGCCGCGTTCAGTCTTACCTGTGTATGGGCAAGTTAATCAAATTAAAATCTGCTTACTTTGATAATAAATAAAACACATATCAGCCCAAGAGCTAATAAAAATGGTGAAAAGAGCCAGTTTCAACTTAATTTAAAAAAAGTCCAGTTCTATTGTCTTCAAGTACAAATAACAGTCAACCCTCTGACCTGTAAACACAATGATATCCTGCTTGTTCTGGAAATTTCTTTCCGCATGAATTGTTTTGTTGTTATTTTCCTGCACGGATCAAGCAAGTCAGTAAGCGAGCAGTGTTGGCAGGGAAAGCAAGCAAATCTTTCTGAGCATTGTTAAATTCTTTGGAGGAACTGGAGTCACAAGAATAGTCATCTATGTGTAACAGTACACATAGATCCCATGATTCATTGTGTTTTTAATGATTATAATACTGAGGGCAAGATGTCAGGGGCAAGATTTAGGAAATCAGAACAAACAGTGCAATATGAAAACAGCTGATTCACACACAGTCATGTAGATATCTCATTTTCTCTATGGCTTTATCCGTCCTTCATTTAGATTTGCACACATTCATTTATCCAAAGGTTTCTTATGGTCGCACCACAGCATTTCAATCAGGTTGAGGTCTGGACATTAGTGAGACCATTGCAACACTTTGATTCTTTTCTTTTTCAGTCATTCTGTTGTAGATTTGCTGATGTGCTTAGGATCACTGTCCTGTTACATGACCCTGTCAGACAGATGGCCTCACACCTACTCTAGAATACTTTGGTGTACAGAGGAGTTCATGGTCCAGCCAATGACTGCAAGGTGTCCAGGTCCTGTGGCTGCAAAGCAAGCCAAAATCAACACCCCTCCATTACCTTGTTGGTATGAGATGTTTGTGCTGATGTACTCAGTTTGGTTTTGTGCATTATGACTAAACATCTTCACTTTGGTCTCGTCTGTCCAAAGGACATTGTTCCAGAAGTCTTGTGGTTTTTTTCAGATGCAACTTTGCAGAACTAAGCCATGCTGCCATGTTCTTTTTAGAGAGAAGAGACCTTCCCCCCACACAGCCCTTCCATGGAAGCCATGTAGAGTCTGAGATGTTGTTCTTGGGTCTTTTGCAGTTTCTTTAAGCATTGGTTTGTCTCACTTTGGGGTGAATTTGCTAGGATGTCCACTCCTGGGAAGATTGTGGCATTGAGTCTAAGGGGTTGGGCACCATGGTAAAAAAAAAAAAGAAAGAAAAGAAAAGAAAAAACAGAATTTAAATGGCCATCTTCTAACAAACACAGTTGCGGTTGAGATTGATTCACCAAAGTGTTTTTGCAGCATTTGCAATGTAAGAAGTGGGGGGATTCCCAACATCCTTAATGCTGTTTTCAGTAAATGCAATCATGAAAGAACTTGTAATTAAAAAGAATCAACCTTTTTGGAAGTGTTTTGGTTAAAAGCCGGACAAAGCCAGCAACAAGCAAGACCTTAAAAACGCAGTTACTAATTAAAGCCTCATTTGCAGCCTCTAAATGAATAAACATGTAAGGGGAATGTGCTTGAGTGATCAGGGTGTACAACTGCACATCCAGTTTTTGGTCTAAATCTGAAAAATGGATTATGATTGATTTTCAGCACCAATCGATCCAAACCTCTAAAGGATAGGGATGGGTACCGGTATCATTCTGACATAAACGGTAGTAACCAGACCGAAAAGCAGCGCACATTTCAGTGCTTTATTTCGGTGCTTTATTTCGGTGCTTTTTTTTCCTGAGATGTCATACACTTTGGATTCTAGCCAATCATTTTACCTTTCCAAGGATAGTAGGCGGGCCCAGGTACATACGTTCTTTTAGAGCACAGCTACAGATTAAAAATGCCCAAGGCGAAGCGGCCAAAAGTCTGGCTGTACTTCACAGCAAAAGATGCAAACTCAGCAGCCTGCAACAAGTGCTTTAAGCTGATACTGTGATACTGTCAAAGGAGGTAACATCTCGAATCTGATGAAACACCTGGCGACGCATAGCGTTTTTTTAAAAGCTGAGAAATGCACTGTATTTGATAGCTTGCTGCGAGACCTCACACCGAGCACATCTACTGCGGGTGTGGTGCCTGTTATCGGACCCGGAGTTAGCAACATCCCCCAAAAACCCGAAGAGGAGAGTCCTGGCCCCTAGCCCTGCCAGTGTAGCAGAAATGATGACGGATGATGATGGCAGCAGCAGCCGTGCTTCTCTGGGTCAGTAGCTTAATGTTGTTCGTGTGTAATTTACGTTGAGTAGGCTAACCACGTTATTAAATTAATGCACGTAAGGTGAACTAGCAAACACCGTCGTAGTTACATGCGGCTGTCTTCTTGTTTGATAGAGTGATACCATATATGCCCTATAGCTGCAGAAAAGGCTAACATTGTTATCTTTTTACAAAAAAAACAGCTAAACATGAGAGGTTTTAGGATAAAGTTCGTGTTCTCCATTCTTTAAGCACCGGTTCAAGCACCGTTTAAGCACCGGCACCATTTCAAAAGTACCGGTTTGGCACCGGTATCGGATAAAACCTAAACGATACCCATCCCTACTAAAGAAAGCTCAACTGTCATTTAGTTCCTGCCTTGATTTGTGAAAAAGAAAAGGCATGTTATAAATTATTTACTGATTAACAGTACTGTCAAAAGTATGGAGCTACTCCTCATGTGGAAACATACGTGGAAATACAATTCTAAATTTTTACAATTCTAACGAGCTTGAAAGTCAATATTTGGTGTGACCACCTTTATTCTTCAGCACAGTCTGAACTCTCCTAGGCTGCTTTCTTCTCATGTCTTTAAGTAGTCTTCAGGAATAGTTCTCCAGGCTTCTTGAAGGACATTCAAAGCTCTTCTTTGGATGTTTCTGCCTTTTGTTCTGGTCTCTGTCAACATGATCCCACACTGCTATGACTGATTGTGTTCCACTGTGTTTTTCTATCCTGGTATGCTTTTACTGCACTGACTGTGTGTTTGGGGCTAATGTCGTACTGAAAAATGAAGCTGCTGCCAATCAAATTCTGAAGATACTTTTCTGTGTTCATAATTCCTCAATTTGTACAAGATCTTCAATACCGCTGACTGAAATGCAGCCACAAACCATGACAGAGCCTCCACCGTGTTTTACAACTCAAAACTTTAGTAGTATCTGGTAAGTTTCTGTACTTTGCAGCAAATTAACTTTAAAAAAAGGCATTTTTTTCAACAGGTTGCGCACAAGAGATAGTTTCACTAGGCCTCTATGCAACAACATAACATAATATGTCTTCATTATTTTTCAGAGGGACCAATAGAAACAGGTCAACATGGAGTCAAACCACTGCCGAGTGGCTCTTTAGAGGGAAAAAGGTGGGGCAATCACCTCCTCATGTAATGCCTGTGGTTTTAGTTTCAGTCTGGAGGATCAACTCATAGCAAAATACTTTTATTTTTCTTCTTACATTGACATGAGTTTGGCTCTGTCTCCCAAAACTCCTCAATTATCATCCTAATTTTCCATCCGCGGTCTTCATTCATCACCGCCGCTGTACAGAAGTGCATCAGGAACTATTTCAGAGATTGCTGATTTGCATATTGCGACGCGAGCACTGCCCATCATCATCCCTTCTCCTCATTAAACATCGGGTATCTCGCCTTCTTTTTGTGTGTGTGTATTTTTTTTTTTTTAGAGAAAAGAATGCAAAAAAATATATAAATAAAAGACATCTCGATTTAGCTGCTTTAATTCTCCTCAGCGGTCTTGTAATTGGTGTTTACGTGATTGGCTTTTTTACTCCATTCCATAAATCCTTGTCAATCTAAAGTCGGCCTAGCGTGTTATCAAGCGAACAGAAAAGAAATAAATGCCTCAAAAAAACAAAACACCACAGTAAACATTCCATAATTGACTGTTTAGGAGCGCGATCATCAGTTAGGGTTTGATTTGAGGATGTAATCTGCTTTTGCGGATGCCAGGCCATTCAACCAAAATGGACACGAGAGTTAATGCAGCTCTAACCTCTGAGCCATTTATGCTTAGTCGAATGTACTTGTAATGATTAAGTTTGAAAGAGCCATGTTTTATCATCGGCCAACACAAGAGTTGGCAATCTTAAGACCTTCAACTAGAAATAATTAGGATCTATTTGAATGCTGAGAGTGGTGCACAGTGCTGAGACAAGAGCTAAGCTTGTTAACGAATGTGGTGGCAATTAAATGGCTCATCCCCCCCCTCCCCCCTTCCTCGTCCTCCTCCTTCTTACTGTTTATGTTTTTTTATCACCTGAAAATTGATTATAATTCTCCGCATTTGCTTGACCATAAAGTTTCTGAATCTCTGCGGGCGTAATTGAAAATGCCCGCTCTAATGCGGTGACTGGGCATTGTTTCGGTTTTAAACCACACACCCCCCTCCCGCCTTCACAAAAGACCAAAAAGTATTTTTAGTTCCCACGGATCCCACATGAAACCTGAGCTGGCGACATGGTTAAAATTAGTCCATGTGGCTTATTTTTAATGCCCCCCTCCCTTCTCACTTTTCCTCCTCCTTTTTTAATTTCTCCACATAGTTTAACGTTAAAAAAAAAAAAATCAGGTCAACCTTTAAGATTTATGAGCGGAGTGGAGGAGAAAAAAAAGAATTAATGGTATGCTATTTTTATTCAGTCAGTCGTCTGTTAATTTGATATGACCTTAGTCAAAGGCGGTGAAATAACAAACTCTACTTACTTCTTCTTAAGACCAAACCCCTGGTCTCCCATGCTGCTTTGCTGAGGATCTGAGAGGCGAAGGGGCCTCTCAACTCTTATCTGCACAACTCAACACGCAGGATTTTTCAGGACATCAGTCGCACTAAGAAACCAATACTCTTTCATCTAATTACAGAGCATATTGTTTCAATTAGGCCTCTCTCATTTGTTTTCTTCTTTTTGTCTGCCCCCCCCTCCCTGAACGCTTGTCGATTTGAAAATCTGTTTTTGAAACAATAAAATCGTCCGCTCAAGTTTGCCTCTCAGGCGCAATCGTAAAATAAATCTTGACAGCCTAACGAGGCTCCTCGTCAGGCGACGGCGGCGAGAAAATTTCGACCGCGCAAAAGGTTGGCCGCTTCCCCTCTTGTGAGCGTCTTTGTCCGCGGGCCAAAGCAGAGGTGCGTCACCCTCCTTTATTTCCCACCTTTTTCTCACCGATGAGTTCCCAGTGTGACTCTCCTCGTGACAGCATCCAAACTTTGCTGCCGCACGGGCCCCGAGCGCTCACAGCCCTCCATTGAAGCATCCCTGCAGGGGTTTTCTTCACAGAGGGGGCTAGAGGTGGGGGGTGAAGGTGAAAGTTTGGCACCGGGCAACAGATCCCCAACAGTGGGCTCCTTTGTTGCCAGGTTGCTCACGCTCAGCGATGTGGACGAGCCAGGTGGCCTCTGACCTGACCTCTACTCTGGGAGAACCGGTGGGCAGAGAGGCTGAAGTAAAAAAGAAAAGAAAAAGGCAAAATTTTAAAAAAAAGAAAGGAAGAAGCAAACTTGTTTGGGAGAAAGGGTTGGAATGGAGGAAGGGGAGATCGTGGGGGGACGGCATGAAACAAAGTGCTCAGAAATAGGTCAACCAGTATCTCATTTTTCTTGCTAAGCTTGTAATCACCCTTGACAGGCACACTGTGGAACAGGCTATTCAGTAGGAATTCGAGGCTCATCACTGAATTATGGAGCCTAAACCATGATATAAGGGGACGTTTGGAAGATGGAGGCTCTTTGTTTGATCGCTTTTTGCTGAATTTGTTTGGTGTAGGTTTCTGCTGCTGAGATGGAGTTACCTTCATTAGTGGCGATTGTCTCCTGGTTGAGTCAGCAAGAGGGTTTTTTGAGTCTCCACAGACAAAAAAAGGGAGGTAGTGTTGATGTTTTTGCTCAAGGGCACCTTCAGATAGGACAAAGGGTTATTCATTTACATTCAAAGGCCTGTCCAGCCATGCTGTGACTTTCATGTGACCCATGAAAAACACATGTTTCAAAAGATGCATGCTTTTATTCAGGCATTGGTATCTCCATCAGCCTGTTTTATTGGTAGAGAGCTGTTCACATTTAGCCTTAAAGGGATATTCCAACATATCGTCATCCCAAAGTGTCATTTTGTCCAGTGCCAAACCAATATTAGATTGAAAAATCACAATTTACAGAAATGGTCTAAAATATGTTTTTAGTTGGTAAAACCTATCTGGGGTCATCAGGGGTACCTCAGAGCAGGAAAAAAAACACTTTCTCAAGCAGTACGTTTATCCCTCTGAGGTCAAAAGTCATCACTGATGATAAAAACTGTTGCAGATCAGTTAAAACGACAGTCATTCATTTCCTGGTTGCCTAGAATTGGGAAAAATTAAATAAAACAAAAAAAAAAACATATTCTGATTGCATAGGATAATGGTTGAGATGATCACCAATAATTATTATATCACATGGTTAACAAGCATCCATACTTGGAGCAAGAGACGAGTCTCACTTCAGTCAAGCTAAACTAAAACCTAATTATAAGTGTGTCAAAAGATTTTAATTAACTGATAGAAAAAACACTGTAAAAAAAAACAAAGAAATGTGAACTAACAAAACAAAAATTTAAATTAAAACAATTAAATGCAACTGATTAACTGATCCTCAGCAAATTTGAGCATCTCTGTAAAAGCAAAGTCCATAGCTCAACATGATTGAAATGCTGTGGTGGGACCTTATAAGAGCTGTGCATGAACCTCAATGAACTTAAACAATGCTGTAAAGAAGAGCTGAACAAAATTCTGCCACAGCAATGCAAAATTATACAAAAAATTTGTACTTCAAGTCACTGCTGATAAAATTGGTGCTACAGCCTGAATCATGACTGTGAGTCAGCTATGTTTGTACTCTAATATTTTGCTTTTCCTTCAAAAAAAAAAAAGAAAAGCTCATCTGTAATGAGCAAACTGAGTGGAATCTTGTGTCATTTTTCGACATCCATGAGTAAATATTTCAAGTTACTATCTTAAAAGTTTGACTTACTAACTCAACCTTGTTGTGAAAAATACCTCAATCTCATAATTTCAGGCGATAGAAAAGAAATTTTGAGATAATAACTCAAAATTTTGACATATGGATGGCAAAAAACACACTCTGGAAACCAAATAAAATTAAAATTAAATGAAAACATGAAGCTTAAAGTAAAATAAAAATTAGAAAACTAATTAGAAAATATAGAACCATAATATGTCTACTTGATGTGTCCAAAATCACTGCCACGCTTGCATCTTTTATACCAGAGCAATTGACGTCCTGGGAATGAAAACAGGCCAGGAAACAGAGAACAGATTGAAATATGATCTCAAATCACAGATAAATAGAAGAAAAGTAAGGAAGGTCAAAAAAGGTCTATATCGTAAATTAGATGTAACCATTGTGATGCAAATTTTCACCAAGAAATCGATCACAATCTTCATCAATTCCTCTCCACACTGGATCAGAAATTCAAGCAGCCTGGAAATAATTGTGTGCGCGGTTGCTGAATGTTCATCAGGAAGCGATTTCCCCCCATCTCGCCGCAGATTTAAATGTGATCTTGTTAAGCCACCAAGGGACTGAGTCTCGCCCATGGGTGGCCAAAGGATACTCTGTGCTAATGAGGTGTGCACGGGCCCCGTGGGTAATGGCGGTGTCACGCCAAAGCTTTTAGACACCCGAGGGCAACGATACAGTTCGGCCCAGACCTCGGCTGTCGGCTGACATTCAGTTGACGCTGAAACAATGAAACGCGTCGACCATAAAAACTGGGTTTTCATTGGCAGTTGTGATCCCTTCCACTCTAAATACCCATTCTAATATGCACTTTGCCCATTATGTCTGTGTTAATAAGAAATCTCTTTGAGAATGTGCCCATTGTTGAGTGAGTCTGTTAATTATGACAGCTCAAAGTGCTGCTGTATTCTACTGACTCTTCCTCATAAGAAGCATGATTATTCATCACCAACGATAAGAATTAATATGCAGTACTGCATGCACCCCGAGAAATATTGTTGTGTTTTTTTTCCCCTTTCTCTCTCTCTCTCTCTCTCTCTCTCTCTCTCTCTCCCTTCCACCAAATTTGAATGCTCCAAATTACACATTCAATCCATCTTTGTTTGTGTATTTAACCCTGTTAAACATGGCAGCACTTTGTGACTTTTAAAGACCCGTGGCTTATTGGACTTGGAGCTGGCATCGCTAAGTGACAATTTGGGCTGTGTTTGCTATCAAATAAACACTTAATGTATCTGGGGATGTAAACAAATGTTCATTCACCGCCACGCATCTGCTAGAAATAAAGCCGGGCTTCAGAAAAAGTGTCGCAGCGCTTTCAACCAAAACGACACCCATTAACGCCCGCTGTATTTCTTCTTCTTCTTTTTTTTACATGGTTAGAGCGACACACTATATCTGATGATATAATAGATTGGCCTCAGCTGAAGAAGGTCAGAAAGAGAGCAGTACAATGAGGGGAGGCACTATAAGCTCTGAAAACTATAATGGTGAAGGGATCAGAAACCCCTGCTGTTTGTATCCGGAGCATTTAATCAAACTGGCATTAGCTTGGCACTGTAGCTTAAACTTTGCTTACCTTCCAATCCTGTCCGGGAACTTCATATTGTTGACAGTAGCTTTGAATTCAGCTATAGACTCAGCAACTAAAAGGATAAGATGGGCTTAAAGGGCTTTTTATAACCTTTCTATTCATCCTGAAACACTGTCAGTCCAAAGGACACATCGGCTCAAACACCTGGCTGAAAGTCCACGACGCTTTTAGCCAGGGCAGAGGAAGCATTTCAAATTAATTACTTGCAGGTTTATTGACTGTTGATTGCGCTTTCATGCGAGCTATGGAAGTGTACTCTTCTCTTTATGCTGCCTGTGTGACCGTAATGGGTGTCAGGTGATGGGAAAGGCTTGGCGAATGCTTTTGTTGTTCAAAAGAAGGCGAAATGTCAACACAGATGTGAATCAGAACATCTGCACATGTTGTTTTCTCCTAATGTTACCTCATCATGATACAGCATTGTTCTATTTCAAAGCATTTTCAGCTGTTCAACTCCACAGACTGTATATAAATAATGAATGTAGCATTCGGGTCTGAAAAGTGAAGCCAGTGTAGAAGTGCTTTTACTCTGCATTCTTTCTAATGGCCACCAGGGGGGCCATGTTTACAGATTGTATAAAAGTTTTTTAAGAAATGATCAGTCTTCCTCTTTAATTTAAGACCTCTGTGAGACTTTCCTTACACATTTATGGTCTCTTTTGTGAGTTTCAAGGCTAATTTAATAGAAAACGGTGAGAGGATGATTGACAAGTTGCTAACCACTTACTGGTTTCTCAGTCAGATTGGTTTTCTTGCCCATCAACACCAAGGTAGCACCTGTGAATAATCTCCACTTGACATGTCACAATAGGACTTTCTCTTTAGAGATCTGGTTTGTAAATAGTTGCAATGGCTATAAAAGAAACCAGTTTGCAAACTCCAGTTCCTAAGGAAAAATGTGAATTTACCAACCTGTTGGTGTGTTGTAGCAGAGGTTTGCTGGGTGTCACTGGGTGAAATCACTTGCAAAGAGGGTGCTGCAACTGTCAATCGCTTCTGTCTCGAGCAGAGTGCTGCGGTCACTCGTTACTTTGCGTGGAAAAATGGTGATCTGTCTTCAAACACTTGTCAAGCTGTAGCAAAACTTGAAAAAGTGTGTCGCAAACTCTTGGACAATCTTCAAAGTAAAAGTGGCACTGTTTGAAATGAATTGGTTGTAGTAATAAGGTGCAACTTTTATTTTGAAGATGACCAATCAGGCCAGTTTGCCTCAGTGAGGTTGCCAGGGGGTTGCAGACCAGTCTTAATTGGTGATTCTAAAATAACCACAGGTGTGAACGTAAGTACCAATGGTTGGCTTTTTGTTAGTCTTGCAACAGATTGGGGACTTGTCCAAAGTATGTCCTGCCTTTCACTTTATGACAGCTGGGATAGACTCTAGCTTTCCTGCAACCCTGACGGATGGATGGCAAATGATCTTTACTTCCATATGATGGGCAGTTGGAGAGTGTTTGCAGACAAGTCAACAACCTCCAGGCAAACTGCTTCCAACCAACGCAATCACAAGGACGTTTGTGACCACTTTGACGCAACAACTGCCAATAAACTCCTGTGGTTGCTCATGAAACACCAACCGGTCTCTAAGTCTGTGTGATCAGGGACTAAATGTTGTGCTTTATACTAAAATAAAGTGAAACACTTGGAGATGTCTTTTAATGTCAAACCAGATTTAAAGCCACCCATGAGGTCTAATTGACTTCTGATATAGAGGAGATCCACCAGAACCACCAGTCAGATGGAGAAAATGTTTGAGGTGCAATATGAGAGCACATATATGTCCACTTTGGAAAACACTCATCCACAGGAAGCAATAAATGTCTCTTGCATTGGATCACAGGAAGCTTCCTGTCGAGTCCACTTCCACCATTGCTTTCCTGATGGTGGGTTTGCTGGATTCCTTATCTTCCTTGCGGCTGTAACTTTGTTGTTCTTCCTGCAGCATCCATGCTCTGTGGCTCCTTGTCATCTTCCTTGAGTTAGGCTTGCAAGATGGGTTTCATGGTAACTCCCCCCCCAAACTCCTATTTTTGGCCCAACTACCATCTGAGCAATCTCATTTTTATATCCCTCATTTTTATACTGTATCTATTTTGTAACGATTAATAAATGTGTGATATTCCCAAAGATAATGAATAATTTCATCATGATCATGATTGTTGCTATAACTGAGTAACTCAGGTTCCCGTGGCGCAAAGAAAAAACCTCTGCGTGGATGTGTGTTTAAGCCTGCTGATGTTTTCAGCGTGTATTAGAAAACTTACCTCTTTTGCTCCTGCAACGTCCAACATTCCTAACTGTATATAATGCTGCAGAAATGTCTTTAAACATCACTAACTGGAAAATAAAGCAGAAGGGGCATCTGATTGGCTTAAAACCAATTCGAGTTAGATGCAGAAGCAAGACAAACCTTCCATCCCTGCAGCTTGTTCAGAGCAACGTGTTTATGCATGTTTGTCCGCATTTGTGTGTGTGTGTGTGCGAGCATGGTTACGTATCTGTTATAATATAACTGAGAATCATGATGCAAGCTTTTCGCCCAGAGTGTTTTTGAGCTCATTTTCAAATGGTAATTTGCCTTATCCGAAGCAAACTCACTGAGTGTAAGTAAGTGATTATTTGCATGGCTGACAATCATTCGGCTCGCCTGCGGTCTTTTTCCAAACTGCTCCAGTTTGTCCAGTCTTTGAAAGAAAAAAAAATACTCAGGGAGGGCCAGTTCTCTTTGAAATATCCTTTCATTTACCTTATCATTAGACACAAATGTGGCATAGTTAACAGTGAGTGAAAAAAGGAAAAGCACAGCCAGCCAGTACTTCTTCATAAGTCTGATGAAGGCTTATGAAGAAAAAAAAATCGTCTTTGTGATTGTTGAATAAAGACACAGTTGATGATTATTTTTTTTTAACTGCTACTTTTTTCACTTTTTTGGCAATCTTTTTTGCTCCAACTTTCTTGGGTTTTGGTTTTGAGCACCTCCAGGCTTTGGGTTTCTATCAAAGAACCAAGTTTTCTGTGCTGCAGTTTAATTGCTTATTATCCCATTAGAGGCATCATGTCGGCCGGTAAAGTGCAGTAACGACAGGACGCACTGACAGCAGTACAGTGTGGTGATTTAGTATCTGCACTCCCCCTCAATCACACTCAAATGTCAGCCACAGACTCATCAATGCCCCTAACCCTGAGCATACCCCTGAGACACACACTCAGCACACGGCCCACATGACTACACACCAGCATCACATCAGGGACCGGAGAAAACAAGGCACGAGGATACAGCAGAAGATGGATTTTCCAGAACTGCCTCTTTCTATGTCAGATTAAATCAAACAAATATTGAACAATATTTTTTTTTTTGAATTGCATTACATGTAGCAATTTAGGAGTTTCTAAAGCTGATTTAGTTTCTTTCTTCTGAAAGGGGATACTTAATACTGGGTTGTTATTCTTACATCTCTAAGATATACTTATATCTGTGCGTGCTGTGATATTTTAGACATAAAAAAGTGCTTAGGTATGTTTTTGGAATACAAGGCACGTCATGACTGTCTGGTGGAGGTTTCTGGCTGTCACCAGATAAAATCAGTCGCAAAGACAAGCACCACAAATCTCCATGCAATTGCTGTGAGATTGCCATTGCTGCCCATAGTTTGCATAAAAGGAGTTGACTTGTTTTGCAAGTGTAGCCCAGCCCATAAGGGACTATGGCAAATGAGTAAGTAGTTTAAAATGCTTAAATAGCTAAAAGTTCATTTAAAAGTGTTTAAAAGTTCATAAGTTGTTTATGTGTGTTAAAACAGTAGCTGACAAAATTATTTGCTACACGTTTATTTCTATGCACTTCAGAGTGATGCGCACAGTCTATTTCCTTTGTGATTGCAGAGTTTGCCATTGGTTTAAGAATTTTGAAGGTATCTGGAAGCAAATACTACTGAGTCAGGAAAAGCTCAAGTGAACTTGACATGAGATTAAAAGGCTTTATTAAGTAAATGGACTGAGAGACATTTGTGTATGCTCACTGAAGTATAGCGAGCATACACCCTGTCCTCTCAGCATTGTCTTAGATGGTTCCTTTCCAGTTTCCATCACAAATTCACTCCCAGACTGCAACAACTGACTGCTCAGGAGGTCGTAATTAAAACTGCTGCACGTGCTGACTTTTATTTTGCTTTTCCTGCTTGCTTTGCAAGTGAAAGGGTTGCATTGTTTCAGACCACAGTGCACACAACCAGCTGGTTGTGTTCTGGTTACATTCCTATATACAACCATGTAACTGTGCATTTCATTCTTTTCTTTGCCACTTTGTACACGAACAGCCTCCATCTTGGTAAGAAAACTACAAGAGTGACACTGCAAATGTGAAAAAAGTTCAGTCACAGCGGCTGCAGTTAGCCCTTTCTATCACTCGGTACTTGTTTCTGCTATGGTTGAACAAGTCCTTTCTGTGGGGCAAGACTGGCAACTGTTTCACTGGCCAGTCTTTGAAAGAACTGATGCTAAAAATATATAAAGAACTGCTGAATGTAGCAACAAAGTTGCATTGGCCAGTCTGAAGCCCAGTAAACAGATAAAGTGATTCAGTGGTAGCTAATGGTTGGTTGCTAGCAGATATTCAAGGCTCCAGTGAGGTGGTTATTACCTCTTCATGTGCCAATGAGTGGTATCCTTTGCCCTCATCACTTGAGTAGCTCATCTCAGAGTTGATGGGACCTGCCCATTACGCACCGAAAGCTGTTATTTACTCTGTCACTACTTGAAGTTGCTGGATGCCATTGATAGTTGATGGCCTCTGGTTGCCACATTGTTGGTGTTTCTGAATGCAGAAAGTTTTCGGTAAGCCGATGGTTTTGGCATTTACCTGCACTCCATCAAAACATGCTCGATTTGGACTGCTCAACAGAACTCGGACCACAAGTGAACAACAAGCAGAAAACAGAAAGCCTTGTAGCCCCATGCCTACAGATTCTGCAAATTCATATATCATTTTTACAGAGATTACTGTGTTGGCATCAGTGAGTTGAACTGAAGCGTGATGATACCTGCTGTGCGTGAGAGGGATGTCAGGCACCCAAGCTGAGATGGTATTTATTTCCACATTGTTTTTTAAAAAAAGCAAAAATTCCCAAATTGAATCCAACACAAGACATAACCATATAGATAATTATTTTACTAAGGATAAAACTCACCTTTTCCTGTCATAAAACACTAATTGATTAAATTGAATATTAAACTTTTATTTTATTAACAGGCACATATTAGCTAGAAAATGTAGAAAAACCCAGGAAACTTCTTTTTTTTTACAGTTTCACACTTCTAAAGAGGCAATTAAGTGTCAATGCAGTGTAATCCTTGGGTAGCATTACTCCTTTAAAAGGTGCCTGTTCATAGGTGTTGTTTTTCCAGAAAAGGACATAGCACTTTTGTGCTTCAAGAAAGTAAAAAAAAGGGAAACAAAAGAAGCAGTATGTGTCTTTTGCTTTTAGATAAGGCAAACTATTGCTGTACTTTTGATTAAATTTCTTGGCATATGCAGAATTGGACCAGTGTGCTAAAAAAAGAAAAGAAAAAAAAGGTCCAAACCCTTCTTTGTAATAAGCCTAAGAACCCACAGGGGCTAGAAACATTGTTCTGAAATGAGCATTAATAAAACTGTTTCAGGAAGAAAGCCGCCAGCATGCATTCAATACATGCCAATAACAATCTGGTATAGGTTTCGCCTTGCACAGAGAAAACTGGGAGAGGGTAACAAAAGTCATAGGAGTCCTTCATTTGCCATGCTCATCCATCAATCAGTATTTAGGACATTGACAAGTGGTAATTTAATAACCAGTGACCTGGGCTGGCAGGAAGCCGGCCTGACAGACAATACAAACTCATTTATCATGGTGGAGCTGTGCTGCTGTGGATCCTCTCTCTCTCTCTGATCCGCTGATTGTCGCTGTAGGAGTCACCCTCGGCAAAACACCGAGGGGGTTTAGCACACATGAAGCTGAGCTCAGAGATTTAAGTACAGCTGGATAAACGGAGTCTTTAGGCTGTTACGGGTTACAGTTTATCAAACAGGGAACCTTGATGTTCACCTTCATTTTTTCTCTTAAATAACATAGAGTCTGGGTTAACGTGTTTTTAACATTCTATCGTGAGTGTTTACTCAAAAGAAGTAATGTCTTACACATTAATTCGTCTTTTAAGGTAATCCATTACATTACTTAGTTGTTCCCTGTTGAAAGTAATTTGTCACACTAATCACTGCATTACTTTTGCGTTAGTCTATAACACAGCCTGCACTGAAATGTATAATTACCAGTTAACAATATACTGGATACCTCAAGCTACAATCCCACACACTAATGAGGACGCACAGAAGATCTTTGTTTTAGCGTGTGGACACAGAGCCAGCAGCGAATTTGAAAACTAGCCCGAAGAGGACTTCACAGAAAAACATTGTGGCCACAGTTTCTGCTAGAAATAGGTACGGGTGGAAATGGAGGCTTTGGGGCTAGTCGTGTTTCTGCTTTTGTTTCATATTAAAGATCATTCGTTGATTGTTAGTTCAGAAGCCATGCTGTCATGAACTTTTCCACTGTGCTTGTTACATTACATTACATTAGGTTACAAAATGAAGCCAATGTGACATCGGGTTTGTTATTCCAAATAAATAAAGAGCTATGGTGTTACCCACATGAACACCATAGCTTGTGTGGGTAACGTCACATGAGCTATGTCCTTTTTCTATATCCAGTGTATGTTTTTGACGGGCTGCTCAATCTCATATCTCTTTCTTTAGTCTTATCTTGGTGCTGCATTTCATTCTGATTTAGTTTTTGCTCCCAGACATCCGTCTGTTTCCTTTCCAACAGTTCAAACTCACTGATTTTTTCTGTGTCTTAGATAAGAATTGATTGCTACCGCTCACATGTACGAGCATTACAACACAATGCAGGCTGAAAACTTCTTTGAGGATTCTTTAAAAAACTTTTTTTAATGTTAACTTTGTCCGGTACTTCTCCCACGTGTTGCAACCTTTCCTTGTATGCTAAAACGTCCCCAGAGATTCCAGCTGAGGTCATTTATTTCAGTGGATGACTGTGTTCTCATCTTTTACTTGCAAGCCAGGGTCAATTCAAGCTGCACACTTGGCCCCCTCTTGGCTTAAACGCTCACTTTGGTTGAGCTGATGTGTGTTTGCCCACATACAGTAACATCATATACCTCTGTGAGCTTCTGATCGTGTTGCTGCCAAATTGCAAATAGTGGGCAGGCGTCCACATGAGCTGCCATTGGGCCACAGTGCGGTGAGTTAGCAGGCCTGCTTATGACTCACCCACTGCATTTGACTCCCGAGGAGGCAGTAAAAGCTGTAATGTGGATTTTAATGTGCTCTAATGATCTTTTGTTTGTCTTCATTTGCGTTCCGCTTGCCTTCGAATCACGGTGTCCTCTTCCAGCAGCATCACCTGTAAAAGTGAACACGATAATGAGGATGGTGATGATGTGCAAAGTGACTGCCGCTGTATAATAATGCACTCGCTAACCTGGTAACCTCGTTTAACAACGCGAACGGGGTTAGTTATGCCATCATTAATGCATGATCTTAAACGCTGTGATTAGAAAACAGGGAGCATTTGGCTGTCTTATTTGATACTGTTATCGGCAAACAGCATTTTTATCACATTTTCAGACAGAGATTTTAATCCTAATACCATGTAAAGTGAAGGCAAACAAGAAGAAAGAATGAATTAGTGTCTTTAGTCCAAACAGTGTGGTGCTATTTAACTCGTCGAATCAAAGTTTTACCTCAAGGTCTTGCAATGTGTTTTTTATTCACTTTACTTTAGCCACAATTTTTAAATCAGCCACAAAATGAAAAACCACCACCATGATCAGGTCTACCCGGGACAAAGTGCCCCACAAAGTTTAGCCTTCAAGGTCTCAACTGGATTGATCAGGTGTCCCACTTTATGTGAGACTGTACAGTGTTTTTATCCCTTCTCTGTTCCACATTTTGATTGACTCAAGTTTACACAAAGATGTGTAAACTTGGAGATCTGCTTATCTATGGATGCATCCCTCCTGAAACCCAAAGATGCATACCGGACAGTACAGCAACTGAAATGAAGACCATAGAAACAAACTCTCAGTTCATGTTTATAGGATGTTTGAAACATTGCATTAACATAAAATATATAATATAATATTTCTCCTTCATACGCTCAATTACAAATATATAACCTGCATAGTTTGTATGTGTTTATATTTGAATGCTGCCCAGCTGGAGCAGGCCTTATACTTCGTAAAGCCATAGAGCCATAAAGACCTTATATCATGTTGGCTTCATTTATCAAGAAATAACAAAGGAACAGGCCTCACCTGGCTCTGAAACTGATGGCTAAATTTTCCAATTAATTTTGGAGGACTGTGTAATTTAAAATAAAATAGCAGTAATTGATACATTGGTTCTGCCAGAGGTTTCTTCCTATCAAAAGGAAGTGTTTCCTTCCCACTGTCACCAAAGCGCTTGCTCATAGGAGGTCGTCTGATAGTTGGTTGGTTTCTCTGTATTATTTGTAGGGTCTTTACCTTACAATATATAGTGCCTTGAGGCTATATAAATAAAGCTGAACTGAATTAAAGCTTCCATCACATATTGATTGTTTAATTTAAATCCAGCATAGTGGTGTGTAAAGTAAAATTTAGACTTTCATATTTTGGGAAAAGAGCAGTAGCCCTAATATGGAACCCTGTGGCACAACTTTGGATATTTAAAGGAAAAATTAAGATGACCCAATAAAGTGGACACATTAAGTTCTAGCTGATATGTAACCTGAAGACCAACTTGGAGCACGCCAACTGAGCTAGTATCGTAGAGTCTCTCCACCAAGGTGACACGGTCAGTTGGCCTTTTCTTATTGAGCACTCTCAAACAGTTACATCTTCAGTATGAACAATTAAGCTTGAGGGCCACATAATTCCATGCTTATCCTTTACACTGTAAATTCTGAAGTCAGCCAGCTCAGGCTGCTTTATCGCAGTCCTTGAGTCCAGAGGAAATCAATGGGATTCTGATTAGTGCAGGCCAAAGGGAGACTCATGATTATTACCAATAAAGTGAATTAGATAAATGATTTTCTTTTTCTTTTTGTTAGGGGACTTCAAAACCTGCAGTCCGATCAAATTCAAGATCAAGTCATCAGCGGAATTGCTGTTGATTCATAAATAAGCTAATTGGTCCCCCACCTCCCACCACCCGCTCTATACCTCACTCCACTCTCTGTGTGTCTGCCCTTGCTGGCAGTCCAACACTTTTATTGCTTAGTCAAACCACCTCCTTCCATTTTTAAATTGCCTATTGAGTGGATATCTCTGTGGACTTGCCAGCCCTACCATTAGTATCACCTTCATGCAGCCTGTTTTTTTTGGTAGGGAAATGTTTTAGGGTATTTGCACTGTGCAGCCCGTGTAATTTAATTGTCTCAAGATACAGATCGTGGACCCCCAAGGTTGTAAAATCCATTGGAAGCCAAGGATAACAGGCGATAAAGGCATTTCAGTAAATAAAAACTCTTCTAAATTTAATGAAAATTAATACGTTAAAGCCAACCACCTAAAATTTACAGTTAACTCATGTCCCTGCAGTCAGGTGCTTTCCCCTGGTGTGAAAAACCACTCCTTCACTCCTGCCTAATTTTAAGAAGTGTTGTCGTTTTTATTTTTATTTTTTTTTTACATTTAATTTTCAAAAGCAGAATAATACCTTTCAACACTTGTCACTCGAGATAACCAACCATCCTGCTGTTTGTGATTCGTACCGCAGCATTTTTCTCACCACGGCGTATCTCTTTGCAGGTGATAATTTTGTCTCCGAGACGTGCGTTTGATGTCGGTGTTGGGTGAAGCGTCACCTCAGATTCGATCGCATTTGTCCACAGAAAGCATATTATCACACTGCAGATGTCTAAGTAGCAAACAATGGATTTGATATCAAGAAACACTTTGTGTAAACTTACTCTAGAGCATCTATATTTTTTTACTCTTAAATGTGCTATAGAGTCACAGTGTTTTGGGGGGATATATGGAAAAAAAAGATAATCCCACATGGGTTAAATTTTACGTTAAGCAAAGATGGTATGAGCAGTGTTCTGATGTTAAATGCAGCTCACTTATCAGCAGTACTTATGACAAGCCAGAAGGTCATATTCCAGTCTCGTACAGATCAAAATATTTGCACTACACAAGGATAAACCAGGTTTGGCCAACAGCAGTAACACCCCCCCCTCCTCATCCACCACTGATTCAAATGAGGTAACCCCGCTGAGTGGAGGCTTTCCAGTTTAGCTGCTGCAAACTGGCCTGACTGACTGGACAGATTTGAGTCATTCTCCAGCAAGCGGAGCCAATCCGGACCGAGTCCAGCTGTGATGCGTATCTTGGATTTTGTTCGAAAGCTGTCTGGAAAGAAAGAAAACATCCAATTGACCCTTTCAAACACAATAACATTTAACAATGCTTCTGTTATCGTGTGTGCGAAGGAGCCATCCTGTCTTTTCTCTTTTGTTTTTATGTAAATACCTATCAAAATATAGGTATTTTGTATCCATTTCATGTAAGGCTTTTTGAGGTGTAAATTTGAGTTTATTTCACTGCTGACCGAAAAGTTGGAAATCCTTCAGTGTTGACAACTCCTCCACTTAATTTTTACTCACACAGTTACTGTAAATCACTGCTGCATCGAGACGGTTTGTTCAGGGAACAAACTTGGACACATTTTTCTTTTTCTTGGCCGCGTTGTCACATTTCATTCAGAGTCTGTGTATGTAGGCGAAGTTAACATACACAGACGCTGTAGTTATCCTTTACTAGATTTATTTTACTAAAATGAATCTCCAGAGATGTTTGATATCTCATAGAAAATTATCATGGAAAATTAAACCAGTATTCAAAATGCTCTTTGCAACTGAAGTAGCTCCAGTGCATTGGTGAGCATTTGGGGCCTGGCCCTGAGTCAGTGGGTCATTTGGGTCCTTTGTGGAGTCTTCATAGTCCAACCTATCTTCCCAAAGCTCCAGTGGATTGGCACTTGCAGACATGCAGACTGGAGAAGCGAAGGAGAAAAACCACCAAAATTTCAGATTTCAGGCGGACAACCTGTTTTACATCCTGAGCCACAAGTTGCCAGCATAGCAGGAGATGGACACATGGATCGGTGCAGATCTGCAACATCTGCATTGATGTGGATTTGCCTGTTGAGCTGAGGATGAAGACAACATTTGTATCTTCACCTATGTCCATGAGCTGAAGGTAGATTGGTGTGTAGGTTGGGTTGTCCGACAGCCAGACACCCCCAGCAGCCAACAGAAGCTTCGGGATAAGGACCCTGAAGCTCATTTTAAAGGAGCTCGCCCTCACAGGATAGGAGCCAGTTGATGTGGTTCAGGGTCTGGCTAGGATGCCCCCAAGATGAGGTTGTTCAGACATGTACATGGACTCTCCTTGGTTTCCTCTACAGAAAAGCTGTAGTGGTGCCTGCTGCCCCTATGACACGGACCCAGATAAGTGGTAGATAATGGATGAATGGATAGATGGTGGCCGTTATAACCACAAGAGGCAATTATAGGATGAAGGCAACTTAATTTTTCTACCAGTATTCTATTAAGTCATTTTTTAAAGACCTTGATGGGAATAATATAAGCAACCCACAAAGAGACCATGAAACATTTATTAAATTAAAGATGCATTATCAGCAGCAGCAGCAGCAAACATTTCCCACAGTAAGGTACTGATTGCATCCGACCTAGTAGAGCTGTCACTGTGAAAACCATTCGGTATCACTGCTAATCTTTTCTTAGCTCTAGCTCAGGCAGCTGTGTCTTCACAGCCTTGCGATGCAGAGTAAATTGCCACCAGCAAAGCTACCTGCCCCTGCTCTGTGACTGTCAGTATCATCTCCCTCCGCTCTGGGACTAGCTTCACCTCGCTAACAGCTGAGACCCCCCTCCTGGTGTTTATGCGTGTAAGTCACCTGGAAACCTCGTGTAGCGGCGGTATCAGCAGGGCGCAGGTTGCACTCTGAGCCCCAGGGAGCCGCCGTGCTACGTGTGTGTGTGTGTGTGTGTGTGTGTGTGTGTGGGGTTGCACATTCTCATGACTCAGATGGGATTACAGGTTGCTAACACTTGATGACACAAGCTGTTTTCAGCATCTCACCCACCTTGTGTGCTAAAGACTTAACTTGCAGGTTCAACGCACACAGAAACACACGTAACCCGTGTGAAGATGCCGTTCACAGGTGTTGAACCCACACACACGCGCGCACACACACACACACACACCTTATCCTGCTCATGAAGTGAAAATTGCTGGCTTTGCTTTATACATGCATGCACGCACACACACACACACACACACACACACACACACACACACACACACATACACACACACACACAGGACGAATAGACAAACTCATAAAAATTGTATTTGAGTTGGAAGGAAGAAAACAAGCAGGCATGCGTGAGTGAACAAGTACAGTGTGACACACACACACAGAGGCAACACAAGCTTGTATGCGACATAAAATTGGACTCATGTTTACATGCATGAATGTAAGAAGGCAAGCGTGCATGCATGCAGAAACACAGCCCCGGTTAGCTCACATACATGATAACAGCAAAGCTCATCTCACTACTGGAATCACGGTATGACTCTAGCACACGCTGCGACGGTCCGCTTGTTTATAATGACTTCTTTTTATCATCACTGGGTTTCAGATGATCCATGTTACTGTGGGAAATGTTAGATTTCAACCTCTCCGTCGTGATGTTGATTTAGTCTAGCCATGTCCTGCTTTGTTTTTCTCATTGCTGGTCTTTGTGTGTTCCTGTCAGGTTCACCCTTGTTAAAGTTTTAGTTTGACCTGCCTGTTGCACATTCAACGGTGGCCCCGAGAGGTCAAATGCAGAAGGAAAAATGTTGCGCGAGCGCAAACAATTCAGTATAAATAAGTCTGACATAAATGCATTTATATAATATAATAAAGTAAAGTAAGGGAACGGAATGGGGGAGGGGGGGAGTCTAAAAAACAAAATGGAAGCGTTTTGGGGGAAGCAGTGACGTGACAGCATACACAAACCATCCAATTTATTCGTTTTGTGATTTGATTGTGATTCACAGGGTAAAAATTGTGAATGCGTCACCTTCTTCTCCTCTTCTGTCCCTTCTTAGTAAGTACTTTCTCTCTAAAAGTAAATGCAGTATTAGTCGAATCATCTTGCTGGAACCTTTGTTGTTAACAGAGGAGCAGCTGGAGTCAGTACATAAATGATGCTTGTGATAAAGGATGGTGCAATTCACTCTTTACGTTTGGGAACAGTTGGTAAAAGCCTTAATGCATCACAGGAATTTGCAGCCATTGCATATATCTTTGGATGTTGCTTATGTAAAATGTCCAAACCCTGTATGTCACCTCGCCAGATTTATGTCAAACTCGTGACAAATGACACAACAGAATCGTCCCGATTCCCGGTGCTGATACAGGCCCCGAACTATCCCGAGTTAGCCCCCTAATTGGACTTGACTTCCAGCAGAAATTGGCCAAAGTCCACAGCCCTAAAACCTAACCAAATCTGGCAGCCGTACACGAGGCCAGAACACAGTGCGAAGAGATTCAGCCCCAGCTGACCGATATATTTAAACAAAAGTGTCATCAAATCTTTTTCATTTAGCCTTTTTCTGTCATTCATGCAGCAACTCGTACCAGCTCAGGCCTTTAAAAGGACACTGTACATAACAGCAGCTGCATGTCCACAGACAAACGCTTGTTTTTCATGGGGCTGGCGGGTAATATATGAAAATATCCGGCCTCAGTAGTTTTAATAACACATATGATTAAATTACAGCACATTTGGGATCATTTTATTGTTTTCATAAAACTATCGGAGGCTATAAATTCAGAGGCAACAAAGTTTAATGACCTGCGCTCACCTCGTGCTGGCCGGCGCTGCAGGTCTCACTTGCAGGTTAAATTAATTTTCTCCTCGCTCCCTCTCTCTCTCTCTGTCCCTCTCTGTGCCCAAAGTTATTTAATATCCACTCAGATTCTGATTCATTATTACCTGCTAGACCCCCACCACCACCCCTCCACTTCCCCACCTTCCAGATACAGCTTTGAAAGACCACCGTATCTCCGAGGCCTAATTAGAATTGAAAGTCTGCTCGTTTGGAATTGTCAACTCTCACCTCAAGCCTGGAAAACTTTGGCTTGCATTTCAAACACACACCTCCCCCCACCTCTGTCGCACTTCGCGCTGTGAGATAACATACAGGATATAACTTTGCCGTGACCTTAGGTAAATGAACATTAATGCACGTGTACGCCAGGTTCTGTGTGTCTCTTTGTGTGTGTGTGTGTGTGTGTGTGTGTGTGTGTAGGGAAGTCAATTATATTAAAAAATGTGGATTAGCAGCTCTTCTTTTCGTGTCTTTTCTTTTTAAAAAAAAATGATACCACAGAGGATATTTTCCTAACTCATCATGCGGCCCATAAACATGCCGATCCATCAGTCTTGGGTGTCTTTTTGGCGGGGAGGGTGTGTGTGTGTGTGTGGGGGGGGGGTTGCTAGGGGAAAAAGAGACGGTTTGTTTTCACACTTAAGGAAGACATGAAATAGAGTGTCCTTAACTTAATCACCACCTTGTTTTACTACATTTGCATACATTTACATATTAATTGGACCACCGATTAAAATTGGTTCTGTAATTTTAATTAAGTGTCCACAAAGGTATATGATTAGCACTGTTTAAAATACAGCCTGACATAACTAGAAGCAAAAAAAACCCTCCCCTCCCAACACCTCTCTCCCACCATTCTCCTTTCAGAGAGGAGGGGATTACTTACAGGGAAAGCCTGCTTCATGATAGCCCTTTTTTTTTCCTTCATTTTTTATGTTCAGTAGATTAGGCTGCCAAAGAGACCACAAAAGAGGGGGGCGGGGCCTCTGAATCATTGAGGATTTTTGTTTTCTTTGGGTTTTTTTAAAGATTCAAATATTGTAACATGGCGTTTTAGTGACAGTCGGCGAGTAAAGAGCCCCCTCTAAGCGACTTGTGAATTAGGCTGTGTTCACACTGCAACTGAAATGTGGTCCCAGTGCATCTTTTTACTGTCACTTACACAATTTGCAATAATCATCATCCAGCGTGTGCTGAAAGGCTGATGATGGTTAAGGGGCCCACAGCTGGAAAGGGCCGACACACTCAAAATCCCTGCAGAGCTTTTTCTTTTTTAGGGGGAAGGTGTTTTTATTTCTTCTGCCCATGAGTTTTGACAGTGATTAAGTTATTGTGTAATCTCAGGATGAGGCCACAAGAAGATGTGATTCCTTCCTGGGCTGCAGCACAGTTTAATTCATCATTAAGAATCTTTTTTTTTTTGTACATACATCCCCAGGTGTTTGCAATCCATCAGTAGTAGTAGAAGTAGTAAGTAATGATATTGTCTGTAATTGTCTTTAATTCAGCAGCCATTTCAACGGTAACAATCGAAACGTGTACTGTTAGAAAGAGCGGACTCGTGAGTTTCATGTGGTTCCTGGTAGGTAGCATAGCAACAGCAGTGGCTGCAGACACACTTGCAAAAGTGTGGGACAAGATTGAGTATCGTATGCACATATAGTTGACTTGCAGTGCAAACTGGTTAAAACTTTATCTTCAGCTTGTCTTTTAAACTGTAGCGTCTGTGTCCATTATTTTTAAAAAAAAATAGCCTTTTGAAATCAGAAATCTGTTAATAAATATTGGGACAAGACCACCAAGGCCCACACCAGGCCCCACATGGCCCTTTTTCTAGAACTGGCTCAAGGGAGAGTCTCCTATGTCCCTGCGCCTGACAAGGTTGTTAGACTCCAAGATCTCGTCAGAATTAAGTGTTCTTACCCCTTCCACTGTACCAACCTCTTGTGCTGTCAAGCTGTCAATTTACTGGTTAATCCTTGTCCCTACCTTCACTATGGGTAGCGACTGAAAGAATAAGATTATGGTACATGCGATGGAAATTAGATAACTGAGAGAGGCACAGAGCTCTCCCCCACACTGAAAAAGAACCAGTGAGGTGGCTAAGGTATCTGACAAGGATTCCTCCCAAAGCCCCACAGGTGAGGTGTTTTAGGGATGTCCAAAGGGGAAGAGGATCCAGAGCAGATGCAGCTGGAGCGATTATGTCTCTTAGCTGACAGATGTGTTGCTCTGTAGCAAAAAAATGTTAGGTGGGACAGCCAAGTGAGGTCTGTGTGTGGGGGTACACTGCCTTTTCCTTTTCTAGAGCTAGTGTGACGTATTTATATGTTCACATCTACTGCCTGTATTGTTGTTGCTCTTACACGATCTGTGAGAAGATTTTGCACAAGTTTCATACGTATAGATGATATTTTGCGATACTGTACATCTGCATGTTGTGCATACAAGCCTTCAGCTGGGAAAAATTTGAGAAGTTTTCTCTCCCACACTCTTAATGAGCACAGCTTTTGCCAAGTCAAATGGCCTGACATGTAACAGAGAGACTTGCGCACCATTTTTCTGATGCAATTACAGCAGAGTTGGGGTATCATACTGGGGACTTTTCAGAAACGTAATATTACCTCATTTTGTCTTTGGTGTGGTCTGGAAGGTTTTTCGGAGGCATTTGGAAGCATTTTACTCATAAAATACTTAACCATTTAAGTGATAGGATTCAGTTTCCTGGGATCTGTCCCTGCTGCCAACCGCAAAAGATTGAAAACTGAGGGGGGGAAACTGCAGTAGGTTGGTACAGTCTCCCCTGTCATGTCCCGTGCCCCTTTTCTCTGTCTTAACACAATAGAAAAATTGTGGTATTTTTTAGTTGTTGTTTTTTTTATCCAACAATGCTTTGAAATTTCTAGAAACTGGAGCTCTCTGTTGCCAACTATCACCCATGCATGTTCCAGGATTTGTTTCTTTATTTCTACCCTGAGCCAACGCAAGTTTCAACAGACAAAAGGAGGCCTCTTCTTCCACGATAATGTCTGGCATGGAGCGAGTCCTCTCATTACTCGTACCCACCTCTGTGATGACGAGCGTTTCTGTCATCCAGTCCAATCCTCAAAGCTGTCTTTTGGGAGCCCCCTGAGTTATGGCATTAGTTTAGCTTTCTTCCTCAATCCACCCTCCTCCCTCTGCTTCTTTTGCTCTTAAATTGCTGCTTCTTGAGTTACTAAGCTGTCCTAATACGTACAACCTGCACTGACTCTCTGTCCTCAGATGGGACGCACCTCTCTCGATTTCTGCTTTGTGGGTATAGAATAAAGGGCTATCCCACAATGTGCCCCTGTCACACGCGATGCCGGGCTCGGCGTGGAGATTTCGCCTGGCTCCCAAACAGCGTCCTCAACGCCAAAGATTTAAATCTGTTTCCTATTTCTTGCTTCGCTGTTGACATCAGAATGTTCCAACCTCAGTGTTTTATGTGTGTTTGTACCCCCCCGAAACATCTAAAACACACACACGTACACATACATGGGACACTTACATAATTACACACATGCATTTAGAGAAAACACACACACACACACACTGAAAGCACACTTACAGTCACATAAAGCCACATGCATGCAGAAACACATGCAGGCAAGGTGATCATGTACTGGAATAGAAACTTTTCCTGTTGAGAGCAGCGACATCCCACAGAGCTGCTTTATAGGACATGTTAATTAGCCGTGAATGATCAACAACCATCGGCTGTCACACTCACACACCTTTTCAAAAAAAAAATGTCTTTACTCTGTACCCCTTGAAACTTGAGTAGGAGAAACCCTTGAAGCTCTTCTCTGAACAGAGCGGTTTCTGTCATATTTCAGGCCATGCTAACTGAACTAAATGACAGTTTGTGCCACGACTTTATTGACATATACTCAGGTGTCAAAACCTGTCATGAAGGGTACAGGGGAGGTCGTAAAATGTCAGGAAAGAGACTGAAAAAGGCAGACATGCAAGAAAAGACCAACAAAATGATCATAAAAATCATTAACTGAGGAGGATGTTTTCAGGATAGCAGAGACAATCTGAGGGGAAAAGCTGAGACGAAATACACACCTGAGAGTAATTTTAAGTACGGTGTAATTTTTGGGGTAATTTTGTGTGAAAACAAACAACATTTAACCATCTTACATTATAAGTACACTGTACTTTTTGGGGTGTGGGTCTTATTATGAGGCGGCTTAACCACTTGCCTAACTTCCAGATATTATACAGGAAAGAAGTCGCTCCTTTCCAGAGTTATGTTTGATTGTTTGATAGCGACTGTGAAAGAGAGAAAAAATAAGTCACTTCATGCTCCTTGTTTCTTCTTGTAGGCTGGTACGTTTGAACAGTCCTTATCACATTTATATTAGTAAAATTCAGGGACAGTTGAAAAATAGAACATCAACATCAATATTACATCACAACATATAAAAAGGCCAGATTAATCCACTGCATATAATGGCCTGCACCCTGAAAGTTCAGCATATTTACGATGCAAGACGAAGAAATATTGTTTGTTTTTCTTCGAGATTATGTAAAATTTCTCACACAGTGCTTAAATCACTACCTTAAGTATTTAAATTCATTGTTATTTCAAATAAATTACATTAAAATTCCATTTAATTACAGGGGAAGGCAGGCCATGTTATAAAGTGTAACCAAACAATTTAGTTCACCTAAAATATTAAAAATAGACTTCAGAGTTAGAGTTTACAGGTTGGTCCGAGGCAGATATTATTTTGTCTTTTCTGATTCTAATTGAAGATTAAGATTTTGGACAAGGAGATTTTAGATTTTTGGATGATAAAAATTGAACTTCAGACATGTGATTGGTGAGAATTTAGCTTTAAAACTGTGGAGAAGCGACAAATGTGTCCTCAGACAGTTCACAGCCTTTCATGCTTAGCATGTAGTTTCTGACATCCTATATGACAGGCAACAAGACGAGCTGAAGAAAAAAGGGTAAGAAGTTCTCAATCTTTATGGGCGAGAACTTGGGAGCTAAAACAGGCGCTTCAAACTGTCACACAGGAGGCCACCTTCACTTTCCCGCAGGCCTGTGGGAAGGCGACCGTGAGCATGCTGTGCAAATCACAGACGCTTCTGCTGCACACCATCACACTACATAGGTGGCATGGGTGATGAATACCGCTTCCCTCCGATGCCTGAGCATTATCATAAATAAAATAGAGCACAAACACCAGCCTTTGCGCACTAATGGAATTTGTCAACATGAAAGAAGTGTTATTGAGCTCCGCAGCTCCCTCTCTTCTCTTTGCTGATGCCTTGCCAAATACTTATCCCCTCTCTGGTGAGCATTTAGCGTTAACTCGCGGTAGCTCCTGGGAATCGCACAGGCGTAATGAAATTACCTCGGCACAAACAAATAGGGTCAAACTCTCAAGGAGACGAGCATTAGGGCCGCATTTTCCTAATTACGTGGCGCGTTCTCGTGGCTGTCTTGCGGAAGCTGCGGGATCTCCAGGACGCCACCATGTCCAATCCAGGGTAAACACGCCACCAGGAGAAGAGTCGAGGAAATTATACTAAGCAAAATGGGATTACAGTAAACAACTCCTAATGTTTTGTCGATTTGCGGCTGATAATTAAGCAGATTTCACGCTGATTTGCCGAAAGAGCGACGATACATCAGCAGGATAGACGATGAAGCTGGAAGTCTGGATGTTCTTGTGCGTCCAGCAGAATGCCAGCACCAGTTATTCGGTATCTCTTTGCACCTGTGGTGAGAAGAGAGGACACGTGCACGAACATATGAGTCGATACCCACCCCCACCCCCACAGCTGCGGTGCTGCCCTTGATCATAATGTCATTTCTTTACCATAACAATGCTATCAGATCTGTTTTCTCCGATTCGTCTCACCTGTGTTATCGCTGGCAGCAGAGCAAGAGATGCCATTACCTACATGACCGTGACAGAGCGTTTTGTAATTATTGAGCATGCCTCTGTGGTAATTACTTCAGTTTACTGAATTATAAAAGCTGAGAAGGAGGGGAGAGAAGAGCCACGACCCCGAGCTGAGACAGAAATATTCTTCCGGAGGCTGAAGAGCTGAGAGACTTTCCTTGGCAGCGGTATTATCACATACACTCATCTGCCAGAGACTGTTGACAGAAAATATGCCCTATCAGCAGAAAGAACCACTTTTTTTTTTCCCTTCTCGTTCTCCCGCAGCCCACCACCTCCCCCTCCCGCCCCCCGCTCTTTGCGTCGCCACCCGCGCGCCCTGACAGTCTGACGAAAGACAAAGCTCCCCAGTGAGGGATATCAATAAATCAGACAAACCAACAGGAGCGGAGACCACCTATTTCGCCTCCTACATCAGCCTCGCCTGAGACGCCGTCACAGGGTTGTCGCATGTTTTTGTGTTTCTCTGGCTTTTGTTGGCCACCTACTCTGGCGCTGGCGACGACAACAGCTATCCTAGTTGGTAATCTCCCTGTCTCTCTCACTGTCTCCCTCTGTGCTCGAAATGAGCAAATCGAGGCTGGATTATGCCCGCTAACGTGCTCGTGAATTTCGGATGTATTCAACAGTAAATTGGGACTGACTTTCTCTCGGCTGGGGAGGAAATATGTGATATGAGGAAATAACTTACCAAAGACCAAAGTTTCTACCATGTGACGTCAAACGGAAAGACTAATACCAATGCTCAAGCTGGATTTTAACAAGTGTGGTGCATGCTGTATTGAAAAATGGTCTTTGGAAAGGTCAGAGGGCAGGTTTACTTCACCCAAAAGACACCTGAGGTCCTCCAGCAGGGCTAATGCTGCAGTTTGTGTGTAACTCTGACCGGGTCAGTGCTGCAGCCTTTTATCTTCTCTCGGAGATGTGTGTAATATCTGGACATCTGGACGGAACAGCTTGGCTGGCATTGTTTTCACCTTGTGAGCCTGTGTTTGTGTCACCGTAGCAAAATGTGACAAAATGGGGTCCTGAAGACAACTGCTGCAAAGGGAACAACCTCAAAAGGAGTACTTTGTTCTGAGTTCTGAGTACTTTGGCAGGTATTTATTTGAGGGATGTTAGTGACTAGTTGACTAGATGTTCAAAGGTTGCTGAACCTGCTGGTTTGTTTTATTAACTGCTTATCCAGTTCAGGGTTGCGGGGGGGCTTGAGCCAGCTGTCACTGGGTGAGAGGCGGACAGAGCAGCAGTCTATCACGGGGTTTAATATAGAGAAACAGACAACCGGCCATGCTCACATTCACACCTAAAGTACCTAACATGGACCACATAGCCTAACATGCATGTCTTTGCACTGTTGGAGGAAGCCCTCGTGCTGCGACAGTGTCACCGCGCTGCCTGAGATGTTCATATGTTGCTACGTCAGGAATACTGGTCAGTTAGCCTAATTATTCCTGCTTTTTTAATGAGCCATGCCAGTTAAGTATTTGGGTTTGAGCCAGTACTAGCTCTTTCTGACAGGAAGTCGGCCTGGCTGACCAGGGCACTGCTTTGCTGACAAAAATGAAGGCTCAAATGCCGGCTCTATCAGAGTTAATGGATATGTAATTTCAGCATGTTTAAGTTAACCTGCAAAGGAAGAAGGCACTGCTGCTAACACTGCTAACACGTGTGCAATGTTTAGCACTCTGCAAAGTGCCAGACACGTAAGTGACATTTAAAACCAAATTAACCTCATGAAGAATGTTATTAATTGTTTCAAATGGCTTCAAATGGCTCTTAATTGTAGATCCAGTATATGTTTAGACTGTGTTCTGGCTTTTAAACAACATGCCTGACTGTATAGCTCCAACAAACATGCCATATACAGTTCTGTGCTGGGATTTTGGCTTCAATAACAAAATGTTCACCCAAGGAACATCCAGTTTTCCTCGACTGGCTGGTTAGTGGTTGCTAGAGATTGCTTGCAATTGCCAGGTAAAATTAGTTGCAGAGATACACATACGATTTTGCCCCACAAACCGCCTTGGGATCGCTTTAGTTGGTATCTCGTCTGCAAACACCTAATTATTCATCAAGTGGCAGAAACTGGAAATCAAGACCGTTCGCCTTCAAAGTAAAAGTTGCACCTTTTAAAGCATGTTGGTTGAAGTGGTGAGGCACATCTCTTACTCTGAAGGTTTGCATCTTCTAGTTAATTTTTCAAGTTGCATTATTGCTCTGTAGTTAGTTAGCAACAAGTCAGCACCTTTCGTTAAAAAATAAACAAAAAAATAGGTGGCCGTAACAATCTACTAACAGCCAAATTAATCACAAGGTTTTTAGTGCAGCACTCTTCACCTAGCCAAAGCCACCAACACTCACCAACCTGTTGGGGAATGCACATTTTTCCCTTGCAACCTGTGGTTGCCAGAGGGTTGCCAACAAGCAGAAAGGTCAAGTGGTGATTAGTTATGGGGGAGGGCAAATTAATTAAGTGCATCTAGATGAAGTGATACGAACTCGTGTACCAGAAAACTTTTTGATAACAGGTCATCCCAAAGTGTTCCTGCAAAGTTGAAAACAAACAAATTAACCCAAAAAATCACTCCTTGCATGTTTATCAAGAAGGACCTTCTTAGAGAAAGACAGAGCGTGCATCAGCTGTGACGCTAAAATTTTAACATCTGGGTTTTTCTTTGGACAGAAGCAAGGACACTCGCACCATTCTCACCAAATAATAACTCAACATTTAACGTCTCTCATGTTCTCGTGCTGCATCGAGCTGCCGAAGTCATTTTTGACTTGCAAATGAAGGTTGCCCTTGCTTTTGTTTTTTTTTTAAACCATCTTACACAGAGGTCAAAGGTCAGGGTCTGGAGCTGTCTCACACAAGGACACTTGAGCAGGTTTTTTGGAGGGGATTGAACCCTTCCATCCCTCCTGTGTTATCTCCTCTTGAGCCCAGCTCAGAGGCGGAGTTCATCCTCCAGACTGCGGGTCATTCTCATGGCCCTCAGCCTCTCGTTGGTGCTCCAGCCCTGCAGGATGAGAGCTGGTGAGCTCCGCTTCCTTTCAGAAGCATCTCAGGGATTCAAACTGGCAACCGTCCAACCAGCCGACCGGGCAGCTTGTCTGGCCTCCAGCCCACTGCTGCTTATTCACTGCTGCTAACGTGTATCGACGGAACTGATGGGGCAGATCATCATCTGAGAGAGATTTCTATTTTTTTTTGTTTTTCTTGCTGTGTTGCTTGGTTTTTACTCCCAAGGCGCTTTAAGCATTCCCGTTATGGCGGCCTCAGATCCAGAGACTGCAGCACCTGGAGGGATTTCCAAATGTCTCGCAGAAGACGAAATAACCTCTACCTAACAAAATAAAACCCCCAGCCTCTCTCTCCAACAACAACAACAACAGAGAGAAGAAAGGAACATGGACTAACTGGCAGTGAAGGCAATTTGTCGCTGGAGCTCACTCCCCCTTCTCTTCTGCACCATCCAGATTTCCCATAAGGAATGTGCTTTGGTGTAATTCATCACCGGGCCCATACGGCAAAGCGCTCGTTCTGGCGGTGAAATATGAGTCAGTGCGGGGAGGCATTTTCACACGGTAGCTGCGCTGAATGGGGTATTATTTTGGCAAGCTCCCACAAGATACTCCAACACCTTTTTTCTGCTGTTGCAACACGCTGTTTATCAAATGTCTCTAGACACAGGAGGCGCACAATAAACATCAACCGACGAATTACAAGCTTTGATTTCCGGCATATTACGGTGTCCCATAAAAAAAAAAAAGGTAGCGGGGGAAAGAAAAAAGCACAGCACTCCATCTTGTTATAATAACATGCCTGTTTATGAAGATGGAGGATGACAAGAGCATACCTGCCTGTGAGCGTGAGGCTGAATGATAGTATTCATGCCCAGGGAAGGGACAGCATGGACGAGGCGCTGCTAATTAGCTGCCTTATGTGGAAAACTGCTGTTCAGTTTAAACTCTCTGACCCAAACTGGGAGGGTGCTAAGTTTTGTGGCACTGAACTGGTTCTCAGCAGCAACTCGATGGACTTAAAATATGAAGTCTGAGACCAAAGAAGCCCTCCCAGTTACATGTGATAAGCATTTCAGTGATTCTGCTGGATTAAACTATGATAAGCTGATAAGCAGCGCGTGATATTTAAGTGTAAGATGTGACTTTTGCAGTTTTTTCAGGCAGCAAAAGGAAGTAGTGCATTCTTATTTGTTGTAAAAGGAGAACCCCAAAGATTTCTGTCGGCTTTTTAATATAAATCAAACCGAAAAAAAAGCCTCAAAACGAGCGCAACATATTCACAATTAACTTAAATTGACCGTTAAAATCAGCCGTGTAACTTCTGCTCGTAAAATTGCACAAACTAAAGCTGCCTTTGTCTCTTTTCGTCAAGACTGAGGAGGCAGTTCATCAATCTTGACAGCCGAGCTTCTCCCTGCTCGTCATGAATTTATTTCCTCTGTGACAATAAGAGACATTACAGGGGGCTTCATCATCTCCTGTAGGTTAAACTTCAGTGCTGACTGCCTCTGACAGACTTCCTGTAAACACACTAAAACAGACCTCCAGCCTTTTTACCTCAAACCTTTATAATAACTTAAAATATGTAAAATCATCAAGGTGTTGGTTAATGGTCCAGTCGAAGTGAACCTGCTTAAAATGCTGTGATGGGATCTTAAGAGAGCTGTGCTTCAATGAAATGAAGTAACATCCCTCCACACCGATGTGAGAAACTGATAAAGTCATGAAAGATTACTTCAAGTTATTGCTGCTGAAGTTAGTTCTATATGAGACTGAATCATGGGGTGTACTTGTTGTTCTCTTTGTGTGGTATTTCTTACTGTCAGATGGCAATGTTTTCAAAAAACTGACCTTGTGAATGGTTTCTAGATTAAAAACAAATGTACCACAAAAAATCCAAAGAAAGAACAGATGTTTATGCCGTCCCAGTAACCCAGTAGCTCAGGAAAACTAGCTAATAATAGTCTGATGGCCACCAGTATCCTCCAGGAAGTCCCTACAGCTGTCATTTACCTGCTCGGTTCACGCTAGTGAGATCAGAGGTGGTAAGATGGTTTGCCTGTGGAAGTTTCTAAATGGCAAAAATACAATGATTAGCAGCAATGGACTTCTCCTGTACAATAATGAGACACTTACAGTTGTGGCTAATTGGTCTACAAAGTGACTCAAATCTGAGAATCAAGACGCACTTGAAAATCTCAAGTGCTGAATAAGATGTTATCATGTCCGATAGTTATTAGATGAGGAGATTGTCTCCAGAATTTCCCATTTAGGAATAAAAGGAGCTCATTAGGTGGGTTAAGCAGCAATTAGCCGGCACAGAGACAAAGCTAAAAAGAATCCAAATTAAAAAAGCACATAGATGCTTTCTTGTTTTTGTGTCATAAAAGCTAAACAATGTGGCCCAGTTTGCCTGTAGCAGGTGTCACTTTCTCCTCAACGCCTGCCCGCTTGACTTCCTCACATGGCATTAAACACGAACACCTTCCTGTGATGACTCCAGCCTCTCTAGGCGAAGGCTTCACAGCGTCAGCACCCTCTCCTCCGCTGAGCCATTTTTCTCTTAACACTGCGAAGTTTAGGGGGAGGGCAGGGGGAGGGGAGGGCGGGTGAGCGAAGGGGACATTTAATGCACAGTAAACAACTAAAGCACTTCAAGCCTTTAAATCCCGACAGGAGGAGAGAGAGAGGAAGGGAAAGTCGGATAGAGAGAGATGTGATGAGAGAGTTGGGGGGGGGGGCAGCGGCGGAGCCAAGGGAGAGTCTTTTTCCCCAGTGGGAGATGACAAATGCCATATGTCCTGAGCACAGCGCTTGTGTTAATCCTCCGCGGGTCCCGGCAGGCCCACATCCGACTCTACGACCTCTGTACACCCCTTTCCTACCTCCTCCAACCTCTCTGTCTGCTTCCACCGGGCGGGTGGATCCATCACACAGGAGCTCAGCCTTCAAACTGAAGCTCAAAATAATCTATTTTTTATGTAGAATTAAGGTGAGAAGAGTTATTACTTGCCAAAGATAATCCATCCATCACTCTGAGCATTTCATTTCGTTGTTTGTCTGGCTTCTGTTTGCATCATGTGATCGTGGGTTTGCAAGAGTTGCTGCTGAAGCTCTCAAGTGGTGTGACCAAAAATCCATCCTACCCTCCCTCTAAAGAGATTCAGCACCTCTATAAATATTTTTATCTGAGAGGAGGTGGCTGGAAGGACAGATGCTGTTGGTTTTATGCAAACTCTTTGAGAGCAATATTCACACCTGTGCATGACACGCAGTCGTGAATTTTGCCCAAAAAAAGTGGTAGGGCTTGCCAGATTCAACTCTCCAGATGCTCTTAAGATGTTCTTCTCGTGCACCACTGGACCACTGGTGCTTTGGATCAAGAACACAGACCTGTCACCACTGTGACATCAGCCATTGGTTAATGAAGCCTGAGAGGTTTTGCCTTTACCATCTTGGTTTTTTTTGGGACCAGATAAGATGAACGATAATTATAACAATTTACTGAGGTTACAGAGGACGGTGTCAACAGTGTAACACAGACACTTTTTGCGAAGTCTAGCTTTTATTAAAGAGCTGTGGTTAGCACTGAGAGCAAATGATGCAGACATTTTAAGCTGGGATTATACTTTCCACATCCATGACTCGGCTAGGAATGTTTGGGTCCGACTAATTCAGATTTCATCTTCAGACGGTAAGAGCAAGGGTCCATGTGGATGTCCACGGACCTGCCTGTTTTCTGTAACTGCACAGACTTGGTTCCAGCCATCTCCAGACACATCAAGGTCTGGATAATCAAGGTCTTAACCTGCAGGATACCCATGATGGCAGTCTTTCTGCACAAAGTCACAAGCTACGCAGCATTTTCTAGGATATAATGAAAACTACCATAAACAAAATGAAAGAGTCACTTACAGTAAAGCCTGGGAACCTGGGTAAAGCTGCTGGAAGGTGATTCTTAGTTTTTCCCTGTCTTTTTTGGTTAATTTTGGGTCTTGTAACAAATGTGTATCTTACAATGATGTGCCAGGGATCTGGTCACCTTAGCGGCACTGCTGTCCAAGGAGATGACTTTAAACGGATGTCTGGTCTTTTAAATTTAGGCCATGTTTGTTTTTTTGATCTTCTTGTCGAAACTTTTTGATGGACTGAATAAAACTCCTTCTACAATAAATGTGTCTGAATGTTCAGCGTGATGGAGAAAACACTAAAGTACACTCAAACCGACGCGTTCCTGGAAGGTGGGAGATCGGTCTTGTGATTGTAATCTTTGGAAAATGATCAGTAGTATTGTTGAATATACACAATTTGGTACGCTCCTTTGAGCGTGAAATCCACACTGCATACAACTGTGCCAACGTCTGATCTTTTTTTCCTCTGTGTGCAGTTTGCTGTCATCACCTTCCACATGTTCTGCTGGCTACATCCAGAATCACCTGAAGGGGCTTTAAACATTTTCCTCTTTTATGTCATGTTAACTTGAAAGCCCTCATTTAGAACAAGTCATCAGCTTTGGTTGCGCTGCAGAGATCGATGACTCCAGCGTGTCTGCTTTTGGCCCGTTCCTCGAGACTTGGACTTTTCCACTCATTCGTCTCCGCTCTGAGCCTAAACAAAGCTCTGCCTCGGCCTTCACTGAACCCTGAACAGCACCCAAACTGAAACCTGGAGGCCGTTCAGCTGTAATGATGTGGTTAAAGAATTAACTCTCCCGCTTACGAGCTGAATCGGCTCCCTACCTCCGAGAACCCACAGCCGGTAACTCGCTTTGTTTGCAGCCGCGGTGACGCTTGATGCTGCAGTCATGATCGCGCAAAGTAAACTGACTTTATTGAACTGCTTTCCATTTGTATATGTGTCTCATTCCTACACAGATTTAACAGTAAACCGAGGGTTTTGTTTCGTTTTTTTAGGTTTTTGTGCAAGTGAGGCTGAAACCATAAACACGTTATAAAAAGAGGATAAAGGTTCATGCGTTACCTGCATATTTTACCATGCAGGAATTCCAGCTTCTCCTTTATGGATGGGGAGCGACATAAATACACAATGAGGTGAAAAATTTGTAATTAATCCACTCTGGGTGACACTGGCAAGGCATTACCCAGGCCCTGCTCAACCCCCCGTTTGTCTGGCTAACATTAAGGGGCTAATTTTCAAAATCTAGCGTGCAGTCAATTTCCCAGGATGCCTCAAGGGTGGAAAAAGGTAGGGGATGACAGGAGGGGCTAATTTTACCCGCCTTATTTACCCCTATGCATCATCCGGCGGCTCTCGTCTGACACGAGTGACGGTGGGATTGAAATTAGACCGAGTGTGGCTGGCATTGAGAATTTATGACGCCACCCTGGTATTTGTTTGTTCGATATGTGTGTGTGTGTGTACATCAGAGAAGAAGAAGAAGAAGAAGAAGAGAGAAAGAGAGGAGGCGCAGGGAAAACCTGGGGAAATACATCTTTTTAATAACAGTCAGCGAGGTTAATGCAGCTTACCTTAGAGTGCCGACAGCAGCATGAGGAGGCGGCGGGTGGGGGAGGTATTTGATAGACGGCACACCAAAAGACTTTTAAAGCTGAGTTTACCTACACAGGAGTCAGGCCTCAGTGTCTGATCGCTATTTGTTGTACAGAAGAAGAAGAAAATAAGGCGATGAAGGGGAAGAAACGAAAAGGGGGGTGAAAAAAAAATCAAACTCTTAATACTATTGTGTGCCTATAACCATCTGTCACAGCTAGCCTGGAGATGAGACTGAGATTAGGAGGAATAAACGTCGGGGCCGTAGAGCATCGGTAAAGCCTTCAGGGCATCAACAAGAAAAACACAAGAAGTAAGGAGAAGGAGGAGGAGGTGGTGGTGGTGGTGGTGGTGGTGGAGGGGATGTAGGAAGAGAAACGAGCCAAAAAATAAAACTCATGGGGGACATTCTAATTCTGAGGCAGTCATGGATTACAGATTGTAACCTGCGCTGACAACAGGGGGAAAAATGACGGGCAATATCGCGGCGACACTTGGAGGGGTCTCAATGATGATGGTGGTGATGTCGGCGGTGGCGGCGGCAATGGGGGTGATGATGATGATGATAGTAGTAGCGGTGATGATGGCGGTAATGACGGCACTCGCATGGTTTCATCTTGCGTTGCTTCAAACAGAAATGAAAAGGCAGTGGTACTGAAGAATGAAGGAAGGAAGGAGGGAGAGGTAGGGAGGAGTGGGTGTGGGGGGTTGAAAGGAAATAGTGTCTTCTTTTACTCCTCACCCCCTCCCTCCCCCCTTCCCCCGAATGCCGAGGGCTTAAGGAAAGGCATTTGGTGGCTCCTGAGGCATCCACGGATCTCCCCTCCTTAAATTTACCGTGAAGGTTCTTAGACTCTCTATTCAGGCAGGATATTCTCGTTTATTGCTTTAGAAGACAAACCTCACAAAAGTACAGTGTCATTGCTTCTGGAGAGCAGTGCCCTGGAAGAATACTGTGCCACAGAAAAGGACCCTTTTTTCTCCACCTTCTCCCATGAATTATGTACGATATGACACGGAAAGCAGTGCAGGTTTCTTAAGGTGCTTTGTGTTCTTAGAATCTAGGTAAGACCCCGACACCAAAGAGCAAAATTTAATGCAATTTATTAAAAATGCTATTAAAAGTAATTAATTTGCACCTTAACGCTGTCGGCTAGTTGATTTAGGTATAGAAGCAGAACACAGAAGTGCACCTCTGGGATAGTCCCCATCAAAAACCTGCCAACAGCCGTTAACGGCATGTGTACTTACAAAGAAAAGTTACAGCAACTCTAATGTATGAAAATGGATTCTTCATGTGGATAAATAGAAATCATAGAGGAAGGACGCAAGTTTTGGTACCAGGGAGCTCTCTGAATTTTGTTTGTACAACTCGTACTAAATATATGCTTTAACTGAGGCAGCAGAAACTGCAATCAAGTGTTTGTAATAGCTGGCAATGAGTCTTTCACAACACCGTGGAGGAATTTTGTCCCACTCTTCTTTTCAGAATTGTTTTAATAAAAACACTGGAGGGTTTTCCAGCATGAACGCCTGTTTAAGGCCACGCCAAAGCATCTCAATCTGATTTAAGTCGTGACTTATGTGTGTGGATCACTGTCATGAACTCTGGTCCGACATCCTCCTTCAGAGCAGATTTCATGGTTCCATCAGTTGCAGCAAGTCGTCCTGAAGCACCAGAGCAGCCCCAGACCATCACACTACCACCACCATGTTTGAATGTTGCTGTGAAGTTCTTTTTATGAAATGCTGTTAGTTTTGTGTCAGATGTAACGGGACTCAAACCTTCCAAAAAATTATTGTCACAAACTCTTTAAAGACTTTCGATTTTACAGTTTATTACAGTAAAATCTAGAGTCTATCACTGATTCGATGCATTTTTTTTCATTGCAAGTTTCTGAGTTTATCAGTGAGAGAGTAACAGTCATTGTTTCAGCATAAGCAGTAATAATCATAGCATCAGTATAAGGACTCCTGGATAGAGATTGCTTGAACTATCGGAATGGATGTGAGGGATTGTGCAAAGACGTGGAAAAACTATGTTTGCCTTTTAAAAAACAAGCTGAACAGAACAACAAGTGGGGAGCCAGGAGGGGGAAAACTTTGCACTGCATGCAAAACACAGGTGATTAAAACACAACGCACCAGCAGAAGCATAAATTTCACCAACAACAACGGCCACTTGCGTAAGTCACGTCGTAGGCGCTACAAAGTTTCAGACAGATTTTTTTTTTAAAGTTAATAAGAATGGCAGATACAAAGGACTGTTTACCTGCATGCCATCAAAGTCGCAAATGTGATTAGTCAGCAGAAGTAAAACGATAAGTGGACTGTAAAAGCTTCCAGTACCAAACTTTTGCCCTTTGCCTACAGATTCTGTGCACTCATAGCGCTGTAATGTCAGATTCAGCATGGCAAGGGTTCAAACTTGTTTGCAGAGGCATTGACTGACACACACACACACACACACACACACACACACACACACACACACACACACACACACACACACACACACACACACACACAAGATGTTGCTAATTCCCTGCCAGCAAAACAGCCGAAAGACGAGTTCAGCCATCAAAAGACCTTCAAGCCCCTACCCATGGTAAGGGATTTTAAGAAGAGCTGTCCAGTGAGTCTGCATGAAGTCAGTGACTCATTTTTTGTGTTTCCATCGGAACATGTTCAGAACAAGATATTTAGCAGGAAGAGGTTTGAAGGTCAGCACTAACATCACACAAAAGACAAACTGGTCTGACTCATGAGTTGCTGACACCGGGCGAGTAGATGTAGAGATGCTGAGATATATCAAACAAAGAAGTTTCTTTTTTTATTGGGCGGGGAGACTTTTAAGACACCTTTTAACTCTACTTTGACTGCTTGCATGAAAATAAAAGAGGGCTTGACAGCTAGAAGAGGCCGAGGCATCTACTTTCTCTACCAAAGGATGATGCGTCCAGTCCCGTGGCTACGGCTGAGTCAGACCTTTCGACCTCCCCCATCCCACAGGCCGGAGAAACATTCACGAGGAGCAAGCAGGAACATCCTCACATCAGACTTTGAACAAACAGGCCTGACTTTACTGAAGCTTCACTATTACAGCACGGAGCGTTAGGGCAGATCGGCCTCGTCTCGTTCAACCCGTGATTCCTTCTGTTTTGGGGTTGTTTTCTCCAGTTGTCTCTAAAAGAACTGACAACTCATATTTTGAGGCATTTCTGTTACACGTGTGTACGCCACTGGTGTGCCCTATCTGGAAGTGCATGCCCATGAACGTGTGTACGTGCATGTGTGTGTGTTCAGCTGCCCTTCCCACTGCCCTTGTCATACTGGTCCCAGTGCTGCGGGGCTCTTTGCTGGTTGGACAGCTCAGGTCAAGGTCTCCCCTCCCCTGATGTGACCGACGGGCTGTCACGTCAACACGCCGACCGCTGGCCGAGTCTGCGGGCTCCTCCTCGCGTGCACGCGCTTGAGTAAGCAGTCAGTTGCGTGTGCACACCATCTGATATGCACACACAAATGAGCTGACAGCACAGTGTATCTGTGCAGGCGCACACACATATATTCGCACACACTGAGGCCTCCACCCTGGTGTAGATTGACAGTAAGGTTTATTGCTGCTAATACTCCCAGCTGCAAAGGCAGAGCTGCAGCATCCTAATGGGAAATGGACTCATTTCCTAATACGATGAGAGCAAGGGTGCGGCACACGCCCATATTTGGTCAACGGGGGCGTTTAATCCGACTGATTTCCTCTCTATTGGTCCAAAGGTGGAGCGTCCAGTGTCTGCTTTATGAGAGTTTTGTCACCATTTCTGTCTAACAGCTTGTTCTTTTTTGCTGTGTGCAAAGTGAGATGAGTTGTCTTTGGACTATACAGAAGTGGACAAAAGAGTAAGAGAGCGCCACCTAGGGAGGAGACATTAAAGGAAAACACATAATCCCACATCCACCCTTATCTTCAGGGACTGTGTGTGAGAGCTCGCACACAGAGCCTTTTTTAAAATAATAAAGCTGCCATTGTGTATGCAACATTTTATTCATAGTCTACATTTCATATTTTATTTGTGTTTTTCTAATATATTCAAAGGACAAAAACACAAATTTAGGATTCTGATCTGATTCTCAGTGGGAAGTCTGATGAAGACTAACCGGAGAGCTGAAGGTCAAAAAGCTGAAGCCAAAAACATAATTATTTACATTTTGTTTCTTTATTTTGTCTCTTAGAGACAACAAATTTCCCCCAAACTCAAAACTGTCATTCCCAAAACAAAGTAAATGTCACAGTGTTGATGTTTACACCCTTTTACATCCACTGGGCAGAAAAAAATTGAATAAAAAAACAGAATTATTTTAAAAAATTTTCTCTCTTAGAGGTATAAGTCACTGAAAAATGTATAAAATGTACAAGATATAAACTTTTTGTGTGTTTTTAAACCGTTTACTCTCAGCAGATGAAGAAATTGGTGCAAAGAAGCAAAACATTTACATTTTTTCATTTAGAGGTACAGAATCACTCAAAACCCTTCTACAACCACCAGGTTAAAAAAAATGCAGGCAAAGAAGAAAATTATTTACATTCTGCCTTATTTTCTTCTCTCTTAAAGGCAAAAAGGTTAATCAAAACGCAATTTTTAACTAAAATACAGGCCATGTAAGAATTTTGTCTATTTAAGCCCTGTTTCCTGCCACTTGGTTGAAAAACCAAAGCCTAAACAACAGAATTATTCACATTTTGGCCCATTTTCTGTCTCTTTAGCCCTTTTACCGACTCACCATGATTCTACTCAGATCGACTAGTTCGAGTACTACCTTATGTGCGTGGTTGTCATTTTAGCAACTCGACTGAGCGTCCTGTGACGTATTTGGTATGCAGACAGAACGCTACAAAAAAGATGAAGGTTGAGGAGACGATGTACCTTCTGCTTGGTCTGTGGCTTTTCATCAGACTCCGAGACCACGGACGTTTTTTGTAGCCATTTCTCCCGTTGCCGCCAAGCAGGTACTATGACCTAATGGAAAACTCTGAAAACCGTCACAAGTCGATCCAAGTAGATACTAATGGAAAAAGGGCAACAACGTGACCCTAAAATCCAAATTGTCATGCTCAAAATGCAGGACTTGTGAGAATTATGCCTTTTAAAACCATTTATATCCTCCAGGACAAAACAATTAAAACCAAAAACAAAATTATTTATATTTTTGAGCATAAACTGAAACTTTGTGTTTTTCACTAGTTTTACTAGCAGGTCAAGAAATTGATGCTAAAAATCAACATGTTTACACTTTGGCACATTTCCTTTCTCACTTAGCTCAAAACTGAAATTTTTAATCTTCAAAATACAGGAGAATGTAAACACTGGTGCATTTTTAACCCCAAAACATTCACAGTTTAGCATTTAGAGGTAAAGAATAACTCAAAACCCCAGTTTTGTTTTGTTTTTTAAAGTCGAAACTCAATTTTTAACTCTTAAATACAGGCCATGTATGAATTTTGTCTATTTAAGCCCTGTTTATTGCCACCAGGGCAAAAAAAATCCAAGCCAAAAACCAAACCTACTTACATTTTGGACTTTTTTTTTTCTTCAAAATGTAAGCTGAAAATTTCAGAAGATGAGGGTTTATTTCCTTCTTTTATATATTACTCCCAAAGACACATCCATGTAAGGTTAATAGATTTTTCTAAAACTGGCTATAGCTATAAATGCAAGGTGGATAAAGCACTGGAATGCACTGAATAAGGTCTGAGTGGTCAGTAAGACTAAAAAGGCACATTATAAAAAGTTGCTAATGAACTAGTTAGGGGTGGCGCTACGCTAACCAAGCATAGTGTCAAAAACTAGAAGATTTCGCCCTTCAAATCAGGTTTGTTACATGAATTGTGACCTCACACTTCTTTTGCTATTAGATTTTCATTTGGTTATGTCATATAAGTGATTATACCATACAAAGGCGTAGATTTAAGCCTAAACCTAGCCTAGCCTTTAACTGGGCTAACCGATGACCAGTTGGCTCTTAAGAGGTTAAAAGCTGTAATAAAAAAATAAAAATCTCACATTTCCCACTTATTAAACATGTTTTCTGCAGGCAAACTGAAGCTTTCTTACTGCAGTCATGCAAGAGCGGCTGCATGGCTGACACATTCCCGCATCTGAACGAATCTCTTTTGCTATTTTGGACTTTTTCTTCATTAGTGTTTCATGAGGCTCCGCAGCGTCCTCGCGCTAATTAGGTGTCTATATTTCTATATCTCGTTATTGGATTTATTTTATATTGTGCTTAATAGTAAATAGTGTTTGAATTTTAAAACACACCTCATGGGTGCAACATAAAGGGGAATTTTTAATCACGTTTTCTGTAAATGAAAGGACCCGGACTGCTTTTCTTTTTTTTTTCCTTCAATTTTTTTCCAAATGTGTCTTAATGAGTTTGCAGGTTTCTTAAGCAGATACACGCTCTGATTATATTTATATGCATATATATATATTTATATATATATTTTCCTCTGTGCGTACTCACAGTGTGTCGTCGCCTCCCCACTCGGGTCGCAGCAGGAGACGGAGTCCAAAAATGAGAGATGGGTGAAGGGAAAAGAAGAGCGTTGGGGGTGGTTGGAGGTGGGAGTTGAGGGGGGACAAGGGGGTAGGTGATCATCATCGCCATCATCACAAGGGGTAAAAAGACGGATGCTAGTGGAGGAAGAGGAGGAGGAGGGTAACGTGGTTGATGATATTGGCCGCCAGTTGCCTCGGCAACCTTTTTCTTTTCTTTTTCTTTTTTCTTCCTTATTTTATTTATTTTGTCATTATTTATTCTCGGGGCCCCGGTGATGAGGCGTGCTAATGTAGCGCCACCGCCGCCTGCGCTGCCTCTACCTGCGGACGGGGTGAGGGACTCGTCTCTTGCGTCTCAGCCTGGCTTGACAATTAAGACCTGGGCGACTGTAGCCAGGGGTTAATACCGCTCATTAAAAGAACTAGGTCATTAGTGAAGAATCAAGGCTCTTAAGGCGGCAGGGGATGTGGGGTGGAGGTGTTGGGGGGGGGGGGTTGATGGAGAGGAGCAGGAGGAGGAAGAGGAGGTGGAGGTGGAGGAGGAGGGGTGGAAGCGATGTAGTAAACTCTGCATCTCGGTGAACACGCGGCCCCTTACATTAATTAACCTCCCTTTTTCCTTGTTGGGGAGGTATGTGTGTGTGTGTGTGTGTGTGTGTGTGAAGGTGGGGTAGGGTGGTGGTGGTGGATAGGGGGAGCTTGAGGAAAAAAAATCCCCTGTTATCATATATGCACATGGCTGTACACCAATTAATTGCAGAGAAGGGGGGGGAGCTAGTTTACAGTCCTCCCTGTGGTCGCCCTGTGTTCCTGTGTGAGCCCATGTTACATTATTTCAGAAAGATGAAGGGTGGGAGGGGCTGGTGGTGGGGTGGTGGGGGTGTCTAATGTCTGTATGATGAGTAAAAAGGGTATTAAAATTAAGGAGGGGAATCATGGCAGAAATCAGCCTTTGCTTTACCACAGGGGAAAGGAGCAAATAAAAGCCACGGAAATGAAAATAAATAAGCTTTGCTAATACCTCACCTTAAGGAGCGCAGAGCTGTACCCAGCTGAACCGCTGCTGTTTGCCGGTAATTTGTTTGTGGACTTTGTTATTAAGCTCTACACAGGCTGTTTGACCTTCAGTAAGGAGAGCTGGTGGGCAAAGGGGGGGCTTTTTCAAGCAACTGTTCTCTGTGTTAACGCGGTAAAAGACTCCCGTTGCGGCAGTTGACCAACCAGGATGATCAGGTGGTTTCTGTTTGTAACTGAGCTGCGGCAATGATTCACCGAGCTGAAAATGAGGAAAACTGCAACAGCGCTTCAGCAATTTTCCCTGTTAGTTGATAGTTTGTGATGGGTAAAATCGTGCTGTTACTTAGAGATGTGTTTGCTATTTGTTGAGGCTAAAGCCATCAGCAAAAGAAAAAAAGACTGTTTTGTGATTGATAAACTGTGTCTTGGACAAATACATGCATTAAATAATAAATTTACATGCAGCTTTGGCTCTTTCTAATTTCTGCGTAAAGCACTATGTATTTCCTTAAATTTTGAGATTGCTAGATTGCTTTGCCGGCTGAAAAACTCCATTGGAATTCCATTGGAAACCCATGTAACCAAGACATCGGGGGGCCACAAGTGTCAGGTCCCAAACCCAGATAAATGGGGTTTGTCATGAAGGGCGTCCGGATCATCAAGAATGAGCAGGAGAAAGAAGAAGAAGAAGTTTGGAAACTGATGTATGGATGCAATGACCAAGGGAATCTGGTGATTCTGCTGTGTTGTTTGAGGCATTTAAGTTTAAGTACTAAGGTTAAGTTTAACCTTAGTACTGGTTTATAGTGACACTTACCTCTAAGTTTTTATTAAGTATTCTACTTCGGAATGGCAATACTCCCAATTCATACTATGCAAAGGGGTCAATGACTGGTTTGATTGCACTGAAAATGAGTGACTACAGTAAAAATAGGGCAACAGCCTTGTTGCGACCAGCGATTTGCCCAGAGGTTGACCTCGAAACACCATCAACCTCTGGGCAACAACATTCGATGTCAAAGTGATTGCACAGGTGGTAGAACACCAGACAAACAATCGCAATCTCACGCAGGACTGCAATCACTCTCAAACTCATTGGTGAAAGTTTACAAATAACTGCCATCGAGTTTATAAATGAAGACAGATTGCCATCATATTGCAATCAATTGGACTTCAATGTGTCTCTTTGCAGTTGGAAGTTGACTCTAGTAGTTGCCACCTGGTTGTGTTCTGCACCTCTGTCATTTTACAGTTAAACTGCCATCCTGCAGAAATTACATCACTATTTGTCGAGGAACTTCTGAATATCTGTTTTTTAATCTGTGAGGTTCTGGCTGGACTATGAATGTGTCATGTGAATTCATGTGAATTTACATGTATGTAGACTGCAGTTTTCATTGATATATCAGTTTATTGTCATATTACAAAAATGTAATTGCCAACTGACCACAACAGAGTCTATTAATTACTGCGACCAGGCTGACTCCATTTTAATGTCTTTTTATTGCAACAAAGTCACTTTGAAGATGGGAAGTAACTGCAAGTGATTGCAGACCTCGCATCAGTCTTTGAAGCAACCATTTCAAAGTCCACGAGATCGCAGGTTAACTGCACGTGGTCGCAATAATTGTCATCATGCCGTGGTCTCCAACTATTTTTCCCTAGTGTGACTGCAGGATAATACAGTGCTCTCAATAATATTAGCATGGCTAACACATAGAGAGAGATAACCATCCATATTGGTGTTTGTGGTGAATTAAAACCATGCATGTCTTTGGACTATGAGAGGAAGCTGGGATACCTGGAGAGAAGCCATGCAGACATCCAGCATAGGTGGTAATCACCAAACTGACATGCCACCCAGAAATTAAAAAAAATGTCTAGCTTAAAACTAGCAGTCTAAGAGCACAACTAGTTGCTTCAAAGTGTTCTGCCGAATTCCCGATTTAACTTGAAATGCAATTAACTAATTTCAGTCAGGACCACTTTAGCTAAAAGGAGATGGTAATGCATCTGTGGTAATTTATATTTGGATGTATGACTCTGTTCTGGGACATCCTTCCATGTGCATGTATATAAAGTATAAAGCCAGGTAGACCAGTAGCAAGGTCGCAGCACTGAACTGAACAGCCTATGACAATAGAAATGACTTGATTAGACCAGAAGCCCTGAAATAAAGAGGTGGGTTGCAAAGCAGCTTGTAGAGGCAGCACCTGTAGGCAATGTAAAACCACTTAAAATAGTGTGCACAGTGTGTACCAACATAATTTGGCCCCAAAGCTTGGTGTAGCCTGTGCCCAAACTTCATGACACCCAAGAAATATTAGGCTTTGGTTTTGTTCACTTCCTTCAGTCTCTTTAACTGTGTAACACCATCTGCGCGCTAGTCTTATTTTTTTCTTTGACCTTTTCTTGCAACTGAATGCATGATTCATGTAAGAATAATTATTAATGAATGACAATAAAGTTGTTTCTTTTTGTTGTTTTTTTTAAAAACTAAAGCTATTTTGTCATAATACATCATCTACTAACAACAGTTTGGGGCATGAACCATGCAGGAAAAACCTGCTGCCAAAGACTCTGTGTGCCTGAAGAGGTTAACTCTGTGTATTTCCTCCTGTAGGGGGGTAAATGTCAAACATTATCTGGATTTTGGATAAAAAAGACAAGTGCGTAGCCAGTGATCAGCCAAAGCCAGGAGACATGCTGAGTAGGAGTCTGTGCGCGCCTTTGAACAAGAGACACAAAGGTCTTCAGATATAACAGCCTCACTAATGTTCTCTACAGGCTTTTCACTTTGAAGTTTAATTTGGGCAGGAGTAGGTGTTGTGATATTTCAAAAGGTGGACATCTCAATTTTGTACAAAACTCTAATATCAAGCGACTTTGAAAGGTAACCCGTCTTTCATTTCCTACAATAAAGTGTTAAGAGTGTGAAAAAGAGAAATTCAAGAGGGGGGTAAATTAGCCTTAATATCAGGCCCATGTGACAGTGTTTTTATCTGCTAATTTCTCAAGCGTCATAATGAGACGGTACCGAGTGATGGAGCGATTTGAATTTAAATGATATAATACTTGAGATAGCCCTAATTCACCCATACATATTTAATCTGACATATTATCTCGCTCCTGCAACGACCTGATATGATATGACAGCTCGGCCGCTGCGCCTCCCTCCTCCCTGCCGGCGCAGCAGTGCTGCACTTTGGAGAGAAAGGTGGTGGAGAATTCGCTCCGTGCAATCAAAGCCACTTTAGACGCCAAGTGAGTTTCTGTCGTCTTGGTGGTGAAAACACAGACATCCGCTGGAGAAAATACACGTGATACTGGCTGATACACAAGCACAGTAAAAAAGAGCTAAACGTAGAACAACAATCTTTGGAAATGTGACTTCCTACATAATCAAATTAGATCACAAAATGACACAAAACACTTATTTTTCCCAATACAGAAACATAAGTCTGTGATACTGTGTTCCTAATAAATAATGCACTGCATTGTTTATACTTTGGTTCCTTCTGGTCCAGACTGGAGTTCCTTCTCCTCACAGATCCTCCACAGTGTGAGCATGGTGTTCCATGTGTGCATGAATTTCATATAGATTGTAAATAAAAAGCCTTGATTCTAAGTTCACCAGTCTCCTGTATTACCAGAAAAATACTGAGACTGAGGCTGACCTGCAGAAAACATAATCAAAACCTCAATTTAGTCAGAATTTTGTCCATGATGACCACTATCTGACCTTGCCAAAAATCCTGGAATTACCTCTAGTGAAGATACCCTTAACTGTCAGTCTGGACAAGACATCTTAAACTCATTGGATTCTGGGCACGACCACATGTATGGTGGAAATCATACACAACTATACGTCAAAAAGTACAATCAAATGTATCTCAGATTGAGATTCTATCACTTGTTTATCATTAACCCGTGTATTAACCATCTATACCTGAACAGAATTCTATTAGAATGTTCCAGATTCCTGAGGTTCTGGAACATTCTAAATGTTTGGATTGTTCATCAGGGGAAATCTGATGAGGGTTATAAAGTCCTTGAATGATTCGAAACACCTATAGGCACTTGTCAAGGGAAAATCAAATGAAGGCCTGTTAGCAAAAAGAACTACTGGAAAGTTAAAGATCACCAGTGTTGGGACTAACGCGTTATTAAGTAACGCGTTACAGTAACTACGTTATTATTGTGGTAACGAGCACGGTAACTAGTTATTATGCCAAAACCAGGAACGCGTTACTCGTTACTGGGATTTAGATAGGCTCGTTACTCGTTACTTCGTGTGGTGGATATCGCGGAGCTTCCACAGATTCAATAACATTAGCAAGTGGTGGAAGGCAGCAGGTGGATGAAGGAAAAGGGAGGCAAGAGGAGAGACCCGAAGCGGCCGCCGGTCCGCGTGTCAGGTGAACTGAACTTCAGGTAAGAAGTTATGACCTGCAGTCTATCAGTCAGATATAAACCAAGTTTAGGTGGAGTTTATTTTCGGTATGCTGACATTTTCGTACTGCGTGCTAGCTAGCATGACGGAGTTTCTATACAGCTGTGTGGGTGCTATGTTACTGATGTTGAACTTTATTTTGTTCATACGGTTAATTATTAGAGTTGCCAACCGTCCCCTAAAAAACAGAATCGTCTGGTATTCAGAGAAAATATTACGCGTTTCGTACTGAGGTGAAAAGGAACACAGTTTGTCCCGGACTTCAGCTACAATGAAAAAAAACACAAAGCTGAAGCTGCACAGCTGCCTCTTCTTCTCTCATTCTCTCCTGTTTCTACTTCAATCACGAAACTGATCAATGATCAGCTGATCGGCTTTTCTCTCTTGTTTATTTATCGCCCACTTTGCGCCAGAAAGAGGAAACCAGCGGATGTCGCGTTAAACAACAGCAGCACGTTTAAGCTTGATCAGCTGTTGTTAGAATTTATTTAATATTAATTTCTAGTATCAGCTGATGTTTGCTGGAGCCACAGCTGTAAAGCTGCTGGTCATGATATCGGTTTGGTTATCTGGTGAGAGGGAAACATGCAGATGAAACCAGGAGATGTCCTTACTGAATCATCAGAGCTGAACAGGTGATGGAGAAACAGGTTTACCTTTTAGGTGACATGAATGAGTTGAAGGGAAGTTATGAACTGTTTCTGAGAGACAAATAACACCAGGATCCTTTTCTACGTAGCTGACAGCTGGTAACTGTGCAGGGGCGGATCTAGCAAAGTGTTGCCAGGGGGCCAGGTAGGGCATTAACAGGGAAAGGGGGGCACAAGGAAATACTTTTCTTTATTATTCTCATTTAAAATGTCTCGCTTTTAAAAAAATAATTATCTGAGTCTTACAACAAACGATTGATAGATTGATACATATATACCATCAGAACAGTGTACATCACTGTCACAACAGTGTTTATTTTCATTCAAAGGCTTTATGATTTTTCCTATAATGGTGGGCCGGTCTCTAGTCAAAATGCCCGGGATGATTGTTTTGTCCCAGTCCAGCCCTGTATGCAGCTCATCTGCAGTCTGGTGTTACCTACATCTTCCTATTCAGAAGGCAGAATTTCCAAGTTCTGAGTACAATCAAAAGCACCACGACTGCAGTTTTTGTGTTGGATGTAAAAAGCAGGCTAGAATCATGGCGGCGGTCAACGACGGTCCAGGCGTCGGATTTCTCTCGTGGAAATGTGCACATTATTTTTTCCTTTCTGTTGGTAGGTGGCACAGTGCACTTGTGGCAAGTAAGCAAGATAGAAGACTGGCAGTCTTGCTGGGTATCCAGTTAGGGAAGCAACACATTAACAAGAGAATTCTGAGTAAAACCAAAGTTACTTTCCCTAGTAACTAGTTACTCTGAAAGTAACGAGTAACTTGAAGTAACTGAGTTACTTTTTTAGAGAAGTAACTAGTAATGTAACTAAGTTACTAATTTAAAGTAACTTACCCAACACTGAAGATCACAAATGCCTCAGGAATCTCGATAATTCTGAGTGTTCATTCCTGAGATTCTGGAACATTCTAGATTTTGAGATTCTTCATCAGAGGAAATTTTAATCTAATGTGATTCTAGAACAAGGACTATACATATATTATAGGCCTATATGTATTTTGACCCTGAGTGTATTTGTGAAAACCCAAAATTAAACTTTCTAACTAAATTCTTTTTTTAAGCCATTAAAGGTGTTTGCAGTACAATCATTCCACAAAACAACAACAACAACAACAAAATTAAAAACCTAAAATGACCATGGCATACACATGATCAGTGGATGTAAACATTGACAAAGATTGTACTGCAACCAAAATGCGCATGTTCTAATTTGAGCCTTTAAATCTTATGAAGAGGTCAATTAGGATATTATTGTTTGCGCTGCTCAGGTTTCCAGGTTTGCTGTGTAACCCCCCCAAAAATGTGGAAGAACTGCAGACCCTTTACTGCCGCACTCATCCAGCAAGCACAAAAGGCTGCCATCTTGAAACACAGTATGGAGTTTTCTTTGTACATTAGTGAATGGGACATTTCCTCGCTTCATTTTCATTCAAGTGTTTCACCAGAGAAGTGGAGCCAAAGTGGCTCCCAAGTGCTGGCAACCCTTAGAGACTATAGTCTCTACCAACACTTTTGGAGCTCACCTTCAAGCATTTTTTGTTTCCTCGAGTTAAACCGGTTTGAAAACAAGCATCTCATTGTGCTGCTTTGATAATCCAATGAAGTGTTAAGCACTGCTGCTGTTAATACACAAAAAAAATCACTCAACCTGAGCTGCACTCACCTTGCATGTCATATCTCCCGCGTAGGCCATAAGCAGCCGACTGTGCTTTCGTGCCAGGCCGTAATTGCAGCTATAGGAGGGTTGGAAATAAGAGATTTGCTCAATTAACCAACATAGCACAGCTGAGGACAGCACCTGTGCATATTGGAGCCCCCGTGTTTTTTTGCAGATAACATGGCCGATTACCCTCTGGAGTGTGCAGCCGCCGAGCTCTGTTACATCCCCTACCTGGTGCAAGGCAGGGAATAGCGCGCGCAACCACATTGTGTTTAATTGCTCTCTGGGCGTTAATATGCACTTGTGTTTGGAGTGTTTAATTTTCGCCTGCCTGGCGTAATGATAAGCAGATCGTCGGCTGCCAGTTTATAACAGTTGGATAAAATCGCCGTGGTTGTAGAAAACCTGCGATTCGCTGGAGCGGGAAAAGGCGTCCTGCTGTTTTTCTATATGAGACACCAGCTGAAATTACCTGTTTACATTCAGCGGTGTGTTAACCAGCCGGCTGGCACCGAGAGTTGAGTTGTGCTTTGGGGAGCTGAGAGAGATATCTTTGTATTTAAAGAGGGGTTTATCGGTTCTATACACCTGTGGTGTAATTCTAAGTGAAGATAATACATTTAAGTTTATACAAGCCAGCTCCAGCCTCTCTGCTGCCAAATGCAGGAAATCTTACCTACAAGTCTTCCATTTACCACCTGGTAATGTGAATGTTTACCACAAAGGCATAGTCATAGGCAGTAAAACAGCAATCAGTGGTAATGTTGGACTGTAACAATAGAAAGCGGGGGTGTAATGGGCTGAAAATGAGACAGAAATCACAACACAAACATCCACGTCCTCGTGTCACAATTCTGCCTTTCAGTGTAGCAGTACTCTCTCCTATTAGGCTCTCATTACCATACTGGCGCTGTAGAAATCCAGTGCATCAATGTAAACATGGGCCAAACCAGGATATTAAGTAACAGACATGGCAGGAAGGATTGTAGATAATGGCTGGGACACTACTGGTATGTGGGCTCACCTCTGTGGTGACTGTTTAACATCTTAAACTTGACCAGAGCACCGGTGGCATCCATTTCCATCCATGGTATCTGCGTGGAGATGGTTCAGGATCACAGATACCGCACACTAACAGTAAACTGGACTCTATGCCAGGGATGACAAACAGCTGTGCAAAATACAGTCCACTTGGATCTTAAGTGGACCCGACCAACTCCTCTTTCCATCAGTGTAAAGAAGTTTAACTACACACTTAATCCTTGAGATATCTAATTATAAAAGTGCAATTTCAAAAGCACTTCTCAGTTTTTCTACATGATAGTGAAATGGTGCTGGAGTAAATGAAAGAAATCTGTCAGTCGGACTCTTTGGGCTTAAATTATAAAAAATTAATGTGTAAAATTAGAAGCTCTTTGCCCAGATGATAAAAAGGGGGGGGGGGGGGGGTGTCTATTTTAAAAACATACATTTCTATGGTCAGTAGTGAAAAAAATGGAATTTTTCTGTTGCTCAATTGTTTATCTCTTTCTTAATTATTTCGGGGTGATTTGAATGACCATGGGGGAAGTCTTTATCAGCAGGACAAGCTGTAAACTTTATAAAGATACAGTTAAGTGTAAAGTTCAGATTTCCCAAAGCCATTGAAAGAGCCAAATTGGAGGCTTTACTGGGATGATTTCGGCCCCTGTGATTTAAGTTTAACACCCTGATATCTGCTGTGGATGTGCTTGGGCAGCGGACTCAATGAACTGATATGCAAGACCGCAGAGGTACTGAGTGTGAAGCTTGACCCGCTGATGGAGGATGTGTTCTACACCAATTCCTGGATTTGGAATACCGAATAAAAACTGGTGAATGCCAAAATACATCTAACCGACTACATTTGAAATCTTCTAACTTCATCTGGTCCTGATCTGTGAAAATGCACGTCTTTAACATGTCACTAAAAAAGACCGCCGACCCTAACACTACCTCTAACCCTAAAGGAGTGTCCGGCGACCTGGTGGGTCTTAAGAGGTTTAGCAAGTTTTGTACTTGTTCATAAACCTGCATTGATTGATTGGTGTGCTTTTTTTGTAACAATTTGGAGAATTGTTACACCTCATACATACATAGAGGGACAACATGCTGTGAAGGCCCATTTAAACATGGTGGACCTTCAGGATATCCACCTGCCAGGACACTTTGGAAAGAAGAAGGAGTTTGCAATCTCTCCTTGCAGTTTTGCAAACCCCCCCCCCCCAAAAAAAACTGGCCTTTATATTATAAATCTGTTTAATGGTTGATGTCACTATGTGCATTTTAAAAGCCCCAGAGCTAACTAAGGTGCTGTGATGGATGGAGGGATGGAAATATACTCAAGACAGGAAACATGACAGATCATGATCAGAACATGACAAAATAAAAAGATCAGACAGATCAGACCAATATCAAATTACTCCAGAGCTTCTTTTGTCTTCTTGCACTTTATGCCGAGCTGAACGCGCAAAGAGTAGAACTGATGTTGCGTCCTTTGCAGATATGAAGCCCCACTGTTTAGATAGCAGCGGATTAAAGGAAACAAGTTCACATCTTAATTAAGGTGCTGTGAGCATGTAAAGATGTCACCTGGACTCACCTAGCTGAGGTGTTCCTGTGTGCATTCAACAAGGAGGCGACCCCAGGGAGCGACAAGGGCATGCTCAGATTCTTGGAAATGTCTGGATGTCCCAAGTAGCAAGCAAAAAGCTAAAACTTTTGCCATATAAATATCATCAAAAGCATTAGAAACCTTGTTAGTGACATATGTACCAATAATATATTGGAAGATATCAAATAGCATCATCAGAGGCTTTAAAGTCCACTTTCTTTTTCAGCTCCTGCCAAACACGGCTTCGCTCTGAAGCCAATAATTAGCTTTCGTGTCATTCCACCCCCTATAGGTACTCTACATTACACCGAGATCAGATCAAATGGTGAAGCACGCTAATCTTCCTGTCGGAGGAACAAAATAAACGGTGCACACTGTCGTTGGTGCCGGTGCTCAATGGTGCCCCGACACAAACAAAACAGACAATTTCTGCTGGCAACATCGCCTCAAAAAAGGCGAGAGAAGTTGGTTAGCAGATGTCAGTTGTTGTGTTTATCTCGGCGGTTTTCCTTCACTCATGCATGGATCTTCTATCAAAGAGGGCTTATCCGAATAAAGTGCTTAAAAGCTTTTCAGACGCCTGGTGATCTGAACAATTTCTGGCTTGATCTGCAGACTAAACAAACCATAATGATGCAAGCTTGTGTAAAGATGTACACAGCAGTCACACAACAAATGCCTGTGCTTGATGTTTTTATTAATGTTTTCCCTTCTTCTTTTCACCGGGCGTTTTTTTTTTTGTTTCGTTTCCTTCATTGTTTTGGATCTGAGCACAGAGAGAGAATTGGGGAACTTTGTGTTTTTTGCTCCTGCAGAGGTGCACAGTAAAAGGACGGCCTCAAATTCATGCACAGAAAACGGAAAAAGGAACGTGTCAGCCGCCGTCTCCGTCCTGGACTTGCAAATTTCCCTCGGGGATGGCAAAGAGAGAGCTGCGGTATGCAGAGACGTAATCAAAAATATTCAAATAGTCTTCAGTCAGTTGGGAGGGAAGAGGGCGGGGGAAAGACAACAATCCCTCAGAAAAGGTGTATTTTCTAGGACGATTATAATAAGCCGACCGCCACTCCTGCCGCCTCAAAGCAAAAGGAGCGCTGGCATTAAGTTTTTAACACTCTGTATTTTGTAACAAGGTTGGATGTGGGAAGAAAGTTAGCAGACATCCTCTCAAGACCTGCCGGTCTCATTTCGATGCAGGCAAAGGAGCGCCGGGGCTCTCCTCTGAAGTCGCAACTTCTGGCTCACATGATGGGAGGGAGACGTGGCGAGATCTGCTCGCTAAAGCCAATCAAAAGACCTGAATTCTATTTGTTTTGTTTCAAGGGAAGACGACAAAGGGGGCCTCAAGGTCTTCTTCAAGATGGCTCTGAAGCCTGAGAGGAGAAAAAAATAAAAAGTGGGGAGAAAAAAAAAAGGAGGTGGGGGGTGGGGAGTAGGAGAAGGAGAAAGAGGGAGGACCAAAGCTTTCAAGTGCCCGTCCTTGGTGGGACCTTTGCCGTGATGCCAGGTACACAGCTTTTAGGAGGGGAGGGGTGAGGAGGAAGGGTCTATTTTTTTTTTTACATTTTTTCATGTTAGTGCGTGGTTGGGAGTTATTAATATTCTCTAAGACAGAATTTTCTCCCCCGGATTGAAATAATGGATCATACTTAAAAGGGGAAGAACTCATTTCAGGTTTTAATACGGTAAGCCTGTTGGAACCAATTATTGGAGGTGCTTTGCCATTGTCATCTTGCATTTCTCCTTGAGGAGATTAACTGGCAATGCTGAAAAGGCCTCACAGTATCCGGGATTTCGCTCATTGCGAGAATCTGCCTGAAATGAAATATTTTTCTTGATTTCTGCGAGTGTGTGTGTGTGTTGTACGTCTGTGTGCATGTCAAGTTCCAACGTGTTTCACGTATTTTGGCTTCATGTTCTACCTAATTATTGCAATTTGATCCTAAAGCAGGAGTGGCCTAATCCTCTGCTGTACTGCAGAAATCCTGTTTCAGAAACTTTGGTAATAAATTTGGCCTGTTTTAATAGAGACTGGGAAAGTAGCGCTGTGACGGCAGAAGGACGGCCTCCCTGGGAAGCTCCTCTGTTTCCTCATATGCAAATTCATGCGGAGAGACGGTGACAGCAACTTGCAGAAAGTTGGGAGAAGTTGTGCGAGGAAAAAAGCAGAAATCTCTGGCTTCTCATGTTCTCCTCGCAGTTTTCCTGACTGGCCCCTGAATGCTGGAGGCTTTTGCATATGCGTGTGTGTGTGTCTGTGTGTGTGTGTGTGTGTGTGTGTGTGTGTGCAACAGAGAGTTGCTTTAGAACTCACAAAGTAGCATTATTCAAGCGTTTGTGCTGTGAGCAGGAAGTCACCTTAAAACATTGGTCAGAATCTTAGAGCTTAATTCAGAGATGCTTAATTCAGCCTCAATCTACAGAGCATTATATTTCTGTTTGGATGTTTTTGCAGTTATTATTATAAAAAGAAATGCTCAGACATCAAATTGATGTGCCAGTTTGGCTGTTTTGCTAAACGAAGGCAATCATACCTGAGAACCAGAGCAAGCTTAACAATATACAACACACACTAAAACAAATTTGGTGCATTTATTTGAACTCAAGGATGACCTTATTAGGTCTTGGTCCCTTATATATGAAGCCAAAACTACATAAGTAATAAGAGTAACACACCTTCAGCCTACATCCTTCCTGACTGATTGATTCCTAACACTGATACAGTTGCACACATGTCTATAAGATCATAAATCTTATAGGATTTCTACATAATGATCAGTTCACACAGAGGCAGTGGTCTTTTGCATCCATTGTTTTTCCCATTGAGGCCATTTGAGTATAATAATCTCATTGTCATGTTCAAGAAACCAGTCTGAGATGATCTGAGCTTTGTGACATGGTGTGTTATCCTGCTGGAAGCAGCCATCAAAAGATGGCACTGTGGTCATAAAGGGATGGACATGTTAGCAACAACACTCAGGTAGGATGTGGTGTTTAAATGATGCACAGCTGGTACTAAGGAGTCCAAAGTGTGCCAAGAAAATATCCCCAACACCATTACACCGCTAGTAGCCCGAACTGTTCATACAAGGCAGGAAAAATCTATGATGTCATGTTGAATACACCAAATTCTGGCACCAAAGTCTTCTGTTGTCCAGTTTTGGGGTTCCTTTGTGAACTGTAGGCTCAGTCTCCTTTTCTTAGCTGGCAGCAGCGGTACTATTGTGGTCTTGTGCTGCTGTTGAGATGCTCTTCTGCATACCTTGGTTTATAACAAGTGGTTATTTGAGCTACTGTTGCCTTCCTATTGATTCAAAGCACTCTGGCCATTTTCCAAGTATTTTTTTCCCAGAGAATTTGGTATTTTCTCTTTTTCAGACCGTTCTCTGTAAACCCAGAGATGTGGGAAAATCCCACTAAGCAGTTTTTGAAATACTAATATGCCCCATTCAAACACCTTTGGACTTCACTGGACCATCCTGACCATGTATACATGTCTGAATCACAACCGTGTGATGGGCTGATTAGATATTTTCCCCATAGAGCAGCTAAACAGGTACACTTAATAAAGTGGCCAATGAGTGTATAGCGCAGACTGCTTTAAAAGCATTGTCGGTCAAAATGTGAAAATCTAACTGAGTTAAAAATCTTAGGACTTTACTGAGTTTATACTTGTTGTATCAGATCAGTGAGCCTGCTTTGGCTTCATAAGGACTGAGAAAGAACTGACAGATTATAAAACTAGTCTTTTTCCTCCCCATGAGGCCTATGTGGGAAGATTTTACCTTTTGTTAATTACTAATTGAAGAGCTGTACTGTTCACAGAGTGATAATTATAGAAATGTAGTTTTATGGCTCATAGTGGTGTTTAAGATTATAATAGATGGTCTTATGCCGTCTCTACTTTGGATTAATTCTGAGCTCTTTCTCCATCTCCTTTCGGGGGACCTTAAACTCCACACTGAGACCCACTCAAAGCCCCTCTGATACGATCTTGTGTTTTTATTCTCAGGTTCGGTATCTTCTTTGTCCATCGCTGATAATTCACAAACACAGGCTGGTCTGCTTCGGCTCTGGCAGCTCTCAGCTGATGTGCCGCCTCCTCTCACAGACTCACTCAGGGAAGGGTATCTGGAGTCTTTCATCACAATGTAATATTACATGTGCTACCTAAACCTCACTGCAGGACATTCTCCTTTGTTATGTTCCTCCCCCCTTCCTTCCTTCCTCCCCCTCCCTCCCTCCCTCCCTCCCTCTTCCCCACCAGTACCAGGAGTGAGCATCGTTCTCGGATCATTACTCCTCAAAGAAATTTAAGCGCGGGACGCCATTTAATTTTTTTTTCCCTCCCCAAATGCAGTCAGTCATTAGAAATCCTAGCTGTCATGGCGATGCCATTTTTGGTGCGGAGTGTTTGTTGCCTCATTTCTTTTAATTTTATCTCCATTAGCTTAATTCTTTTTTAATATTTCCATCTAACGAACTTTACAGTCCATTTTGTCTCAGTGTCTTGCTAAGCGAGTTTTATGAAGCAGGCAGTTGGCTTTTTCCATTTGAGAGCGGCTGAGGATGGGGGGGGAGGGGCGGGGGGCGGAGGAGGAGGGTGCAATCGAGGAGGGCCCGGGTGCTTTTGTCAGCTTATTTTTGGCACCTTAGCTAGCAGTTCTGCTTCTTCGCCTTGATTATACAAGCAAACAACTGCATGGAGTTCATTAACAATAAAGCACAGGCTAATTAAGCCGAGCCCCTCAGACAAACCAGCGCTGTCATCCCGCATGTGTTCGGAGCTGATTGAGCTGTTAAAGATTTACCTTCACTTGTCTTTTACCTCCTTTGCTTGCTCGTGAGGGCCCTCGCTAAATTTGTCTCAGAGGGCGTTTAACCTCACAGAGAGTCAGCTGCTGCCATTTGGGCTGTAAACACTTTACTTCAAGGTACAGTAGCCTTACAAGGCCACAGTGGCTGTTTACTTCCTGCTTTCACTTTGTTGTTTTTAATGTGCTGCAGGTGCCATCAAGTCTCTCAGAGGAACACTGTCTATCTATTGGCCTTTATGTACTATATATATATATATATATATATATATATATCCTCATAACAGTGTTTAACAGCACAGTGATCCTGTTACACATACAGGCTGTGACGTGGCTCCATAAATTACATGTGAATCAGTCTCGTGTCTGCCCCGAGGTTGTGAGATACACCATTAGCAAAATGGCCCTCCAACCCTTTGTTAATGCAATTTGCTTAATTGCTCTGTATCAGTATACAGATGAGACGTGTTAGCGTGTCGAGGTCTGCACAGAGGACATATTTATTTTAATAATCTATGGTCGCTGATTCTTTTCTCTTGCTTGATGTTCTCTGATGGCACTCAGCATCTTGGAGGGGAGGCTGCTACAGCGTATAAGGCAAAAACAGTGTTTCTGCAATTCTAAGCAGCTTGAAAGTCAATATTTGGGTCAGCCATTTTTATTTAAATGTATTTATTTATAAGGATCATGGTATATTAATTAATATATCAATGTAAATGTGCCAAAGATTAGCCACAAACCTACTTTTTATCTGTCCCTGGTAGGTCAGACAAAACCAATAAGAAAAATAACACACCATCAAACAATGTATAAGAAAACATAAAACTGTGTTTTATTACAATTAATGAATTATTCTTCAGCACAGTCTGAACTCTCTTATTCCCTTTTTTTGTCATTTCTTTAAGTAGTCTTCAGGAATAGTTCTCCAGGGCTCTTGAAGGTTCTTGAAGGAAGCTCTTCTTTGGATGTCACTATCACAAAGTGTAGCAGTAATGTCACAAAAATAAACTGGTCATCAGTGTCTTTTGTCTTGTCTTCCTTCCCTTTACCCCCAATTATTTGCTGCAGATGGTTGCCCCTCCCTGAGACTGGTTTCTTCCTGTTAAAAGGGAGTTTTTCCTTCTCACTGTCACCAAGTGTTTTGTTGTAGGGGGTTATCTAATTTGGGGGGTTTTCTCTGTATTATTGTAGGGGCTTTACCTTACAATATAAAGCACCTTGAGACGATTGTTATTGTGATTTGGCGCTATATAAATAAAATTGAATTGAATTACATTGCTGTCATTTTTCTAGACTATGATAGAACATTTTAAATAAGAATTTAATTTAACCAGAAAGTGAAACTCTTGGGATGCCGCGGGCAGCTTTTTACAGGCATGCTTGTCAATGGCAGGAGAAACTTGACAAAAACTGCAAGGAAGCACATGCAACTGGTTTTTGGCCCAGAATTCTCTTGCTTCAAAGCAACTGTGCTAAACACTGAGCTAACACACTGCAGCACTGAGCTGCCTGCAAAAATATATAGTTTGCAAAAGATTGATGTACTCACCATGAATGGGTTGATGAACTGTTCCTGGCTGATCTGTGTTTGTAACCCATTTTTTTTCAACACATTCCAAGCCTCAAGTTTTATTGTCACATCTCAGTTTTTTCAAGCCTGAACTGACTTAATGTGGACGAGAGTGTTAAATAGATTACTGAAGCACATCAAGGAGGGCTACATAGTTATTAGTTTATGCTAATGTATGAACAAAAGAGGTATAGGGCAGGCCACATGAAGAGCTGAGGTCCTGTTGCTTGCTCAAAGGTTCTTGAACAGCCAAGAAAGTTGATCCTGTTCAAATGGATTTTGTGTTTTCAGCTTATGTACAGATTGATGCAAAAAAAATGGAAAGATGTTTCATTACAGTTTCCAATATCTCCCACTGAAAACACAATATTCATATGAAGAGAATCAACTTTCTGGGCTTACCTTACCTCACCTTGAAGACTAAGAAAGCATCAAGACCTTCTTGAACAGGACTTATGAACCGAAAGTAGAGGTCAGACAAATCTGCTGCACTCCTCAGCTTCACCTCCTCCTTTTCGTCTTTGGTGGCAGCTCTTCTTCACCTCAGAGAGCGATAAGCTACCAATTCCCACCACAGTGTCTCCTCTTCAGTACTTAATTACAGAGGAGGTTGAGTACTCTGACTCCATGGATGATAGAATGGATGAAAGTTGGAGGTAGAAGCTTGAAGGAAGTGACCTTACCCCTGCAATACTTGATTGCGGCTTCTGATTAATGCAGCCGGGGTTGGATGTGGCTATTTTTTTTTTACTAAATAGTAGTTCCCGGGGTTTGTCACCACCCCCATTTTTTTTTCCTGTTATGGTATGTGGATCCAAGCTTTGAGTGCAATGAGGCGTCTTTCCAAACATAAACAAAGTCATGATTTCAGCAGCCTTGTCCATGTTGACCTTGGATTCAGCCGTGTGGTCTTGAGGTTGAAAAAGTCGTAGACGTTCGCATTGGAGGAAAATCATGTAAGTGAAAAGAGAAATGTCTTCTTGCTCCCTCCAAACCACACTTCAGTTCCAGTCAGATTATTGTCAGGTTAAAAGAACAAATAAAGAATTAAAACGATTGCTTATTTAACTAGAGTTGTGGTTCATGTCCAGTTACATCTACATGTTTAAACTATTTCCACTGCTAAAAAAAATGTCCATCTTATTCTTTTCTGTTATTTTTACTATGACTGATTTTCCAAACCCTACTGTCTTGCAAATGTAGCCAATAAAAATCAGCTTTTTGGACAATTTTTCTAGAGATGAGTATCTTAACGCTGAAACAAGCCCAGAGTTCACTGTCACATCTACAGCGCGCTGTGAAATGCACTATGTTCTCAGAAAAATGTGCATGAGGGTCCCTGTATAACCAAAATTTATGAGCCTGCTGACAGACGTATATGGACATAAATGCAGAAACCCAACTGTCCATGTCCATTCTGGAACAGATACAGCCCATAAGGCTCTGTGTTGAAATTTCATGGTAGGGTTTTCCTTGTTTGACTCAGGCTTAACTCAACTTGACTCCTTGATTTGTCACAAAGAAACAGGTATTAAAGACAAAGTGAGATTATATAGATAAACCCTGACTATATAGACAGCCTCATGCACGTTGATGAGGTTAGCAAGTGAAGATCCGTAGTCCAATCAGTAAAATGGCTAAGAGGCTAATTTCTGATTCTCAAACAAATGTTTGAAATGTTCTATGTACAGATCACATCTTTATGTCGCCTGCAGTAAATTTCCATGCTGCTGGTATCATTCTTGTGACTTCAGTATCTCTTGAGGACCATGAGAGATTTGTTCAAATCTGACACAAATGTTGACAAATGTTAATAATGAACTCATTGTTGTGGGTGCTCGAGGTACAACATTTGTTGTATGTGTGTGAGTTCTTAAACATTTGTTTTAAGGTCACTCCAAATGTTTTTGGCTCAGAAGCTCATGAATTTGCACATCTTGCAAAGTAATCTAAGAAATGTCTTCGAGGTGTGCCGGTGAACTGATTAGAATTTGCTGGTCAACATTTCAACATTTCTAGTGACATCACTAGAAATGTTCTGGGCCATAACTCAACATTTGTATGTCCCACGACGTAATCTAAGAATAGCTTATGGAAATTTGTCAAAGCATTATTCAAGAATTCAAACATCTTGCTAAGTGGGCTTAGAAATGCCTTGAAGATCACCAGTTCAGGATTACAGGGAGGCTGAGGCCTGTCCCAGCTGCTATATGTTGAGAAGAAATGACTTCAAATCTGATGTGAAAGCTTGCTTGGGTTTAGGAATGAACTGATTAGGACAAATGTTTTTGGCCATAACTCGAGGGTATTTTGACTAATTATCACCAAATTTCACAAAAAAATGTCTAAAAGGTTCAAATGATGAAGCAATGATAGTTTACATCCAAAAGGTCAAAGGTCAACGGTCAGACTTGCATCATAACATTCTGAAAAAACAGCTTTCTGGCCATTATTTACCACCATAATTTATACTTTTTGTTTTCTTTAATAATAAATTGGTGACAGAAATCTTTGCTTCCCACTTTTTAAATTCCTTGAAAGTCTAAGTAGACATGCAGCCTAATCAACATGACTTGTTGGCAGGGGCACAAAAGCACAAGGCATTAATTCCAGTTTAGAAATCTGCAATGAGATTGTCTTCTTGTGCATTAATATACACAGCTTGGTGCAACTCTTTGTTTTCCCGGAGCAACGATGGCCAAATTATTGAGAAACGCTCCGTGTCGAAATTGTCCTTAAATATTTAATAGGGAGAGTTTGTGGATTGTGAGGTTCAAATCAGGATTTACAAAAGAAAAAAATCAGGCTTTCCATATTGGTTCATGTCCACAGTTACAGTATGCATTGTAGCTTCAAAGTGTCTATTTATCTTTCCCTGCTGCTGTGCAGTCAACAAATAAAACTCTAGTAATACATCAGAATAACTAGAAAGTTATTAAGTGTCACTATCTCTTCATGGAGACACGGAACAGTTAACAGTGAGCACTATAAAAGTAGATTTACTGGAACAAGCTGGAAGCCCGATCAAACAGTGGCACTGTGTCTGTAGGTAAAAGCCTCCTTTAGAAGTCTTTTCAAAGCTGGCTCCAGAAAGGAGAAGTTGACTGTGATCAAAAGCAGTGAAAGGAACCTGAACAGACACACAGTGTGCCAGTTTGAGGACGGGCACGACATACGAGCCGTCAAAACGGCGATATGAATCTGCGCTGTAATTCAGAGAAAAAGAGATTAGAAGAAGATAATGGTCTCATATCTCAAAAGTTAACAGTGAGGCCTGCGTGAACTGTGAATAATCTTATAATTACTGATCTAATGCCATTAGGCCTGACAGAAATAGAGAAAGCAACGCTTGGATGAGGCACAGTTAATCAACTGTGCGCTCCTCTTGGATCATCAGTACCCCCGCGCACGCTAAGGCCACGAGTGATGATAGGTATAAGTTTAAATGACAGCTTAAAGGAACATTACGCCGCGCTCATATTTGGTTAACACTCCCTACCAAATGGTTCAAAAACGTGACATTTTTTTAATGCGCCTCGCAGCCTTTTTATCGCCCCCTCGATTTGCGAGGGTATTTTTTTCCCCTTTCCCTTTTATTGCCTCGGGCTATTCTTCTTCGGGGGAAATCCGGGGTGACTGGAGTTCCCTCAACTTGTGCTTGTTTGATCGCGCACACGCAGAGGCAGATCTGGCCGTTTCAAGCTTCTGTTCCAGGTTGTACTTGCAATATGAGAATAATCACAACAACAAAAAACAGCGCTGGAGGCCTCCCGTCACTGATTCATGTTGTTCCCTTTTATTTCTCTTCGTGTGGGAGAGAACGCTGTGACAAAGTGCACACCCAGAGTTTGACAGTTTAAAGAAAAGATCCACCCTCAGATTGTCAGCCGCTGTTTGATCTCATCAGTCGGTGATGTTCGGTTTGATGGAAAAGTGTTTTTCGTTGAGCCAATTTTTCTTCAGTGATTGTTGAGAGGAAAAATGCTCATATTATCTATATTTGACCAGTTCTCCGTGGGAAGAGGAGTAACAATTAAGTCGAGCTAGGAATGAAAAAATAGCAGGGTTGATTTGTGTCAAAGTGTCTGGGGTTGAGGACTCTTTTTGACTTTTAAAGTAAAAGGATTACCAGGGTTTAAGGATTCATTGTGACTGGAGTTTGAAGACTCAACTGAATCTTTACCAAACAGGCTGGGCTTACAGGAAACTGCTAATATCGCCCAGGTATGATCCACTTTGTCTGCCATACGTCTTTATGTCTGAAATTTAAGTCGATAAAACTGTCAGTTCTGGCCATATGTTGTTCTAATAATCACAAGAAAAAAAATGTTTTTAAAAGGCAAGACAAAGAATGTACTTTGATTTGTACTCTGTTTGACCGTGGTGTGTTAATTGGATAGTTTCTAATTATCTTTGGTTCTATTTTGGACAGAGCCAGACCGTCTCCTGGTCCCTTTTGGATTCTCATTTTGGGAAAATTAATTTTTTTTTGTGCAGATTGGGTTTGGGTCAGTTTTCCTGGGGTCTTTTTTGGCAGCGGTCCAAAACTGTTGGTAACCGATCAGAAACCTCTACAGTGCGCTGACCTTTACAGTGAGTAGGTTACACCTTCATTAGTAGCTTTAAGCCATCCCTCCCCCTTCAAAGAAATCAAATGTGTGTGTCTCAGACTCAAAGAACAATTTCCTAACTGTTGTTGTTGCTTGATCTTTTCTAACTGTGATGGTCAGTGCGATGGTTAGGTTTTTCCTCAGCTTGCAGAAAAAACTGCAGTAACTTGAAGCAATTTGAAGTTTCCTTCGTGACTTTATCAGTCATTGACATTGTTGTGGAAGAATTTTGTTAAACTCTTCTTTACAAAGTTGCTCCAGTTCAGTGACGTTTCCAGGCAGTCATTCAGGCACAGCTGTCTTCAGGTCCGGCAGCATTTCAGTCAGGTTGAGGTCTAGACTTTGACTGTACAATTGCAACACGGTGATTCTTTTCTTTTTCAGCCATTCTGTTGTTGATTAGCTGCTATGCTTCAGATCATTGTCCTGTTACATGACCCAGTTTCAGCTGAGCTTTATCTGTCGGACAGACGGTCTCATATTTGACTCTACTTTGGTACACAGAGGAGTTTGTGGTCCACTCAGTCAATCAAGTGCATTTGATCAGCAGCACCTGACTGCGACATAAATTCTATGGAAGAAGTGTGTTCGTAGTTTTTCACAGGACTGTACTGTGGGTAATGCATAACAGCACATTCAAAACAAAACACGAAGCAAATTTATGAAGCGTCACAATTGCACTCAAACTCTGTGCATTAAGCTAAACTGACACAAATTCATGTTGGGTAAACCGTGTGTGCACCAGTTAAAATAATTCGACTTTGCCAAACAACTTTGCACCACGCTGCAACCAGAAAACCCATTTGTGGAATCGTTTAACTCTACCAAAAAGTTGAAGGTACATGGACTTCTTTTAAAGCACTGGAGACTACCATGACACTACCATGAAAGTGACCTTTACTCTAACATTATGTCCGCAGTAAACATTTTCCTGATTAGTTTATACTCTTAGCCTAAAACGTTAAGTCTGTTTTTTTAGAAAATTGGTGTTTATTTCGCAAATTTTGATCCCATTTAGAGTAAAATTGACACTAAAGCTGGGTATGCCTACCTTGTGATTGAGCTGATGTCTGGTTTTAAATAAGTTGGACAACATAGCTATGCCCAAAACGCTCAGCGCAAGGTTGCTTGTAATGTTTAGTATAGAGCTAAAAAAGTCTTTTCTTCTTCGTTTACCCTTCAAGATACAAGCGCCAAAATTTTTTTCACATTTCAGCTAAAAAAAATGGCTTCATGGAAGTTGCTTTTACTTTTGAGTGAAATGTTCCCTAAAACTTTTTCTTTGGCAGCTTTGCACAGCAGTGACTGTGGAGGTTCGCCCTGTGGTTATCGCGATCATGCTTTAAAAGGGAAATCACATGCACCTCCATTTATTGCAGAAGGTATAATTAAATAGTAAAGTTATATTGCCTGGTGGCATTAGTGACAAAAGTGCAAATTCTCTGGCTGTTGTTACTTCTCAACTTTGAGCCTGACATGGTCATTTGTGCATTATCTTTCCTAATGACTTCTCATACATGTTGAGTATTGTGCTTTACTTACGGTATTATACCTTTTTTTATGTAGATGGCTTTTATCTGACAGTAACAAAGCGCTCTGAAGCTCCAGGAATAAACAAATGTGTCAGAACACTTTGACGCTAATGGTGTCTCCCCAGATGAAGTTTCAAAATATTCAATTTTCATTTACAGGCGGTTACATTTTGGGAGCCCCAAGAGTAAGACTTTTGATTACACAACCTGCCATCTCAGTTGGAAGTTGGTCTTCCAGGGAATAAACATGGGCCATAATTAGGGAAACATGCAGATCGTGTAGATGAGCAGTGATGGTGGCGGGCTGAATGGACTGGTCTCTGGGCGGGGAACGGATATAATGAAGGCGTTTTGAATTTGGAGTGAAAGTGGGATGATGGACCCCCGGCTCTTTCAGACCAAACTTTTCTTTTTAGCCATTAGCTTTGTTCTCCATCCTTTTAGACATTGTCACTGCATGTGTGTTTGTGTGTGGTATGATGGAAGGGCTGCACATTGTGTGGGACATCCATCAAGAAAAAGATAATAATAATAAAAGAAGACACCCGCTTTTAATAAAGCAATCACTGATCTGAAGCCTGAATTCTTTACTGAAATTAGCATACAGCCTATTTTAGAAAGGCGGGCTGTAAATTCATGTGACAGTCGCTTCTGAATGTTTGTGCGTGGGAATTGTTAATCTCATTAATCAACAGCTTTTTTGACACGTTCTCTGCTAATGTAACTGTGCTTTTATTTTGAAAGCTTTAAAACATTTACGTAATGCAGTTTGTTGTTATTTATGTACTTTATTTCTTTATGGTAAAAACTATTGTCAGAATTATTAAATAAGCATTAGCCATGGGTGGACAAAGAGCATACGTGAAACTAGCTACACCCCTGACATCCACTCAGCTTCTACCATCATGAAATGGCTTGCATGCAGGTTTCTGCCTACACACAGTTTGTGAATGCCGTCCCGCTGTGTAATTAAGGTGGACCAACCCCTCTTTGGGTTATTTAGGAGCCAGAAGTGACCATATGTAGAGGAGTGGCTAGAGTGCTAGGTTGTCAGCTAATGCTAGCATGCTTGCTAAGCGGGACACATTCCTCAGACACCAATATCTGCTAACTCGTGTTATTTAATATGCAAGTAGAGCTACAGTCACCAATACTATAACACAAATTGTTAGTACAATAATACTCCGACAGGTATCAACAGATCAAACAAGGTTGAGAAAAAGCCGGTTAGGGAATACAAATGATTCTCTAACCGGCTTTTTCTCTAACCACTATTTTTAAGGCTGGAAATTAATAATAAAGAGTATTATGCATCACAATATCCTTGCAACTGCTTTGGTGACAAGCAAATTGCATTTAAAAAAGTGTTGACAGTTCAGCACATGGACTGGATGGGAAACCAATTTGAACTAAAAAAAAAAATTGGTATAATATTAACAAATTTGAGGAAACTGGACAAGTGGAGGACAAAGAAGAAGTGTCAGGCATTAAAAACTATCTACAGCAGATGAACAGTATCTAAAAGTCATGTCCTTAAGAAACAGCAACAAATCCAGCAAAGACCTGACACAGGACCTGGTCAGGAGAGATGTACAACAGTGAGTGTCTACAGCCATCTGTAAAACACCGTGGAGGCTCTGTCATGGTTTTGAGCTGCATTTCAGTGCATGGCGTTGGAGATCTTCTCAAAATCGATGAATTACAAGAACAAAAAAAGATTTTGATCCACCATGCGAGACCATTTGGAAAGCATTTTATTGTCAGCAGCTTCATTTTTCAGCAAGACCATGATCATAAAAACACTGCTAATGCAGTAAAATCATACCTGGATAGAAAAACACACAGTGGAGCACTATCAGTCATGGACTGGCCTCCCCACTATTGAAGCAGTGTGGGATCATGTTGACAGAGAACAGAACAAAAGGCAGAAACATCCAAAGAAGAGCTTTGAATGTCCTTCAAGAAGCCTGGAGAACTATTCCTGAAGACTACTTAAAGACATGACAAGAAAGCTGCCTAAGAGAGTTCAGACTGTGCTGAAGAATAAAGATGGTCACACCAAATATTGACTCTCAAGTTTTTTACCTTATATACTGTAGTTCCATGCAGGTTCGCACACATTTTAATACATCCCTGCACATATTCCCTGTTTCCTAGCAAAAATATTGGTAGGGAAATAAAATCATTTCATATCAAGAACCTTTACACTTGGTTTTCTTCTCAACAAACTTTTCTAACAGCCCTCAGAAGTGACACATTTGACTGAAATCTGTACAGTGTGTGTCACTGTGTGCATATGGGTGGCTCCAGTCACACACTCACAACTTTGAAGGCTGAACAGTGTCACTGAAGGTTTGTGTTTGCTTGTGTGTGTGTGTGTGTGTGTGTGTGTGTGTGTGTGTGTGTGTGTGTACGTGCTGTTTGCAGTAGTTGTGAAACACGACGTGACGGCAGAGAGCGATCCCACGAGGGGCCTCCATGTCATGTCGAAAATACCATAACATGTGCATTACACTTAAGTGATTCTTCTTCCATCTGCTAAGTATGACAACATTAGCATACCCATTTAATTAGCACCGCGCTTTAAGCATTCCCCCCTTTTAATCACCTCATTGTATTTACTCAGCCACTGGTAGCAAAAGGGCTCTCATTTAAAAAAAAAAAAAAACCAGTGTAACTGCTTTGTAAAACCAGCAATAGTACTTATTTCTCAGCATTAAAAGTGATGAGTGCAAGTTTATTAAAATTCACCCACCAGTAATTTGCAATTTGCGAGAAAATGTTCAGAAAGAAAAATAGTTTTAACTTTTTTTTGGAAAGATTTCATCAATTCCTCTGCTGCATTCATAGCTTTTTTTTCTCCTGCCTTTGTGCATCTGTACTCCTCATTATTTTAACTTGAATAAAAGGTGTCATCACGATCTTTTCATCTTTATCAGAACAGCTTTTTTTCTCCCCCTTCCTTTGCTCCCTCTCTTTCTGTTTTCTGTTGTCGGGCCCCCTTTTCAAAATCAAACTATCATCAGTGGGGAGGGGGGGTGATTGAAATATTGGGACCCTCTTTCAATGGCTTGCATTTACATTAATGAACTAGATTTGAATGGAGGTTCATATCAAGCCTCATAGATTCTGCGCTGTGATTTTATTAATTGCAACAGAGGCGTCATTGTTTGTCGTTTTGACGCCAATTCAATTAAAATCCCATTTAGAGGGTAATAGATTAGACAGGGTAAACTTTATGTGGAAGACTCCTTGTGACTAATATGTGACGCCATGAAAGAAGTAACTGCTGTGTGTCTCGTGACTGAGTTATACGTGCGCTCTGTGCACGCGCACGCGAGCGTTATCACCTCCTCTTTGTTAAGTGAGAGTGGATTCACGGCGAGCATCGGTGCCACTCGGCTCACTTTGATGCATAATTGGTCGTCTTTTTGAAGGCATTAGCAGCTTGTAATTCCATACTTTAATTTGAATACACACATTAAAGATAGGAAGGGCCTCGTGCAGCCTGCTGTAATGAAGTAATTAGATTCTATACAGTAGAGTTAAAGTGCAGTGGTAAGAGTGCACATTAACCTCAGTGGATCTGTGTTTTCCTGAAGTCAGTGTTTGGACTGTGAATGAAATGTTAGCACAGGTTCATCTGGTCAGACTTTATTGTTTTTGTAACAGAATCATTAACTCGATGCATCACCTGTGAAATATTCAGTGGAATGAAAATGGATTATTCACTGGAACTATAAATGCAGGTAGTCGTACGGAAGTCCAACACAAGCAAGATGATTACAAACCTGAAAAGTTTAAAAGAATATTTGTTACTAAGAATTATTATTAATTATTATTCTATCAATATTATATTTTTGGGTCTTTGTGTGTTTGCATGCATGGATAAGTATTTACTTTATTTTAATTTTTATACATATTTTTAAATTTATTTTGTGGAAGATATTTTATTTTTTATACTGTATTATTAAAATAATAATAATATGTATTATTTATTTGTAATATTATGCATTTTGGCCCGGTGGCGCCAGTGTCCGGCAGCCTCGCCTCTGTCAGTGCGCCCCAGGGTGGCTGTGGCTACAACGTAGCTTGCCATCACCTGTGTGAATGGGTGGATGACTGGATGTGTAAAGCGCTTTGGGGTCCTTAGGGACTAGTAAAGCACTATATAAATACAGACCATTTACCATTTTTTTATATTTTGTGTCTTTGCGTGTTTGATCACTATGTACTTCATTTTCAAGTTTATATATTTTTTAAATGTATTTTGTGCAGGATATGTTATTTTGTATATATATTTGAATACTTTATTTTCATAAAATATATACATATAAATATTGTAGTACAATGATATACTGTAGATCTATTTTTTACAAGTAAAAGCAAATTAATGTGATTAATCATGCTTTACTAAGCATGACCAAGAGCATTTTTTGACGTGTCAAAAATATTACAAAAATCCCAGTAAGTTTTGAGATTTACTTGTTGTGTCTGAAACTCACTGTATAGTGGATTTTTTTTGTCACCATTTCCAAACGTTTAATGCCTATTATCATATTCCATATAGTATAATAAATCAATCAATCACTCAATTAAAAAAATGCACTGTTCATCTTCTACTGTTTTGTTGTTTATTTGTTTGTTTTTTAACGTAAGTAGAATTTCTGTAAACACTGATAAAATTGTGATAAAATTCACTGTGTGGTTAAAACAATAAATACAGAAAATTCCTCAATTTTAAAATAGACATTGTACTGTATTTTACAGGTTTTGTTTGTTTGTTTGTGTGTTTTACAGTGTATAGTAGACTCAGAGTATCCCACATTGCTTTGCAAAAAGTATTTATACAACCAATGGCCGCTGTCCAAACATTAATGTTGATCTAGATCTGTCACATTTTTAACATGATCAAATAAAATGGGCTTTGTATGTGGAAGCCAGGTGAGGGGCAGCCAATCACAAGAGAGTGTGCTCTTAAAGAGGGGGGCCATTAAGTTTAGAGGGTTTTTGTTAACTGTGTCTACCACACCTGATATCCCCTCAGACTGTCCATGCACTCAGTGTAATCCAGTGTAATCATTTCTGCACAGTTGAGGTCATCTATGCCTACTAACTCTGTGAGTGTACCTTATAACAGACTAAACATTCCCTCCTATTCTGTAAGATCCTCTATGCAGAACTCCCTAAATTCTGAGTTGTTTCATAAAAACCTCTGATTATTTCTCACAGCCTCTGAGTGATTCGGGTGACTAACAAACACTGGCTCCACAGCACAGAAGAAAGACTTTAATTACCTCTGTCATAGCATCATGTCCTTTTTTCACATCCTGTGTACGGATGAAGGCATGTTTTTGACACACTACAAACCACATCCTGCTCACCTACATCCACATCCATCATTTGTGCTGCGTTCGAGTGTCTGCGCTGTATTCCCCTCGAACAAATGCGATTTGCTGTAATTACAATACACCCTGTCTGAGGCACCTGCGCAGGAACTCCTGCCAATACAAATTCCCCGTGTTTTTTTTCTCTTTTTTCCTCATCTGCTACACGTCTGCTAAGTCACCCGGAGGAGTCGAGCGAAGTGTGCGCAGCCACTCCGAGGGAGTGTTTTGCATTAAAAGTCCTTTTGAGTCGATGTAAGTTTGAAGGAGGAGGAGAGGGGGGAAAAAACAAAAAAAGAGAGAAAATTCTGTCTTTAATAATGCACAGTGTGAGACGGCGCAGAGCAATATACATTTTTAATTACTAAAGTGACTAATATCTAGGTTTGGCTTTGAGGTTTTTGTCCCATAAAATATGCATTTGTATTTTGTTCCCTGCAGCTGAGCTGGATACACACACCTGAGCGCCGGGCTTTTAGCACACGAGGAGGAACACGATGTGTTCAGGTACTTCACGGATGGGGTAAGGGAAGCCATGCATATGTAAAATGAAATGATCTGACCTCTTTAAAAATCTTTATTTTTAATTCGTTTGATCAGAGAAGAAAAAAGCAGCTTAACGATGAGGGTTTCTCTGGAGATGAACACAGAGAGCCTGGGTTACTTTTATCTCTTTAACCTTTAATTAACCAAACAGTCCCTTTGACATTTCTCACTTTCAAGCATCACGAAATGCAAAGACGTTGGAAACGGGAGGGGAGGTAAACAACAACATATGGCGACATGCAAAAGCCAAAACGTGATCAAAATGAGGCTCTGAGACATGTTTTTCAAAAAAAAAAATTCTTATAGGTGGTTTGGTGTCAAAGGGAATTCATGCCAAACTTTTCAGTCGACACAAAACTGGATATCAGACACATAAGAGAGCAAAATGTAGCACAGTGGTGCTTAAAAGGCTCCAAACTCAACAGAATTTAGCGTCTTTCTTGGACTTCCTTGAGGTGATGCCGAGTACTTTTGCACAACAGGGGGTGAGAAGGGACAAAAAAGAGAATTTTTGCTATGTGCAAACTTGTCTTTTTCACAGTTTCCCATTTGTCTGTGCATTAATTGGAGAGCCTTCCCTTTTTAGATGGAGTGCATTATTTATGACGCAGCCTCAAACGCGCAGACTGAAGCCTTCCACACTCGCACACAGACACGCTCGAGATAGAGTTTCTCTACCAAGACAACCGAAGCTCTCCTGACACCAACCGAAGCTCTCCTGAGTGAGCTGACGAGCGCCGATCCCGCCTTACCTTAGCGTTCCCTCATAAATTAAAGTTAAATGAACGCGAGCATAAAGTAGCTGTGGCCTTTAAGTGGAAAAGTAAGTCATTAATCAATCATGTGTCTTGTCACTCCGCCCACATCCCCTCGTTTTAAAAACCAATGTCCAAGGGAGAGCCGGCTGCTAACCAGAGTTTTGCACTCCATGTTTTCTTCTTCTTCTTCTTCCCGCTGTCATCCTACAAAGATCTGCCCAGAAGGGAGAGTCAACCTACCTAATTCGAGCTTTATGTTTTTTGATAACTCATTCCATTTCACACACAGTATAAATTTTGATGTCGTATGCCGTTTCAGTGCACTTAGCTTCTCCTTTTCCTTCCCAAAGTCTCTTGCATTACCGCGAGCTACTTTCCTCACAGAGGAAAAGAACCCCAAATTTTTAAAAAAAGAAACCTTCCTGGATGAACAGGCTCCTCCGCTCCTTCTTTCGCTCGGGTCGATCCGTAGCTTAGCGTAGCATAGCGGCGGGGGGAAAAGTGTTTACCACGATGTTTCAAAAGTTCAGCCGACACAATATGATGTCAATTAAAGGTGACAAAAAGTTTAACACTTCCATATGCAGCAGCGGCACTTGAAAACCACAGAATCTGACTTTGGGAGTGGAACTATTAAGAGGGTGCCAAAAAATGTGCCAAGTGTCCATATGTTTCATAAGGTGCACTTTTTTTATTATTCTTTGTGAGATTTGTCCTCAACAACCCCAGACTTTCTTCGTTAGTTAGTAAAAAAAAAAGAAGAAAAAGAGGGGGGTGAGTTTTAATCCTCCGCCTTTCTCCATTTCTTTTTTTAATTGTATGGGTTTTTTGTGATTTGAAAGAGGCCCATGTTTTCTCCTTCTCGTCTGGCCTCTGCTGTAGTTTCTGCTTTTGCTTGGCTCCTCGTAGCAGATTTTGGTCGCGCGTAAAACCTCCCGTCTGTTTCGTTATCTCCTCATCCCATCCACTCCAAGGAACGTTTACGGAGTTTTCTTCCAAAAAAACAGAGAGCCACCGTTGTTGTGGGTTTTTTTTTAAAAGAAATGTATTTATATTTTTTGCCATCCTGTAAAAAAAAAAAAAAAAAAAAAAGCTCATTACTCCAGTGCTGGTGATATTTCATGTAAGTAGCTTCAGCTTTAAGACAACACGCTGCTCTGCAGGGAGCGGGGATGAGAAAAGTCCACAACTGTCTGGCAACGTGAAGTCCTTTCCAAACCGTTTTATGTAAACAGGAACCAAAATGTGTTGCTGTCAAGTTAAGTAAGGCTTTTTTTTTCTTTTTTTTTTTGAAGTTCTGGGAAAAGTTGACGTTTTACTGCAAGTGGCAGAAGTTTGGAAAAGAAAGCAACAGAAATCCAACAAGCATTAAGATGCTGAATGGAAGCTGATGTGACAGCTTTCACCAAATACAGAGAGAAGGAGAACAAATAAATCATGAATATAAAGCTCAAGCTGCTCCCCACAGTTTTACCTTAAATCAACAGCTTTTTTTCTCGTCTTGATGGCTGATTCTAATTTTGATTTTGCTGTTGTAGAAAGTTGTAATTATTTGTTGCTTAATTACAACTACAGAGTGTACAGTTTAATTTGGGTTTATGTATAGTGCTATTACAAATGAACTGTCATGTTAAGGTCCTTTACATTACAAGGTTATTTATTATAATTCTCTTCAGTTCAATTTAGATTTATTTAGCAACAAATCACAAGACCAGTCACCTCAAGGTGCTTTATAATGTAAGGTAAAGCTATCATCCCACTAAGAGTAACCACTTGGCGACAGTGGAAAGGAAAAATACGCTTTTCAAAGAAAACCTGCACCAGAATCAGGCTCAGTTGGGGCTAGGGGAGGAAGAAAGGACATAAAATACACTGTGGAAAGACCACACGAATTGGATGAACCCCTGCTGGCGATGGTAGGGAGGAAGAACACTGTTTTAATAGGAAGAGAACTTAAAACCTCGGTCAGGCTAAGAAAACAGAACAAAGGCAGAAAGAGTCTTAAATTCTGAGTAAAAAGACACCTTTCTGGATCACCATCTTTGCAAAAATAAAATTCCATCATACAAAAGGGTTGCTTTTCTCTCCACTTTCATTAAATGCTCCTTTTAGGGACATTTATCTCCACAATATTGATCACGTAGTGCCAACTACCAGCAGATACAACTCTGTAGAGTGGAAGTTCATCAGGTGTGTCCGTCTCCATCCTTCTCTTGTCTGTTCTGTTGTACAATGTACTGCAGACAAAGCACCAACAGCTGTTAATAGACTGTTATCAGAGACTTTATTATAAAAGATAGACATAACCACCACTGGGGTCATTCAGTTGCTTTTTGACTCTGCATTTTGAACTCTTAACGTTAGCATTTTGGCTGCCGTCACGTTAGCTACTTTGGAACCAAAAGTGACCATATTTGGATAAAAGGATGAACTGCTAACACTGCCAAGCTTAGTTAGAAAGCTCAAACTGCATGGGTGCATTCGCATGGACTCGGATGCCAATTGCCAAAACACAAAGCACAAAGTTGGTCTAAGATGTCTGTGCTCTAATAAGCAGCAACCACAAAGAGACAATCTAGATGCCCAGTTCAGTGACTTGAAAAGGTAGAGGTGAGCAGCTATAGACATCTATTACTGCTTCTACCAGTCAGTTAAAGCGGCCACACCCTCAACTTGAAGCTTTATAAAGTTTAAATGAGTCATGAAGGAATTCAAATTAAAACTAATCACAGAGGTAAAAGATATTTTAGTCCTTCTCAAGTGGTCACTGAGGAACTGATCATTTCTTTGACCCACTCTTCTGTACAGAGTCGCTTCAGTTCATTTTGACTTTATGCACAAGGCAAGGTCTGTCAGTTTAAGGTCCCCCCCCACAGCATTTTAGTGAAGCTGAGGTCTGGTCTTTGACTAGACCATTTTAGCACCTTGATTCTTTCCTTATTCCTGTTGCATGACCCAAGTTATCAGACAGATGTCCTCAAATCTGACTCTAGAATACTGCTATAGGGAGGAGTTCGGGGTCTACTCAATGACTGCAAGTTGCACAGGGCCTGTGGCTGCAAAACAAGCTCAAATCATCACCCCTCCACCACCATGCTGAGGGTATGATATGCTGTTTGGTTTTACTCCCCTTTGGTCTCACCTGTCCAAAGGACATTGTTCCTGAGGTCTTTTTGTTTCTCCTTGCAATCCTTCCAAACAAGCCGTGCTTGTTCAGTCTTTATCTAATTGTACTGTCACCAACTTTAACATATAGCATGCTAACTGAGGCCTGTAGAGTCTGAGATGTAGCTCTTGGGGTTTTTTGATTGTAGGTTGTAGCATTATGTTAAACACTGGAATGCTCCAGACATGCAAACTGCCAAAACTTCTGCTTTCATAGAGGAGCTCTGGAAGCAGTAAGGGTGGACTGTTTTTCACAGGAGTGCAGAGAGTCCTGTGAGACTCTTTCTTTTTCATGACATGGTAAATAAGTCTTTTTACAGGTTTTGTTCATGTTTGAACCTTACATGTGCAAATGTAAACTTAAAGCAAACAAAGAAGCATAAATCAGTCCTATGAATATATCCCTGGCTCACTAATAAAGTAATCTGTCTATGAACCAGTTTAACTGCCTTTAGGACACTGTAACACATTAATATTTGAGATTTCTCTTTTTTTATTGCCTTTTTTTAAACCTCCAATTTTACCTATCATATTTTGTAGGTCACTCGTCCAGATCCAGCCCCAAGCATCATTAGCATCGTATCCAGAAACAACACCAGAACAGAAACTTTATCTCGCCTGTGGTCTGTTCGCCTCCCTGTGCTCGCACATATTCCTTTTTCCTCATTCTCCACTTCTGTCACACCCCGTCATTTACTACATCCAGGAATGCCCCATACATGTATTCTCTACACGCCTATGGCGCTGACCTTTGACCCCCTCACCACTGGCTCCTTGCAGTCGCCATTCCGGTGGAATTTTATCCCCCTTCATCCGCTGCTCACATCTGATCTTTTTTGGATAAAAGCATCAGCTGAACAGCGACGTGTAGCAGTAAAAAATAGAGTTCATATAGAGATGATTCATGCTCGCTGATCTGGCAGCACTTTGTAGGGCTCTTCCAACAGGAAATAACTCGGAGAGGAACCAAACCAAAGTGGATGAATTAGGCATTTCCTCTAGACCGCTGTTAACCCTCAATGTACTGCTGGAGGGTTTTGCCAAATTACAAATGTATGCATCCGCTACGTTCATATTACCTTTGAAAATCAATTCAGTTATCAATTTTTTATACTTTTAGGGACATCAGTGGTTTTTATGGCCTTTTTTCAACAGACCAGAGGCTATGCTGCTATTTTAAGTGTGGCTTGTTTGCAGAGGATGATATAGTAACAGAGAATATAATCACCTACCTCATGCATGCTGTGTCATGATAGTTTTTGGTGTAATATAGAAATATAAAGTCTGATGGTGGTTGTAGCATGAGCTCAGTCTGCTCAGTCGTTAAATCCTGATCTTTTCATGTGCACGTTCTCTCTGGCAGGTCATATTTTTGTATCACTAATGTTCTGTGTTTCTGTATCTTCAGCCTGAGATCTCAGCTCAGAAAACAGACCCTTTTACTGTTTTAGCACCAACACTGTGCAACGATACCTCTGACAGCCCGAAAAACTGGGCTGGCCTTTGTATAACATTCATGTCGTCTTCTTAAACTTTTACTATTTCCCCCTTTTATGAATACAGTTGTCTTTCATTTTGTGTATTTCATGTTTTTATACTCCCTTTCTCTTCAAATCACCTTTGGTGCAAACGTCTCTGTTTTAGAAAGATTACATAAACAAATGTCATTATTTTTTATTATCATTTATTTATTATCTATTAGCCCTGTGATAAACGGGCGCCGCCCACCTCTCGCCCTGTTACATAAGTCTTTTTTTCCTGCATTGCTCACTTTTGAGATTTTGAGCTGCTTTGCTTTGAGAATGATTAAAAGAAAATTTCCTAAACACACATTTAGATGTTTATTTCATATTTTCTGTTGAACATTTATGCAATTAATTCATTTTCTCCATGAACATGGCAGAATTTGAGTTTTTGTAGCTGCTGAAGTTATTTTTTGTTTTATGATGGAATGAAAAGACATTTTTAAAATCCCCTCTTAAAAACCCTTCAAATCTAATATGTGAGAAGAGTGATACACAAATATTGAGACAAAATGCTACAAATATATGTAGGCAAGATAAAAAAAAATGCATTTGTTATGCAAAATCCCATAAACGGTCATTTCCTGTTAAAGTGAATTAAACTGCATGTAAGGAGGCGGATTTTTTTAGAAATCTCTTCATCATCACTTACAACCACTAAACTTTATACAACATCTGTCAAACTGCCTCTTTTTCTTGCTTTAACGATATTTCTTGATTTATGTATTTATATAAAGTTCAAAAAACTCTATTAATTTGTAAAGACAGCCCCTCATGTGCATGTTTAAACATCACATTTTGCATATTTAACTGTCTTAAAGTAAGTAGCAACTTTGGGAAGTCGCATGGTGATATCTCTAATATACTTTTTCTTGAATCTGTGAATTTCTCATCTACATTTAATCTATTATCTGTATTAATGTAATGTATTCATCATTCTCTGAAGCAAAATCTCCCTCAACAGTCCCTCAACAGTTTTTTTTGTTTTTCATTTTTCAAAGATGTACACAAATTCTAGGACATTTTATTCCCAACATTGTGCCATAAAGAACTTTTTTGGGGGGGGGAATTTTTTTAAAAAAAAAAGATTAACTTAAAATTCTCCCTGCAAGAAAAACTTTGGCTCAGATATGTAAAAAAACAAAAACAAAAAAAAACATGAAACACAAATCTTGAATCTTCATTTAGCCAATGTTCAGCTTTAAAAAAAACAAGCCACACATATAAATGCCTTTGCATATTTAAACACAACATATTTAATTTAATAAAATTCCTGCTCTTCACCTGTAGTGTCTCCCCTTAAGATCAAGGCTGTTGCGCTGTCTCTGCAAGAAAACAAGCTTTTCAGATTAATATCGCATAATATCTTTGTCATGCACAGCCTCTTAACTCCCAGTGCTCTTCATCTAAACACAGCATCAAATATAAACACTTGTTTCCTCTTTAAATTGGATGAATTACCTTTTTATCCCTCAGAATTCTGGGATATATCCGCCTGTGGTGAAAATGTTTAGTTGATTTTGTTTCTTTCCTCCTCATTGACATGTTTTTGTTTGATGCTTCAGGCCCTTTGACTGTTGCGATCAAACACAATTTTACCTCAAAAAGCTCCTGAAAGCCGAGCTGCTGCCGCCGCAATATGGTTTGATTCATGTTTCATTTGCTGAAATATTTGATTTAGCACCTTGATTGCTGTCTGTGTGCAGCAGCCTCAGTGGCAGCGGCAGCACAGCAACACAGGTAAACAGCACTCAACAAATGAGAAATAACACACTCTAATCTCCATGTATTTAATTGCACGTCCCTCTGTGCCTCCACTTTATCCCCCCCCCCCGTCCCTTGCCCCTCTATCTCTCTCTTTCTGAGAGAGGAAGAAGAGGAGGAGCAGGAGGTGGTGGTGGTGGAGGAGGAGGTGCAGTCCCTCCTGGCAGCTGAGGCCAGTGAAGATCTGTGACAGATGGGGCCGAGTCACAAAACTCACAGCCTCGGGCGAAATTCATCCCCCAGAACTTTCCACAGGGTGCCCAGATTTACCTGATCAGAGAGATGTGGAGGGAGGGGTGTGTGTTTCAGTGTGTGTGTGCGTGTGTGCATGTGTGTGTGTTGGGCTCCAAAAATGTGCAGAGGAAGCTGAGGAAGCCTGGCCGCCTGTCATGGCTGACACAGAGCCCATCTGCCTCAAACCTGTGGCGCCCTCAACCACCTCCTCCCCTCCTTACACACACACACACACACACACACACACACACACACACACTCCGCCCTCTCTAAACGCCCGTGTTTCTCTGTGCCACCCCCCCCCCCCCCTAGAAATGAAACACAGATAGACACAGACCTTATGATGGCTACACATGTCGCCAGCTTTGCATACCTTCAAATGCACTGGGAGTCTTACTTTGAAACTGACACACACACACAAAAGGAAACTATAAAAGACAGACCTTATGTGTCCCATATGTGATGCCACATTGAATTTCCGGTCGAAATCATCAGGGTCTTTTTTTAGTCCTCTTCTTCATACCTCCTCCGTCTCCTTTTTGGTGGATGACACTGAGGTGCGAGTACTCAGGAACATGATGATCTCCAGTTTCACTCCTGCAAAGGCTTCAGGTCTTGCAGAGTGACCACCAACGGTGTCAGGCTGTTGTAAAACTCCCAAACCAAAACTTTTTTTTCTCAAAAAACGAGAGAAGTTCTTTGGCTACGGAGAGGGTTTCTTTTTTAATGAAAGATGAAAGCCTGAGAGTTTCCAAAAGACCACCCACATGTTGGAGGATATACGGGGTCCATGCAGTACTCACAAGGAGTTCTTCTTTAAATTAAATCTAAAAAAAAAAAGTCACTAAAATTCAGTTTTTGGGGTGGTTTTTTTGGGGGGGGGTTGCTTTTTGTGCACATGGTGAGAACGCACAGAATAACCTGTAGTTATGAGTTAAGGTTAACTGACACGTTGTTAATTGTACTCTGCCTAATTTGGCTGTGCACTGGACCTGTACGTGACACTGTACACTGTTTTTAGCTGCTCCGAGCATGCTCTCCGAAAAGCCTGTTTTGGTGGAGGTGGCTGGCTGTCGCTGGACAGCCAAGAGGTCCAATTCAGTGACTTAATTTAGGCCAGAGTTTTGTGATGAGAATGAGGACCCAAATGCAGACCCAAAAGCACCTTTAATCCAATAGGTGGATAGCCCAAATCAAACAGAAGTCCATACACAACCGAAATAGTGTGAAAGCAAGCCGAATCCAAGCAGGGAACACACACAGGTAATCTGAAAAAGAACAAAAGAAGGGCAGGGCTATTAATACACACAAGGTGTATTAATAGCCCTGCCAAGGTGAACAGCATCTAGATACTGAGACAAAACACAAGAGACAGGGGGCTCACAAACTAAATCAACTAACCAATACACAGACTGGTCCCACAGCAATTTAACATTAATGGAAGGCATGGAAAATAAAACAAGGCAGAAGGAATCAGATATAAGCAAAACAAAAAACACTAGACCTCAAAGAAACAATAACTAAGGCTATGATTAGACAAATAATAAATATATAATAAATAATAAAATTAATAAATGTGAAAAATATGTATCAATCACAAAGAGGGTGCTGTCCCAAAAGCCTCCTCGTGACTGCTTTGGCCACTAGAATATTGCAGTGGTTGCAGATGCCTTCAAAGTGAAAGTTCTGCCTTACTGCCACAAAAAACATGTTTCAAAGGGCACAACTTTTACTTTGAAGACAAACAGTCTTCTTTTCCAGTTTGTGTTCGACTTTTCAGTTTCATTACTGCTCAGTAAGCAGTTGGTGACTGTTAGCAGATAAGTTGGCATCCTCTATGGAAACTGCAGGTGACTGTGGGAATCTGATAGCAACCAAATCAATCACAAGGAGGTTTTTGGTACAACACCATATATCTCTTTGTGACCAACACACCTAATGACAGCCAGCAACCGCTAATCAGCCAGCCAAAGAATTCATATTTTCCCTTAAATCCAGTGGCTGCCAGAGTCTCACTGACTGGTCTTTAGGATTGTGTCAATGGGGGCTTGACCTGGAAGTTCCAAGAGCTGCAGTTCCACAGGCGGCCACTTGAGGCTGCCTTACAGAGACTGTAAAAAAATAATTACAACATGCCAGCTTTACAGCAGTTTACAGTCTACAGTAGAATTTGGTTTTAGTCGCTATCGCTGACTTCCTTTTTCATGATAACTATACCGAGCAAATTATTTTTTATGTTTAAAATATCACTCAGGACATGAGTGCTTTTAGCCCAGTTGGTTGCCAATGGAAATATTTGAGAAATAACATCAATTACTGTGCAGTTAGTGATACAACCACAATGTCTAAGAAGTCTGTGCTCCAATATGGGTAATCTTGTAATTTTAGTAGTTTATTTGTAGCACTAATTAACAGAAATCTAAGTTAGTTTATAGACTCATATCACCGTGTCTTCCAAATATGGTCACTTCTAGCTCCAAAAAACCCACAATGGCAACAGCAACGATGCTGTTGCCATCAGTGTAGTTGGGGACATCTCGATGAGTGCTGCCAAATCAACTGTTTTTGCTATTGAAAAAAAATCATAACTTAAGACATAAAATAATAAAGTGAAATGGATTTGGATGGAAGCCAAAGGGTTCATATACACATTTCTCTCCAATATGGAATAAAAAGATTAAACCCAGGTCAACAATAGAAGATGGAGAATAACAAGAGCACATAAAAAGACACATAAACAGGGAAACAATGGCACAATCATAATGATGACAAGTTTACAGAGCTGTAAAAAAGTTTGCAGCATATTTACATTTTCCAACAAAATGCTGAGCTCAAACTTCAGATAATTATATTTTTCCAGATTGAATTTAGTGAACATTATCAAAGTTAAACTGCACGAAGAAGCACAAAGACAAATTAAACCACCACCACCCAAAAGGCCTCCTTATTTTGTATCTCCTTCTTAGTCTTTAGGGCCACTGCTATCAGTTGCTTTTGAGAAGGTGATAATGTAAATTATCTAAAGACACGTTAGTGTTACAGACCAGGACAAGTACAGGAAATGAGGTGAAATAATGATTTAATCCACCAAGTATTAAAGCACTGCAAATGAAGCTCCATATGCTAAATGCCTTGCTTAAGGGCTCTTAAATAAAAGTCTTTCAGAGACTATTGAAGGAAAACTCTGCTCTGGGTTCAGCTGAAGCTGCAGTGTGAAGAGAATTTCTTCTCGGGTGCACTCGGAGACGCCTGCGTCGCGTTGATTAAGCCGCTGTCACTGCGGCGATAGATGAGGAGTCGCAAGCTGTAGGGCCTCTAATTGGGGAACAAAGGTGTGTTGTTGTGGCGCTGCTGCTGCTGCAGGGGTGTGTGAGGTGTGTGTGCGCGTGTGCGTGTTTCTGCATGGGGAGGAGGGTGTCCAATTTCTTCTTCTCTGTTCCGAGCCGTCCACCTTTTTAGCTCGCGCTTCACTCGGTAATTAACACCTGCCTCCTCAGTATGGCAGCGTGACGGTGCTGCGCCAAACAGCCCCGAGCATCATCGGTTTGTGCGTCTGTGTGTTTGTGTTGTGTGTGAGGGAGAAAAAGTGAGTTTCAAAGAGAAAGACGGAGATTGACAGTCGTATGATCAGTTGTTCTGATTTGTGTATAAATATGTAAAATCTGTGCGTGTGCGAGAGGTTGTGAAAAAGAAACAGACAGGCAGTGCGATTAGTGGCATTGCTGCCACGCAAACACAAACACACTCCACTCTGCTTTCAAAAGTGTGTTTTATTTTTCTTTTAGCTTGCAGCAGCAGTCTCTGGTGGCTCTATTTGCCCCCTTCCCCCCATGAAAAAAATGTGCTATTGGTGACATAAGGCCAGAACAAAGGGACTGGATAGATGGATCTACCTTCTGCACTGCCCAATATTCAAACAGCTGTTCGTGGTCTAGTAATACAAGGTGTGGTATGGAAAAATTAACCAGAACCTGTAATCTCTGGAATGAAAAATAAATGAATAATAAATGTATGAAGTCGATGGGAAAGTTAAAAACACTGGAGATCCTCCAGTGCCTCCAAAAATAAGTCAGTCCGCATAGACCCCCGGTATTACAATGTCCAGTTTTACAGCAGAAATAAACACATTTACAGTCTGGTAAAAAGCACAGTTTGGGGTTTGGGGCGTGGTTTGAATTTTTAATAACTCACATATGTGGACTGTTAATACTTAGAGTTATGGCGACTTTGATTTTCCAGTTAATAGCCAGTAGCTGTTGCATCACCAATCACTGAGTCACTGAACTGGGTTTCTCCGCTGTGTTTGCAGTGTTGGTGACTGTTGGAGAATTTTAGATGAAATGTTCTAACAATTTTTTGTGAAATTCTAGTATTCTATTAGTCAGAAACATAGATAGTATTGTTCCATTTAATATGTTGAATACAGCTGACTAAAGGCTATGTTAAAGCAATGTATATCTCCTGAGAATTCTAATTATTATGGTCACATAGGACACAGGTGAAAAAGTAGCTAGTGCCTACTTCATAACAATTGCTTTGATAGATTCAGTTTGTGTCTGAACAAACGAGATGGTGACTGCCAAAATTCTAACATTCAGCTGTTAGCACATTTGTAGCTAGCATACTCTCCCCATGCTACAAAAAAAACTGTTTTAGTTAACAATTTTAGAAGACTTTTTATATGTCGATTTGTTTTGTAATGATGTAAATGTTGTTTTATCACTGAGTTTTGCTACCAAAATCCTATCTAGTATTACAGTGACTCATAAATGCACCTTGCTAACTAAGCTAGCTAATGCTAGCTTAGTTAGCAGCCTACTAGCTCGAACCAAGAATACGATTTTGTTCAAATATAGTCACTTCTGGCTTTTAAATGTAGTGGGTGACCATCAGTTTGGTTATGTCTATCTTTTCAGGCTTTCTGATGTCTTTCAAAGTTTTTTTGTTTGTTTTTTTCTATTTATTGTTTTAGTGTACACTGACTAGCATTGCAGTTTCAAATTGCTGTGTAAGACTGTACATATGGTGTTGTGACTTTGTGGTGACTTTGATTTTGACTTTGTATATGAATTTTCTACGTAAAAAAAGGTCCCTACCTACACATAACAGACAACTTGGCAAAGAACCAGTTTTAAATCATATCTCACTGTGGCATGCAGTGTGTCCTTAACAAGTTAAGGAAACTGGACAAGTGGAAGAAAAAAGAAGCAGCAAGCCTAAAAAAACCCCAAAACAACTATAAACAGCAGATGAACAGTAACAGGTCTGATGGAGTGCTAATTTTTTTTTTTTTTTAAGCATGGATGTGTGTTTCTGGGTGATTGGATGATGTGCTTGTGTGGAAAGTGACAGAGAGAGCACATATGATGAACGTGACGCTGAAAAACTGATATTCATTTCTGCATGTGTTGGTGCGTAGCAGCATCTGTTTTCTTGGATCTGAGTCTGGGTGCTCAGTTTGCCTATTTAAAGCTCCGGGGAGCGCGAGGGTGTTGGAGAGGTTTAGCTCGTATGGATGTGTATCCTAATGTGCGTGCAGTCCAAGATGGTACAAAATTCAAGTTCTAAAATTTAAACTTGAAGTGCTTGCAGCGGTATTGATTGTATCTTCCTATGCTTTAAAAGTTTCTTTCAATATCAGTGCATATAGTTTTACTTTTTTTGTAGGAAAAAGAAGTGCATGCATCAAAAGTTTGGGTGAACTACAGCAGTCTATTTTTTTTTTTTTGTGGGCGAGTTATTACTTCAACTCTTTACTGAAGCAATTTCAGCCATAACAACGATTGATTAAATATGGCAGAAACATGGTGTATCCTAAATAACATGAAATGAAACAAAGCATGGGTGTTTTGATGGAAGACATTTTTAAAAATATATATATATATATTCACATGTGAAACTCTATTATTGTCCTCCATTATCACGCTTTGTGCACATACATAGAGCATCTGGACATGTTTGTCTGCAGGACAGGGTTTATGAGTGTACTCTGTGTATTAAAGGCCTTTGCTGAGGTTATGTGGGCCCCTGGGTGCCTTGGTAAAAACAGTCCTCCTACACAATTGAGCATGGAGCCATAATTTCGCCCGGGGCTCACCTACCCACAGCCACCTAATGCATGCTGGGTATTCACATGTGAAACGCAGAGTGAGAAACAGAACTGGAAGGCTTTTTTCTTTTCCACACAGTGTCCTCATATGTCATAGTATAGGACATGCAGCCTGAACCCAAGCATGTAGTTTGATGGGTAAAGAGTGGAGGACTGCGGGGCAAACATGGGCACTGGAAGAACTCTTGTTTTTTGTTTTGGGGGATTTTTTTTGCCTCTTTTGATCTGTAATAGTGTTTATTTTGGAGGAAGTGTTAGTTATGATATGATACTGAGGTGAAAAAGACCGGGCCAGAGGCATATTATTTAAAATGCCGTTCAACACTGTAATTTTTGCTAACATTGTTTTTGTTTGAGGGTTTTAAATGTAATAAACCCCTGAAAATCACAACAAGGCACACATTTAGTACATATTTAGTACATACACGACATACAAATCTACCAGTGATCATTTTCTGATGAGGTAGATTTGAAATATTAAGTTCATTTAATGCCTACTTGAGGCTGGTTCCAAAAGTGAGTCAATCCTCATAGACTCCTATGTTAAAATTACCAGTTTAAGAGGGGAAATAAAAATGGTTACAACCTTGAAAAAAGATAGTTTTCGCCTCTATTGATAGTTTCTCCCTCCATAAGAAAAGTGCAGATGAGAAATTTTTATATAAGTCAACAGTTAAAACTGTTTTAAGGTTCAGGAGTGGATTCTGGGTAGATATCGAGCCATCTGCTAGGCTCCTCTGGTATCCTGTAGTTCGTATACGACTTATTTAGGAAATAGCAAATTAATAACAGCTGTAGTATGGAAGCTTATTTCTGACTCTGAAAAACTGCTTTTGCAAGGCAGAAAAAAAAAGAAATTTTGAGTTAGATATTTCAAAACTAGTTTATTGGATCTACTTTATGAGTAAGTTGAAATTTTGAGGCAATGACTTGAAATTTTGACTTAATGAGGGCAATTTTTGTTTTTTTTCAGTGGTGGAAACAAGCTTCATCGATCATAGTACATTTTACAAATTCTACTGTTTCACTGAGCTGGACTTGTGTACATAAGCCGCTGCCGTCTTGGTCTACAGGGAGTGCAGAATTATTAGGCAAATGAGTATTTTGTCCACTTCATCCTCTTCATGCATGTTGTCTTACTCCAAGCTGTATAGGCTCGAAAGCCTACTACCAATTAAGCATATTAGGTGATGTGCATCTCTGTAATGAGAAGGGGTGTGGTCTAATGACATCAACACCCTATATCAGGTGTGCATAATTATTAGGCAACTTCCTTTCCTTTGGCAAAATGGGTCAAAAGAAGGACTTGACAGGCTCAGAAAAGTCAAAAATAGTGAGATATCTTGCAGAGGGATGCAGCAGTCTTAAAATTGCAAAGCTTCTGAAGCGTGATCATCGAACAATCAAGCGTTTCATTCAAAATAGTCAACAGGGTCGCAAGAAGCGTGTGGAAAAACCAAGGCGCAAAATAACTGCCCATGAACTGAGAAAAGTCAAGCGTGCAGCTGCCAAGATGCCACTTGCCACCAGTTTGGCCATATTTCAGAGCTGCAACATCACTGGAGTGCCCAAAAGCACAAGGTGTGCAATACTCAGAGACATGGCCAAGGTAAGAAAGGCTGAAAGACGACCACCACTGAACAAGACACACAAGCTGAAACGTCAAGACTGGGCCAAGAAATATCTCAAGACTGATTTTTCTAAGGTTTTATGGACTGATGAAATGAGAGTGAGTCTTGATGGGCCAGATGGATGGGCCCGTGGCTGGATTGGTAAAGGGCAGAGAGCTCCAGTCCGACTCAGACGCCAGCAAGGTGGAGGTGGAGTACTGGTTTGGGCTGGTATCATCAAAGATGAGCTTGTGGGGCCTTTTCGGGTTGAGGATGGAGTCAAGCTCAACTCCCAGTCCTACTGCCGGTTTCTGGAAGACACCTTCTTCAAGCAGTGGTACAGGAAGAAGTCTGCATCCTTCAAGAAAAACATGATTTTCATGCAGGACAATGCTCCATCACACGCGTCCAAGTACTCCACAGCGTGGCTGGCAAGAAAGGGTATAAAAGAAGAAAAACTAATGACATGGCCTCCTTGTTCACCTGATCTGAACCCCATTGAGAACCTGTGGTCCATCATCAAATGTGAGATTTACAAGGAGGGAAAACAGTACACCTCTCTGAACAGTGTCTGGGAGGCTGTGGTTGCTGCTGCACGCAATGTTGATGGTGAACAGATCAAAACACTGACAGAATCCATGGATGGCAGGCTTTTGAGTGTCCTTGCAAAGAAAGGTGGCTATATTGGTCGCTGATTTGTTTTTGTTTTGTTTTTGAATGTCAGAAATGTATATTTGTGAATGTGGAGATGTTATATTGGCTTCACTGGTAAAAATAAATAATTGAAATGGGTATATATTTGTTTTTTGTTAAGTTGCCTAATAATTATGCACAGTAATAGTCACCTGCACACACAGATATCCCCCTAAAATAGCTAAAACTAAAAACAAACTAAAAACTACTTCCAAAAACATTCAGCTTTGATATTAATGAGTTTTTTGGGTTCATTGAGAACATGGTTGTTGTTCAATAATAAAATTATTCCTCAAAAATACAACTTGCCTAATAATTCTGCACTCCCTGTAGTCTTAGTTAACTATAATAATCTTCCTCGAGGAGGCGATCCAGCTGCAAATTCTGACTGGTAACTTCTGGCTTCTAACGCAACCTTAAAACATGATGGTCATTGCAGCTATCTATGTCCATCATTGATATACAGTCTATGAATGAGACATGATGCTGATAATACAACTTTATTCTCGTATTCTGACATCTAAAGACTTTTGGGGGATTAACCAGGTTTTTTGTTTTTATTGTTGTTGTTTTTTGCTATATTTGAATGACTATTAAAAAAAGTGGTTTGATTTAAAGCCAAATGTAAATCAGATGTTCTGTGCTGTTCATACAAACAAATACACTTTCTACCATTCAAATGACACACTGTAGATATTTATGGAAATTAGAACAACTAAACTAAACGTGTCATTAGCTGATTGATGCAGACTTGTTGTTATGCGGGCTACACCTGTCGCCAGGACATGAAAAGCCTTCAACACATCTTGAGTTGTGCTTTGTCGTGTGCGACACCCACTTAACACACATACAATTTCTTCATTCTTCTCCTGGAGATAGAGTCTGTCACTCTGCTACCTGTTGTCCTTTAAAAAATAACACATACACACACACACACACACACACAAAAACCAGAATAATGCAATAATTTTACGCTGTTAATCACAGCATTGGGAGGTGCTGTCAGTCATTTTAAACGATGGAAGAAAACCCAAATGATTCCGAGGAAAGTCAGATGGTGAGCAGCTGGATTTCTCCCTTGCCTCATGTGAATTTGTTTTCACCATCCTTTAATTGTTGGGCTGCTTCAAAGCTCGCCTGTTCGGTCGTTCACTCCTAACAACCTCGCTGGGTGAAGAAGGCACGTCTCGGGTCTGCGGCGGCTCCTAATCGCCCAGAGTTACCACTGCTTTCGGGGGGGATTTAGTGTGTGTTTTTGGCCTGAAGCTGCTAAACAGACTCATAAGCAAAATGAGAACGAGAGAGAGAAAGGAGAAAAAAAAGCCCGGCAAATCTGACTTTCAGGAGTTTGGAAACCAGCCAACTTCATCAGAAATGAGCAAAAAATAAAAAAAAATGATGGAAAAAGACACATTCTGGTGAACCGCGCACATACATCAAAGGCCTGTGCAAATATTGGAAGTATTCCCGAGCCAGAAATCCCTCGCAGACACATTTATACATACAGACGAGTGACAAATTAAAAGAAAAACCTCAACCCTTGAGCTTTGCAGTGAGGGAATCTGGTGGCTCTGTTATGCTGTGGAGGCCAGAATCAATACATAGTTGTTCCAGCTGATCACCTTTGAACTGCATTTCTGCAAAAAGCACCTGGATGTCTAAAAACCACACGCAACACTAGAAAGAAGAAGGAGCAGAGAGAAGGGGAAAGAAAACGATGGAAATGTGTCGAAATGGAGAACTGATTGTGCGCAGACACAAATTGGAAAGAGGGAGGAGGAGGCAAAAAACTGTAGTGAGTGAGGAGGAGACAGAGAGGGAGATGTATGTGGCGGACATGTTGGCGGTCACGCTCTGCTGTCACCTTCTTTTTGACCGGAATTCATCCTCCCCTGGCGAGTTTCTCCCATCTGTTCTTCCACTGAGCAAAACTCTGCAGCTCCCACTGCTGCACGCCGTCCCGCTGTCCTCCCCACATTACTGATAAAACCCTCCAAAAATAAATAAATTGTTTAGAAACAGGTCTGTTAATATTCAGCGCCTGTTTGCTTGGTGTCATCTGTAACTCGGCTGCATGAGAGCTGTTTAATAAAACGCTGAATATGGTCATTGTTGTGGCCAAAATACGAACAAGCATGTCACATTCGCACCTTTTCTCTGGGGGATAGATCTCTGAGGACTGCTTAGGGGAAATCATATTATATCAGTGTGAATTTTTACATAATTTAGTAGCAGTTTGGGCTTTCAGATTACTAACTTCAAGAGACCAAACCAGCAGGGATTTTTACGTGAAAGTGATAGTTCTGTGGCACAAAATGTTTCCCGTTTATTCCTTAATGGGACAAAAGGTCAACGGAATCAAAACTAAAAGAATGCTAAATGCTCCCCTTAGACTGCTACATGACTTGAACAGATTACTATCACAAGAGGATTGACAGTTATTGACCAGTTATTTGAATTAGAATGTACAACAGTACAGTGCAAAAGTCTCAAGTTACCCCTCATTTCTTCATGTTTTGCTAGGAAAATGGGAAATAGTGACCTTTTGAAACATGCAACTATACATAGAAACACAATACTTGACGCAAAAACAGTTTGTACAATTGTAACAAGCTTGAAAGTCAGTATTTGATATGACCACCTTTATTCTTCAACACAGTCTGAACTCTCTTAGGCAGCTTTGTTGTCATGTCTTTAAGTAGTCTTCAGGAATAGTTCTCCAGGCTTCTTGAAGGACATTCAAAGCTCTTCTTTGGATGTTTCTGCCTTTTGTTCTGTTCTCTGCCCCAACACTGCTTCAATAATGTTGAGGTCCAGGCTGTTGGGAGGCCAATCTATGACTGATAGCGTTCCACTGTGTGTTTGTCTGGTACAAGGACTGGACTGAAAATGAGCGAAAAAGCAGCCAATGCCCAAAGAAGAACTTTCAGAGATATTCAGAAAGCCTGGAGAACTATTGCTGAAGACCTCTCCATTTCAAGAAAATTGGGCTTCTTAGAAGCGAAATAAAGAAATGTAGAGTGGCTCAAGACTTTTGCACAGTACTGTGTGTAATCAGTTTGGTCAATTGAATTGGTCACACACAATTTGATAGACCAAATTAGTCATACATATTGAAAACACATATTGAAAACTGAATTTCGAGGCTTCATATTACCCAAAATGTGTATTGCTGATGACAAAACCCTTTATTGTAAGAACAAAGAAATGGACCAGTCCTGCCAAAAAAAAGAAAAACCCATCACTATCTAATGATCTCCAAGTGCAGTGTCACCTTATAGTTAAGCATTTAAGTTTGCTTAGTTTAATTTTGACCAAGCTCACAGGTGTAAGACAACAGCTAAAGTAAAACCATATTAATTAACCATATAAGGAGATTTTCCCCAACACATGAAAGAATAGAATAGAATAGAATAGAATTCAACTTTATTGTCATTGCACATGTCACAGGTACAGGGCAACGAAATGCAGTTTGCATCCATCCAGAAGTGCTTTAGCCATGATATAGCTATATTACAATATATATTAGCAATAATATAGATATGTAAGTATATTACAGAAATGGGTCTATTGTTGAATAATTGTTCATTGAATAATTGTTCATGTGACTGCAAAACCTAGCATACGCCTTCTGAGCAGTGCTAGAAGTTGAGATTGTCAAGGCTAATACATTAGCATGCTAACTTTAATAGGTATATGACTGCTACTAAATGCAGAGACATTTACATTGTGTTGATAATGTATATAATTAGGTCTTTTACTGTTTATATATGTGAAATTTTAATATACTGCTCTGCACATAGTTAGCGTCTATGTTTTGCCCTATTTTTTTACAAAACAAACAAGCTAGCTTACATGCTCTTAGCCTGCTAAAGCAGTTAAAAAGATATTGCCAGCTATATGGTACAGTTTTTATCTTTGAAATAAGAAAACATAAACTCTTCCAAGTAATCTGTGTTTACATACAACATTTCAAATGACTTGTACTAGTGTAGTAGTTTTTATTTTACTGCTTCCTGTAAGTAATAAACTAACGTAAATATACTTGTACCACTGCTGAAGAGCCCACATTCAGTCCACTTAAAAGTTTGATAATTCTTTTATTTATTTTAGTGAAAATAAGCAGGAAGTAAAACAAAAAGCCCTTTAAACTATATTTGTGTAGTGCTTTAGTGTCACTTGAATCAGAGCATCATGTTTTGGCTCTTTCTTCCATCCTAAACTCGCTGACAAACTCCAAACCTTTAACATTCGTTGTTTTCTGTCTTTCTTGAAACGCTTCAACAATCTTTACACCAAAGAAGAAGAAATCTCCTTTAATTTTCCTGCTTGAAGGAAAGCGACTGCTTTAAACATCAATGGAGGGACAAAAAAAGTCATCCTTGTGTTTTTCTCCTTCTATCTGCTAAAGACATCTTACTGAAGGAGCGTCTTTGTATTAACTTTTTAAATTCCAATTACAAAGGAGGTTTAAGATCTCTCAGCGGAGTTTGACTTAGAGTCTGTGTTTGATCTCCTCTACTCCGCAGGGACCTCCTCGTCTTCCTCCTCTCTCCTCTCCTGCCTCTTCACCTTCTCCCTCCTCTTATTATTCCTCTGTCACCCTTCCCAATCTTCCTCAGCTCCGTTTTTTCAATGCCTCATTCTCTTCATCTCATTCCACATTCACCTCATCATCAGCTCCTTCTCCTCTGCCTGCTCTTCTTTTTCCCCCCTTTGTTTACCTCCTCTCAGTTCTCCCTCTTCTTTGTTACCCTTTCCACCTCTTTTTCACCTCCCCCTCTGCTCTTCTTCCTCTCTTACTCTTCTTTTCCCTCTGTGTTTGTCTCACCTTTTGTCTCACTTCCTTTTCACCTCCTTCTCTCATCCACTCCTCCCTTTTCCTCCACGTTCCCTTAATTTTCCATTTTCCCTTTATCTTCCTTCCTCGCTTCTCCCTCTCCTCCCACATATTCTTTGTTTTTTCTTCCTAAATACCACTCTACCTCTTGATTCTTAAGTTATGACATCACTTTCAGATACTGTTCATCTGCTGTAGGTAGTTTTTCTCTTTTTCTCTCAGCTTCTTCTTCCTCTTCCTCTGTGTCTACCTTCCTAATCCTCCTACAAGTTTTATGATCCAGTCCTTTTTCCTCTTTGCTTTCTCACATTCCTCTCCTTTTTCCTCCATTCCCACTGATCCTTTGGCTTTTCCTCTTTAGACTTTCTCTTTCCTCTTTCCTCCTGCAGTCTTTCACACCTTACAACGTGGTAGGATAAGGTGTGTGTGTGTGCGTCTTTGCCAGTATGTGTGTGTGTGATCAGCAGCCCTCCAGTGGCTGCTTAACGTTCCCTTTGTGGCTTGAATAACAGCAGCCGACAGCTTACACCTTGCTGAATACCTCCACTAACAGTGTGTCGACAGTATAACGCCTGTGTGTGTGTGTGTGTGTGTGTGTGTGTGTGTGTGTATGAGTAAGAGAGAGAGAGAGAGCAAATCCGAAGCTACCTCGCTACCTATTCGACTTAATAAAGGAGTGTCTCGGTAACCATTACCCCCACAGCCATGCAGAACAAATTACATTTAATGGGGTTTCTTTGCCCCCACAGTCGTTTTCAGCGTTCGTTTCAAAATTTCAATTTAGTGCTTAATGCTAAGGTTTCCTTCAAAGTATTATAGAGCAATATTATACCAATTACGGCATCTGCGAACATTAAATTAAATGCATTAGCGCAATATTGGAGGGAAAGGCAGCCGTTTGAAACAAGTTCTGTTCCAAAGCGATGCAGGCAAACGAGCCGGGATATGAAAGCTGCGCAAAGAGGCCTGACGCCCAAACGCAATTATGTTTGTTGTCTTACACTTTGTATCTCCGCTGAATCATTTGCTTTTTGATATTCCATATGGATCCTGTGGAGCTGACCCCGCTTTCATTTTACACAGTGCAAATTACTCAGTGAACTCAGTGTCTTTCTGGGCTTTGGACAGATTTATAAATCGCTATCCCATACATATTTTCAAGACCATCCTATGATGTAGATAGTAGACAGTAGTTTATTATATACCATAATGTCCCTGATGATTTTAGATATATATATGTAGCCACCCAGACGATATATGTGACACCTAGATGTTGGAGGTCGATGCTTTCTGCCAGTAATAGTCAGTGAAATGGCAGCAAGGCATGTACACAGGATCAAAGTGGCCTGCTGAAGTTCAAACTGAGCGTCAGAAAGGGGAACAAAGGTGATTTAAAGGACTTTAAATGTGGCATAGTTATTGGTTTGAGCGCTGCAGAAACTGTTGATCTGCTGGAGTTTTTCTACAAAGCCATCTTTAGGGTTTAAAGAGACGATATGCAGTGAAATGCCTTGTTGATGCCAGAGGTCAGCCTGCTGATAAAACAGTAACTGAAATAACCACTTGATGCGACCAATTAAAGTTAATTTGTATCAGTAAATGGCTTTGAATATTTAGGCCCATTGAGCAGTTATTTACAGGATAAAAACAATGACATATGGATGGATAGCTCTGTTATCTTGCTGTCTTGATGAAAGAGAATAATACATACTTGGTATAGTAGTTTGCTGTTGAGCCATGCGACCTTAGGTCTCCAGAGGGTAAGGGATTTGGGTCGTTATACAGTGGTTTCACTGCTCCGGCACACTTGGAAACAGACTGGAGGACCAAGCAAGCATGTTTGAATATTGCCAAAATGGAGCAGTCATTTTTAGTAGCAGATACACAGAGAACTAAAGTTACATCGATCACAACCTCTTTAACTTCAGCATCCCAGCTGTGGTGGCTGCTGCTCAGTCTGAACTCTGCAGAAGTCCCTTCAGAGATGTTTTCTTAGAGAGTCTGGTAGGCTCGGCTGAAGTGTGAAAGCTGTTCTGGTGCAGTGTATTACAAATTGGCCGTCTGCACCGGGACCTGTCATCACATGCAGAAAGAATACGGTGAAGCAACAGAATTAAAATAATGAGATAGTTAGGGCCTATTTTCTTAATGAGACAGGGAAAATGAAGAGTTTTAAGGGAGTGTCCAGTCCCAGATCCAGCCTATGAAAGAAATCCACCAAGGTCCAGATTTGACTTCTCCACATGTGGTCATTTTTAGAGGAGGAACTAAACTTACAGTAGGGGAAAAGACAGAAAACCAAAGGAGGAAGAAAAAAAAAACAGATGGCTGGACGAGGACCAAGACTGAAGTGGTCACGTGACGGGCGGCGTGCCATGGAACTTCCTGCTCGCTCTCCCTTTCTGTCGCAGCAGTTGGTGTCACTACTCGCGCCGTCTGCGTGAATTCGAGGCCCCGGCTGAACAGATTGGCCAGTCGGCGAGGATCACTCGCAGAAAACTCTGCTAATCTCCCACCGGCTGCCTCGACCACACTCACATACACTGTCTCTCTTTCTTTCTTCCCTCTGTACAGACTTCTCCTCAAAACTGTGTCGAGGGAGGGCAGAGGATTCAGAAAACATGTCATCATGAGCTCCGTTCCAAACCCACATATCCACCGTTCGGAGAAAAAGAGGTACCTACTCTTACAATATAATGCGATGACGTTATCCACCATCTTATGAGGATATCACACCCCAAAATTCAGCCAGTTTGCAAACACATAGTGCTTTCTACAACAATCAATGCACGTATTCGCTGTTTTATATATTAATCATATGTCACAGTAATCATTTTTTTATCACTGCCTTTTAGAAAAATGCTGATTAACGAGGGAATAAAGAGGCAAAAGCATCCAGCAGAGAAAGTCAACGTGGAACTGTAAACAATCAAGAGAACAGCAAATGTCAACAGTGGTGCTCTGAGAGTTGTGATTTTGCTTTTTAACTAGACTTTTTCACCATCACACTAAAGAGAAGTGGCTTCTGAACTCACTTCAGTCCATGCAGCAGAAACAGAGATGTTAAATGAAATACCATAAAAACACTATTTTTTTAAAAATCGACAGAAACGTGTAAATCAGATTACGTTCTTTGCTACTTTGTTTTCTAACATAGAGTACTGTGCAAAAAGCTCAAGCCACCATTTATTCCTTCATGTCAGACTTCCCTGTCAGCAGCATCTTTTAAAGTGTTTCTTTGGACATTGGCTGCATTTTGGCCCATTTTTAGTCCAGTCCTTATACCTGACCATTTTCAGAACAATGTTTGTTTGGTAACCTACTTAACACTGACCTTTGAATCATTCTAGAATAAAAAAGGCACCTAAGTCAAGGGATGAACCCGTGCTGTGTCTACACATAACAGAGATCTCAGCAAAAACAATTTTTAAATTGTATCTTCACAAAAACACATTTCTCATTTCTTTAGTTGAATCTATAAAATTGTCAAAGATAACACAGTTTGATGGATATAAGATGGCATCATCGACAAGGTGACTCTCAAAGAACTAGTGTGAAACATATCTCAGCATGGTGTGCAATGTGTCCTTAAAAATTTTGAGGAAACTGAAAAAGCGGAGGACAAAAGAAGTGTCTCATCAGAAATGGTCTCAGCAGAAGGCTGGCTGTCAAGAAGCCTGCCTTAAGGAAGGAAAACAAGGAGAAAAGGCTGAGGTACGAACAATTACAGGCAACAGTTCGGATGGAGTGATGAACCAAAATACAGAATGTTTTATTCAAATCATTATAAATATCTACAGAGGAGCTCAGGACAGCGGTACAAAAGTATTCACAGCCATCTGTAAAACATGGTCACTGTGTGGCATTTCAGCAAGTGGTGTTGGAGATTTTGTCAAACTGGAAAGTACTATCAGATTTTGATCGACCATGCCATGGCATCTGGACAACATTTTCAGCATGACAATGATCCCAAACACACTGCCAATGCAGTAAAATCATACCTGGATAGAAAAACACACAGTGGAACTCTATCAGTCATGGATCAGCCTCCCCAGAGCCCAGACCTCAACATTATTGAAGCAGTGTGGGATCATGTTGACAGAGAACAGAACAAAAGGCAGAAACATCCAAAGAAGAGCTTTGGATGTCCTTCAAGAAGCCTGGAGAACTATTCCTGAAGACTACTTAAAGACATGACAAGAAAGCTGCCTAAGAGAGTTCAGATTGTGCTGAAGAATAAAGGTGGTCATCTATTGGCTTCCAGGGGGTTAATTACTGTATAAACTCTGTTTTTGCCTTATATTCAGTATTTCCATGTATCCTGTACTTTTCTATATCGCACTGCACCTATTTCACATTTGCAAAGCGACATATAAAAACATTTGCAAAGTACTCTGTATCCCGTTTTTCTGCCACTGTATTACACGCCCGATGGCTTCTCAGGCCCAAGTTCATCCTCTGGGTTAGCTGATTTATTTTATTAGTCTACTGTTTCCATAAACCACTGTTTGGCATTTAAAAGGCTGGAAAAATTATTACTTATAAGTTCACAATGGGAATAAACAACCAGGCAAATGTTATGACTCTGTTATTTTTGTTTGTTTGTTTTTGCCTAAGGAACACCAAAGGGCAAGCCAAAATTTGATGGCACATGTGTATTTATAGTTACACAAAATAGTCTCTTTTTCTTCTGCGAGCCAGTCTCACAGCAGTTTTTGAAATAATAATGAACATTTATAATTCTTCAACACAAATCCCCCAAAATATATTGTGTCTAAACAGACTTTTCATCAGTCCACTCTTATGTGAACTGATTTATGTCTATTTTAAAAGCACTTAAGAGGTTGGAGGGGATGGTGGGAGATTGAATCATTTCACCACTAACACCAGCTACACATATCACAGATTTACGCAGATCATTTTTAGTATTTTTAAAAACAATTTAAAAAATATTTCATGTTTGATTTTCATTATTATATAAAGACTTGTTTAAGGTTAGGCCAGAGTCACTAGGCCTAGAGACTGCTTGGAGACTGCCTGCCAGTGGACAGCCTTTGGGGGCTTTGAGGATATTAACAGATATCTGTCTGCTGGTGTTTTAGGAAAAAAATGCAATATGGCAAAATCCAAATCTGATCCAAAGAGCTTTGACAAACAGAAACCAGAAAGCTTCCAGTACCAAAATCTTGTCCCTTGCTTTAAGATTCTGTAGATTCCCTTTATGGTCTAATGTGTTTATATCTAAGTTTGTGGCTGTATTGAAAGCCACTGAATTTAAGCCTTTTACTCTTGTAATTCTTCTTTTTTTCTTCATCCCACCATAAAATGATTCCCATTTCATCTTTCTCTGTTATTTTCTTCAGCATTCTTCCTGTGTCAAGCCTGATTGGGGTTTTTTTTCTGGCCTTTTTTTTCTTTTTTTTTCCGAGAGCCTTGCAGAGCCGAGCATGAAAGTGACTTCCTTGATCGCCTCCGCTGCCCGCGGCACCTGCTCAATCTCTGCACTGCCATGATGGACTCGAGGGTCACGACTCGCTTCCTCCCGGAAACTTGCCTTTACTGAGAGGGGGCTTAAGATGGTGAGAAGGCACACATGCACGCACAAAAGCATCACAAACCCACTCTGTCGCACACACCACACACACAAATGCTCACCTACAAGCACATCCAAAAGTCATCAGCCCAGTAAGCACACAGAGGCGTAGATGGTTTCTTAATATTTATTAGTGCATTATTATTATCATTATTATTATCATGAAAATGTGGCTGGTGTTTATGTGTGTGTTGTCATTGTAAAATTAGGTCCTGGAGGCACCTTCTGGTGTGGGAGGAACTACAAAGGTCTGATTTTGTTAAGACTGAACTTTAACTTTAACTTTACAATTTAAAGACAGGTGCATTCCCAAATATGATGGGATCTCATTCCGTCTCGTACAAGCGTGCAGCTACTTCATCACCTCCTCATTGCTTTTTCTATTTCTAGTTCTGCCAGTCAAGAAGCTCTGTAAAGGTACATCAGAAGGTGGAAGGCATCAGATACCAATTCTATAGCTGCTGGTCGTAAATGAGCAAACTGCTGAGTATTTTAGGCATGGTTTTACAAATGAAGTCCTTGTGGTACTAGCTGAATCACATCTCGTTGTTATCTGCACAACAGTAATTTGTTCATGTTTATTATACACTGATATTATTATATTCACCATCAGTACCTGATTTTGAGTGCCATTTGTCTGCGCCAACTGTTTCCAGGTAAATTCGTTCATTGAGCTTCCTGTTTGGTAGCACTAACTCGTTATTTCAACGTACCCAGAATGTCGAGTCGAGCAGCGCCATTTGAAGCATCTTCAGTCAAGAAAGGGAGTTGCAGTAGTGAAGCTGAGAGATGATAAATGTGTGGATATCCATAAAAACTATCCATGAAAAACAAGACTTTTTAAAACATTTAAAGAGGTTCTTCAGGGAGTAATCACTATCATGTGTGGCAGGTAGATAAAACTGGGTGTCATCTGTATAACAGGGATAGTAAATAGACCTGAGTAGTAACGTATACTTGAAATTAAAGAGGACCAAAAATGGATCCCTGAGGGATTCCAAAGCTGATGGAAGCTGTGGATGAGGCCACTCTTTTTGATATGAGGATAACCAGTTTAGAACCTGATCCCATGCTCTAAAAGCTTTAAAACTGGTTCATTTTAAAGTATTAGGAACTTTGAACTCTAATTTCTATTCCTGCTCACCTCTAATGAACTCTTCCTCGCATATATTTTTCATGTCGCAGTCCTACACATACAGGCAGCACAGCTAGACAAAGGAAAAAGGTTAATTCTTCCTATTAAAACCTTTTTTAAAAGGCAAGAAAGGAAAAAGTAAATAAAAGCACATCTTTGTTTCATTGGTTAACCACAGTCCTAAAACTGTGTGACGCCAACAAGCTAACGACTCCATAAACTTAGACGCAATGTTGCTGCTCTTCTCCGTCTCAAACAGCTTCTCTGCTGTATTTTTAATAAGAAGTGCAGTAAAACACAGAGCCGCTCAGCTGCTCGACTCGCTGACTTTGCTGTGTGAGCATTTTTACTGTTTACGAGGAGCACTCTTTCCTTAAAAAGGGCCACTGTGTCACAATGCTGTCATAAATGTATAACAAAAGGGCACATTACAGTACAGCACAACATCTGTATAAGCTTTAAAAACTGGAATATGTCATTTGCATTGGAGGGGATGGACACATCCAGGGGAATCCCCCAAATGTCCAAAACTAAGAAGAAACAGATTCTATCCTCCCAAACTTGACTGCATCACAATCTCCTCTCACTCTAAACCCAACAATGTTCTTATGAGTTTCACAAAGAAACAGCCAAACACAATTGGTACATTGGATTTTCAGTCACCTCATATATTGGTTTTCGTGTCCCGGGTGCTTTCTGCCACATGTCTGGAAGCTATTGTTTTACACCGAAATCATGTTTGAGGTGTTTGGCTCCTGCTCAAAGTGCAAAATGTGGAAAATTACAAGGAACAAGCGCAAGGGTCGTTGAAGCATGCTAGGTCTTCAAACTGCAGATAAATTCATGTCTCTAACCTCAGAAGGAGAGAATATTCAGCACGAACAAACCTAAACATCTGATTTTGATTTTAGAACAGTCTTGTACTGTTCACAGAACCTGGAAAATAGGCCAGGGTAACTATAGGATCACATAATTTGTCCTGTATGTTTAGATTTTTTGCTCATAATCAGACAGTCATACATTTGAGACGCTGACACACACTTTCATGCCTGATCTTTGTTATGAAATTCATCCATCTTCCACCATTTTTTGGATCACAGGACAGCAGGAACATGTAGATCTCCCTCTCTCCAGCCACTGCCTCCTTCTCTCCTGGGGGGGAAACACCGAAACATGATCCCATTTATTCAGCCACTACCTGTAGCCTAGTGGCTTCAGGTTAGGACGTGAACATGTATCGACCATCAAAGTCCTCCTTTATGTTGCTATATCCAAGTCATTCACTGACACTGGTACACAGGGGAAAAATATTTATAAATTTTAAGTATTTCAGAATTCACTTGATGGCTTAGTCACACAAGAGTACAAATAGGAAGGACAAAAATTGCTAAAATTCCCCGCTTGGAGCCAAAAGTTGTCCACTGTGGACTTTTAGTTTCTGTTTCAGGCTAAATTTATGGATTCTTAACACTCAACTACAGGTTAAGAAAAGAGCTTGGCTTTGGTTTATATCTTTATATTAAGTTAAGAGTCATGATTTGCTCATTTACCTCCACACCTTCACTCCAACCTTCACCACATTAAGGACACCTTACTCGGTGCATTAACAATAAACACTCACAAGTGAATTACGAGCTGCAAAGCTGTCCAATATGAATGTAACTGGTGGGACTGTGGGCTTCTGACTTCTTCTGAGTCAGTAGCAAAGTGCTAACATCCGTTATGTTATCTCCTTCAAGTTCTTGACATTGGCAAGTCTAACTCCGCCCATCTGGGCTTAACTCCTCCAATGAGATTAGCCCTGCTCCTGCCCTTTAGAGCAGCCGCCTGCAGAGGAATATGTGTACAAGTGAAACTCCACTGTGCGACAAAGCCACACTGGATTTATTAAAATCCACTCCAAAATGTACTTGTGCTTTATCCGGCAGAAAACCAGAGCACCGTTTATACCTCTTGGCTGCGGCAGCGAGGCGGCTGAGGGGAGCAGCACCCAGTGTACTTTAAATGTGTGAAATATGGCGAGGAGAGGCAGCGGGGACCACCAGGTGCTGCCTCTCCACCTCGAGCCGGCCGAGGAGCGCTTCTCCTCTCCAATAACCCAAAGGGCTGAGATGCCACTCGCAGCAGCCGAGCCAAAAGACATTTCAAGTGCGTACTTCAAAGGGGCCTTGGATTATGTTCACGCACGTCTATCCTGAGGGGATCCTTTGAAGGGAAACTTACTGCAGAGCCACTGGTGGCCGCTCAGTGTGGTGTGTGTGTGTGTGTTTTTGTTTGTCTAAACCCATTTTACTCACTGCTCTTGCCACCATGCTGTGGCATTGGGAGGGGTTTGCTCCTGCAAAAGTTTCAGTGTAAACAGAATTTAAAGAGTTTTATTCTAAAAAGTACAGAAGGCACTTGGGGAGTATGGAGTTCCAACTTTCTTTTTAAGCAGGGATATCTGGTTATTGAAAGAACTGATCAAATATTGATGTGTTTTGTTGCACAACATACATGTGAGCGGGCTGTCTATCTTTTTGGTATTCATCTATCTTGGAATGCGAATCACACTGAGGGCAATAAAAGTGAGTAAGATGAAATTTGGATAATTTAAACGTGAATGAATTCCTGGGTTTTTTTGTTCGTTTTTTTGGTGCTCGTTTGAGATGTTCATACGTGGAAATCTGTGGTGACTGAGGTTACTGACAGAGGCCTCTGTGGAACAGTGATTGTAGAATTCATAATAAGGGGACATTTGTGTTGTTGTAAACATCATGTGTGCAAGTAAATTGTGAAATATTGTGTATTAATATGTATTGATTTCCTGATTATCACTTAATGCCTGGTTAAAGCCACAGACTTGACATCAACAATTGATATATTTTCCCAGTTGGAAAACTGAAGCCCACAAATTTTACACCTGCATTGTTTATAAAAGCCAGCAGGGGGCGACTCCTCTGGTCACAAAAATAAATCAGATTGTATAGAAGTCTATGAGAAAAGGACCCTATTTTTAACTTGATTTATGAGCCCGGTAAACACTTGAAGCATGAGTTCATGGTCTCAGTTGTTAGTTTTAAGTCTTTATAAATGCAATACAATGCTAATTTTAGAATTTAAACTCCAGTTTGGGGTAAAATAGACTTTAAAGTGGGTTATTATTTAGAGCAGGCCTACTTTATGATTTGCGAGTAGCTACAGTATGAGCGTGCAGTGTCCCTCAGTCACGTTTGGCACGTCTATGTTAACAAAGATAGCGATTACTATCATGCTCAGCTCGGGGCTTTGTATCCATCTTTTATATACAGTCTTTGGTCATAATTTAATCTGCCTGTGTTGTTGCCACCGCTGATAATGGGACACGGATTGTAACATTTTTATTGTATGAAATATAAAATTGGGATATCCTGGTTAGCTATATGGTAAAACACCGTAGTCAAAGGAAAGTTTATTCACGTAAAAAATGAACTTGAAATGTATGTGAATTCTTGAATTTATTTTTGATTCATGATCCAGCCATTATCAATTCATCCCATTTTGGTTAAAAACGCACACTCCCTAACCTTGGAGTCCAACTTTTGGACCATTATTACACTCATAGTTTTTGTCAGTTAAAAGAATAAAAAACATAAAGTATAAGGACCTGGTCCCTTATATTCACTTATTTCTTTTACAAATATAGATTAGATGCAAACCAGTTTGAAAGCTGTAAACATCTGGTGATATTATAAGGGACTGGTTTGTGCAATGCACATATTTTGGAGTGTGTATTGGTTTAAAGGATGTTTCTGTGGTTTTGAATGTTGATCATTTTACCATACAGCGATTGAATAGCTGCAATTATGTGGTATCAAATGCAAATTTTCTCTTACATCCAGCTTATTAAGCATCTTTCAAAACTGAGCACACAAAGGAAGCTGAAAAAACACTGCATAAAGGAGAAAGGTTTATTTGTCTAAAGCCTAAATTATTATGACTAAATAGCATCATCATTCTGTTGTTTATCTTAGACAAGTACAAATAAAATGTCCAAAACTCAGAAATAACAGGAAATGTGTGTGAACCTCAATCAAATAAGGTAACGCAGACTTTGACTTTGCTGTATGTAGAACAGTCTCCTTCTCTCCATAATGACCTCGCAGTGGCCCGTTCTGAGCCAGGAAGAACCCTCCCATTGGATGAAATGTTTGAAAAAATGTTGCAAATTCATTTTTGAAAGTGGTTGTTGATTGCAGTGAAATCCTTTAGTCATTTTGGAAGCCACAGTCCATCATTTGCAGGTTTTCAGTGACCCATTGTAACATCAGCTTTCGATTCGGTTCAACATCTAAGCACGTGTCACTGCAGAAATGCAAAGGTGGCTGCTGATTAGCAGCTAACAAATTGCACATCACAGAGGGACGGCAACTAAACATCTGTAGGACACCTGCACCGGCGCATGCCAGGGTATGAAACGCCACTGAAAATAAAGGGTGTATTTGTGTATGAGTGTGTGTGTGTGTGTGTGTGTGTGTTAGGGAAAACGAAACAACAGCAACTCTGGCAGGCGATTATCATAATTAAAGCAACATCAATTAAAAGGGTCAATCACAGCGCGGCTGCCACCTTCCTCTGCAGATGGTGAAATTTGGTTAGAGCCACCTCCTCCGCTCCTGAGCAACAGACAGAGGTTTCATTCAGTTTATATGCAACCTAAAAGAATTAGGATACCCTCATCTCACTGGGTGAGAGCACTAACCCTTGGTGTCACAGAATCACATGACCTCACCTCCTGATTACACATTAAGTGGTGGTGGCAAAACAAAAACAATGAAAATAAATCAGGAATGTTCATTTATAGTGGACAAAAGTTGACTGGCGCACACAGCAGCATAAAAGACGAAGAAAGTCCAGTTCACGAACAATCATGGCAATCAAACCCAACACTTTCGCCCAGAAGACTGAGGTTCATGTGCAATGTTGGAATATTTTGTTTGTTTGTTTTTTTTGTTATTGGGCTCCATGAGTGTAAGATAGCTATTATTTTTAGCAATATTTTATATATTTCTTGTTTTCAGTGGTTGTTTTCAGTATAAGCATTAGTGTTATACCCATGACACGCCTAATATTATTGTGTTAGTGCTAGTTATTATTATTAATATTAATAACAATAAGATACTATGTGGCTGTCATTGATGTGTTTAGGCACATGGACTTTCAGAAGACTCAGGTTCTTGTCTAATGGTAGACATTCTTATTTGACTGCTAGTTATTATAGTTGTTGTTTTAATTTGTTATTTATGTATTAATTAACTAACTAAAATATTTCCTCCCTGAGCCTGGTTCTGCTGGAGGTTTCTTCCTGTTAAAAGGGAGTTTTTCCTTCCCACTGTCGCCAAAGTGCTTGCTCATAGGGGGTCATATGATTGCTGAGTTTTTCTCTGTATCTATTATTATAGGGTCTACCTTACAACATAATGCACCTTGAGGTGACTGTTGTTGTGACTCACTGTAAAAATAAAATTGAATTGAACTGAATTGAATTGTTTGGCAGACAACTAAATTTCTTGGTTGTGTTTAATGACCAGGGATTCACGTTCGACCATTATTATTTAGTTTTGGTGTTTTTTTAGGTTCAAACTACAACAAAAAAACAAATACAATGTAAAACACAGTGACCTAACCGCTAGAGGTTAAAAAGATTGATTTTACCTCACGACACCACTTGCTCTCGCCATCTTAAGAGGCTGCAGTCTTTTTAATTGTTTCTGTGAGATGAACCTGGACCAGAAATTTCAACAAAAAAAATCCCCAACTGTCTGCCTTTTTAGCTTTTTCTTGGTGACATCACAAATAAGTCCTTTTCTTAATCATTTTAGAGGTCATCAGAGAGTTCACTTGGTCTAATGACGCCTCAAAAACTCATTTTTCCTGACTATAAATCACTGGTAGTATTAAAGTCCTAATTAAAATAATTGACTACACCAAATGTGATTGTATATTGGCAGCAGTTGCGTGTAGATTAAAAATCAGTAGCGGTTTATGTAATGTTTTAGGTTTTTGGCAAAGTCCTCCCGTGCCCACTTGACTCGAACTGAGAGGTATTTCCATTTGCAGGCGAATGCTGTGAACTCGAGCAGCTGCAGAGTGAAGCAGGATTTGCTCTCTGTCCCGGAGGTTCACCTTAAAGCAACATGAAGCGATTAGCTGCGGCAGCTTCGGCCAAGGTGGGTGCTGCACAGCGGGCATTTTGCATTTTAATCATGCCAGCCTGGTGACGGGAACTGCTGAAGAAGGACCAGTGGTGGTTCAGACGGATCAACGTGTGGCTAATTTAGGACTTTATCTGTTTCCTCTGCTGTCTTCCACTTGTAATACGGCGTCTAGAAAGCAACCTTGACAAAATTTCAATCAAATATTAGGGCTACAAATCGCAAAATACAGATATCTGCCCTTTTATCGTCGCTCTCCACGGCTGTCCCGGGAGATTAAACCTGCAACTTCTAAGATTAACTCGCTTTGTTTGAGGCAATCCCGCCTCTGAGGAAAAGCAGTAAACAAACGAGGTGGACTCAACTTTGCCTGTGGAATCTCGTCTAAGGCCGCCGCTGACCTGAGAGGGAAAGAGTGGGTGGGTAGAGCGGCCGTGAGGCCCCAGCGGGGGGCCGGCTTCCACCCAAGATGAGGACTGACACCGGGGTTCAGGGGTTAATTTGTGTAACAGGCGAATTTGCATACAAATGAAAAATGACAGAATTTTTCTGTTCTCCGCAACTTTCAATGTCATCCGCATCAAGCCGGCTCTATCTGCCGCCTCCCCCAATCCCCCCCTTCACACCGTTTGAAGAATATTCATTACTTGTGAAGCTGGGGCACCTTGTTTGCTATTAATCTCCACCGCAGGTCAATGACTTAATTTGCTCAACTTTATCAGTGGTGCCATTCACTTTTTCTTTCTTCCGCCGCCCGTCCGTTCCCTTTGTAGCTTTTTCTAAAGTGCTCTCATTGCTTCTCTTCATAGAGACCAGCTAAGCTTTTTAAAGCACAACAAAGGCACAGTAACTCTGGTCTCTGAAAGAGTTTTGAAGACATAAATGAATTACTTGAGAGGGAAATATACGCTGGCCCTCTAGATCGCGCCTTCTTCTCTTCTCCCGCAACACCCCAACAACTTCAGGAGAGATTTCCTCTCAAATCCTCCCCCCCTCTCTCTCTTTCTCTCTCGGTCTTGATTGGATTGATTGTTTTTCTAATCCAGGGGAAATTACTTGCAAAAAGGGGTCACATAGTCATGGTGAAAATAGTGACGGAAGGCGTGAAGTGATGAGAGCTTTTCTGCTGAAAGACATAAAGACTGCACATACTGTAGGTTAATTCGACATACAGTACGTCTTGTCTCTACTTTCGCCAATTAAATGCCTTTACAGACAAAGCACAGTCAAACGATGGCTGATATTCGACTCTTTTTAAACAATTTTACTGATAATTTTATGAAATGTCCTGTAGAAATGGACCAGAACTACATTAATTACCTTAAGATCCCTGTGTGTTTTGATAGCCACTGTTTTGGATCTCTCTGTGCTTATTTCATTATATAAAGCTCTCACATTAAACTTAACCCCAATACTGGTTATTTTTGACCATTAAGAGGCAGCAGAATGTTAATTGTTACCATGCAAGTATTGCACCAAGTGGATTAGAAGTCTCCATCACCAAGAGTCTCAAAATTTTTCCTTTCACTCCATCAAAAATCTCAGTAAAGCACTTGGGACGCTGAAAACGTCTTTTAAATATAAAAAGAGAGCTTTAATTTCAAGCAGCTCAAACACCGAAGCAAAACAAGGAAGATCCGGCCTGTTTCAGTTTTTAATGCATTCCCCATAGATGCTCATGTTAACATTCTCAGTCTTAGGGCACAAATAAATGTGTTTACATACCTAGAAGAAACTATTTAGCTCTTTGTAGCTAACATAACCTTTTATGATGTGTTGAAATAAATTTTTGTTAAAACTGAGTGTTTTACATAATTTGATGCAACGCCGCATTCGTTTTGCCCCTGAGGTCTCACATGTTCAGACTCCATGTTGAGCACATTTTGTTTTAACCATTTTTTGCTGGCCAAAGTAAGCATCCCAGTTAGTAAACCTTAAATTACAGACCACCTCCTGTCTAAGTATGGTAGACAAAAATGACAGCAACATTTTATGGCCGATTGTCCATACCTGAATCGCTAAAACTGTAGAGCGGAAGCTTAAGAGGAAGTGTAACTTCCTTCTTTTATATACAGTCTATGGTTTGGCTTGATTAAATGATACTGAATGAATTTGACAAAGTCAATTAAAGAAAAATGTCTTTAAAATGCAGTTTTCACTGGTTCGCACTGTTGCTCCTCTGTGTGGAGTCTGGATGTGAACGTGAACATGTCTGTATCTATATGTTAGCCCTGAAATAGACTGACGGTCAATCCAGGGTGTACCCCACCTCATGTATAAACTCCAGCCTCTTTGCAACCCTGAGCCAGATCATTGCAAGAAATCTGTTATTCTAACATTATATCCACCGTTTAATTCTCAAATATTATCTATTTGTTCCAATAGCATCATCAAGAGGACGTGCCGAGGATGTTGAAGGGAACATGAATCAGTTAATCAGATTGAAGGAGAAGCCCGTTAAAGCTCCAGTGTGAGCTTTAAATAATCAAGCATATTCAAAGTATCTCAGAATGTTTTGCTGTCTCGTAAATAGTCTGAAATGATGGATCTGCACGCTCAGTTGTTCAGGATAAGTCGAACAAACAAATTAAAACTTGGGCACTCCTTATGCATGCATGAAGTATCAGATAGATAATGCAGGATTAAATGTATGTGGTGGAGTATTACAAGAGCATGATACAAGAGCGGAAAATCCATACATTTGTTTACCTCCCTATACAACGCAAATCTGGCAGAGCTTCAACATTTGTTTATTTTCAACAATATCTGAGAGCCTCTAAGTGAATCCCTACATATGAGACACATATTGTGCAACGCTGCGAGTAAAGGCTAAACATCCTGAAAGAGAAATTACTGTAACTTTGTTTTTTCTCTCTCACTCTCTCCTTTTTTTCCTCCCTTTTTGGCTCCTGCAGGCATTTCCAGCTTCATTAAGAAGCTCCTCTCCTTCTTCCAGGAGAGGAAAGTTGAAGGGAAAGGCAAAAAAAAAGTGCAAAAGAAAGTATAAAGAGTAAGGCAAGAAAGTAAGAGAAAAAAATGTCTTGTGAACCATTGTTTGGCTCTTTATGCAAAAACCTCCTTTGTGTTTCAAACTCTTGATCCCCCATAGGCAAAGGAGAGGGGTGTATTGATCTGTGCTGAAAGGAGACAGCTCTTTCATCACGCTTCCTTCTCACCTTAGACGGCTTTGAGGGGGCTCCTTCAGGATCGCAGCACCCTCGTCTGGCTACTGGCCAGAGATTAGGGCGGCGATAACCTACCCAACCCTAATAGGTAGCGAACGAAAGCAGAGGCTGTCTAATTAGCGCTGATCAAAGTGGAGGACTTTATCCCCAAAACAAACCTGCACATTTGAATGTGCTTAGGAGACTGGGAATGAAAAGGGTAGAGGAGGTGGAGGTGGAAAGAGGAGGGGAGAAGTTAGAGGTTTTGAACTTCTTGGAGATGTGGTGCTTTTTTTCCCTCTTTTTTATAATGATGATATGCATGACCTCGCCTCTTGAACATTTCTTCTTTTCGACTTTTCTGCATGCAAATATGTAAGCACTGAGAGGGCTGTGAGAACAGGACATAGAGGTTACTCAAGAGTGGGAATGCTTGCCTCAGATTTCTACCTGCCTGCACAAATAAAACTGAGTGTGGTTTTCAGTGAAGATAGCAATCCTTTTTAATGCTTATATGAATGTATTTCTATGAATTTGTGGGGTCTTTTTTTTGGTTCAGCACAACAGCATAAAGAGAAACGAGTGTATGCTATTCAACCCAGAGGACGCTTAGTCACAGTTAACTTTGTTCACTTGCAATGATGATGATTTTGCTAGGAAGTGTCAGTGGATAATCACAATACTTGCCAAGTTAAAAGCTATATGTCTAGGTCACATCAAAGTACAAAAATGTTTTAATTACTCTTGCTAATTTTGCCCTTTACAACAACTTTAGAGGAGGGGGACCTTTTTATACCAAAACTGGTTATGTAAAGATGTGTATTTTGTTTTGACACTGATAGGGAAAATGACCCCATCTAGTATCAAAATGACCTCTACAAACACCATGCGAACCAAGCTAGCTAGCTAGCAAATGCTAGCTTTAGCTGCTAGCACTAACTCTAACCAGCTATACCATTTTGTTTAAATATAGTGATGTATAGTTTTCAAAACTAATGGCTGACCATCAATCTGGCTAAGTCTATCTTTTATACGGTGTACATGAATTTATCCTGTGAGATTAGCACTTCTAAAGTATACAAATCTCCAGTCTACAGACATCAAACATATATAGAACTGAATCTTGAGCTCATTTCTTTAAATTTTCGTCTAAGCAGCCAGACTTTTTTGTACTTTTTTAAACTAGTCTTGAGCAATGCTTCTCCCGGCTTTCTGAAGGTCTTTCAGAGGGTTTTCTGTTTTATTTTGTTTTGTTTTTTGGGTTGGGTTTTTTTTTTTTTTTTTTTTTAGACATTGAGTGCTTTTTCACTCACTTTCAGTCCGGTCCTTGCACGTCAACATTTTGAGAGGAACGGAATCATTCAAGCATAAAAAAAACACACCCAACTCAAGGGATGAACCAGCATTTTATCTACACATAACAGACAACCTAACATGAACCAATTTTAAATTCTGTCTTTAGGCACTCTGTTACTAGCAGCCTGTCACATAAACAAATAATTTGCTCCCGTTTCTTTAGCTGAATCTCGGGAAGTGTCAAAGACAGTTTAACAGACATAAAATAGTATTTTTGCACCAACAAGGTGATTCCCAAAGAGCTATCGGTCAAAGATTTGGATATCTAAACATTGTGTGCACTGTGGCCTTAAAAAATTTGAGGAAACTGTATAAGTGGAGGACAAAAGAAGAAGTGCCAAAAACTATTTATAGCAGATGAACAGCATCTAGAATGGTCTCAGTGGAAGGATGGCTGTCAAAAGGGAAACAGGGAGAAAAAGCTGAGGTAGCTGTTCTGTTTCCCTCCCAGAAGATAAACTGTTACCTCTATGAAAATGACCTTGACTACTTTTTCTCTCCTTCTTTCCATCACTGGCCATCACACACATAGGCTGATGTTTTTCAAAATACTGGAACCCACAAACTCTCAGCATTTTCAAAACCAGATAACACCGCAATAAGAAGTACAATTTCCAGAGGACTTAGTCACAACTGAAAAACAACAACTTTAAGTGTCTTTACCACAACCACCCAGAAGAATTTCTGTGACTCCTGTCATATAGTTTCCAAGTGTGAGGAACTCTCCTGCAGGGATGAGCAGTATTTTTGGCCAAAAATTATTCCTGAATTTTATGTTGCTGTTGGTTTTGGGTGCGGTCTAAAACATCCATCAAAACCCTCTCACCGCATATGCTTCACATCATCTTCACACTGTAATCGAAGCACTCCCATTCATTATTTTTTCCAATCGTTCATTTAGGTCTTACCTTCATTTTTTATTTTTTTTCCACTCATCTTTTGAAGGCAACATCTGTCCCGAAAATCAAAGTCTTTCCTAATGGCTTCTTTTGAGACCTGGTGGAGTTCTAACCACAATGAAGTCATAATGTCGGGGCTTCAAAAAGCCGAATCTGACGCCTGACTGACTGCACTCTGAGATAAGGATCACACTAAAGGTTTTCTGCGGCAAAACCTCATATGTGAAAGCAATTAGTGTGATTGCAAAGAGGAAGGAGAAAAGTGCAAATGTGTCACAGCTCAAGACATCAGAAGTGTCTCGCTTTTCATGGCGGAAACTCTTTAAGGAGACCAGACATGGAGGTATGAACCTTATGATGGGTGTTGCAGACGGAGAGAAATATCACTTCCAGCCACTTTCTGATGGGCTTAAATTTGCCTTCTATCTCGTGTCACTTCGTAGCTCTCTAACTCAGATGCTGCGTCTTGTTCTCGGTGGCTTTCTGTCCTGCTAGAATTTGTTTCTTTCACCATCCACCCATTCATGAGATCATCAGATCTTCTCCAGTCGAGAATTCAGCGTTTCCTTCATTAGGTGGCGTTCCGAGGAGGGCAGAAGCCCGGCGCTGCTGATGAGGAGACCGCGGCAAATGTGCTGAACCTCATCCCATTTCCTGTCAGACGTCCGCCAGACTGTTTGATGCAAATGTACAAATTGCCACGACTGTGAATGTATTTGAAATTTGATCACATTTCATACCCGCACACTCAGCCTCTGCCCTGGGAACTTCACACAGCATCAAAAAAACATACGACGCCCTGAGTTTACTCCTAATGAATTCCTGATAAAAGAAAGTTTATTTTCCCATATTTATTTATTTATTTTTTTAAGTTTTGTATTAAATTTACACATTTCCAAGCATTCAAGGCCACCGAGATATATGCGCCGTGTCCTAATCTAAATGGAGGGAGCAAATTTGGCAGTCCGGTTTTGCATATATTTTACCCAAAATATTAGATGCAAGTGTTTGGCCTCACAGCTTCTAAAAGTTCTGAAACTAGATGAACACACAGAGTTTCCCTCCTGCTCTCATTTCTCTTTGAACTGCCTCTCTGCTCTGTATTTAAGATCCCCGTCTACCTGTGATCCTCGACATGTGTGAGCCCCCTGTCCTCTGGCATTAAGCATATGCTCCAAACATATGGTCCACGCAGCATATGCTCTGCTAAAGCTGCCGTTAGCTTCTGCTTTGTGCCAATATACAATCCTGGAATTTCTAAATGGAATTCTGCATCCAGGAAATATTCAGCACCTTTCTGAGAAATTTGCACTATCTGTGATTTAGGGTCGTATTAAAGAAAAATGAGGAATTTCACACCCCGTGAGGCAAAATAGCATCCAGGAAAGTCAAATGAGGTACATTATGTGTATGTCTGAGTGTGTGTGTGTAGCCAACACACAGGGTGGATTATTACCCATTGCCTCTGTGCATTAAGCTTCTCCTCATCCAATGCCAAAGGCCTGACCCAAATATGGCTGAAAGACAACATGTGACCTGCTTAGCGTATTACTCCCGGCGGTGCTTGCTCCAGGCTGTGGTGGCGATGGTCCGGTGCATGTGTGGGGGGTGGGGTTGTGGCGGTGTACAGGGAAGGTGGGTGTAGGGATGATGGTGGTGGTGGTGGGGGTTCAGTCTATTAGTGGGAGAAAGCACAGATGCCGGCAGATGGCTAGCATATTGTCCAGAGCTGACCCGAGCGCTGAATAATTAGTGGAAAGTTCAGTGCTCTCAGGTCTGCAGACTGACTTCACCTCCAGTCTGCTGGAAACAGATGAGAAATTTGCAGAATTAACGGTGAGATGAAACAAAACTGCACATTTGTAAGTAAATGAGCAAAAAGAATAAAACTGGGCATTTCATTGTTGGATGTTAAGGAATAATGCTTTATGAAAGGAGTTTAAACAGCAGGCTTGCAGTGCTGGAGGTTCATATCCAGGTTTAATATTAATTTTGGGGGTTTATGAAACTGTCAATGTGTTTCTGCACATCGCTGGTCTCACTGATTTTAGTAATTTCATGCTGCTGCAGATATACCGGTCGCTCTTTATGTCGCTCCTGTTGAATAACAAGCTTGTAAAGGAATTTAAAAAACAAAAAAATACCCTTCTTTTCTTATCACACCCTTTTTGTAATTAAGCATGGTTTTGAACTGGTTAATTTCCAGCACAGCTGAAGCAAAGTCTCCTTCTTTTGTTAAAGGAATCAAAGTTGAAGGTTATTTCAGTCGCCAAATGCAAAATTGCTGCTGTAATCAAGCGCAAAGCCATCAATTGATAAACAAGCGCAGTCAGAGAGTTCAACTCCCCCTGAAGGGCAAGGGTCACAGTAAAAATGTGATTTTTATGTTGTTTTTATTACAATATGATGACGTCAGCCTGTTATGGTGTCATTGTGATGTCATACAGCATCATATTGAAAAACCGAAAGGTGTGTTGTACAGCTCTCTTCATGCCCTTTCATATGATATGTTACTCAATATGGTTTCTTGATATTTTCTTTCAAGGTCAACTTTGATCTTGGGTGCTAGCAGTGAAATTCAAAGCCAGATGCTTAGCCAAGCTAGGTACTCACGTCCGCCAAGGCCTAGTATGTTATTGCGAAGCTTAAAAAAGATCCATAAAAAATTGTAGGTAATATAAAGTCTCTACTTATTTTTACATCTGATGTGATCCTGACCAAATTTTCACCATTAATAAAAATCTACATACAAACTCAATACTGACCAAAAGTCATGAGCCACCCCACATTTCTTCATATTTTGCTATGAAAGTTCAAAGTTCAAACATACACATAAATACAGTATATAAGGCAAAAAAACCAAAACAGAGTTTGTACTATTTAATGAGCTTAAGAGTCAGCTGAGAAAATGGCGTATTTCTGAATTAATTACACTGTTCGCGAAACAGCTTTACACTGGATCCATATACAGTGGATTAAAGTGGCTTGTATTTTCTTAGCTATCAGTCCAACACACTGAGATCAGGATCTGTTATTCAAGAGAGACCTGTGTACAAAAAAACATATGCATCAATCCAACACATAACACAAAGACTCATACGTGTTCATAAATTTTAAAATGAATGTGCAAGTCTGAATGCTGATACACAAATATAATGTTTTATTTATAGAACATGAGAAAAGAGAGAGACGAGTTTAATTGTTGGTATCATGTTTAAATGGAAAAAGGGTGCAGAGGTAATTGAGCAGTTTTTGAGATAGCAAGTAAACCCCCATCTTCTAGTTCACTGATGCAGCGATTTCACCTGAGATCAAACCGAATGCCTTGTGATACACAAAAAAGCCAAAATAACAAAGAAAAATGTCAATGTAAACAAATACATGGATATAACTGCAAATAATAAACCACGGGAGCAGAACAACTCCCCAGTAATACTGACTGCCTCAGTATTACTTCTTAAAACAACCTCCACTCCTTAAAAAAAAAATGGATGAAACAAGTCGATTTTTATTGGAAACATGCTGAAATTTTCTTCCAGTGTCAGTTATTTTTCTCTCGGTTTACTATAAAAAGGTTTCAGAACTTATTGATAGACAGAAATGGGCAAATAAGAGCAGAACTGCAGTTATGAGAGCTTTCATCTAGAAGCAGTAATGCGGCGCTTGCTGCAGAGGTACAAGCTTATGAGGTGTACATTAAATCCACCCCTAATGGCCGCGAAACAGCAGCTCTGAAGCGCTCGGTGATTACAGATATGTGTTTCTAAAAACGTGCAGGCCTTCTTATGAAAATCTGAATTGTTTCCGTGATTCTGCAGCACAAGTTGATTAAAGTATGACTCTGTACCTTTGTGTCACCCCTGAGTGTCTGAACCCGGGCTGTTTGTGAAACTACCCTCCGTCCTGCGCTCCACCCCGTCCCTCCCCGATCCACAAACACGCACATGGATGCAAATGTGTCTTTTGGCTATGAAAAAGCTGTCTGTACTCATTTGTAGACTCGGGCCGGGGGATAAATCAGATCACGGTGATGGCGTCTGCCTCGCTCGCTCCCCCCCTCCCTTTTCATCCACCCTCCCCGACTCGTGGCTGCTGGCCTAGCCGGGGCTCAGGTAGCGCTGGAGGGGGCCTCGTTCAGCCAGCAGGCTGCAGATGCTGCTCTCAATCGGGCTCTGTGTCCCCCAAACGTCCCCCAAACGTCCCCAGCGCCAGAAGACCAAACACATTACAGTCGGAGTGACATTAAAACCAACAGAGAGGAATATAAACCCCTGCACTCACCATGCAGCCAGTCACATGACTCCATTGCTGGAAATATGAGTAAATACGGCTCTATTATTTCTTCGCCCGGCAGCAGACGCTGAGAAATGTATTGTTTGTGTTGCTGTAATACGGATCCGGACCCCATTGATGTCTCGTCGGCGGAATTTATTCATCGGCGCACAATTGATATGGATCGCGAGTCGACCTGCAACAGTCTGCAGACATTAATGTAAACAAGGTTGATGTCTGCTGAGGCGCAGTTATCAGCGGGTTCAAAGCGGCACACGGCGGCTACAATGACACACAAAACAAGCCTGTGGCCCGACGGCGGATGAATATACATCAACTTGTAGCGGCGCTCCCCTTTTGAAAGGCCAGAATTCATTTCATGCTAATGATAATGACAATAATTCACAATGGACACGAGAGAAGGTCTCGCAAAACAACTGTGTTCCTCTCTTAATATCATCAGTTGTGATGATTTTTTCCACGATAATGATTCATCAAACGATTCGGCGGCGGTCACAAAAGGGCTCGAGTCATTAATAAAAGAACAGAGTCAAAGCACCTTGGGGATCTTTTTTTTTTTTCCTCGCTCACTCCCCCCGCACTTCTCCCTCTGCCGGCGTTCGGACCTACTTATCATTAAAGCAACTTAAAAGTGACTGCTACATCTGAATGAAATCTCATTGTTGGATTTCAAGATGTGAATAAAATTCCATTTCAAATTAGGCTCCATTAGCATCACTGAGAGTCGCGAGATTCGGGTGACCTTTTCGGTTCCTTCGAAGTTTCTCTCCCCCCTCGCTCGCAGAGGTGACGGGAAGGTCTGCTCTCTCTCTCTTTTTTTTTTTTCATTCTTCCATCATTTGGATTCAGGGCAGCGATGAAACTCAAAATAGAGATTTGACTCCTGAAAGGTGACACCAGTTTTTGTGTTTGTTCTGTCATATCCTTGTTTTCCTAACTTCATTCTCTCCTTTCTTGGAATTGGGTCTTTAGTTAAATCACAATGTGTCTGTGCATAAAATGAGAATACCAGAGAGTTTGGTAGCCTTTCAAATGTAAACATGGGAAGGGCCTCTCTGTGGAGGACTGTGTGTGGTAAATGCTTCCACAACTTTATAAAAATGTTAGCATAAAATTGTAAAGAATTTGGGGATTTCATCATTTCCTAATAACATAACAACATAATGTCATTAGATATGTTATTAGATCTAGAGAATTTGGAGAAAACCAGACTGTAAACCAATACAGAATGGCCGTGACATCCAGGTCCCGCACTGGCAGCAAGCACTGCAGTGAAAATCACTAAACTGTTCTCAAAAGGCTTGTTGGTGAACATTGTTCACTGCTGTATCCAGAGATGTTGAGAAGATACGGAAATTTTTTCCATGAACCTGGCCAAGAGATTTTTCAGTAACTGCTGGTTACTGGCGAAAATTGGGTATTCCCTTAGCAGTTGCCTATTAGTTGCTGTAGTTTGCTTACTGTTGCTAGGTGAATTTGGTTGCTAAGAGGTTTACCCTGCCGCATCATAAACTGTGTGATTGCTTTGTTCACTAGCAGATTGCTGCATTCACATGTACTTTGCCTGGAAAACATGGACTTGTCTGCAAACTCTTCACCAAGAGGTAATCAAACTGTTAAAAGTGGAACACAAAAAGAAAAAGAGAACGTCTGCTTTTCACTACAGCTCAGAGAGTAAATGGTCAGTCTGGTAAATCTGTAAATGGTAAATGGCAAATCTGCTTGCATCCAAAGCAATCTCAAGGACTGATTTCACAAACAACATCTAGTCCAGCAACCTCCTCCGGCCAGATTTCAACTGGCTAGCAACCTCCAGCAACCAGTCACTTGCTGGTTTCCCAACTGGTCTCTATGCCTGTGTGACTGAGGCCTGAGATGAAACGAAGAGAAATACAAACTATTCTGTGGTCTGATTGATCAAAATGTTAAATTCTTTCCAGAAATAACGTAAACCATGTCCTCCAGGATCTAGATTGGTATCAGCACCAATGGCTGATACCACAGGTAATGTGCTTATCTGTGAAGGCACAAATAATGCTGCCATTTAGGTGTGGACTTCTCCCGAGAAGGACTTGCTTATTTCGGCAAGACAATGCCCTCTTTCTGCATATATTCCTGTAGCATGTCTCTATAATAAAAGAGAGCTAAACTCTACAAAGTATTAGAGTGCCATGTCTTTTGTCGTGTCTTCCTTCTCTCACCCCAATCAGTCCAGCAGAACCAGGCTCACCCCTCCCTGAGCCTGGTTCTGCTGGATGTTTCTTCCTGTTAAAACTGAGTTTTTCCTTACCACTGTCGCCAAAGTGCTTTCTCATAGGGGGGTCATATGATTGTTGAGTTTGTCTCTATATGTATTACTGTCAGGCCTTGAGGTGACTGTTGTTGTGACTTGGCGCAGTTTAAATAAAACTGAATTGAACTGAATTAAACTGGCCTGTGTGCAGTCTTTCATCCACTTAAGACTTTCATCCTTATGCATTAGGAAATGAAAAACATATCAAGTCCTAACCCCTGAGAAGACAGTGTTGCTAAAAGAACAGCTGAAAAGCTCCAGTTGCAAAACAATGTTGTCATTATCAAATTAATAATGAGCACCTATTTAAACAAGAACTCTGTAAAAGGTTGTCTTGTCTGTACAATTGTTTTTTTTAAATGTATGTATATATGACATATTTTACACACTGTCCCAACTTTTGGAAATGTGTTTGACTGTGGGACATTTGAATTAGCCTCCCCCATCTACAGCTAATGGTAAATTCACCTCATTTTTTTTCTCAGTTTGGAAAACCCAACTCGAAAAGCATTTAACAGGAAATCTGTGATGCTAGCGTGTCTGAGAGTTATATCTGCTAGTTTTTAAAAACAGGCCTATTTGGCATAAAACAGATCCTAACCGTAACAAGCAGCTGGTCCTCTTGTAGATGCTGGGAGATATGCATTTCGCTTAAAATATAAACAAAGGTGAGTATGTGAAGATTATTGAACCAGAAGATTTAGTTGTTGCTGCTTCATTGACAGGAACAGATTGAACCACTTAAGCGGAAAAGCACTGACTAAACTTGGAGGGAAAAACTAGATTTGAGGAGAGAAAAATGAGAAAAGGGAAGAGAGGAAACAGAAGAAGAAGTAGACGGAAGAGAGAGCGGGAAGTGGGGATTGACAGATAAAGAACTGCAGCGGTTCAAAGGTCAGACCAATAAACAAACAACGCATCGATTTCCTGCCGCTCTCTACCATTCCTGGGGAAACCCCTTTGCCTCCACCATCTGGTTACTCTCATCTCCACTTATGTTAAAGAGGGAAAGCCCGTCCTCCCCCCTCCTCCAACTCTCCTCGACTCCCTCCTCCCTAGTTAATAGCATCCCTTGGACATCTCCTGGGGACGGTGCATCAGAGGTGAACCACTACCAGAGATTGGTAATCATTTTATTAGAGGAAGTAGGAGCCATGCTTCTACTCGGAGAGCAGGATAAATGGTGGAGCCTGTGGATCCGATGCTCTCAGGCTGTTTATATGATGGACATAAACAGCAAAGCAAAGCACTGATCTCTTTTTACATCACCCTGCATCCTTTAACGGCCCTGCAGAATTATTATTTGCACTTATAAAAGGAGAAACTCACTTTAAAACGCTGCTGTAAAACGCCTTCTTGTGATTTACGGCCCTGTTTGAGATTATCTGTGAATAACGGATCAGACGTGGACAATATGATGCCATGGTCAAATGTGTTAACCCTGACATACTGATCGGGTCAAATGTAACCCATTTTGACAGCTGCAAAACTAGAATTTTTTCAGGCTTCGTTATAAAGACTTTTCCTAAAGTGACCCAAAATAAAGAAAAATGAAATCTCTGAAGGCATAGAAAGGTTGAGAATAAAACACTGTTCTGGGACTTTAAATGTATGTTGGAAGATTGGCATCTGCTTATGTATAGACTAAATAAAAGATCCACAAACAAACATATTGAAAGAGGACTCATAACAGCTAACAGGACTGGATGCCTGAATCTAAAGGAATACACTCTGCCACATTTGTTGACCTGAATGAATAATATCAGGGGCTCATGTGGACTGCCAACCTAGTCTCACAGCAATCCTATTCAGCTAAATTTTATTATAGAGCACCAAATCACAACAACAGTCACCTAAAGGAGCTTTATATTGTAAAGCAGAGAACCTGAAATAATACAGAGAAAACCCCAACAATCAAACAACCCCCTTTGAGCAAGCACTTAGTGACAGTGGGAAGGAAAAACTCCCTTTTAACAGGAAGAAACGTCCAGCAGAACCAGGTTTAGGGAGGGGTGAGCCTGGTTCTGCTGGACCAGTTGGGGTGAGAGAAGGAAGACTGGACAAAAGACATGGCACTCTAATACTTTGTAGAGTTCAGCACTCTCTTATCATAGAGACATATATATGTGAACATATATATATATATATATACATACAATAGCAGGAAACATACCTATCAGTTCCTGCTAAATCTTTAGTGCAGCAAAGTTAGATCTTAACAGTTTAATGCTTCCATTTAGTGCTGGGCCATTGAGCTGACTGCTCCACATTTGTATGAGGTTAAGGTCTAGGCTAATTGTTAGTTGCAAACTGAAACCAGAAATAAGCAGTGAAATACTTTGTAGTCGATGGAAAACATAATTGGAATCTGCATAGATTTTTTTTATTCTTGCCTCCAATTACACCCAAGCTGGTCGCAGTAGATGGCTGCCCTTCCCTGAGCCTGGTTCTGCTGGAGGTTGCTTCCTGTTTACAAGGAGCTCTTCCTTCCCACAGTCACGGTCGGAGCGCTGCTCAGAGGGGCTGGGCTGATTGTAGGGCCTTTACCGAAATTACTGTTTTTGTTCATTACTGTTGTGAACTGGTGAGAAACAAATTGCATCAACCTGAACTGAATTTCTATCTTGCTCAACTATGTTTGTAATGTGAACCTACAAACAAGTAGCCATGTTTCAGTTAGAAAGCCGGAGACAGAAAGTCCATATTAGGTGAAAACACTGAAACAGTTGTAGGAAAGAACGTGTCAGCCAAGTATCACAATCAATATCACAACAAGCCAACCGTCATGTGTGACTTCACCGTTTCAAAGCAGTTCTTGGTACTCCGATATAAACACGTACTTTTGGTGCCTAAAACTAATTAGAGATTAAAACTCCTTTGGGAAATTTCTATAGCTCAACCTATCGGGGGTCTTTCTGTCTTAAAAGAGAATTATTGATAGTTACATGACGCAAGCCAGTATAAAAGAATAGGCCACAAATGTAGGCTTGTCACGGTCTCAACGCCCGCGTTATGAAACTAAAATGTTTTGCATTTATAAGTTGAAGACGTCCCTGTGTTTACTGATGTAATGATGGAGTTTGATGTTGCACTCACATACAATATTCCCCAAGTATTTGGATCTGCAGAGTTCGACGGGCGAATGTTTATCTTCTTTCAACTCAGGAAAATAAAATCGACAACCTCAGTGAGGTCTGCGAGAGCCTGCAGCTTGGGGTCTGAAGTGAATGTATTAAAAAATAATTAAATAAATAAATAAATCCCCCGGGTGTCAATAAATTTATATATTTTTCTACATTATTCATGCTGATGGTCGTCCCTTTCAAAGCAGAGGTAAAGTTTTATGGTGCATATCAATGATGCTGGATAAGTTCTCGATGTCGATACTGTTCAGAAGCATTATGAAAAATACTCGAACAAGCACAGGATCAGGGATCATGTGTGGGGATTGATCGATCGTGCTTTTTTCGGGGCCAAAACCTAGAATAAAGCACAACTTTGCTTCATTCATTGAAGTGTTGCATACAAACAACATGTTGTTGCAGGAAATCTGTAATTCAAACTCTGCTTCTTCATTCCTAATTATTTATATTACTGTGTGAATGCTGTCATAATGTGGAGTGATGACTAAGTTATTCTTCCATTGTTTGTGTTTTTTATGCTTTATTCTTTAAGTTTTATACATGCTGCACCATTATTATACTACTATTTTCTGCTATTGTTCAGCATTTATGTGTTTTTCTATTATTTAATGTTTTTTAATAACCTGCCAGAGACTACAGAACCGGCCGGGCAAGGGAAATGTAAGTGAAATAATTACATCTTGTGTCTTTTCCTATTGATAAAGAACACCTTCATTAATACTACTACAAATGAATAATTAATGACAATAAATTAATGAAAAGACAGATTAGCCACTAGCATAGAATTGTAATTTTGCCATTAGCCTGGTCTTTGGCACTGTTTATCCCATTTTTTAGGCCAATGGCATTGGCTTCTGGTTAACTCTTTATGCACGAGTAAAGCCATTTGACTTCAAAAGACAGCTCAACTAGCTGATTCTGTGCTTGGCAGAAGGACGTAGCTTTCAGGTCTGAAAATAAAAGTCAGCGTGGGTTTCTTAAATGTGTATCCACTTTACTAGCCAGCAGGGGGCAACTTATCAGTTTTCAAAAAGACTTCTGGTTGTGTAGAAGTCTGTGGGAAAATGACTTCTGGTCATCTTTTCTATAATGTCAGTAAACACTTTCCCGATGACTTTATTTCCTCAGTTGCTAGTTTCACATTGGATAAAACATTTTAATCCCTTTGGTATTTCATGGTGATTCTAAAAGTCAGAAAGGACGATTATCTAGGAAATGGTTATCAAGCATGTGGTTTCACAGCCAGACCCACCCTTTGCTTATCATATCTGGTTTGAAAACACCAGGATTGCGATGGTGAAAATGCTTGGCTCGAGGCTTCATAACTGGCCTATGCTAACCAATGAGCGATGTCATGGTGGGTATGTCCCCTTTTTATACGATCTATGGGCGCGAATAGATCTATGGGAAACTTGTGACATGCAGGCAGGTGGACGGGACATAGCTGTGGACTGTGGAGAGGTGGCTCCATCAGCACCTAATTTGCTAAAAATCAGTTAAATCAGGAAAATAATCCAAACTCTTTTGAGCCAGAAAAAGTGTCAAGGTCTGATCTTGAAGTTCAGAGAGTGGTTACTTGGATTTATGTGAACTCTTTTGGCTCTTTTGACTGACATGACAAGAAACTGGCATGGTTGCTTAAGAGAAAGTGGGTTCCCAAAACCCTTAAATTCCTGCGCTTCATCACAGAATAGTCGCCCGAATGCTGTGAACTTCACAGATTAATGATACCCAAAACTAATGCAATCTTGTCTCTTTTTTTTCTCTTCTCAGGGGACCGGTGGCAGGAAATAAGCTCACACCTTCGTTTTTCTCTTTAATTTCCAATCATAAAGTGCTGAGCTTTCTTCCCCTTCTTGTATTTTCATCCTATAGCCTGTCCTGCACTACAAAAGTGAAGAAATGGAAAAAGCCTCTTTTTTCCCTGTGTTTTTAATCCCTTTGCACCCTAATTGGCCTCTCTTTACTGTGAAGTGAGTTCAATCTGCAAGCAGATAAAACAAGTGTTGGGTGAGGGCGCAGGCACCGTGGCACTGTGTTCTCATGCATGAAGTGAGTGGTTTTGAACTAATATCCAAGCCTCTGCAATTAAAAGGCTCCAGAGTCGTTAAAGTAACTTCTCTTTTTTCTGCCTTTTTACTCTCCTCTGGAATAGCACTTCACCTATTCTCTGCTGGAGATAAGACGACTGATAGCTGGTCTCAGATCTGCGCACCCTTGTCCGTATGAATGCAGATTGGAATGATTACAGCTGTGGATTCGAGCGTGTCGGGTCATCCGCAGCCCAAACTAGGTCTTTCAACACATCAGCGAGTCAGGTATTGAGTGGTGAAGCAGTCCACGGTGTGTGTGACCCTTTCAAGAGGCGAAGAATGGCGCTGGGACCGCTTGTGCCGGGTGATTTCTTTACAAGGCTTCGGCCCACCCATCGAAACACAATGCCGCTGTTGTGTAGGTACCAGGATTAACAACGAGTGGTATTGATCTGCCGTTTCTTTCTTCCTCTGTGTCCATATGAGAGGCCGGTCAATATCTGCAAGGTTTGATTTCTTTGTGGCTCTCGCTCAACTGATGCTCTAATGTTATCACAGTGAATGCAGGGAGCATTTGATAGTGGGATAGCTCTGAGGGTGGAGTTCCAAAGCAAGAAGAAACACAAATAAGGATTATAGTCATTATAGCCAGCAGTTTGGAAGTATTGGCATTTCCTTAAATATTAGGTCTCCTTTAATGAGTGTCATCCACCTTTGTAACAATGGGGGTTCACCACTGAGCAAAAAGGAAGAAAAATATGGCTTTTGTACATGAATTCTTTATTTAAGGTATTTTTACCTCGTTTATGATGCTTGAAAGCAAAGTTTCCCAACATTTAGTGGGCGCTCGCTCTATTCTAGTCCCTAGCAATTAAGCCCAGTAATATAAATATCCTTCCAACTATGGGCGGTGGGATATGTGAGAAATAGAATTTAGAATCAGCTACTGGTGACTGATTTTTGTTTTAAACCAGATTTTAAACAAAATGCTGAAAACATTAGCAGGATAACTTTGAAGATAGAGTTCCTGATGCAACAGTCACATTAAGGAAAAGGAGATGTCGTGGATCACGGCACGAACCAAAATATAGTGACTCTGTGGAATGAACTGCCTCTGAAATGGATGTTTTGAAGGCGGGGACCAGGCCTGCGACCATTTGCATTCAACTGCTGTCTTCAAATTGACTTTGGTATACCGAGACAGCGATAAAATGGCAATAAATAAGATAGTCTGATAGTCTGAATACACAGAAATTCTTCAACAAACAGTGAGATAATTGCTGCAGGACAGTGATTTGACATAGGCACTGAGCAACCTTGCATGGGAATCTAACCAGAATGCAACCAGTTGGCAACCAGCTGAATCAAAGAGACGCGTTGGGTTGTGCTCATCACTTTAGACTGATTACACCTTGTTGGCAATCTCTGTATGTATTTTAAATTACAAACAAATATTTGCAAATTTTCTCCAGTCTGTCTAAGCACTGTGACTGAACGTGATGGCCCAGAGGTAGAGTGTACTGTACCCTCCACCTCAACACATTTCAGGGTAGTTTAATTAACTGAGAAATCTCTTGGACACCTAAATGTAGACTTCTACGTAGCACTTGTTCTACAGTACCTAACATCGTTTTTGGTAGCCCCACTGAGACCCCCAATGTGTATTTAGATACCTTGGCCCAATATGTTAAACCAGCTGTCACAAACCTGGGGGTCAAAGTGGGCTGTGATCTGAAGTTTGAAAATCAGATTAATATAGGGCTGTTTTAATTTTTATGTATTATGTGTTTTATTTATTCTCTTTTCTGTTATTCTATTGTTTTTAACTTATTTTCTGTACAGCACTTTGGTCCTGTGCTGGGTATTTTAAAGTGCTTTATAAATAAAATTGGATCGTCCATAAAACACCCAGTGTGGACAGCACTCTATTCGGTATACATACTTAGCTCAAAACAGTTAAAAGAAAATGATGGCTCTTCAGCCATTGTGTTTTTACATGTTAACTACTTACCAGATTGAATTCTCAAGAAGCTACAGCTAAAGCCACATAGAAATTTTCATGTTAAACAACACCAGTTCTGCACGCGGCCTTTAGGCATTTTTTGTCAAGCTGCTGGACGTAGCCATTGTGATGTCATCCACTGGTTTGCGATGTCCATTCTGAAGCCTCGAGACGAGCTTTTTCACCTTTGGTATTTTAAAACTGAATGTCACAAGCAAGTGGTTGATCTGATTGTCAACACTCAAGCAGATAGATTTTGATAGGACTTTTGGCAACAACAGGTATCAGGCTGTAGTGTGCATTAAAAAGGTTGTAAGTTTTAGGCTTTTCTGAATTGGCTTCACTCTTCAGCCCCAGATGCTGCATTTGTCGTTTATATTGCCTACATTTAGCACAAAAAATACCCCATCTAAGCTACTAATGTAGTATCAAGAAAAGCTGATAAAACCCAAGAAGGGAAATCCAAGTTCTAGCATTTATCTACATATCCTGTCAGCCAGATTTTCCCACGGAAAAAAACAAGAAAAAAAAAAAACACTGAACTGAATAGCTTGACACCAGTTTTTCCAAATCTAGGAAATTTTCATTTAGTTTCATTTTCACTTGCCTCCATTGTCTGTGGACAGTCTGATCATGCTGAAGAATTTTTGAAATTGTATTTACTACATACCGAGAATGGTGCATTTCTGGGTTGCTGCTTTTAATCCGTACTCTGCGCTCCAGTGAGTAAACTACTGTACATACTCTGTGTTTATTCTTAATAAAACCCCATGTAAAGGCCCAGTTTTTACCTTTAAAACCCAGGAAAGTCAAACTCTGAGATAAAACTGTGACATTATAGAAATACATGCAATGAACTGCACCATTCAATCAGTGTACAAATTCAAAACACTGAGATTTTAATATGAACAAGTTGAATAAAAGCCCAGAGATACTAAATCCACTCAAAACATTATCAGGAAAATACATGATTCACATTAAAGTGAGATTTTGGCTCTTTAGTACGTGCCAGATTAACTGCAGGGCACACATAATACTTCTTTAAAGCCTATTTGTTGCTTTCATGTCCGTTTAAAGTCGAATTTTGAACTGGGAATATCTAACAGAAAGTCAAGATCCAGATTGTTTTGCCCCGTCTTTGCCAGAAATTTTGGCAGAGCCTCTCCGGCGCCGTGATATCCGTGCTCGTTTATTCATTTGTTTGTCTGTTTACGTTATATGTTTGCTTATTTATCCGTGTCTTTATTTTTTAATGAGTTGAAAATCCACCAGAGAATCTGAGGCGATGAAACTTTAAAAACGTGTACAGTAGAAGTGAGGGGGAAAAATATTTACATTGAAGCCGGCCACAATCTCAGAAGATCCTCAAATGTAGGTTAGAACTGCAAAGTTAATATGCAAATGTCCTTATCTGCTGGGATTCACAAACAACCATCATCCTGATTGATTTAATAAACTGCTTTTATCTTTCAAAGTGTTAATTAGGAGAGATGGGCCTCGCTTTGAATCTCAGCTTTCTGAGAGCTTTCAGACAAAGAGAAACTTTCTGTCCCTTAACATCACTGAACTCTCAGCTTCTTCAACGTTTTGCAGCTTGTTGTTGTTTCTGAGGCACAAAGCTCTCCTCACGCAGTAAAAATACAGAGTAGTTTGGTAAGGTTACAGCAGTTTAGTTGAGCCTCGTGCGACACATACCCAAGCTGTGACTGACTGCGTGTTGTATTTCTCAAACACACCACACCGATCATCAGATTTCTGCCCTAAAAACAGGGAAAATGATGAAATCCAAAACAAAACACGGTAAAGATCATACAATGTCATAGAGAGATCCCTCCATGTTGTGAGATTTTCATGTTTTATTTATGTACTGGGCATTAATAAAACGCCGGAGGGGCTGAGAATGGCAGTTGTTGTTGTTTTGGAGGTTGTCTGTTAAAAAAAAATCACACTGCATCTTAATATCCAACCTGTCACTAGTGACCAATCAGGGTTCACAGAGTAGGGTTAACTTCGGCTAAACCTTTAGAAACTAGAACTTGTTACTAGTGCTGTGCAATATGCAAAGTTTGACATCAATCCGATACCAAGTAAACACAAGGCCAGTACTGCCGATACCAATACTGACACCTCTCAGCACTAAATCGCTGTGATTTTTACTTTAGTTAACAGAACAAATCACACCTTTCACCTTTTCTTATGCACTTTGAAACTGCTGTTTGTGGAGACCTGGAATGCAAATGTGCCTGTCTCTGAAACGCTTTGGATCAGCGTCTCTTTAAGGTAAAGTTTTCATTTCCAAAATAATAATTTCTTTATTACTATTGATACTATCACGCTAGTATCGATACCGCTACCGGTATCATTATTGTTGATATTTGGATCAATCAATCAACAACTAGATGATACTTTTTAGATGAAGTCTGATTTTGGCATCATATTTTCTGTTTTTTCATTTCACATAAACCAAACCAAACTGATTGATGCTAAGAGCTTTAACAAAAAGCCGCAAACACAGAGGATGTTTTAACTCTCAAGGGGCATTAGAGCATCACTTAACAAGTGGATTGTACTCATTTTTCTTAGGTTGGTCATCAGGGGTGGGTTTTGTAGTTGAATGGTTTGTTAAATATCAGTGTTTTCAGATTGAAAACAAAGGTGAAAATATAGACTTTAACTTTCTTCGATTGTGTTATTACATAATGATCCTCCTGGATTATGCATTTAATTGCCATTTATTAAAATGAGTCCAACTTCCCTGAACTAAAGTGAAAGGAGCAATTGACACATGAACCTGTTATCACTATTTACACTCCTCCTCACAGGAGACCAATTTCCATGACGCACTCACTGACGCATCCTCCTGTTTCGAACACGGGTGGGTTTTTTTTAGGTTTGACTGTTGCCAGATATGCCGTACAGGTGGAGAGGTGGTCGGAGTTATCGGAGCCAGCAAAAAATGACGCAGGTGCAGCATTTTGGCTTCGACCTGCAGGCAGCGGTTGGTTTTGTTTGTGCATGCGTGTGTGTGTGTCGCTTTTCTCGCTGCCAACCTGCGGGGCACGGGAGTTCACATTGAGAAGCGACATACTGGCAAGCTGCATGCCAGTGACCAGAAAAACAAGAGGAGGAGGGAAAAAATGGGATTCCCCTCCAGTCACGGGAACCACGACATGAAGGACCGAAGCTGCCAAGATCCCTGAAACCAAAAAAAAAAAAACCTCTGACCAGACATGTCTAAAAAGCTGAAAGCATCCTGTCTGGCTCGAGCACGTGTCTCACGGTATCACAGAGTTTTGATGTCATCCAGTCGGACACTTTGAGGGAATATTTTTCCCCCTGCCTTCCCAAAACAATCTGAATAATTTTTCAGCTGCATATTTTAACTCTCAGTCTATCTTTGATGTCTTATTTGTGTGATTATGTCTCCCTGAATGCAAAAAAAAAAGGAAAAAAAATCTCAATGTGCACCGACTGTCAACCACTCGTGGCACATCTTCCCCGTGCGCGGTTGGGACTTATTTTAAATTTTTTTTGGAGGGGATCAAAGTGAACTCCCCTCACGCTTCGCTCCGAGTAAACACCAAAAGCACTAGACAAGGAAACTTGTCGAAGGGCGTCCTGTTGGATCCGGGTCTCTCGTGATGAGCATCTCGACAGTAAACGACTCGAACTTTTTTTTTCACCCCTGTTTTCATAAACGTGGCGTGGGCGGCCATCTTAACCTGAGCAATTAAAGCCGAGACAAAGCGCCGAGCCTGCAGAAAGCCGGTGACAGCGACCGCGCCACCTCTAATTATTGACTGGCCCCTGGCTTGGCGGGGGAAAAAAAGCCTCTTCATTATTCTTCTTCCTGTGGTAATTTGTATTTGCCTGACATTCATCATATATTGTTGGTAACCTTTAATTCATCTGCTGTTAGCACTTTTGTCTGCAGAAGTAAGGCTCGGGGTGGGCACGCCGGCCGTCCTCGCGCAAATGGAAAAACTGTAAATTGGCAGCGTGGAAGCGGCTCAAACTTTACAAATATCAGCTGCCATACCGACCAGCTTGATTACTCTTTCCCTTTTTAGTCACCCAACTTCTGTAGTTAAGAGCCAAGTTATGGAGGAAATATTGGTTTGTGGAAGTAAGTGTGGTGGGAAACAAATTAAGTGTGAGATAGTTCAGCATGCCTTACATCTTTGCTTCCTTCCTCAATGTTAATTCTTTCTTTTTTAATTTTCTATTTTATGGCCTCTTTTTGATTTAGTTTTTCCTTCTCTGGCTCTCTTCCACACCATGTCTTTGTCCTGTCTTCCTCCTTTCACCTCCAACCGGTCACAGCAGATGGCCGCCCCTACCTGAGCCTGGTTCTGCCTGAGGTTTCTTCCTGTTAAAAGGGAGTTTTTCCTTCCCACTTTTGCCAAATGCTTGCTCAAAGAGGCCAGTTGGATTATTGGGGTTTCTCTTTTGTAATGTCGGGTCTTTACATTGTTTTTATTTGGTGCTTAGCCTCAGCCACCTAGGTTTGGAGACTGGTTGGTGACCATCTAACAACTACTAACTGCTAGCAGAAAATCTTTATTCTTTTCTTATATGACAGGTGGTTGCAAAGAGGTATACCCAGACTTTTGTCAGAGTTTGCATGGAAGACGCAACTTGTTGGCACTCGTCAAATGGTATAGAAAGTTGAAAAAGTGTGACAAACTGGAAATGCAGGCCGCTTGCCTTCAAAATAGAAGCTGTGCCTTACTTTGAAGGTGAATTCTCAGTGAGAATAATTTCTGGGGGACATGTTATAATGTTTTGATGTTTTTTCACTGGTTTTCCTCTTTCAATTCCTCTCTTTCTTATTCTGCATTGTTTGTACTCTTTCCCATTTTCTTTCTTTCATTCAAAGCATTCTTCTCCGCCTCTTTTTACATTTGTCTATTTATTTCCCTTTAATTCAGTCCAGTGTTTCATTTTTCTTCTTCCATCTTTTTACAGCCCATTTCTATTTCAGTCCATTCTTCTTAAAACTTTTAATTTTTCATTTCCTTACTTCTCTTCCTCTTTATCCATTCTTTCACTTTATTTCCTTCTTTTATTGTCTTAATCTTTGTGTATTTCTTCATCTTTCTACTTTTTCTTTTGTATTTTTTTCTTTCCCCACTTTCTTTGTTTAGATAACTTTGGTCCACAGTTCCTCTGCTCTGCTCTGATTTACTCCCGTTTTTTGACCCTTCTTCTTTAACAAGTCACGCTTTCCTTTTCCTTTCTTTCATTTTACCACACTTCCATCTTTCTCTCTATGAGTCTTCCATATCAATGTATCCTTGTATTTTCTGCATCTCCTTTCCTGTTGTCTTTTTCATTGCCTGCATTCAGTTCAGTAGTTGCAAAAATATATCTTAACTTATATTTTGGCCTACTGTCCTACCTCTTTTGTTCTTCCCTTCATTTTTTTAACCGCCTCCTCTTCATCCTTCATCCCTCCCTTTGTGTCATTTACTCATTTCAGCCCACTTCATTCCTTGTTGTTTTCCTTTTTTCCTCCTACGTTCATAGTTTACATTCTTCCCTTGCGTCCCTCGTTGTGCACTTCTTTTTCTAGCCGTTTTATTGTTCCCTTTTCCTTCCACTCCCTTCTTTTCTCTTCCCCTCATCTTTTATCTGCCTGTTACTTACTCTTTATTTCACTTGGCACTTCTCTTCTTTCCCAACTTATATTTTCCTGTTTTCAGTCTTAGTCTCCACCCTGCCGCCCTTTCTGTGCCTGTTATTTTTCTCATACTCCTTTCCCATCGCCTCCATATCTGCCTGCATTTAGCCCACCTGTTGCTAATCCCAATTAAAAAAATATATACACATTTTCTAACAATACATATTTGATTTGTAGCTTTTTGCAGAAAACGGTATGATCATCCTCTTGGCTTTAACCTTCTCATCTCAAGTGCCACTTTTGTCTCTTTCAGATGAGGTTTTCTAGTTTCACTTCCTTTGTGTTTTTCCTCATCTTCAGTCTTTTATGTATCATTTATTGCTGTTCTTCCTTTTCTTACCTTCTCCACATTTCTTAATTTAGGCTCCTTCTTTATTCCAACTTTTCCCTGCAATTCCCCGTTTGTTTCCTTCCCATCTTTTTTTCTTCATTTTTCTTGCTGTTGTTCTCATTTTCTCTCACGTTTTCAGTTTGTGAAATAGTCACAGCCCCTGATCCACTGATGGATGTCATAATCACATGAATGCAGTTTTTCATCTTTCCACTCTCTATTGTAATGACGCATGTCCATGTTGGGGACTGGTGGGTAAGACGTGGAGTGCGTCATAGTTCAAGCTTCAATTTATTTTTTATTTTTTAATATTTTGTAATTATCAATGAAAGTCACTTGACTGAAGTCACACTAAGTCGAAATTTTCAAAGTCTGAGCAAAGTACATTACACAGCATTAAACAATCTCATGGTAGTTCATTAATCCACCACAAACTTACTCCCAGCTGAAAGCCCAGAGTCAAACCTGTTGCAGGATGTGCTTCAAAAAATCAACCACTGCTACGTCTTGTAACTTTTAGGACCTGAAGCTAAATGACCAGATCCATACGGGATCCACTGATACAGCTAAAAATCAGCTAAACTTCATGATTGAAGCAATGAAAGTCATTGAAGAGGTGACATTCAATGTGAACCCCGTCTTTAGCCAATTAAAATCCAGAGAGATAAACACTTTAAATATTATTTGTGTCTTCTAATCTCGTCCTCTGATGAGACTCAGTAAGCCTCCCCACCTCCTCTCTCTGTGACTGACGGCTCATGTGGATTACCCTGATCTGGTCCTCCCCACCTGGCTGTTTGCAAAGTTTAAACAATGCTCAGGATTACTTCCTTTCATACGTGACCCGGACGGCGCGTCTGCCTGTCCGCACAGCACCTTCATCCACTCCTGAGTCGGTCCAAGCTGTGTAAACACGACCCACGCTGAATCCCAACATCCCATTCCGAGATCAAAGCAGCCGCTCGAATTCCTGCAGGTTGTTTCAAAGGCTGGAGCTGCGGGGATGAGCTTTTGTCAGCAGTTTCTGTGCCCCAAGGGAGACCCGTTTCAATCTTATTTAAAACAATTCAATAACAGGATACCTCAGTGCCGGGCCGGACATTATCATTCAGTTTAAGTTTTCAGATTTGAGGTTACTGCGGAAATTCGGTAACCTATTTTATTGTTTCCGCAACACTTTCAAAACGGCTGCAGGATCACAGATGATGCAGATTTATTTGCACCTGTTGCTCTGCTGTCTGTTTATTCTAGCTTTCAGAGTCCCAGTGCAGTGTTTAAAGACACTGACCAATCAGAAAGGTGCCAGCATGCATTTATAGCAGATTAGCCTTGAATGTGAACACAGTTATGCCTGCTGTTGCTCTTTTGGCTTCTCACACTGACTAATGCATGACTCAGACTGCATTCCTTGGATC